>NC_049177.1:24973855-26173855 GCF_009769625.2 Cygnus olor | reverse complement strand
TTTAGGTCATTCTCAAATAAATGATATCGGATAGCTTTTGTGTTGCTGGGCAAACCACCTGAGCAACATCTCTATTGATTACAGCTGTGTGCAAAGAGAATAATAGTGCAGGTAATTCAAGATAGCTTTCTTGAATTGCTTTTGTTGCTGCAGATTTCCTGCTGCACTAGTAAATATGCTTGTCCTGCTAGATCCTGTTGTTGCTGTCATAATTACATTGTCTATTTAAGAGAAAGGGTTAACAAGCACTCCATTAACTTGTTAAAGCTGGTCTATGCTCCAACTCCAGTTTTGATAGGAAACAAATCATTCAGCTGAGGAATTATTCCTTCTCTAAACCCCAGCATATATCGATAACATTTTTGGACAAAAAGTGAAGGGCTGTGGGACCGTGTTTCAAAGAAGGGGTGTGGAGAGAACAACAGCCATTGCTTTACTGAGCCCAAGTCTGTCTGGTGGACTGAGGAAGGTGCCCGCAGTTACTTTCTGGCACCCCTCAGTGCAGTGAGGCAGGAAGCAGGAGCGTGATGGTGCCCAGAGCAGGTCACGGCAAGCAGCCTGTCCCCAACCAAGGACCCTGCTCTGCTCTGCACCAGCATGGGCAGCTGTGGGCACCACAGGAGGAAAACTGTATTCCCCACTCCTTTACAGAAGCACTTCCCTGCTGAGTAGAAGATTTGGAGGCATCATAAGGCAGGTTGTCCCAGCCTCTCCGGTGCTGCTTGCTTTCCTTTTGTTGTTCAGATTCTGAAAGTTGTTCAGAAATTCAAATTCTGGTGTGAAGTGGTGCAGGAAAATGGTCCCTTCCCACTCAGCAGATTTGCTCCCGGTATGTATCACAGAACCACAGAATCATTCAGGTTGGAAAAGACCTCTAAGATCATCTAGTCCAACCTTTAACCTAGTACAGACAAGTCCACCACTAAACCGTGCTACTGAGTTCTACATCCACACGTTTCTTGAAGACCTCCAGGGATGGTGAACTTTTCCTGGGTAGCCTATTCCAATGCTGCACAATCCTTTCAGTAAAGAAATTTCTCCTAATACCCAACCTAAACCTCCCCTGGTTAAACTTGAGGCCATTTCCTCTCATCTTACCACTTGGTGCGTGGGAGAAGAGCCCAATCCCCAACTCTGCAACCTCCTGTCAGGTAATTGTAAAGTACGGTAAGGTCTCTCCTGAGCCTTCTTTTCTCCAAAATAAACAACCCCAGCTCCCTCAGCCTCCCTTGTAAGACCTGTTCTCTAGACCCTTCACCAACTTCATTGCCTTTCTCTGAACACAGCACTCGAGGTACAGCCTCACCAGAGCTGAGTACAGGGGTACAATTGCTTCCCTAGTCCCACTGACCACACTATTTCTGACACAAGCCAGGATGCTCTTGGCCTTCTTGGTCACCTGAGGACACTGCTGGCTCATGTTTAGCCAGCTGTTGACCAATACCCCCAGATTCCCTTCTGCTGGGCAGATTTCCAGTAACTCTTCAGGCACTTTCCAGCCACTCTTCCCCCAGCCTGTGGCACTGCATCGGGTTGTTGTGCCCCAAGTGCTTTGTTGAACTTCATACAGTTGGCCTTGGCCAACTGTATCATTTTGCATTAGAGTGACTAGAGTAAATTTTACTGATTTTTTTCCCGTTTATTGCTTTCCTGAGCAAAAACAGCTGCAGGAAAACACTAGAGTTGCTTACTTTTCACAGGCCAGCAGAATTTACTGAGTTTTAATAAGTTACACCTCTATGATTCCACTTACATGTACATTTTTTTATTACAGTGCTGGGCCACAGCCCTATAGGAAGATGTCAGGCTGCATACACGCAGAGAACAAAGCAGCACTCTCCACCCCATGCAGTGTAGGGTTTGAGCAGTAAGAAATGGTCAGAGTTGGAATGCTAAAATGAAATAATAAGAGAGTACTTGTCAAGAAGAAATGGAAAAGCTCTACATACCAGTTGCCTAACTTTTGCCAATTCCTTAGAAAAGCAAAGGAGTTTTTTTAGAAGGGTTTTTCAGGAAGATATCCATTTTGTGCGTGTTTATGGGGAGATCCCCATCAGAACTGGAAAAACAAAGCAAACCAAAAAACAAAACATACTTGGCTCATGAAGGCTGATACTATGAACTAGCTGAAGATGAGTTGACTTCACAACACAAAACACAGTAATATAAAAAAATGAAAAGATGCATAGAAAGGTACAACATACTCAAAGTGATGTTCTGGGAAACTGATCATCACAGAAGTGTTTTTGATGGTGCACAGCAGGGCTGCAATAAAAGGAGATTGCAACAGTGAGACTATAAAATGATTAGAATCTGTAGAGTATTTTTGCTGTTTGGGTTGGAAAAGAATGGAGATGGCTGTATGGGAGGAATCTGCTTGATGCAGACATCTTTATGTAAGACCCTGAAGCAGGTCCAAATCCAGTATTGTTGATGTTATTGAATGATACTGAAAGTTATTGGATGTTGTTGCTGAGTGGGGAGGTCCTGGGGAATATTTGTTAGAAGGAGAAGAGTTTTTAGACTTAGAGGTCTGCTTAGATATTTAGTGAAGCGTAAGGAGAAAAAGGCAGATTGTTGTTATTTTTATTAGATGCAGTATTTTTAGGAGTAAACTGTAGGATAAAAATATCCTAGATATTTTTAGAGAGAAAACACAACTCCCTCCACAAATCCATGTGGGTATTTCATGGAAATCAATAACAACATAAAATGCTTTCCCCAAGTATCTCCAGTATTCACAGAAGCAAAATGGTTTGGGTTGGAAGGGACCTAAAAGATCATTTAATTCCAGCCCTGCCATGGGCAGGGACACCTCCCACCAGACCACGCTTCTCCAAGCCCCATCCAGCCTGGCCTTGAGCCCCTCAATGAATGGGGCATCCACAGCTTCTCTGGGCAACGTGTTCCAGTGCCTCACCACCCTTGTAGTAAAGAATTTCTTCCTAATACCTAATCTAAATCTACCCTCTTTTAGTTTAAAACCATTATCCCTTGTCCTAACACAATACTCCCTGATAAAAGAGTCCCTCTCCATCTTTCTTGTAGTCTCCCCTAAGGTATTGGAAGACTGCTATTGAATAACCCATTTCTGCTTGTCTCAACAGTTACAGGTTGGCACCTAAATACCATTTTCCGGTTCAATTTGAAGATGTGTATTCAGCGACAAAGTTCTTCCTCCAAAGCAGTGTGCTCTCCCAGTATGGGGTAGACCCAAACAGGGTCTGTGTTGCAGGAGACAGTGCAGGTGGCAACTTAGCTGCAGCTGTGGCACAAAAGGTAAATGTCTTGTTTTCTAGCTCAAAACTTTTTTTTTTTTTTTAATTTCATGACTAGTTAGAAAAGGCAGAAAACAAAACAAAACAAACGAACAAAAAAAAAAAAGACACACCAACCAGCTCTGCTTATAACAAGTGGACCTCCCAGATATCTTTCACGGTTGGTGTAAATGGGTTGCCATGCAACAGGCAGAACTATGAGGTTTCTGAGTTTCCAATTAGACAAAGTTACTTTATTCATTTAATGGCATCAAACCATCCTTAAGTAAATTTTAACTGGCTTAGGTTTATTGTTTGGACAGGGAATTTGAGAAACTTGACTCATAGAGCTAAATAATAGCAGGGGTGAAAAAAGACAATGTTAGTGTCATTTGATCACAAGCAGTTTCAGTGCCTTTTGCACGTCTTATTCAAGTTTATATAAGTCAGTATGATATTGTTATTCTTGAAGTTATTCAGATTGTAATGAATCTTGCCTGGAGAGCTTATGAACTGTGTGAAATGGTTAAATGAGCTTTAGAAATCTGCAACTTTTAAGCTATAGGAATAGGAATTTTCTATATTTACAGAAAATTTAGAAAAAGTGTGTTACTACTTAGGAAAGTATCAATACTTCAGAAAGTCTCAATGCTTCAAAAATAATGTTAAACACTGTCCTTCAGTATAAGAAATGAGATGAAATTATATTTAATGTTTGAGAATTTTTAATACAACATTCTGTTTTAGGTGAGCTGCCTATGAATTTAGAATTTCGTTTAATTTATCATGTTTTAACTGGCAATCTTATTTTTCTTACCTTGTAAAATGTGTGCCTTAATTCTCTACTTTGAAGGTCTTATGTCAGTGACAGAATCAACTCTTTTTAACTGACTTTGTGTAATTATTATTATATTCTTTTTACAGCTGCTAGAGGACTCTGAAGTCACAACTAGACTTAGAGCACAAGTTTTGCTTTATCCTGCTCTTCAAACCCTTGACCTGAATTTGCCATCTTACCAACAAAATGAAAACGGCCTGATTTTACCCAAATCACTCATGGTCAGGTTCTGGAGTGAATATTTTACATCTGATTCATCTCTCAGGGAAGCAATGGCCTCTAACAGGCATGTCCCAGCTGAATCAGGCCATTTGTTTCAGTTTGTAAACTGGAGTAATTTGCTACCAGAAGAGATGAAAAAAGATTACGTTTACACCAGTCCTGTTTTTGGAAGCTCCAAGATTGCAAAAAAGTACCCCGGGTTTCTGGATCCGAGAGCGGCCCCACTGCTGGCCAAAGACACCAGGTTACATGGGCTGCCCCCTACCTACGTCCTCACATGCGAGTACGATGTCTTACGGGACGACGGAGTTATGTATGTCAGTCGCCTCAGGGCAGCAGGAGTTCGAGTCACACATGATCATGCTAAGGATGCTTTCCATGGGGCTCTGATGTTTGTATCAAGTCCAACTAGTTTACCTGTAGGGAACAGGTTGAGAAACAGATACACTGAGTGGTTAAATGAAAATCTGTAACTTGAGAAGGGTGTTTGAGTATGCCTGGCTCATCACGGGTGAAATTGAGATGTGTAGGAAAATGGAGACGATGTGAGTTTTGGGGTGTGATTGCCATATTCATTTTGTTGCCCTGCAGTGTCTGCATTACAGCATTTTTCATCATCTCCGGCAGGAAAATTAGTTTGATTCATCCTACGTGTTCTTTCAGTGTTTTCTTCTGAGCTTAAAACGAAGTGACTGCCCTAGGATTTCTCTCCCGGCCAAGGCCAAAAGGGTTGTTGTGCCTGACCCTGTCTCTGCACAGCTGCCTGGGCTTGAGGAACCCCTGGCTGAGCTCCACTGCTTACACTGCAGGCTCGGCTGGTGCGGAGTGTAGGACTTGAGGTTGGTTTTCTCATTTCTTCCTATTGCAATGTCGTGGCAATAGGCTTGTGCAAATGTGCAGTGTAAACGTTTGCACACAAAAGGTGATCAGAGGCCACTTGTTTCCTGTCCCCTTATCCATGGGGCATGCTGGCGAGGACCCTGTGCTGCTGTCGGCAGGTGGTGCAAGCAGAGGTGCAGAGACCAGATCTCATGAAACAAAAGGCAACTGCTTGTGAAACCCTGTCCACTGCACGTGTCTGGTGTTTGTGCTGTTGTCTCTGCAGCACAGCTCAAGGTAAGCGCTAGAAAACTGAAGGGGATAGCTGTGATAGAGTGCAAATGTTAAAAATGTGCATCAGTCTTACTCAGTAATTACCTTCATTAAGCTCTGTACTAGAAGGAAATGGTGTAACAGAACAGCACTGGATGCCCATCAGATAAAGAAAGACTGCAAAGATCCTAGCCTTAAAGTAACACTGCTGTGTAATTATGTTCTACTTACTAAACACGGATAATTAGAACACATAATACTTAAAGCTGTTTAGTAACTTTTGCATATGAATTTTTAAAAATGAAATTAACTTAGCAGTATTGTAGGCTTGAAGAAATACAATTTAGTTCTGTCTTGAACAAATATCCTCAACAGAAATGTGTTCTGTATTAAACATAAGTACGAAAAGTTGCGAATGATGAGTGCACATATTGATTAGCTATTGATTTTAGGTTGATTGCAAGATACCAAAAAATACTTCTAGCATCCCGTTTCATCTTTTGTGTAAAAGATATTGAATCTGCAAGAATACTGTGTTGTTTGTTTGTTTGTTTCCAACTGCGTATGCAGCCTGTTTAGATGGAATTGTCAGATTGCTGTATTTTTTTCATCTTTATTATGTTGAATATAAAAATTAAACTTTTCTGATTGCAATGTACTTCTTGTCACTCATGTATTCCTTTTATTGGAAAAGAATAACAAACTTCTTTAGTATACACAGTAAGGTAGGGTATTTCCAGCACTGCAAGTGTCAGTACGATTAAACAAGCTGGCTTTTATTCAGTTAGGTGATCCTTTCTCTGAGTCTTGCTGTTTATTCTTACTGTTTTATTCTTTCTTCCATATAAGCAGCAAAAAAAGACTGGCTTAAGAGATCATTTAGAGAGGGAAGTTACTTCCTTTGAGTCAGAGGAGGATGTGCCCAAGCCCAAGGTGTGGATTCAGGCATCCGTCCCCACCTTACGGTGCTGTTGCTGCATTTTGGCTGTGTTTTCCTTTTCCATGGGCACCGCTGTGCTGGGCCCCTGGAGCCCTGTGCTGCACGGGGGGATTCCGAGCGAGGGTCTGGGTGCCCGAGGCCTGCTGCCCGCATCCCGAGCCTTGTGGTGTGGCTCTGGCGCAGGGCGGCCTGTTGGGAGCTGCCGGAGGAGCTGCGGCTGCGGAGCCTTGCCTCTGCTCAGTTTCTTTGGGCAGTGCTCACGAGAGAAGAGACGTAGGGAAGCGATCAGCAGGGGAGGCAGGTTGGCTGTCAGCAGGTGGTTATCACTGAAAAGGGAACGTGGAGAGGCAGTGGAGAAGGGGGAGTTGTGCCTTAATGCAGCGTGGTTAAACGTGGGGAGTGCGAATGTGCAGGCATCAAGGAGATAAAGCAGTAAAGGTGTTGGCAAGGAGACGAGTGAGACACCTCTAGAAATGATCGTTCTTACCTTTGGGAAGGCTTTGTGCCTGCAAGGTAGGAGAAAAACTTGTTCTAAACAAGAGAGCTAGCAGTGTTACCAAACTTGCCGTGGATGCTTTGGCTGGAATGTGCTGGGAGCAAGGAGGGAGCGAGGCTCCCCTTTAAGGGCTAAGGGCTGACCATGGCACCGGGATGGCCTGGTCTAGTTCCCACTAACAGCGGCGAGCCTCGTGCTGGCTGCAATGCCAGCAGCGGACAGAGCGCGCACCACGGCTGTGCGGCACCCTGCGGACAGGGAGCTGCCCCGGCCACATATCCCAGCTGCTGCACACTGCTCTGGACACAGCTACTTTGGCAGCAGCAAAAACTGCTGCAGAGACACATTTTAATCCAGGTATGCCGTATTGGCAAGCCTACTGGAAGCCGATGTGAGTACAGAGGCCGATATGGTTAGCCCCTGTAACTAACAGCTTTGTGAAGTCTGTGGCCTCAGGATAATCAGGGCTAGGGAACTGTGCTCAGAAACAGAATGAATCTATACAGTGTTCATAGATGCATTAAACTGGGACAAACGTGGAAAAACAGTGATATTAAGAATAAAACAGTGATATTAAGCATATTTTCTCTGTTTAACAATTTTTTGAAATGTATTTTTCTTTGAGATAATTTTTCTTTCCTGTACTTTTTTTATGCTCATAACACTGAGGAATAAAGCTATGAAAAATAAATACCCCCCGTGCAACAAATCGGGTGTATTCACAGCCAGAAGGGCGGAGCTGTTTGTAGTCAAAGGCAGTGGCTTTTGTATTCCTGGTCCTGAAACTGGTGGTCACACACATATGAAGAGTGTTCATCTTCCCTGAAAATTGCTTTAGCATGGAGCAGTTGCGCGTGACTCTATTTGCAAACGCACCTGAGTTCGCCTGTTTGCGCATGCAAATCCTGGGCAGCAGCAAGTGTATATACATTTCTGGAAGTTTGTCTTTATTGTTCTGTTACTATTTCTTTGGAGTTGTGCTGCCACATAGAAGAAGAAACACTTCATTCAGACTTTTCAGTGCAGCAGCAGTTGCCTGAACGTGCAAAATATTTAGAAGCTGGTAAGTGAGAAGGAAATACTATTTATCAACCACTCGGGAAATTTTAAAGCAGTTTTTTAATGCGTAAGTATTAGCTGACTTACTGGACTTGTCTTCAGAGAAAAACTAGAATACATTTTTCTATCCCAGACACTAATCAGGTTAGTAGTTGCTAACCTGAGAACTACTACCAAAGAGAAGGAGACAACAAGAAAGAAGGTGGGATTTTAATTAGCCAAATCATGTTTCTCTCCCAATTGAAAATAATCATAGTGATATTCAGGCTCTTTCACTGTGTTTATCAAGATCTTGCATTTAACTTTTCCGGGATTTCCTTTTTTTTTTTTTTTTTTTTTTGGATTTATTCACAAGACCTTCCATTACATGCAGTTGTCATTTATGCTTCATCAAAAAGAAATAGTTATGTGTATGATACGTATAGGTGATATGTTATACGTATGTACCATATGGTACAGAGGAGGGGAAAGGTTCCAGTTTCAATCTCCCGTGCAGCAGCTGAGGGCAGCAGGTGCCCCTTCCTCCCCTTCATGGACAGGGGTCAGCAAGAAGGGCTTTGTGGCTTGGAGGGAGCCAAAGAAAGCTGTGTTAGACTTTTCGAGGCATACTTTGTTAATAAAGATCTATTCCTTCAGGGAACAAAATCTAATTGAATAATTGAAGCAATTTCATGTCTTTCCTCATTTTCACACCCTGGATATAATCAGTACAATTCCAAATAACAGATGGCAAAGTGCTAAGGGGGGCTGTTGCTTACGAGATGTGCATTATGGAAGCACTTTATGCAAATAACATTCTACACACAGTCATAACACTGCGGGTTTCCTCATGTGTTCCTGTCGTAAAAGCAGAATTGCATCCAGATCATCCATAGGAGTGGATTCATTTGGGTTTTATCTGCTTATTGCACTTGCTGCGTGTCTGCCCGCAGCAATTGTAGAGCAGGTCCGTGCCCGCCGTCCCCGGGGTGCTGTCTGGGGCTGGCAGCTGCAGGAGCCTGCCGTTGGGCTCGCTGCTGGGGTCAGCCTGGTGTGCTCGGCCCTCCCTTGCCCTTAGCACAAGCACGCTGTCAACCGCCTGTGCTCCGTGCCTCCCTCAGGCGTTAGCGGCTTGCTGCTGCTTCCTAGGCCTGGCACCTGCCTGCACTCCAGCATTGTGACCCAGCTGCTTTCACGAGCCGGAGAGCACTTGTCCATTGTGTCTTCAAGCCAATGGTGAAAAAAAATGTAACTTCTGGTTCACAGAAATGGCTTCAGAAGACTCCTGTAGTATAATGCTCCCTGTGCTTGGGTTAATTAGTCAGCTATCAAATATACTACACTATGAAAATGGTTACAGGGTTTGGCCAAACACTGCAGCAGGCTGGCTCTCCTGCTGTAACTCCCGGTGTTTTTACACCTGAACATGCAGCCAGATACAGCAGCTCACCTCTTTGAACAGTGTCTTTAGCAAAGCCTCAGCGCTGCAGAAGGGGGCTGGCGCAGCTCAGGCACCGGCTCTGCAGGTCCGCGGGTGCTGTGGCGCTGGGGCTGGCCTTCAGCAGAGCCTGAGGCCTGGAGGCTTTCCAGCAGAGAGCTGGAAATGCACCTCTGAGTTATGTGCTAAGGGTCAGACTTGGGGACTGAAGCAGAGGAGAAACAAGTCGCATTTGTCCTGAGGCACAGGTAAACCCAGTGCTTCTGGGCTAATGCAAATAGGTCACAAACAAACAGAAGTAAAGACCTTATCCTACCTGTTCTTTGCACGCAGGTAGGAGCAGTACTAGGCTGCTACACTTTACAGGCTCTGCCCAGTGCTGTGTGGGCTGGTGTGCAGCAGCAACACACGTTGCTGGTCCATTTGCACTGCGCTTGTTATCACAAAGCCCTCTTCTGTGGCTTCCTAGTAGCCAGAGCAAGGTATAAATTTATTGCCCCCAGTATTAATTTATAACCTGAAAGAAAATTCCCTGCTCTGTTTTCCTCCCTGGGACAAATCCTGAGCAGGGATGAGCATCTCCTGTTTAAAAGCCTTTGCAGGAGAAGCATCACATTTCACTCAAGGTCAGCCTTAATGACGCATTCCAGTGAGTCAAATGCAAATTCATCATAATAAACCATTAAATATGCATGGCTTGTTTGATAGGCCTCAGTCTTAATATAAACCAGCTAACGGGTATTTAATGACAACAAATGTGCCTGACTTCCTTCTTTAAGGCCTCCAGGATGCTAAAGAATCCAATGAATTTAAAGCATAGCATTAACTTACAGCCCGAGTCTGCCCTCATCTCCGATTAAATGCCCGTCAGTTTTTGAAGACTTGCTTCAGAGTGACTGGGAGCTGTAGGATTAAATCTCTGGAAGCAACATTTCAACAGCTTGCCTGAGAAACACCATGTACATCTGTAACAAACAGGGGTGGATTGCTTTTTGACTTGGTGATGATTGCTGCGGGTTGTTTCTCAGTGAGAAAGTTTGTACCGAGGACACTCTCTGGGTGACCAGCTGTAAGAGGCTCTGGGAATGAGGGCTCCTAGCTGAGGGACATGTGTCCCTCATGCCAGGTCAGCGAGTTTTGCGTCCAGGCCTGGGCCCACTGCTGCCAGCTTCCCGCGGGACACTGTGGTGCGCGCTCGCCGGGCTGCAAGAGCGCTTTGGGATTGCTTGTGCTTGCTCCTTGTACCTCTAGGCTGGTCTCAACCCAAATGATCCTCTCCTCCCTTCCAGGCCTGGATCTCTTCTAGAAGGTTAGAGCAGTTACTTACTGGTTGCCTGAGTAGAGGTACCAGACTTGTGGCAACATTGTGAAATTAAAGTCTCTTTATTACCCATGTTGGAAACCTTATCAAAGAAGCACAGGTCTGTCTGGGTGCCGTAGAAGCACACCACGTGCACATCTGGTATTCTGGCCACGTGATGCTATTTTCACTGTAAACACTTTCATTTAATACTTTGTTCAGTTGTTTCATGCAAAGGTTTTTTAGCAGAATAAGAATATACCACAACTTGCTGTGGAATGCTGGATGAAAATGCTTATTATAGAATTTGTTCTCAATATTCTGAAGAGCTCTAAATCTGTTGTGACCAAGGTGTCAGTAGAGGTGGAGACAGAGCTAGAAGGGAAAAGTTAAGATGTACTACTGTATAAAACCCAGGTGTTTTTCTTTAGCACTATGCTTAATATAATTAAAACACCTGAGTTGGCCTGCTAGCTGTAGAGCCCCACTGAGCTGTCGCACCTGTTGTGCTGATCTCAAAAGGCAGAAGCCCTGCCTGTTCTGCTGCTCTCTGGGATGCTGAAGTTGATCAGGAGGCCAGACACTGGGATTTCCCCTCCTGAAGCCTTGGCGAGGCTCCCGGCATGTTGCAAGCAGCCATGCGCCCACCATGTGCCTGGGGAAGCAGGCGCTCACCTTGCCTTTGCTGGGAACTCTGGCACACTCTGGCTTGCAGGAGGCCGGCCCGCTGGAGCAAGGCCTGGGGACCTCAGCTCCTGACCCCTGGTCTGGGATGAGCCCCTGTGCTTGGCCCAAGCCAGGACTGTGTCGGCCAAAATCACGTTAGCGGCTCGGGCCTCCCGCAGGTGCTCCCGGTGCTGCACAGCCCCGCTGGTATCTCTGCCTCAGCCCTGCCAAGCTGCGGGCGGCTCCGAGGGGGCCTGCGAGGAGGAAATGCGCGGCTGTTCCTCTCAGCTCCGTGCAAATTTGCAGCGTCTTCCTCCTGCTGAAGCTGCCCCTGGGCGCTGCTTAGCCAAACAAATTGCTCCTTCGCTGTGACTCATTAATGACTGAATCATATGCAAATGAGGTTAAAGCAGCTATGCTGTGCTGCGCTCCGGTGATCCAAAGGATCCAAGGCATGGTCAGCGCGCGCTTGTCAGGACGCAGGGATCAGCCCTTGGGATGGTAAGCTGTGCGCTGTGCCCTCAGCTGCTGCGCTCCAGCGGCCAGACTGCTTCCAAGGGAGTTCTTGCGCTGCCTCACCCTGCTTGGAGGTCGGCTGGCCCATCTTTAACAGCCACCTACATCAATGTGTCGGTCAATACACTGACTTTCTAATTGCTTGCATTTAAAATGCTGATGACTGTGCAGTCATTTCTGTAAATAAGCTGGTGCTGAAGTCTGGAGCTCCTTTGCAGGGCTCTGATGAGCCAGGGCTGGGTGCGAGGCTGCTGGTGAGCTTGTGGGACCCCAGGGAGCGTTTGTGGCTGTAGGGGTTCTGCTTCTGGAGGGACACGGTGCAAGTGCAGGCTTTTGCTGTTTGTAGCTTTACCAAGTTTTCTGTGTGCTGTACTTATTCTAAAGGCAGATCACAAGACCTGTGGTTTCAGAATTAGACGCTAGGCACCAGAACAACTTTGAAAAGTCTTATTCTATGCAGATCGTGTCATTATCCTATCTTAAGCAGATTTTGCAGCGATCACACTGATGCTCGTTCAGAGCTGAAACTTAGCTTGATTTCAGCTCTAATCTATATTTTTTCTAACATTTTGTTTTCCCCTGCTTTCTAATTGTTTTGCTAATGTTTTAACAGAAGGCTCTTGCTAAAGCTTATCATCTTCTTGTAACACCGCTGCAGGTGAGTATGTGCGCATAGACTTGAGGAGAAAGGGTAGTGAGCACCTGCGATTCTGCTCTGCTTCTTTGAAATGAAAGCATTCATTTAGCTGACCTTAGAAAAGAAGCAAATTTTTTTCCTCAAGCAAACTGACACGTGGTGCAGCTTCCTAGGAATCTATGCTCCTTTTTACTCACTGACTGTGTTACTTCCAAGCAAAAAGGCAAAGCTTTTTGTTGGGGGTGTGGCAGCAGAGCGGGGGCTCAGGGCTCAGCTGTGCCCCGTTGCGTGCTGCAGGGAGGGACACGGGGCGCTTCGCCACGCGCTGGGCACAGCACTTGAGTTACCTGGGATTTCGTTTTCTTTGCGGAGGGTTTTAGCAGAAGTTATTGACTGTGATTGAATAAATCATACATGGAGTTTTCCCATCAAAAATAACTTAAAAATTTTGCTTTGAAAGAGTTTTATCCTGGACTTCACTGTATTGTCCTGTTAACCACAGTAGCTTTCATATCAACTGTTACTCACCAGTTGTAGTTTAACCATCCATTCTTGAAAGAGCTTTTTGTAGAAAGATATGAGAAAAGAGTTGCAAAGCCCCAGGAGCAGAAACACCCTGTTTCCACAGGGGTGGCTCAGATCTCCTCCCGCAATGCCTGTCGCAATGCAGGAGACACGTGCTTCACCTGCACGTCTTCCGTGCCATTCTGGTGCTGAGTTACCAACAAAAACATATAAAGTACACAACGGATGGCTCAATCGAGCTAATAAACAGTCTTCTAAATTCTTAGAAATTCTGAGAAATGTTGTCAGAGCTTAGCCGTGCTGCTGCCAATGAGCGCATTCTTTATTCTTCTGGAAAGTGGACTTCTGCTTAGTGATGAGAGAGGAGACCACGGGTCGGAAGTTGAGTAAGAGGGAGGCAGATGACTTCCAGCAAGGGCTGTGATGAGCTGCTGGCTGGTAAGCCTCACCAGCCTCTGCTCCTGCTTGAGCCCGGCTGAGCTGTTGTGCTGCAGCAGATGCCTCCAGGTTATGTTCTTACCTCAGTATCCTTGCACAGTTTTTTTGCTCACAAACTGTTTGGTAGCCCTGGTCAGTAGCTGAAAGTACAAATCTTGTGTGCATAAGACGTGTTCTTCAAGTTCAAACATCTAGTTACCATCCAAGTGTAAGGAAGCAGTGCACTATATTCACCTATTGCAGCAGCAACATAAAAATAGCAATGCAATGATTTTTTACTGATTTTTGGTGGTTTGTGTTTTTTTTTTTTGATTTCCAGGCTGTGAATGAGACAGATGGCTGTGAGATCAGCGAAACCCTAGAAAAGTATTATCTTTCCACCATGTATAGCCTTGAGTTCATTTTAGGCTTCACTGGAAACAGTATTGTGGTGCTTGGCTATATTTTCTGCCTGAAAGACTGGAAAAGTGGCAACATCTATCTGTTTAATTTATCATTATCAGATTTATTGTTTCTGTGTACTTTACCAATACTTGTGAACGGCTACTCCAGAGGCTACTGGGTAGAGTCGAACACGTTGTGCTATAGCAACAGGTTCCTGTTGCATGCAAACCTGTACACCAGCATCCTTTTCCTTACTGTTGTCAGTATTGACAGGTACCTGCTCATAAAATATCCTTTCAGAGAACATATTCTACAGAAGAAGAAAACAGCCTTTATCGTGTGTATCGCCGTATGGATCTTGGTGATATTGGAACTGTTGCCATTGATGGTTTTCCTGGAGACTAAGAAGTCTACCAATAATTACAAATGTCTAGATTATGCAAGTTCTGGAGACCCCGGAAAAAGCCTTATCTATAGTATGTTTCTGACTATCTTTGGGTTCCTTATCCCTCTGTCTATTATGTGCTTTTTCTATGTGAAGATGTTTCTTTTTCTTAAAAACTGGAGGGAGCAAATCAGTTCTTACTTGACACTTGAAAAACCCCTTACTTTAGTCATTCTTGCACTGGCCACCTTTTCATTGCTTTTCGCTCCCTATCACATAATGCGCAACGTCCGACTTGCTTCCCGAATACCAGCCTTGAATATGTCTGCGTGCACACAGGACATCATCAATGACATTTACATCATCACAAGACCCATTGCATTTTTAAATAGTGCCATTAATCCTGTTTTTTATTTCTTAATGGGTGACCACTTCAGAGAGATGCTGATGGCAAAAATAATGCAACTCTTGACCAGGTTCACAACCCCCAGCAAATGAACTACTAAGGAGAACTCTCACACTAGGAGACAGGGGAGGAAAACTGGCAGAATTTTCACCAATGTAGAGTGCAATTTTTGTAGATAGCTTTATTTAGACTACAGAATATGCACAAGCTGATTGTGTTTCTCTAAATGCACTTGTTACCTTAGTGTACAGGAAACCTCCTGCTACTAATCTAATTTCAGCAGGACAAAAGTAATGTCAATGACAACAGACAGCAGGACACCGTACTCTCATAACAGGGTATGCTGTGGTCTATTAATATTCCAAATAAAATATCATTGTGGCATTTCTTAGAGTAAAAAATTGTTCTATTACAGCTTCTTTGTGACCCATAAGTTGATGCTGAACTGGACCTGGACTTGGATAAAATGTCCTGGGAGCATTGATTTTGGCTCAGCGCTGTCTGGGGCTCAGTGTTGAGTTTTCTTTGCATAAGTGATTTCCTTGCCCCCTCTGCAAACTCTGCAGCTCCTGGGAGGTTTACTTTTCTGAATAAAAAGCTGAGCCACTTTACATTTCTGGTAGGTTTGGGCTGGTATCTAGGATGTGGCAAGAAAGGAGGATATGCAAACAGCTAGGTGGAGTTTTTGTTGGTGTTGCCAGCAGGGAGGTGGTGACCAGGTTGCTATTTCCATTTGTGATGATGGCAAGGAGTGCAGAGCCATAAGATTTGGCTGCTGGACTTAGAGGCATTTCATGGAAGTACTGAGGCTGTGATGATGTGTGTGCACGCAGGCAGGTTCCTTCGCACTGCCAGCAGTGACTGCCAAAATGCCAACGCTGGCTGGTGTTGAGGTCCCAGTGATGCACAAAGGCAATTCTTAGTTAAGATGTAAAACAATACATTTTCTTATTTTTACTTCTTCAAGCTGAATCTAGCTTTAAAATCAAAGTATGTATTTGCTTAACCTCAATGTAATTATCTCTAAGTGAGAGCAGAATGTACAGCTCGGGGCAGCGCTTCGACCTCACGCTTAGGACTCCGTTAACTGTTCAGTAATGAAGTTGGAGCTGATGAGGAGCCAGTTCTCTGCCTGGTATCCCTGCAAAATCATTGCAGCGGGGAAGAATAAAAGCAGTAGAAACTTGCTCTCCAGTGACTGACCTGATTTCAAATATAAGGGGTGAAAAGACCTATGAAATGGTCAGAGTATGGGATATTTGCTTTTGTGAATACAGCTGCTCTTGTCTGGGCAGGTCTGGGGGGGAGGCAGAGCAAATGCTAAAAGTATTACAGGAAATCTACCAGAGAGAAAACAGATACTGAAAAGACTGATGCAATCAAAGTGTAAAAAACAAAACAAAACAAAAAAAAACCAACAACATGTGAAATGAATGACAACTGGAAAAAAAAAGGGAGAAGTGAAGAATGTGTTTTATGCAGTGTTTGCACATGAAGTGAAAATGCACTTGTGGACCCTGTTGCTTTGCTGGATCTGTGCTGGTGGCATCACGGATTTGCCATTTTGGTAACTTCCACTCTTCCATCACGAGAGGGGCACGGCGTGGGCCCATCACAGCAGTACCGGTGGCGTGAGAAGGGCCTGGCACGGAGCGTGGGCAGCCCCCTCCTCCCAGCACAGCCTGGGGTGCCGGTGGTGCTGCCACCCCTGTGAGTGCAAAAGGAGGACCTCCAGCCATCCTCGTATCAGAGACAACTTCATTTCTGGCTTCCAGTGTGTCAGTTGTGTGCAAATGTTTCATTGATAACTGCCTGATAATAAATTCTGCACCCTGTTAAAAAACATAAGCCTCCGTTGTGCTATTGCCGTTGATGTCCATTAGCCTATTACATCTACAATTTCCCTGTTCAGCTAAATGGGGGGGGGGGGGGGGGGAGATCTGGGGCCGGGCACCCAGCTGCCTGCAGGAGCCCAGGGGTGCTGCAGGCCCCGTCGGGTGCAGCGCTGGGGTCGGCCTCACCCTGCGCCCGTTCCCTGCAGCGTCCCCATCCCTGCCCAGGAGACGGCCTGCCCCGGGAAGGGGTGCCTAGCTGTCAGTTCCCACCTTGTTCCTACCGTTTGCCCTGGAACCCAGGTGTGTGGCAAGTTGTTAACCTGGGTTTTGACTAGGAGGAAATGAGCATAAATTGTTCTTTTCTTTGTTTGTTTGCCGTGCAACAAATCTGCACACACAAATCTCTAAATTGCTCTGTCAGCGATGGAAAAAAGATCCATCGTGTGTTATGACAGCATGGCCCGGGATAGATAAGACTGCACTTGAATTTCCATTATAAATATTTCCTGTTTATTTTTTTTTAAGGACCATTGTACATACCACTAAGTAGTAATTATTCAGCTGAGGGTGCCGTTATAAAGCTCCAGCTCGGAACCAAGGAAGCTATGACCAGAACATCCACGATTGGGTTAAGTATTCCATTTTTAGGGTCAAATGGATTGATGAGGAATTTTCTTCTGGGGAAGAGAACTCACAACAGTGCCCGTTAGGCTGGAACACCTCTCGGAGAATCACCTTTGACTTGTGTAGCTGCGGGAGGCAGGTGACTTGAGGGCTGGGTGCTGGCTCCGAGCAGCCCAGCTGGCGGCGATGCAGCTCCCCAGGCGGCCTGTGTGTTGTGACGGGCACCCCAAAACTTCTGAAAATCAGGGTTATAAATTTCAATGCTTTTGAAAACTGCCTTTCCCAGCACTACTTATGATACAGGTTTGTAGCGTTCACAGATCCAGGCCGTACGTAAAACTGGCATCTTCTGAGATTTCTCAGGACAGGTATTTGCTATTGCGCTTTTTTTTTTTTTTTTTGACAAAAACAACTAGCTTTTGTTTAATCCCAGGAAATATTTTCCACCTAATAATGTGAAAGTATGCTATAATAGGACATCAGGAGATAGCCTAAACCAGCCTCCTGCTCAAGGCAGACTGGTGAGGTCAGACTAGCATATCAACAGTAACGATGAATGGCAAGTCTCACTTCACTGCATGTGAAGAATTAGGCATAAAAACATATAGCCAAACAAACAAAATGTTATTTATATAACTAAGTTTTAGAAATGTTTTTTTTTTTTTTTAGAATGAAAGTGAACAATGAATTATAAATCTTGAGCAGAACGGACTGTTCTTTCTAGAAGGAAAATTTAGCAGAGAACATCTGTGCTATGCACATCGCTAATGTTAGACAACACAGGGGTGAGAAGAGATGGCAATAATTGTGTTAAACTGCGGAACTAAAGGAGAGCTCACGTAGCGCAGTGAGCGAACGAACCTCTTGCAGGCTCGCCCCGGCTCAGAGCACCGTGCTGGCTGGGACCAGAGCAGGCTGCGGGACGCAGGCTGGGCTCCAGCACCCACTGCCTGGTCCGCACAGCTCCTTCCCAGCGAGCGAGATCTTTGTGCTCTCCTGTGGCTGGAAACAGCATTGCAGCAGGCTTGACAGGACTTAGAGCAAAAGCAAAGAGGGAAAAAAGTTCAATATTCTCACAAATATATTGCTAAAGTCTGTGCGACTGAACACAAATGAAGACAAATAATTTTTATGATTGAATGCAGCCACTTACATGGTTAATGCACTTATTTGATACTGCTGTAGTTCCCCACTTCCAGATTTGCTCTTCCAATTATAAACATTTGTTAAATTAGGAAAATTGTATTTCTCCATTAAAACACCAATAACGTTTTAAGGATGCACCTTACCTGTGGATCTTTTCTGCCTGCAGGTCCCACAGGTCTCCCCAGGAGAGCGCCGCTGCCCCCTGCACGAGAGCGGGGCTCGTGGCCCCCGCGGGCTATGGAGGTCAGTAAGAGCTGGCTTTGGGACAACGTGGGACAAGGGGCCTCTGTGAGTGACAGGGCTGAAGAAACCTGGAGAGGAATTTGGATGACATTTGTTAGCCAGCCGTGCTTCAGGACAGGTGGCTCTGCGCTTCCCATCGGGGTGGAAGCAGTTCAGGTAAGCAAAACCAAACAGGTCCCGAGCTTTCTTGGAGCCAGCCAAGAGCCAAACAACCTCTTTGGCAGCAGTGGGGTACTGCTCCCCCGGGACTGGGACTGAGACTGGGACGGGTGAGTTGCTTTAGCTTTTAGGTATTTCAAGTGAATATTTAAATACTATTCCAGCGGAGATCTATTTCTGAGTCTGTTCTTACCAGACCAGATTAGATGATTACCAGATTAGATGATCCTGATTAACAAAGCATATGAATTCTAACCCTGATATTTCGAGGTTGTGCCCATTTGCAGCTTTTGTCCTGCCTAGCCTAAGCTGAACATTGCACCAGTGGCCGCAGCCAGCTCCGCTTAGCCTGTTTTGATTTCTAGCGCTGCTGCAGACACTGACCATTTTCTCAGACCTGGCAAAAGTATTTTCTTTTTTGCTTAGGTGCTCCTAGACAAAGCTCAGGCACCTCAGGTAATTTTCTGACCTGTTGGGCTCAAGTCCCTTTCACTTGCTGAGATAATCCCGCTTCCTACTGTGGGTTAAGCAGCATGTCAAAAATCCCCATCTACTTCCATCTCCCCCAGCCGATTAGTGAAAATTCTGATCATTGGACGTCTTACTATGGTGCTTCTGGTCTTTCAATTAAAAATAGCACAAATGAAACAATAAAGGACTCCTTACAGAAATTCTCTTGAAAAGGAATAAATGATCCATAGCATTTGACTAGAAAACGTGAAAGTGTCTTTCCAAAAAGGCTAATATTCAAGGAGAATTTTTCCCTCCCTATACAGTTGTTCTCTGCAGATACACATTTCTGTTTTTCGAAGGGCAGAGCTCAATGCCCTTACGTGAATGACCATGTCTCACCGTACAGGCCAGATGCAGAGCTCTGCATGTGCTGCCCTGCCTCGGGGCCACGCGTCAGCTGTCCCCTGGTGCTAAGGGCTTCGTCCCCCCTGCTCCGCGTGGTGCTAAGACTAACGTCTCCATCCTAAAGCAGTGTGCGCGTACTTGGTCTCCGTTTAATTCTCCTGAGCAGTTAACAGATGAATTTGAATTAAAAAATGAACCCATTTGAGTTAAAAACCGAACCATCGCCGGAGGAGCGATGTGCGGGAGGGAGCCGCGGGCGGCAGCACCCACCGCTGCTGTGGCTGCGTGCGGGGACAAACGGTGACACCGGCCTCCGGCCATCCAGTGACCCGGCCACCAGGTGGGACAGCTGCCATGCCTTCTGCTGTGGGTACGTGGTGAAGGGGCCGTGGGCAGCCTGTGGCAGCTCAGGCGGGGACAGTGATGAGGGTGCTGTGAACATGGGGCCGAGCAGTGCGAATTGCCCCTGCTGCCACGGTGGCCGTGCTGGGGGCTGGGGGCCCTCCTTGGGTGCCCCTGACCCCACTCTGGGCACAGCGCTGGGGCGGATGGAGGCTCGCTTGCAGGGCCTTGGTCCTGGTCCAGTTCTTTTCGTTTCGTTTTGTTTTGCCTTCCTTCGCTTTGGGTGGGGACAGAGAACTTGGCCTCCAGAAGAACAGCGATTCAGTGGTGAGTCAGACTGAAAATAGTCCAAGTATGTTTTAATGGTGGTCAGCGACCTAAAAATAAATGTTCCGTGCAGTGAGCGAGGCCAGTGCCAGCAAGGAGTCAGCTCCGCGAGCCGGGGACACTCGGCTCTCCAAAACGGGAAGGGAGCGGCCTGGGCTGGGCCCTGCCTTGGGAGTCGCAGCCCGGCTCGCTGCGCCGCGCTGGCTCTGTGGCAGTGTGGAGGGAACGAGCGGGGTCTGCTTTGTGGGAGATGTCTGGTCCCAGCCACGGGGGCTGCAGGGCAAGGGAAACATCCTTTGGGGGAAATGGTAGCACGACTCCAAAGCTGCCACCAGAGCAGCTGCCTGAAAAATGTACAAGTGTACTTTTTTTTTTCATTGAAAAACCTAGCAAACCTCAGCCCCCGTGCAGCTCATAGTGCTGAAAGTAAAAGCACAGCAGTGGAGGGACAGCACTGGCAAGGCGGCCACCAGGGCTGAGAAGTGACAAGTGGAGTCGTGGCTGCACAGAGGAACGGACTCCGAGAAGACCAGGACGTCCGACTTGTTCTGAGTAGCAGAAGTGAATGAAACCAGTTTTGTTGTAACAGCCAAATGTGCTTCTTGTGCAGACTGGGGCAGGCACTTTGGAAGGGGTATTTCAGTGGGCTTGTGCCCCACTTTCAGATGGTGCGGAGGTGGCAGTGGAGGTGCTGGGGCGCTGCCCGTCCCCAGGGGCCAGCACCAGCAGGGCCGTGCCCCCATTCAGCTGGAGGTCGAGCTGTGCCCATTGCCACTGGCACCTGTGGTGGGACAAAAAGAGCAGAGCACCGCTGCGCAGTTCCAGCGGTCCCTCATGAGGCTGGCTTTGCAGAAGGATGGGATGCCTGAAGTGGTTGTGGATTTAGTGCAGGGCCACGTGAAGGCTGGGTGCCTGTGGAGCTGGAGACAGGCCTGGAAGCCGACCTTCAAACAAGCTCCCCCCACTGCAGCTGAGCCGCGCATCTTGTGCTCCCACCTGTGCTGCGAGGCTGTTCCTGCACACTGGCGCTGCTGGCGAGGGTCAGCACCGTGCCCCTCATGGCACAGCTGGTGCAGCCAGCCCATTTTTTAACTGCTGACGTTGACAGAGATAGAGATATTCATTCACTTGACTTTTGCTTACTTTCAGTTTGATTCACGCTTTCTAAAAGTATTTAAGCTAAATACTCCTTGTGAAGCCCATGAGGAACTTAATTCTTTAAGAGCCTGTAAGCCGGCCAAATGCACTCTTTTATTTGTGTATCACCTCAACAATACCCCAAGGTCCATGAACGGCATATGAAGTGTGCAGTAAATCACACACTTAAATACTTACATTTTTATTTATTTGTTCGAAACAGCTTTACAGCAAGTAATCAGCAACACCAGGGTCTGACCTAACTACTTACACACTTTCACCCTGAGGATAAGATGTTGCACATGGGGGATGTCACAGGCAAGGTAGCTGTGAGGCTAGGCTTAATTTTTTTACTTTTCCATGTCTTCTCTTGATTCTAGTCCATATAAGTAAAGCTGAACTTTTAACTGCTGTTTTTGTTTCAAATTGTCCTCAGATTATACATTTCTGCACTGTTACTTCACTTCCTGATGTGTTCACGCAAGAATTGCAGGATAGAAAGTCTCACAAATAAGCTTCCAGTTGAAATAATTAAGTCTTTTGATAAAGAAAACCAGTTCAGCAACTTGCAGGCTGACTTTTTAAATAAATTGTGCCCTCTCAGCTACCGTAAGATGTGATTTTATTATATCTTTGTCCTTCCTGGGCACTTGCTTTGTTTTGGCGAGTGTTGTTGAGAAACGAAGGAAGTGTCCCACCTGCTGCCAGCTGGATTTATTCTTGCTGGTGGGAAGAATTACAGAACCATTTAGGTTGGGAAAGACCTCTAAGATCATAAAGTTCAACCGTTAACCTAGCAAGGAAGGGAAAAGGCTGTGCCACATGTAGCTCTGCTTTTCAAAAAGCTTAGAACCTGAAACTACAAAAACCAAACCCAGCTTTTCCACCCCAGGCTGTGCCATGGGGAGCCCGCTGCTGTGGGGCCAGCTGTGGGGTGGCTGCACTGCAGCAGCAGGAGTGGGGGCCCCACTGCAGCCCCTCGGCTCCAGGATGCGCAGGGGTGGCCCTGCTGCCCTCACTCAGAGGGGATATTAAAAAGTGCAATGCAATGAAAAAGGAAGAGTGTAGTAACATTTCTGAAACGTCTTTTTCTAAGAAAGTAACAAACTGCAGCAGGAATTTTTGCTGCAGGATTTCTTGGGAAAGTCTTCTCAGGTGGTCTTCTGGAGAGACAAAGCCCATAGATGAGCATTTTCAGTGTGTTGTTTAGCAGCGGTGTGAAGCACCACATTAAAATAGAAGTTACTATAGAGAAACGGTGTGACTCGGTTGGGTGTCTAGCTACGGGCAAACATACTCAGTGCTCATGCAGCAGTGTAAAAGAAACGGCCTTCAGCAGGATGCTGCTTGTACCACAAGCGGGTGGATTCTGAGGCGTGGCGCTGTGGAAGCAGAAGAAGGATGGGAATACAGGCAATCCATGGCTTCCCGCAAATGCTTGGTGCTGGCTGAATCAAGATTTTGATGCATGAAAGCTCAGATGGCTCCTTTCACAGCATCCTCTCCTTAACGCCTTCCTGAGGCAAATGTGGTGGAAACCGTAAAGCCATTAGTCTTCCAACGCTACATCACAACATTAAGCAACTTTAAATAAAACGGGCTTGTAGTGAATCAAAAGGACTGGAGATTAATGCTCACTGCTAAGTGGCTGAAGCCAAAATCCATCGAGGAACACCAGAAGCGGCACCACAGCAGAGGCTGCAGGCCGAGCCCCACAGCAAGGCCCCAGGGCTCACCATGTCCCAGCGCGGCCTGTCCTCGCCGCCTGGTGCCACCTCCCCATGCCGTGGCGCGGGGCGAGCGGGGCGGGGGCAGCACTGGGTGCGAGGCTGGCGGCGCGGGCACCCAGGTGGCCAGGAAGGAATTCCGCTGGTCCGAGCCATGGAAGCACCTTGGACACCGCCTTTTCTGTCACTATATGGAGTCTCAGAAAGCTGTGAATGGGCTCGATTTCCACAAGGCACCCAAGTAGTCGGGCGGCGTGCTTAGATGCAGCTCTGCCAGCTCTCAAAGCCGCTGGTCACCCTTAACTTCTCTGTTGATGGAGAAATACGCGATACAAACACTTCTCGGTACATTGGCTGCTCAATGGTGTTTGCTTTCAGGCTTTTCTCTTGATGTTATCTACAGATGCTTGCCTTGTGCAAATATAAGTGCTTTAGACTCAGAAAAGATTAGAGCAAGTGGTGTAGAAATGGCAGCGGTTCCGTGTTTCTGCTTAGCAGCAGGGGAAGCTCACAGACTCGCTAAAATATCTGTGCTGCAAACAGGAGAGCATAGAGGGGACAGCTCTGAAAAGAGCACTCAGCCTCTATCTACACTGCTCTCTGAAAAAACTTGATTTAACAGCAAGATAATCTAAATCTTGCTAATCCCCTTTGTTATGATTTCATATTAACAGATTAAAACCTACTCTTTGATGTTGCCTAATGACATACTTAAATTGCTAACTTGCTAACCTGAATAATGCTTCCTGTTTGTGGAGCTGAGAAATGAAAACACTAAGTTTAAAAACTGTTATAATTCTTAAGTATCTAGATTTGGGCCATAGG
Source organism: Cygnus olor (assembly GCF_009769625.2). NCBI lineage: Eukaryota > Metazoa > Chordata > Aves > Anseriformes > Anatidae > Cygnus > Cygnus olor. The sequence goes on along the minus strand of NC_049177.1, from coordinate 26,150,054 downwards.
GACTGACAATAAAGAACTACCAAGGATCAGCAGAGATGATTACAACCTGGTTACTTTGCTTCTGGGAAATGGAGAAGCTGGAGCAGCTGCACAAGTGCAGCTTTTGGTGATTTAAAAGATGCAATATTGAGTTATGTCAAAAGGTCACTTAAAATACTTTTTCTTTGAAAAGTAAACCTTTACAATAGGGATAAGGTGACAAACTTAAAAATATTTGTACTGTACGGAATGTTCCACTCAATTTAGGAAGAAAAGAGTGCTTAAGGTGAATGCTTCTTGGAGAGTTGGGGCTTTTTTCCACATGCAGAATAAGGTGCTGAAATCTGCCATTTCTTTATGTAGCATTTTTTTGTAATATTTAATATAAATTTTATATTTATATTTATATATTTATGTGCCCAGGAGCAGCTGTCTGTCCGTCCATCCATCCATATATCCATCCATCCATCCGTCTGTCCACCTGTCCGTGCCAGGCAGTGGCCTCGCAGGGCCAGGCAGGCTCCACTGCCGGCTGGGTGCAGCCCAAGTGCCTGCGTTCCCACTCTAACACCAAGGCTTTTTGCACGATGTGCTTGTGCTTCAGCCTCTGGTGAGAGCGGGCTGCAAGGCTCCCAGCAATCTGTGTGAGTGTTTATGGGACAAAAGGTATGTTCAGTTTCACATCTTCTTGGAGCTGGAATAAGTTTATATATACAAACAGCAGCCTCATAACAATATTGATTTTAGTGAAAGCAAATGTGTCCAGGATCTGGAAAAAAAAAAGAAATCTGAGCTCAAATGGATTTCATTTCTTAATGCTTAAAATGCATTATAAATGCCCAAAACAGTAAATTAAGCATTGAGCTATTAATGTATTGGTTATTTCATGATTTATCATGTGAACTTGATTAAGAACATCCTTGGCTATTGACCTTTTTTTAGTGATGTGTCATCAGTTTATTTTAAAACATTGGCTTCTGCTCATTGCAGCATATCACAGTAAGTATCTTAGAAGATGAAGAAATAAGAGTAATTTTATTACATACATGCTGTATAACTGCACAGGTTTAAGGAAAATGCTCACCACTGCAACAACAATGCAACAATTATTTAGCTTGCGCACTGGTCTCTTAATGGCAGCCTCAGTTTCCCTGCTGTCTGCTTTACAATTGCTTCCATGCCTCCTCCCTTGTAGTTGATGTAAAATAAGAAATGTCCGTGCTGCACTGCTTTGTAAGTCACTGGCTGTCTTCCTCCAAATCCCCATGGAACTCTTCCACAGACGAGTGATGACAAAGCTAAATGTCATGCTTGTGCCTGGGAGGGGAGGTTACAGTGAAAGCTACTGGAAAATAATGTCTGTAATAAGAAACTGTCACCTGAACTATGAGTGGCTGTAAGATTATAGCTTCTTAGGAAGATACTATCATGGATAAAGAGAGAGTAGAAAGGAGTATTTATTTCCATGGATTTACTTCGACTTTGAGTAATCTCTTCTAAAAAAGAGTCTATCCTATGAAACATTTAAATACTTAGCATGATTCATTTGAGCAGAGGGTGAATGACACTCAGCCTGTCCCAACACTTGCCTCTTTGCTTCCATCAGTCAGCCCTCTCCCCTGGGGCTGCAGCAAGAGCTGCCCTTCGGGCTGGGCGAAGCGTTTCCTGGGCAGCCTGGCAGCAGCGAGGGCCATGTGGTTTTCCTGAGAAAGGATGAAGCTCATCTCTGGAACGTGGTTTTACTTATTTGCAATCAGTGATGCTTGCAGCATGTCAGATGTGTAAGCTCGCAGGAAAGTGTGGTTTCTGTACCAATTTAATTTGTTTGCTGTGTTTACAAACCCACACAATTGTCTTTTGAGTTTGTTTCAAATGGAAGAAGTCATTGTGGCATACAAATTAGTTTTATTGGACTTGTCTAACACTGAGGTCAGGAAGTGGGAAAAATTTTCATGATCTTCAATAAGCTGAATTTGCAGATGATGAAATGTAAAAACAAAATTGAGTAATAGTATTAGGCTAGAAACTATTGACTAAAAATTCACTTGATGAGCATATGAGTGTGAGCAATACTCTTGTTTGTATGAGTAGTTGATGTTGAGCAAATCAGACGTTTTTAAAAGCATGTATTTCTGTCCACAGACTCCGAAGGTCTGTATATGTTCTCCTCCTGTTTTGTCAAGACTACCTTGTGACTCTGAAAGCATGACAGCGATGAAGCAAAGGAGATCCCTGAGCAGATGGCAAGTGATTAGAATGAGATAAGGAAATTGCATGTCATATACTAAAAATACAGATGAGGGGTCAGTGACATATATAAATGCAAAGTATCTTTTATTTCAGTATTGTTGAAGGAATTTACCAACATTCATACCTGAAATTTGGAAACATGCTACTGTGTTTTTAGATCAGCCCTGTGAAGTCTTTTTTTTTTGCATTGGAATTAAACTGCGATTCTTCACTGTACTCTAAATGAACTCAGAGCTGGTATGCCACCATGCCCCAGCGGAGGGCAGGCCACAATGCATTATCGTAACTGGAGGACTGTAATAAAGCATGATTTAAAAACCCATTGCTGCCAATGTGACCTTTAATATCATCTGTTACAACCAGTAGCATTATAGAAGGGATGCTTAGGAGACAGAAAAATGAACCCACCAAGCTTTTGTTAACCAGGTCATTTAACGGCTACTTACTGTTGTTATCCCTTCCATTCTGTTATTTAAATACCTGGTAGTCATAATTTGATTAATTCTTTTCTTCCCTTAAGGCTTTTTATGTGTGCGCATCTGTAGACTTTTCTTACCATTAGTTTGGTGACATATAGTGCATACTTGTCCCTGGAGGTGTGTGTGCTGTGTGTGTGCCTCCCAAGCTCAGAAATGCCACCTGCGTTTGTGAGCTGGGGAATGGTGAGGCTCTGAACACCCCGTGGTGCGTGCTGAGCGGGGCTGAGCGGACCCAGCAGAACGTGAGTCCCTCGGCCTCTGCAAGGGAACACTGTTCTCTACCGCCTCCTTACATACATGCAGCTTTTAAACAATCTCCCGGGCCTTGCAGTTGTTTCACTTTCCTAATCGCTTCTAGCTGTCCTCCTTTGTTCTTCTGCACCTGCCACGCTGTGCTCTTTTCCAGGTCCGTAGCTGCTTTCTGTCACGAGGCTCCCACGAAGTTCCCTGGAGCTGCTCAGCATCCCCTCGCACCCACCGCAGTGTCTGCAGCGAGTGCTCCGCAGGGCTGCCCTCCAGGCAGGGTTGTGATCCAGGAGCTTGCTATGAGGAACCTCTTCTCTTTCTCCATGTGGGAAAGAAAGGTGTTGAAATGCGGTACGTGTCGGTTGTTGAACCCGAAGCCTGAGATGGTGTTACGTCCAGCCTATGAGACTGCACGATAGAAAGTTTAGAAAAGAGCTGCATTAAGCACAAAAACAACAGCAGTAAAGCTAGTGGTGAAAGAACATGACTATTTCCATAATAAAATCTTACCTTTATAGTTTTTTAAATTAGCTGGGAGAAAATATTGCCCCAGGCTCAAGCTTAGCATTCACATTTAGCTTTCATTTTATTTCTGTAGACTGCAGAGCTTTACATGTGTGTTAGCAGCAGCAGATTGAAATTATTTATTTTAAATCATTGTCTAATTCAGCTGTGGAGAATTATTTTTTGTAAATGACACATGAATTTTAAAGACATGTGGTACACATGTGCAGCATTCATTCCCACAGCATAATGTGTTAAACTCTAACTGGCCCATAACCCAGGCTTTATAGAGTGCCAGGATTGACTATGGTGGGCTATAATACCTTTGAGGTGACAATATGCAGTATAAGGTTAAAATTCAGCTTCAGAATCCCTAATTCAGGAAGCAAGAGAAGAGCTATGATTGTGTCACGGAGAACTGGGGAACCCTGGGTGGATGATGGCCAGGAAATGCCAGTGGTGTCCCAGTGCAGCTGGGGCGGGTGGCTGAGGGTGAGGGGCAGGCTGGGGAGCGACACTGGTGGGCTTGGTGGGGTGGAAGGGGCGAAGGGGGGGGGTGTGCGTTTGGCTCAGCTCCTGGCTGTGTGGACAGGACTGCCTGCATGTCTCCTGCTGCAGCCACAGGCACGGCTTGGGCTTTGTCAGCATAGCAGAGAGCCGCTCTCCCTAAGGGGTTTCTGTTTGCAAGGTGAGAAGCAGCAGCGGGGTGTCCTAGGAACTGGGGCGATGCTGTGATGGGCACCATGCAGACTGCCTGGGAGCTCAGGCCGTTGTTCCCCTGGGTTTTGGTTGCTTTGAGGCCCCATAGTGGTGTAACACTATCATGCTGTCGATCATAACCGGGAAACACTCGAACTCCATGCTGGAAGGTACGTCTGAGCAGCATCACTGATTTGTTAGGGATTTCCTCTGGTTTCTTCTCCGTCTGATATTTTTTTTCCTCAATAGAATGAATATTAAAATGTAATCGGACTGTATCCAGCTTACAAGATTGCTACATATTCATGCTATGTATGATTAATAGCGATTTGCTGATACATTCAGAGGGATTCTGCAGGAGTGTGTGTTACAGAGCATGTAGCTGCATGCTAAGTATTAGCAAGCTATTAGAGGGTTTTTAGAGAAGTTTAGAACTTCTTGATAGAAAATTATATACTGTGTATCTTGCAGTGGAAAATACTGCTTTAATAAGCATCTCAATATTAAATTTAACATAAAATTAGAAATAGGAGTGCTTTGATATGCTATATTACTTCCTTCTGCTTTTTCAGCAACAGGTCCCTGAAGTATACTTCAGATATTTGTTCAAATCAATAAGCTTTTACAAGGTCTCCCTTTTCTAGTCATATAAATACTTGCAGATGCAGCAAATGTGATATAATGTCCAAAAATACTATACTATAAAGTTGGTTTACAAGCAAAAGTACTCAGAAATGTCCTGTGTAAATGAAAGTATGGAATCAAATGTAACCCAGACTACCAGCCAGGAGCAAGTCTGCAGTAGGCTACAAGAGGGGAATGCACGCGTGGGAGCTTGTGCTGTGTTGCACCTCAATCCTCTGCTTATAAGGCAAATGACTCAAATGTGTGAATCATTAAAATGTGCCATTTCCATGTGCGTTGTGGTAGCTGATGCAAGCTAGCTTTAGAAAAAAATTGACTCTCTTTTTTCCTTTAAGGAAAAAAAAAAAAAAGCCAAGAAAATAAATATGTCTTATTTCCTATAATCAGCTAATGGAAACTTTCAAACTGATGTTACTTTAAATGGGTGAACCTTGGGCTGCCTACATCTAATCTTTTTCTATGGAATAGCTCATACTGCCTTACGAGTTTACCATTCTTATAACCAAATAAAGCTATCGGAATGTGTGATTGTTTTTGTACTGGCAAGTTTACTAGAGGAAATCCTCCTCCTGAACGAGCACAATGGCTCCTGATTTCTGCAGGGCAAGTAGCAGCCAGTAAAAACAAACATTATCCTGTTATAGTACATTGCTACAAAGGCCTGAATTAAAAAGATTATGTATGTAGTTCAGATTACCATAACTTTAAATCTAATAATGTATTTTTTCTCCGCTCAAAAATATTTTATCTTTCTAAAATTTTTTCCTTCTTTATGGTACAGGGAGAAATTCTGGTTTGTGTTGTGTATTTCAAAATGTATTAGAGTGTTTGCTGGGAATAATTCATGAATCTGCTGCCCTAAGAAAGGTTGTTTTGTCTGAGGTTTCATGTATGTGGTTCTGTTGTGGGGAAATAACTTTTTCCTGATATGGGAAAGCAATTTATTTTCAGTGCCTATTGGATTCTCAGGTCGTTTTTTCTTATCTCATTTTCAATTAATTTTTGTGTGTTTTAGGGAGGTCTTCATGACACTACCACCCAATGCATTCGATCACCCTGTGGTAAGTTTCAGTCCCTCCTTAAGAGCTTGGCTGTACCTCCCTGGTGGCGCTGGGGCCGTGGCACTCCACAGCTGCCCTGGTGCCCGTGGGTCCCGGCGTGGGGCCTGGCCGCGGGGAAAGCCTGGGGCAGGCAGGCAGCGCTCCCGGCCCAGTGCTCCCGGCCCAGCGGTCCCTGCCCGAGCAACATGTCCGGGGCGCCTGCTGCCCCCCGGCCATGCGTGGACCCCTAGGTCCTGCGGGGGGAACGAGGGTCAGCTCCTCAAATGCCCATTCCTGTCACAGCGCCCGCAGTTCGTGCTTTGTGTGGCTGGAAGTGTGACTTTGTGCCTGTGATGACCTGAGGGTGCACCTGAGAAGCTGCAATAGCGTGTGTGGCACCATTGGGTGCTTAAGTGTTTAAGGAGTGATGTTGTGAGGTCAAAATGCAGATCTCGCAGGGATGCTTTGTTCATACATCAGCTCACTACTGCATATGATTTCCTTGTCATTGCCAAAGGTATTTTGGGTGGCTTTTCTGAAATTTGCATGAAGCAAGCAATGGTACCCACAGCTACAGGTGGCTTTGCAACAGGAATGTAAACAGGGTAGGAAATAATTCACTGCTAAATTGGGATTGAACGGCATGAAAACAACAACTCTTGATCTTACAAAGGCTCGGACATCAGCTTAGTATCACATTGCATACACACACAGAGGTTTTGGGAGGTGCTTTTCCTTCCCTGCTCAGGTTTGCAGGGTTGTGCAGTCAGCGTGAGGCCACGGCACAACTTGCCCAAGGGCAGGTGCTGCACCAGCCCATGGCACCAGCACGGTGCTGGCGAGTCACGGTGGAGCCTCCCTGCAAAGGAATTTTGGCCTTGGCAAATGCTGCTTGTTCTTGGCATGGATCAGCTGAGAGGGGAAACAAGAAGAGCACTTCTTTAGGGAGTTCTCCTGGAAAACTTCAGCGTCTTCTGTGCACGGAAAACAGAGGTGCATGGAAAGCCTGAAGGACGATTCCTTGCAAAAATACTGGCAGGCAGTGCTGAAACCTGATGCTGCCTTTGAGTGCCAAACACCTTTTTCCTAAGGTGTTTGAAAAATGGGCTGCCTCCTCCTCTGGTAGAGGCTGTGTCTGCTTGATGGGTCCTGTGGCGTGAGTGTCCCCGCCATAACTGGTCGCACACATGCTGAGCAGGGTGATGTGGTGGTCACCAACCTGAGCGTTGTAATGGGGTACTGAAGGCGATATTTTTTCTTTCCTCAGACCACCTGGGAAGTTTTTTCAGCTGAGCTGCTTGCTGGTGCTGTTAGCTTAAAATATGGGCTGTTTCAAGCCCAAGCCGCAGTCTGCATGACCGATCCCCAGCGATGGGTAATGGGGGCTGCTCCGCAGGTACCCCCGTCACGGCACAGCCCTGGCAGTGGGCACAGTTCCCCTGCCCCAGTGGGGCTGGCACTGGGGGGACTCCGCCTGGCCGCTCTCCATTCACATCCCCGGGTAGCGGATCACTGGAGTCATTCATGCTTTTACAAGGTGTCATTCTGACCACAGTGGCAGCACGGAAGCTACATTTGTATTTATCTGTCTGCAGCCGTGCTGTAGTTACTGGGAGGCAGCACGAAGCTGCCGGCACCCCTGACGTAGCTGCCACGATCTGAAGCCCATGGCTTCGCTGTGCGCCGTGGTTTTGTGTTTGTTTGTGTTTTCCCAGGGAGCCATCTGGTGTTTGCAGCTTCCCCCAAAAGCCTGCTCTGCCCGAGTGCCCCAGCAGACACTTCGTTTGTTCGCTTTCTCGCCTGCCACCAGCAACTCTGCAGAGTGAGGACAGGCAGCTGTGGGTCGCGGGGAGCCCGGCTGCTGCTGGTGGGGGCGCCGGCTGTGGCGGCCTGTGTCTGCGGATGGGCCCGGGTTTACTCTGCTCAGCACACGTCACTTGTATATTCCTGAGCCTGTCTGCGTGTTGATAAGGAAGCCTTTTCTTTCATTTCTCACTTAGGCAGAAGTTTGTGATTTTTACAAGTAAATCTGGCAATAAAGGAACCAAAATAGTCATGTTAGACTTCAGTAACTAGTAATACATGTTTTTTTTGGGAAAAAAAAAAAGTTATTCAGAATTCCAGGCTTCTGTTTTTTGCCTGAGCTGCTCAGCTGTCCCTCAGGGAGCAGTGCATTCATTACCTTGCAGAGAATCTGTACCTCTTACAGGTGTCAGATGGGGTTAAATACCTTGGAAAATAAGGAAAATGAGGCGTGTGGGTGTCACTTGGCCAGGGGCAGCAGGAGCACTGCTCTGCGCCAGGAAGCAGAGAGCCATGGTCTGGGCACGGCCTTGTGCCGCACGGGGTCTGTGTGCCTGGAGCAGAGGGGGAGGAAAACGAGGGCTTCCATGGGGGAAATGCCTGCGCAGTGTAGTGGTGCACTAAGGCTAAAAATGAGTGTTTCTGGGCTGGCCAGAGCAATGTGGTTTATCTGTCCCATCTGCTGCAGCGCTGTGGAAAAGGCCTTCCTTTCTCGGAGCAGGCCCTCTAACGTGGGGGAATGAGCGTGCTGTTGCGTTGTGTTCCCCGAGACTCTGCATGTTGGACAATACAGATGTGTAACAGCTCTTAGGGGTGCACAAGAAGCCTTGCTTGATGAAAATTTTTGGTCTTCAGTAAGCTGCATGGCGTACAACGAGCAGTGTGCATGAAGGGAACATGGCTCTCTGCAGGTCCCACGGTAGCAGGTGCCCGAATGAGCCTGCAGATCCCGTCCTGGCTGTACTTCCAGCCTGGGCTGCGGAGATGGCGGTCATCATGCCCGGCCACCAGCTGGGCCGAGCTCGGGCAGCAGTGGACGCGTCTCGCCAGCACCGCTGGTGCTGCCCTGACAGGGACAGGAGGCCGCGGGGCGACCCGGCTCTGGCTGCAGGATCGTCAGCACCCTGCTTCTCACCTTACGTTTTTCTTCACCTACCTGAGAATTGTGAGTCATTTTAGGTGGTTTAAGTTCCGTAAAAACACTTTTAAGTCACAGCTTTTGTTTGTGCACTGTAGGACAAGGGCTGTGTTTTAGGATAAGCTCCCTCACCCAGAACCAGCCACGCATCTTTCATTGTTAGTCCTGGTGTTGTGTGTGGAGCAGTTCTATGAGGCCCTCTCCTTTGTTTTAATTTCTGTTATTTCCCAGTGTGATTTCAGTGGTGTACTCAAAGAAGCCAGAAATTAATTTTCCAGTTACCATCAGAGGTTAATACATCCTTTGTTTTCTTCCTAACTGAGCTACAATACCTTTGGGCATAGTACTTGATACAACTTGGCAAGGGAAGAAATAATATCAGAATTGACCTTGGTACCAAAATAAATAGAGGGGAATTAATGTTTAGGTATAATTATCCTGTTCTCATTAACAGTTCCTCTGATTACTGTAAAATATATGAGGTTCCAAGGAGTTTTGTGTGACTCTTGTTATATTTATGAAAATGGCTTTTCAAGACCTACAGCCTGTGCAAGCAAGAAAGAACAAGCTTGCATGCTTCTTCAGATGGTTTTCAGACTGCCGTGTACACCTCGGTATTGCTGTACACAAGACAAGGATCAAAATAAACAGTCTTAAATGCTTCCTATTAGCCACTTTATTCTTAGTTAGAATAACATCAAAGAGAAATCAGATTTCTATTTATTTATTTATATTTTTTTTTTGCTGAGAGCTGCTGTATATCATTATAATGATTCAACTAGTTATATAATACACTTAAAACTTAAAGTAATCTTTTTCTGAAGCAGAATTTCTTAGCATGTGGTACTTTGATTTGATTCCTTGTGCTGGACTTACATCTTACATCTTATTTTAAAGGAGGTTTCTGGTTTATACAAGCAATCTGTATATCTGTTTTAATGGACTTGCTGTCTGGATGTGTACTTTATCTTTATCTTTCTGTCATTTCATTTTTCATATCTTTTATCTGCTTCTAAAACATACGGCACAAATTTTAAAAATGCCTACGTGCTTTGGTGTATCACATAGTGTATTTTGCATGTGGTTTTTATCTATAGAGAAACAGAGTTCGCCATGGACAAGACAAAACAGCCTAGAACAGCAAAAGGAAACTGGCTGAAAATGCAGAATTTGGAAGCTTGACTTATCTCGTGGGCAAGAAATGTAACGCGTCTGTGACAGACATACTTTTTGTATACTCCTCCATCATCCATCGGCTGTGTGCGGGTGGTTGAGAAGCTGGGCTCCTGCACCACTCTCTGTTCCATTGCAACAGGAGTGCGTGACGGTGATCCCTTAGCATGAGGATTTTGTGCTCATGCAACCAACTTCTGAGGGATTTAGCAGGCCTCGCTTTGTGCTGCTGCTGACCACACACCTCAAAGGCTGGACATTGCCTTACAAGATGTACCTTTGTTTTTCCCAAAATATCAAAATCTTTCAAGACAGAGTATTCAGAGAAAAAACAGAAGCCCAGCTCTGCTGTCCTCCTTCGCACCCTGTTGATGGCATTGGTACTGTTCTCGGTGATAGCCAGCATTTCTGCAGCCTCTGGGTCAGGGACAGACCAAGATGAGAACGTGCTCCAGACTTATATTCCAGATGTGAATTTATTTTCAGTTTGGAGAAGAGTTTTTGAGCCCAGCAAAAAATGCTGACCAATCTACTGGTCAGTTCATTTTCCAGCTTACACTGGTTTCTGGACATGCCTTTCCAGGGCAGAATGAGCCTGACAAATCGTTAGCAATTTCGCTCTCAATGGAATGAAGTAGCTCGATGTTCTTGAAATGGAAATTCACAGTTGGCAACAATAGCTCTGCTTTTAATATTACCTAATAATGTGAGGTTTTTGTGAAGGAAATCTAAAAGGAATTTATTTTTGTTTTTCTTCATTAAGTCGGTGTTTCTACCTTGCTGTCATTTCTGACCTTGGAAGCAGATAGGTAAATGCACTTCACATCCATCGCGGCTGCTGCCATGGGAAACAACCGAGTAGTAGCTTACAGTTAGGTGGAATAAAACCTGTACCGAGCCCAGAGGTCGAGCACGCCATCGTGATGCGGGCTGGAGACTGCAGCACTGCCCGCCCAGAGGGGGGCCGGAGCTGGGGTCGGGCAGTGCCTTTGGACAGGCGCTCACATTGCTGAAGACACTCGTGCCTGCCAGCCATCAGTCAGCCAGGCGGCGTCTTTTAAAGAATCGAATAGTCTGTGTTTATAGTTTCCTACAAATTAAGCTGTTCATAGCAAGTGCCTTTGCAAATCAGACATGGGATTAAAAATTGAATCATTCTCTAATTCATTAAGTAATTCATGGTGAAATGCTGTTTTTCCTTTTCTGGTCCTAAAAGTGATTCCAAATGATTGGTTCCTCTTTTCTGCACTGCTTTATTTCAGAGTCTGCGTGATTAGTGTAGCATTGTGTGCCTAGTGAATATTGACAGAAATCTATCTAAAGCCCATTCACTCAGATCTTGAACAGCTGCTTATTTCATGCTTATTTCTTTTACTTCTTGGGACCATCTTATGGACAGATTTTTTATTGGTTCAGATATTTGCAAGTGCTTGTCCTTCATGGATGAAATCCTGACCTGCTTCTTGCAATCAGTGGGAATTCTGCCACCGGCTAGGATTTCACCCTGTGTAAAAATTGTGTGCTGTCAGAAACCAACGCATGAGAAGCATTTTACACGGTAGCATTTCTTCCAATGTCCCTTGCTCTGTTGTCACATTTAAAACTCAGCTTTCCATGGGCAAAGGCTTCCTGTGGTCATTGCACAGAAATAAGCAAGCAGCAGGCAGTAGATTCTTTTTGAAGCAAAGGCCGTTTTGTTTGCTGAAAGCAGACTGTGTGCTTATGCACTTATAAATTGAATTATTCACTGTCTTCAGTATCAGCAAATCAGTCTTCAAATGAAAGTCTTTCCCCTTCAGGTGGACTGCTGGACTCCAACACATCCTGCACTGCTTTGGAGTAAGCTTGTTGGATGTTACCTCTCTATTTACTGCCCTCGGTGCTTTGCTGGTACAACCAGGCTACTGTGTCAGCCAGTCTTCTGCAAGGATTGCTGAAGAGGTTCTGGATTTTATCGCCATTTCTGTAGTTGTAAGTTCAGTTCATTCTGGAGTGAGTTACAAGCTGTGGGTAACTATAACACACCTGGGGGGCAGCTAGGGAGATGGTGAAAGGACTCTGCTGGAGACGGCTGCGGTGCTGTGCCGCAGGAGATGCAGAGGGGAACCAGCCCTGCTGGGAAGCTCTGACTGCTGCTCTGGAAGTGGTGCTGCCCCTGCTCCTGAGCTCTGAGCTCTCTCCAGGAGCATGGCAGCTGCACCACGAAACCCTGGAGTGGGGTTCTGCTCTTTGCAGCTCCTTTGGAGCTGCAGAAGCCACATTAAGCATCCTTTTGTCATCCTGAGGTTCTGTTTCCACTGTTGATCATCTCAGTTTCATATCAATATCCTGTTTCCCAAACCTTCTGTCACTCAGCTGAACCCAGATGTGGCATTTACCAAGTCCGACTTTTCAGTTAAAGCAATCTTTAAAAGTGCTGTTGAGTTTGACCTTCCTTTTTTTTTTTTACTTCTTCTTTCTTTATCAACGTCTGAAGTTACCTCCTCTGGTGCTGTGGGGCACACTGAGTAATCGCCCAGCTGGGAGCAGCCGGAGCTCGGCCTCAGCCCAGTCCCCAGTGGTGCTGCGTGGGGCCTTAGGTCGTGGGGGTCTGTGTGGGCATCCCCCAGCAGCCAGCTCCTTTTTCACTAGGAAAAAATACAAAAAGTCGTATTAAATTACCTGAAGTCTGATTTTTACGACATGCTTCTGTGCTTACTACGCAAGTATAAAGAGTACATCTTTAAATACTGAGTTAGAAATTCTAGCTTATGTTTAAGGAATAAGATAATCATTAACCCGAGGCTATGGAGATATTGCCCTATGCCCTATTATGTCCTTACTTTGTAATGATTGCATCAACTGAACTTTACTGAGGTGAGTGCTGCTCTTTTTTATTTAAATGGGATGGCATGTGGTGGAAAAGCTTGCGCTGTGAAGCGAGCGTTTCCAGAGTAGGGTCATTAGCCTGCACAATTTACGAACAGGCTGACTCTCTGCAAACAGTTGTGTCATAGGAAAGGATAATGGAATTTTTGGTTTGTGTAAAAAGAACGGTGTATTTTCTGTCTGCTGCGGTCTCTGTTTGTCACTACATTTTGACCAAGCGGCAGGTACGTGAGCCCATTTGAAGATCTCGTGCAATGTGCAGCTGCAAAAAAAAGCCTGGAAATTGTTTTTTTTGATGTGGTCGGAATCAGACCCCAAGCAAGAGGAAGGCAGAAATGACACTCGTGTCACCTCCCATTCTTTTACTTTGATAGCTTTTAATTTGGGCATGAAGGGATGCATCTGTATGTGTGAGCTCGGGCTGCGGGGCAGGAGTTTGCCTCAGGTTCCCCCGGCCGGGGGTGATGCGTGGGGGCACGGCAGCCGCTCGGCTCCCGGGGGCTCGTCCCGCCGGAGCTGCGTGGCCGCGGCAGCTGAGAGCGGCACCCCCTGCGGCGGGGCACGGCGGGTTTTGTGGGGCTCCTTGTCTGCCTCAGGCGTTGGTATTGAAATCAAGGAAGGCGACTATTCCATGGGTAGAGGTCTGCAAGCCGTGCTTTGGGAGGACCGACTGGGAATGCCAACAGGCCGGGGGAGCAGCGCTGAGCACGGGCTGGTGGCAGGAGGTGCACAGGGCCGGTGCAGCTGCTGGCATCGTGCAGGTTAGCGACCTGCCTTCCCCTGCCTCTGCTTCTGCCCATTGCTTCTTCCTCAAACAGTGCTGAACTGATCGTAGCGCAGCAGTGCAGCCTCGTGAGGTTTTGCACACCCAGCTCCAACCCAGAAATACTTGATCTGTGTTGCTTAATTCCTCAGACTGGGAAAACACGCACTCTAAAAATGCTTGTTTGGAGGGCATTTCATAGCAGATGATGTGTTGGAAAGTAGGTCTGAACCAGACCCAGGAGAATTAACAGCATCCTCCAAAGATACCAAGGACTATGGTTTATTTAAGAGACGGTTATTGAGGGACGAGGCAGTAGCGATCTCTGCGGGAAGGGGAGTGTGAGCTGGAATACATTGGGATTGGAATTTGCATTCAGAAATGACCGAGAAGTTTCCTACACGCAGCAGATTCTGATGTCACTTTTCCACTGGGAGCCACAGCTGACTCCTGGCATCCCTGGGAAGAGGAGCGTAGCTCCAGTCATAACACTGCGGAGCTTTTCTTCAAACCCATAATAGTATGCTTAAGTAACATCTAAATATTTGGTTTAAGCCACAATATCCCATTCTGTGCTGCGCGCCACACACCAGAGTGCTGCAGCACTGGGCCGCGGGGCGATGGCGCGGGGCGAGCGGCGGCCAGGCGTGGGTCAGCTGGGTCCTACCCCCGGTGCCGGTTTTTCTCATAGGCAGTTGCATTGTTTTATGGCAGCTGCGCGTTTCAAAAAGCCACTCACAGTCTAGAGGGCTGTCACGTTACCTTGTTACCTCCTTTGTTTAGATCTACCCTTGAATCACATTAGCAGCAAACGAGCTCCCGCTGTGTGCCCGGGGCAGAGTGCTGTCCCCCGGCGGCACCATCATTGGCAGGTGCTCTGCCTGCTCCTTTATGTGGACCAGAGCACCTGCTTGAATCTCCCCTGGGAGATGTCCCTGTGTTGCTGAGGGTATGCTCCTGCATTTCACGTACAGGGGCTTTGCCATGAGTTGCCCTACTAAAGCTGCCAGCGAGAGCCTGCTTTCACCCAGCTCCAGGCTCCCCGGTCCCCCTGGCAGAAAGGCCTCCTTCCCCGGCACCTCCTCGCCCTTCGGCTTCCCCGTCCGCCCTTGGGGCCCTTAAGGTGTGTTTCTGTGGACTCTGAAGTGTGATTTTTTTCTTTAGATGATTGTAAGTGAAAATGATGGAGTGGAGAACGTACTGTTTGCATTAATTTTGTTTATAAGAACATTCTTTTGCTATGGGCCAGAAAAGTATGCTTTTATGTCCATCTGCAGAGCTTCTACCTTACATGTAAATGGCCGGTTTGGACCCGGGCCACGAAGGATTCTTTTGTGAGCTGAGAAATGCACTTGTGAAAAATATCCAGTTCTAAGTCAGGTGGCCTTAGAGCTCACCACCCCAAAATGAAAATATGTACACAGCCTGCTCCAGAGCATGTGTAATCCATTGCTGCACTCTTTAGGTACAGAATTATCCTTTTTTCCTTTTTTCTGCCTTGTTCTCATCTTTTTAATGTGCCATAGCACATTCAGATGAGGGCTGTTGCTATCTACTACTGCTATAACAAAACCTTGGCTTTAGCATAGATTTATGTATGTATGTATGTATTTTAATTTGAAAGGTCCCAAAGGCAGGCTGCTAGTTCTTGCCACTCTTAGCACCTTTTGGGGGGGCAGGCTCTGTGGACAAGCCACCAAGAGCAGCGCCTACCCTGAGTATGTGCTTTGTCAGTGCAGAAGGGAACCTCTGACCTGTGGGAACAGCAACTGCACTGTTCTGAAACTCAGAAATTGGTGTCCAGAATGTATAGAGGTTTGACTGCTTGTCATTTAGGGACTTAATCGCTATGGTAATGTTGTGTAATTTCTAATTACAAATAATTGGAGAGTAATTCTGTTACTGTCTGAAGTAATGCAGTCAGCAAATTCCCCTGTATTCTTGTGCAGCCTTCTGTAGCCTATGCAGAAAATGTTTTTCAACAGGCAGATTTTTCATCGCGTTAGTAAGAATATTTGGTCGGAGGGTCTTATTTGCCACGGTGAATACACCTGCAGAGCGCAGCCCCTGCAGGCCGAGCTCGCGGTGCCGGCTCGGTGCTGCCCAGGGCCCGCGCGGTGCCCGTGGCCGCAGAGCGTGCGGTGGAGCTGCGGGCTGGCAGCAGACGTCCCACCAGTCGCACCCAGTGCCACGGCAGGGCAAAGCCCTCCTCCTCAATACCTTGTGTTCTAGGAGTTTTAATACAGATTTGTGGGTTGAAATGCCGTATGTACGGTGAGGTCAACTTTGTATTGATTGTTTTGTCAGCTGCTAGAAGAAAAAATAGCTTGAGCAAAATGGTCTGTGGTCTAGAGCACTACCCTTAAAACCTTAGCTATGAAAGGTCCTTAGCATTTAAGATAAGATGGTCACTTTTGTCACTTCATTTTGGTATTTGAGACCATTCTTTTTGTCTTAAAATCACAGAATGGCAGAATCATTAAGGTTGGAAAAGATCTCCAAGATCATCTGGTCCAACAGTCCCCCTACCACCAATGTCACCCACTAAACCATGTCCCCAAGCACCACGCCCAACCTTTCCTTGAACATCCCCAGGGACGGTGACTCCACCACCTCCCTGGACAACCCGTCCCAGTGCCTGACTGCTCTTTCTGAGAAGAAATATCTCCTCATTTCCAACCTGAACCTTCCCTGGTGCAACTTGAGGCCATTCCCTCTACTCCTATCACTGGTTCTCTATGAGAAGAGGCTCCCCACAGCTTCCTTTCAGGTAGTTGTAGAGAGCAAGAAGGTCTCCCCTGAGCCGCCTCTTCTCCAGACCAAACACCCCCAGTGCCCTCAGCCGCTCCTCACAGGACTTGTGTTCAGGCCCTGCACCAGCTTCGTAGCCCTTCTCTGGACGTGCTCCAGGGCCTCGATGTCCTTCTTGTGCTGAGGGGCCCAAAACTGAACACACTACTCGAGGTGCAGCCTCACCAGAGCAGAATACAAGGGGACAATCACCTCCCCGGCCCTGCTGGCTGCACTATTCCTGACACAAGCCAGGATGCTGCTGGCCTTCTCGGCCTCCTGGGCACACTGCCGGCTCACGTTCAGGTGAGCATCAATACTCCCAGTACTCCTAGTCAATATTAACAAACAAGAAAAAATGATTAAATGATGACAGAAATGTCTGTTTTCAAGAACTCTTGTTACTGAAGTAATTTTCAAAATGCAAGAAAGTGTCAGGCCTGAAAACTGGGAATGGCAGAATTCTTCTACTTGTTGATCAGCTACTGTGACCTTGCAGTTTGTTGTGTGTTCACGGCGTGCCTCAGGGAGATGCTGCCTCCCCTGTCTGCCAGGGTGGCAAGTCCCATTTAATGCCTTCCGTTTCTTACACTGATTCCCTGCACCCGAGTAGGAGGCCACAAAGAAGGCAGACAGGTATTCTGAAACCAAACGAGGCTGAAATGAAGTACGTAGTTCTGCGAAGATAGCTGAACCAATCTGCAGAGGCGATGTGTCCTTGATGGGTTGCAGTTCTGTTTCATTTTTCATGAAAGCTGCTATAATATTGAATGTATAGAAGCGTTTGGATCCCAGGGGTTCAGAGATGCTGCTGCTCAACCTGATATCATCTGCGGCTTCCTCTGCCTGGTTCTCAGGCTGGAGGGGGAAGTGCAGCGCAGGAGGTCCCCGCCACGTGAAGTACACGCACGGGGAGCAAAGCTGCTCCGCTGCTGCGGGCAGAACGTCCCTGCCGGGAGCTGGTCTCAGTTTTTGCACTGCTCTGGTGGTTGCTGTAGGTAGACTGCGCATTTGTGATTCATTCCACATCAGGGAGAACCATCAGGCTCATCCTTCCACGGTCCCCGTCTCCCCTGCGTGGGTGTGTGAGCCCCATGGTGCCTGGTGTCCTGACGCGTGGGGCCCGCTCGGTGTGCACAGTCCGGTGGGATGGGTGTCAGCCTTGTTCAGATTATTTCCTGTTAATAACATGATTGGAAAATTTAAAAGTTCCAGGGCCCCGAGGAGGTGCTGATGTGTATCTTCGAGGCCATGTTCCTCAGTTTTACTGCACTTATGTTAACAGAAAGGTAGGACTTCCCCCAGATTTTGTCAGCTCTTCATCTTAGTCATTTAGGGATGAGCGAACGTGCTATTGCATTTCCCCTAAACATGCAAAATAATCTTTTTTTTTTTCTGCACTGGATATAGATTGGTCTCATTTATATATAAAACTTTTTTTTGTGTTTTTGAAGCTTACAGTCTCACTGTATCTGAATGCCCATCCATTCAGCGAGCCTCTTCCTTCTCCTACTGCAACGCTGAAAACCGAGGGTTTTAAGAAGTAGGCCAAGTGACTAATAACTAAAATAGACAAACCACCATTAAATAACTGTCACGTACAGAAATAAAAGCAGGAAACAGTGTCTGACGCCATAAAACTGACCTTTCTTTGGCTATTTAAGCAACAAATGAAGTGAAACCGCTACTTGGAGCGGGATGGGCGGGTGGCTCGGGGCGGCGCAGGGCTGGCAGCGGGGAGCAGGGTGAGCG
Source organism: Cygnus olor (assembly GCF_009769625.2). Lineage (NCBI taxonomy): Eukaryota > Metazoa > Chordata > Aves > Anseriformes > Anatidae > Cygnus > Cygnus olor. The sequence continues at coordinate 26,131,925 of NC_049177.1, read as the reverse complement.
CACCCCGCAGGGGTTCTGCACCAGGAGCCCCGAGCGCCTTGTGCTCCTGTGCCAGGGCCTGAGCAGCCCCGATCAGTCCTTGTGACCATGGTCGTGCTTTTGTGGTGTTCCAGCTCCTGTCACAACCGCAACAACTCTGCATGGCTGGGAAACAATGAAATCTTGTTCTGCCTTTGCAGGAAGTAGTGGGAAAGTCCAATACCTTGTACAGCATCCCCTTCAGCTGCAGGGCCTGCAAGCAGGACGCAGCACTGGAAGCACTGACATCACCGTGCTAACGAAGTGCGTTCACCTGTCCCCAGTGATACTATCCCCAAATTACGGAATTGCTAAAAAGCAGATAGTGCACCTTGTGTGGTCTGTTCCGACACCCACCCATGTGATACTTGAGCTGGTTCTTAATTTTAAAAAATGGCATGTAAAGGAAGAAAAAAAATGGGATGGAGTGTGTGTAGTAGATATATTGATTTGAGTACTTAAATTTGCAGGGTAGGAGGAAAACTTTAAACACCAGTAAAGAACAAAAAGCGATGGGAAATAAAATATGTGCCAAGCCATCAAGAGAAGCAATATGAGATAAAATGAGGTAGTTGCAGCTGAAAATTAACAGATTGCACTGCTGAGGGTAGAGAACCATGCAAGATTAGCAAAATTCAGTTTCTGCCTGTTTATTCTGAAGGAGAGACCGCCAGACATCGCGTTTGTTCCACACAGACCCTCGGCTCCCCTGGCCACGAGGCGGGCGCAGCAACTCGCACCGTGCTGCTCCTTCCTGGGGATGTTTCCCGCCAGGAGCTCATCGGGAGCACCCCTGCCCGTGCGTGTGTCTCGTGGCTCTGCCACTTTGCTCCGGGTGTCTCACTGCGGGCTTCGCCTCGCCCCCTGCCCTGCAGCCCCCCAGCTGCCCTCTCCTCCTGAGGGCTGCCAGAGCTTGCGGCGCGTTTCATCCGGGGCGCTCGGCGGTCCTCCCCTGAAGACAAAGGAAATATGCAGAAGTTGAAATGTGGAAGTAATCTACTTGCCACATTTTTCCTTTCCCTGTAATAAATTGTGTCATTGGTCAAATGCATATCTAAAGACAAATGCCTTTTATGGAACTCGCCCTGCCTCGCACCACTCTTCCCCCATCCATTTCCTCTTTTTTAAAAAAAAAAAAAAAAAAGCAAACCCAGAACACCAATTAACATGCATTTCTTCTGTTTAAATGTGTATGGCTACACTTGGACAGCGGAGTTCCCCAAACTCTCTCATTTTGGCACAGCACAGACTGCATTTTGCTCTTTCGGTGAGCGCGAGCAGAGCAGCGGGGCTGTGCCCGTGCCCGGCTGGGATCAGCTGCGCGCGTGCCCGCGGAGCCCCCCGATCAGCAGATGCGGCGCAGATGGAGGGAGGGCAGGGCGTTTTCTGGCCCAAACTCGGCTATTTGTTGAAAGATTTATGAAATGACATCTACAGTAGCAGACAAAGAGACTTTGAAGTGTTTTTGGGAGCCCTTGTTTGTGCTGCGCCGTTGTTGTGCTGCTCTCTCGCTGCAAAGGCTTCTGTGCGGCACGCGGGTGTTTATGCAGCCCGGCGAAGCATGTGTTGCAGACAGGAGCTTCAGCTATTTCACATTAGCCTGCTGGAGATTCATCACAATCTACCAAAAGCCGCCTGTTCAAGCCAGGACTGAGCAGACAGCCATAAAAGGAAAGGAATATAATTTCCTTGTTGGCTCATAGTGCTGAAATTCTAAAACGGGAGTGAAACAGAATTTGTTTTTGCCAGAGCTGACAGAAGGGGTGTGAAACAAAATACCAGTATACAAAAATGTGTAAGGCACTGTGACGAGGCATCTAGCTGGAACCAGCTCGTTACTGTCACCAGAGTTTTGAACCCTCTTGCTAAAAAATTTAAAAAAACATCACTCTCTCTATTTGGCTAAAAATATGTAGGACACAAATTCATGTATGTTATGCCCATTAAAATGTAATTATTTAAGTGCATGTGTAGGCTAATCTTCAGTAACTTTCCATGTTCACATCAAAGTACAATCTGACTTTCAAACATTATTTTTACTCTCCCTCACTGGCAGGAGAGGAGCCGTGTGTCCTATCTCATCCTTCCTATCATATAGGAGCGTGTAAGTACCGATAGCCCGACTGCACGAAATGCTGTGTATTGTTCTGTAGCCATTCTGCTACTCGCAGTGTAAAAGCGATCCAAAAATATTAATAGGTATCTGTACTTAGGCAGTAAAAATCAGCTGACAGCGCTCCAGCAAGGTACTGTTTGTTAATCGGTTGATGTTTCTGTAACAAATGTTAGGAAAAAATGATGGCTATCCCTTGGATTCAGAGCTGTGATCCTTTTAAAAAACATCTCTGCTCCTGGAACTGCTGTATCCTTTGTGAAGGAATAGTTGCTACATACTTCCACTTGTGCAACTTGACAATTTTGCAACAAAATACTTTTAAAATGTGATTGCTTTGCACCACAGATATATCCATAACCCTCGTGTGAAGCAAAGGAAATACTTTGATAAAATGCCAAAATGCCAGAGCTTTCAAACAGATTAGCGCTTACTGCTTCTGTTAGCACAGCAGCATACGTACTTCTAGTTAAATATTAAAAGCAACTAGTAAGTAGTTGGCTACAGCATCTTTCCATGAAGTATTTGTTAGTTTCTAAATGTGGCTGTTCAAGTATTTAATGCCTCTGCTCTAGGTGCAATTCAAAATGCCATTTAATTGCTGAGGCATGCAGCAGTGTCTTGTTTATTTCGTAAACAGTGATGAGAGTTAGCAAAGGAAGTCAGAAAGTTATCCGCCAGAGGATTCTTGCTTTGCTCCTGGCAGTTGGTGGCCAGGCTCTGGGCTCGGTGCAGGCGGGAGGGCAGCGCGCAGCCCCCCCCGCGCGGCGCGGCACTGAGCGCCCGCTGCAGGCTCTCAGAACTCTCCGTGGCCAGTATTTGAATTTCTGCAAGGTCCCTGCTTAATTCAGCCTCCTTCGTTTCAAGCAAACAAGCTGGAGTCATTTAAAGTGTAATACTTAAGATATAAGAAATTGAAGCTGTCGCATTGTTATAATATTTTGGCGTAAATGGTATTTTTCCTGGAGGGGGCGGGGGGGGGGGGGGGGGGGGGGGAAGACAGGAAAATAACTGTTGCAGCAGGGGCAGCAAAGCACCTTCACCCTGTTCCAACGGGATCCCCTGAGCAAAGAGAAGTTAGCAGAGCACAAAGACAACCCCAGATTGTCTCGTGTGACTGTCACGCTCGTGAGGAGGGGTCTGGTGCAGGCTCTGGAGCGCAGTTAGTGCTGCGTGAGGAAGGCAAATCTCCCTTCACCGTGTCTGCTCTGCCACTTACTGACAGAAGAGTTTCGGAGTTTTGTTACCAGTACTAGTTCCTGAATCTTTTTTTTTTTTTTTTTTAAATAAAGTGGCTATAGGACATGCTTTGTTGTTACAATAAATGCTGTTCCTAATATATGGACTGAGCACTTGAGGTCTTTGGAGGGAGAGAAAGAAGGCTGAAAGGAATATTTCTGTGATAAAATACCATGGTTTTAGTTTAGGTTTAGGTGAAAGGCCTAACTTGTGCAAATCATGTAGGCCTTCAAATGCAAAATAGCATGCATGTTTAGTACTTTGCATTTAGTTAAAAATGAAAAAGAGCACCAGGACTTGGCCCACGAGGGCCAATTTACAGTGGTAGAGTGATGTCTGGCACAAAGTAACGAAGGCTGGTTGTGGGTAAATAGACGTTTGTGGTAGTTTGCTGGGCTTTTTCCTTTTTTAGTAGACACAAAAAAGCTGCTCAGTGGCTGTTGAATATGTTGTTTATATTAAGACTTGGGAATCTACATCTTGTCTGACAAAAGATGGTCATAAAATGTAAAGAGTCAGATTAACGGGCAACCCTATTAAAAAATCGAGAATAAGATTTTTTCTTTCTTTTTGAAGATATTTCTTTCTAAGATAAAGGTATCAGAGTTGTCTCTACTTCTGGTTAGCTTCCAATATCAGATATTCCTAACTCCAGTAATCATTTAAAACTGTTATGTGTTTGAACTGTATGGTCTTTAAGGTCCCCTCCAACCCAAACCATTCTGTTATTCTGTGATTTTGTGATACTCTGATTTTATGATTCTGTGAGTGCCTCTCATAAACACTGTAACTAGGGAGCTAAAATTTGAAGTAGTAGATCTAGTGTCTGAAGTTATGGCTATTCAAGCTCTGATCCGTGATGTGGCCTGTGTGGGCACGTTTAAGGGTCTGGCATACCTTGGTAGAAGAGCTGCATCAGCACTGACTTGGGGGCCATCACCCCAGAGTTCCCCCAGGCCCTGCTCCCTTCTGAGTGGTTTCAGCAGGATGCAGAGGTCCCACACGCCTGAGCAGCACAGCAGCTCCTCGCTGCCACAGTTTCGTCTGCTGTGAAATGCTGGTGTGCACAGGGGTTGGGACGCCTGGGGCCGACGGGGCCTCCCCGGCCTGGAGCATCCGAGGAGGTGCGCGGTGCCTCCGGTTGTGCACAGCGGGAGCAGGGGAGCAGGCAGGGGCGCGGTGGCTGGCTTGGCTTTCCTGAGGGGGCTGACCATGAATTGGCTTCTGTCGATGGTCTGCTTTGTGGCCTCATGGTAATTAAATGAAGTCTCAGGATGGTCTGCGCTGTGGTTTCGTGAAATCCAGAGCTCCCGGATGGCTCCCGAGGAGGAGAGCTGCTAAAATCCCGGTCACTGTATCCACGGCACGGTAGGGCGGTTAGCGGAGCGAGGGCTCTCCGCTTGCTTCAGTCGTAGGGACTGCTGTGAGGTGCTGCTGGTGTGAGGCTGACGTAGCAGGTGTTGACAAACAGGTCTGTAATGAATTAAGAGAATAAGGAAAGCTCTTATACATACAGCACATTGCTGACCCTCTGCTTTAGTCTTGTATTTAGTTGGAAAATCCATCCAGCACACACACAACCCTCCCAAAATAAGCTACCAATACTGAAAAAGCATGAGGGCAGGACGCCTGTGAAACTGAAACCCGTCAGAAAAATGCCAGAAAGGCTGGATGACGTATCTCAGTTTGTTAAGGATTAGTGACTTTTGTAAATGCTATAGCAGTGTTTTTGGTTGTTTTCAAAAGCCTTACTGAGGAATTTGTATACTACCACCTTGGATTAGAAGAATAATCTCCCTTTATAGTAAATTCAGTTCTAGTTCTCCTCCTAAAATCATGGAACAAATAATAGGAGAAAGAAAAAATGAAACTTTTGACAAGTTATAGCCAGCGAGGGTCTATGACGAATTTAGTTTTATACACTGATACAACATTTGACGGGGTGCCTTACAAACTGAATTGAAGACACAGTTGCATGTGGGTTTATAGGAAGGATGAAGGACTGTTAAAGGAGGTCAGTAATAGATATCTCATCATTATGATATCCAAGTAGTGAAGTTAAGTTAAATCTATTTTCGTATAATTAAGGATGTGGAAGGGGAAGATAATTGCATTGTCAGATGACACCAGCTGGGCAGGGATCACAGAACACAATGCCATCCTTGTGTCGGGGAAGAACTGATAGGTACAGGCCAGGAAGCAAGCTAAAAATCTTCTTAAAAAAATCATTTGTGCCCATTGGCAATTAACTGTTAACACAAGCAGTCCACGGAAAAGAGAAACCTGGAAAAAGTAACGTAAGGGTAAACAGCAGGTTAGATATTAATTTGTAATGCCGCACAGCAGCCAAGGCAGCTAAGGTATCTTTGGCTGCGTACACGCGTGTACATAACTCATACATCCGGGGGCAAGAGCCTTCCTCTGCAAAGCTACTGTGTGGCACCGGGAACGTGTTGTCGGCATCATAAACACCGCGATACTGGCAAATTGCAGAGCTTCGGAAGAGCCTTGTCCAAAAGATAAATGGGAGAGAGAAATGAGGAACACTTCCAGGAGTTAATATTTAATTTGGCTGGGTTGGCACAGACAGGAATGTGGTATTGCTCTGGAAGAATATGGAGGCTGTGAAAAGCAAGGAAGGCAAGGAGTTCTGTAGGCTGTTTGCCAGAGAGTGGGACTGATAACAGGTAGAATTGGGAAGAAATAAAAATAAAACAACACAAAAGTACTAGACTTTAAAATCTGCAGAAAGCTTCCTTGCAGTGTATTGTGCTGCAGAAGGATTGCCTGGAGAGATGATAATGAAACCATCGTCAGAGGCATGCTAATGTACAACTAAACGAAGCTCTAGAAAATGTACCAGAAAGCTATAGCTTCCCTTTAGCAAACAGAGACGAACTTTTTTCATTTCTAAAAGGCTGCAGCTCTGTGCTGTATTAGGCATCTGCATTTCTGTGCCGTGTGAGTGGGGCTTAAACCGCTAAATTGTCAAGAAGTCTGTCCTTCAAAAGTTCAGCAATAAGACAATTGTTGCAATAACAAAACCACACTCTCCAGGGAATAACAAACTCTTATGGTTGGTGATCCACTTGAGTAAAGTCCTTGGGATTTAGGAGAAATGAAATTAGCTGTGAATCTTTGGAAAAAGTTGGCATTTTGAAGGGTATATTCAGACTTGAGATCTTCATTTTTCCAGTGGCGTGGAATGAAATGGTGAAAGTAATGTCGAAGAGCATCATAGTGACAATTAATTATGTCATAGGTCTTGTACCAGAAAAGGTTTTTCAGGAAACAGAAGGTCAGGGTGGGGGGATGAGCAGGGACCTCAGCGTTAATGGAGCACCTTATAACTGCTCCTGATACAAACCGAAAATATTCCTGGTTTCAGATTCACAAATCAAGTCAGTCAGAAGGTGAAATAAAGGTATTCTCCTGTGTTACGGAGTGAAATGCACGGGAGCCTGGCTGGCCTGCCTATTTGAAGTGCCATGCTTACGCTGTCAGCTGTTCAAGGAGTGAAGTGAAAGTGAACCAGTTCTGAGTATGAACGGGCTGGAGGAATTAGTGCTTGCAGGACTTTTCAGCCTGCTCTCCAAAGCACTCCCTGGCTCAAAATTCATGTGCTCAAAAGATATTCTAGCCACCTCTGTAAAGTATTATGGTATGACTATGTACATTGATTAAGGGGAAAAAAATCCTCCCCGAAGTGTTTTAATAGCTATCAGCATGGTTTAAGATTTAACTTGTGAAAGGCACAATGGGAAAACACAGAAGCCAAGTAAGTATTGGTCATTTTACCTCGTGTATTTTTCATCTATATAGTTCCCATCTTACATATTCAGGAATTAGATATTTTACTTATTTGAGCAAACCTCCTCCTTCAGCACATGGAGTTCATGTATATTCAGTTGCTGCAGTTGTTGCCAGCCTATACCAAAACATCGGCAGTGTGTCCATAGCAAAACTCACAGCAAGCACAGGTACACGTGTATGAAGACGTGCATTTAAGCTACACAATTTCTAATGGAAAGCAGAAAAATTTCCTAAACAACAAAAGGAGGTACGAGAGAGTCTTTTGCAGCCTGCATTTATTATTGCAAATTACTTTTTTTTAAATATAAATATGTTTTATACTAGTTAGTTCCCGTATCAGGAAAGAGAACTTTGCTTCCAAGTCTGGATCTGTTAGGCATGATATACAGCAGGAAGACAAAGCTGTTATCTCCAAACACTGAGATGAAAATGAACAGAGAGGATACTTTATCTCCTAACTAGGGAGAAAAGAGATTGTCCATATGTTTCCCACATTTCCTCCGATTCAGATAACCATTTCCAAATTAATCAAAGTGTCCTTATTATTTTCAAACAAAACAAAATGCTCCTTGCCCCTGAAAACTTTTAGAATCACTATTTTTTCTGAATAGAACCAAAGACCTAAATAAAACTCAGAAAAATAATGAAAAGAAATAAATGTCAGCTTTGATAAGAAAGTATTAAAGCTATTGATATGTTCAGAACACAAAACCTTCAACACAGAAAGAGAAAATCGCATGGTAGAATCAGTTTTGCTCTGATGGAAGTGGGTTGAGTTTCTGCTTTTTCACTGGGAAAAAAGTCAAATTCAGGAAGTTCCAACTGTTTTCTTGGTTTTATATTTTACTAGATCAGCATATGAACTTGTAGCATCAGCTTAACATATTAACTTCCTTCCCCCCGCCCCCCCCTTGCCATTCATCATCATTCTTATCCCACAGACAAAAAAATCAGACTGAATTGTGAGGCTTTTGCCTGCGGCACAGGGCCGTGTACCCTCTTCTCCTTGTGCACAGTAGCTGGTGTGCCCTGTGATTGTGTGCTTTCCAGATGGCTTCTTATCTAATCAGATACGGCACTGGTGTCTCTCTGATCTGCAGTGGGGGCTAGCAATTTGTTTTCCTTACTTGAGCAAGTCTTGTCTTTCACCAGCATCTGCAGGCCGAGGTGTCGGCTGGCCGCGTGGGATGTCCACCATGTGCCCTGCGTGGGGCTGCCCCAGGCGCCAGGGCTGTGCGTGGCTGCGGGCAGGGGGCTGCGCATCGCCCGCAGCACAGCACCGCGCAGCTCGCCCCCCGCCCGCCGGCAGCGCCCTCTGGGACATGGGAACGGGAGAAATGAAAATGTAAATCGTTCTGCTGCAGCAATCGTATAAAACGGGAAAGAGGCTTGTCTTCAAAGGTCACTAGCAAGAATATAGTTAATATCAGGCGGTTAGGATCATGTAGTATATAAGCATTTTTGTACTGTGCTGTCTTAATTCTTTTAACTATGGATGGAAAATGATGGAAATGTGATGGAAATACCATTTGGTAAGCTGCACGCTGGTGGAGCTGTGTACTGGAATTTAGTTCAGAGAGCACTGTATTTTTTGTTTCTAATCAGACCCATACGTGCCATTATTGAAGTACAAGCGCAGTTTGTGCCTAGCTTGTTTATCAAAGAGCAACGCAGTTTTTGAAGATGTTGGCCAGTTTTATAAAATTCCAGTGTAAGACAGCACTGATATTTTTAGGGGGGTTATATATAGCATAAAGGTCTGCATTCCTTTCTAGCTCTTTTTAGCCAAGCAGTTTTCAGATCTTATACTGAATTTGGAAGCTTTATAAATGAGCTTTGTGACAGAAGTGGCTAGTGCCACTTTGTGAGATCGTAGGAACAAACTGGGTATAGAGAAATATCATCGTATAAGGTGCCTGTCCAGGTTTGCTGTGTATATGCAGCTTTCCACTTTTGGCACTTCTAATTATTTTTGATGCATTTTAGAAAGACGTTTGCTGTTTCAGTTGGCCTTCTGTGCAAACATGCTTGGTATTCCAGTGAACTGGATGAATCCCTATTGACTTTAGCACACAGTTTCCCTAGACAATTATTTAGTTTAAGCTCTTCTACTTCTTGGATATTCCATTCTATTTCTGGTCCTGTTCTGTTGAATATTGAACGTCCTAATTGGGAAATACATTTTTTTTTTCCTGGTTTAGAGAGGCACATATGCCAGTGATAGCCAGTTACATTGTTTGTAACATAGATTCACAGAAAGGTCCCTTCCAACGCAAACCATAAAGATCATCTAGTTATGAGATCATCACCCCCTTGTCATGGGCAGGGACACCTTCCACTGAACCATGTATGCTATGAAGTATATAGATGTACTTCCTAACATTTCTGTTTCTTGCTCAAATGTCTTTTAAGCGCAAAAAGGTATTGAGAGTTTTTACCCCCCAAAAAGCAGAAATTCCATCTAAAAAAAATACTGACAATAAACTTGAAGTCTTTCAGGTTTGTGGAAGATACTTGGTTTCAGAAGAACTCTTTGTTTTGTGAATTTTTTATCTATCCTGAAGCCACTATAAATGGCATAATTATGAAATCTTATTGATTCAAAAAATTAAGTAATGTAGGACTGTATACAAACTAAGTGCAATTGTATACCTTTCTTTTGTATACCTTGCTAATCAAATATATTCTCAGTATTCAAAATGTAAATCTTCAAGTCATAGTTCTCTAATTTTCAAACACCCTGATTCATTTATGAAGTGGCATCCCAAGCAGAATAATTGAAAATACAATGCTGGTCTATTACAGTAAACAATACCAGACCCCCTCTACGTGACACATGTTCAGGCCTGTATTAGCAATGTCGAGTTTATTCATCTCCACAGCCCTCCTGAGTGAAGCAATCCCCACCACGGAAATACTCCCACTGGACTGTCAGAGCTGCAGCTCGTGCATTCGTTGGCCTCCCCCTCCCTGTGCTGGTCGAGCAAAACCTGCATCACCACGTGCTCCTCTAACTCTGAGGCTTTCAAATGACTGTCATGCCGTCTGAGTTGCTCTTTAAGGCTTCATCAAATGAATTGTGAATCGAACATCTCAACGTGTTTACATTTTCAAAGTGGAAAAACCAAGTCACAGCAAATTCCTCGCATTTGTGGCACCGACGGCCGTGCCCGCGGCACAGAGCTCGCTCTGCGTCTGCAGCACTGCGCTGGCCACGTGTGTGCACAGCGTCTGCCTGCCACGCAGCTGCGGTCACGGTCACATGCACATGCACGGCCCTCAGCACGCGGTGCTAGCAAGAGAAAGATTCACAGTTCTCTCTAAAGATCTTTTCTCCCCAGGGTTATTAATTCTTAATGACATTTGTATGGAAAAAAAAAAAGGCATTTTGTTCAGCTTCTGCTTTTGCATATTGTTTTGCTCTCTGGAATCATATTCCTGTGTTGTGGTACAGTTATCTCCACAGCAACAAGTCACAAACAGAGGACTATGACTTCAGCTGAGGAACATGTAGAAAGCATTGATGAGCTGCCAAGCAACAAAGATTTGGTTTCAGTGTGGATGCAAAAGCCAGATAGTGACATTTTTGCTTGGTTTTAGTCTGTCCTCCTTCCGGTGAATTCCCTCTGAAGATAATTTAGGCTTAAGAGAGAAGAAAGCCCTTCCACAGGAACTCGTTATTTTAGTAACAGCTGAATAAGGCCTAAGGAGGTCTTCAAGCTTTGGACTACTCTTTGGAAGTAATAATAATAGAAAAGGAAAGAAGCTAGACAGAAAGTATTGTCATCTGACCTATTACCATAAATCTCTTTAAGCAGTGTGGTGCTGGTGACACTTCAGCTCGATACAAAAGCAACACAGCAAAGCAAACAACAATCTGAGTAAAAATGTGCCAACAAGTTCGTCTTTAGTTAGTAGTTAATGAATTGTTTCACTCGTTCATCAGAGCATGAACACTTCCATAGCTGTATATCTGGCACTGCAGGAAAAGCAGACTGGCCCTATTCTCAATATTTTATAAACCCATATATTAATATCACACCAAAATGAATTACCTGAAGAGATAAGAATGGACGATATTTACTAGCATGTTATGCCAAGCTATGCAAGAACTGTGTGATCAATGAGAAACATCTCTGTCGTTTTTGTCTTGATTTTTTTTCTGACTAGAACATGTCTGCTTTCCTGGGTTGCCTTAATTCTGATCGAGGTCTCAAGGATGTGCTGGGCCTCCTGCACAGACGGCTGGCACCCATGGAAAACTCTGAATGTGGTGTACTCCTGTGTTTGAAATTTCTGGGTATCTTGCACCCTCATCAGAGGTTGCGCTCTGTCCAGGCTGGTGAACACCTGCAAAACCCAGACAGATGGGCAGAGTGCCTGCGTTGTGTCCGAGAAAAGCTTTCCAATGGGAAAATGGAGATCTGTCACACGCGGTATCCACATCTTTGCCAAAATGCCCCAGTTTCCACATTAAGAATAGGTATTTCTTAGAAGACTGTTTCAAAAACCTTAGTATTGTGATATTTTGCAATATTCAAACTTCTCCATTAAAATTATTCTCTTCCGTACTCCATCTGCTAAATTAAGAAAGGCACGTTCTCTGAAGTGCTATTTGCATGTTCATCCTCAGCTACCAGTCCTTTGGCTAGTGAATGCAAGACCACAATTGCTTTTCTCAAGCTGTGCCATATTGCTGGCTTACAGTAAGCCTTTACCATTTAAACGGTGTTTCTCAACATTTAAAATCTGGTGTCCTTGTGGTTCTTCTGTCTCCCCATAGCCCTTCGAGCTCCCAGGTCCTCCTGGGCTGGGAGATCTAAGAGAGTCAGTCACTTCTGGCTGCAGGTATTTCTACTCACTCCTCCAGTCGTGAGGAATGACCCTTCAACAGCTTTGGGGGCTGCTTGAGTGTGTCCAGTAAAAGGCTTCCCGGTCCTGACCTGGCTGGGTGCTCCCCCATGGCCATGAAAGTTATCAGTCTGGGTGCCGAGCACTGGTCGCACCGCAGCTCTGGCTTTGTTATGTGGCTACCTGTGGTAATAATTTTCTCCCAGTCCTCTTGCAAAAGAGAATAATGCTTTAATTGAAGCATCCTTAGCCAGCGTATCTGCCTTGTGGAGGATGGTTTTGCAGTCTTTTAAAAATCAGTCATGAAATAATTGAATTAAGCTTTCATGAAATAGATCTTAATTTTATATTACAGATCTCACAGAACTGAAATTCTAAGATACTGATGACTGATGAACTTTTACATGGATGCTTTTGCTTAGAAATTGGATTATAGTGAAGCTGTTCAATGCTTGCAGTGTAATCCTGCAGCGGTATGGTTTTTGAATAAGAACAAACTGAAAGAGAGAATAAAGGGAATATAAAATGAAATTAACTCTGTCATAAACCCAAATAATAGTAAATCAAATCGCCCTATTTAAATTCTGTGATTTATGCTGATTTTATTATTTATCAGCAATCAAATTTGAGACACAAGATTTGGAATGTTTGCAATGTTCTAGACCTTTCTTTGCATTTGAACTCCCCATCTAGGAAGGATTGCTTGGTACCAAAGAAGAGTAATACTTTTTGCTGGAGAAGGTAACTACGTTTTTTCCTGATACTTTTACTATGCTAATGGCATAAGCAGATTAAAATAATAATGCAAACACTGGAACTGGAAGAGTTCACTTTTTAAAAATGACAGAAATAAATTTTACTGTATACCTCCCAGAACATCTAATAACAAAGAATATACCTTTATATTACATGAACCCGGTAGACTTGGGGTAACTGCAACACTTGCAAACAGAGAAGAGAAACAAGATTTTTGATGGGATCGGTCTTTTATTAAAAAGCCTCATGTTGGTGAAAAAATGCATAAAATCATTCAGGCACCCCAGGCCATTTTCAAATTTCTTGATTGCTTAACTAGTCTGGTGGCTCAAGCGAAGTTACTTAGTAATAATATTTATAAGACTTTTATCTTGTGAGGACTTTGCTGCTAAATGCATGTGCAGAGATGGCACATGCTGCTGTCTTGTGTTAACATCAAGCATCGTGGCATTCGTAGGTGCGTGTCCCAAGTGTGTCTGTACCCAGGCACACAGCATGTCCCCCTCCTCGTGCACCCTTGCACAAAGGTGCGGAGGGAGGTGTGCTCTGCACGGCACCTGTGAGCACCAGGTCGGAAGGTGTTGCATGAATTAAAAACCCTTGCCCTGTGGAGTGGTAATGTGAAGTAGATAACATTGTCTCGCTAAAAGCGGTGTGACAGCTGGCAGCACTCTGAAGGGCAAGAGACGGAGCACTCAGTCACATCTTTTTAATGCTGAGCTGCATGATTAGATGAGATTAGTGGGTCAGAATACAAGAGCTATTTACCTCCATCAGCTACAGGTTGTGGTACAGACAGCATTTCTCTCACCTGCCTCCTCAAGTGGTGCCTCTTCCCCTCAGCCCTGTTCCTGCAGTTGTGTTTAATGTCTTGCATTTTTACACCAGTAATTTTTAAAGGTAAGTTATAACCTATGCAGTGTACATTTCCATAACATTTTCAATCTGAAAACCTAGGAACGTGTGAATTTTGTGGGCCTGCACTGTCCTCCCAAATAAGTGAGCTGTATTAATACATCACCTAACAATTCACAGCTTATTTTACGCAATGTTGGATGTTAGGAGAAATTTCTTTACTGAAAGGATTGTGCAGCATTAGAATAGGCTACCCAGGGAAGTGGTTGAGTCACCATCCCTGGAAGTCTTCAAGAAACACGTGTGTGGATGTAGAACTCAGTAGCACGGTTTAGTGGTGGACTTGTCAGTACTAGGTTAAAGGTTGGACTAGATGATCTTAGAGGTCTTTTCCAAACCTATGAGTCTATGATACTATGACTCTATGTCTGTGGTAGGGATTTTCTTAAATAGTGTAAGTATTTTAATTTAATATATTAAAGTGCAATTAACACTTAAAGATTAAATGTGTCCTACACAGCAGTTGCTGTGGACTAAGAACTAGCCCATGAACAGTTAGTGAACTGTTGCAGCTAACAGCATCTGCATCTCACTCAGTTGTGTACCTCAGCTTAAGTAATCTTAGCACAATTTAATAGCATCCACGCAAAGGTTTTGGCAACTTCATTAAATCACTTTTTAACAGAAGTAGAGCTTGTTGGCCGAGGGGAGTGCCTGATAACACTCAGTGTAGCACAAGAGGGTATGTTTCCTGAAACGTGCCATTAAACTAAAGCTGCCCCACAAAATACCTCCTTGCAAATCACTAGGAAAACAATTCCTAAGATTGTCCACGTGAAGGTATATTTAATTAATAGGTTTTGCTTGTGTTTCTAATGTGGAAATTAGATGTTTTTAAATGTAATGAAATGACAGTATTTTGTAAATCATCCCCTAACTTCCAGGTATGAAGGTGGAACATGTTTGTTGTATACAGTGCTGAAGTATTGAACTTGGAACATCCTGCTCCCTAAAAAATGTTTTGTTTGTTTGTTTTTGTTTGTTTTGTTTTGCGTTTCATCCTGTAGGAATAGTGGTTAGGTCCCTCCACCTGTGAAACGGATGTAGCCACGGTCCAGTAAATGTGTTGTGCTAAGCAGGCTATTTATATCTGCTCTGAAAGCTGCACCTTATTTCCTGACAATGGATGCCTGAGAGATGCTGTCCGTGATGCACACTTTGGCAGAGCCTTCCCCGCTGCCCTCAGCCAGGCAGGCCGCGAGCACGGCCACGGCAGGGACGCAGCCGCCAGGGCAGGCAGTGTGGCGAGCCGAGGCCCTGCTCGCCATACCCCACGAGCACGCAGCCCTCTTGGCCTGCATGCAGAAAATGGCTTAAAAAAGCACAGCGGAAGCCACACAGCGTTTCCGCCACAGCCGTGCCCGCGCTGCTTCCCCTCAGACGCTGCCCCTGGCACCCTGTGCCCTGGCCCGGTGCCACCCTGGTGTGGGCGGCCATTCCTGGCCCCGCGGCCCTGCCCGGCGGTGTGACAGGGGCAGGTGCAGCTGCGAGCCGCGGGTAACGTCTGCCTTGGGGCTGAGCAACGAGCAGGTGCTTCCAGTAGGTTCTGTGGCCCTCGGCACGTTCTCCTTCCGCACCGGCTGCCGGCACAGCAGCCCGGGGCTGAGGTGCCTGCCGCAGAAACAACCGGGGTTCGCCGGCTGTGCTGAGGGCTGTGCAGCAGCAGAGCAGGCCGGTGCCGGCGTGGCAGCCGTTATCTGTGGCTCGCAGGGCCCGGCGCAGGAAGGGAGCGCGGCTGGTGTGGCGGGGCCACCGCCCGCAGCCATCGCCCACCCCCGGGTGCTGCCTTGTCGGTCGGCCAGCGCCTGTCCCCAGCACCAGGTGCCAGCGCCAGATTAGCAGGCCGGGCTGCGGCACTTGCCATTGGGGGTTTTAAAACACGCGGCCGTGCCCAGCAGGCAAGAGCCTTGCCCGTGGCGCGAGCCACGCACGCTGCAGCGGCCTCTGTCATCAGGGACGTGACTGCAATGCAAAAGCACTTCCCCTAACATTTTTTTTTATTAGCTGACAGTAATTTTTGCTTCTTTAAGAAAATATATATGCAAACCGCAGCCCGTCACCATGGTTACTGCTGAATGCTACCGAGAATAGCCTATTTCACGTTCTCAGACCCATAGGGTTCGGAAGGCACGATTATTTTGGCCTTTCACCGTTTCCCCTCTAGCTAGGCCACTGTCCCGCTGTTGCAAAGAGAGCATGTTGTAATTAGCCCAGCGCCGCCGGGCCCGGCGCGGAGGAGGCGGTGGCTGCGCCGCCGCAGCGCTGGAGCCGTGCTCAGACGAAAGCCACGCAGGAGGCAAGGCAGGTAAGAGCTGCGCTTTTTGTCCCGCTCTGTAGCCCTTGCAAACTCACGGCAGAATGATACACGATGGTTTAGGAGGTTATGGTAAGTCATTTAGAAAGCTAAAGAATTTTATTGTGCCTACATCTTATTGCACATACTTTACGAAATAAGTTGGGGAAGATTTAAACAGTGTGCTAAAAAAACCTCTAAACTTAAAAATTTTGCTCCTCAAAGTTTACCTAAAAAACTCTGCAGTTACTAGGATCACTGAAGCAGTGGCAGTCCCCTAGGGTCGGACTCCCAAGCTGCTTACCAAGCAGACCCTTCCTTGCGGGCTCTGCACGAGGCGGGATGTGTGGCGGGGACACGAGTGGCACGCCTGGCCCCACGCACACGGCCACGGCGCAGGGGGAGCCTCGCCATCTTTTCTCGCGTTCTGTTTGTTGATGTTTTGTCAGTTCGTCTCGTCCGAGGTTTGCTTCTCTGGAAAAGTTGAGACTGATTTTCGTGTGCTGTAGGGAGCCCGGTCAGTTTCTTCACAGCGGCTCATTCCGCACGGTTAGCAGAGCCGGGACGTGGTCAGGGGCTTGTGCCTGTAACAGCGCTGCCTCAGCCACGTAGCAGCAGCACCCGGCTGGTCCATGCAAGGTGCTGGCCCCCGGCACCCATCCTCCCCGGGCGGCCAGAACCGAGGACCTGCAGCTGCCGTGGCCTTGGTTGCAGCGGGTGGCTTGTGGAACCTGTTATAAACTAAAATGGCGCTAACCCCCCTCGTGGTATGAAATGCGTTGTTGCCGGCGCATGTCCCGCCAGTTCTCTGTGGTAAAACATTGTTGGATCCAGGCCAGAGCCCACCTGGGCCAAGTGCCTGCGCTTCTCATCTCAGAGGTCGCAGTAAATGGGAGGGGGCCCCTGTCACTGGTTAAAAGGCGTTGAAGAAATTATCTTCACAGAGAATGTGGAGGGCAGAGCATATATCATAATTATTTGCTGTGAAATTAGCAGGGTGGAGTTTGCTCACTTATACACTTGTAGACTTGTAGAGATTTGTCTAAATATTTTATTGCTTTTAATGAAATATTTTATTACTTTTAATAAAATATCACTTAATATTGGCACAAAGCTTGAAAAAAAAAAGTACCGTGCAGTGGAAGTGCCGAGTGTGAAATATGCATATTGTCTTTACTAAAATGTACATGCAGATAATATCACTAAAACAGAAGAAAAAACACAACCCTCTCTTAATACTGTAGTGTGAGATCGATTGCCTCCATGTTGCTGTAAAGCAGAAGCGGAAGTTCTTTACTAAAGAATTTGCACTCTGTTAAAAGAGATGTAAGAATTACGTTCTTTACTGGCAACACTGAAATTTAATGTCAGACCCTTTTGGAGAATGTAAGTTTTATGAGTGCTGAACAAACAACATAAGGAACTGAATAGCTTCTCGAGAGCCACAATCATGTTCAATCTACATTTGAAGTAACTTGTATATCTACCTTTTATAATGGCCAGCAAAGAACTGGAAAATTAGAGCCCGATGTTTATTTTGTAACTATTGTACTCCAGCCATTTGGTGCGATAAAGTGAAACCACAAGGCGTATTTCAAGCTTGATTGATTGGCACTGCGATTTTTGTTTTTGTAACAGAGAGAAGTGAGAGCACGCTGCAGTCCCCCAGGTGCGAGCCTGGCAGTAGCTCTGCAGCGAGCAGCAACCTGGTGCTGCCTGGGTACTGCCTGGACCCTGAGGAAGGCTCCTAAGGTGTTTTAATTTATTTGTCCTTTCAGTGATGCGTTATGATAAATATTAAGGAGAAAAGCCTTGCTTTCAGCTGTACAGCGGGAAGCGTCTGTGAGGTTGAACAAAACTTTCTGTGCTCATTGCTCATCCATTGGTGTTGCTGGCCTTGGTAAATGGACGAGGAGATGGACGTATCATTGCACACCTGCCTGAAATCCTGGGAGCTGTTCAGCTAGTTCTGAATCAAATCATGCTCTTAACTGCTGTTTTCTTTTTTGTAACTTCTTTGGCAAAAGATTCCTGTTGTTTCCCAGTCCTTCTCCGACAGGAGGTAGGGCTCGGTGCTCAGTGTGCTGTGAGCCTGCTGGCCGGCTCCGGCGCCTGGTGGCCGTGAGCTGCAGCTGGAGCGGGCTCGGACCCAGGTCCGGGCGCCCCCAGGGCCCTGCAGGGAGCCACGGGCTAAGATGGCTGCTCCGGCGGTGCAGGGACCAAAAAGCTGCTGCTGCGCGGGCGCTTCAACAGGCGCGCTTCGTGCATCGCTGGCTGCGTCTTCCTGCCTGTACAGGATGTCTTGAGAAACTGCTCTCTGCGGGATGGCTAGAAATGGTCTGTAAGGCTTCCTTCATCTGAGTTACTGTATTCTACGGGCTTAAATAATCCCTCAGAATAAGAAATTTGCAATTACAAAGAGAAAGTCTAAATATATTTTCATCCTATGTCCCTAGTGGCATGGCTGTTACAAGGTAAACTATCGCTCAAAAGTTTTCCCTTTAAACTTTTCCCTTTGGGTCATTCTGAAATAGGTCCTGGAAGTGGAAAGTGCTTATATTCTGCTGTAGGCATAGCTGTGAAGATGCCAATAACCATCCTCATTTATAACACCCAGGAAATGTGGGTGTTGCAATGCTGGACTTATAGTGCTTCTGCCAGTCTGAACTTAATTCTTAGCACTGCAGCCTTTCTTGCTTGGACAGCAGCAGCGCGGTTTCCAGAGGGAAGGGCAGGCAACCGTTTCGCAACTTTCAGAGGTCAGAATCTTACTTCGCTGCTGAGAGGTCTGTGTCAGCTCAGCCAGTAAGGGGTTCCTCTTTTTTGCTCCAGTTGTAATAACACATAGTGACTCTACAGCATAAAATGTTTTTCAGAATACTTTCTGTGTACACAATATACTTCTTTTTTTCCCTCGTCTCCTAATTTATAGTTTTTTCTTTGAATGACACATGAAGCTGGAGCATACAATGAAATATTTCTTTATCTCTGCTGGGAAGATAATTAGTCCATTGTTCTGTGTGGTATCCCAGATGATAATCTGGGAGACTGCTGAATCTGAGATTTCCTTATGATTTCCTCTTGACCGTGCCCTGCCTGGACATCTTGTTACTGCAGAGCTTGTGCTTGATATCTCAAGGTAGTACTCCACAGTTTAATCTGCTGAAACCTATGAAACCTATATAAAATAGAATACACGAGTTGTAGGATATAGCAAGAAACCACATCACACATGAATTAGGCACCAAACCAATGGTAAAGCAAACTAGACCTCTGTCTTGTTGAAGGAGGAGTGTTTTGAGGCTCAGCACAAGCCAGCACAGGGACACATCCAGCAGTGGCAGGTCCCCAGCGGGGCAGGACTGGCTCGGGTGGCTGCAGGTCATGGGCAGCCAGGTCAGCGCGTGCTTATGGGAAAATGGGAAAATGACAGGAAAATGAAATTAAGTAAATCTGAAGTGCCAATGCAACCAAATAACAGCTTTGGAGCAAGGACCTTTAAAGCTGCGGGGAGGAGGGGGCACTGGGTAGGGAAAGTGGGGGCTCTGCAGCAGCCGTGCCAGCTGCCGGGGCTGCGAGCATCTCGGTGGCCACGCACCCACTTTGCTACTGCTACTGGTCCTGCGCGAGGAGGCACGTTTTAGTCACTGGTCAATTTTTAAAGCTAGCTCTGTGTGCGGAAAAGATCATTCGTACAGATGCTGGTCTACTGCAGTTATTTGGGGGACATCTGGGCAACAAAGAGTTTGTGCAGAAAACTCTGTGACCGGAACAACTGCTTTGTAAATGCCGAGTGTACTGATGTAAGCATGTGAAGAGGAAACAGACTCACGTACTCCTTTGTGATAGAACAGAAACAGGAAGAGCAACAAATGATCCATTATAATATTCATTCCCAGACACTGCCAAGGCGTGTGCAGTCAATGCTGCAGTTATCTGGGCGGTGCATCTGTGCCCTTGCTTTTAAAATGTGAAAATAAGATGGGATACCAATTATCACAACATTTTTACCGATCTAGATTAAGGTTCTTTGAAACACAAATGTGAGTTCATGGCATACTTTCCTAAAAGGAAAAAGATATTTCTTTACGTGTTTTCAGTTTTTATAAGAAAAAGTAAAAGGTAAATAACAGAGATAGCAAAAAACTCTCCCTTCCAACAAAGTGCCTTTGCTTCCCTGTACATTCAGTACTCCGGGATGCTTCCCCAAAGCTGCTCTGTCCGGGCAGCTTCGAAGGAGGGACGTTGGAGTCATCCCATTTTTCACAGAGGGTTTAGTAGTGCTGCATGGTCTGTTGTGGGGTGTGATTAGAGCACACAAAATGAAAAGTTAATTATATTAATACCAGAGTATACAATAGAAGAGAAAGCTTTAAGGAAACAGCTGAGTTCAGATCTCTTGAGAAGTTACCGTTTCTCTCCCAAAGCGAAGGAATTATTCATTAAAGCTGAAAAGCACACTATCAGCTCATTTCACAAAACAACTTTGCTTAGTTCAGCCCTGAGTACCAATGGGGGGAAAAGGCAAATTCAGGTTCCTGTAGTCCCCAAGCCTGATAAATTTCGAAGCAAAGAGCAAAGTGATTTGGTTTATTCTGTTTAAGATTAAAGGATATGAAAGATGTAATTCTGAGCAATCACTTGAAATTTCAGAAGCCAACAGAAACTCAGCATCAATAAATGACCAAAAATAGCATTCAGTTGCAATAGATATGTTACTTTAGTACTTTTTTTTCATTCATAAGGTAAAAATAAACATATACTGGAACAACTGAGTATGGATAGCAAGTGACGCTCAGAATTATAAACACAAAGTGCACAATTTAGGGGGAAAAAGACAAGGATGAGAGGGAGAGCATAGAAAGACGAAGCTCTAGCAGACCTACAAACCCCGGTGTGTTTGGTAGGAAAAAAAAGTTGAAACAAGGTGTCTGCTGATGGAGATATTTGACAGGAGAAACCTCCATGCCTGACACCTGAGATACACCCTTTGTCTTTTTCACTGTTTTCTCTAATGTTGATTTCCCTTGTAGTTTCCGTGTAGTTTGCTATTCGTTTTGACTGCGAATGAACACCAGTCTCACGGCTTATAAGAAAGTAAGTTGGTCGGGAATCCCGGTCTGGGGAAACAAGGACAGGCTGAAGTTCAACCAGGTCTGAAAATGGGAGGCTGTCGGGGGGGGGGAGCGAGCACTCGTGCTTATTTTTTTGCAGCAGGCACCGCTGCAGCGTCGCTACTTGTGGCAGCACCCAGCCGCAGCGTGTTGCTCTGGCAACCGTTTGCTTCAAGTCAAAAGCATCCGGCATGGTGTAGTAACATTTAAAACAGTAGTAGAAGGGATCAGAATTCAGAATAAAGTCACCTAGGAGCACCTGGCATTCACTCTAACCGTTTTTTCCACGCCAAAAGAAGGCAGGCAGGAAGAGATGTGCGAACATGCAATCCCAACCCGCGCGTGCACGGCGGTGTCAGCACGGCCCCGCCGGGAAGCGCCCGCACTGGGATGGAGCAGCGACCGGAGGTGGTGGGGGGGTAGCAGCAGTTTCAGACCAAACCCAAAAACTTCGTGACACGAGGCCCTTCTATAGCTTTTGTGTTTTAGTTCCTGTAGCACGTGGAACCGAGCTCCTCGCGTGGCCCGTGGACGTGGCCAACTCCATCGCTGAGCACCTGCGGCGCCGCACTCCCCGTGGGCGAGGGACCGGTGTGTAGCAGTTAGGGCCGTGAGAAAGGCGTGCCTCCCCGTGGACATCGCCGTGGTTCTTGGCGTGGTCTGAATCACGCTGGCAGCAGAACGGGACTTCTTTACCACAAGTGTCCGTTTCTTTGATGAATTAATTTTCAGAAGAGAAAGCTCCATGGAAGCGGAGCGGTGACTATCTGCGACGCTTTCTAAATCTAAAGGCAGTCGCAGCCTCTGTGGAAACTTCCTGCTGTAACCCTGGTTTCTGCCGGGAGGCTGGGGCTGCGCTCGAAGCGGCCTGCGGCTACATCACCAGGGGCCTGGGAGGTACAGGAACTGCTGCAGCACTAGCCGTAAGGTGACACGGTCTGAATTCTTCGCCGTGGAAGAAACCAGAAAGTCTGAGGGAGGAAACAATAACTGAAAGCGAGGTTTTTGAGAATGCGTGTTTGTATCCATTCAAATATACTCGGTCTCATCAATGTTCCAGTGTTTCACAGAGTACAGTATTTTAAAACACGAAGCTAAGCAAACCGTCTGCTGGAATCAGTGCAAACGCTCATAGGGTTTTGGCATAAGTTCGGCTCAGACGTGATTGGTGCTTTGATATCAAAAGACAAAGAGAATTCTGCCATTGATTTGATTAATATAGCAAACTATACAGTAGAGAACTTAAAAAAACATGTTTTTCAAAGGCATGGGAATATTTAATGGAAACCGTCAAAAAAAAAAAAGTGAAATAAAAACATAAAAGGTAAACAGTAAGCCTTGGGGATGGAACAGACTGCACGTTGTAGGAGAAGTGGGGATCCAAAGGAGGAAGCCTCAGTGAGGTTACAGGCAGAAAGGGCTGGGAGAGGGACCACAAAAGGTCACTTAATCCACTCCCTTGCCCCAAGGCAGGATGCAGGTACCCAAGTCACTCATCCAGATGAGCGTCTAGCCTTGATTTAGTATCCTTGGCAATCGTCTTTTTTATCCAGGTCCAGCCTGAATCTCTCTCCCTGCAGTTTAGGCCCATCTTCTTGTCCTCCCCGCCATAAATGCACAGACAAGATTACGCCCTGCTCTTTATACCCTCCTTAAATCTTGGAAGATCGTTGCCATGTTTCCTTTCAGTCCTGGCTCTGCCAGAACATTTCCGGTTCTTCCCACCGTCCTGCTCTCTGCGTGCCCACGGGCTGTAGTTGGAGGGGCCGGCCCCGCGCGTCCCCCCAGCTCAGTGCGACCTGCTGCCGTTGAGCTCCCTCTGTGCACGGGCATCTGCACCCTGGGAAGGGGCCCATTTATGCCTGACTAATCTAATCTACGTTATTGCAGCTCACCTTTCTGTTAAATAGCGCTGCCATGCCTCTGCTGCAGAAACATGACGAGCTTTTAGAGATGAGGCGCAGCTGCTGCGTCCTCTGCGGGCGGGCGGGCGCCAGGGCGCAGGCCAGCGGGGTTGTGGCTCCGGCCGAAGGACCCCGGGCGAGGCCGGTGGCCTGCAGGCCCTGGTGTCAGGCCGGGCGCATCAGCTGAATAGTGCTGCTGCAGCGGCTCCTGTCAGAGCACAACCACGCTGCTGACAGCGTCCTCCTGCCCCTCCGTCCGACGTGTGCCCGGGCAGGACGGGCTCCTGGCCGAGCTCCTGGAGGGAAGGGGGCTGCTCGGTGTGGAGGCTCAGCGCGGGACCCTGCGGGTGCTGGCCACCTGCTCTCGGCACAGCACGAGCCGGGCCACCAGCTCGTCCTGGTGGGTGCCGGGGTTCCTCTAGTGAACGCTCTGTGCAATTTCAGGCAATGTTTTAATTAGAGCTGTAAATGAGCCGACCGGATCGCCTGCTCCTTGCTGAGCTGCAGCCCCTGTGCGGGGTGCTGGATATAGGGTGCTGGATACAGGGCGCTGGATATAGGGTGCTGGCTGTAGGGTGCTGGCTGTAGGGCGCTGTCCGGGGGGGTGCTGGCTGTAGGGCGCTGGCTGTAGGGTGCTGTCCGTGGGGGTGCTGGCTGGGGGGTGCTGTCTGGGGGGTGCTGGCTGTAGGGTGCTGTCCGGGGGGGTGCTGTCTGGGGGGTGCTGGCTGTAGGGTGCTGGCTGTAGGGTGCTGTCCGTGGGGGTGCTGTCTGTGGGGGTGCTGTCCGTGGGGGTGCTGTCTGGGGGGTGCTGTCCGGGGGGTGCTGGCTGTAGGGTGCTGGCTGTAGGGCGCTGTCCGGGGGGTGCTGGCTGTAGGGTGCTGGCTGTAGGGTGCTGTCCGGGGGGTGCTGGCTGTAGGGCGCTGGCTGTAGGGCGCTGTCCGGGGGCTGCGCTCGGCCCCGCAGCGGCTGCCCCGTGCAGGCCGCGGCCCCCGGGCCGGCGGGGCAGGGCCCGGCCGCGTGCCGGGCGCGGTACTGGCGCGGAGGGGGCCGAGGGGAGGCGGGTGAGCGCGGGGGGAGCCCCGAGAGGCCGGGCGGCGGTGCCGCAGCGGCCCGGAGGAGCGCGGAGGCCTCGCGGCGGGGCCGTTTCCCGGCCCCCCCCCCCCGCTTCCTCCCCTCCCGAAGCCGGGGGCGGCCGCGCGGGGCCGCGCACGTGTGCTCGGCGGCTCCGCACCGTGACTCATGAGCCGCCGGGGCGCTCCGGCGCGGGGAGGATGAGGCAGGCCGCTCCCCGCACAGGGGGGGCCCGCGCCGCCGCCGCCGGTTACCTCGTCCGCGCCGTCGCCTCGCCCGGCTCCCGGGGGCCGCGGGCGGCTTAGGTGAGGGGCCGGGGCCGGGGCGGGCTGCGGAGGGGCCCGGGGACCCCGCGGGGCCGGGGCCGGGGCCGGGGCCGCGCTTCCGGGCGGGCGGGGGGGCGGCGGCGGAAGCCGGGCGCTGGGGCCGGGGCCGGGGCCGGCGCGGGGAGCCCGGGCCGCCGCCGCCGCCGCCGCCGCCACCATGCTGCCGTGACTCGGCCGCGCCGCCGCCCAACGCGCCGCGCCGCGCCGGGCCGCCGGCATGACAGAGGTGAGCGCGGCGCGGGGCGGGCACGGGCACGGCCACGGCTCGGCTCGGCTCGGCTCGGCTCGGCCAGGCCCGCAGCGGCGGCCCGCCAGGGGAGGCGGCGGCCCGGGACGGGCCCGCGCTGCTGGGCGGGGGCGCGGGGCCGGGGCAGGAGCCCCCGGGGGCCGGGGGGGGCTGAAGGCGGCCCCGGGGTGCGGGTGGCGGCGGGCTGGGGCTGGGGCTGGGGCTGGGGCTGGGGCTGGGCGGGCCGGGGCAGCGGGGCGCCGCGGCCGCCCTTCCCTGGCGGCCTCCTCCTCCTCGTCGGCCTGTGGTTGTTATTATTACCGTTATTCCTTTGGGGCGGAAAGTTCAGGAATGCCGAACTTCACGCAGCGCCCGGTGGCCGCCCGCGGCTCAGCCTGTCACGGTGCCCGCCTGGTGCGGGAGGGGAGCGCGGGGACGTGGTCGGTGTGAAACGCTGGGTCAGGAGAGCTGCGAGCCCTGCCCGCCTTCCCTCGGGGGGGTGTTTTTAGTGTGCCACAGGACGCAGGGCAGCGGCAGAAGGGCACGGGTGGCAAACAGAGCAGTGCGGAAAGCGAAGCTGCGGGAGCAGGCGGAGAGAGGAGAGGTGACAGGAGAGAGGCACGGAAACGAGGAGCAGCGACACGGTGAGGAACTGGGCTCTGTCTTCTCTAGTGCTACGGGGAAGAGCAGCCCAGTGAAATTACAGTGCCTTCCAGAGCGACAAGGAGCTGAGTTGCATAACGCGTAATTACCCGCGGAGGGGTTAACGAGAGGAGCAGGCAGAGGCGGGAGCGCTGGGCCTCCCCAGCCCGGCCCCGCGGCCATGCGGGCAGCGCCCGGCAGATAGGAGAGGAGCTGCGCTCCTGGCGTCGCCAAGATCGGCGTCGAACCCCCGGCGCTTGGAGGTTGGAACGCGGTGCTGAACCCGGCGGCACCGAGCTGCCCTCCTGGCAGGGAGGCGCGGGTCCAGCTGCAGGCGCTGCCGCCAGCCTGCTGCAGGCTGGGACCGCTGGTCCGGGGGGTGCTGAGCGCCGAGCTGAGCGCCCCGCCTGGAGCGCGTGCTCCTGCAGCTTGCGCTTCCTGAGGCCTCTGTCGCAGCTTTCCTCAGCTCGTGTCAGGTCAGGTGTCGGCTAGACGCTGTAAAACGAAGTGGGGCTTTCCTGGGCTTGAAGGGCAGGCTTTGGAGCTGCAGAACTGCCTCGTTAGGCTGAGTGTGAATAAAAGGTGTTTAAATAAAAAACGCGATGGCGATTGAGCAGTCAAGCTTTATAGGCAGTTAGTCTCTAGACTCGATGTTGAAAACATACTATCCTGTTATGTTGTATGTATGAATTTATGGTAGTTGTGGAGTCTGCCTAGCTTACATGACAACCGAAAGCACAGGATCGTGCAATTGTTATTTACTTGGGTACTGAGAGAAGATGCACAGGCAACAGATTTCTTAGTCCGATACGTGAGAGAAAGTCACAGGGCTTATTTGTTGTCTCATTCGCTTTGTTTTGATTGGCAGGAGAGGATCTGAGTCCAAGGATGCTTAGTTGTACTATGAGGCAGATGAATGAATGGGTAAAACTGAGTAATTTGTAATTCACTCGAGTCGCAAAACAGTGCAGAAGCCGTCCTGTAAAAGCTCCCGTCAGCTGCCACCGAGGATACCGCTTCCATACATCCACTTCACAACGCTGGCGTTTCCCTGCGGTGCTTAGTAATTTCTTTTCATTTACCCAGCAAATCCTCCTTTAAGTTCATTTTCTTAGAAGAGGTGTGAAGTGCAGCTGAGCCACGTGCTGGATAGGCACAAGCTTTGTGTTTCTTTTTCCCGGTTTGAAATCTCTATTGCGAACATGAGAAAAGGGGAGTTCAGGTGCGCCTGCTGACACGCTGCGCTTCGTAGCCTGCTAGGCAGATCGACCACCCTGCTTCACCCTCGTGGCAGAAAGAGTCTGGTTGTTCAGTCTGGTAAATTAACGGAGGTACTAACAGGTAGTATCTCCCTTAAGGAGTATCAGCAAGTCAGCTCGGTTGGTGGAAGCAGGGACTTTTACCTTTACGTTTCCCTGGCATGTGATTGCCTGGCTGCGGAACAGGCCGCGTGCTCCGCTTCTCCTGCGGGCAGACGTGGCCAAGGGGCGCCCTCCTCCCGAGTCGCGGTGTGCGGTGCCGGGATGGGGGCCTTCAGCCCAGCGCCTGGCGGTCAGACGCAGGAGGTCCCAAAAACCTAGTTCTGAGCACGGTGCTGGAACGGGAAGGCGGCAGGGCGCCGTGGCCGGGCGGTCGTGCCAAGGCACCTCTACGGGCTGGCCCGGGGCGAGGAGCAGCGCCGGGTCACGCCGCCTCTTTGGGGCTGCGCGGGGGTGGCGTGTCCATGCCTGCGGGCTTGGGACTCCATGGAAAAATCTCAGGGGGATTTGCTGACTTTCTTTAAACTGGAGCTGATGTTGATTCATCCCGCTTTGGAGAGTTTAAACAAATAGTCAAGAGTAAGCGTGAAAGGAGCCGCTTCAACCCGAGGTGTGGGCTTTCGTTTTCAGTTTTGGAGAAAGGTTAGCTTCCCTCGCGTTGTTCCGCCTCGTGGATTCTAGTCCTCGGTCACTTCATGAAGTCGGAGATGCTGTTTATCATTTACTAGTAATACTTAGTAATAATTACTGAGTTTAACTTTATTCTGCTTCCTGTGGTGAGCCAAGGACTGAATAAGCCAACGTTTTTTAGCCCCTCCGTGACAAATGTCCCACGTTGACTCACGTTTGAAAGCAGCCTGTACCCTTGTTGCTTTCTTATAAAACCCGTCTTGTATGGAGGGTTCTGGGGCCTGGCCCGTTGGCGTGTGAGAGGAGCGCTGGAAGTGCTGCCTGCCTGATTTCACAAGCAGGGGGCTGCTGTTGAAGAGTCGGTAACGCGGTTCACTGCAGCCCGTCCTGCGAGGAATGTTAGAGGGCCGATAGCCGTACCGCCCTGTGGCCTTTGTATAGCGGCCAAGCTGCGCCGCGCTACCTCACTGCATCCTCTCTATTTTTATTTCCTTCGAGGACTTGTTTCATTCTGCTTCCTCAGAGCGAGTGCAGAGGTGGCAGCAGCACAGGGATGCCTGTAATTAGGAGGGTGAGCCTTAGCACCTCCTGATGCCCAGAACGGTGGGTGGTTGCTGCTTGGGAACTGTGCGTATAAACTGTGGCCGTCGTTTTTCTACCAGAGCCCACACCGAGGAAGTGGCACACGTCGGGTTATGTCAGACACCTTCAAGTAACAATTCGTTACCTTCAAAGGCATAATAGGTGTTTTCCTTTGCGTTATGCACATTTTAAATGCAAATGCCATGAAAAGGTAATTTTGCTGTTAACAAAGATCAGCTCATTAAGATAAAGCTGCATACAAAGTTGTTCCCTTTTGTTGTCAGGTTTGTTTATTTTTTTTTACCCACGCTGAGGATGACTTCTGTAATTATGAGCATTTATCAACAAAATCTTGCCACTGCTGTCAAGAAGAAGTTTTACTGTGGCTGTGTTTTGTATATTTTTATGAGGGTTTTCCAGTGTGAGCGTGGAAGGACGCTCATGTCGGTGGCCAGCTGTTGGCGATGGTGTGGGTCTGGAGCACCTCGCGGCACAGCCACGCCGCGCACAGGCACCGCACGAGGGCCCGGATCCCTGCAGCGTGTGGGTCCGGGGCTTCGATGAGTGGGTTTGTACGCCAGCGGCCGCAGGGGAGAGGTCTGGCAGGGACGCCTGCCCCAGGTTTGGTGGCTCCTCGCTGCGCAGCGTCCCCCGTCGGCTCCGCGGCTGTTCCCTGCCGGCGGACACGGCAGCCTCCACTGCTTGTGCTTCTTGGGGCTCAGAGCAGTTGCCCCAGATTTTTTATGAACAATTACATGTTGTAAACTCAGTTTCCCAAGTAACGCAGCAAAGTAAACAACATTTCCTTCCTATGAGCCCGTAATTATTTACCAAAAGGATAAACATGTGAGTGCTTTTTTGTTGCTGTCCTCGGTGACATTTGGAGCCTGCTCTGCCGCGAGTGTGTGCGATTGCAATTCCCATCCTGTCAGCGAAAGTTTGGAGCGATTTGCAAGGAAAGAGAAAAGGACCATTAAAACTGTACCACAGTTGTGGTGAAACTTGAGTACATCCCAAGACAACGAAATGCACCTTCAATACAAAAAGTTGGAAGGAGACGGGTGTGCATATGGTGGTTCGTGATGGGGCTTAGTTCCTGGCCGGGCGTTGAAGTGAGTGAGCAGCGTTGCCCCATCCCATCCCATCCCATCCCATCCTACCTGCGGCGGTCGGTGCCGTGTGCTCGCCTCTGTCCCGGCTTCCCCTGGAGAGCAAAGCCAGCGGCAGCTCCCGTTACCCAGGAGTAACTCCTGTTGCACGTTGCCGTGCTCCGCTCGGAGGCAGCAGTAACTGCTCTGCCTCGGAGGCTGACCTGAAACTTCTTCCTCAGCCCCCGGTGGCCACCGCCGGAGCTGGTACAGGTCAGCGAACGTGAGGTTGGCCGTGCCCGTCGGGCTGTTCGATGACTGCGTGGGGCTTGGTGTGTGCTGACCTCAGAGTGAAGTCCAGCTCTGGATCAGGAGAATCGCTTTTCCTCGGGTATCAATTATTTTTGAAAATGTCTGCGTGCCGTCAGCTCTACCCAGCGAAGCTGCCCATGTTTCAAATGAAGTGTGTATGTTACTGAAGTCTATTATCTCCTGAAATGCCTGTTTTTAGGTATCTGGGAGAGCTCTCTTCTTAACGTAGTCTAAAGGAGAAAAAGGCTGCGGTAGATCTAACCCCTTAGCTCTTGCTAAGGCCTAACCGTGTATTCACTAAATGCAGCTTGGGTTTTCAATGGGACGATTGCTGTCTGCTATTAATTAGAAGCAACGGCAGCAGCTTATGAGCTAAAGACATACTTACGTCACTAGGACGCGAAGGAGTGCGCTCCGAGTTAATTTGCGTTTGAATCTACAGATTACACAGAAAGTCTGAGGAAGCCAGGACAGAGTAAACCAGACCCACGTGAGCTTTCCGCAGCCGTGCTCTCCTTTCGGTGGGCCAGGTGTACGCCAGCGCCAGGCGTGGCGCGGCGCGGTGCGGGGCCAGCCGGAGCCGCTGCTGCCGCGGGGAAGAGCCGGAGGCGGACGGGCGCCAGCCGGCCCCGGGCAGCCCGCGGGCACCGCGGAAAGCGCGCCGCTGCACCCAGCGTGGCGCCGTGGCGTGTACGCCAAGCGCTGTTGTCACTTCGGGGCGTAAACGTGCACGCTGTACGCATTGGTGGCTGCGTCAGAGCGAACTTGAGGACAGCAAAAAGAAATAAGCACTGGACGGCTTAAAGTCTGAATTGCGTGTCACTTGGCGTTTTGAGAAGTGAGATTTCACGCAGCCAGCCCAGCTGGGTTTGCCTCGCTTTATCGGCTCTTTGAATTTACAGGTGGCAGATGAAATTTCAGAATATAGTCTGGGTTTTTCTGCTGGAAGCACACCTTACTGCCTGCCTCCGAGAGAGGCTTTTGTTGTAAAAGGAAGTTTTTTTTCAGTTACATACTTGTCATAAAAGGAATTTTTTTTTCCACTTAAACAGTTGTCATTAATATTACATTCGGGGCTGGTTCTTACAGAAAGTGCCTCCGTCTTGCTTGCAGTTGCGTAAAAAAAAGAAGAGCGCACACTGAATTTTCCCTTATCTCACTGTGCCACATTTTATGTATCTCGTAGTAAGATGTTTTGTTTCTACGGTTTCAGACTTGGTGTTTTAGAAGATTAACAGACTTAGCAGCGCTGTTTATTAAGCTTAGTGATGATAACAATGTAATAAGTCATGAGACAGTCACGGATCATCTGGCAAAGCAAAACAGGCCTTGAGGTTGAACTTAGAGCAGGTATTTTTTGGAAGGAGAAATAAAATGTTGCAGGCACTGTAAATAACACTTCCTGACTTGGGTGGAAGCTCACGCTTGCCTGAGGAGCGCGATGGCACGTGCGTTCGCTCTGCATCCACCGCACGCTGAGGCACAGCGGCGTTCGAGCAGCGCGTGCCCGCTGTTGGGCGCCGCACGTGTGAAGCACGGCGCCGCTCCCTGCGCAGCCCCCGTCAGCGTGCCGTGCCGTGCCGTGCCATGCCGGCAGGGCCAGCGGCAGCGGCAGGAGCGGGGCCGGGGCCGCTGCAGCCCCGTCCGCCCGTCTGGTGGCTGGGGCTGCGCTGTGCCTCCGCGCCGCGCTGTGCTGCTGCTGCCTGCCGCCAGAGCCGGCCTGGCTCGGGAGGCTGAGTAAGGGCTTGGGAACCCGGTCCAGCTTTGGGCTCCGGGCCCAGTCCTCCTTCCAGAGAAGTTAATGGGAATCGTTCCTTCTAAAAAAGGCAGGGCGGCCGCAGCTCGCCCGCGCGGCCCGGCGAGGTCTCGCGCTCGCACCCTGGAAGCCCGCAGCCCAGACCCGCGGTGGGCACGGGGCAGTGCCTGGGAGCAGGGCTCCTCGCCCGAGGTGGGCTTCCCCCGCCGGGGGCAGTTGCTGGCGGGGAAAACGGAGCTTGCTGCGGTAAGTGGGTGTAGGTATATCCGAGGTCTCGAGCCCGTAAATCCCTCTTTACCCGTGCGTACCGAGGAGTCTGTCAGGCTGTGGAAGCTCGACGGACCGGGCGCATTTGTCAGGTTTTCCAAGCAGGTTGCCAAGCTGAAGGCAGCCGTAGTTAGGCCTGGATTCACCGGAGAAAAAGAAAACAAACCAAAACCAAAGAAACCCAACCAAACAAGCAGCGTACCCCCCAAATGCACCGCGCGTCTGTGCGTGTGAGCGCACGTGCCCGAGAGCTGGGATTCAGGCGTTTGCCCGGTTTCGCCCGCACAGAGGCGGCCCCCAGAAGCGCGTGCCCTTCCTTCCGTGCTGCGCCCCGACGAGACGCGCTCGCTGCTGCGGCGGTGCTGTGCCGTCTGCCTTCCGTGGAGGGGAGGTCCTGCCAGCCCCACGGGCCGATAAACACGGCCTGGCTTGCTTAGGAGAAATAAACCGGTAGGTTTTTTTCTGTGACTCTCAGAAACTGGACAAAAAAAATCCAAACAAAAAAATGCTTCTTCCCGTGTTTGGAAGCTTCGTTAGTGCCTGAACGGCGTTTTTGTCTTGGGTATTTGCCTTTGTTTTTAAGTGCAATCCTTTCTATATGCGGTTTTATGTGGGAACCCTTCGGTACTCGGTACGTAGGCAGAACTTAAAATGACTTTGAGACTTGTTCCCAAGCAGTGAAAAAGAAAAGGTAGTGAATCAGTGACATTAATAATGCAATTATGTGCTCCTCAGCTTGTGATGTGTAGCAGTTAAAAATGTTCTTCTGGGGGTGCAGACACCTGCTTTTATGGCTTAGCTGTGCCAACTGCTTGGAAGAACGACCCTGGAAAAATATCTTGCTGCTTATCAGCATTTTATTGAGCCCCTGTATTTATTTGTGCCGATATATTCCATAAATTAATCTTTATGATGTGGTTTTTTGTGGAAAGTAGGCACAGCTCTGCTCCTTTCTTCTAATTAAATGCAGCTAATGGTGGCATCTCAAGTGCCACAATTTGAACTTTTTTCACTCATTTTTCTGCATGACTGACAGAATTATTGCTTTGGGTTTTTTTGTTTTGTTTTCTACAACTTGTAAGCGTTCTGTCTTTTGTCACAGTGAGTGTAGAAATTACTTTGTTTTCCTCAAATCTTTTCAGAAGCTCTCTTCAAATATTCTGTCTTTTTTACGGCTAGGATTTTAACTTTCGTACTCACTATTTTTAAATGAGTTTTTAGAGGTAAGAGTGAGAATTAGAGGAAAACAGTAATCTTTTTGAGCTTTTTTAAAGGTGCCTCACCGCGTCGTTCGATTTCGGTAGCTTGCACAGGTGTTACTGAAAGAGGAGGTAAACTGAGATGTTGAGCAGAGGGCAGAGAGGAATCTTCCACGTGGGAAATACGAGGGGAAGGCTGATAAAAATAGTGGAGGCAGACGGTTACGACGGATGTTCGGGGTATTACGCAGGCCTCTAAAATCGCCACGCAGCGCGAAGAACATCAATTGGAACGTGGCCGGAGGGATCACCGGGTGTTTTCTCCCCCGCAGGCCGAGGGCTCGCTCAGCGCCGTGCCAGCCGCGGGGGCAGCGGGCCCTGCGCCACGCCGCGTGCCCCTGGCCGCAGCGACCCCTGCGGGGAGGGGACGGGCCGAGCTCCGGGGGCGGTGAGCGCTCGGCACAGGACTTGGCCGTCTTAAAACAGGTGGCCTTAGAGGCATTGCACTTCTTTCCCAGAACGAAGCGTAGTCACACAGTTCTTATTATTCCTTTTTGCTACCGTTGACTAATTCGGAGCTTTAACTTGATATCTGAAGGCGCACGTTTATTTAGCTTGCCTGAGATTGCTCACGTGTTGAAATGGATCGCATCAACGAGCGTTCTGTGCTCCTGGGCGCGGTGTTCGTAGGGATCTTTTGCTCGGTCAGGGAAAGTTTCTGCCAAACTTGGTTTTGCTGTGTGCACAAGTCCATTTTGCTCTCGCATTAATACACGAGAATTATCACAGATACCCCGGGTGGTGGCGAAGCGTAGCATTGAGATGTTTATGTAAGTCACACACGTACGTTATTTGAGTTTCACTGTATTTTCTGGTAAGTTGTGGAAGTTTTTGCTGTGCTAGAAGAGTATGCCCGCTACGAAGTAAATGTAAGGCCAGACCGTACTCGAAATAGAGCGCTTTCTGCTTTTTGGTCAGGGTTTCTTCGGGACAGGGACAGCTGTGAGCTGCAGCGCTGCCGGCGCCCCCTCTGACCTCGCAGCGGGCGCGGGAGCAGCCCCAGCACCGCCGCCACCCTGCGACCCGCGCTCGCACCGCGCGGGCTGCCGCGGGCTGCCCTGCCTCCGGGTGCTGCGGCTGGGGCCGCGTCCCCTGGGGTGCTGGGGCCTCCCGGAGGGCGCCCCCGCGCAGGCTGCGCGCCGCCCTGGCCAGCGCTGCCCGCGTTCGGCCTGCGCCAGAGCAGCGGCCGGGCCATCGCGGCCCCCCTGTCGTCATCCCGAGTTGCGGCGGAGGCACGCGGCTGTCACAGCCTCGCGGCCGCTCCCCGGTGCTCGGTAAAAGCGCCCAGGCTGTCGGGATCGGGGCGTAAGTCGCTGCCGAAAGCAGAACCGCCTGTGGCGCGTTCCTCGTTATCTGTACGCGCGTCCCGCTCTGTTTGCCCTCGAGCCGGACGCACGGCGAGGCCGGGCACGGCGCTGGGGCCCCTGGATGCCCTGGGGGGGCGCACGGACGGGCATGTGGCAGGCACTCGGCTGGCGGGACGGGCGTGCGGAGCTCTCGGCCGTGCCCCGTCCTCCGCAGGGAGCAGGCGGAGCCGCGGTGTGACCTGGAGCGGGGAGCAGCGGCACGGCGCTGCGGGGAGGTGGCACGAGCGGCATTCTCCATGCCTGGTAATTGAGTTCAGATTTGATCTCGCTAATTAATCTGGCGTGTGCAAGGGTTTGAAGGTTGCATCCAGGCTCCTAATTCGTCGCTAGTCCCGTGACAAAGCGATGACTGTGCACAGGGGCAGGGCGTGTGACGCCTGGCGTCGGTGTCCGGCAGGCACCACGAGGGAAGGGTGGGCAGGGGAGCAGAGCTGAGCAGGGAGGCTCGCCGGCTGAAGGCAAGGCTCCTGGCGGTAAAACGGCCACGGCAGCACTCAGCCCGTGCGCCGTGTCCCCCGGGCGCTCACCGGGCCGGCGGCCCCGCCGTGCCCGGTGCTGGCAGGCAGCCGTCCTGCGGCGGGAGGAAGCTGCCCCGCGCAGCCGTGGGAAGGGCGGTGACGAACGGTGCGTGTTTGGTGCTGGGACTGGGAGCCTTCCCGGGGTAACGTGCAGCTTTGGTTTAGAACCGTGGCCGCAGTGAGGTGCCAACACGTTCTCCCTCGCACTGAAGTAGCTAGAGAGGCCTCGAGGCCGGGTGCCTGCCGCATCTCGCAGCGAGAACGCCTCCAGGTCGCTTGTCCTCCCTGAAAGCACCGGCACCGGCTGAGTTGGGTGTTAGAGGCAGCGGCTGCTTCCCCTGCTGAGTCACGGACACGGCTTTATTTCTGCGGGAGTTACTGGGGATGACGTTGGTAACCACGTCCCGTACTTACGCGTGTCTCGCACGAAACGCGTGTGTGTACCCCTGTGTTGTTGCAGGTCACTGCCGGTGTGGAAGGGTTTCTCAGCGGTGTGTAATTACGCTTTTCACCACTGCTACAAATACCTCCCGGTTCTGAGCCTCAGCTGCGGGAGTTCTGTCCCGAGGCTTGTCACACGGCCGTGCTCTTGAGGAAAACGCCCCAAAATGCTGCTTGCTGCACCTTCTTGTTAACATCGGTTGTGTAACCGGCAGGCACCTCCGTCCCCGTCCCACTGAAGCAAGCGGGAGGAATAACAAGTGTCTAAAAAATCAAGCACTTGCGTGAGCTAGGGGAGAGAGAAGAAACCTTTTTTCACTTAAAACGGGGCAGCCGTGCCCGTCACCCTTCTGCCCCAGGGCAGCCCCCAGGCGTGCAGGAGCCCCCGCTCCGTCCGCGTAGGGCATCCCGCTGGTCCCCACAGCCCTTGGCGTGTGGCCGTTTGCAGCTAATCAAACAGAACGTCTTCAGTGTGCAAGAGGCTGATTAATAAGTAACTTTTTTACTTCTGGAAAGTGCATCGGGTTTTTGTTGTTGTGGCAACGGAAAGAGCTTTTGGTTCTTACAACTTTTGGTTGTTCCGTTTCTGGTTAATAAAAGAGCTTTTAGTTATTTCAATTGAAAAATACTTCTCAGAGCTTTAAGGTGAATCACTGGATTACTTTTGCTTTTAAAGATACAAGCTTCCTTTTAGACTTGCTTGGGAAATGGCCCTTATTCCGTGGTTTAACTTCCCCTGTAATTCCCAGGAAAATACGTGACTGCCTATTTGTACCATACATTATGTAAATGTTATGGTAAAAGAATTATAATATGGGTATGGTTTCACTACCAGGAACAATAGTTGCAATTTTAATGCTGTGGATGGGTACGTGAATGCGCAGTAGTACATAAATCAATAGCAAAATGGATTAATGCGGAGTAGTCCTTCCTGCCATTGTGTGTCTCTGGCTGGCAAGTTGAGAGAGCAGGGCAGTAGCTAATGTGCACATCTTGCTGGTCTAGAGACAGACACTGACCTTTGCCTATTCTCAGTTATTAATACCCGTCCATTTAATGCTCTCAGATGATGTGAAGTACTGCCAGTTTTGAGGAGGAGATTGATACGTACAATAGATCACAAAAACAACAGGAGAAACAGAAAAAATTCAATAGGCATGTTTCTTTATTTTGAAGTCTTTTAGTTGTAGTAATAGCGGCTAATTCGTAACCATATTTTCCTTAAGGAAAAGGGAGTTTACGGAATTTGCGGTATAACTTTCTGACTCGAAAATAGCATTACTCTAATCTAAAGTAGGAAAGGATGGGGCTATGGGATTTGTACGTCAGTGCTGGAATGACCCGACTGTTGCTGGGAGTCGCTTCGGTTTGGTTAGGGACGTAAAGCTCGGAGAACCGATTTCAAGAAAGTGTCTTGTTTCTGCCCAAGGTGGTAGTGCACGTGCACTTAGGGCACACACTTTATGATGTTGCCATTTCCTTATTATTTATCTAAACTTTATGGACCGAGTGTGCTTGGATGCCTTCAGTTCAAATGTAACGTCACACTTAGGTGTTTCTGCTAAAATGGTTTCAGAAACCGTGCAGCGTGCTTGAGACAGACACGCGCCTGACGAGGAGCTGCCTGAGAAGCCCACTGAAGTCAGTGGGAGGTGGCACTGCCTTCCCCAGCTACTCCGTCAGAGCCGAAACAGTACAGAAATAGCCTTTAAACGCTGCTGGTACTACTACTACTAAAACTATGTGTATTATGCAAAATATCTGGGTCATAGAAGTAATGTTGGCAGATTTTTCACAAATCTGGTGTGGGGCTTGCTTTGTAGTTTAATGCTAACGCGTGCTTGTAGGCTTACTAAGCTCTGTCACAACGTGCTGGGCAGGGAGGGAGCTGGGAAGTACCTCGGGGTAGCCCCGGACCAGGGCACTGCGCTCAGTGGCCGCTCCGCGCCCGCTCCGTGCCGCCGCCCTCGCACGCCGCTTTGCCCGGGGGTGTACAGCGAGGACCGAGGGAGGGTCTTCCTGCTTCCCTCACGCGGAACGGCCAGCGCAGCTCCTACAGATGAGAGCGCCAGGCAGATCCGGTTTGCTCAGCAGCAGAGTTTACGAGAGACTATTTCTCTTTAACCTTTCCTTCGCTGTTACGGGCCAAGATGTTAATTAGCTCATCGTTTCAGCTTAATTTTGTGACAGCGCCATAATTACGTCTCTCAGTTCTGCCGTGGAGTAATTGCTGTATCTTTTCCAAATTTTATGTTGAGATATGTTATTGGTAAACTTTACATTTGGCAGAGGTGTTTTGAAAATACTCTAAGGCAGTCGGTAATTTCTGTATTTCTTTATTTAAAAGACAGCTATTTGGCAATTTCAAGCTTTGAGATTGTACCGTCAGTGTAAATAGAATATTGATTTTATTCCATTTCCTATCTCATTAGAGTCATTGTCATGAGGGTGGATTCATGTTGTGTAATTATCTGTTCTTGCTGACAGTTCCCATGTCATTGAGACTGGCGTTCGCAGCTTCCACTTTCTGTGAGCATAAAAATAGCGTTCTTCACTGCCGTGTTCTTCTTTATTGTTGTGCTCTCTGATTGTCCAGCTTTATACATCTTGCTTTAGGAGACGTGTGTGAATTGAGATAGAGAAGACAGGAACGTCCAGCAAACCCAGTTGCAGGAAGAGTAAAAACAATGGCTCTTCTGGAGCAATTTCCAGTGCAGCGCTCAGATGCCTTGTTTCTGTGTCAAGGACTGTAATGAGGAGGAAGAACACACCATTAACCTAGCTGCACAACATTTCTTTGTGGCGATAGCGGGAAGTAATAAAAACTGAGCATATTTAACCAGAACTCGGACACCACAATCATGTGGTCCTTGTCCTGTTAGTTTCACTTTCTCAGGTGTTTTCAAGTAACATTTTCATTAATTTGTGAAGCTGTTTCTTCATCATTTTCAGTGACCCTGCTCAGCAGACAGCTAGGTCACCTCTGTTACCCTCTTAAGGAATGACTGCTCAGTGCTATTTCTTTCTACATCTGCTTTGTCTTTTCTGAGAATCATTCTTTAATTCACTTTCAGTGTTTCTAACCTTGTTTTCCTCACCTGTATTTATTTCTGCGTCCTTTTGCATTCCCAACAATCAGTGAATACAAAGTTACGCTGTGGCCAAATATACCTTGCAGCATTTAGTTGCAACCTTTAGTATGGAATGGAATGGCTTGGTAGGTAGACTCTGGAAACTGCCAGCCCCCAAATAAACTGCAAATAAATTAAAAAACAAACCAAAAACTATTCAGCCGCTTTCACAGACAGTTCCTCCCTCTGGATTTGTTGCGGTGTCTCCTAGCCGCTCGGAGATACCCCAGGAAAGACATCAGCTGTACCTGCTGGTTTTATGCAGACCGTGGTATCCTGATAGCACTTGAGGCTCACTGGGGACTCCTTTATTGGCTTGGAAAAAAGTTTATGCGGATCAGAAGTTATGATCCTGTACTAATGTTGTCCTCTAGTTTGTTCAGTGGAGACATCGATCACCTCTGGCCTAACGTGGGTCTTTGTTTCTGCTAGAAGACTATTTTTAAAGCTGACATTCCTGGGTATGTTTTCAGGGAGATAAATTCCAACAAAACAGCTTTTCTTCAAGAAGCTTTACTGACAAACTATACACCTGGCATTCCTTCACGTTGGGAAGAGTTGCCTCTGAGGCATCGCAGCTCCTTGGAGTAATGCTTTTCAGTGCGTAGCCGGCAGCCTGAGGAAGGGAGGGTGAGATTCAGCCGTGTCCGTGCGGTTACAGAGGTGTCGCTGACCTCGACGGGATCGGGATTTCTGCACCTGCAGTAGTGCCTGTCCAGCTCCGGACAGAAAGCTCGCCCAAGCCTGGGAATAAGGTGTGCTGTTCCCTGAGCTCTAGCAGGTTGGGCTCTGTTCGCAAGACGTAGCTTTCACCCATTTTCGCTTTCCGTAAGCTGTTCCTTCTCCTCGTGCGTATCTTTCTCCTTCCTCAGGGGTGACTGCTCCTGGTGCCGAGGCTGAAGTTACCTCACGTGCCCGGCGGCGCCTCGGGGGCGGCTCTCGGCACGTCCCGGGGCTGCTCTGGCTCTGTCGGCGCGGCGCGGTGCGGTGCGGTGCGGGCCGCCTGCCGCCGTGCCGGGGGTGGGGGTGAGGGGGGGGCGCTCCCAGCCGGTTCGCGGCCGCCTCGGGCGGCACGGCCCGGCCGGGGGCAGCTCCTCGGCGGAGCCCCGGGACGGGAGCCCCGGGCGGGGCGGGGCGGGACACAGGGGGCGGGCGCGGTGCCGGGGCCGTGACGGGCAGCCCCAGGTGGCGGCGCGGGGCGGCGCGGGGCGGGGGGGGCCGCGGGCACGGCCGGGCCCCGGCCGCACCGGGAGGCTGGGGGGGCGCGGCCCGGGGCCGGGCGGGGCCTGCTGGCGGCCCGGGGCCGCTCCGGGGGCGGCTGCGGGCGGGGCGGTGCCCCCCGGCCTGCCCCGGGCCGTGCCCCCCCCCCCCCCCGGGCCGGGCCGGGCCGGGCCGCCTCAGGCAGCGCCGTGCGGCGGCGAGCGTCTGACAGGCGCGACCTTGCATAAGACGGCCCGCGCCATTGGCTCGCCGCCCGGCGTCCCGCTGCAACGCCGCCGGCGATTGGCCGGGCGGGGCGGCGCGCTCGGCGGGGCGCTGTGTAACGT
Source organism: Cygnus olor (assembly GCF_009769625.2). Classification (NCBI taxonomy): domain Eukaryota; kingdom Metazoa; phylum Chordata; class Aves; order Anseriformes; family Anatidae; genus Cygnus; species Cygnus olor. The sequence continues at coordinate 26,092,487 of NC_049177.1, read as the reverse complement.
GTCTCTTCTCTCCGCAGGTCGGTACCGGGCTGCCCCCGACGGCTCTGCCGCTGCTTGGGACCGCCGCTAGAGCAGCCGCCGCTGCCGCTTTTTGCCTTGCTTGCTGCCAGCTACACCGCGACGACAGCACGGCCGCCCGCCGCCTCTCGCCCCGGCACCCCCGTCCTCCTCGTAGCCGGGCCGCGGGCGCGGTGCCGAGAGCCCCCCGCCGCCGCCCGGCCCCGGCGGGGGACAGAGAGAGAGCCCCGAGCCGCTGCGTCCGCCCGCGCCCGGCCGCCGGCACCGGCCTGGAGGCTGCCCCGCGCACGTCCGCCCCGCACACAGCGCCTCGGCACGCGGGTGCCCCGGGCCTGCCGCCCGCCCGCGCCCATGGGCGACTGAGAGCCCCGGGCCGGCCCCAGGCACGCAGCTCGGCCTGCGCCCCGCCGGCACCCGGCGCCCCGCCGAGCGGGGGCCGCTGTCCGCGACCGGCTCCGTGCTGCGAACCGCTGGCGGAGCGCGTCCCGGAGCGCGTCCCGGAGCCCGTCGGACCGCGCAGCTCCCGCACGTACTTTCAAATAGGGAGCGGGGAAGCGGCGCTCCGGAGGTGGCGCTGTCATCGCTCCCGGTCCCTCGGTTCAGCCGCTTGTCTGTGCGGTGTGTCGGCAAGTTTAACTACCTGTAGAACCTAAAGATGGCTGTGAGCGTCACGCCGATTCGGGACACAAAATGGCTAACGCTGGAAGTGTGTAGGGAGTTCCAAAGAGGGACTTGCTCACGGCCAGACACGGAATGTAAATTTGCACACCCATCGAAAAGCTGCCAAGTTGAGAACGGACGCGTAATCGCCTGCTTTGATTCGTTGAAAGTGAGTAACTATTACATTATTTCCGAGGACGTACGGTTAACGAGAGAGGCAGTTGCAGCCAGAGAAACCCTGGAGCCCGAAAGGGAGACGCTGCTGTCTGCCGGCAGCCAGGTCTGCTGCTGCTGTTATTTTTATTGATGCTTGCTGGTTTGTTTTGCTCTTTTCCTCAGGGGAAGGGGAAGGAATAACGGGGAATAACGAGAAAATAAGCCTCGCAGGGTTGGAATCGTCCGGCGTGGCTACGGCTACCGGTCCTTTGGCTCCAAATTATTCCCTGTGTGTAGATAGAATAAAGGGCATTTCACGTAGAAACAGCTAAGTCACTGTGAGGATTCTTTGTTTTTAATAGCACAGACCACGTAAGCAATATGATGATTAGTTTCCACCCTGTAACTGCAAGTGGGTTGGTGGTGTCCCCGCACAGGGGGAGTGAACCTTAGAGAAGTGTTTTCCATCTCGCGTTATTTGGGTGCCCCTGAACGCTGTGGTTGTGTTTCTGTGCTGAGGACTCTGTGGTTATCCTTTCCTTTTTGCAAACGCGCGGCTTTCAGGGAGGGAGAGCGCCCCGCAGGAGGCAAGGTGCCTCTGGACAGGCGAGCAGGATGGGCACGGGGAGCTGGCAGCCTTGCTGTGCTTTTTGGAGCTGCGTCCGAGCTGGGCCCTCTCCCTGTGGGGCTGTTGTTTCGCTGTAGCTACGGTTTCAGTGATAGGTGCTGAACGTGTGGGTTTCCAGCTCCTTCTCTTCGGCTTTTACAACTTAAATTACGCTAGCGTTTAAAATACCCATCCCACACAGTACCTTAATTCAGCAGGATCACTGAAATGAAAAGTTGGGAAACAAGAACGTGTCTGTGTCGTCCTGCAGCACGGTTTTCTCTTCTTGGGACCGAGTCCTGGGAAGCGGAGCCAGCCGCAGAGCGGGGGATTGCTGAGCGCGCTGAGGGGGAGCTGCGCGCTGTAGCGAGCTCTGCAGGTTGCTGGTGCAGGCAGGAAGTGGGCTGTAGGGGTTTTGTAGAGATCCTGCAGCGCTCTGCCTTCGGAAATGCGTGCTACCCAGATCTGGATGGAAGGCGAACCCTCAGAGCGTCCTCAGGTCCCAGGTACCCAGCCCCACCGCCTGCGCGTGGCAGGTGAAATGCTTTCGTTAATGTACTTTTTTTTTAATTATTTTTAAAATGACAGCCATTGTAATGCGCAGGAGGAAAAAAAAAGCATTTTAAAGCCTGGAGATGCGGTGTTGGTGTGCGCTAGGAGTTAGCGGAGGGCACGGCGCGGGCGCTGCCTGTGGCAGAGCTGGCGGCATCGCGCCGGCCGCTGGTGGTGCTGGGCGCGGGCGCAGCGTGGGGGGCACGAGAGCAGCCGGCAGCTGCGGGCACGGGGCGCAGCCCGGCCCTGCCGTGCTGCTGCTCTGCACAAGGGAGATTCAGCCGAAACCGAGGCACCAGCGTTATGGCCGCGGGCATCCCGCCGGCAGCAGGACACCGCCTGGCTTCACCGAAAGGCAGCGTCCCGGAGTTACCGAGGCAGTCAGAAACCAGCGCCTAGGGTGTGGAGGAGCCCTTCCCATCAGCGTGGTTCTTCCGTTTCCATCCTATTAACGAAGGAGGTAATTATCACCTCTGTAAGGAGCTGCGAGGCCTGTGGCTAACAGCGGTAGGAAATAGTCAGCGTTGTTGCACGGCTTCAGAACGCCCTGTGGGAGAGGGCTCTGTCACCACGAGAAGTCAGCGCAGCTAACGGAGCCGGGAGCGAGTCCCGGCCAGGTCCACGCTTAACAAATACAGCGCTCAGCAGGTACGTGTGCCTGTGGTAACGCCGCGGCGTGCGCTGGGCTCGGGGGCTTCCTCCCGTGCCCTGAGCCGCGGGTCCCTGCGGGGGAGCGGGCGGGAGCCGGGAGGAGCGCGGCCGGGGCAGGGTGCTGAGCGCCTGCCCCCCTCCTTCCTTCCTGCCTGCTGCTACCCTTTTAGTTAAGGAGCTTGTCTGGTGTGCGAGAGCGCCTTTGACAAGGACAAAACGGAACGTGTCTCAGCGCAGGCTCCCTGTCCCGGCCAGGCGGTCGTTGTTTTGTTTATGTTTCAGGTTTTTGCAGGTTTTTGTGTGCGCTAAGCTAAACGAGCGGGGAAAGCATAACAAAGTAACTAGCGCTATCGCAAACATTAGATGTTATGCAAAAACAACTTAGGGAAGCGTTGTACCAGATTTATCTCCACTCTGAAAGGTCAATGAGTCGTTTACCAAAAGCTAGAAGGTTTCTGGTGAGGACACGTGAAGGCAGTTCGTTCTGTTCGTGCTTCCGCGTAGGGGCAAACCTTTGCTAAGGCAGCCGTGCGCCCACAAGCTGACATCACACTGAACTGATTTCCTGTAGATGTGCCCAATATCAGTGTTGGCACTGAGTGGCTGCTCCTGCGTGGTGCCTGGGCACAGGACAGGGAATTCAGTCGCTGCGATTTTCCTCACAAGCCCTTGGCCCGCCGGGCCCCCGCAGCGGCGCCCGGGGAGCGCAGTGCCCGCAGCTGCTGTCACGTCGCTGCCGCCCGGGAGCTGCGCCCGAGCGCGAGCCCCTGCTCGTGAGCTGGAGGTGGTGCCCCGCTATATTTAGGTGGCAGCAGGCACAGCAGGGCCCGGCCCGCGGCACCCCGGGGAACGGCCTGGTGCGCCCGCGGAGCGCTCAGCCTGGGGACGTTCTGTTTCCATGTCGCGGGGAAGAAAGAAAAGAGAAAAGTAAGCCAGGGTTGCAAATGCCAGCCTAGGCCGTGAACGAGGGGGGCACCTCGTCCGCAGCCGCTAGGGCTGCGGTGCCCGCGCGGGAGGGCCGCTGGTCTCTGCAGCGCGCCGCTTGTTAGCACCCACGGCGCCTGCGTGCGCTGCGGGCTCGCTGTGACGGACGGGCAGCTAAACGCTGACGGGAGGGCACAGGCCTGGCCGCGGCACCGGCGAGCGGGTACAAGGCGGAGGTCGGGGCCGCCTCGGTCCGAGCAGCCTCCGTCCCTCCTGCGGTGAGTCCTCGCCTCGGGTCAGGCCTGGGGACACCGCGGGGCTCCTCGGGGCGCTGCGCTAACCAGCGTCAGCGTGTGTGCGATAACCTCACCTGCAGATAATTTTAGGGGGATTTGAAGACGAAAATGATTATGCAGTATGTTCAAATTGTCAGCTAAGGCTGGGTCAGCCGTAGCTCTGGCTCTGCATTGTTTAAATTCCATCAGATTTTCTTCCTAAATTTGGATGCCTAGAGGCCTGTCAAACTGTCTACAGCAAAAGCAGGCTGTTGAGTTCCTAAGTCAGGAAACCGGTTTGCAACAGAAGTTGTTTTAAGCATAATACTGAAACATTGGTCTTTTTTTTTTTTCTTGGAAAAAAGTGCCTAAGTAGGATTCATTTCTGAAACTGCGTTAACTTCATCAGATGTTCCGACAGCTGAGTCACCTGTCGCTTCCTGAGCACCGAGGGGCAGATGCCTCGACAAAGGGGAGCTGGACGGCAAAGGCAGAGCTTGTGGGAGGCTGCGGGTGCGCCGAGGACGCCCAGGCGAGCAGAATGCAGTTGCTCTGCATGCCACATCCTTTGGTTGCCACGCTGCCTTCTCTAGCCGTACGTTTTTGAAATCACAAAAGCACTGGGGAAAGAGGAGGGAGAAGGAGGGATCTGGGTTCAGACTGTTTTGTCGCTGCCGCGTCCAGCGCCGCTGCTGGCGGGCGCTTCCCCCGTGCACGCAGCGGGCTTCCTGCGGGGCGCGCGCTGCCAGGACGCGGAGCACGGCGGGTCGTGCTGACGGACCTCCGCGCGGTTCCGGTGGCCCCGGTGAGCTCCGCCGGGCCTGGCCCGAGCCACCCCTCTCCGCCTCGGAGCTGGCGTGTGCTCTGCGCGCTGACGCCTGGGTACCTTTTCGTTCCCTCGGGCTCGCGCTGCCGCTAGGGCTGCTGCTTCGTGTTAGGTTGGATGTGCCATTGGAGTGCGAAAGCCTGTTCCTCCTCTTCCTTCGGCAGAGGAGAAGTCCTGAACGCCCACGTTTCTCTGAGCGTTTGAAACTCAGAAAAAGCCCCAGCCAAGTTCGGGTCCGCTTACTGAGCAGGGCAGCGCGAAGCTCTGGTGCCTCGTACCTATTCCGCTGGTACGTGTTAGTGCGTTGGTGTTTTATTGTCTGTTGTAGGAGGAGTTATTTTTCGAAAATGAAACTCTTCAACTCTTTAGTAGTGACACTTCGCTTCTTATCGAGAAGCCTTAAACATATATAAACGTGTTATTACTACAGCTGAACCTGGTGAGTGCCTTACTGCTGACGCCTCAGGGATGTTGTTATTAATTGATTAAATCTCTCTCCTTTGTCACTGCTTCAGAAAACAAGAATGATTTTTTCACCTGCCATTGACTGTTTTGTTATAGTTGCGTAAGGATAAAGGACCCTACTTATTTATTTCAATGCAAAGAAAAGAAAATCACGGAACGTATTTCTCTAATAATATTAGAATTGTTGGTAACGTCAGATCGTTGGCTCTACTTCACCTTTAATTAAGCAAGCAAAAAAACCCAGAAAATTAGTAAGAGAACGTTCTAGCAGGGGACTGTAGTAACGTTATCTGGCTTTGTGGCGTGCTGCATCACTCGAGCGGGTTTCTGTTGTGTATGGCCGGGAATTCTGCTATGTGCACTCAAAATGAGGAGTAAATTTCTGAACTAATTTGCAGGGAAAACTTACAGTGGCATAAAATAAGAAACCTCACGTCAAAAATATTCGGTCATTTGTCCTAAGTCTTCAACTGAGCAATCAGAAGCCATCTGCGAGGCCTCTGTCCTTTTTGGGATGACCCCAAGTCTCTGTTTCTCGGTTTTTCTAAATACAGATGCCTTGTTGCCAAGGCTCGCTCTTAAATTTGTTGGAAGCAACAAATTACATTCAGGACTGAATGATCGCATCTGGGTTTTGACTTTGGAGAAGCTAATGTTTGTTCGCTGGGACTGCGTGGTGTTATTAGCCCAACTGGATGCCGTTTAGGAAATAGTACCCGCGTGTTTCTTAGAAATCTGTGCGTCGCTTCAGGGCGAGGAGCAGCGTCTGCAGCCTGAGGCTTCTGCTCTGCAGGACGGGCCAGAAGCAAGGCGGCTCACCCGCTGCCCTCCTGCCCAGTCTTGCCAGTGCCAAAAACCCCGTTCAGAGAAAAAGACGGCGTTGTTCTGGGGACGGTTAGTAAGACACCTCTGTAATCCCCTCCTGGTTTTCTCGTGCGCCGTGCTGTGCCAGGCATCGTGCCGCGCTGCTTGGAGCAAAGCAGAGGGAGGCCTTCCGAGCTGCCAGAGGACGTGGAGCACCGGGCCGTGTCTCCGCGGTGCCAGCGGGGCTACCTGGCGTGCGTGCTGGCAGCCTTGGGAGCGAGAGGCCAGACGTGCAGGTGAATCTGCCCGTGGGGGGCACGGCGGCAGCCGGTGCCAGCTCTCGCAGCCGTGCAAGCCACGTGCAAGGCAGGTAGGGGCACGCCTGGGTGTACCGGGCACAGCGGTGCGATGAACGGAGTCTCTCAGCTGGCATTTGTCGTGTCGCAGTCGCTGCACAAACTTCCGGACTGATAGCGGGGCCGAGGTAAGCAGCCTGCTGTACGCTCCTACGCTCGACTGCTCTCGGCACTGGAGATCTGAGGAGCTCTCTCACCGTTCAGAGCGGGGATGCTGGGCACACTGGCCCCGGCGATGGGAAGGAAGCCTGCCCGAGGGCTGCTGAGGAGCGCGGCTGCCGTAGCAGTGGGGCCGGCGCCTCGGGAGCGCCTCCGGCCCGTGGGGTGCCGTGAAGAGGCTGAGGGAAGAGGGCGCCGCGTGGAACGGGGCGGTTCTCGGGGGAGCGGAGCCATTTGCCTCTTGTCGGCGTGACTCCACCGAGGCGGAGGGGACCGTGCCCGGACTGCCCTGCGCGTACCCGTAAGGCGGCTGCGGGACGGGGCGCGGGGCGGCACCTCCGCGGGGCAGGGGCTGGCGGGAGGCCCCGGTGCCCGCCTTCCCAGAGGAAATTTTGAAGGTTTCCCGGAGGAAATTTTTGAAGGTTAAACGGGGAGGTTTCCGCGTCGCAGGAGCCTGGCGGGTTTCCAGCCACGTGTAGTATCCGGTGCCTCGGGTGGGGAGCTGGAGCGCCCTCATCTTGCACAGCCGGCTGCCTGTGTGGCCGTACAACGCCCCTGAGTTCGCTCCTTCCGTCGGTGAAGTGGCGGCAGGGCAGGGCAGGGCAGCCCGGGGGGCTCGGGGGACCTCTGGCTTGGCTGGGAGCTCCTTGCGCGGCGGGAGCGCGCGGAGCCGAGGCAAAGGGCGAGCGTGGCGGCAGCAGGGCTGCGTGCCTGCGTCCGCTGTGCTGGCTGCGCTGAGCAGGGGGGAAAGGGGCTTCGGAGCAGCTGCACCACGTGGCCGTGGCCGTGGCGGTGCTTGCACCGGCAGGAGGAAAGTGGGTGAAGAGGTGCTTAAATCTCCAACTGGAAAAAAGGGCAAAGCAAAAAAAGGAATTAAAGGGAGGCGAGGGAGGCGTTATAAAGAGTAAAGGCACGAGCTCGGAGGAAACCCGATGCTGCTGCACAGCCTGGCAGACACTGGAGGAGAAGCGGCTGAACAGGGTGAGCAGGCAGACGGGGAGGGAAAGGAAGAGTAAACCGAGACCGAGAAGGGAATGTTCAGGGAGTTCGCCGGTCCGATGCAGCACGGAAGGGCTCTTAAACGGCGTGAGGACGTGCGTTTGTTCTCGGCTCCTGCCAGCTCTTTGCGAGACCGCGTTTGTAGCTGGGGGCAAGCAGGGTTACTGCTGTGGCCTCACCTGTGTGAGGAGAGAGCTAACACACACCGATGGATTGTTGAGTACTGGCGTGGAGGAAAGTGCAACTGGTTTTGCCTTGCTGGACGCTTCCCATTTGGCTTAGCTAAGTACGGCACTGAAAATCCAAGGGGAGGCAGGGACTGCCTTTCAATGTTTCAGGCCGTTGCCTGAAGATTCTCGTAATGCCTTTTACAGTTATCACACACGTATCCCTTACGTGTTTCTGATGGTTTTAGGTGGTGTTGCCTAAGTGATGAGGCAATGAAAAAACGACTGCAGTGTATGCCGAAGTTGTTTGCTATAAAGCTCTAGCCTAAGTGTTTTACCCTGCGCTAGACGTGTAAATGTGTGATACGCACTGTATCCTATTCCTGTTATACGCACGCTATGTCCATACAGGTGCACAGCATACACTCTGAATATTTTATACATGCGTATGGAAGCAACGCGGACCGATGGCGTTGGTTGCCACTGACTTGAAAGGATGACGACGTGAGCAGAGCGGTTATCAGACTGTTCTGAGGTGCGTTCGTGTACGTGCTGGTGTCCAAGGGGAGCGGGGGGAAAACACCCCTGCAAGTAATTTAGTTTTGATTTTTTTTGTGTTCCTCTCCCTTATTAAGTGCAGCGGTTTGAAAAATAGCTAACTTGCCATTAATCTAATTTATTTCACGTGACAGTTTTTAAAAATTAATCTTTATAATGTAAATTATGCTGTCAAAATGACTTTCTCAATTTTCTACTTTATCCACCACTGATTCCAGAAACTTTCTAGAACCGAAACGTTCCTTTCCTGGCTTTTTTTGCTGCCTGCGTGCGGATGTGTTCCAGCGGAGCCGTTGTTTGCGGCGGCTTTCCTTGGGTTGTACGTACGGGCAGGTACTGCTGCTGCAGGTGTTTTGGCAGGGTGTCGATGGTTTGCTTTTAAAATTAAAAAACATAAAGAACGTTTTCATCATTTTGGTGCTGCCACTGCCTCCCGTGAGGTCCCCGCGGCCGGCAGGGTGCGCGGTGAGCCTGCCTGCAGCCCCCAGGCGCGGCCGCCCCCAGCCGCTGGGAGCGTCTCCCGCCGGGCAGCAGCAGCGCTCGTAGAGTCACTGGGGTTGGAGGAGACCTCCAGGATCGTCCGCTCCAGCCGTACCCCTGCCGCCAGTATCACCCATCAAACCGAGGATTTTGTCCCCTGCCTTTTGAGTCCTTGCCTCACTGTGGATGATTCCAGCAATTGCAGCCACTGCTGCCGGTGGCTTCTGCAGGTCTGGTCAGAGCGCCGTGTTCCTTGTCGTGCCCTTGGGCCTGTGTGTAAAAAGGAGCCTGCAGGGTCATTCCAGCGGCTGGAAGGGCCTTTTGTGAATTGAGAAACTCTGCTTTGTGCTTATACAAATCGAGAAAGTATCAGTTGCTAAAAATACCCCCGCGTTTAATCTGTAAGCCTTGGTAAGCGCTGCTGGATGTCCCTGGTGCCTGGAGCACAGCTAAAGGGCAGCCGTCCAGCGCCGTCCTGCTGCTGCTGAGCTGCTGGTTGTTCAGACTCTCCTCTCTGCTCCATTTAAGTGACCGTTAATTAAATGTTACCAAGTGACTACCGGCGTTTTGTTTGGATCGTCTGAGGAATTATTCCGTTCACCTTGCCCTTAACTTGCTGAAAAGCGTTCTTAGCCCCCAGGAGCCGGGAAGTGCCGGGCAGAAATCGGGGCAGGCAGCGGCGCGGGGTGCTGAGCCCCGGGCAGGGCCGGGAGGTCTCTGGGGCCTGCTGCAGGGCCAGGGCTGCTGACAGTGCCCAGGAGCACGGCAGGAGCACGGCAGGGCGCCTGCGGTCACCGCCTCGCTCCCTGGTCTCACTCGCGTCCCTGGAGGGACGGGGGGGAGGAGGAGGAGGAGGAGGCCGACGCTTTCACCTCCGTGACTGTGCTATGGCCTCGCTCGTGCTGCACTTGGGGAAAATCGGCTCCTCAAAGGAGACGATGCGCTGGCCGTCCTTCTGAATGTTCTGTTTGTTTCTTTACTTCAGAAGGCTCCCACACATGGAAAAATTTTAATTTCCCCACCAGCTATGTGGCTCTCGCTTCAAGTGAGAGCAGCTCGAGCCTCCAGGTCGGAGACGTGTGTTTGTGCTCTGCAGATGTTATCTGCTCAGCTTGTTTGCTCTCTCGTGCATAAGGGAGAGGTAATGGAACCGCTGAAATGTCTTAATAACGAACTTAAACTGCCATTAGCAAATGCCACTTCCTCCGGAGAGATTGCCAGCGTGAAACGCGCGCAGCCGAGCCGGAGCAGCGGGGTGCTGGGAGCGGAGCTGCTGGCAGCGCCCGGTCCTTCACACCGCCCTGCCGGGGGCCGGGGGCTCGGGGCTGCACGGAGCCGCCGCAGCGGCACCCGGACGCCTCCTCGCGCCGTGCCCGTGGGGCGGGCTGGCTCCTCTGCCGCCGGCTCTGCCTTTCGGAGTTGCCTGCTCGTGTTGGGGATCTCCGAGTGCCTGGTGAGCGTCGCCGGCTGCTTGTTGCAGAGCGCAGAGCCAGGTTGTGTTTCCTTGCAGGTGTCTGGAACCCCCCTTCGGTCTGCAGCAGTTATTTTGAAGGGCACCTGGGCCGGCTGTGCTCCTTAAGGCCGTGTCCCTCCTGTCCGGCCGCTGCCCCTCGCTCTGCCGGCCAGGCTCGGCGCCCTGCCAGCCGCGGCACGCTGGGGGCGCCCGGGCTGGAACCTCGGCTGTGCCGCTGCGGGACCGGGACGGTTCGACTGTCAGCGCCCCTGTTAAAGTAAGCGGTTAGAGGGACTTCTGACCGCACAGCACTATTTTGGCAGATTTTGTGACTCTCTAACTTTAGAAAAATAAATCTTGCCGTCTGCATTTTCCACCAATTCGTAGCCATTGACGGTGGCTGTTCAACAGCCCGCGCAGAGCAGCGAGGACACGTTCAGCCTCACGTCTGTGTTCTTTCAAAGCCCAGATAGGCTGTAAGACCTTACACGTACCGAAAAGCACCTTTTGCTGTTTACGTCTCTCTTCTGCTCCTCTCACATAATTGTCGTGTATTTCATAAGCTTTTTTGAGCTCTCAGTGCCTTTTCCCCCCGGTACGTCCCTTGGAAGAGTTCCGTTTTAAAGACTTTCCTGCCAGCCGTCTGGTAAGACTTTTCGTACCTGCCCGGAGCCCGGCGCTGCACCCGCTGCTTGGCTTTGCCACAGCCTGGTTCGCTGCAGGGACCGGAAGGTCCCCGATTGCGTAGAAGCTTTCGGACACGTTTGCTGGTTAAAATAATCCCGACGTGTCAGCCTGTATTTGCCCACCACACTGCTCGTTTGCTACCCTTGCTTGCGCAAAGGGTTTCTTTTCTTAAGGACTTGTAACTCCCCCGTTCCTCGCGTTATCGGTATAGCACTGTCACTGGTTCTCTTGGCCTGCCACTGAAATCTGAATCACAGGCAGGCAGATCGGTGCGGTAATTTTTAAACTGTGAGCTTGGTTAGGTCTTCTCTCTGCTGTTTAACCGTGTGCTCGTTATGTCTTTTTCTTCCCTTATTTGCCTATGCCATAAAAAACTATTCATATAGCTTGTCTTCCTTCTGCCTTGGTCTGGCTGCTTTCTTTATCTGTTGTCTAATTATTTTAAACCTTCCGCTGTGCGTGCAGGCCCCTCTACGTTCTGTAGCAGAATACCGAATGTGCATTTCTCTAGCGTTGTCCCTCGCTAACGCCTGGTGCTGTTGCCCCCTCGTCGCGGAGCCCTGCAGACCGTACTTTCAGTGTCGTAACGAGTACTTTTGGTGTGGGAGATCATCGGCAGGGTAACCTACTCCTCTCTTCAGTCTTTTCCCCCTCTTCTGGAGCTTCTGCAAGGTACCCTTCCAGCGTGACTCGCGTGCTGCTCGGAGCCCTCGGAAGTGTGTTACTAGTACAGCAGCAGGACGGTCTGCAGCCTGGGTGAAGTCCCACGGTTACGCTCGGGCGCGAGGGCCCGCCGCCTGCCTGCCCCGAGCCGCTCCTTGCCTGCGGTTCGCTCTGTCCCGGAGCACCGCGGGGTACCCGTGGCACAGCGGGAGGCGCTCAGGGCTCTGCCCGCTCGCGGCTCCGCCTCGGCCGCCAAGGCCGGCGCTGCGCTGCCCCGCGGGGCTCGGCCGGCTCCTGCGGGCCCCGGCGCGGGCTGGCTCTGGGCGCCCAGAAGTGACTAAGCTTCCTGTTATTCCGCGCTGTCAGGGTTTCCCCAATACCCGTCTCTTGTTGAGCGACGTTCACTGGCCAGCAGCTTCCTCGGCCGTTGCCCCACCGCCTCCCTCCTGCCCTCGCCGCTAGCAGGCTGCGCGGGCGTTCCTGTGCGCTCTGCTGAGCTCAGACCCACCAAAACCCACGCTTACAGAGACCAGTCAAGCTCGGGAGAGCGTTACCAGTTACTTCATGAGTGCACTGTGAACTGCGAGAGTGCCTAGGAAGAAATCGCCTTTCGGCCTGCGGGAACTGCGGGAGGGGGGGTCGGGCTGTAGCTCCCCGTCTGAGGCGGCGGCGTTGGGTGCGCCTGCAGCCGGCGCCGGTGCCATCGTCCCGGTGCCGCTGCAGGGCTGGCCGGGCGGGCCGTTCTCTGCTGGGTATTGCTCACGTAGCCCCGTCCTGTGGGAGCGAGGGGCTTTGCCCTGCATGTGGGACTCCGGCAGTGTCCCTGCTGGTCAGGAGGTGGTGTGCCGGTGCCTTCTCGCCCGTCCCTGTGGTACTGATGGTCGGCGCTTTTCACACGACGCCAGCTCTGCTCTTTAGAGAACCCCTTTACAGTCGTTACAAAATCCAGAAGCAGCTCTGACTCGCAGGTGCCTCCCCGGAGATCCACGGGGCGGCTCGGGCGCTGCGTGCATGTTCAGAGCGAGGCGGGTCGGGGCGGGTGTGGGGAGCGGGGCCGGGGGCTCTGCAGGGAGCCACCGCGAGCAGGGCGGCGGCACCGAGCCACCGCGGGCACCCGGCGCTGCCCGCGCGTAAAAATAACACGGAGGAGCCGTAAACAAGCTATTTTTGTCTGGGGGGGTGACCACACGTCGGTGACTCGGGGCCTCGCTGTGCTCGGCCACTTGGGGCTCGCCCCGTGCCCCCGGTGTGCACAACGATGGGGGCCCGGCGGGGCCACAGGCCTCGGGTACCGAGGTGCGGAGCCGGCTGCCTCCTGCCGCACGGCCTGGTTAGCAAACGTGAGTTTGGGCGCTGCTCGCGGTGCCGCCGGCCCCGTCACACGGCAGGGCAGGAGCCTGCCCCGGCGGGCAGCGCGCTGCGGGGTGCGTGCTGCTGGGGCAGGGCGGCGCTGCGCCTCTCTGCGGGGAGACCTCTCCCGAAAGTGAGCGGGGGAGAGCGGGCAGGTAGCGAGCAGTGCCCAGCAGGAACCGGGCACGGAAATAACAGAACGTAAAATAGTTCCTCTCACCCAGGATTAAAAAGTGTGACCTGCAGAGTCCAGGAGGCCTGACCGAGCACGGGCAAGGTTTTATTTGGGTGTGCTGAATTCTGTATATTATTACCACGTTAATTCGGGATGCGTTCCTTCCCTTGTAAGTTCCGGAGTTTTTGTGGCGATGAGCAATGCCACAAACCAAGGCACTCCTCGCTTTCTGTAGACTTTCTCCCTGTCCCGTTCCAGAGATTCTCGTTTACAAGAGATGGCAAGGCTTCCAGGGAGCCACAGCTGCCTGTACCAGGCCCGTATTTTAGCTTCACTTTACCCCGTTTCACGTGCACAGATAAACCATTTGCGCTGCACGTGAGGTTGCCGTGGCTGGAGAAGGGCCCCTCCGCGCCACGTCCGTTGCCGAGCGCTCGGGTTCCTGCGGGTGCACGCAGCTACCGCGGCTGGTGGGGCCGAGCGGGGGGCTGAGCAGCTGCGGGTCCGGAGGGAAGCGCTGCTTCGTGCCGGGGGGGTGTCCGTGCGAGCCCCCTCGTCGCCCGCGGCCACGCCGGGAGCTGCCCCGGGCAGCTGGCAGCGCTGCTTTGGCTGGCGCTGGAGGGGCTGCCGCCCGCCTGGCCCGGCTCGTGCGGGCGCTGCGGCCCCCTTTGCAGCTCCCGCGTGGCAAACGGGCGGACCCGAACCGTGCCTGTCTCCTGCGTCTGTGCCGGAGCAAGAGGAAGGCGTCTGCTCTCTGCCGGAGGTAAGGACCGGGGTGCGAACGGGTGCCGGAGGCGAGGATTTGACGAGCGCTGCTGGGGGCCGGTTGCGGGGGAGGAGGGGCAGCGTGAGCCCTGCGCAGCTCCCTGGGGGCGGCCGGCCCTGAGAGCGGCGCTGGGCAGGCCGCGGGCGTTGCTGGGCGCCTGCTGTAAAGCTCCTGGTTCCCGCCAGCCGTGCCCTGTTCTCCTTCCCGCTTGCGGTGCGCTCTCGGGGCTGGCACGGGAGCTGCTGCTGCACCTCTCCTGCATCCCTTCCCAGCAGCTCTTGTCCCGCTGCCCTCCAGAGCATCCCGGCATCGCTTTCCGCGCGTAAACGCCCCGTTTCCACGTCCCGCTCCCACCGCTTACGATCCGCATCCGCGGGGCGTCGCCGTGCGGGTTGCAGGGAACGAGAGGCGGGGAGCTGCCGGGGCCGTGCTTGGCTGTGTGCGCCTCGCCGCCTGCGGGGGCGGTCAGGGCTTCGGGCGCCTTTCGGTGGCGGTGAGCCGTGCGGGGGGAAGACGGGGCCCAGCTCCCTTCTGTGTAGGTGCTGGGCGGGGGGAGGGAGGAGGGAGAAGACCTGGCAGAGGTTCCCTGGCGCCTCTCCGGGGTGTGGCGCCGGGGCAGGACGGGGCTGGCCCAGGGAGTCCGGCGGGGCCGTGGCCGTGGCCGTGGCAGGGCACGCGGAGTGATCCCCGTTAACCACCGCTGCCGTCTGGGTTCCTGCCCACGTTGGAGGGCTGCAGGAGCGGAGTTGGTGGCCCTGCCACTGCGGGGGCAGAGCCTGAGCCCCACGCGCCCTCCTGTCCTCGCCTTCGTCTTCAAAGCCTTCTGTCTTCCTCATGAGTCCCTCTCCCTTCCTTCTCATGCGCGTTCCTCGTGGTGTGCTCCCTGCGGTGCTTTTTCTCCTTGCCGTCTTGTCCTACCTATCTAAATCAGCCGTTTCTGTTTCCTTTTTTATTCCTTGCCCCCTTTCCGTAATGCCGGGGGGTTTGACCGGAGCTCTGCCGTCGGTTCGCGGTCGCTCTCCCCGTTCCTGTCGCGAGGGCGCCTCTTTCTCCGGGCGCGTTCCCGGGGCGTTTCGTAGGGCTGGGCTCCAGGTCTCCCAACAGCACGACTTAACGCACGTCCCGTGTGTTTCAAATTTCACGTGGAATCTCTTTTTTCCAGCAAGCCCTCCGGTGTCCAAACACCTCCCTCCCTTTCATGCACAATAGCCCAGCAAGGAGAGCGGGCGAGAAACTCCGGCTGGCTTTGTGCTGCGGCTGGCTGGTGGCCCTGCGCGCGCCTTAGCTCCCCGAGCACGATGAAGGACGTTGGCCCCTGCGTGCGGTCTGCGGCGCCGCCTGCGCTCGCCCTGCGCGCCAGAGCCGGGCCCGGAGCGCCTTCCGCAGGTACGTGCTGCTGGCGGCACAGGAGCTCGTGGCACTCCAGCGATGCAGCAGGCGGAGAGGCTTGCACAGGTGTATTTAAATGTCTGTTCCGTGAAGAGCAACGGAAGGTTGCCTTACACCACCTGCCTTACGCTGCGGTAGGCGGTAACTTCATTTATTTTCAATCTGAGAAGCTTCTGTGAGAGGTGTGTGTCTCGCAGCCCTCACAGCCGGGCCTTCCTTGCTTTTTCTTGAAGTGCGCTCACTGCTGCTTTACCTAGAACTCGTTCGTGTGTGTGATCTCTAGTGAGCAGTGGAGCTCTGGGAGGAAGGTTTCGCTGTTAGGCGGAGGCGAGGCGCGCTGGCGGCGCCGGGGCTGAGGGGCTGCGGGCGCTGGCCAGCTCCGGGACGCTGCAGCGAGCAGCGACCGCGGCGCCGGGCGGCTGAAGGGGACAGGAGGCGGCTCTTGGTGCCGTAATCCAAAGCTATCGGAGGGCTCGCAGCAGTGAGCCTGCCTCCGCCAGTCCCAGTGCCTGTCTTGCCTGGGAGATGTAGGCGGGATTTCCGCAGACCAGGGACCCCACCCCGTGCCTGGCTACCCGCGCTGTGAGGACAGAGGAAGGCGGCTTGGATTGCACCGGCGGCGATTTTTTTCGTTTCGGGCGTTTTATGAGGATTTTAGCGTGTGAGTGATTTTGTGGCCAAAGCAGTCTGACAGAAACAGTAACTGCCCACTTTTCCAGTTGCTTCCTGCGGTGCCACCAACCCGCTCTCGGTTGCTTGTACGAGGTCCAGCAGAGCCCCTGCCTTGCCTTTGCTGGGTGCGGGTTCCCGTTCTGCTTTTCACATCCAAACGGAAGCAGCGTCTCAAAGCACGGCTCAGTGGGAGACATTTAAAATAACTTCCCTGGGCTTTGGTATCGATTCGCAGAACAGCTCACATTTGAGTGACTGACCTTGAGTTCAGGGAAATGTTTTATGTACCTGAAAATAATTTTCGTATTGATGCCGAGTAGCTCAGGCCCCGGCAGGTTTCACATTGTGTCCTTCCCCAGAAACCCGTCCTCTCGCCCCGCATCGACCAGGGCAGAGGCGAGGCAGCGTGCTGGTGGCTGCCTGGGAAGACCCGACCGGGACAGGGCTTCGGGGAGGTCTGGTGGTTCTGCATTTTTCGTCAGCGATGAATTTAGATAAGTCACATTTTTTCCTAACAAGGGATTTCATGAGGTTGAGAAGAGCTAGCGCCGAAGGAGCTCGGCCATCACCAAACGGGCTGCGGCGGCCAGGCGCGTCCCAGGCCCTCACGGAAATTGGGGTTGTGTCCCGCCCGCGGTGGAGGTGGTGACGGAGCTGCCTCTGACCTCAGAGGGACGAGGACGTGGCGAGCAGGGTTAGGAAGAGCAAGCCGTGGCGCGCTGCCGTACAGCGAGAGCTAACGTAAGGCTGGTCCGCCTCGCAGCGCCGGCACCGCAGTGCTGCAGCCAGAGCCCTGCTGTAACGCGCAGGTTAACGTGCCCGCCAGCTCCTCTGGCGGTGCGTGCTAAACCATCTCCTGCGCACAAGGAGAACGGTTGGTCCTCCCAGCAGGGACGTCATCTGCCTTTTTAGCGGTGGAAATGGCCGTTTGAGTGGGAGAGGTCTTCAGATCCCGAGTACAGGTTTTCAATATTTGACCGGAACATCAGACAGTTTTTCAGCGGAGCTGCCAGGTGCCAAAATCAGCTGGAAGCAGCCTGTACCCAGTGGGATCCTTTCCAAATGAGGGAGTCCAGCAGGACTGATGCAGATAAGTCTCGCCAAGCATTGAGTATCTCCTACAAGGCTCTGAAGGCCTGCATCTTCCCCAGTCCCTGGCCTGATCTGGGGCCGGTTGCACCCACAGAACTCAGCTCTCCTTTGATCGGTCCAAGGTCAGTGGCCTCCCTTGTCTGAAAGTGGTGTGAGAGCAGGTCCTGTGCCCAAATGCAGCGAGAGCTCAGGAGGCACGGGTCGGGCACGTCCAGCCTCCAGCCGAGCCCTGGCACAGCCGCCCGCCTCCAACTTGGCCAGCTCGGAGCAGGGGCGCGCAGCGACGGGGCGGCCGGCGCTGATGCGGACGTGGAGCTGGCCCGGCACCTTCTACACCTGAATTTGCTTGAAAGAGATTTTGCTGGGAGCAGCAACTGAAGGTCCAGGGGCGCAGGAGCGGGGCTGCGACACAGGTGGTGCTGGGGACGGAGTGGTGGGGTGGCACCGCAGCGGCACCGCCACCGCCCGTGGCTGGGGCATGGGGCAGGTCGCAGGGGAAAGCCGTGACTGGGCTCTTCACTTCGTGCCCAAAATGCGAACCTGGGAATTTTCGTCTCACTTGTGCAGAGCTGAATTGCAAAGGTAACTGATATCTTGAAATTAGTCATTTTCCATATTTCAGTTGGCATTTGCCATTCAATTTTAGTTCAGTGAAACGCTCTGTTGACAGCTGTTTCCCTCACCGATACTGGTAGGTAATTTTGAATATGACTTAGGAATGGTTTCAGTCAACCCAAATTCATTATTTTTCAATCAGTAAACTACTTGCTTGACAAACTTATTCCATTTGTATTTAAAACAATCTGTCTGGATACTGTGCTGATAAGAGAAAGGAAAAACACTACAAACGGGATAGCGAGGCTTAAAATACTCGATCTGCGGGGCAAAAGAAGAGGATCGTACGATTGTCGTGCAGACCACGTCCGTAAGGCCCTGTGGGTGCGGTGGCGTCCTCAGGCCGTGCTTCCAGCAGCGATTTCCAGCGCTGCCGCGACGTGGGGCACGCGGCCGCAGGTCTCACCCTGCGCTGACATCAGCCTCTGCAGTACAAACCGGGCAGAACTCCTGCCGGTCCCTGACCTCCGGGCGTAACGCGGGGCTGCCGGAGCGCTGTTTGAGCACGGAGCCCGGTTTTTTGACGTGACGTTAATTCTGTCGTTACGCAGCAGTGACCTTACCCGTAAATGACAGAGGGTGCCGTGCGGCGCTGGCAGGCTGCTCTGCCCTGACTGCCCGCCAGGCAGAGCGGAGCACTGCAGTCCGCGGCCTCCCTTCTCCGGGCCTTCGGCAGCCGGCGGCTGGGGGCTCGGGGGCTGCCGGCTGCCCCCGGCATGCTCCAGGCTCGCCCCGCCAGGGCCCAGCGTGTGCGGGAGAGACGAAACGCTGCCGCTGCCAACGCCTAACGCGCCGCGCGTTGTAGCGGTAGCGCTGCGTCAGGGTTCCCAGGGGTCGCTTTTCCCAGGGGGAGCAGATGCAGAACGAGCCTCACGGCGATGGAGGGGACGAGCCCTGGCGGATCTCAGGCACACACAGCACAATGCTGCGGGGAATGCCTGCAGGGGGGGAGAGCAGGGAAAGCCCTTCTCTCTCACTGCCGTGTTGCTCAGATGTACGTCACAAACGTCAACCACGCCGTGTGGAGGCCAAACGAGAGCCTGCTCCTTCCAGCTCCCCTTCCAGCATCTTCCTGCCTGGTCCGCAGGCACCCGCGTTCACGCGTCCCTTCCCAGACGCAGCTCCACGCCGCGTCTCGTTTGGGTGTTGTAACAGCCTGCTCCCAGCTCGTGGGGTCTGTCTTTGCTTTGTAAATCAGCCTCTCAGCTCCACAGTGCTCTGCAGGTTTGTGCCTTGAAAAACGAGTACGTGTTTCAGCAGTCGTGGCAAGGCATAACGCAGGGTAGCTCCGGATACTGTTCTGTTACTGACAATTCAACGGCTTCTGCCCAGTTTCCCGCATTAATTTTGCCCGTTGAAAAATGCTTTTACAAACTTAACTCTTCCGCTGCTTCAAGTGTTTGCATCCCGACCTGTAACAGCTGCTTTCCACTCCTCTTCCCCGCCGCGGACAGCAGCAGAGCACCGGAGTCGCAGCAGGGACGACTCGGGCGGCGAGGTGGGAGGAGAGGAGGTGCTGGTCCCTGCGGGTGCCTCAGTACCACGCAGCTGGGGGGAGCCCCACGGTCAGGCCAGCAGCCTCGCGGCAGCCGGGTGTTGCTGAGGGCACGGGCAGGTGTCGGTCAGGGCTCGCGGCGTTTGCTCTGAGACCGCAGCTCCTGGGGCCGGCTGGCGAAGCTGCGCCGCGGCACGGGGCCGCTCTCGACGTCTTCCAGCGCCAGGAAGTTAGGATGTGGACAATCGCACAGAATTATCTGAAGAACCGCCTTCGAATTGCTACGATTAAAAGCCAGGCGCTTTGCAGAAGTGGGAGTGCAGGCGGCACAGCTGCGAGCGCAGCTACCGCGTGGCGGAGAGCCGCTGGAGCGACGTGCTGCGAATGAGATGCAGAGCTCGAAGGGGGAAATCGAGCGCTTGCGTAATTAAAGTGAAGCGTTCCGAAAATATTTTAGATGTTTGTAAAGCATGTTTTTGGTTTTGCAGTGGATGTATTGTGAGCTGGTCACCAAGTCGCTCCCGTTTAGGAAGAAGCCTGGCGGGTTGCAGCTGCACCCCGTTGGTGTTAGTGGCGCCTCAGGCGTGATGCCACGTGACGGCGTGTCGCTGCCACGCAGCCTCGGCAGAGCTCGAAGGAGGGCGAGCTGGCAATGTGAGCGGTTTGGCTTGAGGACCGCGCCGTGCAGCTGGACCGGCACCAGCGAGGGCGCCGTGCTGCCACACGTGTTCCAGGTCCGCATCGTGATGGTGCAGCTTGGCCCCAAGGGCGAGCACCGTGAGCAGCGGGGCGGGCTCCTGCCGCGGGGCCGCGGGCTGCTCTCTGCACAGGAGACCTCCCCTGGCTGCCGCTGCGCGCTCTTAAAATCACGAAAGCAAGGCTTTATTTTTAAACAACAACAATTCGGCTTTAAATATAGCATCTGTAACGGAGATTGCTCCTGCGTGTTTCCTCGGGGGTGAGGACGCTAATTATCCCGTTTAGATCACCATCCAGCCACCTCCTGGCTTTCACCGGGTAGAGGAGCCTTTTAAAATATCAGAGTACTGCAAAAACAAATGGAAACAGTTGCATCTGTTTTTTTTTTAAGTCCTACATATTCAAGTGTTACTTTAATTAATTACCTTAAAGGCTTCGGTTGCTTTCTGATATGGAACATACCCACAAGTCCGAGGGAACGCGAGGCGCACGGGCAGCAGCGCCGATCCCGCTGGAGCTGTCGGGGCAGGACCTGCCCTGCACAGACCATGCAGTGAGCTGGGACGTAGTTGCTCATCACCTGCTGAGGGCTTCACGCCCTCCTCTCCCAAGGCAGAAGGCAATTTTTAAGTATACCACCTCTTCAAAGAGTGTGTGATAACGTTCGTTGTGTCGTCCCTCTTGTGGCATTCCCTTCTCGAGGCCAGCTGAGATAACCTGAGCCGTTTCCGAAGCTGTGCTGAGCAAGGGCTGCGTCCTCTCCGTTGGGATGTGGGGCTTGACAGCTCGCCTGCTTCCTGTCGTGTAACACCAGAACAGATTGGAATATCGCTAAATACTGATTGTGCTGCAGTACATCCCTGAGCCGTGTCAGTGGAACCTGCCAGGCCTCCAGCTTACTGCTGATTTTAGTCGCTTACCTGGGAACTACCCGGCTCTTGCGGAGAGCGGCTGGGTGGCCGCGAGGCTGCTTTTTGGGCTGAGGCATTGGCAGGGCAACGAGAAGCTGTGAACAGAGGTGCTGACGGACGTACTCCTGCGTACCTGCAGCTGCCGAGGCTGCAGCTCCGTGTTGTGCGCGGCCGCTTGGCGCTGCGTGCAGCTGCGGCGCTGGGCAGATTACACCTCCTGTCTGTTTCGCTTGCTCCTGGCATAAAGTCACTCCTTTTACTCCTAAAGCGTCGGCCATTACATGCTTGAGTAAGGATCATGCGGATTACCAGAGATTGCTGGAAAAGGATTTGATGGCTTTAGGAGTTTAGAGGGAGGGTTTCCGAATCCTGCCCAGCAGCGTTCGGTGCCCCCCGTGCCCTAACGCGCTCGCTGCGCGGGGCCGGGCGCCCGGGGTGCGGCAAGGCCGGGGGACGTGGGGGCCGGGGCCGCCCCGCGCTGCGCGGGGACACTGCAGGCGGCCCTCTCCCGGGGCTGGGGCGAGCTCACTCCTCGGCTTTTTTAAAGCTGCTGAGTTTCAGGGCAATAAGACCGATCCTTGGCCTGTCTTCCCGTACAGAAGCGATTAGCACGGTTGATAAGTTAGGAGGATTTCAGATTTTTATCCATGAGGTGCGCACACGAGGCTGTCATTGCGTGCCCGCCTCAGTGTGTTTTATGGCTGTGCTGGGTATGAGAAGATGCGCAGAGGTCATTGAAAGATATAAAACTTGTAGCTGAATCCATTTAATTATTGTAACCGAGATCACATCCTGCCAAAACAAGGCGAGACAGAACGTCGTAACGAATGAGTCACCAAACGGGTAATGCCGTCGGTTGGGGCTCTTCCTGCAGCACCCGAGAGCAGAGACGGCGTTTATGGGGTCGGGTGGCATCGCCATGAAGCACGCCGCATGGGGACCCGCGGGTTTTGGTTTGCTGCCGCGGGTGCTCAGCGGGGGCACTGCAGAGCGCGGTTCTGTGACGGAGTCGCAGCGCGCTTGGTGCCCTGTGGCGCCGGGTTTGGAGAGACTCGTGTTGTTCCTGGTCCTGTAGCGCTGATTTTGGCACAGACCTCCCAGAGTGACCAGGAGCAACACAAAAAGGCCTCTTCCTCCTCCTTTTCCTTTCTGCAATAGCAGCCGTAAAGCTGCAGAAGGAAATACGCGGCACAGAAATAAATCGGCGAGAGGTGCTTGGCAATAGCCCTGCTGGCCACCGGCGACTGGACTCAGCCGAGTGCCTCCGCCGAGCTCGCCGCGGTTCCTTTCCCCGCAGCACGGCACGCGCACCACTGCCGGCTGTGCCGCGGGGAGGAAGGCGCCCGCCCTGCGCCCGCTGCCCCCAGAACCGCCGGCTCCTGCCGGTCCCGCGGGTCTGCTGGGCCGGGGCGTCCCACGGGAGGGGCTGAGGGAGCAGCCGCGGTGTCCTGGGATGGACGGAGGGGTGCAGAAAGCGGCCGTGCGGCTTCCTCCCCCGGTCCGTCCTGGCCGGGCAGCCTGCGCGCGGTGGGCTCGGGAGCAGGATGGTCGCACGCAGGAGCGGCTGCTGTGTTGTCGTGCTTTTTGGCAGTTTGGACATCGAAATCGCTTGCAGAAACAGAGCTGTGCAGACGAGTTTCATCTTTGTTAGCAGGGCACGAGGCACTGACCGTCCCATCTTGGCGTTTGCCGTCTGCTAAGGCTCTGGAGCTGCTCGGTGTCCCTGGCGTGTGCCCGCGCCCCCGAGGAGCAGGCAGGGTAACAAACGCCCTGTTCGAGTGACTGCAGGGCCAGCCGAGGGCAGTAACGTCCCCGAAAGCACCGCTGTGCACAGGGGTGGAGCAGCGGGGCTGGGCACGGGCCCGGTTTGGGGTGCTGAGTCAGGCTTCGGGGTGCTGAGTCAGGCTTCGGGCTGCAGGCCCCACACGTCCCCCGTCCACCTCGGGCTGGCAGAGCAGCGCAGGCCCCGTGCTGCTGGCGAGTGCCGGCTCGCGTCGAGGTCCCCGGGCGGTGGCTGGGCTGCCCGGCTGGGGAGCTGCCGTTTCAGAGCGTGCTCGTGCTTTTACGGAGGGATCCTCGGGACGGTTTGTGCCGTGTGGAATCAGAAGCGTCCGTCACCAGCACGTCCCGGTTGTGCCCGGCAGTTGTGTGGGAACACCCGAGGCCGTGCCGTCTCCTCGTCAGCTGCGAGCCTGGGTCTGGCTGCGGCGTGGGACGGGACGGATCTGCGAGGGCTGACGTCCCTCGGCACGTCGCTGGTGGCTCTGGCACTGACCCGGCGTTTGGCCACAGCACGGGACGCTGTGGGGAGAGCGCGCGCTGCGCCGGGCAGGGGTGTAAATGGTTTGGAAGGCTTCGGCTAGAGAGGTGTGGCCGTCGGGTAGCCGCCTGGTTCAGGGCAGGCACAGCCATTGGCTCACCGGGGCTGGAATTTGTATCCGTCGGGTCAAGTGGGTAAAGCCCTCCCGTAACTCCTTGTTTAGTACTTCAGAGACTTCTCTGAATGTGTGCTCGGTGGGCCAGAGCACAGCTACTGCCACAAAGCAAGCGTGAGCAGTGTAGTTTAAAAGGCAAACCCTAGCCTATGTCCGAGCGTTTTCCTGCGTGACGCGTGTGCATCAGTGCAAGCAGTTTCATCACTTACAGGCAGGGGCTGGGCTTTTCGTAACGACCGCCCTTCTGCTTGGGGGTTAGTGGGTGAGCTCTGCTGGCAGGAGGAACTGATGCTCCCTAAAAGAGAGACGCGCTTGTTTCGAGTCGCAAACCCTTAACCTGCGACAGCTCTGCGGCAGGATTGCTGCTGCTCGCTGGGTTCGGGCGTTAAAAGCCTGAGCAGCGCTGCAGCCCTGGCTGGGTGCGGGGGCTGTTGGGGTGCGGAGCCCGCGCTCGGCTCCTGCCGGGGCTCCGGGGCAGCGCGGAGCCGTCCCGGCTCGGCCGGGCACCGCCAGCGTGGGGACGGGGACGGGGACAGGGACCCGCCGCTGCGGGGAGGGGGCTACAGCATGGCACGGGCTTTGCTCGCCCGTGCTGGCCCACGCGTCACGTAGTTGTGCCCTCACACGTGTCCCCACGCTGCTCCTGCAAACGCCGAGCGCTTCGGTGCAGGGCCGCGGGGAGCAGTGCAGGTGCTGGCTGCAGCCGGGGTGGTCCTGCGGGAATTCAGGTGTCGTTACCACCAAAATCCAGGAAAATCTCGGCGGAACACCCGCATTTGTTGCCGTTTAGTATCGCGGCGTGGCTGGGTGCGCCGAGGTGACCGGTGTAATGACAGCCCCCATTCACCACTGCTCGGTGCCAGCAAGGGCTGGCGTGGCGCAGCCGAGCGGCGCAGCGCTCCCAGCGGGGTCTGGCGGCCGCAGGAAGCCCTCCCAGCGTTTTGGGAGGTGGCCGGCCTCTTGGGTGCGGCTGGGCTCCAGGGCTGCTGGCGCTGCTTCGGCGTGGGGAGGGAGCGGGGCCGGGGCTCCCCCGGGGCACGGGGGCTCCTTGCACCGGCGCTGCCCGCTGGCCGTCGCGGCATCCTGCGCGGTGCTGCTAAGCGACGGTCCTTAATCGGAGAATTAATTTGGCTCCGGGCCCCGGCTGAGCAGCAGCGCGTGGTACAAGTCCCCACGGCGAGAGCACGTGGAGGCCCCGTGGAGCTCCCGGTGCGGGCGTCCCCGTGCCCGCAGCCCCGCCGTGGCGTCGGCGCCGCCAGCAGCGGCAGGGCGGGAGCAGGAGCCGGCTCCGGCGCATGGCGAGCTGCGGGGCCACGCTCCTGCACGTCTGCAGGGGGGCTTTCACGGTACGGGGCCAGCGGACTCCTGACGAGCAAGCAGCCTTCCAGTCTGCTTTGCGTGAGCGGTAGTCCTTGTATAAACAGCGGCAGAGCGGCACGGCAAGTGCTCTGTAACCCGGGCCGTGCTGCTGCAGCGCTATAAAAATAGCATAAACAAACAGACCCAGCGGGCTGCCGCGGCGTCGCTCCACGACCTTCTCGGAGCAGCTGCGTTTCTGGAGCTTGTCCGTGCAGATGTAGGTCCCTCGGGTATGCGGAGGGCCATCGGCGTTACCCGGCTCTGGCAGAACAGGGGGACACTCCTGTGGCATCGCAGCGCTCGGCGCGGCCCAAGCGAGCGGTTGGTACCACACGGGGTGCGCAGGGCCGAGAGCGCACGCTGCCTGGCTGAAATCCTTTCTGCCCTGCGCTGCGGGAGGAAGACGCCTGTTGTCCCTCCGGCGGGCGGCAGCAGCGCGGGGCACGAAGGCTCCTCTGCCCCCGGCTGCCCGCGGGGCGGCGTGCGGCTGGGGGCTGCGTTCCTGCCCCCGGGGAAGGAGGGAGCTCAGTGGGAACGGGTGTTCTCTTTCAACAGATGAATAAGCAAAGCAACTACGTTATTTTCCCGTAGATACGTTTTTATTAATACACGTTATTAATTCCTGTTTCCAACTAAGAACTCCTCAGCACAGTAATGCGACTAGTGGTTTTTGAGAAAGGGCAGAGGTCTGTATGAAACTAGCTAGACCTCGGGGTTTGGAGCACAGTTCGTAGCAAAAACTTGAAACTAGCGGTAAGCAGTTTGTGAGGCCTTCTGCTCTTGCATCTCTTGGGCTGTATTGTTCAGGGAGCTGTGCAGGGGCCGGGCCCACCCGCACGCTCGCAGGGGGGAGCTGCAGGTGTCGGGGGCAAGTCAGGGCCCGGGAGGTCGTGCTGGGACCCACCTGTGGCCCCTGCCACCGCCCCCCGCTGTCCCCACCACAGCCAAGGCTAGGCGGCTTGAAGTACCGCAGGCATCACGCCGCCCTGATTTAATGACGGCCGGGCTGCTCGTTCCGTTCTTCCTGGGCTTCCTGCCCGAGGCTTGTTGATACGATAGCCAGAGACAAACAGCATGTGATGGCAGCCTGCGCGCCCCGCCCCGCGCTCGCCTTCCTGCAGCCCCAGGGCTGGTGCTGCCCTGTGTGCCCCCTGCCCTGTGTGCCCCTGCCCTGCCACCCCCTGCCCTGCCGCCCCCTGCCCTGCCACCCCCTGCCCTGTGTGCCCCCTGCCCTGCCGCCCCCTGCCCTGCCACCCCCTGCCCTGCCGCCCCCTGCCCTGTGTGCCCCTGCCCTGCCACCCCCTGCCCTGCCGCCCCCTGCCCTGCCACCCCCTGCCCTGCCGCCCCCTGCCCTGCCGCCCCCTGCCCTGTGTGCCCCTGCCCTGCCACCCCCTGCCCTGCCGCCCCCTGCCCTGCCGCCCCCTGCCCTGTGTGCCCCTGCCCTGCCACCCCCTGCGCTGTGTGCCCCCTGCCCTGTGTGCCCCCTGCCCTGTGTGCCCCCTGCCCTGCGTGCCCCTGCCCTGCCACCCCCTGCCCTGCCGCCCCCTGCCCTGCCACCCCCTGCCCTGCCGCCCCCTGCCCTGTGTGCCCCCTGCCCTGTGTGCCCCTGCCCTGTGTGCCCCCTGCCCTGCCACCCCCTGCCCTGTGTGCCCCCTGCCCTGTGTGCCCCCTGCCCTGTGTGCCCCTGCCCTGCCGCCCCCTGCCCTGCCGCCCCCTGCCCTGCGTGCCCCTGCCCTGTGTGCCCCCTGCCCTGTGTGCCCCTGCCCTGTGTGCCCCCTGCCCTGTGTGCCCCTGCCCTGCCGCCCCCTGCCCTGTGTGCCCCCTGCCCTGTGTGCCCCTGCCCTGTGTGCCCCTGCCCTGTGTGCCCCTGCCCTGCCGCCCCCTGCCCTGCCACCCCCTGCCCTGCCGCCCCCTGCCCTGTGTGCCCCCTGCCCTGTGTGCCCCTGCCCTGTGTGCCCCCTGCCCTGTGTGCCCCCTGCCCTGCCACCCCCTGCCCTGCCGCCCCCTGCCCTGCCACCCCCTGCCCTGTGTGCCCCCTGCCCTGCCACCCCCTGCCCTGCCGCCCCCTGCCCTGCCACCCCCTGCCCTGTGTGCCCCCTGCCCTGCCACCCCCTGCCCTGCCGCCCCCTGCCCTGTGTGCCCCCTGCCCTGTGTGCCCCTGCCCTGTGTGCCCCCTGCCCTGCCACCCCCTGCCCTGTGTGCCCCCTGCCCTGCCACCTCCTGCCCTGCCGCCCCCTGCCCTGTGTGCCCCCTGCCCTGCCACCTCCTGCCCTGCCACCCCCTGCCCTGTGTGCCCCCTGCCCTGCCACCCCCTGCCCTGCCGCCCCCTGCCCTGCCACCCCCTGCCCTGCCGCCCCCTGCCCTTAACGCGGTGTCAGAGGGCAGCAGCGTGGGGAGCAGCCCGGCCGCTCGCTGCTGGCCCCTGGCTGCTGTTGAGGCTGTGCCGTGAGGGACGCCGCCCTCCTCGCCGTGCCACGCGCACTCGCTACTTCTGTCGCTCGCCTGTTGCCCGGAGGATCCAGACCTTTCCCGTGCCCCGCAGGATCGCTACCGCAGCTGCAGTGCGATAGCGTTGGGGCCCAGTAAAAGCAGCGTGCCGGGAGCGGGCGGCAGCGGCCTGGTCCTGCCGGGCGCACCTCCGCCCGCCCGCCTGCCCGGGTGCCGCCCGCGCGCCGCTGGAGCTACGAGCACCCGCCCGCTGCGCTTGTGAGGAAGTCTCCAGGGCAGACGTAAAAGCAAAATTATGACAACGAAGTTTTGCCCCGGGTGGCAAAACCGGGTTCTGGTGTTCCTTCCACCCTTGCCGTCGTGCTGTGCGCCCAGTGCCTTCCTACTGCCGCTTTATACGAGGGAGGCGGGCACGGGCGCGTTTGTCTCGCGTGGCTGCTGGTTTACCAGGTGGGGTCTCCGATAAAGAGCGTTGCACGTATCGGGAGCGTACGTATTTCTAATAGAATCTGTTGTAATCCTGTAGGGTTCAGTTAAAATGCTGCCAGAGTGCTGGCACGGTGTTACAAATGCTGTGCCACTGTGCCCAACTTCTGCTCCTCAGAATTTGTTTGCTTGCAGTATTGATGCTTTTATGCTTGAAAGAGCAGAAAAGGGTTCAGAAAAGGTCCGCAAAAAAGATTCAAGGGGTGAGAGGGTGAAAATCTGCTTTAAACTTTGTTGTCTGAAGTTAACTGGGTTTAACGAGAAGGTAATTAAGAAATGACTTGCTCGCGGTACAGAAGAGATTAATGCAGTCCTTGTTCTGGGGCAGGGTTTTTGACAGTGGCTTTCAGCCTGCGGGTCCTGACTCCTGGGCACTCTGTGGACCGTTTCTGAAGGTCCGTGGAATGCAAACAAGAAAAGAAAGCCTGTTCCCAAGCAGAGAGGCCTGCACTTCTTCTGGAAAGCTTGTTCGGACCTGAAAATGCAGAATGGCTGGAGGCAGACAGCTGCACCAGGTTCCAAAGCAGCAGGGAAAAGGATGCAGGCTTTTCGGCGGCAGCTAATGAGAGCTGGGCGTGAGCACGGCTTACCCAGGGCTGTGGCGTATGCTCGTAGCTTTTGCCTTGAAGTAAATGGTCCTCCTTAAGACCAGCTGCTGAGCAAAGAGCGGTGGGTTTGACCAGGAAACGGCAGAGGGAGGCTCCTGGTCTGCCGGGAGCCAGCGGACATCGCATTAGATCCCGGCAGTGGTCCCTTCTGGCCTGACAGCGTTGAGCTTACGAAGTCCATGAGAAGGCCCTGGTGTACAAAACACGGTGCCAGGCTCCAGGATGAGCCTGGGGCGGCGTGGAGCAGCCTAAAGCCCACCGCTAAAGTAAGAAAACTGAATTTAATTGCATTTCTGAGTCAGGCCGGGGAACTGCTCCTCTGGTTCAAGGAGCACATGTTGTAGCTCCTTGTGGCTCACTTAGCAGTAATTAAACCTGATTTCTGCGCTATGCTAATGTAAGCTAATCATCTTCCAGGCAACCAGTAAATTACAGTTTGGCCCCACGTTCGTTAGCGGTACCAATAATTAGCACAGGTTTTAGTATCAGAGGAAGAATTGACATGAACAAAGCAGCGCTCTGCTCTGCCTGTACGGCGGCGCTCTCCGTACGCCAGGGCTTTGTCGCCTGGCTGCCTGGCCTGAAAATACCGGCAGAGCTGTGCGTGTTTGTCTTCAACCGGCTTTGTCTCCCTGTGCAAGGATCGCTCCGATGTCAGCTGGCTGACTGTGGAGGTGAGCTCTCAGAAACTTGGGCTGCCAACGAAGAGACGAGTGGGGAGGCGGGCAGCGCGGAGCCGTCTGTCCTGCCCACCAGGGGAGACAGAGACGGGCGTACAAGTCAGATTGCTGGGGACCTTGTAACGAGAATACATTTCAACTTCCTGAGCAGAGCTGCAGTATAAGGTCAAACTGTATTGAATTAATTTGTTTCCCGATAAAGATGGTCTCTTACTGAAAGTAAAGCAGTCTTTCGCGCTGTCATTGCTCCTGGTCGGATTTATTTCAGAGATGAATGAATAAAGGGAAAGGATTGTAATTTAAGGGACCTGTTTTTTCCAGAAAAGGATTCTATTCTCCTTTTTATTTTTATATTTTTATGGTTACCGTCCCTTTGGTGAGGGTTGGGGCTCCAGCGCTACACTTCTGAAGACCAGTTAGTGCACAAAGCTTCCCCAGGAAGGAGCGGGGTGCTCCCAGCCCACGACTCGTTGGGTCGTGCCCCTGCCCCGCCGGTGCTCCTGGTGGGGGCACTTCTGGCTCCGTGGCCTCCTTGTTTTTTTAGGGTTGTATTGCAGAAATGCGTAGGTTGGAAATGTAAAGCAAGGAGCCGATACCAGAGTTGTGAAGTTGCTCCCGTCGGTACGTGATCATTTCAGGAGGCGGCTGGCGCCTCTCCCTGGCCCTGCAGTGTTTGCTGGGTTCGGTTGAGCCAGAGACGTAAGGAAAAAGATTTGCCTTTAACTGCCTAAGCCAATTATGTTCATTCTCTTCCTCAGGGTCGATGTTCAAGGGAAAACTGCAAATACCTTCACCCACCACCACACTTAAAAACGCAGCTGGAGATAAATGGACGCAATAACCTGATTCAGCAGAAGAACATGGCCATGCTGGCCCAGCAGATGCAGCTTGCCAACGCCATGATGCCTGGTGCCCCCTTGCAGCCTGTGGTACGTGCGCTTTTGGGCTTGGATCGGTGCCGACGATCTGTTGTAGGCTGAGGGGAGTTGGCGGGTGTGGACGGCTGTAAGAGCCCACGAAAGTTGGTAACTGGTGGAGGAGAAATCGAACAGCAAATGGCTGGTCTGTCTTTGTACTGCTTCGTTCTTCCTTGCCTGAATCAACATCGCTTCATGTTTTGCTGAATTAATTCATCTTTGTAACATCTTTCTAAATTTTGAGAAAGTGAGCGATCTGTGTGGGCTTTTAGTAAATAGACGTTTCCTTTGCAATTTCGTGTGCTCGAGGAAATTCCTGGGTTTGAGAAGATTCCCACTGGATGTTTTCCATTCATTCAGGGGAACCTTCTCAGTGTTACTTGCTGGACTGGACTTGGGTTTTCACCGCCCATTGTAAGCAGCGTGCAAAGCTTGCCCCGAGAGCTGCGGGGCGTGTGCCGGGCTGCTGTGCGCCACCGGCAGGTCAGGCTGGGCGGGAGGAGCAGCGCGTGCCGATAGCCACGCTGCCTAGAAGAGACAAAGGAGGGGAAAAGGGGACTACCAGAAATCTCTCGTCTGGCCACAGTGAAATGTAATCACATACTGCACGACGTGTGCTTCTCTTCAGTACGTGTGCGCAGTGCAGGGTTTCACGCCAGCCCAGGGATGGGTTTCGCTCTGCGGTGACCCGTGGTGTCAGCACGCAGGAACGTGGTGGGCACCCGCCAGCCAGACACGCGCTGCGGAGCGGAACGCCCTGTGCTAGTTCTCTCTAACGCAGTCCAGAGAGGTCGATGGAGCTAACCTATGGATAAAGGCGGCCCAGGAAGCTTTGGGTACAAACTTGTAGCTCAGACATTACGGGGTACCGAATAACGCACGAGGGAGGCTGGCGTGTTCTACGTAAAAGGGCAAACAGTGCTTCCCCGGCTGAAGCTCTGGCTTCTGACGGGTAAAATGGCAGCACGGGAAAAATGAGTTGGGAAGTATGTGTTCTGTATATATATCTGCGTTAGCACTTCCCTGACAGTTCTTTGGTTCCTTTCTTACTGGAGAAGTTAGAACTTAGCGAGTTGCATCTACCTGCAGATACCTTCCAGGAGGAAACATGCTGTTAGGTGAGGTCTTCAGCACTGCTTTCATTTGTGACAGGTTGTACTCCTCAGAATAAACGCTTAGGAAAAGTCAGCAGAGCAGAAAGGGCTCTCGTACTTGTGCTAAGTAGTGATTTTGGCCCCATGTTTTGGGGGTCTACAAAATTCCGGTGAACACCCTGTAGCCTGTCTGATTTGGTTAACGCACGCTGTTACTCTTCCGCAGGGCTTTATGCCTCGTCTGTTTCAAGAAAAAGTGTACGTGGGGGAGAAAAGCAGAAATGTTTTGGAGGGATCTTCACAGTGAATTGCTGGCATCAGATACCACAGCGTGAGAAGACAGGGCGTGCTATTTTCTCATTTTGGCCATCTTTTTGTTAAACAAAATTGCATGCATCACCGAAGGAAGGAAGCGAGCTAAGGCGGCGTCAGCGCGTGAGCACCGAGTGCGGTGGCACCGCGCTGCTGCAGGGGCCCGAAACGCTGGGGCGCAGCCTCGGCCGTCCTCCCATCGCCGGAGGGCTGGGGCTGCCGGGGCTGGGGCTCCCTGGGGCTGCCGGGGCTGGGGCCCGCTGCTCGCTGCTTTCTGATCAGAAACCGAGTGCAGTGTGTGTGCAGCCAGGCAGCTTGAACGCAGGCTATACTTTACGTGCCTTAACTTCAGAGCGACCTCAGAATTTTTCAATTTCTAAGCAGACGTGTACACACGCTGTGATTTTATTTTATTTCCTGGTTTGAGTACAGCGACACGGCGCTGGTGCCGGCAAACTCATATCTGGGGCCGTGAAAAAGCTTAACAGTCAAGATGCTGCAGACAGTAAAAGTCACTACTTCAAGTATTCTTCCCCATTAACCTGTTCTTTTCTATTAACTTTTTGGTCTGCTTGTTTCATAAATGATAACCTGGTACATCTCCCTTGGTTTTATACAAAGCAGTGTGTAGATAGACACCAATATTTAGGTAAACATGGAAAAATACTTAGTGCAGTGCTTCGGAGCAGCATTCCTTTTTACTATAAAGAGAGGCTGGCGTGAGGATAATGGTTAAATCGAGGTTCTGCTTCATGTTGCGCTCACCCTGACTGTACAAGGAGCAACCTGAGTCAGCGCGGTTTGAAGCACAGCACAAACCTCCAAACAGTCACCTGGGCTCAAGCGCTGCAGAACCTGTGGGTTCCGAATTCAGCCTCCTTCAGCACGAGGACGGATGGTGAGGCCCTTCGGCTGTCCCAACAAGCTTGCTTCCAGGTGGATGTCATCCTGATAATTCAGCTTTACGTTTTAGCATCGTTGTGTCGGGGTGTAACAGGCGGTGGCTTACACCATCCCACCTGGCGCTGCGCCAGTCACTTTGTGCTTCGTGTTACGAAAACCGAAGCCGGTTATGCTCTCGTGACTGTGAAGTGACCTGCCGCAATGAGGGGCTCCGACTCAGTGAGAGGGGCGGGAGGATCCTCTCCTGTTTCTGCCCGACGAATGCTCTCACGAGCTTAGCCGCGAGCAGTGTCTGCGGGGTGCTCCTGGCTTTCCTCACCCGGCTCCGGGGGCACCGCCTGTCCCCTGGGCAGGCACTGGGGCGGCAGGAGCGCTGCCGGCCACCCGCGAGGCAGCAGGGGCCCGGCCTCTCCCGCTCCTTTGCTGCGCTCCCCCTGCCCCGCGCGGCACCGGGGGGCGTGGGGCGGCCGCTCGCTGCCCCCGGCTCTCCAGAAACGTTCCCGGGGCAGCGGTGCCCGCGTGGCCCTGAGCCTCGGAGGGTGCTCCGCTGCTCGAAGCGCTCCGCGCTGCCCGAGGTTGGTGTCCTCGCGTCCTGGTGCTGCCAGCAGCCAGCCTCGAAGGCGGGGCGTGCGGCCCTAGGACCTTTTTTTTATCTCCTGCCTTAGGAGCGTACAGCTGGCTGCAAGACACCTGCGAGCTTCGGCACAGTACGAATCGCTGTGATAAAACCGGTGTTGCTTTGTAGTGGTCTAAAGGCTGTAGGGTATTTATATAAGCGTAAAGTGATCTTGGTAGCAAACAAGCAGGATGGTCTTTTGGGTGCTGTATTGGCTGGGTTCATTGGGCTGAAGTCAAATGGAAATCAAATCTCAGGTTACACACTAACAGTCTCATAGTTTTATTTTGAATGTTCGTTATTGCACAGATGATAACACAATAATGAAAAGTATGGTTAACTGATAGTGTAGCTAATAATACTATTTTATTTCCTGTAAAATTTCCCTTTTTTGTTGTTCGCATGGATGAAAAGGCAGACGTGTTAAAGAAACTACTCCCATTTACACACATTTCAGGCTTTTTTTCCTCCAGTAACCTTTGCATGTGTTTTTGTCCAGTGTTTCAAATGGACTTGCTCCCTGCTTCCAAACAATTCGGTCATTTCCTCAGAAACACAAAAACATGTGGTGCTGTGTGCTGTCTGGCTGAAAGAGATAGGAAACAGAGCAAGAGATCTGCATTAACTTCGTTGTTGTTTTTCACTCTAAAAATTACTTTGGAAGAAAAATCTAAATGCCTTGAGTAACTACTTTATTTAGATACTAAAGATAAACACTCCAGACGAAGTTTTATTTGGCAATTATACTGCTAGCACAGCGCCTCTGGATTCAGCGGGGCAGAAGCGTTATTTAATCGTTACCGCAGTGAACCAGCCCTGCACTTGGGCTTACAGCATTATTTGGTCTTCTCCATCTAGTTATCTTCACAACATGTGACAGCCTGCAAGGGCATCTGGCTGTTTCTTTTTTTAAAACAAACAAACAAACAAACAAAAAAACCCGCAGTATTTGCATGGCCTCTCTTTGGCTCAGTGATTTAGCCTAAGTAAAGCATACCCCCGACGTTTCTTTCTGAGCGTCTGCCTAATTTTAGAAAAACAAGTGGTTACAACCTTCTGGTCTTGGTCCTGTGTGGAACCTCTGCAGTCTGCGAACCAGTGCAGGTTGGCGTCAGGGTGGGAAGCGCCCTTACCTGTGCCCGCGGGGGCGAGCGTGGCTCGGCGGTGTGCGTTGGAGCTCTCGTGCAGGTCGCTTGTGCACTGAGTGGCCGCCTGCGCGTGTCGGACGTGCTCCTCCGAGACCCTCAGGCTCCCTCCTGTGCCCCGGTGCCGCACTGGCTCACGGCACCGCTAAGGCGCGGGCCAGACGGGTGTGCTCCAAGAGCCGTAGTTGCGCGGGACGAGGCGTGAGCAGCACCTGGCGGTGGTCTCTCCTCGTGGGCTGGCTCGGGTGGGGGGTTCCCGCGGGGGCTCCTCGCGGCCCACAAGCACCGCAGGTGCTCCTTTTCCTTTACTAACGCACATAGTGGCCGTTGTGCTTAGGATGATAGCCAAAAGGCTACGATGCTGACGGCACGGCGGGTATCGATGTTTAAGTGTCTTTCTCCTTTTCTCTGATTGCAGCCGATGTTCTCAGTCGCGCCCAGCTTAGCCACCAACGCCTCGGCCGCCTTTAACCCCTACCTGGGGCCCGTGTCCCCGGGGCTGGTCCCAGCGGAGATCCTGCCCACCGCCCCCATGCTGGTGGCGGGCAACCCCGGCGTCCCGGTTCCTGCCGCTGCTGCCGCTGCCGCCCAGAAGCTAATGAGGACAGACAGGCTGGAGGTAGGAGCCGACAGGCACAACTTACCCTCGCAAGTTATCTCCTTTATTGTGTCTCCTGGACAGACAATATTTTTCTTGTGAAAGAAAACTGCGAGTTTCACTGGAGCCGGTAACGTCCTACCTTGGTAGTGGCTAAGGCCGAGGAGGGGGTGTGCCATCACGGCTCATGCTTGCAGCTCTGCTCCTGGCCCTGCGTCTCAGAAGGGGGCGGGAATACTGAGGGATGGCCGTGGTAGCAGCGAGAGCGCCCCGAGACCGCATTACTGCGTGTCCAGCAGCTGCTAACGAGCGGGGCGAGCGGGCGTGGGTAACGAGCGCCGGGAGCTGGTGCAAGGGCCGTGCTGCAGCCGCCCGGGGGGGAGCTCGCTTCCAGCCTCTGGCATGTTTTTGCTCTGGACACATGCTGCTGGCACTCCCCCCGCGGCCTCCCGCGCCTTGTTTATCATCCTTCGCTACAGCCCTGACAAACGCTAGTCCTTGCTAGCTGTTACTCTCCCTTGCCCTGAATCTTTCTTATCTGAAGGCCTGACCGTGTTTTCGGCACCGTATCAGCGCTGCGGCAGCGTGGGCTCGGAGCCAGCGCGGTGCCACGCGCTTGGGAGCGCCGCGAGCCGGGCGCTGGGCAGCCCGGGCGACGCCGTCCCTGCTCTGTGCGCGCTGTGCCGTCGGTCCCGGCGTGGGGTCAGGGCCCGGCCGCTCTCACGGACCTCGGCCCCGCGAGCTCTCGTCCGTGCTGGGAGCACCGGAGCCTGGGGGTGCGGCGTGAGGTCGGGCTTTTGCGGATGGTCCCTGAGCACGCAGGGAGCACGGTGGGAGGAGCGACAGGGATCTGCTTTAAAATGCAGCCAGTCGTAATTGCAGTGCTCTCCTGCTTGCCTAGGCATCTGCAGTAATAGGGTATGTGTCTGCTTACAAGGAAAATTAATTCCTTTTTCTCAGTGGTTTCATCCCTGGCTGACAAGCTGCGGCAACAGGCTGCAGGCAAGGAGGAGCGTGGGGCAGGGCCAGCACCGCTGCCACTATTCTCGGAGCTTACATCAGCGCAGGTTCCCCTTCCGCGGGATCACATCACTTCCCCTTTTAGAGTTGTTTTCTCCGAGGAGAGAGTTCCCCGAAGCGTGTTCAGGTTACAGGAGGCACAGCCTCCCCGAGCAGGCGGCCTCGCTGGGCTCACCGAGGGGTGCTTTACCTCCTGTGGCTTTTTATTTCACAGTGGAGACTTGGCAGAGAGGGATTGAAACCAAAATACAACTAGATAAATTTATAAATAAATCACGCTGCGTTCAGAAGCGAGGCCTGGAGAGGAGGATGCTGGCGGTGGGAGCCCGGCGGGTGGACGCACCGAGGTCGGCCGCAGTGTTCGGCTGTGCTTCCAGCCGCAGAGGCACGGCGCGGGTCGGCGGTGCTCGGGCTGTGTGGGCTCGAACCCTTCTGTTCCTCGCCAGGCGCGGGGCAGGCCCCGAGGCCCCCAGCGCCGGCTCTGCCCAGGGCGGGGAAGCGTGGCGGCAGCGTGCCGCCTGCGGAGCCGAGGCTGTGCTGGCCGGCAGGCCGCGACCGCGGCGCGCAGGGAGCTAACGAAAGTTGGACTGCAGCAGGGGAACCTTCACGCGCAGGATTTGGTCCTCCAGAGGCTTTGTGCTGTCCCTGTGTAGCTGCTCGGAGAAATGCTCAACTGCTGAGCCAGGCTCCTCTGCGCACGGGGGAGCTGTGAGTGTTTCTCTCACAGAACACTGAGGCAAAGTCTGCAGTGAAAAGCGTTTCTAACGATTGGAACAAGCCCGCAAAACCATCTGAAATCGGTGTGATCGAAAAGAAAGGCCAAGTGCTTTTCCTTTGAACTCGAACGGAAGGAGGGATGGTGGCCGAGGTGCAGCCCCGCAAACGAGCTCTGAGGCTTGGAGGAAGGCCCCGTGGGTTGCGGCCCTCCCCACTGCACTCGCATTTATCTCCGTGGGCCCTGCTCTTCGGAGATGGCCGTGTCCCCGAAGGAGGGCTGTCCCAGCCCGCTCCGTCTTCAGCCCTGCCGTTCTGACAGGGCCTTCCCTTGACTCTGCCCGAGCTACGCAGATCACTTTAAAACATCCAGCTTCTTCCCCCCTTTCGGCTGTTCAGTTTTGCTGTTTATTTTGGCTGGGATCGAGAGCATATTGCAGTTTACCCAGCAGCTCTGCGATTCCACACTGAACCGCTCGTACGAAAATAGTGCCTGTTGCGGGCAGGGGGTGTCTCCTCCGCCTCCTGTTTTCCCCTCAGCAAATGCAGTTTAAATAGTTCAATATGTAGGTGAGAAGATAGTTGGCCAGTGCTCCCCAGTGTATGGTCATTAAATCAGAGATACCTAGATTTAGCATACAAATATCTAATGAGGACATCGTTCTTACGAACAGCAAATCCTTTGTATATTTTTTTGATTACAAAAATGCAAAACTGATTTGAAAGATTTTACGTGGACTGTTCCGTACCTCTCAGAGAAGGTGGCATGTTCTGACTGCCACGTATCTACCTGCTCTTTAAGAGCGCTCGCTGCCGTTGCCGTTGCTGTTTGTTATTACATGATTGCAGAGCTTTATATGGCTTAGCTCTCCCTCCCTTGGAATGAACTGTCCCCTGAAAAAAAATAACTGCTGTGATGTTAGTATCTAATCTTGGAATATGATTTGTTCTGTTTAGAATTTTAAATGCTTATTTTCAAGAATAATGTACCCGGTCGTTAATTAAATTAGCACGCGTGTTCTGGGCTCCTGAGGCAGACCGGCACACAGCTAACATCTCGCCGTGCATGTACCAGGGCTTTAAGGAAGGCAGGCGGGCAGCACAGACCCGCCAGGCGCTGAGCCCGGTCTCCTGAACAACTCCGAATATTCGCAGGACGGCTGGTCGCTGTTCCGAGCATCAGGATGGATTTCAGAAGTACTTGGACCGTGCCGTCTGTGCAGATAGCGCGCCGGTGCGTGGGTGTTCGGTGCGTTCAGACGCTCCCCTACGGAATCTGGGTCTCAGGGTGGAAATGTTGAGGGTTCAGACTTTTCCTGCAGCTTTCTTCACGTTCCTCTCCTGCCAGAAACACCGTGAACAAAAATACGGCTCTTCTAGTGAACTAGAGGAGAACCCGCAAAGGACGAGGAAGTGAGAGAGAAAGGAGTTGCCGGTTCAGTTTTTTTAAAAGCACGTGTTTCCCTTTGAATGCCATCGGTTTCTGTTACAAGTGTTCGAGAATCAAGACTGCTGCAATCAAGCTGCTGTTTCCTGCGTGTTTCGTATGTGCCATGTTTTTGCCAGAAGGCAAAATGTACTGGATAACAATATACTCGTTTTGATAAATTCAATGCAAAGAAGGAGGCAAAAGGTGTAACTCGCTCGGGAAGGGCCAGGGATGTCCCGCGGCCAAGCCTCGTCCAGCTCTGGGCGAGCAGCTCAGCCACGGCTGAGGTTTCGGGGCAGTTGTCTCTCCGCCAGGGTGGGCAGCTGGAATCCCAGCAGGGCGATCGAAATAAACTCGGCCCCAAATTAGAACAAGTGAAGTTCACGGTGATGACTGGCTGATATTGCAGTACTGGTTCCATTCCCTACCTCAGCAGTTTTGCCGACAGCCTGGAATCATGCGGGTCGGGTCATTCCAGCTTCTTAAGTTCAGGGTATGCTTCTTAGCTTCTGTTATGCTTCTTCGCTTACCAAGTGGAAAATTGTGATGCTAATTACAGGGCTACTAATAAACAAACAAACAAACACACTCCAGATCTGAAAGGCTAGACCACATATCGTGCTTCTGTGCCTCTCTTTGCTCAAGCAGATGAATGATATATTGCTGCGTGCCTGTGGCAAGAAGTAACACCGTTTTCAGCGCTTGCTTGTAAGTAAACAAGAATTGGAAACGCTCTTGGCTAGCATCACAGTGCTTCAAAAGCCGTCGCAGGTCATGCTGATTAAAAGGACTAGCGGTTTTATGGTTTGTGTCTGACTGCTGCGAACCATCACTCAGAGATCTGCTCAGGACCTCTATGAGAGAGCCATTCATTGCCTTACTCAGCGCCGCATGACAGCTCTGTGAAAATGTGCTCGATGTGTGCCAAAGTTTATCTGCCGAACTATTTCAGTTCTCTGGTCAGTTTCCTTGGCTTTTAACTGGGATAAAATTACCTTACCTCTGCATGCATTTTCTTTCTCCGTCTCTCTTTGTGTGTGTGTATATCTGTAGATACTAATTTATTTATATCATCTTTGGTTTATTAATTGAGGAGTTCTTGCTTACATGTAGAGTTGTTCTGAGGCCTCAATTTTGCGGATCACCAGTGAGAGGCAACGAGCAAAGACAGTCAGCTCGTGCTAGTTGCATCCTTTTCTTAGTCTTCAGAGCAAAAGGCTTCAGTTTGCTGAAAACAAATAATCAAATGAAATTATCCATTCTTAGCTATTCAGGAGGTCTGTGTTTGGGTAGGAGACAATGATCTATTGCCCAGAGAGTACTTGTAGCAATAAAAGAGAACAAGTTGTAGTGTAGGGGTGACCAGGCCATCCCCGCTCACGTTTGGAGAAGCAGTGACATGCCAGCTCCGTTTGGCGTATGCCTGGGAGTAAGGAGGCAGGGAGACCAGGGGCCAGGAGTGAGCAGGGATGATGCTAGCACGCGGCTGGTACAAGGAGCAAACTTGTGTTTGGTGGTGGCTCAAACAGAGGCCACGTCCTGGCCCAGCCCCTGCCTGCGTCGTGGCAGAGCGGCGCGTGTCACTGCGCAGGGACTGGGCCGGGAACTGGTCTGCCTGAAAAGTTCCCAGCAAGAAGATGGTTCTTTGAGCAATCTGCTTCGTGTGTGCTGTGAGAACAGCTC
This sequence comes from Cygnus olor, assembly GCF_009769625.2. Lineage (NCBI taxonomy): Eukaryota > Metazoa > Chordata > Aves > Anseriformes > Anatidae > Cygnus > Cygnus olor. The sequence continues at coordinate 26,053,416 of NC_049177.1, read as the reverse complement.
CGCAAGCACCAAGCCGTGAGCAGCAGGGCCGTGGGGATAAAAAGAGGAAGGGAGGTGCCTCAACTGGCTTATTTGGCCACTATGTTTGCTGCCAAATATACATCCAGTCTTTGTCACCGCATGGAAAAAGACTATAAATAGGGCCGTGCTGGAAAGGCCACGAAGAAAGGAGTGCTTCCTGCAGGCAGGTTCACAAACGGCATTGCTCATGTCCTTCAGGGGTGTCTTTCACAAGCCGTGGACAACGGGCAGCTGGCACTTAGAGTGGCACAGGGGTTAAAAAGCAGCTAAAGCGCTAGCACAGATGGAAACCAAATGACAACCGAGTTTGGTTTGTTGTAGGGATCAGAGCCAAGGTTCTTGAGGAAGTACTGATGAGCCAGGCTCATGGGCACCCACCTTTAAAAGGAAATTCCATCCGCTGAAGCGGCTTTATTTTTGTACAGACTTGCTTGGTTTCGGCCCTTTCTGTTTCCTATAGCCTGTTGAAATCTAAAGTGACAAACGCGTTTTGTTCGTGGTTTGTGCCCGAGAAAAGAACGTGCGTCATTTTCTCAAACGGCGCTTTTTCAAGGCGTGCGGAGGGACCTGGCGCTGTGCCGCCGGGCTGGAGCCCGCGCGGTGGCAGCGGCGATGCCGCAGGTAGCGCCCCGAGGCCACGCAGGTTCCTCCCGCGCAGCGTCCGTGTCCCGCAGCGTGGCCGTGCCAGGGGTGGCAGGCCTGCCTGCGCCCTCCGCCCTTCTCCCGCGGCGTTTCGGGTTGCCCTCTCGCGGCAGCCGCCTGGATCGCGGGCCTCAGGGCACCGCGCGGCTGGGCAGCGCTACGGGACCTCGGGCTCCAGGGCTCGGGGACGGCCGGGCCACGGCGGCGGGCGAGCGCTGCCGAGCACTGCCTGCCCTGCCTTGGGCGGTCTCTGGGAATCAGTCGCGAGCACGTTTCTTCAGGAAGCGGCCAGCAGCCCTGCGGGCGGCCGAGCTGCGGCCACAACGAAGCCTCCCGCGTGCGCGGTTCTTTGTGCCGGAGCTGCTGGCGTCCCTCGGCATCAAAGCGCCCTCGCGGGCAGGCAGCGAGCCCGCCGCCCCCACGGCCGCGCTCCGTGAGGAGGCCCCGCGGCGCAGGGCCCGCACTGAGCGGCTGTCTTCTCCCGGTGTTGCAGGTGTGTCGGGAGTACCAGCGTGGGAACTGCAACCGGGGGGAGAACGACTGCCGGTTCGCCCACCCCGCCGACAGCGCCATGATCGATACCAACGATAACACCGTTACGGTCTGCATGGATTACATCAAAGGGAGATGCTCACGGGAAAAGTGCAAATATTTCCACCCTCCGGCACATCTGCAAGCCAAGATCAAGGCCGCCCAGTACCAGGTTAACCAGGCTGCAGCTGCCCAGGCAGCAGCGACGGCAGCTGCCATGGTGAGTTTGGGAAACGCATCCGAGGGTACGAGTACGTCAGCGAGAGAGTAAGCGATGTGTTAGCTGGTGTCGCTGACAGCGTGTGTGCGGGGGCCCGGTCGGTACGCGGCGCAGCGAGCTTTCCCAGCATGTGGTGCCAGGTCCGCTCTGAAGTAGTTTCAGGCCGTGACGGTGTTTCACTAATCTTGCCTGTTAGTGTACGGAGTACCCATATGTACATATATGTGTGCATACGTGTGCGTGTGTGTGTGCGTGCACATATGTATGTACAGTGTGTCGTGTGTTCGTGTGTGGGTAGATGCGGCTCTGTCTAGTTGCACAGAGAGATGAGCCCGTACTTACGAGCCACCGCGAGCCCGTGTGCGTAGAGCCGTAGTTTGTGACCGACCTCGGCGCGCGCGCGGCAGCCACAGCCGACGGCCGCCCGCCTTCCACGTGCCCGCTGCCTGCGGCGCCGGCGGTGCTCGGGGCAGCGCCCGCACGCCCGCGGGGCGGCGGGGCCGGTTCTGGCGAGCCGTTCAGGAGGTGCCAGCCGCGCTCCGTCCCGCGCGCGGCGAGGCTGCGAGGGTGCGGTGAGCGCGGCCGGGAGCTGGGGCGCGGCGCGGGGGGCGCGGGCCACCCCGAGGCCCCGGGGAGGCGCGGGGAGGCTGGCCCGGGGGGCCGCCCCGTCCCGCCTGCGTCCCGCCGCGGCCCTGCGCCGCGGGCCGTACTGTGCATGCCTAGTCTTGTTACCGTTGTACACGGCATCCGGTGATTTGTTTTTATTTGTTTTTTCTCACCTACCCAAATGCACTGCTGCCCCCATGATGCACCTCTGCTTGCTGTTTATGTTAATGCGCTTGACCCCACTGGCCATTGCCATCATGTGCTCGCTGCCTGCTAATTAAGACTCAGTCGGCTGTCAAATCACTGAAGCGACCCCTCGAGGCAACCTTTGACCTGGTACTATGACCTTTCACCTTTTAGCTTGGCATGTAGCTGTATCGTAGAGTCGAGTTGGGGGTTAATGTGCAGAACTGGAACACTCCCGGTGTCCCTCCCTCCCTCCCTGCCCGGCGGGCGCGGGGGTGGCAGGGCCGGGCCCCAAAGCAGCCCCTGGCTGGCACAGGCCCTGCCGCCCCCTGCCCTGCCCTGCCCTCCCATCCCGTCCCATCCCGTCCCATCCACTCCTCTCCTCTCCCATCCCGTCCCATCCCATCCCGTCCCATCCCATCCTGTCCCGTCCACTCCTCTCCCATCCCGTCCCATCCCCATCCCGTCCCGTCCCGTCCCGTCCCGTCCTGTTCCGTCCCATCCACTCCTTCCCCCCCCCTCCCCTCCCCTCCCAACCCCTCTCCTCCCGTCCCTTCCCTCCCTTCCCATCCCCGTCCCCGGGAGCCGCGAGGGCCCCGTTGCGCACGGCGGGCGCAGGGCGCGTTGGCATGGCTTGGCGGCGCTGCGGCGCGGAGGCGGCCGGGGGAGCCGGCATGCGGCGCGCTCTGCATGCCAGGCAGGCGCTGGGGCTGGGGGAGCGGGGCGGCGCCTCGCCCGCGCCGGACGATGACTATTAACATCGCTTCTACGTGTTGATCCTCATGGAGCTAGCAGTGCTGCTTCCCCTCCCCGATAGCCTTGCTCCTTACCCAAACCCCAAAGCTTTACCGTAGCGTAATAGTTACGCCAGTGCCTATAACGTGCGGCTCCGGCACGTCTACCTGTATCGCTGTAATGGTAGGCTAAAGTAGTGCTCCCTCGTAAAGCTTTTACCTCGCCTTTTATTTGGTAGTTAAGTCTGCTATGCTGCTTGCTTGCTCATGGTTAAACATGGTGCTGCCTGTATTTTTTTAACCTTCTACTGATTTTTCTTTTCTCTTTTCTCTCTTTCCTTTTTGTCTCCCTCCCATCCTTCTCCACACCCCACACCCCCACCCTTTTTTTTTTTTTTTTTACTGGACTTTATTTTTTTGCCCATCCACCATTCAGGGAATTCCTCAAGCTGTACTTCCCCCATTACCAAAGAGGCCTGCGCTTGAAAAAACCAATGGTGCCACCGCAGTGTTTAATACTGGTATTTTCCAATACCAGCAAGCTCTTGCCAACATGCAGTTGCAGCAGCATACAGCCTTTCTCCCACCAGGTAAGTGCTGCTTGTTCGCCTCTCGGGGCGGGAGGAGGGGTGTCCTGGAACCAGCACACAGGACAGCAGCCGCGTGTCCGTCCCGGCCGCAGCTCCATGCCGGGCGGAGGCAGGCGGTGCCGGGCGGAGGAGGCGCTGGTGCAGGGAGGCTGGCTTCTCTGTGCTTGTCTCGGAGGCTGGGCGGGTGTTTTCCACTCTAACATAAAAATCAGCATCGTGCTCTGTCATCCCAAATCAGAACTGGAAATCTCTTCTCTCCTTCCTCTTTCCCTTGATTAACTTTTCTCCGTTACACATCTCTTAAGCTCTCGTATCTGTTTCTGTTTGCTGTAAGACCCCTCTGCCTTCGTGTGCTTAGAGGCAGTTGTGAGCCAGGTACTTGAAGGCTTTGATTTTAGTTATGGTGCAGTGATCATAAAAGGCACAGACAGGCAGTCTCACAGGTAACTAACCATGAACCTACACAAGAAATCAAGATTCAGGCTTCTACCACTAAAGCCCCAGAGCTGATTTCAGACTAAGAGGAACTGAGGTGTGCTTAATTTTGTTCCAGAATGACCAAATTTACACTTGTCCTAATGTAGTTGCTGAAGAACTGATGCCTGCGCTATGCACATAAGCAGAATTCCCTTCGGAGTAAGTGGGACTTAAAGTTTAAATACGCACTTTGGTTCTGCAAAGAGCACTTCATGCGAAAGGATAGTTTAAATGTGAGATGAATTTATGCCTGTATTAACACAGGTGAGCTAGTTTCTTACATATGAACCCCACGTTAAAACAGCACTGTCATTCTAGGAGGTAAATGATGAAAAGCAGAGGACATACGCAGATCCGTACCCAAAGAATTTGAAGGAGTCTATGAGGACAGCCCTTTGTAATGCAGACTAGCTGAGGGGAGGATAGAAAACTTTACCAATAAAATGTAAATGTTTTATCCTAAACATTTTTAGCATGTGCATTTGCAGGAAATTGGTGTAATGCTTTTTACCAACCTGGTCTAGTGGAAGGTCTGCCTGCCCATGGCAGAGGGGTTGGAATTAGAGGGGCTTTAAGGCCCCTTCCAACCCAAACCATTCGGTGAGTCTGTGATTCTTTCTTAACAGTACAGTCCAGCATAGAATAATTTAAATGGCACAAAAATCAGTTGCTTTGCTTGATGTAGTAGGTGGTAATAACTTTTTAGGTTCCAAAAATTCATTGCAGCCACTGAAGTATATTAGTAAAAGCTGTTTGCAAAGCTTGTTGGAGTCGATAGAAGGGCTGAGGAGGTTTAGGTCAGGTCCGTATACTAGCCCGTATACCAGAATACGTACTGAAATGCATATGCGATCAAGGTACATTCTGTTGGTATTAAGCAGTTTCACAGGTTTGTTGGCAATGCTTAACTGATGTAGTTAGTAAGCGACAGAGTTTTCCAGCTTCCATTAAATCAGTGAGGGTTGGATCATTTCTGGAAGTAATCGAACTGCTTTGAATTATGTCCTTCAAACTTAGAAGCTCGGGTGGTAGTTCGTGTACATCAGACCTCACCTGTACAACCTGCCTCAGTTCTGACTCTAGCAAATCTGTTCTGAAACCTACAGGAACTTGCTTCGTAGTTCTTGATGCCTGACTTGAACTTTCTTGACCACTGAAGTTTAGTGTATGTACAACAAGAAGGGTGAGGGTCAGAGCAGTAAGGAATTGTCCGTGCCATTGCACCCCTTGAGGGGACCTGTTCTCTAGGTGCCAGGAGGTGTTTTCCCTGGGGCATGAGGACCTGTGTGGGAAAGGCTAGCTGCAGCTGTGTAGGAAACGATGCTACGGGGTGCTGCTTCGCTCACATTCTTAGTTAAGGAGAAATTTGAAAAATGGAGCTGAGATTCTATTCCCATTTCTGAACCCAGCAGGGCTCTTGAGGAAGGTTTAATTTGAATGCTTTGATGAAAAAAGTAGTTTCAGGTTGGCCAAAACATGGTCAATTTACATCAGTCTTAAGTAGCTAGAACAAATAACGCAAAGTTTTATGTTGATATAGATGAAGATGAGCATCCAATATTGTTAATTTAAAAATAGAATTGAATAAACACTTTTTTGGCCTTTTGACTGACCAAACATGACAGAATTTTGCCCTAAATAACTCTGAAGATTTTCCCTAAAAATCATTTGCTTTTTTTTTTTTTTCCTGGAACTACCAGTAAATTAAAAAAAATAGTAATAATTGGTTCTGTGCGTTCTGCTACTGGTGCACTTTTAGAATGTACCGCATTACACTTTCAAATGCTCCAAGAAACTGCGTGTATGCCACAGTGCTGAACCAAGTAGTGTTTAGACTGTAGTTACCAAGTGCATTTGAAACTCTGAATTAACCTGACCAACATCCCTCTAGTGCTACAAACTCCAGTGATGCAATGCGCTCAGACGCTCATCCCGCTGCCTCAAGCATGCTCCCTCTTCGCCCCTCTGAAGTCTCCCAGGAGCCCTGGCTGCTGGAAGCTTCCCCAGGCCCAGCAATGTCTGAGAGGCATTGCGAGAAAGACCTGGGAGTGCCGAGAGCGCTGGCTAATGGAAACAAGCCGAGTTAGCCTGCTGGAAGTGCAGGCCCCGCACAGCTTAACAGCTGTTCACAGCTCGCTTCGTACTTCGCTCCTGGCTGCCGACTCCTGGTGCCCCGGCAGCCACGCAGGTGGACGTTTGGCCCTGCGGCCGTGAGCACCGGTTGCGTTGTGTTCCCTGCTTCTGTACGTGCTCTGTCCCGCGGTCACGGTGAGCTGGCCGAGGCATAGACCTCGTATGCGCAGCTGGATGAAATCCCGCCCCGGTGCTCGTTCCCAGCCAGTGCCGCAGGCGGCTGTCTCCTCAGTTGTGCCGATACAGCCGGTCCTGGCTTCTGCGAGCCACCGGGTGCCTGAAGGGCCGTGGAGAAGAGCAGCCCTCCCGCAGAGAGGCACCTGCTTTACGGGATGCTCCCAGGAGCCCTGGGCTCCAGGTGCACCGGGTACTTCCCCAGAGAGATGTCTGCTCAGGCACTTCCCTCCTCGGGGCTTTGGGTGGGCGGCAGAGGCAGAGACCCCAGAATGCTAGGGAGGGAAGGAGCGGGCACCGTCTCCGATTGTTCTCCCAGCCAGGAGTGCTTGTGCTCTGCTGTGATACTTTTCACTAGGGTATTGTGGACTGAACAGAACAGACTGAAAGAAACGGTATGAGAGGGAGAAGAGGAGAAACTGCTTAAAACACCAGTAAACTTAGAGTATTTATCAAACCAGCTTTATTCCACTGCTGAAATAATCTGTAAGTGAGGCTATCATGAGTTAACTGAGCGCATCCCTGAATTAAAATTCTGCCCTGTGCTGAAAAACTAGGGAATCTTTGAAACTGGGCATTTATTATTCATGCTTTCCTATTAGTCAGTCAAAGCTTTTGAAGTCAAGATGAATATTAAGGTCATAGCAAAAAGCTTGTTATGGCTGGTAAGAGGGCCATACCGCAGTATGTCTTCGTATTTGCAAGTTATTGCACCCTAGCTAGGATCTTCACTTCTGGCTTATGTTCATTTGCTGCAGTTCCTGTTAATGACTTTGGGCACTGGTTATAATGCTAATGATGATAACTCAGGCTACAGATTTGAGCTGAAAAGCTTTACAGGGGTATTTCAAAGAATCATTACAAAAATCTAACTTGTTTTTACTGTGTAGACCTAATTATGCATGGAATGACACAATATTCCAGATACAATGAAGTTTGTGCTACCTTATAAATAGGGCACTTCTGTGGAGAGGCAGAACTCAAAGGTTCTTCTGTATGACCTCGTTAGCACCCTAAGTGTCATAAGCAGGACTGAATTTTACTCACTGTAATTCATAGCCGAATTTTGCTCCAGTCTTTAATCTTCGAAGTGGTCAGTTGACTTCAGCAATGATTCACATAGTGGGAAGTCAGGAGAGCTACCCGTCTTTTAACCTTTCTTTGTGAATATCCCCAGTCTTCCCTATGACACAGAAATAGAACAGTAATTAGAAATAGAATTATTCCCTTTTCTTTGTAGCCTTACAGACACAGTGATGGCAGAGAATAACCTTGTCCCCAGCGATAGTTCTATTGACTGACTCTTTCCCTCCTTAGTTACATGCTCCTGAGATTGTTGCTCATGCCACTACAGTACCTGGCTCCAGCTAAACCAGCTCCCCGGCCCCCGTGGTACTGTCACGGAACGGCAGGGAAGCGGCGCTGCAGCAGCTCGCGCGGGCAGTCTGCTAGGCTCCGTTCCCACGTCCAGTTCACTCTTCGCTCCAGATTTCAGGGCTTATTTTAGTTTCTGCTGCATCGGGCACAGCATTGTTAATAAATGATATTTATTAAATAGAAAGTATATCTTTTATTAAAAAGGGTTGTTCTGAAACATCACTATTCAAACCGAAATAGAATCAAAAATAGAAAAATCTGAGTTTGGCCTGGCGGAAGGCATTTTGCTATGTAAGGTGAACAAACACCAGCTTATTGACATTTTAAAACGGGTACCTTGATGTCTATAAAACACCGTACTTCTGTTGGCTCTGTAGTTGAAGGGAAGAATTCCCAAGATGCTGTGCCTTCAGTACTTTTGTATAGCATAAGGAGGGTTGCAGGTTACGAGCACAAACTCTGGCAGCTTGAATGAAATCTGTCCCATAATGTAGAAAAAAAGCCGAACGAGTACTCCTGGGCATTGCCATGCGCTGCAGGGGCGATTTAGCTTTCCAGTCACTCCTCTGACGTGCATGTTAAGCTAACAGACAGGGAGACAGGCAGAATCATTCCTACTCCGCTGACAGCTCACAGGGGTCACCCAGATAAGACAAAAATACTGTATGCCGAAGTCACTTCTTTTCCTTTTCCTTTCCTTTTTTTCCCCTATCTATTACCTGAACGTTGGGCCGCCAGATGGCAAGTAACGGATCAGTACAATCGTGTCACTGCTCGGGGGCAGACCAGCTCGGCGCGGCCTTCCCTTGCCGTGCGGCACGGCGGCCGCAGCCGGGGCGGTGCGCGGGGCAGGGCGGCTCCCTGGGCAGAGCTGTCGCTGTCCTCGGCAGCGCAGGGGGCATATCCCGGCCCCTCGTCGCTCTGCGGCCGCCAGCAGCCTCGTGCTGCCTCTCGGGGCACCTTTGGGCAGCGATGGCCAAAGCGGCGCTCGGGCCCCGCTCCGGCTGCTCGGCGTCGGGGCCCTGCAGGCGGCTGCACTTCTGAGTCTGCCATGTCCGAGGGACCCCTTCTAACAACCGTTACAAAGCTTGTGCCAAAAGGCAAAGACATACAAGACACAAAGGGTTGTGAAGTAAAGCCACAGGAGCTCTCCTGGCCACGCTCAGATTTCAGTCCCAGAGGCAAACAATGCACCAGCACCCAGCTCGGCCCGCTTTCCCTTCACTGGAGACTAGTTCTGACGGATCACTGTGCTATTGTATGGTTTGATTGTGCTGACGGTTACGTGCCACTGTTCCCATAATAACAATTTTTCTTCTTTGTTCAAATGAAATTTTCTAATGACACGTGTGATGGGTTGTTTTAATTCTTTTCCCTTTCCAAATCCACCTTCCTGTTGCAATGCATGATGGGCAGGCTCAATATTGTGCATGACACCCGCTACAAGTGTTGGTAGGTGCCAGCTTTGTTTCTTGATTATCTTAAACCTGTGGTGCAGCTCACGGACCCTCAAAATCCACTGCTAGATTTAACTTACAGCTCTCGTGCCAATCCATCTCCCTTAGCCTCCTGCACTAACACCTGTCAATTAAATGCAATTGTTTTATTTAATTGACATGGATACATAGATGTTAATTTTGTACAGCAGTTGTTTGAATTGCACATTGTTCCTTGGTGGATTTTGATTGGACTATGAGTTCCAGTGTTTAGAAACTATCTCGTGTTAAGTAAAGACTGTATCTTGCTATAGCGACGTAGAAGTATACTGTCCTTCAACAAGATTAATTTTTGTTTGCAGTAAATATCTGGGTTGAATTTTTTAAAGACAAAGAACTGTAAATATAAGGGCATTTTAAAATTCTTCTGTTGATTTTGGTATTGAAATGATTAAGCTTGTTTGTGTCGATTTTCTTGATTTGATGGTAACAAGCATTTTCCCCTTTTTTTTTCTCTTTCATATCCCTCCCCTCTTTCTCCCTGGAATGTTGTCCTGCTTTGCACTGTGATTGCATGTCACGCGCTGGCAATGATGTCTCGGGCTTTTTGCTGTGATAAATACCATGCTCAATTATCCTACCACATGTCGCTCTGGTTCCCATACTGCTACACTCTTCTGTATGTTTGCTTATATGATTTTCCTTCCGAAAGTTCCCATGGTGCACGGTGCTACGCCAGCCACTGTGTCTGCAGCAACAACATCTGCCACAAGTGTTCCCTTCGCTGCAACAGCCACAGCCAACCAGGTTTGCTAATTTACAGCTTTGTTCCTTACAGACAACTTGAAATTGGTGCTTTTAATGAGCATGGGGGTTTTGATTTTACCTCTTGTTGGCCTACACATTCTCTCTAAGATCTGCAGCACAGCTTAATAAGCCTCTATCCATGCTCAAAAGGTGCTGCAGTTCCATTTCTGATGCTAAAAATAATTGATAATAGAGTTTCTGACTCAGTCTTAACATTTATGGGCTGTGCTGCTTATTTCTGCTCTCAGAGATGTAAAGAGAAAAGGGATAATACGCGGAACCCATTATTTATTTCTATTTCTGTCCATAAGCCTATGGTTCCTTTTCATGCAGAAGTCCAATCAAAACCAGTAAAACTTTTGTGCGGAGGGATGGCAGGATCAGAATTTTAACAGTCTGAATTTAGCAGTCTGAACATGTTCTGACTCTCCTCAGCTCTTCCAAAAGCAAAACAAAAACATTTGAGCGTGGGCCACACAGAAGCATGTTTTAAGCCTTTGTTTCCACTTGTGATTCTACTAGGAGAGAGCTCGGTGCTTTTTGCAGTAGACAAACCACAGTTAACAAAATGCCCGTTAAAATCTGCTTTTATTTCTAACTAGCTACCCCGATTATTTCCATGTTTGGACGTATTTTAGGGGGGAAAAAAATAGTGCTTTACTAAATAAGTATTCAGAAGTCCTCCCAGAGAAGCAACAAACTCTGCTCTAAAGATAAGCACCGCGGCCAGAGCAGCCGCAGTTCCCACACCTGCCAGCTGAAGCTGCTCCTGAGAACGGGAAGCAGCCTCGTGTTTTTATCTAGCTAGGTTGTCAAATGTGCAGATTCCTGTAGTACATCTGGCTAAAAGGGCAACAACAAAAACTTGTAAGACCATCTTGTTTCTTTTAGAAAAACAAATGATTTTGTGAGTTTTACTAGAAATTGAGAAGTGCCTTCTATCATTAATGCATCAGTTCTGGTCTGAGATGCAGGTTTTACTCCCAGCTCAGTAGGAACCACACGTGCCTTTTAGAAGAGGGAACTAAACACTACCTTTAGCATTTTGCAAGTGTGGCTCTGTATTTGTAATTAATTCTGGCGATAAAGGTCCGATTTCAAGGTAGGCTCGCCTGAGATAAACACAGCTCCGACTGAAGCCGTGAGGGCTGCCCCCTCGAGCAGTTTTGAGCTCCCATGGTGCAGCCGTCAGGGCTGCACCCGAGGTTAAGCAGTGAGTGCGTGCCTGTGTCCTGCTGCACCGTGCCTCTGTGCCTGGGGGTGCTCGCAGCCCCGAGAGCGGCCGAGGCTGCTCCTGCGGCGTGCCGCTGGGGTTCCTCGTGCCGCAGGCTCCCGCTGGGCTGACTCCAGAGCCGTTGAGTTCGAGCCTTTCCACCCTCGCCTGTAGGGCACGACCATTTTGTGCTACGCCCAGCTGTACGTTCTCCGTTAACCTGTCTGCTTACTGATCTCTCAAAAATATTACTCCAAAAATTCCGTTACTGCAGTGATACATGGGTGTGCACATCCCAAGTCTCAAAAGTGGCCTGGATATTTTACAGTTCCAAACACACCTCAGTTCAATCTGCTTACCACGTAGCGCTTTCTGCTTGTGGGAAATGTTTGCCGACTGGCCCCATCACTCCTGGATGTAAACCAGTGTAAGAATTACTTCGTGTTTTGGAAAGGTAGCTTATAGGTATGACTACCTCTGCATACGCGTCACCTTAGCAAACGAGCACTTGTATGCCCAAAGTATCGTAGCACTGTAATTTGCTGCACTGCACAGTTAATTTAAGTATTTATCGTTACATTCTCCATAAGTCCACAGAGTAGCAAGAACGAGCCAAGCCACAGAAAACCATCATTATTTTTTTCAAATCTTCTTTGTCCAAATTACCATGCACTTTCCCAAATAGATCACAGGGAAACTTTCTGTTGTAGAATCAGATCATTTCACGCATATCCTTCCTGGAGCCTCATAACACACGTAGTGAAGTACTGCAGCCAAACCTCAATATATACATATATAGCTAATATATGTATATACCATGTGAGCAATGCTGAAGTTACTTAATGCCACACGACGCAATGTGCATGCATGCCGAAAGTCTTAAGATCTGGCCCTTCATCTTCATTGACTGGTGTTGAAGGTCCTTGGTATGTCTCGACAGCACTACCCCTGATGCTTCTACACAGTTGGGTGCAACAGCCTGTCCTGCAGCAGTAGACAAAAATGGTATGAGAAGCTTCATTCCACTTGAAGCACATTTCTGTACAAGTTGGCAATGTGGCAGGGTTGTGTGAAGTTGGCAGGGGAGGAGAGGGCACAAAGGGTGGAGGAAACAAGACCAAGACCTGCAGGTGGTGTAGTTGAGAGTAGGCCTCTTCACGCCTCTTCCTGTGTGGATTAAGAGATCAACTAGTACCCATTAGGAAAAAAAGGCTGTTCAAGTGCAGCAGCTGTTTGTGATCATACAAAGCAGTTCTGTGTCATATGCCCGAGCATGTCTTCCTGTACATGAACGCATCTACTTGCTCCCTCCAGCTGGACTTCCTTGTCCTGTTTGCATTGCAAGATCATACACAGCTCTCCTGGTATTTGTGTGCATTGTTGTTTTCCCTTGTTAAGGGCCTGACCTGCAAGGTCTGCTTAGGCTCCCTCGCACTGACATTAGTCTGTGTACCACACACCAGAGGGGTGCAAGACTGGGACCCAGAAATGAGGTGCAGAATATATGTTCTGTTATTTGTACTGCTTGTAATCTACTGTGATTTACATCAAAAGAAAAAAAAAAAAGGAAAATGAGTTGATGAGACACTTCCAGAGAGCCATGTAGTGAATTCTGTTTATGCAGACTAAGATTTTGAGAAGTGTTCCACTGCTTCGGGCAGTCCTAGCTTCTCAGCTGATGAGCCGCGATGCCCCAGGCGGCTGTGCAGTGAGCACACAGCCCTTCCCTGCGGTGGATTTTCACCAGCCATGAACATCCAGCTCAGGGCATCTTAGGGTTGGCACTCAAAAAACCAGACAAGGAAAGCGGTGAACACTTCACAAAATCAGACTGAAACCAGGCTGTTGTAGAATTTATCATTTTAAATGATACGCTGAAAGCACAGAATTTTGTGTAGGCCAACAAAAAGGGCTATTTTCAATTACTGCACTGCATGACTTTTATAGATTTTAACTTCTCTTATTTCCTGAACAACCAATAATATTTGTATTTGTCAGTAGTATTTAACACAATGTCTTCCAGTTTTAAGTTGCTATTGTAGCACTTCAGTTGACTTTTAACTTATAGTTACAATATAAAATCCACCAACTCACAGCTGAACCTCACTTTTCCAAACTGTTATGTTCTGTAGCAAACTGCTGTGTCTGGGTTGGCTCATTGCACGTTATTCATTGTTTAAATTTTTTGCCTATAGATACCCATAATATCTGCCGAACATCTGACTAGCCACAAGTATGTTACACAGATGTAGACATTTTGTCATCAAACAGTAAGTTTCCGACATGTCGTTGCTTGCAGTTTTCATACTTACTATGTGTGCATAATTTGTCTTTTTCAGGGAGAGCGTGTTTTTATTTTCTTTCAAAGAAGGCTGATGAGATATGGGTGGGGAAAGAGGCTGAGCTCCCACTGGCACAAATTTCTCTGAAAGGAGATCCCGTAGTTAGCAGCGACCACGTTAGCTAGCCTTTTGGACCAGGTGTCGGTATTTGTTTGTATGTGCAGAAAGAACATGTTACACGTACGGATCTACTTCTGAATACCGAGGCTCTCTAATTAGAGCCTTACTTCTTGTTTACAAAGGGTGATGGCTCCAGCCACTAAAGTGAGCCAAGGGCTGGCAGGTCTAGGTGAGAGGTGGTTATGCTAAGCTCACTCTAGAAAGAACTAATTTTAAATCTCCAAATTTGGGAAGCCAGCATCTGTGAAACTACAGGGTTAGTCAGCAAGCTGAAGCCTGATTTCTTTTGAACACAGATTGTCAGAAAATGATGCGTTATGTATAGTGTGTTTCTGGCGTTGGTTACATGGCAAAGGAAGGTCACAGAACGCTCAGGTTGTGCTTGCATTGACGTGGGCTGAGCTGTGACTGCAGGCAGGGCACGTCAGCGTTGGTACTGTAGCCTTTCTTCCTGCAAAGCTTGAAGGTCAGTGTGCCTAAGCTTGAGAGATTTTTTTCCCCTGTGTCTTCTTGTGAGTAAATTGTAGTTCCCAAACTCTCACTAATTTGCATGTTGTAATTAAGACCATCAGCAACACATCTCCTCCTCTAGGATACCCTGTGATTTGTATTATCCTTCTCTCTCCTGTACTCCATTTCTGCTGTGTTTTTCATTGAATGGCTTGACCGTAATGGAATTGTTACTTAAGGTGAATATTAACCGATTTGCCACAGTGGGTTTATGATGATCATTATTCGTTTCAGCCAAGCATAAACATTTTTTAACTGCTTAAGTGATCAGGTGGGATGCCTCTCCTCTGCAGTGTATGCTTGTTATCAAACTTCCCTCTGCAGACAGCTGGGAATAAAAGAGCTCCTACTTTAGAGCCCATCCTGCAGTGCAGGAGGAATTCCTCTCTAGAGGTGTCTCCCATGCAGTAGTCAACAGAGACCAGAGAAACAGCTACCCCAGATGGGCAGTTAAGTAAGGAGGGCCCAGATTTCCGAAGAAGTTTAGGTGCCTCTCAAGTAGAGGTTGGGCTCCCATATTTTACAGGGGCAGAGGCAACAGGACCTGGGGAGAGAAAGGAGCACCTGGCTGCATGGGCAGTGCTCACGCAGCATTTTTTGTGGGGATCTCTGCTTTCCAGGATCTGGGCTTTGGAGTCTACGAAACTCCCCCCAAATTCTGATCCAGTGGCTGTAGGCTCGGGAACACCAGGAGGCCAGTTTATTGTGTGCTTTTATCACTGCATATTTTGTGTGTAAAGTGAACTTTTGCAACAAGAGCATATTGAAGGCAAATCCTGAAGGTTTTTGGATGCAAACTTCCCCAGTATCGAGTGGCAGATTTCCCTTTCATTGCAAATACAAAGTTTGGGCTCATGTGGTGCTAAAAAAAATTCTGAAAGTGTTGAAAATGATTTATCTTTTTTCCTTTCCAGATCATAACTAAGGAGAAAAGGACAGTGTGTTTGGGTTGAGAAAAGGACAAGTTCATTAGCCATAATGTATATACCGTCAAGCAACACTCGGAAACTCCCTCAGCAGTAAGACATCCACACATTGCATGTTAACGAGATGAAACAAGAACTTGGAAATCCACTGCACACTGTTGCCTATATACTTTGTACATTTAATTGATATTTGTGCTGAGGTGATCTTATTGTCTAAAAACTACAACATCGTCTATCTTTTCTAGCACAGAAGTATGCATATGTATTTGAATATGCATATGTAGTCTATTTCCTACATAATCATGTATGTCACCTTGAAAAGACAGACTATGGTGTAACCATAAATCTATTATGTATTGGTACGTCTGTAGACCAAGATATAATTTTTTAAAGTAAGTTTATTTCTTTCAAGGTTTACAAATAACAAAGGTGCACCTTGTATTTAAAATTGCCATTATAGATGAGAGCGTGCATGCACAGTAATTTTTGTTTAAGAGTAATATTTTTAATGTAATAGATTGTAAGAAGTGGTAAGAGAGGTATCTGACAGAGATGAATGTGCCAAGCAAAACCACAACTGTGTATATTTTAAAGCACATCAATGGCTTTAAGTACCATGTTGTTAAGGATTCTCATGAAGTGCCATAGACTGTACATCAGATTAGAGTATTATTTCTGCAGTGTTATTTTCAGAACCACATTTTCACTTACTTTACTACTACTAATCAGTCAAAGGGCACCATTCTGTTTCAAAACCAAAGCTGTCTCAGAAATGGCCAATTACTCCTTACAGTAACGTTAGACAGCACAAGAGAGATATTCTAGCCGTACAAATTAACCCATACTGGACATATATATAAACTATTTTAAGGCATTATAGTGTAATATTTATGCGTATTTTACTGTATAACATGATATATGAAAGGGAAAAGCCATTTCTGAGACACAGTAACACATGTTTGAGGAACTTATTTTGCTTCTATTTATAGCCTCTGTCGAAAGTCAAAAGGACTATAAATGCTTTGCAGAGATGGGTTTCACTTTTACTTCATCAAAGTCACGCATTAAATAGTGACTCTAAACAAAGACGAAAGAAGCACTGACATCAGATGCATGACAAACCAAAACATGAAAAAGTGGAGATGTTAATTAGCATAGAAATTGGGTGGGTTAAATACTCGGGTGAGTTTTATATGTGACTTTTTTTGTTCAGATTAACTGCTTATAGCCTTAGAAAGCCTTTACAAAATAAAAACAAAAAATAGATGTGCATTCAAGTTCTAAGAATGGATTCATCCAAAGGAATTCCTTTTTGTGGTTTGGATGTTGCAGCTAGTAAAGGATATTTTTGCTCTGTTCAGCAAAGTGCTGAAGTGGGGGCCAGGTCACTGGTAGCATAGCGTGGAGTGGAAGAAGCGCGAGTTCGGTTGTAGAACTCTCCATACTTCCAAGTTTACTGCAAGTTTTTATGCTTGAGAGAGATGCTTTATAGTATAAGAATGATGTGTTGATTTTACTGATTGTACTGTACATCTATTAAAGCCTTAGATTATTACATTACGGGTTAAAACCCATACCAATGTAATTTCAATCGTGTTAAGAAAGTATAGGTGACTTCACATGTTATTGTAGTTACTTAACATTATAGAATATTACTTATTTTTTTCTTGTTAAAAGTGTAGTTTTTATTTCTTACATTTATTAGATTGTTTTCATTTTCTATTACCAGTTGAATACCATTTCAGTTTATAGAATTTTGTTTTATTAGAGTTTACTGATGAATTTTTCAAAATACAAAAAAAAAAAGTAGTTTTCTTCATAACATACTCAGTTTTGAATTTACATGTAGTGTCATATGAATATTCGTATTATTGTTGACTAAATGATTTATATTTTACTGATTTAATATTACAATGTAAGAATGTCAGTCATTGTTAGTTCTTGTCTAGTTTTCATTAAAAGAACAAAGATCTTTTATATGGATATCTTATAATTATATAATCATTGCTAAGTAAGAAGTTAAGTTGTTGCTATCGCAACAATCCTGGCAGACAATTGAGTAATATTTTGATGATTTATTTTGTTTGTAATTAGTTATTATGAGAAAATCTAGTTCCTAGATATTAGAATAAAATTTATTTTCTACTGTATCCATTTCAAATGTTAAAATATTGTTTAAATATTTTTTGAAATCCCTGAATATCAGGCCTTGTTATAAATAAGCTGCATAATCAATAGATCAAGGGACGTTTTGTGGATAATCCAAATATTCAAAGTTTACGTAACAAGAATTATAGTGTGTGTGTGCAAACTCTTGAGGGTTGATTATGCTGCAGTTTAGCATGTGGGAACGTATAGAGAGAAGGTTGACTTTTTGCACTTCTGTATATAGTCAAAAAAGAGAGAAACCTGTATAATAGTAAGATCTTATTTTGAATAAAAATGTCTATAATTACAAGGAGTTTTGTTAAGGCTAATAAAATGACAGGCTGAACAAAATTGCTTGCAAAAGTGGCACAGAGTTAGCACTCCATACCCCTTCAAAAAAGTTGCTTTGCTTTATGTGGACAGCTTGTAGTTTGCCAGGATTTTTTCAGCTGGAAAGATATGCCATCCTTCCAAGATCTCATGACTGACAAAAGCTCCACTGGTTCAAATCTGCCTGAAAATCATTAATAAAAAAAAAAAAAAGAAAAAAAAAGAAAAAAAAAGCAAAAAAAAGCAGGTACTTCAAACCATCAAGGTGAAATCATGGATCAAATATTCCGTACATTATTCAAAAACTACTGCATGTTTAAAGTATCAAAAATATATTAAAGGTATATACTATTCAAACCAGTTTCTGACAATTTCAGTGGTTTATTGTTCACAAAAAAGATTCTTCAAAACAAATACTGACTTTCACAAAAAAGTTAAATCATGAACAGGCAAACCAAACAGCACACCGTAGCTGTAGTTGTTATGTGATTATTTTTTATTGCTGTAGTGGTCCTGTTCTTTTAGCAGGTGAAAAAAAAACAACTATGAAATTTTACAGTTTTAATGGAAAGCATTCAAGAAGCCTTGTCATTATTTATGCCAAAGCTGGAAAGAAAAAGTGATCGGGCCATTCCTTTATCTGATCTCTCCAGTACTCATACTGAATAATGAATAAGTTGCACTTATTTGCAACCCCGCAACTTTCATCTGCTGAAAGGACAGATGTGCTTGGTTTTACTATTATGTAATCACAGACTTACTTTTTGCTTGTAGTTGCTCCAAATTATGTACTCTGTCCTGGGCTGCAATTTGTTTTTATGCTTATTTTATTATTACTGCTATAGTTGACCTTGCTGTATGGAAAAATAAAGTGAAATTGCCCTAATAAAAGTTCTCTTTCTTAATTATGTTTTTCTATATCAAGTTAAAAACCCCATCAGCTCCTTTTGTACACCTTTCAACTTTATCTGTGTATTTGTGTGACTGCAGGGACATTATTTGTGGGGAAAAAAGCCTACGTGCTGGTATTGGGTTTTTTTCTTTTGCAACACACACTGTGTTAAATACACAGAGTGCATATTGAGAATGGTAAGTATAGAGGGCGTTATTATGTTAAATATAGAGGATAAATGTAGAGAAAGGGGATGGCGTAGATCAGACCAACCTCCGGGCTGCACGTCCCAGGCGGGGAGCAGCACACGGTGCCCTCGCCACACGCCCGGCCCTGGCGCAGCGGGCGGCAGCGGAGCCGCGCAGCCGGGCCCGACGTTAGAGGGAGCCCCATTACTCCGCTTCCTTGCGCTCGTTCTGATAAATAACTCCTCTCATCGGAGTTGCGACTGAAAAAATCACAGGCTTAATTCAAAAAACTAACCTTGGGTGCGTGTCTTGACCTCTGGCACACCAGAAGAGCTGTTTCTCACAAAGGCTGCCCCGTCTCCGGTGTTCGGTGTTTGCAGAGCCAGGGAGCAGCTCGCGGAAAAGGCATTCGGAGATCTGCTGCCGACCTCGTTCGCTCCTCGGCTCAACGCCCAGACCACTCGGTCTTAGGGCCGAGCACCCCGCTCAGCCCGGGGCTGCGGGGGGCCAGGTGTGAGGTCTGCTAAAGCCAGAGGAGGAAACCAAGCACAGTGACGTTTCGGGAACGCACCGAAGATAAAGGTACAGCCATCCCTAAGAGCCCCGGGGCACGGGGAAGCATTCCTCGCTGTGCTCTCAGTCCCATGGAGCAGCCCCCCCCCGGGAGGCGTTCACCCGTCGCGGGGGCTTAGCAGGCTGCTTGTAGCACGAATGGGAAATTGTCTGCCGCTGACAGGGAACGGCTGCTTTCAGATAGATAAGGGGAAGCGTGACAATTATGGGGTGGGAAAAGACAGGTGAAGCTCTTCTGGGAGCACACGGCTCGTGGCAGAGCGCTGCATGTTCGATGCCCCTTGGGGTGACGGGGGGGGGGGGGGCTCTCCCTTGCAGGGCCCCGCGAGGGCTTGGATGGGGGTGCCGTGGGCAAGGAGCAGACTGTCCGTCAGGTTCGGGGACGGAGAGATCAAAACCACTTTGACTGCTTCCACATGCATTCAAGTACAAGTTGGGGCAGCGCTGGGAGGCACCTGTGGCACTTCCCAAAGGAGCTGAGTGCTCAGGAGGGCGCCCCTGGGGCTGGGGGCAGGGGAACGCAAGGGCCGGATGCGGGGCGTTTGGGAGATGGCCAGGGGTGCTGGGCCAGGAGGGAGGTGGGATGCTGGTGCTGGAGAGCAGCATCTGCACGAGAAAAAGCATCTCGTTAGAACAGAACGACTTTCCCTTTGCTCCCCCCTCGGTGCAGCTATCGGCCCTAGGCCGCAGTGCCCCGGCGGCGCTGGCTGCCCAGCCCGGGCGCGTCCTGGCCGCGGGGCTGTGGGGCTGCTCCTCCTGCAGGCGCGTAGCCCCGCGAGCAGCCCGGCCTGCCTCGTGGCCTTGGCACTCTGCACGGGGGGATTGCAAAACTCAGCTTAAGAAAAACAAAACAAAACCAAGCCAACCCTTCTGTAGAGCAGCGTTGCTAATTGCCCTGTCCGCCCACTTCTCATTTTTCTCTTCTAAATGCATACCTCTAGTCCAGGAAAAGGAAGTTAGCATTTTCTACCTTCCTCTCAGGTATTGCTGGCTTTTAAAAGCTTTATACTAAATGAGCTGTGTACCTTATTGTTAGTACTAATAGCGTGCAGAGCCAGGGGGAACTCATGCTGCAACCAGCTGACCTGTGCTGAGGGGTGGGTCCCAGCCGAGCTGGTCGGCTTGGTAAGGTCACAGATAGGCCTCTGTGTCCTGCCAGCTTGGTGCCATCCCTGTGCAGAAGAAAGACAAGCACCAGGAGGAGATTTTCTTCTGCACAGGGTGTGCAGAGGGCCACCAGCGCCTCAGTGCCATGCAGCAGCGCCGAGAGGCGCTGGCAGCATGCAAAGAGCGCGCTGAGCCCGGGCGGGCCGGAGCTGTGCCGGGCTCCTGGGCCTGCAAGCTTCCAGCTTGCTCCCGCCTTCCGTGGCTGCTGAATTCACCTCAGTGCAAGTGCGAGAAGTGTTGAAATCGTTAAAGGGAGCGTGAGGAGAGGCCTGGCTCAGTACCCAGCTCCCTCAGTCAGTGCGCTCTCGTTAGCGGAGGATAAAAACCGGAGTCAGCCACTGAGAGCCGCTGCGCTCCCGACCTGCAGGGCTGGCCGCGCGGGGCACGATGCCGCGAGCCGGCATGGGCAGCACCATCCAGCCCCGTGCAGGCAGCGGTGCCGAGCACCTGGGAACTGGCCAGGGTCTCTCCTGGGTTAGGAAAGCATCTCTCTCCCAGGGCTTCCCTTGGTTCTCTCCCAGGTTTGTTGCCCTGAAGCCAGCTCCTCGGTAACTTCCCCAGCTGCAGGCTGCTCCCGGCCCCGAGGCCCAGGCCCCATCCTGCAGTGCTATCGCAGGCTGTCGCGTGTGATCCTGACCACCCACACCTCGCTTGTTTCTTAGCAAGGCTGCAAAATGGATGGTAGTGCAAAAAAGGGAGTGTTCTTGGGAGCACAGCGATACATTCTCACTTCTGCACTCGGGCAGCTCCTTGAACCTGCAGAGGGGTCTCTGCAAGCTGCCACCGATGCATTTTCTGCGCCGTGCACACACACGAGCCCAGTGCTCGCTCCTGGGGCCGCAGCAGAGCGGGTCGGGGCGGAGTGGTGCCTGCAGGTGTGGTGTGTGCACCCGCCATCGGTGCGTAGTGCTACCTCGGGCTGCTCCTTGAAGCACTTGGGCGAGGATGGGGCAGCACCGCGGGGTTGGGTGTCCCTGCGCCCCCAGCCCAGCACCCGCTCACTGCCGCAGAAGTGGATGGAGAAGGGACTCGCTGCTGGGCCGGGGGGGCACCGGGCGCTGCCGGAGCCCAGCCCAGTGTGTCTGGTGGTGGCCTCCTTGTGTCACACCGCTCCAAAGGTGGTCTGGTTGAAGAGGGATGCAGGAGGTGCTTGTGAAGGTGGCTCTGAGTGTATCATGGGCCTGCCGGCACCCGCAGCACTCATCCAAGGGGGAAAATGTATTCGGTGTGTCATTCCAGCCACTGACAGCCAGTTCTGACTGCAGCTCTTCCTGCATTAGTAATCTGGAGTGCAAAAAGCAGAATGATGTGAAAAGATTGTTGCTGCATGAAACCCGGTTCTGAACATCTGTGCTGGGTTGAAACTTTCCTCCGAAAATAGAGCTGCAGATACAGAACAGAAAGGAGCATGGAGGGGAGTTTGGGGGAACTAATCTGAATCTACCCTGCCTGATAAAGCTGGCTATGGCAGCTGCTTTGCTTCTCTCAGCATCCCCTCCTCAGGTCAGTTAGACAATTAATTGCTCCATTAATTTCTCCTAAAACCAGGTATATTAATCTCTTTAGCTGTATCCATGTGATAAAACAACCTTGTGCTGTTTGGTGAACATGCATCATTAAAGCGTGGGGCAAGCCCTGGGGCTGTGTTTCACTTCTACCTGTGCTGTCCTGAACTCCGAATGGCTTTGCCAAGCGATCGCTGCGAGCCCCGCAGCCAGCAGCACCGCGGGCACCGGCTGCCTGCGGTGAGAGTGGAGCGACCCCGACTGCCACCGCCCTGCACACCGGTGAGCCGTGGCTCGCTCACAAGATCCCGTTCAGACAAGCCCTGTGCAGCGGCTCTGCGGATGCTGCCAGGACCGCGTGGGCCGTGGCCGGGTGGAACCGAAGCGCCGTGCGCGTGGGACGCCCGCCGGCAGGAGCCCCGCGCCTCGCCAGATGCCGCGGGGGCTGCAGCAGCTCGCCCGGTGCGGGTGCGTGCACGCACGCTGCTGAGGCAGGACGGCCCCTTGCTTTCCAGCAGGACTGGCACACTAAAAACCAAGAGGCCTACAGGCTACAAGGAAATTACAGAGGATGTAACGTGCCAGGACGGTAACGTGCCTGGCCATAGCGCTCCTCTTCAGTTGGTGCTGGTTTTCTAGTAGCTGCTGCAGTGGAATTTCCATTTAGTCTTCAATGAAATTATTTCTACTCATCTTTTGGTTGCAGCTTGGAGCGGCCTGTTTCAAGAGCTCCGTGCTTTCCCTGCAGCCTGTGCCTTAATGACATTTTATAGGGCCGACTCAGAAGCCGTCTGTTTGGGTTTAGTCTCGAGACTGGACAGTGAGCAGAGGAGGAAGCACAAATGTGCTGGAGCAGCGGGTGGCAGGCACTGCACGCAGGTGCAACGGTGGTATGAAGCTCGTGTGGTGACAAAGCTCATGTGGGTGCCAGCCTGGTGGTGCCAGCGAGGTGCCCGGGGCCACCAGGCTGCCTGCACACGGGGGAGGGCTCCTGAGTTGCGCTGTTCGGGGAGCAGAGGCAGGAGCTGCCAAACCGCGGCTGCCGGCACTTCGGCAGCCCTCGCCGGGTGCCCGCACCCCGCAGGCAGCCACGTGCTGGGGCTGGCAGCTCTTGGCTCTTTGGCAGTGCTGTCCTCGGGCGCTTCCACCCCAAATCCTGCTTGTGCCAAAGAGGCTCCTTTAGCAGCCGTGCTTCCCACGAACCCACAGATTGCCCACAGGCAGAGAAGCAGCTGCACGGTGCGGCTGCGTGGGGAAGGTGACCCCCTCCTGGGGACGCGGGGCCACTCGTGCAGCACCGGGGCTGGGAGCACACAGCCCAGGGGAGCTCTGTGCTGCTGCAGGCAGAACTTGCTCCTGGTGGGCTGCGATAGCTGCCTGGGGGCCTTCGGGGCTGCGGGGTGCCCCTGCCCCAGCAGCACTCGGAGGGGCAGCAGCACCTCGAGGCGGCACCGCGAGCGCAGGGACCCGGCAGCTGAGTGCCATGGGCTGGTGAGTCAGGCGGCGATGGTGCCGATGAGTCAGTCATTAGCGAGCGCCGGGGCTTGAGCCAACTGCAGGCTCTCCGATGGCACCGCGGTGGGTGTGCAGATGGAGATGAACCAGCTGGAGGTGGGCAGCGCACCGGGACACTGCAGCGGCAGCAGTGATGCTGTCTGTCCTGACACTCTCACTTTACTGACAAAATGTCTAGATGCAAGTGACAAGAGAAATATTTACACGTATTCCTTAATGAGCAACCCTCTCTGGTGGCTGGAAGACCCCACTGAGGCAAGGTGAGGAGTTTGTATGGGGATGCAATGCACCCGGTGACGCTGGTGCTCCTGGAGCCACGCCTGCCCTGCCTGGGGCACCAGGGGCTCTGCAGGGGCTGCCACCATCCTGCCACCATCCTGCCACTGTCCTGCCGCCATCCCGCTGCTTTTTTTGTTTTGTTTTGTTTTGTTTTGTTGTATTTTTTTGTTTTGATTTTCAGTGCATATTATCCATAAAGTCTGTAACTTACAGCATTACCCTGTTCTCATTTTCCATAAGTTGAAACTGGGAGGCGTGCTGCCACAGGGAGGCTCTTCAGCATTCCCGCTCAGCCAACGCATGGAAAACCTCCTGGAGATGCAGCTAACACTCGGCGCATGTTGTAGAGAATTGCTTTGGTCTTTACTATTTATAAAGAAAATTCTGGAGCTCGACTTAAACATGCCAGCTTAAACTGCTTGGAGAAAAGCCAGAATTAGGAATTTATCACTTAAGTAGATAGGCGAGAGCAAGTGCATACATTAGGGAATTTGCCAAAACCAATTGAGAAAATGTTTGTTGTCGTTTACCTATTATATTCTTGCTAAGGGCACGCGCTTCCTAGGATTTCTGAACACAGAAAATCTAATACAGCCTAAAACTGAACAGCTTGTAATTGCACCTACAGCTCTGTCCTTGAGTTAAATAACTGAGCGGGGGACTTGCAGATCAAGCAGCTTCATCATTTTTCTGAAGTATCCCAGAAACAGGGCACGGCTTCCCTGGCCTTGGCAGAGGTGGCAGGGGCTGGAGCACAAGGAGCACGGATCCGCCTGCAGCTGCAGGTGGGCACGGCCCGGGCTGCCGGCGTGTGATGTGGTGCTGTGCGGTGCGGTGCGGTGCTGTGCGGTGCGGCGCAAGGGGCTCGGGTGGCTCTGGGCACCTCTGCGCCCTCCCCTCCCCAGCTCTGGGGTTAAGCCCGCGCTGTGCCTGGCTGCCTGGCCCCGTCCCTGTCCGCAGGGCTGCTCACGCGGCCGGCAGGCCTTGCAGAGCTCAGCCATCCCCTCCCTACCCAGCGCAGCTTCCTGCGCTCCAGCCGGCGACGTGCCCCCGTCTGCTTATCTGCGGGCGCCCAGCAGCCTCCCCAGCGCCCGGCAGCCCGCAGCACCCCGGCTTTGGACTGGCCCCAGCGCTGGTGGCGGCGCTGAGAGGCCTCCGGGCACTGCCTGCCCCCGTCCTGCTCTTCAGCACTGCCTGTTGGCCTCCACTTTTTCTTTCGGCCTCCAGCTGTTTTCTTCATCCCCCACTTTTTTCCAGTGTCCCACTCTTTTTCAGCCTCCCAGTCTTTTTTGGCCTTGCTTTTTTTTTTTTTTTCATCCTTCCATTTTCTTGGTCTTCACTTCTTTTGGCCTCCCCCCTCAATGAGCCCCCTCCTCCCCTTCATTACCCACCACCTTTCTGGCCTCCCTCTCCCCTTTGGCCTTCCCCGGCTCAGGCTCCCCACTGTCTTTCAGCCTTCTCCCGCTCTTCGCTGGCCTCCCACACTTTATTGGCCTTTTTTCCAGAGAAGAAGCATGAAGCATTTTGAGCTGTAAACGAAAACCACTCATTCTTGCCTTTATTATTATTATTATTATTTTTATTTTTCTGGAGCCTTAAATCATTCCCTTTCCCTTTCCATGGCTAACACTGAGCACTCCGGTTTGGCTGCAGGTCCATCCCCATGCCCTGTGGGCACAGAGCTGCAGCAGCACCCAAGCACACTCCCGTTGTTGTCTGTGGCCGGCATCTGCTCCCCTTCCACACCCAACGGCCCCTGCCACCAGCCACCGGGCACCCGGCAGGCTCCAGGAAATGGCTCTCAGCTGCCGAATGCCTTGGCAGTCAGAAACAGAAAAAAAAAAAAAAAGTATTTGCAGAGTGGGTGTAAGAAGTGCCGCTTTGTTTATCATGGGGAGAAACTGGGGCACAAGCCCTCCGTGCCAAGCCGCTGCTCGTTTCCCCGGGGCTTGGCACTGCCGGTGTGCGGCGGGGAAGCCACGGGGCCTCGCATCCTCCTGCCCAGGAGCAGCCACGGGGCCCTGCCGCCCGACCTGCCTGCCCTTCCCTCCGAGAGCCGGTGCCAGGCACCTCCCGCAGGGCCGCCCAGAGGGGCTGCGCGGGGTGCTGGCTGCTGAGCACCCTTCAGCACGCCCGAGCTGTGCACGGGTGCTGGCCCACGTGCTGCCTCGGCTCCGTGGCTGCCCGGGGCTCTGCAGCCTGCGCTTCCCTTGTGGCTCGTGCCACGGCGCAGGCTCCGTGCGTTTGTGCTCAGAGCTACCTCGGCGGCTGACCTTTAACACCCAGCACGCTCAGATTGACCCGGGTTGTTTTCCTTTGGAGGGACCTCGGGTAGGTGAAAGGACCGGCTGTTGGCAAACGTGGATATTGGCCAGCTGTGTGAGGGAGCCTTCTGCGCGCTGACACTCGGCAATAAACGCCTTAATGACAGTAACGAAGTGACCGCCCTGAGTCTCTGGTTGGTTAGTGTAAGTGCTGGAGCAGCCCGGGCAAACACGGCACCCATGCACCCACTCACCTCCCTCGCTGTCACCCTGCCTCCTGCCGTGTCCCAGGGCCACTGCGCGGGGCCAGAGGCACAGCTCGGTGTGCAAGGGGCCTGGTGTGCCTGTGCCCACCGGCAAAGCCGTGGCTCGGCTTTGTCCCGGTCACTACCCAGGCAGCAACCAGCCCCCCTCGCATGCACGAGTCGAACAAAACACTTGCTGCTGGCGAGCCCTGTGACTCACCGGTGGGTATATTGGGCAATCTCCTATTTCCCAATCTGTTTTCCTTCTCAGGAATTCAGTCTTTGCTCTGCTTTCAGGGAAGCCAAACCTAACCCAGCTGCCAGTCCGCACACGCACACATCTCCCTGCCCAACAGATGCGGGCAGCACTTGGTCACCAGCAGCCGATGGCTTGCCATTGACAGACCGGCAGGAGACCTGCTCCCCACGGCCCTTCGGCAGCCGGGGCGGCCTCGTGACCCCCACCAGCCCCCAGGGCTCAGAGCGAGCTCAGTGGGGGCTGCTGGGCGCTGCCGCGGGGCCAGCGCTGCCTCTTCCCCCGGCGGGCCGGGGCAGGACAGGGCTGGTGCCGTGCCTGGAGATGCCCCAACACGCGGGCGACGTCCCATGGGCAGCACTGAACATCAGAGAACGACAGAGCCTCACTCTGCTTTTCACATGCCTCTTATGCATAATTTCGTATTCAGCGCTAGGATGCAGGCCTGGCTAGTTCCCGATTTATTTTCTGGCACTTTGCATTTCGCCCTGTTTCAGCAGCTGCCTGAGCTGCCCCTCTGGGTGCCCTGCTCCTGGTGCCAGCTCCTGTCCCCCGGCCCCGGCACTGCCCGTGCCCCCTGCCCACAGACCCCACTCCCCGGCTGCCACCACCGGACACATCCCCCACCCACCTTTCTCTTTTCTCCTCTTTTTATTTCCAGCCCCGACAATGATGTGTAGTGCTGCAGTTTGAAGGTATCCACCAAGGGTGGATGGTTGTGCTTTCTTGTTTTTCATTTGTAAATTCATCCCCCGTAGCTTAGATACCAATAATGGCACAAACCGAGGTGATACTTAAGCCTCTTGCTTTTCAAGTGGCATCAATTCAGGCCACTAAAGGGCAGGAATCAGTGAAGAATTTGGCACCTTGTATCAAGCGTGCTGTGACAGTCCTCCCAGCAAAACAGAATATTTATTAATTTTTAGTCCCTGATGTCTTACCCTTCTGAGATGAGTACTCATTCTGGAAAGAAATCTGTTAAACAAGGCACATGATTTTCTAGCAGCACCACTTGCAGTTCAGTTTTGAATGGGAACAGGAAGAAATGTGTCAACAATTTCGTGTCTCTTCATGTCTGAAAAGCAACGTACCTTGCCAAATTGGTAATGTATTTCTGCGAGGCGCAGCGCCTGCCAAGCACGTCTCCGCGCAGCACGCAGGAACATCTCGCGCCCTGTGCTCAGCACACCCCGTGCCCGCTGCCCTCACCCACGGGCCCACAGGACCAAAAGAGCCCCCGGAGCCACCGCCGGGGTCCCTGTGCCGTGTGTCCCCTGCGCCGTGGTCAGCACTGCGGGCGCTTGGTCACGCGCCCGCTCCCAGCGCCGAGGCGGGGCCCAGCTGTCTCCCCGCGAGGCACGGGGCCTCTGCGCAGCCTCCACGCGTGACAGCTTCTCACTTCGTAATTAATCGCATTGTTCCTGAGAGAACGGCGCGTACCAGGAGCGCGCCCAGCGTCTCACAGGTCACTTGGTGGCAGTGCATATGTTGGGATGGGTTTAATCAGGGCTAAAGTTTGGCCGTGTTCACACCTCTCTCCAGAAGGAGAGGGGAAGATGAGCATTAGAACCACGCTGGACGTCCCACCGGTGGCCCTGCGACCCCCCACGCTGCTCAAACACCTCTCACCGGGAAGCTGCTGGTGTTCGCTGTCCACGTGTAACCAGCAGCAAGAGGAGCGTGGAGGTGGCCCCACCATGGGCATGGAGCCGGCTCGGCTGTGGCGGTGCCGTGCTCCCGCAGTGCAGGGCCGGATCCTGCGGGCACCGCAGGCCCTGCGGCGCCTGAGCCCCCGCAGGCATCGCCACTGTGTGCAGGTGCTCAATTGTCCTGACGGGCTTGGTCTGGGAATGTGTCTGCAAGGTTAGAAGGATTTGTGGCAACTATGGTGGGCTCCCGAGGGTCCCTGGCCAGTGGGGAACGGCCCCGGTGTCGTACAATCCTTTAAACACACTACTCTGGTGGGCGACTCTGTAATTAAAAAAAAAAAAAAAAAAAAAAAGATTGTTTGCAAATCATGTGGGGATTTGCTTTAATTAATTGTTGCTTTGTCAGATGTGTGCCGGGTCACAGAGGCTGCAGGAGCCGAGTTTATGTTTTAATTAGCCTGTGAGCTTCCCCCGCTGGAGGAGGACAGGCAGCACCTGCCGATGGGGTGGCTGTGGGGTGCTGGGCCTGGGCAGAGCTGGGGTGGCGCGGGGTGCAGGGGCACACGAGCTTCGTTCACTGTGGGTGTCAGGAATGTAACACACAGCACGAGCAGCCCCAGGCTGCCCAAGCACGGGGCAGCCCCCCTGAGGTGACGGCCAGGTCCCCAGCTCTTCTCAGCACCCTCCGGACCCCGGGGTGCCATAAGTGCCATCCTGCAGCAGCAGCAAGAACGTGCTTTGCTCTTCTTCGTTGTGCAGAACTGCACAGTAAATGCCAGATCTCAGTCAGAGCTACACTCCTGCAACATGTTGGACGTTAAATGCATGCAGAATCAATGTGATAAAATACAAAATAAAAATAAAAATAAAAATAAAAAACGTGATGCATTTTTCAGGGAAGAAGAGACCACCCTACTCGCTCTGCCCAAGAGGCTGGTGCTCTCCTAGCTGTTTGAAGGACATCTTAACTTCGGCATGGGAATGGCCAAACCGCCTGGGCCAGTAGTATTAAACCTAGCCTGGGAAGGAGCTGCTCCGATTATGTTGTGTTGTTTTGTTTTTTTTTTTTTTCCCAGCTAGGCTGAATCCCAGGCTTGCCATCTCTTGTCAGGGACCACAGCTAGCATGGGAGTAAACACCATTTGATAGGAAAAATACTTGTAGATCACTCTGCAAAACTGTACAGATCTTTTTTTTGAAAAAGAAAAAGTCTTAACCATTTTCAGTCTTTTAAAAGAGGGTTAAATAAGAAAAATTTCGGAGATAAGACTTGCAGTGTAGAATGAAGTGGTGGATGGGAGGGCTTTATTTCCTGTTGGTTTTGATGATGATCCTAGGTTACTTTTATGGAGTAATATGGCATACTTTGTCTAGTCTTCCCTATTTACAGGAACATTTTGGCATGAAATGCTGTCAACATCTTGAAATGCTGCCATGTTCTAGCTTTTTTTGTTTTAACACCATTCAATGTGAAAAAATTAATATTTTGACTCAACCTACTGAATAGCAAATATGAATGCTGGAAATTCACAGCTCATTTCAAAATATGTCACAATTTCCCAGGGAACAGAAATACCGAGTTTTTGACCAGCTCTGATTTTAATCATCAAATGTAACAGGTCTCTGAGGCGGAGCTGCCACGGGCCTGCAGCAGGCGGTCGGGATTTTCCCCACGCCTCCCTGCAGGTCCCCGGGGAGCAGCGGCACCGAGGGCAGGGCTGAAGGGAGCAGTGGCAGCGAGGGCAGGGCTGCAGCCCCGGCATGACTGCACCTGAGCAAGGAGCAGCAGCGCTGCGAGGGCCCCGTCCAACCCTGGGCGGCTGCAGAGAAAGCACCAGTGAGCAGCACAGAGGAGTGCTTCCTGCTGGACCTCGCCCTCGCGCTCCCTCTGGTTTCCTTATCTATCAGCTCCAATTAAAATTCAGAGCGCCGGCCGCTTTCCTGCCTTCAGTGCACCGGAGGAATCTGAGCAGCATTCCAGGAGGAGAAAGAGTCATCAATTATTGAGCAGACATGTGTCCGGGGTCAGGGAGATAACTTAGCCGAGCAGATATGGCACTGTTTGCAAAGCTATTTGTGCAGAGCATCTGTTTCTCCAGAGCGGCAAACTGTGGAGGAAAGAGCATTTATAAATAAAAAGGTTATTAAATGTAAACAAAGGCTCTGGTGTGAATGGCCAAAAGTTCAGATAAAACAGGAACTTTTATGGACTGCTTTTCTCAGCCTCTGAGAACCAACTTAGATTTTTTTCTAGAGTAAAACCAGCTTTGTCTGCCCGTGAAACCTCAGGGGTCACCGTGCATGCGCAGCTCAGCTCCCTGCTCCTGGTGCCTCCCACCCAGCACAACGCGGGAGGTGTGCACAGCGGCAGCGCCTGCAGCTCCCAGCCTGGGGCCTGGGGCCCTGCCAAGCCCTCAGCGGAGCAAAAACCAAGGGGTTGTGGCAGGGAGGGAAATGACTCCGAAATGTGGTTTTGGACTGTTGGAACCACAAGCGTACAGCCCAAACGGCATTTCTTACATCACTGCGAGGATGGGCACATGCAGGTGTGGTTGCCAGCCATGCAGAGAGTAAAGCCTTTGGTTATTGTTTAAATAACAAAAATGATCTGCTATAAAATAAATAAAAAGCCCTATATGGATGTAAGCAAATTCCTTCACCTGGATTGCAGGGAGATCAAAGAGCAGCAAAGGACAAAGGCCCTCTTTCCTGCCAGGTTGCTTTGCCTTGCTGCTCGGCTCGCCCTGTGACTTCACGTTACAGGAGGGAGTTGTCTCTCCTGCAGCGAGAGCCGGCTGTTTTTCCACCGGCTGTAATCACAGGTCAGATTGGTTTCAGGCGCGTAGCACAAAGCAGTTTCCGGCATTAATAATGCATTGTCAGGACTGGTAGGCTCAGCAGATGAATGCTGCAGGTCCTGGAGGTGCTGAGGAGGGTGATGAGAGCAGAGATGCAAAAGGCTCCTCAGACACACAAAATAATGCCTATTTGCCTCACCAGTTAAACACTGTGTTTGTCTCTGAAACTGACCTCATTAATCAGGTTCAGAAACCCCATGGTGCTGCCGTCCTGACCAGGCTGGCTGCCCTGGATGTCAGGCTCTTCCGTGTAAGTGAGGAGAAAATAGCTGTAAGCCAGTTGTGGTCGGGCCACAGCAGTCACAGAGGCCTCCACACGCGGTGTAAAGCTGCTTCCTGCCTGCTACGGCCCTGCCCCGCGTGGCAGCTCGAGTGCTCCGGGTGCTGCAGGGAGGAAGGGGGTTCTCTTGCTCTCCAGAACGACTCGTGGGAGAGCCGCACCGCAGCCTGTGCTGCTGGCCGGGCCCTCCGGCCCTCTCCGGAGCTGGCAGCAGAGGCGCCTGATGTCCAAGCACAGTTTCCAGAGAAAAAAAATAACAAAGAATTTGGCTACACGTAACTTGAAGGACAGCCAAGGATGATTTGAATGAGCTCTAACACTGCTCGCGTGCCCTCAGAGTGGCCTCCCAGGTTCTCCTCCTCCTCCTCCTCGAGTCGCTGCCCCGCTGAGGGGCTGGGAGCTGGGAGCGCTGCGCCCTGCTTGAGCCCCCGGCGCGTGGTGCTGCGGCTTTCCTCGGTGCACCCCGCTGACGGACCTTGTTCTTTGTTTGCAGCTCTTAATTCTTGTGTAATAGAACAAATATTGAATGTTGAAGTGGCCCTCTACAAGAGGTCTAGCTCTTTTACAGCCTTTCTCATTTCTACATCTCTGTGTTCTGCAAGGACAGCTAATTCTGATTGTCCCCGTTTACCGAAGCGGGGCAAGTGACGTTCCTTGTGCCATGTCAAAGCGGGTCATGGCCAGAGGAGAGCGCTGGCCTGCCCTTCAACTGCCTCCTGCCCTCCCTCCAGCTACCCTGCCTCCATGTTTCTATTAGAAAAGCCCTGCATGGCCAACCACACTGGAATAGTTCTCCTTTTAAATGAACCATTCTAAAAAATTCATGAATCAAGATTGGAAGGCTTATTTTTCAGAAGAAGCCTCCCCTGCAGGAGGCGCAGGCCCTGATGCAAAAGAAACCTCGATCCTCTCAGCATCCTGCAGCTGGCAAACTGCACAAATAACGAATAACAAAAACCCACCCGGGCCCGGGGTGAGCAGCCCCAGTGCTGTGCTGGCCCCTGCCCCGCACAGTCCCGCAGCGAGTGAGTGTGCAGAGCCGAGCGGTGCAGCACTCACCACACTGGCTGCAGAGGACTAGCAGGCTTTTTCGCCACAATCAATAGCTGACTCGCGACTGTAATGCATGCACGAAAGTCTATCAAGTTTCTTCCTTTATGTAATGCTTAGCATTTTCTCTGCACCTTGGTATCGAGAAAAACTATTAGATACCTAATGCACCTCGCTACAGCAAACGCCAATGCACCAGGGAATTCACGGAGGAACTCTGACATCATTATCTTGGTAATCATGCTGCCATGTTTCTTTGCTGTTCTGCAAAAACTAGGGCAGATAAGAGGCAGCCTTTCTAAGTTTTGGCTGGCTTTTCTGACGTTATAGCCCTTTTACAACACGTTGCCAATGGAGAATGTTTGACTTAAATACAACTTTTTCCAGATTGCCCTAGAAAATATCATAGGCTCCTAATCTGTTTCTCTTTTGTTTTGAGTCTTAAAATGCTTTTTCTGATAAAGGATGGTATCATAAGAAAAAAAAAATCCTCCAGAATTCATCTTGCCTAAGGGGTGAAGAAAAGCATGTAGTGGTTTGTTTTCATAGGAAAATCAGTCTTTGTTCAGAGAACGAATCAAACATGCAGAGACTTTGGCTTGGATGAGTTAATGGCGCATTTAGCAATAGTTTTATAACATGTGCATGATTTCTAATGAGCTACATTGCAAGAGGTGTCCAAAACTGTGATTTGCAAAAGTGGAACTGTATTTGGTGAGGAAGGTCTGCTTCGGTATTGGTACTGCCTACAGCCAGAAACTCGCTCACCGGTCACAAGGGCTTGCACACGACTTCCAAGCACGTATATACAGTACATAGCATTGGCTGCTCTGGAAAAACTCCTGCATTTGCCTCAGGAGTGCTTTCCCCCAGTATTTGCCAGTTGCTGTGTGGCTACGTATGGGCTGGGTCAGCACATGAGCTGGCTTGGAGGGGCTCAGCTGGCTCCGTGATGCCACGTGAGATGTGTTCCCAACTGGAAAACATCCTTTCTGCCCTCCTCTGTTGAAAACAGTCCTACTGTGAATGTAATACTTTTTCCACAGCTCTAGTAAATACAATAATAGGTTGCACATCCAAACCAGCTGCTCATTTATTTTTTTCAACTGCCTCTGAAAAATGCTTGTAATTAGGAGAAATCTATAACAATAAGCACAAACAAATCGAAGTCTGTCATTAGCCAGAATGAGTCTGCTCTCTGCCTTAGCTATGGTTTTATTAAATTAGAATAATGAAGCAGAAGCTATACAAAGAAAAGCTAGCACTTTGGAAAGGTCTGAAAATATCTAGCCATCAGTTTAGAAAACACACTTTCAAAATTAAACTTGAAGTTGTAAGCGTTTTAGCTTGTGCCGTTCTGAAACCTCCCTCCATAAGGCCACGGCAACCATGAAGTCCATATGAAGAAACACCACGTGAAAGGCAAACAGAAGTACATCTTCTGGCACAGTCTGGGTTTAAACCAGGGATGTCGAAGCTGCAGGGGAGGAAGGCAAGAGCGGCCTCCCAAGAAGCCACCCCTGGACAGAGGAAAGGGGCGAGCAGCCCCTGGAGTCTCAGTGCGTGAGGGGCGCCGTGACCCGCTTCCCTACCGCGGTTTCTGTGTATTTCACTGTTCCAACGATCGTTTTCTCACATCCCTTTCTTTTAATAACTACCATATGGTATTTTCTCACTTTCAAAACCAAAACAAAAATGACCTTGCTGTTATGAGCTTCCCGAGCTGGCTGTGCCCCCAGCAAACCACTCCTTTCCCTGTCCCGCCACGTTCAGCTGCCGGTTTTCGCGCCCTGCATTTCGGCTGGGGCAGCCTCGCTCCTGGCCACGGGGCTGGGGCTCTGCAGAGAAATCCTGGGCTGTATGAATGCGTTGAAAAATGTCCCTGCTGGAAAACCTCGTTTGGTACAGGAGCACCTGGCACCCAGCGCCTGGGACAGCCGTGCTCACAGGAGGAAGCTCCCGAAAGGAACAGCTGCTTGTTGCTTCAGCCCCAGCCACAAGAAAAACCCCAAACCAGGATAATTGAATATTCATCTTCTGTGAACTCTATTAATTCTAGGCCTCATGTTCTGAAGAGCAAAATAGCTGCCATAATTTCATTTCAAAATCTAAAGTAAATAACCACGAGCCTGTCATTTTTTCTGTGCTTTATTTTCACTGAAAGGAAGTTCATCTGCCTGCCTGGTTTCATTATGAAATGATCGGTGCAACCGCTAGAAGAACTTTTATTTATTTTTACATTTCTGACAAAAGCCTATTAACCCTAAGTGCCACAGCGAACACTGCCAACAATTCTTTGTCCCAATTTTAAACATCCTTTTAAAACCCAGCATTAATTTAAACAAGATAATATAAATTAAATTGTGTGATTTGGTGCACTTTAGTGGTCGCCTCTTCAAAGGCTCTGCCATTTTTTAAACAAGCCCCTAGGAGATGCACTTTAATATTAATCACTGCTTTAAAAAAAAAATCATTTTAAAAAAATAATTTTTTATGCACTGGAGGAGAGCACACCAGTGAAATTAATTTCAAACAAGTAAATTTGGGAAGTGGCATGCAGGATGCCCGCAGTAGTGGGGCAGGTCGGCAGGGGCCCAGGAAAACAGGGGGGGCACCGAGGGCCGAGGTCCTGGCAGCGGCTGGGTGGCCCCTCGGCAGCCCCGTGGTGCTCGGGTGCTGGGGCGGCCGCACCGACCGCCTCCCCCTCGTGCGTGCCGTCACCCCCAGACCGCGCTCGTCCCCTGTGCGCTCAGCGGGGTTCGGCAGCTGGGAGCTGCCACTCGCAGCTGGGAGTTGTCAGGAGTAGTCGTGGTGCTTTCTAATTGCCTTGCTGGAGTCAGGAAGTCTTGGCATCCGGCTTTTTTCTCCCCACCCCTTGCCTTCTCAGCAATGTTTACTACAGCCAACATTGAAGAAAACTCGTCAAAGAAAAGTGGCCAGGTTTCAAATCCTTTTGGGGGCCTTCTGGGGATCTGCGTCACCTGAACACGAATCCCTTTGGCTTCAGCCCTGAAGATGCTGCTCGTGCAAGACACGGAGGGATGCAGGGAACACAGCCGCCCGTTCTCTGCTGTGGCACCGGGGCTGGAGGCCAGCAGCCGGAGGGGCCATGTGGTGCTGCTGTGCCCAGCCCCTCCGGCAGGCAGCCCCGCAGCCCCGGGACACCCCCAGGACCACAGCACCGTGCTTACCAGTCATCGGTTACCACATCAGGCCTTCACACCTCGTATTTGGCCAAGGACTGAGGTTTAAACTGTCTCGGCCTCCAGGAGCACCAACGTCTTCGTGCTATGCTGTAATTTTCTTCCTGTTGAGCAAAGTGCAGC
This sequence comes from Cygnus olor, assembly GCF_009769625.2. NCBI lineage: Eukaryota > Metazoa > Chordata > Aves > Anseriformes > Anatidae > Cygnus > Cygnus olor. The sequence goes on along the minus strand of NC_049177.1, from coordinate 26,017,846 downwards.
AGGTGCTGCGGCACCGACCACCCATCGGGTATCCCACCACACACAGACCGTGTCAGATGGCCGTCCTCACATAGGCGCTGCAAGATCAGCTTCTGCCACAGCGCAGTGTAAACTTCCCTGACAAATCCTTCAATCTGCTAGCAAGCAGGAGCTGCTGCGTTACTGAGCAAATACATTTGCAGCTCTAATTCCCGGCTCCGTCCAGCTGATCACGCCGGTGCGCTCTGGCTCGTCAGCACGCTCCGGCTGCTCGCCCGCCCAGCCACGCCAACAGCCGAGCTGTGCAGGGGGAATCCATTAAATGCCGGGCCTGGAAATAGCTGACCCAGATAACTCACACAGTAAGCTAGCCACCCCAGCACAGACGTGTCACCTCGCCTTTCGAGAGAGGCTGCAAATCGATGGGTTTCCTCCCGCCCTGCCCTTCTGGTTGCCTCCCAAGGTCTGCCTGCAGAGCAGAGCAGCGGGCCCATGGAGGAACGCTCCTGACCCCCGTCCTGCTGCGCGGCGTCTTGGCGGCAGGGAACAGTGACACTAGCGAGCATTTTGGGCTGCCAACCCCAGTCTCTGTGCTCATGATCTGGGGCAGAATGCTATTGCTGGGGAAGCCCTGCCCATGCGGTGCCAGGCTGTGCTCCTGGCGAGGGGACGGGCACATGGCACTCACCGCTGGCCCAGCCTGGGGAGGGGCAGGGGGTCTCGGCCACCCCATGCAGGCTGCTGCAGAGCAAGGCAGCGATGGATTCACCCCCGGCCCACGGGGCCCTAGGGCTGGCGGGGAGGAGGGAGCTGGCAGGGATGTGGCCGGGGGAGCGCCCTGCTCCTTCCACAGCACCTGGGCTTCCCGGGCCCTGTTCCACCCCGGGTGAGGCTTATCTCTCTCGTCACCTCTATCTCGTCACCCCTACCTCATCACCTCTATCTCATCACTCTTTTCTCCTCACCCCTATCTCCTCACCTCTATCTCCTCTATCTCGTCACTCTCAGCAGGGCTGCTGAGTGTCCTGGCAGCACGGCTCACCAGCACGGTGTCGGAGGCAGAGGAGCCACCGCTCCCCAGCCTGCCCTGCTCGTCAGACGGCCTGCCCCGTCTAACACACCGTGCTGCTGCACGGCTCTCTGCACGGCTCTCTGCATTGCTCCAGGCAGCAGCAATGAAGCGCTGCCAGCAGGGCTGCAAGCACAGAGGCTCCCGCAGGGCAGCAGAAGGCAACAGCCCCACGCCGTGCCTGAGAAGGCTTCCCCACACCCAGGGCATCCTCACCGCAGCCCCCGAGGGACCGGGAACCCCGGGGCAATGGGGCCGGGGGCTCCTGTTGCTGCGGGACTTTGCAAGTTGTGAGATTTCTGGGACAGGCTGCCAGCCACGTGTTCGCAGGCTTTTCTAGAACTGTGGCCAGTAATTAGACCAGTCAGTTTACATAGAATTAGTCCTGTTCAGTTAACCACAAAATTATGACTTCAGAGATTCGATCTCATTATTTGGCCAGTCAGCTTGGCAAGATGATCGCTATTCTCTCATTACACCACAGAAGCACTAAGACTTTGCCCTGGCTGCTATTTTCTCTGCTGCAACCAGGAGCAGGGGGATTTGGCACGGATCCTGCAGCAGGTTCTTTAGCCAAACACATGAAGCCTCATTAGCACCTGTAACAGGCAGGTATTTATTTCCATTAAGGCAGCTGGGGGTGCCTTCCTGCCAGGCACAGCACAAGCACACTGGGAGACAGCGTCCTGCTCGGCTGCCCAGAGAGCTCCTCTTGTCGCCTGGCATCTACTTGACTCCGTCTGCCGAAAGCCACGAGCAAGGCTGGCCCCAGGGCTCGGGACACCCGGTGTACTGGGGACGGGGCTGGGACAGGGCTGCCGTGGAAGGGCAGAAGGCCTCCCCGGTGCTGGAAGGGGCTGCAGAAGGCCCGCTGTGCAGGGCCCTGACCCCGACCCCCAGCACCGTTAGGCTGTAGGAAAATGGCATCATTTTTCCTCCCCCATATACTGGTGAAAGGGCTCAGGTGTGGGGCAGCTCCGTGTGCTGAAGCCATGCTGACCCCCCCCCGGTTTAACCCCACATGTGTGCTGTGCCCGGCCAGCAGCGCCCCCAGCCCCAAGCCGGGGACCCCAGCACCACCCATCGGGCACTGCAGAGTTTTCCTCTGCCTCCCATCCCTGTCACAAGCCCGTCCTTCAGCATTCACATCTCCACAGCTTCCAGCACCCCCAAAAGCCCTACATGCCCCAAACCCCACTGAACTGAACTCACTTTATTTTTGCTAAATAAGAACCAGCTCAGTGCCTGTACCACTTGCCCAGCGGTGTCCGGACTCAGTGTCCTGCATGCAGGCAGGCTGCCAGCGTGGAGGATGCAGCCCACGAGGGGAAATTGGGCACGCGGGGTGTGATGGTGGGGGCAGAGCCTTGCCCGGCTGCGGCCAGGGCACGGGGCACGCCTGCAGCGTGAACACCGACTGGTGTCAGCCTGTGCACCGGGACCTTGCCGACCTACTGCCACTGTCGTTGGTTCATATAGACCTCTCTCTGTCTCCCACTGCCATTTTTTCTTCCTTTTCAGTGAATCAGGCTGCAGGAATTGTTTTCCCCGTCTTTGTCACCGTGACTCTCCTTGCTTGGAGATAAGGGGAAAAGCAGCCGGCAGCAACGCCCAGGCTGTCTCAGCAAAGGAGCGATCACCAGGAATAGTTCGCTGTTCTTCCCTCTTCTAGACACTGGTGATTCAGTCCATCACTTGAAACCCGCGGCAGCACGGCAGTGGCAGGGCTGCACACCAAAGTGCCCTACAAGGCTGAAGCAGTTCGCATTTACTGCTCAGTCACATCCCGATCGCTTCCTGTAAAACCACGCAGTTGTGGGGAGCAGACCTCTCATTTTCTCAATGTTTACCACTGTGTCACACCAAGATTTGGCAAAAATTATGACGCTGTGTGCTGATACAGTTTCTTAAGGGTCACGGGTACAGGAAGAAAGAGGCGAGCAGGTGGGTGCAGACTGGGGGCAGAGTCCAAGTCCCCCCAGCTCCAGAAGCAGCCGAGCCCTCGCTGCCCCGTCCCTAGCACAGGCACGAGGGCAGGAGTGTCCTGGGAGCAGCAGGACAGGGACAGGGCGTGCTGGGGGCAGCCCAGGGCCCCGCAGGCTGGGGGTGCTGCTGCTGCCGGCCCCCAGCCCTCTCCTGAGGCCCCGGCAGCAAACGGCGCCGTGAGCCTGCCCCGGTGCGGCACAGACCCCGCTGCGGCTCTGGGAGGGTGGGTTGTCTGCCCGCACCCATCCGTCTTTGTTCTTGGCTTTATCATGTTAGGAATCAAAGTGGCAGATAGAAACGCTCACAGAGAGTTTTTTGCCTTTCTACGTACAGGCTCATTATGTTTTTAAGTCAGGGCTGATCTTCCCCCCATTAGATACAAGACATTAAAATCAATCATTAATAACTCTAAAAGGTTTGAGCAACAACAAACATACTTGTGTTTGAACATTAACAGAGGTATTTTTCCTTGATGACAGATTCTTTAGATAAATTCTAGAGATTATAAAACAGATTCTGTATTTCCAATTATTTTTCTACAGTATATTTTTAGAATAGGCTCCTGAAATAAGCTTCTGAAGCTCCAATTTTGAAAGCCAAAGGTTAATCCCTTAAGAGCTCAATAAACACTCATTACGGGGATGGAAAGCATTAGCGGGTGCAGGCAGGCAGGAGGGGATGAGCCTGCACCAGGCAGTGGCTGCTGGCACTGCTGGCCATCGGCGGGCTGCAGCACGGCCAGGGGGAGCTGACCTGCTCTTCGGGGGGAGAAAAGAGCCCCAAACTCACCAGGGGGGAAGGGGAGTCTCTTTGGTTTGCCTGAACCATCTCAGGTGAGCAGCTCATGGTTTGGACAACTCAGAGCCTCATTTATCTCCATCTCCTGGGCTCTCCATGGCCAACACCAGTTTCCTCTCCCCGGGCATCTCCCGAGCAAGGGGAAGGCTCCTGCAATAAAGGCGCAGCAGGAAGGAGGAGCGTGGAGCAAGACGCTGCAGCTGTGTGAGGAGGGCAGAGGGGCACGCTGCCTGCTGGGCGGGCAGGGGGAGGGACGTGCCCCGGGAACCGGCCCGCGAAGCACGGGGAAGGGGATGCTCTGATGGGAGCTCAGATAAACCAGATGCCATGAGACAGACCTGCTCGCAGGGTGCTGAGCGGGGCAAGGCTCCGCGCAGGGACCGCGCTCACGGCCTCTGCTCTGACACCGGCTCTTTGTTCACTGATGGAGACGGGAAACCTGTCTGTTCTCACCCAGAACACCTCAGAATAGCTTGTTATTCGTGATTCTTATGTTTTTTCTACAGTCAAAGTGCCTATCATTTTTTAGTGACTCAGGTGGAAGCCAGGTGAGTGTATTTGTAGGCAGGATTTAAATAAGGGAGCTGGGGACTTGGTGACAGAAAAGCCCCCGCAGCCACCACTTCCTACCACAACTGCAGTGCTCCAGCTTTTGTAGCTTAATCCGAAGCTGTGGCTTCAGTGACTGTACATTAAATTGGAAATGGCCTTAGTAATGATTGCCAGGGAATTCATTACCAGCAAGACCTGAGTTTCTGTGATTCTGTGGTTCTGAGTAGGCATTTCTTTTTCCTTTTTCTTACACTTTTTTTTTTTCCTCCCCCAGGTACTGGTATATCTCTTTTTGATTCCTTAGCATCACCTCATTCCTAATTGTCAGTGGGAATTGCCTGATTTTACCTCGAGTTGTCAAATGTGTGTTGGAGCTCTGCAGGACTGCTGGGCCCACGGCCGTCCGGGTGCTCGGGGCTATCCGGTGCGCGGTCTCCTCGCGGTGCGCAGGAGGGGCAGGGTGAGCCCTTCCAGGACATTAGAGGCGACTGTGACACACAGCTGGGGACAAAGGAGCCGGGTGGCCGTGTCGGAGGAGCAGCGCTCGGAGAAGGAGACTGGAGTGGCTGCCAGAGGTGGAGAATGGCAGGATAATGAGAACGGCAACAATAGCTGGAGGAGAGATGAAAGAGGGCTTGCCAGCCGAGGCATCGGAGCAGATTTACTGCTCAGGGTGCTCTGGTCCTGATCAGCTTCAAACCTGTCACGAGAGAGTCCAAAAAGAGAGACTTCTAACACTTAGTTTGAACTCCTGACACTTCTTTGTCATTACCCTGTTTTCACATATTCCCAAAATAAAATGAAATAACATTTCATTTTAATGGCATCAAGAAGGCTAAAAATGCCCGAATTTCATGATGCAGCAGCACTAAGCCGAATAATTTAGTTTCCATTTCCATTACTGCTATTTTTGAGGCCCTTCCTTCCCCAGGTTAAGCCCTTTGGACAACAGCATGAGGGGTACAGGAAGGAGCCTGCAGGGGGCCCCGCTCTCAGGGGAGCCTCCCTCTATCTAGATCAACTAATTTAGACCTGATCAGGAAAGAAAACGTGGGCACAAAATAAAAAAAAACTGGTGGATGAAAGCTCAGAAGGGCTTTGTTGCGTAATTTTCACACCAGCAGCAAGAGTTCACCTGCGCTTCTTTTAAATTGCTGTTGTTGCTCCCTCCAATCTATAGACAATGCACTAGATTTTCACCAATCATATTATTATTAGTCTCTGATTTTTTAGTCTTAGCTTTTACAAAATTCTTCCAGATCAGTTTTAAAATCTTCTTTCTAGTGTTTCATACACAGTGGGAAAGTTTGGCATCTGAAAATTTCTTCTGATTTTAGTACTCCTATAATTTTACTGTTGATAAAATTTATTTTAATCAAATAAATGACCTGATCCAAATACCATAGAGAAATGTCAAGAAACAATTTTGCCTACATTTAAATGGGTTTATAAAGAAATACTAAAAGGGAAACTTGACTGAAAATCCAATATTATCATATTTTCTAACATCTGCTAAACATTAGCAGATGATGTTTACCATTGCCTTGATTTGCCAGCGACGCAATTACAGGTATTTGCTAAATAATGTTTGCCTCCCTCTGTTCCAGAGCTGGTACCGGTGCCTTGTCGTACCCTTAAGACACGTGCACCTCCGGCAGGCAGAGCAGAGGTGAAACTTGCCCACGGGTAAGAGGTGAGGACGTGCAAAAGCTAGCTCCGGCAAAACCAGAGCCAGTTCTCGCAGCAGAGCCAGGGTGGGAGGTGCAGGGGCTCGGCTGCACGGGGAAATTTGGTCCCGCTGCAGCAGCAGCATGGATGCGGGGGCGCACAGCGCTCTGGGTGAGCCAGCGGAGCCGAGCAGGGCTGGAAGGAGGCAGCAGGCACCCAAGGGGACCCTGCTGCCCCCCCGGGCTGCCCCTGCAGCGGGGACACCCGCCTCGTGCCCCACCGAGACACGCTCGCAGGGCGCTTCGCTGCAGCACCTCAGAGCGAGTGCCACATTCATTCCCCTCGGCACATGAGGTAGCAAGTACTTAATTCAAATACTTAATTTTGTGATCTTCACTGTTTCCTGCCTGTTTGTCTTACGGCCATTTGAGAAAACTGCATAATGCGAGTGTTAACGCACTATTAAACCTCAGTAGAATTGTCTCTCTTGGCTGGTAGCTGAACAAAAGATCTTTTCTATTGAGAATAGTAATTTCAATTTAAAATGGCAATATAGGAAGCAGACAAGATGCTCCCTGCTGTAATTAGAACACGTTCTCCAGCACACTTTGTTATCTTTAGACTCCGGAAGTGTAGCAGTTCAACTAGGACTAATAAGTCACTTCCACTAACTCTATTTATTGCTGGGCTGGTATCGCAGGAGTATCGCAGCAGCAGTGCTGATCGGAAACTATTTGCATTTTCTGAAATACAGAAGGCACTCCAGCGCGGCAGTTCAGTTGTTTTTTTGTTTATAATATTAAGAAGGTTTAGTTGGCTTATAACGTTACTACAGGCAAAGAGGGAGAAGAAAAGACATATAATTCATCTGTGTGGGAATATATGAAAGTCGTATTGGGTGTCTGTTGGGCCTTATGATAAAGCACTCTGATCTCTCTTGCTTTCCTTTCATGATGTACCCATTATTGATTATAAAATTCTGATCTATAGATTATAGGATTATAATCTATCTATAATCTAATCATAAATATGAAATTATAATCCTTCATGCTCAACACTGTGTCATTCTGTCTTCCAAAGTTCACCCACTGTTGGGACTCTACAGCTCCTTGGGGCTTACGTTCTGCTGTGTGCATCTCTTGCTAATTAGCCCGTGAACAGCTTTTGTTTTCAAGACAGCAAAATGTCAGTTCAGATATTAAAAATGCACACAGGCGCACACTCCTCTCGCTGGGGCGGGGGAGAGGAGCTTCCGAGCCTGAGCAGCACGCACTGGAGTGCATCTCCTCCAGGACCCTGCGACCGCGGGATTTTGTCACCCCCTCGGTAGGGGACCGAGCCCCCAAGAGCAGCAGTAAGGACCGCGACTTCTGATCCACAGGGACAGCAAGCACGGAGGGCAGAGCAGCAGCGAAGCAGAGATGTTGTTGGCAAAAGCACCAGCTGAGCTTCGGGAACGGCTTCTGCTGGCAGTTTCTGTGAGCAGGGCGGCAGCTCAGCTAAGGCTCGCTTTCAGCCAGCAATGCATGTCATATCTGCAACAGACATGCCTGAAAATCCTTATCAGCTCTTGAACTGCCATTTCCCAGGTTTCCTTTCCAAGGAAGGGCACACAAAGGCAGCCGAGGCTTGCAGGGGTGAGCAGGGCCCGTGGCCGTGCCAGGGCTCGGCTGGGGCTGCAGCAGTGCGGGGTCAGGGTCTGTGCCGCCCGCTGCCCCTGCCCCAGCTTCTCAGGGCACCTCGCTCGCGTGCTGCATCCAGCTGGCTGCTGCCCTGCTCTGCTCAGGCGGAGCTGGGGCTGGAACCACACCGGAGCACAGAAACCCACCGTGTCAGCCCTTCAGGGGTGGGAAAAGGAGCGCTAGGCACCTCTTGTGGGAGATTTTACAAACCTTCCCCGCTATGAAGTGAACCTGCAAAATTCATGACTCCAAAAGTAATTAGGGTTTGAAGTACTTCGGAGATGCACACACATGGGGTTTTCAGACAGGCGCCTGGCCCACGTTGCCCAGTGTGAAGGAGCGTGCTGTGGTGGGCCAGGAGAGGCGCCGGGCTGCCCACAGCACGCGGGTCCCGCTGGCGGTGCTGTGCCAGGGCACAGAGGGACAGCCGCCACCCGCAGCGCGCACAGCCTGCTTCACCGTGCTCCTGCTGCGCCGCGCTCACCCTGCGCTCGCCGCACCCAGTGTGCACGGGCAGGGCTCCACTTCAGGGCCTGCTGCCATGGTCAGAACTGCTTTTGTCTTCAGTGCTAAAGGCATTTCTGTCCTGTACACCACTTCCTTGTCAGCCTCCAGCCTTCTGCCTCAGTTGCTAATGGCCACAAGTTCCTGTAGGAGGGCAGCAGGAATTGCTCACACTCAGCACAAAAGCAACTTTCCCCATACCTTTACGCTCACCCCTAAATTTTCCAAATACTTTCACTCACAAGTTCAGGCCACACCTGGGCATTTTCAGCATGCGAAGGTAGAGCTGGCAGGAAAAAAGAGATGGTGTAAATAGCCATTGCTAACAGTCTGTTTTCTATGTATTTTAAAGTATTTTTAGATAGACAAGGATGAGCTTCCCTTTTTTTGTACGAAGACGCATTTGCCTGAATCCTTTAAGCCAAAATTTCCCAAGCTCTCAGCTGTGTGCGGGCGGCCGCTCAGAAGTACAGCAGGTAAGGGGAGCCATTAACACAGAGACAAAAAATATCAACTGGCAAGCACATCACGCACCCAGGCGGTATGTAGGGCTAGGGACGGCTCAGCCCTTGGGCAGCGCCTGCCGTGGCTGCGGGGAACACACCGTGTGTGGGGCTGCCCCCAGGCAAAGCCACCCCTGGTGGCTGCCCCCTCAGGACTGCATTTGGCACCCGCAGCCCAGGCACCACTCAGCCCCTGCCGAGGCAGCAAGGGGGGGCTGCATCCCCAGAGGGTCTCAGGGATGGTGGGGGCTTCCTCCTCGGGCAGGGTGAGTGGGCGCTGGCAGCCCCCCAGTGCCTGCCCTCACCCGCCCCACACAGGGGGATGTACCTGTGTGTATCCACACGCACGTTTATCTCTGCCACAAGAAGGCATTGCAGTGATCTTTTATGGATCTCAGTCTGAGGCTGGTTTGGGTCCATTTTTCTTACTGGCACACTGAAATATTGAAATCTGTGCCTAGGTTTTGCTAACCAAAACCAACAGGTAGCAACAGCTGGATTTATGTCCAGCCCGTTCCCTTCGCACACCCACACACTGCTATAGTTCAGCATTAATTGGGCTGACTGGGAATTTCCATTTGCTTGCTAGCGTGCTTTCTTCTCTCGTTAGGGATACATCATCCCTTTGAGTTAAATCAGCTGTTAAAAGAACAAAACATTCAGTTTAATGGAAATCAGTGGTATAAAATCCTAAATTTTGCAGAAAGTGCGTTAAGAGGCAAAGCTGGAATGAATTCAGCTTCAGCTATACCAGCTAGAAACCTATTCAGCTACAAAAGCATATGCTGGAGTTATGGAGGAAAAGGTGCTAATGTAACATGTTTTATGGTTGTGCTCCAAAATAAGAACAGATTAGTGATACAAGCAGGAAGACGCTAATTTGCTGGCTGCAGATGAAGTCATGTAACAGTATGGCTGCTGAAAAATATGCCTTTTTCTTTACTCATTTAAGAGCTTGGACCTTTAACTGTTGAAGCCCTGCAGTCAGGATGTGCACACTTACACCAGTACGTGAGATTTCCACTCCCAGCACTGCCGGGCTCTGAAGGGAGGTGCTGAGACATGGGCTGGGGATGAAGTAGGAGGGACAGCGGCTGCCCAGGGCAGCGGCAGTGTCCTCGGCAGGTCCGTGGTGCCGAGGGAGCAGCGGAGGAGGGAAAGTCACCGCCCCGTGCTTGCCTCCCTCTGCCCCCCATCAAGAGTGGGACTGGCCCCCGGCTGGCAGAAGAGGGGAAAAGTGATGAAGGCAGAGCTACCAGGTGAGGTGGGCAACACTCAGCAAAAAGCCAGATATTGAGCCGCTGCATTAACTGGGGTGTATACAAGGAAAAGGGAAGCCTGGATGAAGCAGGAGCAATAAAGGAGAAAAGAATGCCAGGGATTTAAAAAACGTGCAGAGAAGAGAAACATCTCTTCCCATTGTTCTGAGGAAGGACAAGTGTTGTTCTGGAAAGATGCTGCTGCTGGTGGCACGTGGCAGCACCTGGCCAGCTGCTGGTGGAGGTTCCTCCCTGGGAGAAGCCGGAGCCATGCGCAAGCACCCTGAGGGCGCCGCCAAAAGCTGCAGGGCAGGCGGCAGCCTGATGCTCGTACGCATGTGAGCAGCACCCTTGCATCGCTGCAGTGCCCGCCCTCCAGACAAGCAACTGAAAAATGAGGGGGCACTCAAGAAAATGTTAGAGGGATGAGGCCAGTATCTTGGAAAATCCTGCCCTGGCATAGAAAAGACACTGCAGATTCTCAGACCAGATTGTAAATGTGAGCTTGGAGTCTTCAGTAATGGATGAACTGAGCTGTAGCCGAGTGGTGTGAAGCATCACGACTAGTGGAGATTCCCTTTGACCTTCAGGTTATTTATATTTTATATTCTTCCTTAACATGCCTACCAGTCCTACAAGAACATCACACCAGCGGAGGTGCCACCTCTCTGCACAGCTGTGACTTCGTGCTGGAGCTGGAAACCTGGCGTTGGTGTAACCGCTGCCCTGGGTGCCCGGGCAGACCGGGACACGTGAGCACACGCTACTGCCTGCTCCTGATCACCCCCACGCTGGTTCTTCGTGGTTCTCAGGGTCTCGTGTGAATGAACCACGGCCCTTTTCACAGCTCTGTTCACAAGCGTTATCCAAGAGAAGGCTGAGAAGTGCTTGGATCATGTCTCTAAGTACCCCACAAGAACAAATGCTGGGCTCCTTGGGGCACACCAGCACGGACACAGGGGCTGGGGGTGCAGCGGGCAGGCACCAGCAGCTGCCCCCACCCCGGTTAGCATCGGGCAGCGCTCCGGCACTGACCTTTCAGCTCCGCCGCTTGGCTTTCCGGCGCTGCTCAGCTCACAGCAGCAAGCAGGCTGCAGATCGTGGTGCATGTTTACTGATGCTATCAGTGCTGCTTCAGCATGACTCAAAATGTTCTCAAGACAGAATTCGAGAGCTGCCAAAAGAAGTGAGGCGTTAGCAATGGGCCTAACAAAATCGCTAATGAAATAACAATTGCAAAGCGAAAGATAAACTGAAGGACCTCTTGTGCGCTAATAGCATTGCTTTGTTTGTTCCATTCTATTTTTTTTACACGATGATCCAGGTCCTTTATTCAAATAAACTCTGGTTTTGGCCATGCAGCTGATTCTCCGGGGAGCAAGATGATGTTTTTATAAATGAGCACTGTGGGCTTGATACTGTTATACTGTGCTCCTCGCATGTCTGCTCTGTGGGCTGGGCGCTTTCTCTTGCGGCAATGCTGTGGCTGCGGAGTAATTTTTGTTAGCACTTTAAAATCCTAGAGGGCACCACTGAACAGTTTAGCAAACTGGACTTTTTTTTTTTTTTTTTTTTTTTACAATCCATGCTTTACAGGTGTTGCTGTCCTTGCCTCAGTCCCTCACTAGCTTTCCTTTCTCTTCATATTCAATTGTATTAAAACTAAAACGAATCTTCATAGTAAATGTGCAGCTAGTGGATGAGTACAAAAAGGAAAAAATGAATATATAGGAAGAAAAGGTCTTACTATTACAAAATCTAAGAAGTTGCTTCAAAGCCGTAGTCTGCGTAACTTGGCCCCGAGTAAATGCCAAGTTGGCGACTCCATCTGCAGCCACTTGCATATTCCTACAGGGGCACAATGCGCAGCTGATTTCCCAATTAAGCCCTCTCGACAAAGTAGTTTTATAATTCAGGCAGACTCAAAAGTTTGAGAAAGGAATGCATATTCATGAGGCACTAAGAGCCCTCCGTCTAAGGCGCAGCTTTCAGCTGAGCGCAGGCACCGGCTCGATGCGCCGCTCGCCGCCCGCCGGCGGAGGGCTGCAGCCAGCAGGTTGCCACCGGCCGGGCCCCCCCCGGGGGGCTCCAAGGAGCCGCTGCCCCCCGCAGCAGCGAGCACCGGGGACTCGGCGGGGCCGGGTCCACCCGCGATCGTGTCCCGCGTGGGTGGGCGGCGGGAGGCGTGCCGGGGGGGGGTCTGTCTGCCCGGGGGGGGTCTGTCTGCCCGGGGGGGGTCTGTCTGCCCGAGGGGAGGGTCCCCGGGCGGCCCCGGCCCCGGCAGGGCGAGGGCGGGGAGCGGCACCCAGCGCCGCCCGGCTGCGGGCGAGGGCGGTGCGGGGGGCGGGCGGCGCGCCCCTGGGCAGAGCCGGCGCCGGGAGCCGGCCCCCCCGGCCCCCGCCCGCCCCCGCCCGCGGCCGGCGCGGAGCCTCCCGCGGCACCGGGGCTGCGGCCGCGCTCCCCGCGGCGGCGCCACGCAGGGGCCGTCCCGCGGCACCCGGCCGCCCGCCAGCAGCCCCGGCAGCCCCGGCCCCGCCACGGGACCGGCCCGGCCATGGCAGCCGCGGGCGGGACGCCGCGCCCCGGCCGAGAGCGGAGCCGAGCGGGAGGCAGGTGGGGGCGCGGGGGGAGCCGCGGGGGGCGGCGGGGGGCGCGGGCGGCGGCTGCCCGGGGGCTGCGGGGGGAGCGGAGCGGGGCGGAGGAGCGCGGGCGGAGCGGCGGTGCCCCCGTCCCCCGGCGGCCCCCGGCGGCCCCCACCGCGGTACCGCCGCCCGGAGCTGCGCCGCGTCCCGGGGCAGCCGCCGCCGCGCTGCGGAGCTCGCTCTGCGCGTCCCGTCCCGTCCGGCCCCGCCGTGCCGAGCCCATCCGAGCCGTGCCGTGCCGATCCGAGCCATGCCGTGGCCGCGGCGGGCAGGGGGCGCCCCCCGGGAGGGGCGCGGAGCCCAGCGCCCGGCCGCACGCGGGGGCTCCCGCACCGGGAGCGCTGGGAAGGCGGCCCGGCAGCCCGTGCATCCCGTCAGGCTCCCTTTGCGCTTGTGTCGCTGTCTTTCAGATGCGCCGCCGGCCCTGTAGAGACTTTGCTGCTTCACCTCAGGCTTATCTGACCCTGCTGGAAAGATCATGACCGAAGCCCTCATCTCTGCTGCTTTGAATGGAACTGAACCCAACCTGTTGTCCGGCAGCGGCTGGTCGGCGGGAAATGCCACCACCAAGTGCTCCCTGACCAAAACCGGCTTCCAGTTCTACTACCTGCCCACCGTCTACATTCTAGTCTTTATCACTGGATTTTTGGGAAACAGCGTGGCGATCTGGATGTTTGTCTTCCACATGAGGCCTTGGAGCGGCATCTCGGTTTACATGTTCAACCTGGCGTTGGCCGACTTCTTGTATGTCTTGACGCTGCCCGCCCTCATCTTCTACTACTTCAATAAAACCGACTGGATCTTCGGGGATATCATGTGCAAACTGCAGAGGTTCATTTTCCACGTGAACCTCTATGGCAGTATTTTGTTTCTAACATGCATCAGCGTGCACAGGTACACGGGTGTCGTGCACCCCCTGAAGTCGCTCGGGAGGCTGAAGAAGAAGAACGCCGTTTACATCAGCAGCCTGGTCTGGGTCATCGTGGTGGCTGTGATTTCGCCGATACTCTTCTACTCGGGAACAGGGATAAGGAGAAATAAAACCATTACGTGCTACGACACCACGACCGATGATTACCTGAGAAGTTACTTCATTTACAGCATGTGCACCACGGTGTTTATGTTCTGCATCCCGTTCATAGTGATTCTTGGCTGTTATGGACTAATTGTGAAAGCTTTGATTTACAAAGATTTGGACAACTCTCCTCTTAGGAGGAAGTCGATTTACCTGGTTATTATTGTGTTGACAGTCTTTGCTGTGTCGTATCTTCCCTTCCACGTGATGAAGACCTTAAATCTAAGAGCCAGAGTGGATTTTCAGACTCCACAAATGTGTGCCTTCAACGATAAGGTTTATGCCACTTACCAAGTGACGAGGGGTCTGGCCAGCCTCAACAGCTGTGTAGACCCCATTCTTTATTTCCTGGCAGGTGACACCTTTCGAAGGCGGCTTTCCAGGGCAACCAGGAAATCATCCAGAAGAAGTGAACACAATGTGCAGTCCAAAAGTGAGGAAATGACTCTCAATATTTTATCAGAGTATAAGCAGAATGGAGATACGAGTTTGTGAATTAATGCAAAAGATTTGGGAACGGTTTGCAAAAATCCTCCACTTTGACAGAGTAGGGCACGATAGTGCTACAAGTGCGCGAGGAAAATTTATCAGTCTCTCAAACTCATTTTAGATAAAGCCTCTTTTTCTGATCTTAGAAAAAACTTAAGTGGAAGAACTTTAATCTTAATGGAGAATAACATGTCAAAATTCAGCTTTCCTTCTCCTTACAACGTTCTCGTTTCTTTCTGACTTGTGTCAGATAAAGTAAAATGAAGTAAATCCCCTAAAGGAAGACAGCAATCAAAGTGCTTCTGTTTCAATGACTTAGTCTCCCACATTCAAAGCGAACTTCATTAGCCTCCCTTTAAAAATAGGAAATAAAAGTAAGAAAGAGCAGTATCTTCTCTTCTGATGCTCAGTCCAAATACCGAGCCTCGGTGCTGTCCTTTCACTCGCTTGCCATTGTAAACAAGTGTGTAAATCAAGGTCCTGGTGTGGCTGTCACACCTTTACGGTTTCATTATTTCTTCATCTACTTCTAGTGTAGATAATTATTTGGTAGTTTGGTAACGTTTATGATTCAGTCTTCGAATGCCAGCGTGTTACAAAAGATAGGCTTACCGACGTGTGTGCATGATTATGCTTTCAGTTCACGGCGGCCGCTCGTGGCAGACGCGGAACCCGCAGCAGACCGCCGCGCGGGCGGATGGGTGGCTCTGGGAGCTGGTGCAGGCACCTGCCTCGCACCCGCGGGCAGCGGTGTGCTTCATGAGCTGCTGCTGGTGCACGGGTGTGCGCGGAGGGGCCATGTGCTGCAGCCCCCACCCTTGGCCACCGATGGTGGCGGTCATCCTGCAGGTCTTCACGGGTAGAGCGCCAGAAACGTGTCTGCTGAGACTGGCTGTGCCTTGTAGAGGAGTGGAATTACGTTATCTGAGTTACCTGCGTTTTCTTTTGGTGCAAGAATATTTCTGTTCCTGGCAATCTTTACAGAGAACATGAAAGTTGTTTCCCAAGAATATAACTATAAAAAACGATATATATATATATGGTTTATATTATATATATGTATAAATAATTGGGAAGGAATTAATTTTTTGGTATTGTGACAAATTACTGTATTAACAAGATGTTGCAATATACTACAGACTAAATCCACCCGTTTATTGTATATCTTCTCCAAATGTGGAATAGGTCATCTAAAATTAGTCAAGCCGAAATGTTGTGTAATACAAGAGCTAGTGATCAGACACAGATGAAACCTTACATGGGCAGTCATTCATTTCTCATATTTTTAAGAAATGTGTTTGAAAATAGTGTGTTAAAAGCAGTATGAAGGCATGCTTTAAATGATAAATTTAGTGTACAAAATTAAGTTCTATGTAATCCTAGGGGTGATTTAAGCAGATCCTCATTCCTCCAGTCTTCATAGTAAGAGTGAAATATTTATATTTTGCTTACTAATTTTCAGTGGTTGGTAACAAACAGGAGTAGCCCTCGTTACTTTTTGACATCGTTGTAAAGCAGCTTCTGTTCAGACATACAGCTTCTTAATCTGCAAAATCCCTATTTATTGAACTTATTTATTAGAAAACTAAATGTAAAGTATGTAAAGTGTGGTTCTCCGTGTTCATATTCAGAATTGGGCATTAATGGAAAATTTAACAGCATGTTTAAATCATTGTAACACTGTCTTCTAACAGAACATCTTTATAATAAACTCAATTCCACGCTGACTATTCACTCTTGATATATAACCTAGAGATAAATTAAACTACTAATATATAGCCTAGAGATAAATTAAACTACTGCTTAGGAAGCATAGCTTCTTGAAGCAATGTTAAGATCCCATTTAGCACTGTAAGATGAAAAATGGAGAGAGTGAAAAAATCCCAACCAAGGGTCAATTGCTAATTAATCCCTACTGACAAAACACTGTGGAATAGCACAGCCTATTTATATCACCAGAGAATGAGACTGATTCAGAATAAATGACTTCTTCTATTATGTGATTATTTGAGACTTCATTCAGCCGAGGCACGTCTTGTTTAGAATGGCAGATGAATTAAGCAGAGGGAGCACATTAAAATATGATATGCTCTGGATCTGCTTCTCTAGGTTTAGAATTGTATTCATGTCCCAGAGTTTGGTAGTCTATTTCTCTTTTTCCTTTCAGTTAGGAAATTAAATGTTCCACCAAGTCTTGTCCGAAAAAAGATCCTAAATGCAGAGACGCAGCAGAACAAAAACCTTGCACCCAGGTTGGTCCTTCTGTAGTTACTCACTGTCTTTTTGCAGTATGCCTCTCTAATAGGGCAAAGTTGGCTGGCTGTTACGCTGCGTATAATTCAAGTGCAACCAAATTGTACAAGCCCAGGTATCCTGGGTTTGGCATGCTGCAGGGGAAACCCACCTGTCTGCACAGATAGCCTGCTAGGGAAAATCCCCCCCAAGCTGCAAACGGCTGTACCTTCCCCACAAACCTGGGTCTTGAGCTCCCGGGGTGGATTTTGTGTGCTCATCCTGAAGCAGCTGTAAGATCTCTCTGCTTCGTCTTGCCTCACTGGAGAGAACTCTGCAATTGGCCTGGTGTGGTTACCCGGTTCGTTGCTGAGGTCTGTGCTGATATTTTATTTAACAGAGACCCTTTTTACTGCTGAGCAGCAAGGGCAGGCAGCTTCCCGCAGCATCTTCACCTCACAGAGGTGTACGGGAGCCTCCCGCCGACCCCAAGAATGATCATTAAACACAGTTTACACACACAGTTAATTTTCCTTCTTTTAGGTCCCATGACCTGCAGAGCTAACCCCTCAAACCGCATCCTACTCCTGTGTGGCGGCTCCCAGATGCACGCACACCGAGGTGTCGCAGCCAGCACTGAGACCAGCTGGAACTTGAGGCTAGTCCTCACAATCTCATGTAGCTCCTGCTGTTTTTTTTTTTTAAAGCACTGCTGTTTTTTGATGTAGGGTAGTCAGAGCCACTGCAAAATCACACCCAATTCGTATCTCCTCCCACCTGGCTGCTTGTTACCTGCAGAATCGCGTGCGTCGGGCTGTACCAGCGGCGGGGAGGCTGCTCAGGCACGGGGGACACCGCTGGGACAAAACCCAAGGCAGTGTGCTAGCTGCAGCCATTGGCTCCGGGGGAACTTGGCAAATCTGACGTTAAATATTTCCCTTTTGGTACTTATCCTTACTATGGTAGTGAAAAACAATCAGTCCATGGACATCCGTTTGGTTATTTGTGATGGGTATCATCGAAGAAGCCTTTCCCTAAGCCGCTTTACCGAACTTCCTTTCTGACCTATCTGATGTGTAAAGACTATGTAATCTCAATTACAGCCTGTGGGCTTTGGCTGGCATTGTTAATTAATTAGCAATGATGACAACGGGCTGTGTTAGTGGGAGCCAGATTCAGCTCATCAACTCACTACAAGACCACCTAAAAGCTCCACCTTCCCTCATTGTGCTGCATCAGCCTTTGACTAGCAAATGAAATCAAACATTTTGTGATCTCATGATCATGTCTTTAACCTATTTTTCCTCTGTGTCAATTTAGGAATCTTTTAATAAATACAAATCATTCACTGAAGATGCCAAAAGAAGTTTGAGGTAAATAGTTATTTACGAGCTTAAGACTTACCAAAGCATTCTACCATGATCCATGCAGAAACAAATCGTTATTCATTGATTATATTTTGCTTCCTACAGCTCATGGGGTTAATTTTTTTCTCATTTCTGCCCATTAACGCCCACATATTGTAATCTTTAATACAAAATGAAATCAGTATGAAACCTACACATGATCTGCTGTCAGTTCAGAGATTTTCATAACATAACGTCTAGGATTTGAAAGTCCCTTCCAACTGAACTATTCTATTCTATTCTATTCTATTCTATTCTATTCTATTCTATTCTATTCTATTTTTTTGTTTGTTTGTTTTGAATCCACTTCATATGATACAAAGTAAACAAAATCATAACGAAATCAAGATCAAGAGTATCTTAACTGCCCCAGCTTTGTGCAGAGGGCACTAAATGGCCTGCCAAGCTGCCTCCCAGCCCAGCCTGTCCCGTGGTGCTGTGGCATGGAGCGATGAGAATCTGCGGGACAACTGCCGCTGCTTAAGGAGGGGATTCCACAGGCACCAGACCGCAGGCTTCCTGTTTATGTCCAAGGACAGAAATGAAGATTTGTTTTCATAGTGTCAGCCCACAGAATAAACTCTCGGTCACACTGTGTGAGCCCAGCAGAAGGGGTCATTCCAGGCCTTCCTGTGCCTGGCATCCCGCTCCCCTCCATCCCGGCGCACAGGGACAGGGCAGGGGGCTGTGAGGCTGAGGGTCCCCTCGCAGAGGTCTGCCCGCCGGAGCGGCCGGCTCCTCGCATGCCCCGCAGTTGCAGGGCTGAGTCTGGAGCAGGCTGAGCTCAACTCGCTTGTCTTGCGAGCTCTAGTCCCTCCAAAGCCCAGGAAGAATGCATTATGCAAAGCGTCTGCTCTTTCCCACTGTCAAGGGAGGAAAGCCCTACCTGACCAGCAAGGTCTGTAACAGTTAAACAGGCTGGCCCCAGGGGTGGCAGGAGGCAGCAAACCCTGCTAATTGCCTCGCTGGGATGTTTTTTTCCCTGTTACTATTTTTTGTCTCCAGATCAGGCCAGAACAAAGATTAATAGAGTGATACGTCCTAAAACGGATATTGCTTATTCCTGTGATAAGCTCATTTTTCCAAGTCTATGTACTTGTACTTGTTGGTTAGCCTTGTGAAGATTTTGAAGGAAACTTCAGGCTGAAATTCTTTCTATTTGAATATGAAAAAGGTTTTCAGAGTTCCTGAGCAGCCGCCTGACGACCGCCATTAGCATCTATGGGAAGCACAGCACCTACGGGTGCCCACTGCTCACCAACAGTGCGCATACCAAGCTCACTGTCACACATCGCTTGTGTCCCTCCTGGGCACAGCCACCTTTGTACAGGAGGGACTCATGGAAACACAGCAAATTGCCCAGACTGACCCAATTAACCGGCAGCTGAGGCAGAACAAGGGCCATGGGAGAGGCCGCCACAGTCCCCCCGGCGCAGGCTGGGTCTTGTGGGCGCTGGAGCTGCAGAGGCGAAGCTGCGGGAGGTGATTCTGGGCCTGGGGCAGCTGGCGGAGACCTGCGCTGAAAGGCCTTAGCTTCAAAAAGGTAGAGCTGCTTGAACAGCGCTGTGTCACCCCACTTAAACTTGTGTTACTTCTAACTTCAAGTCCTTGGAACATAATCAGAATCTACTACTGAATATTATTTCTAGAGTCTAATTGTATTGGCACAATAATTGCAAATACTTTGGAGACATACAACTTGTGAATTAAGGCCACTACGTATTTTGTGACTATGAATTACAGTGTGTTTCAAGGATATATGTGAAAATGTTTATTTTTCTCTTGTATTGTGATTTCTATATTGTTAAGTTCAATTTTTGTGTAAATATTAGTGAAAATTGACTTTGCAATATCTGCAGAGACGGTGTTACTTGGTATTTCAGCTTCTCAGGTTATGTAACTGCTTTAATTAAATAGTAGTAAAAAAAATCCCCTTATTTGTATGTAATTTTAATGAATAAGAAGGTTTTGGTTTTTAATCAAGCACAGGTTTGTTTGCACGTACATTTGGTGTTAGGCATGGCTTTTGAAGTTGTAACTATTTTTAGTGACAGCAGAGCTGCAGCCGCAGAGTTACTGGCACTGTACCTAGCAACCTTCGTTGGAACAGGCACCAATAAAATTCTGAAACACTTTTCCTGCCTTTTGTGTTATTGCGGTTAATTCACATTTCTAGGTGATTCTTCAGACAGCGATACGTGGTTAAAAATAGATAACAAAAGGCTTACAAAATGCGTACATTTCAAGACCCCGTGAGGAAGTAGCCTGGCCAAGTGAAGAGCCCTCGGGTAGGCCGCGGGGTGCTGAGCTCTGTGGGCGCCCTCCCTCACGGTGGGACAGGGGCACCGAGCGCGGCTCTGCCCGAGGCCTGGGGCTGCTTCCCATCCGCGCCAGGCCCCACCGTCATTTCCAGTCTGGCCGGGGCGAAACCAGTTCCAGCTCCCTGTCCCTGCCCTCCCCGCCCTCCTGTTCCCTGCTCTCCCTGCCCGCTCCCTCTCGGTCTTGGGTATTCGTTCCCCTGTTACTGTCCGTGACTGCAGCCTTCCTCTGGCAGGCGGTAGCACATCACCACCCCGCACAGATAAAGAGCTGCATCTGTCTTTGCAGAGACTTTTCTTTCTCTTTGGCACTGGTTGCAGCATGCTGATTTTGTTGCAGGAAAGAAGGAAGGACTGCTCCTTTCCAAATGGCTTAACATTTAAAAATGATTAAAATGTTTAACCTCCTTTTTGATCCATACCTAGTCTGATAGAACAGGGTCAGAGGTGGGGGCCCCCCGGTGCCAGCCCTGCTGGGGGCAGGGGCACTGCACCCGCTGCTGGGGCCGTGCCGCAGGGACGGCGATCCACAGCCTCCGCGGGGTGCTGGTGTTGGACCACCCTCACTGTAAAAAAAAACATTTTCTTGTGTTTCACTGGTATTTCCAGTGCTTGCAGGAATTGGCAAGGTCCCCCCGTGCCCAATGCTCTCCAGGCCGGGCAGCCCCAGCGCTCAGCCCCCACCATGCCAGGTGCCCCTGTCCCGGCAGCGGCCCTGTGGCCCCACGCTGTGCTCGCTCCCTGTGCCCATGTCTGTGCCATACCAGGAGCCCAGTGCTCAGGGTGCCTGGGGGAACCCTGCTGGGACCCCTGTCCGGCCCCGGTCCTGCCCCACACTCCCAGCCCCAACCCCCAGCACGGCTGTGGGTCTGAGCGTGAATGACACGGCATGGCCCAGTGCTGGCGAGGCTGAAGCTAGCGTGGCTGCTGGCAGGGATATAAATCCCCGAGGCTTTGCAGGATGCTGTGGCAGCTGAGTGTGGGTGTTGCAAATGCCAGCAGTGCCTCGACATAAGGCACTGGGAGGACGGCGGGGTGCTGGGGGTGTTCGTAGGCACAGGGTGGGGTCGCACGTCCACACAGGGCTCCTGCAGCAGTCACCCACCTCGAGCACCGACCGGTTCACACCTCTCTTTGTGAGGTACCATTACCGCCCTCCTGGTCCCCCAGGAAACATTTCGAATCGGTCCTGCCCCCTGCCTCCCTTTCAGGCATGTCAGTTTGTGGTCCTGCAGAGCAGAACCTGAGCAGCAGCAGAAGAAACCGCAGGGAGAGGCCAGGTGCACAGGGAAGTTTGCTGAAAATCGGAATTTCTGTTGCCTGTAAAAAATGTCAACATTGTGAAAACAACTTTATGCTGTATTTAAACTTCCCAGCCCTGCAGCCGCGGGTGGAACCTCGCTCACGTGGTCTCTCCTTCTGGCCGCCAGCTGGGAGAAGCTTTGGGGTTATACGCAGCTTGGTACCAAGTATTATGCTAGTATTATTTTTAAATTCATAATTAAAGAGCACTTTTAAGAAACCATGCAAAGTTAACTCTTTGTAGCAACTTGCATGGTAGAATTTTAGTATCCTAGGTATAAGTTCCAGAGAAGTATGGTTATACAAGGAAAATAGGTTAACGTAGCATTGTAGAGGAGAGATGATTTATGTCTGATGTCACTGGCCATTTATTATGGGAGATTCATTGAACGACACCGCCATTACAAGAGGCTGCTGATACTTCTTTAAAGTCTCCAAATTGCCATCCCAGGAAAGTCTGGTGTCAGCACTGCTGTGGTGGCCAGAAATAACCCAGTGCTGGGCCAGCCCCTCCTGCACCAACAGCGAGCGGGCCGCAGGCGTGTCCCTGCACGGCTCTGGGGCGCTGCTGGAGCCGGTGGGGTGGGAGCCGGGGAGCCCAGACTTCATTTCTCCCCCTTAAAGGCTTTGCCCGGCATCGCCCTGTGCATGGCGAGGTGTCTGTGGGGGGGCCTGCCCCATGCGCAGGTAGGCACTGCTTGTGGTGCTGCAGACACCCAATTTGGGTCACTCACCGCACTGGGAAATGTTTTTCTGCTCTGAGAAAGCTTCGCCAGGACTGAGAAGCCCCTCCTGGAACAGCATGGCCTTCAAAAACATGAATTGATTCAAAGTGAAGTAATGCAGATTTTGTCACAGCCTACGGACACACCAGTACATCCCATGTAACCAGCAACAGCAGTAAGTGGTGTGACTTTGTTCGTGCTCCAGAAGAGGTGCAGACCGGTGACCCTGCCTTAGTGCTGCAGAGCACACGCAGCACGGCATGGGAAGCACGCACAGCTTTGGCAGAAAACGTGACACCAGCACTGGCAGTCTATAAAAGCCCAGCAAAAATAATAAACCACTTTGCTATAGGGAGGAAATGCATGTCAGTTTACAAAGCTGAAAAGGAATGACAAACCACCAAACCCTTGGGGCACTGCTTGTATGGGCTCCCCAGACGCCGGTGCCTGGAGGTGTCGCAGGAGGCGGCGGGGCCGGTCGGAGCCCGCTGCAAGGGCCTGGGCTGTGCTGGCAAGAGGCAGGGACCTCGGCTGCGCTGGGCGTGCAGTCGGGTAATTATTTCCTCCCAGCAACCCCTCATTGCCTGTATTCTATTCTATTAATCCCGTCACTGGAACGCGTACCTCCACGGAGCTGCTTGGGGCAGCAGCATGAGCTGTTAAAGGGCATGACTGTCCCCATTCCCAGCCCTGTCCCTGTTCCTGTTCCCAGCCCTGTCCCCAGCCCTGTCCCCAGCCCATCCCCAGCCCCTTTCCCACTCCATCCCACCCCGAGTGCCGGCCCCATGCAGGGCTGAGAGCAGTGCTTGGGAGGCAGGGCAGGATGGGCTTTGCCTCCTCCTGTCCCACTCCCTGGCACGTCTGGGGCAGGGGCTGCACCAGGCCCAGGTGAGGAAGCGCTGCGGGTGTGCAAATAAAACACGAAAAAAGGACTGGAAGGGTTTCTGTAGCAATTACCTTTGTGGCAACAACAGCCAGGCCAGATAAAAGCAGCATGGCCAGGCTCTGCCTGCACTTCCTTCTGGGCTGCAGCTTTCATCCGCCCCAGAAATGTGTTGGGACACGTTTGGCACAAGCGGAGAAGTAAGTTGTTGTTTAACATTCTGTGTATCACTGAGCTGTGGCACTGATGCTTCCTGCAAAAAATATCTGCAAGCGCGGCAAAGCTGTTTGATATTACAGGCCTTATTTAAACCAGCATTTAGATAGTAAAAACAGTCTCATTTCCCTCCATCCACACATACTGGCTACCCATTAACATTCTTTCTCATGCTCTTGCACGAAGACTAATTTTGGCAAGAGACGCTCTTGCCCTAGATTTTTCAAAGACTGCTTGTTTTAAAACAAAGTCGTCCGGGGAAGGGTGAGAGCTGGGGAGGGGCTGCGCCCCTGCCCTGCCCGCCCTGGCCCCCCCGTGGCCCCAGCACTGCGACCCCCGCGGGCACGGCGAGAGCCCGGGCCTCAGCCCAGGGAGGGAGCCTGGGCCAGGCGGGAGTTTCTGCTCGGAGCAGTGGGAAAAAGAAGGATTCAAAGGCTGCCGTTGACATTTACATGCTAAAAATAAAGCTCCCAGTGTTGAACGCTTTCAAAAAAAATTATGCCAATATTCATATATTACTTAAGGGACTCAATTCAGAGTAGAAGCTCCAGTTTCATAAGCCTGCTCTTGCTACTGTCAGAAAATCACCAAAATGGTCTTTTACTTCTCAGGTTGTTTCCTTTAGGCACTGGGCAAAATGTCACTGACAGCGAGAACCGAGCACAGGGAAAATCAGAGGAAGAGCGACCTGCGGGTGACCAGTGCAGCAACATGGAAAGAGGTGTAATGAGACCCAGGGAGGCACATCAACAGCTAAACCCTCACTTCAAGCAGATGGGAAAGACTGACTTGAGTGTTTGGATGGGATTCAATGAAAATGTTCTCTAGCCTTCCCTTTCTGCATGGGGAATAAATCTGCAAAGAAAAACATTTCTCTCTGCTGTTTGCTGGCAGGACTGGCATTATACCCGTGATATCTAGCACTGCTGCGGCCAGCTTCCTATGTGTTTGTTGAGAAGTACCCTGAAAAGTTTCTCTGACTGGCTGTAGGCACATCAGCTGTCTTCTCGAAGCTAACAGACGTGGATGCCATTTAACCGCCGTTCCCCAGGTAGCTGCTGTGTCATCAGCTGCCTTCGGTGCACGCACACAGGGAAGCAGACCGGCATTTTCGGGTGGCAGATCCCAGGTGGCAGGGCCCTGTACAGGACGGCTCCACGAAGGACACTCGCCTACCAAGCCCTTGGTTGTCCTCTCCGTGTGCTGAGGGGCGGCCGTCGAGGAGCTTCGCCGCCTGCACAGCCCCAGCCCCACGCGTCCCCAGCCGGGCTGGCCGGGGGCTCTGCTGGTTTAGGCTCTCCTGCAGCTGATCCTGGAGGGATGACTCAGCCCCAAGTATAGTTATCTGCACCTGAAATAGAGCCGAGCCGTGGCGCAGATCCCCAGCTGGTGCTGTGCGTGTCAGCCCTGCGACTGCTCGTAAATCAGCGAGCTGGAGGTGCAGAGCAGGGCCGGGCACCGGCGGGCACAGGTGGCCACTCGCCGTGGAGCTGGGTCCGTCAAAACCACTGGTGGGCCGGGGTCTGGAAGCGAAACTGCAAGATGAACTCTGCTTCCCTGCCAGGGTGCCACGGCTATTTCATGTTTTTATAGAAACAAAAGCTCTCGGTTGCTGCTCTTCTTAATCAGTTAATACTAACCAGAGAGCTTATGAATAGGATCAGTTTACACTGGATCTAAAAATATACCCCCAGCTACATTCAGGCACACACATATATATCTGTGTGTATAAATATGTGCGTGTGCATATACACAAATTCTGAGAGCCAATGGTGATTTATGCTCTTTTTCCACTTTGACTGACCCATTAGAAATTGCTTATTGCAATACGAGCCTCACAGGGCGAGAAGTTTTACACATTTCACCTCAGTTCCTCACAGTGTCATTTGAAAGGTGCTGCAGACATTCACTGACACCGCTTGTGTGGACGCAGAGCAGGTGCCCGGGCCGAGGGGACCCCGAGCCCAGCCCCAGCATCCCGGAGGGACAGGACGGGGCAGCCGTGCCCCTCGGCTGAGCCCCATCGCAGGCACCATGGCAGCGAGAGGCTGTGCTCCGAGGGCTCTGATTTGCCTCCCAGTCTGAGTTGTTTAAAACATCAAGCAATATTTTGCCTCTCAGAATAAGATAAACCAATTAATTTTTGACAGGGTTTACCCTAGCAAACACCAGAAATCAATTTGCACGTTGTGAAATGCTCCTGAAACCTTTCAGGGGAACAAAGCTCCCGGGGTGTGTGGAGGGGAGCTGGATGTGCTCTTGTGCTCTCCTCCCGTGTGGCTTTGTTATGCCTAATGACAGAGATTGAATGAAAACCTGAGGCTTAATTACTGCACAGTGACTAACCTGGCTGTCATCACTACCTGTAATCAAGTGCCAGAAGTAAGGCCAGGAGTCTCGGCGGCTCCTGGGATACGCAGCTGGGTGGCGAAGCAGGAGCGGAGCCACGGCCCCGTGCCGCAGGGCTGGGTCTGGCACCACCTCCACCAGTGGCAGAGCTGGTGGGAGTGGGTGGGATGGGATGGGACAGGGACCCGGCGGGGTGCAGCCCCCAGCATCGGGGTGCACATAGCGCCCACGGGAAAATCACTCGAGAGGCAGCAGCTGGATGGCTGTATCCAAAAATAAGACAGCAAATTAATTTCACCATGGCAAAGTGCAGTGAATTTCAAATTTTCTGTGTTCTTTTTCTGTTTTCTGTGATACCCTGATCCCACTTGATGCTGTCAAAGCAGCCACTCCTCGCTTTTCTCAACCGAGGCCTCTTGAGCCGGGCACTTTGCACCTGAGCATCCCGGGGTATGGGGCTGGGGCCCCCAGAAACCCTGCCTGGGACCTGGCATGGGGCTGGCGCTCCTCGAGGGGCCTTCGCTCTCCCTTCCCAGGAAGCTTTCAGGGGTATAAATATTCACATGAGATCACTCAAAGTGAGTGAGTCACATTTCAGTGTCATCTAATTATTAGTTTTATTATATGATATTTGCCAGCTCATATTGTAAACAGAGCTACTTTATATAACATATGGAGAAGCGTGTCAGGCTGCCAGTGGTTTTCAAAATCTCTGCTTTGAAAGTGATTTGAGTGTGATGCCTGTTTTCATAGACTCCGAACCTGCAAAGTTGTTAACGTCTTATCCCACGAATTTGAGTGGTAATGCAAATGCAGTAGTCACAAAACCTTCTGAACTACCAGCCTGTGTGGGAAGGAAATAATTTCCCAGGTGCCTAATTCCTTTGCTAGCATTGATGCCATGGCTGTGACTTAAAGAAATGTCGGCAGCAGCAAAAGAAAAATGCAACGGGTCCCTGTGCCACTCTTCACTGTTAGACAGTAAGAACATGTCAGGGCTGGCACTGCTTCCCTTCCCATTATTTGTTTTGGATCTGTCAGATTGCAAGCTACAGGCTGGTCCTCAGGTCTGCTCCTCTCCTTACAGGCTACAGTTTGTCACTTACGGAATTCAGTGTAAGATAGCAGGTGCAACCTCGAAATACACAGTTCTAGATACGGAGCCAGGGAGGGTCATGGCTGCAGCACCAGGCGGTGGAGCAAAGCCATCTAGGATGGGGCATCGGGGACAGAGGCCCCTGCCTTGCCCCACGCACGCTGACACAGACACAGGAAGCAGCCCGGGTTTCTAGCCAGGCAGAGCAGTGGCACTGTGGTTCTGCTTGGAGAAAGGACGTCAGCCTCGGGGCTGGCAGGTGAACAAAGCGGCCCAGCAGCCGGGCACTGTGGAACTCCCAGTGCTCACGAACCTGTTTGCCATCGATTGGTGCCATGGGGGCACAGAGCACAGCCACCCCTGTGGGACTTGGTGGTGGTGGCACCCCAGGGACACGCTCGTTTAATGAAAGCAGGCTGCGTGGCTGGAGAGCCTGGGGCACCGGCACCGCCAGGCTTGCGGCCCTCGCAGGCGACTGCGCTTGCCAAGTGCTGCCAGTTAGCGCTGCCAGTCAGCGCTGCTTTATCCGTACCCTGCAGAGAATAAAGCAGCCTTGTCCCAGGGCAGCACTGTGCGTGGGAAGCAGCTTGGGCCCCTTTCGCACCCGTGCCAGCAGAGGCTGGCCAGCCGGGGCCGTCTTTCCTCTGGGCCTCAGGACGCACAGATGGCACCACCAGTCCAGCGGGGCCAGCCTGCGGCTGCGACAGCACCGGCGGCAGCACAGCGCACCGCTCGCCCCCGTGTCTTGGCACCGCGCACAAGAGATGGGCCCATGGTGGGGCATGGGGTCACAGAGCCTTCAGCCCTGTCCCTTCCCAGGCATGCCCCTCTGCCAGACCCCAGGGCCAGGGGCGCGAGTGGTGGTGGCCCCCTTGCCACAGAGATCTGCAGCGTGTGGCTGAAGAGTGTCCCTGCTGCCTCAGCCGCACACGTGGACCTAGCACAGCACCCACAGCATGCACAGCGTGCACAGCACCTGCGGCGTGCAGCACCCACAGCGTGCACAGCGTGCACAGCACCCGCAGCATGCAGCACCCACAGCGTGCACAGCACCCGCAGCGTGCAGCTCCCACAGTGTGCACAGCATGCACAGCACACCCAGCATCAGCTTCGCAGCATCGCAGCTTTGATTTCTCAGGCTCCTGGTCTATTTTGAAAGGAAAGCAGTTCTGCTTCAGCCCAGTGAAAGTCAGTGCTGTAATTAATTAACCACCAGACAAGTTTGGAGGATGAAGACAAGTGGCACACGCTCCGAACGAGCTGCTCTCGAGCTTTTCCCAGTCACTTGGTGTCTCGTGGCTTGCAGAGATGTGCGCTATTGCTTCAGCTTTGTTTTGACTGACTGTGAGAGGGAAGAGAGCTCTGGAGGCTGCTGAGGTTTGGTTGATGTCACTTTAGGAGACCTCACTGCTTTCCTTTGTAACCGAGAAGTGGTGCTTCATTAACCATCCCCAGCGCATCCAGCAGAACAAGAGGTGGGTGTCCTGGCCCCAGCACGGCCGCGGCTCCAGCGCTGCCATCCCGCAGGGCCCTGCGCTGGCTGCTCCCTGCTTGCCCTCAGACACCCTGAGTGCTCCTCCAGTTCCTGCAGGCAGCTGCAGGAGATGGAGTGGGGCGGGGGGCGCTGAGGATGAGGTGTGAGCACTGCCCCACACACACCCCCTGCCCCATTGATGTGTGCAGACGTGTTCCCAGCCGGCAGCGTGGTACCAAGGCCGCCTTCCCTTCCCTGGTGCACCACCAGTCCCGGCTGGCTTAAAGCACTAGGGAACATTTCAGAGCTGGATTTAAAGGATCTTTTGCGGCTACTGCCTGCTGCAGGGCGTTTTGTTAGCAATGCCCATCAGCCCTGTAGGAGGCTCCCAGGCGTGTGCCCTCGATTGTCCTAAAATAGCAGGCGGTGTGTTCGTCACCTCTGGCTTCCAGATCCATTCAGTTACCTGCACGCAGCAGCTGCTGAAGTGCCCTTTAAATGGACACCAGTTCCTCCCCTCTGCTGTTCTCTCACAAACCGCCTGGGCTCCCTCCTTGCTGCCCCTGCCATGTCCCCACCCTGGCCGCTCCATCGCACACCAAGTGCCCTTCGCCGCCGGGCCCTCTGTGCTGTCCTTGCTTTTTCCAAAGGCCAGACATAACACTGGATGGGTGGGCAAACTGCTCCTGCAGCACTCTTGTGTTTAAGGACATCGTTCTCATTTTTATTTATTTATGTTTTTGGTAAACAAATAGAATTCCATGTTAGGAAGGGGAACTAGCTAGTTCCCTCCGTAGCAAAGACCTGGTGAAGGCTGCCAGTGTCAGCCCAAGGCAGGGGACCGCAGCTCCCTGGTGTCACTGAGCACGCAGCCCCTGTAGGGGACAGAAAAAGGGGAAAAATGTGATCCGTCACAGTTGGCTCAGTGCCCCTAAACGGGGTCTGCGTGGCTCGAAGCTGACCTGGGCACTCCCTCAGCCCAGGCCGCTCCTAAGGAAGCACCGAGGTGGTGCAGGAAGGCCACGGGGTGGAAGCCAGGGCTCCCTCTGCAGCTGCGAGGTGCCTCGCCTCGCCGCGCCGCTCCCTCCATCGCCGCTGTGCCTGGGCGGAGGCACGGCCTGGGCCTGCCGCGGCCTGGTGGGGCCAGTGCCTGCGGCCCACCCTGCCCCTGCTGCCACCAGCCACCCACTGGGCCTGCGGGGCCCTCTTGCTGCCACAGTGGTGGAGGTGACCTGCCTGAGGCACCTGCAGCGGGGACACAGGGGGACGTGAAGACGCAGGCGTGTGCTGGCTGCAGGACGCCCGCCAGCCCCACGGGCAGCCCGGGGATGGGGCACGGCCCGTGGGGTCACAGAGAACACGCCTGGGAAGTCATCATGCAGGCACACCGACACAGGCAGCCACATTTGGTCAGTAATTCATTAAATGCCGTGGTGCTTCCAGCATTTAGCACTAACCCGGTGCGCAGTGAGCATCAGGCAGATGCATTAATACACAGAAATGGGTTTCTCTCTCAGACAGCAGGGCACGGCCGCCCCGCAGCTGTGGTCAGCGACGGCCGGGCACGGCAGGCACGCCGCGGGGACGGGCGGAGTCCTCCTGCCGCCAGCACGCCCTCCGTCCGCAGCGCCACCCTGAAGGCTGCGGCCGAAAAATAATTAAAAACAAAACAAAAGGCATTTCTTTAGCAAGGACTTAAATGAAGCAGAGGTGATTAAGTGCAATGCACTGCATTTCCAACTACTTAATTAGAAACAGTACGCTGTAGGAAATTATCATGCCACATTATTTCAGTAAAAAGCTTTTCAATAAGAAGATTAAACAAGTCTGTAGTGCATGAAGATATGAGCAGGTTATAATTACTATTGACCTCACCTCATCAGCACTATTTAATTGATGTCAGGGTCTTTGTCTGCTTGTTCAAATTAATCAGCATCTTCCGTCCTCCAAAGACCACGTTTGCAAACGTCCTAAGGAAGCAGAAATCTTTGTTGTTTTTTTTTTCTCTCTTTTCTTCAACACTCTTATCTGAAATGTTGGCATCTCTGGTGGAACCAGGGGCACACACTGTCTGCATTTTTAAAATAAGGCATTAAAATAGCTACTCGGAGCCACCTCCTGCCACTTGTGTTTCCCAGTCTCTTGAAGCACGTTAGCTTTTTTCTGGAAATATAATTTTACACTTTCAGGAGCAAGCTGATCCCAAGTGGGCTGTAGATATCACTTGGTTTCTTTCCAAAACAGCCTCCAGCCCTGCCCCAGCCCCCGGTGGGGTCGGCAGCGGGCTGGGTGCCTCGGGGTGCTCTGCAGACACATGGGTTGATGCACAGGGCTTTTCCAGAGCACCAGCTTCAGTTTTTACCCTGCTGTCTGTGAGTATCTGAATGCCCTATATGATGGGTTTTAAAAGAAAATCTCCACGCAGTCGTTTAAGCGAGAGGTGCTACAGCTGAAAAGGCAAGGATTGACACTGTGCTTATGTGCAGTAAAGTTTGAGGTGTATGAAGCCAATAAAAGGTGGTGAGCAGACACCAGACAGCATGAACAAGGGGAAAACTATTTTAAATGAAACAGATAATCTGGTTATACCTGAACCAAACAGAACCAGAATCAGGAAACTTCTCCTTTGTCACTACCATAATTTTACCATGAAATCTACTGTAAGAAAAAGAAAAAAAAACACTAGTGAAACTTTTCCGCTAGGCCTTGGGCACCAGCCCAACCCCAATTAAACTCCCTGGAGGGGGCGATCTCTGTGAGGCATTGGGTACTGCCCTGGGCTCCCCACGTCCCACCCGGCCAGCCAGGGCATGTCCTGCAGACACAGGGCAGGAGACACGTCCTGTCCCATCCCACCTGTCCCTTCATGTCCTGTCACATCCCACCATGTCCTGTGACATCCCATCACATCCTACCATGTCTCCTCCCTCCCCATTTTACCCTGCAAATGCACAGGAAGCAGATTTGAGGAAGGGATTTCCTTATGTAACTCACGAGCACATTCACAATCCTCTTAAACTCAACAAGTCCTTTGCATTTTGCATGTATGGTGGCACTAGCTACCAAAACCCAAGGAGATGGCTGGGCCTGCTCACCCAATTCTATGTGAAAACCAGAAAGATTGGCAGTGTGTGCTCAGGGCAGAGGGCACCAGGGGAGGAACCACATCACCCTCAAGGAGTGGGCTTGCATCACCAGGAGGCCACCACTGATGGGGACACGTGCTCTTGGTGGCACATCTGATGGGAATGGTGTGAGGGGAGGTCCGGGCACCCGAACTATTTCAGGGCGACGGCAGTGCCCAGCCTGCCTCCTTCTGCACCACTCCTTCGCTCGCCTCGCTGCCAGCACAGCCCTGGGTCCCCAGCCGGAGGAGTCCGGCTGTCGGTGGGCAGAAAGCGCGCTGGCACTGCTGCCTGTGCCCACACCAGGCAGAGCAACCCACCCTCGTGGCAGACGAGTCGTGGGCACCCTAAGCCATTCCTTAACGAGTTGAGGATTTCAAGATTTTCTAAAATTACAGAGCGACTTCTCCACTGCGCCTTTCATTGTGCTAAGCTGATTATTACCATTTAGGAAAAAAAAAAAAGAAGTAAAAAGTAGCTTAATTCTATATTTTAGCAAAGCTTCTTTACTAAATGCATTCAGGAGAAAAATACGTCTTTTCAGAGGACCAGAAACTATTAGGAGAGATTTGCTGCAGGAGTCCATCCTCTGCCCAGCTCCTTACAGCCCTTTATGTGTCCTGGGTTTTGTTTAGATTTTAGTTTGCTAAATACCGAGAAAAAATATGTCATGGCAGTAATGGGCTGAAGCAGGAAAATGTCAGACAGCGTCACCTCCACGATACGCAGCACAATGCCACCTGACCATGCCGGAGCACAGCCAGAGGCCATGGCCCAGGCCAGCAGCTTCCAAGCACCCCAGGTCCATCCCAGAGCACTGCTGCAGCCTAGCCCAGCAATTTATTGCAGCTTCCATTATTTCCTAGAGGTAATCACCTGATTACAGCACACCACTGTAATTATCACGGCACCCAGCGGGACTCACGGAGACCACAGTGGGCAATTACCCGCCGTGCAGCCCGCGCACAAGCAGGCAGTGTGTCCGTTGTTTGTGAGCTGTGATGGATGCATGGCACCGTACCGTCCCTACTGCGGGACCCTATTGCCCTATTTCTGCACTCGCCCAAGCTGTGCTTTCAGCTCATGGCTTCAAAAGCTGAACATACAAAAAGAAACAACTCCTGGGGAGCGGTGCCCGAGCAGCGGTGCTGCCGGCAGCACTGGAGCTGCGGCGGGGGAGGCGGCCGGGCCCGACGCCAGCTCCGGCACCGGTTGGTGGCTGCCCCACAGCCCCTCGCAGCGCAGGGCGTCAGCGCCTGCCAGGCCCCGGGGGTCAGCCACGGCCCCCGGCCGATGGGCAGCTGCTGCCAGCACGGCCGTTCCCTTTGAAGCAGCCTTTCATCACGGCTCCCCGCGGCCTCCTCTTTGTGCGCTGCCAACAACTCCAGCTCCCCCGGCGCTTCTGCCCAGGTCAGCTTCTCCTCGCTCGTCGCCCTCCTTCTGCCTCGGCCGCTCCGCGGTGGCTTTGCATCTCTCCCGGGCTCAGCACCCACGACTGCGCTCCAAGCTCAGACTGCACTTTGGATAACATTTATTATTGCACAGCAGACAGGAAAAAATGTTATACAAAGGATACCATGCACCCACGTTTGCTTTTTCTTGCAATAACATAGCATTTCTGGCTCCCGTTCAGCCCACGCGCTGCTGCAGCCTCAGCTCCGTCCTCCCCGCCAGCGCCTGCAGAAGGAGCAAGTGGAGGAAACAAAATGTAAACTGCTTTTGGGAGGGGGAAGCAAAACTTAAACTGCCTTTGTGCTCCCGTTTGGCACCGGGGCTGATGCACCTGGAGCTGGGTTGCCCGCAGCCTCTGCAGCGCTGAGCATGGCTGCGGGGATGTGTTGGGTCCGCAGCCCCAGCCCAGGTGTGCACACCGTGACATGGCGAGGAGCAGAACGTCCCCTGAGCCCCGGCAGTGCCCGGCGCAGCCCCTGGCCGCACCTCAGCCTGGTGTCTCGGCGCAGGGCACCACCACGCTGGTGGTAGCGCACCGCAGGGTTTGGCCGTGCTGTGGGCAGGGGAGGCGTTTGCATTTCATACCTGGTTTACAGCGGGCTGAGCAATTCAGAAGTCAGCAGGCTTCCAAAAGTAAATGAGGGGAAAAACTGCTGCTGATTTAGGAAGCTATTTTGTGCTTGGAGCCAGAAGGTGGCTGTTTTTACAGCCAGAATTACGCTTTCATCACAAGCCTGCCATTTATTTTAGTGCCCTGCGACTTGAGGTGTGTCCAAGAGCCAGGTGCATCACCGTGTCCCCGACAGGTCCCACAGAGCCATGCCAGGCACCGCCCGTTCCGCTCTGCAGCTGCAGGCACAGCCACAGGAGCTGCGGTCTGGGGGCACCGGGCTGCAGCTGCAGCGAGGCTGAGTGGCCGGCGTGCCTGTGGGCACCCCGTGAGGCTCCCCACACATGGCCAAGTCCTTGGTGAAAATCACGGCAGTTGTGTGACCAGGGAAAGCCAGGGTTGAGGCTGGAGCAGCCTCCAGCGCTGGGGCACCGGCAGCACCCGGGGGCCAGGCTGAGGGCCCCCTCCCGGCAGCCCTGGCCCATGCTGCACCCAGGGTTTCAGGAAGAGGGGAAAGGGTTTCTCTGCTGTTCCGAAATGAGAACAAATTTCCACCAGGCCTATGGAAACGGAGGGAGGCGTTTTCTCTCATTTGAGAAGCAGTCACTGCTGTATACCCATTTTAATCGCAGCATCGCAGTGCCAGATCTCCAAAGTGCCATGCTCCTCCTGCAGGGCGACCTTGCAAAATGACCTTGCACAGGCAAGTAGCAGCAGGGCTTTCTGCAGGCTGAGGGCAGGCAGAGAACAGCTTCCAGCTAGCGGAGCAGGAAGGAAAAGAGTGCCGGGTGTGCAGGCGACCGAAGGGGAAGGGACGGGAGAGGTGCGTCTGAGCGACGGAGGGGAGCACAAAATGGCAAGCGCTTCTGTGCTCCTCGCACAGCGAGACCGCAACCCTGCCATCACGGAGACGCACTGAACAGAGCAACTCAGCACTGGAGCAAAACAAGGTGGGTGTGAAGAGGCTAGGAAAGGAGTCGTGATGTTTTGGTAAAATGTAAATTAGCGTTCAGCAGCGTGCTCGGCGAACAGTGATCCAGATATGAAAGTAAGTATGTTATGATGGAAACAAGGTAAATGAAGTCTAATAACCCCAGCAGTTTAGAGGAGGAGTGCTCCAGCATTACGATTGGTTCAGATGTGTCAGTAACAAGAAGATGCATTAAAATCATGAAGTGTTTTATTTTTGGAAAGATGATGTATTTCTCTTGAGCTTAATAGTGTCCTAATCCCACTAAAAGAAAGACTAAGTTATAATGTGAGCTCCTAAATAATGTATCACAGGTCAATTTTGAAACACACCAGAAAGCATCATTTAGCACTGAAGGTTTTTTATTCCCTTTAGGTATGGTAATGCATTAGTTGGATCCCAACTTCTTCGGCACTGCAAGCGTCTCGGTGGCTCTTCCCATCACACACACGCACTATTCGGCAGGAATTGGCTTTGCAGCTTTATAATGGGCCTCCTGTCTTGCAAAGCTTTGGGATCGCTCCTTTTAATGTGGATTTATGGCCACTTGTACTCTTGCTCTTCACAAAAACATCAGGAATAGGTTAGGTAAAATGTTAGGCAGTTTAAATAAGCATCAACCCTTGCTGCGCCAAGGGATTGATGGGAGACCAGCAGTGGCAGTGCTGGAGCCAGCTCTGGACTCGCAGCTCCCAGCTGCTGGCCAGCCTTAGCACAGGGACTGACCCCATCCTCCAGTGCTGTACGGAGCTGGTCTCGTACTGACACAGATTTTAGCTCTGTGGTACATAGGCAAAACATATACATGTTTATTCTGGAAGGAGAACAACTTATTCTGTAAACTGTAGTTAGCCATTACATGTTTCGATATCAGGATACTGGATAGCTGGGTACCATCCCCGAGAAAGGCTGCCCAATTAAAGAGCCCTCAAATGGAGGCAGTACAGGCAGGGATGCTAAAAGCCTGTAATAAAACTCTTCCCCAGGCTGACAGAGGTAATTGCTGTGAAACCCATTTCCATACATGCTCCCCATCACGAAGCCAAAGCACGTGCCGTGAGCACGGCCTGGCTCCTTCTCCTCCCGAGGTGCCTCCAGGCCGCTGCCGGCCCAGCACCAGCACCGACCTGCCCGTGCATGAAAAACAAGAAGGGGATGGTGGAAAATGCTAATTTGCTTTTCTGAAGAACAGCCTTTCTCTTCCTCTGCAAACCCACTGAGCAAGGACCCGCAGCCGCAGGCATCGCCATGGTTACTGCTTGGCGCACGCACGCTGCCTGCTCCGGCGACACCAGCGCTCGGCCAGGCTGCGGGAGCAAGGCAGGAGCCGGAGGAGGACGCAGAGGGACACGATCGCACTTGGCGACACGCTGCCACGAGGCTGGGCCCTTCGGGTCGGCCCCGGGCAGAGATCTGCTCGTGGCGCCCATGAAGGCTCGGTGGAAGCCAGGATGTGTGAGTGCAGGCACTGCTCAGGTCATGGGGACAGGTAGCACGCCCAACGTCGTCCTGCCCCACGGCCATGCCCCCGCGGTACCCCGGTGCTGCTGGCTATAGCTGCGGTTCAGTTACGTCTGTTTTTATTTGGTGGAATTGTCTCTGCGCTGGCTAAACACCTAAGTCTCATAGCACGTGCTGAGTAACATTTGGCAAAGAGCCGCAGCAAAGCAGCGTGTGGCCGGGCCTCGAGAAGGCCGCCGACGTGGTGCAGTAGGGTGGAAGAAGGTGAGATGAAAAGCACTGAACATCACGGGGTTGATGGTCACGCCCTGGCAAGAAATGGGACAGCGCTCGCGGGCGAGCCTAACAGAAAGGTGGAAAGGAGGAAACACTGCGGTGGTGCTCCTTGCCTCCACCAGAAGTTTGAAGAGCAACACATTAGAATTGCACCTCATGAGTGCACATGGATGCATCAGCTGCATGCAGGATTATTTAAGAAGCTTTAAGAACCACATTTTTGAAAGCATTTAGGAAATAGGTGAAGGCAGAGCTAAAGTCCCACTTGAAAACACGTGAGCAGAAATGGGCTGATGTTATACCACTGCAATTCACTAGAAATCACACTGGAAGTGCCAGGGTTGTGCTTGTTTGTTGGTTTTCCCTTTACATCAAAGCCATTTTATTTCCAGAGCCTTCAACCTGAGCTCCCCCTGGGCGACACCTGGCTAACAAAGCTGCGGGCAGGGTCTGGGCTGTGACCTGGTCCCTGTGCCAGTCCCGAGGCCACCTCTGTCCCGGGCAGTGAGTGTCCCCAGGGGACCGAGGCCCGCTGGCCATGCCCCGGCAGGGGACACGGCGCCCGCAGGCCCAGCCTCTGCGGGCACGGCGCTCTGCGCCCAGGCCTCCGGGCTGCGGCCAGCGAGGAACAGGCCCAAGGGGTGACGTGGGGCCCTGGCGGCAGCTGCAGCACCGGGCCGGGAGCGAAGGGACAGCAGCGCTTGTGTCCTGCCGGGAGCAGGCGGCTGCTCGTCCTGCCGTCAGCGGGGGCAGGACGGGGGGCACAACTCGCGGCTGGACGTGGGGCAGGCCGGGGGGCACAGCTCGGAGCAGGCCGGGGGCAGGAGGCCCCCGCGGGCCGTCCCTGGGCGCGGCCCCCCCGCAGGCTCCGCTCGGCCCCGCGGGGCGGCCTCGTGCTCCCGGTGCCCGCGGGGGGGCGGCCCCGGGCTCCCCGCGGCGCTGCGAGCGGCGGCACCAGGGGGCGCCCGCGGCGGCCGCAGCCCGGCCCGGCCCGGCCCGGATCCGCGGGCAGGGGAGCGGGGGGGAGGTACGGAAAGAGGAGGAAGGGAAAAGGAAAGAAAGAGAAGGAAAAAGGGAGAAGAAAGAGGAGAAGCAAATAAAGAGAAGCAAAAGAGAGGAGAGGAGAAGAAGTGAAGGGAGAGGAGAAAGAAGAGAGAGAAAAGCAGAGCAGAGCGAGCAGAGCAGAGGGAAAGGAAAGGAAAGGGAAGGGAAGGGAAGGGAAGGGAAGGGAAGGGAAGGGAAGGGAAGGGAAGGGAAGGGAAGGGAAGGGAAGGGAAGGGAAGGGAAGGGAAGGGAAGGGAAGGGAAGGGAAGGGAAGGGAAGGGAAGGGAAGGGAAGGGAAGGGAAGGGAAGGGAAGGGAAGGGAAGGGAAGGGAAGGAAATGTTTGTCCACCCCTATAGCAAAAAAAAAAAAAGCAGACTTTTTCCCAGTGTCCAGTCCGATCCTCTTCTGGAAGTGTCTCCCTTTCCCTTGCCCCCAGCACGTGGTGCCCAGCCCTCCGCAATTGCTCTGTGTTGCGTTGGGAGCCTTGCCTTCCCCAGCTGTGTGACAGGAGCAGGCAGGACCGGGATCCCTCGCAGGGTGCCTTGTGGCCCAGCTACAGCTGCTGGTGCCCAGAGCTTGCCAAGGCTCGCCCCGTGCCCGGGGCAGGTGGTGCAGGAGATGTGGGATTCGGCTGCCAGCAGCGGGAGCTGCAGGAGAGTTGCTGCAGCATCGCCGTGCCTGCTGCCCTGGTGCGTGGCTGTGCAGCCCTCCTGCCTCCTGCCCCGGGTTGGGAACCATCCTGCTCGTGCGCTCAGTGCCGTGGGGACTCACTGCCCCTCAAGTGTGCACATTCTCTGTGGTGAGGGTGAAACCCTTCCCGTTCAAGAACATGATTTATCACATCTTTGACAAAACGGAGCAGTGTTGATCTGAGCCACCTGCCGTCATGCAGGATGTGAGGTGTTGAAAGCTTCGTCTCCACTATAGCAACCCACACTGTGCTCTGTAATTCTCAATAATTACCTCGTTTACTTTCCCTATGATATCTCAGGTATTCTGTTCTGTATTTCACTGGCTCTGCTTGCCGTAGATTTGCAGTCTGCATTCAAAGACTGCAAAGCCAGAAGAGATCGCTGTGATTTTCCAGTATGACCTCCTTCATAATACAAACTGCTGCACTCCCCCAGCCACATTCCTGCCTGGCTGCAGCATCTTGCGTAGGAAAAAATTATCTCGTCTTAAAAAAGCCACTGGGGTAGGAGGCTCATGCTGGCTCTCAGGGAAGCGCTCCAGCGCGTGGTTATCCTGGCTCTTCACGTTTGCCCCCACTCTGGCATCACAGAGCTTCAATGTGCAAGCACTGGATCTTAAACACACTTTTGTCTGCCAGACCAGAGAGACCTAAAGGCAGCAAATTTTTGTTCTCCTTATAGGTGTTCATAAGCTGTAATCAAATTACTGTAATTATCTCTCTGTCAAACTAGCCAGGGTAAGCTCTCTCGTGCGGAGTGCTGAATATATTTTGAAACCGGACCTTAAGTTTTAATCCACCACCTTCCAGAGCTGAAGGAGAAGCAGCAGCTATTTTTGTGGGGTTTTCTTGTCTTCATTTTCAAATCTAAGTGAATGTAAAAGCAATTCCACAGCCAACCAAAATGTGAGAAAGGGACAAATGTATAAAATAAATCCAAGTGCGCTCATAGCACTGCAGTGCTGAAAATATTCAGCAGTCCA
This sequence comes from Cygnus olor, assembly GCF_009769625.2. Lineage (NCBI taxonomy): Eukaryota > Metazoa > Chordata > Aves > Anseriformes > Anatidae > Cygnus > Cygnus olor. Next base: position 25,979,026 of record NC_049177.1, on the reverse strand, counting down.
GATGCGGGCTGTTAGTGGTGGCCGAACAGAGAGCATCCTGCCAGCTACTGAAATCCTGGTAGCGTCAATTCAGCAACTATCACTGAACATTGCACAGCCCCTAGAGCTACGCGGTGTTGCCTTGGAGACATTTTTCATGCAGCAGCGTGGACAAGGTTTCCTTGTGCAGTTCACGTTGCGTTTGACTTGTATCACGACACTTGCACCCCTCCTGCCCCGGTGCCATCCGATGCCACAACGTGCTCGTCCCTGCACTGCTGCAGAAAGCAACTCACAAAACCTAGTCGAAACTGCAGGGATCTGTATTGTTTGGAGTTTCAGTTTTCCAGGTCTGTTTGCAGGGTACACGGAAAACCTAGCCAAACACCTGATTCACCCCTCTGTAAGGTACAGCAACTCCAAAAGTTAGGTTTAAGAGTAATTAGTGGAGCAGTCTGGTTTGAAAAGCAAGGTTTGAAAAGGAAGGGAGCGTCAGAGCTGGAGGGCAGAGCTTTAACCCCCGGCTTCTCCAGGAGGAGCAGGGATGGGGAGGGATTTCTCTCCCTTCGCTTCCAGCCTGGACTCGAGGCCCGCAGTGCCGAGCTGAGCTCTGAGGGCCAGCAGCGCACGCGGGTCCCCGCCGGGTCACTGCGGCCGGTCACGGTCACGGTGCTCCCCGCGCCCCGAGCACAGCTGCGGGCAGCCAGGCTGGGTGCTGGACTTGAACGCCGACCGTGCGATCAGCACAGGCTTTGTGCTCGCAGTTATAAAAGTATTTGGGCCTCCGGGTCTGCAAGCTGGGCAGCGCAGTGCTCTGCCTCTCTGCTCTCATACCAGCTGAAATCTTCTTTCTGTACATATGTAAATCCTCCAGCTAATGCCTCAGGTAGAATGCACGCTGTTTATTCATGTGCGTGGTGGTTGCGACCAGCAGCTAGACCTGTTAGGAGAGAGGTTCCAGTTCATGAGGGGTTAGGAGACAAAGCTGCGGGCTTGCCCAGCGTGGGCATTGGTAAAGAAGAAGAGTTGCTTTAAAAGCCAGCAGTTGCTCACTTTGGAAGACATTTTGGTCCTGCTCTGCAGCTCAGACCAAATGCTTTTCTGTTAGTGGGTTAAAATAAAAACAGCAGCAGACATATCAATAAGGTGGCAGCAGGCCATAATCCTCGATGGTTAAAACTCTCCAGGACTCAGTATTTGTACTTTGGGGTAGCTCAGTGGAAGTCAGTGGAATTGCAGCAGCTTCCACCAGCCGCTGATCAAGTCTTCGCATTCTTCTTACTTTGTCCTCATTGTGGGGATATGGCGGGACCTGGGCCAAATGACCGATTCCTGTTAAACTCACTGGTTTGGAACTCGCAGACCAAGGCATGCACGCATGGAAAGCTGCTGCAGTGCTCACGTGAACGTGAGGGAGCTGGCGGCCGTGCCACGTCCCTCCGCGAGGATTCGCTCGCACCGCAGGAGACCAGTGCTGGCCCGGCACGCAAGCTGCCCCCAAAGGCAGCCCTCGGCACGTGTCCTGCGGCTCTGACTGCTCCCAGCCTTGATCTTGCCAGTGGTTGGAAAGTTTCGTGTAAGTGCCTACAAATGCACCGCTTGTTAAGGTAAACAGGTATCGGCTCACCTCTTTGGGCGTTCTCCAGTCCAACATCCCTTTTATGTTTGGCTCACGCACCTACCAGAAGACTAATCTTGTTTGTTAATCTGATTCTTTTTGTCACCTTGTTTAGCTAAGGGAACTGATTTTAAAATAGACAAGATTGTAAACAAGAGCAGCAAATGGTGCTTGAAAGCTCCTGAGAGCCCCAGTGCTCCCATTGTTCCAGCGAGGAAGTGAGCCGCCTGAATTACATCTGCATGTGTCAGACGGAGCCGGAGCCGGGCCTCCAGCTTCAAGCCCTCCGGTCTGGTGGAGCCTTTTGTCTGAGGATGTAAAACCTCAGACGGCATTTGGCCACCGCTCCCTCTGGAGATAACCCTGCTTGGGGCAATTTGCTTAACTTTGTTCCGAGGCTGTCAGCGGTGGCGGCGGCCACGGAGGGACCCTCAGTGGATTAGTGTTCACACAGAGGCTTTGTAACAGGCCTTCAAACACATACCCATACGGAGTTAGTTTAAGAAAAACAAACTGCTAAAATGACAATACATTTGAATAAAATGTTTACAAGATTTTTAATATTCACATACTATTAATGCCCCATGCGAGTGGTTCTCCAGTACACTGTGACACGGACAGATGTGAAGAAACAAGCCAAAAGGCCTCCTGAGGGATGAATGCCCCTGGCTGACTGTACAGCAAGCAAGAGCAGCTCTTAACTCCACTCGGAAACTGTCCCCATTTCCAGGTCCGTATAAGCTTGCGTCCAGAGGAAAAAGGCTGAGAAAACAGGGGAAACCACTATAAATTCTCACGACTGTCTGATGGGTGCACAGGATTACTTAAGAGTTCAAGGAGCTTTGTCACTTTATTAAGAATGTGCAAGGAATTTTAAATTGTCTCTGGACAGGCTCTCAAATGCTGTTTCTAGAGACTGAGTTGATTTTGGCTACAGTCACCGGATGAAGTTATACATGGACTTGCTGTGCAACCCATTAAGTATTTGTGACTGAATAGGGGCTGATCAGCACAGAATTTGCCCCAGTGCAAGAAAACAAAAATAAATCTGGGCTGGATTTGTAAACCATACACTGAAGCTAATGAGACTCTTTTTCCAGTAAAATAAAATTTAGCTCCACATGATTGAGCAATCCCAGAAATGCAAAGACAAGACAGCACAAAAGCAAACACTTCTCAAGGGCAGATTGCTAACGTGCTGATTGCGGTGATAAAGCAAGAAATATGAAATTAAGTATAGTCTGTGACCTTATCTGTACTTCTGGCTTATTCCCATGCCCAAATCAAGGGCTGAAATTTATTGTTACCCGGCCTTTTGCAGGCTGAGGTTGAAGTAACCCTGGTGATCCCAGTTAGTGCAGCTTACACGAATCAGGCTCCTAAAGCATTTGTCGCCAAGCAAACTCCCCTGTCCCTTGGATATGTGAAAGGTGTAAGTTTGTTTTCCAAAAACATTCCTCCATCTTCCCTCTTCTCTGGAGGTAGGTATCTGAGGTGGAAGGCTTCCAAACAATTAAAACAATTGCTTTTCTAATTACCTTCTCCATGGGAGCTGAGGGATACTGGTGAGGGACAGCACGCCGGTGTCACCACAGGGCTGTTGGTGGAAGGGGATGGGGACAAACTTCCCCTCTCCTCACCTCCTCCTGAGCACAGGTACCAACTGCTGCCTGCAGGGCAGCGGGACACCAGCCTCAGTTTTCTGGTGGGATGAGCGGGCATGGAAACCGATCCATCAAGGTTAACAGACATCGAGGTTAACAGACAGCTTATGGGTCTGGCTTCTGTTACAAAACATTAGCTATCGGCTTTGCTTCAGCATGAAGCTTGGCACACAGACACTGCGATGGCAGAGAAAAAGAAAAAAGGCAGTTTGGTGGGGCCCAGAGTGCTTCACCTGGTGTCTTTTCCCCCTTGGACGCAGAGCAGCTCGGTACCTGTGCTGCCCTGCTGTGCCACCCCGCCAGCTCCCCGCGGAGCCGCGCCGCGTCCCCACGTCTGCGTGAGCACCAGGGGCACGTCTCACACCTCCCCTCCCCTGCGGAGCTGAGCCAGGAGACGGAGGAGGGGGCATCAAAACAGACCGTGAAAGAGCAACTGGGGGCAGGGAGGAGAAGGAGGAGAAGGCAAGGGCGCAGAAGGCAGAAGGTACCGGTGGGGGCTGCACTTCAGGGTGCCCTGGTCGCCCCCAGGCACCGCGGCCGTGACCGTGACCCCGTCAGCAGCGCCCAGCTGCACCTGCAGCCCGTGGCACCTCTGCTCCTGTCGCCGTCCCCAGGAGACGGCTCTGCTCTCCCGGCTGTGCCATGCAGCTGGGTTTTGTACGTGGGATCTGCACCGTCCTGGAGCCGAGGCCTCACAGAGTCTAGATTTTTCCCCTTAATCAGATCTCAGGCTTTTAACAAGCTCATTAGAACTGCAGAGAAACACATTTTTAAAGCAAATTAAATATAGACGAAATACAAATAGCAAGCCACGAATGAACTTCCGTGCAGAATGAGTCAGGGGAAGCGCTGAGAAAGGCAAGACCCACATTGCTGCACCTGAGGTGAAAGGCCAGAGCTTTTATCCACTCAGTTATCTGCCCCTGGTTTCAAGCACAAGTATAAAACCTGCCTGCTCAGCAGGCAGTACGTATGAGTTGAACCAATTAGTGCCATATTATGCGACTTTGCAACCTCCATGCATCTGCATTTATTACTTGCTTAAGAAAATAATATTACCTCTAGCTTATTTTCCTAATACTTTTTTTTTTTTTTCAATTTGCTTCTGTAATCATTAATCAGACAACCGACTTCTTAATGGAGCAAAAAAACATCCCACCCATTTATCTGTCCTCTAACAGCAAATTGCCATTTGCTGTCTTAAACAGGAAATGAGCAATTATAAGGCACCAGGAGGTTATTTTTTATTTCTCATTCTCCCCTGGAATAATAAGCATATCAGGGCATATGTGCTGTATATGTTGATTATTTGGACAATTGGCTGTGAGGTAAATAGTCCTTAAACACGATGGCAATAGATGTGTCCATTCCAATTTGAAAAATTGCATTAGCTTTTTAAAATAACTAGGTTTATGTGTTTTCCAGATAGCACAGGGTAAGCAAAAACCTTTTAAACTAATCAATAAGTAAAATAAATTAATTTTCCCAGATTGCTTCAACATGAAAGGATGCAACAGCACAAACACATGACAACTGATCATTTTGCTAGGCTGAAGTTAATACTCAGTTGTTAATGCAGCGTTCATTGCATTAATTCCAACCCATCCAAAATTCCTGTCAAAAACACCCGCTAACAAGAAAAGACTCCGCTCCCCACAGCCGCAGAGGCTCACCCGGACAGGGGGGCACCGGGCAGAGCGGGCAGAGGGCAGTGGGTGGAGGCCTGCGTTCATTTGCTAGCTGTGCATCTTAGGCCAGCCTTTTAGTCACTTTGGGAAAGAATAAAATTTAATCAGAGGAGATGGCATATGCCATCGGAAAGCACTAACAGCAGCACTGACAGAAAAAATATTCACAACCTTTAATAGATCAATGTTAAGAACTGTGAGACGAAAATTACGATTTTGCACAGAGCAAGTGCTTTTATCTGCATTTATTCTAATTGCTGTGCCTTTAACATAAACAGTTAAAAGGTGTGCGTAGTCTGTTCTACCAGCAGTGAAACGACAGCCAAATGTTAGTCCAAAATTAACGAATAGATGTTCATGGTATGTAACAAATCAAGCTACTTTTCAGCTAGCATTTGTATACCAGTGCTGTTGTTTCTGCCTGGTACAATATCGGCGAATCTCTCCTGTTCGTGTCCCTAACCAGTACAATTAGTCAGCTCTTTGCTCAGCCCAAACCGCAGCCATGCTCAATGACAAGGAGGGAGGGGAAAAAAGCCTGTCAAACAGGATTATTCGAGAAAAAAATAGCTAAGTGGATTTAAAATTGCAACCTGTCACTGCCTTCTGCAAGTCATTTAGGAAGAGCTGGAAACTGTAATAACAATTTTATCAGAAACATAAAACCTAAGAAAGAAAAGGGGACTTCTGGGAGAACATAGGGTGACCTGGCTTTCAGCAGAAATGCTGGGTTCAGGGCACAGGCAGTCCTGGTGAATGCGGATTGAGGATGACACCTGCAGTTCTCAGAAATGGTATAGAAAAGACATATGGATTACAGAATTTTATATCTATAGGCAATTTTATATATTTATATTTAAATATGGAATATATACACTATTACATATAGAATTATGTATTCTGTAGATTATATAATCTCTAAATACATATTACACATAATTGCATGCTTAATATATGTTAGGTATACAAACATCTATTTAATCTACTTGATATTTTGACATGCGATATGCATGTATTTATGTATTTTATATATTTATACGCAGACACTTAAACTCGATTGCCCATAGGACTTTTCTCAAAGTAGCAATGATGTGTTAATGCCCGTGCCACTAAAAGCACCGGGACCTCCAGCACTGGAGCTGACAGACCTCACTCCGGCCATATGAAGGTGAATATGCCATCGGCAGGCTTCCACGCCCTGCTCCCTCTCCTTTCCCAGCAAGGCTTCTCCCTCTCTCGCTGCGCGAGGGACACCCCCACCGCTCAGCCTGCTGTGACGGCAGAAATAACAATGCTTCCTCTTTGCCTGCTTCCTCCCCCCCTAAACCTGACTTGCAGGCAACTTTAGGAGATTTGGAGATCTCATGAATTAACTAACTGAAGACAGAAGTCAATTTAATTCTCCAGCTCCTTCCATAGCCTCTTCAAATCCAAAAAAACTCATAGCTGGCCCAGGAAGAGAAGGGGTCAGGAGCTGGTGCCTTGACTGAGGAAATTTTGCCCACATTCAAGGATAGGTCTAGAAGAACTACAGTGAATGCTGTCCCTCTCCCACACTGGGGAGGGACGTGGCATTCTGTAATTACCATGGGTCCTATCCACTAATCTCAAAATAAGCTAGAATATTTGTTAAACCCTTAGGATGTCTTAAAATACACGTGATGGGGAAAAAACAATACTAGACGTGAGAAGAACATGGACACGGTGGTGGTTACACACAGGACAGGAAAATAAAGTGAAGATTCCTGTTGTTTCCAAAGATGACAAGAAAGTGGTGGCAAGTTGTGACATCTGACATTCTCCTCCCATAAACTCTTCAAAAGAGAGAAATGGTGACCACACTGATGCTCTTACAAAATACAATTAGAATATTTTTATTCTGGCCAATGCAGATGTGAACTTTGATCTTCTAAAATTTATGTGCTTCAGGCAATTTGAAAGCTTTCCTTCTTACCCATAGCAAGGCTTTCTTGCACAAAATCAGAAGATGCCATCCTTCCACATCAGAAGTAATAAAAAGCCTATTAGATAATGAGAGAGAATGACTATACCTACCATTCAGAGACAGGAGACATGAAAAGATCTTAGCTCATTGCAGATATTCCTAGGTCAGAATTAAAGAACGGTATGGACAAGCTCTAGAAAACCACAGTTCAAGCATGAAACAGATCTCACACCTAGATTGTGGATGGATAAAATTTCCAAGTCTTTAATCACAGAGGCATGACCATAGCAGGTAATCCTAAGGAGATGGCCTAAAGTTCTATAAGGGGGGCAATATTTTGTTCATTAATCAAGGAACTGGGCTTATTAAAAACTCTGCCTGCTTGTATTGGCATGGCTACTGCTGTTAATTATTCTTTGGCTGAAAAGTTGAATGTCAAATTCCGGGTCATTCAAAACAAATTGTGGCTGACATGGTAGCTAGCCCTATCTCAACATTGCCTCTTGAGGTTTACAAAGCAGACAGTTGGAACTTATTACAAATTATTTTTAACAACCAAGTTAAATGCTTTATATCTGTCTTTTCTGTTCTGATCCAGTCATTGTCCCTGTAGTCCTTCTTGGGAGACATCCATGTCATGCATGTTTCCAATTTAATATTGTTCCTTGACTTATCTAAATGTTAAAAATAACATTAAAATATTAAAGTGGTTGAGCGCATTCCTCCTAACTCAGAGTTGCTTCTGCAGTTTCATGTGGTGCTGGTACTTTTCCTCATCCTAAACGATTATGTAGCTTTTGTTGTTCAAAAACACAGATATGTCCCCACCTCCTTACTCCCCAAGGATTCTCCATTTCTGAAGAGAAGAATTCAGCAGCTCCAGACAATGCTGACCCTAGCAGGAATCCCTGTGGGACTCCCGGTGCAGATCCTGCTGGTGTACTTGGGCTAGAGGCACTGGAGAGCGAACACGCTCCTTCTCCTCCGTGCAGTTGTTTAAATGGTGTTATTTATTTATGAAACGATGTGACCCAGCATTGAGAACGTGAACCGAGAACAGAAATGAGAACATGAGCAAAACCCAATAATTAAATGCCAATGTTTATTAGTCTGTGTTCTTCTGCCTCCTGCATTGACATCTGCATGAGAAAACCAGGATGTCTCTCCCAAACCACACTGAAGTAAACAGAGCTTAGCCACATATATCAGATTACAGGATATTGGTCCTGAACTAGTTTTGAACCAATGATCTAATCCTATTACCAATCCTGTGAGTCATTCAGGTCCACCAGGAGCTTTTAAAGCATTTTTTATTTAATAAAAACTTGCTGGAAAGACATAGTGTGTTTGGAATACACTCTCACCATCTCTGTTGATGTACTGACAGTAGAAAGTATTCTTACAAGTCTCAGACCTCTTTGCACAAACTGACGATGTTATTAGAGGATTAACAACTTAAGCTATTGGTCCTCCACCAGAATGAGTCCTAATTTTGAGTTCTCTCCAGACAAATCGGTGCCGAGAGTTTCATTTATCTGTTCAAAATCCCTGAAACAGCCGTGGTATCTCAGAGTACTTCTCTGTAGCTCTGAGAGGTCTACATGGGATCTGTCCCAAAGAAGAAAAAACAGGAAAGCAAAAGAGAAAACACATTCATCAGGAAATAACTAGTACCATCAGTCAATGGGTCTGGCTCTACAGCCCTCTGAGTGAAGTCTCATGGATTTTGTCCAAAACAATGACTGAGGGGAGCCCATTCTGTTACTCTGTGTCTTGTAATAATTACCTCCTCGAGCCCAAACTGTCATCTTCAGATGAGCAAACATCCCAGAGCATTACAACTGAGTCTCTTGAGATACTCAGTACAAACAGCAGGGAGAAAAAAAAAAAAAAAAAGGCAGTTTAAAGAACTGTTTCATTATCTGAGTGAATACTAATGCTGTTTCATAAAATAACAGCAGAAAGAAATCTTCAGCTGTTAGAAATTTCTGCTGTTAGAAATTTTTTATGCTGCTAGCAATTTCTGGATGAACCAGTTTCAGAAAATACTAGACAATTATTCTATCACCCGTTTTTCATTGAAAATGTTGGTAGCTACTCTGCTAATGCTGTACTCCACCATGACCCTACGCAGCAGTTTTACCCTCTCCTCCCTTCATGGGCATTTTGAATGTGGTTTTTTTTTTTTTTTGAGTTTTTGCTTGAGTTCTACCTCTGTCCCAGCTGCTGCCGTTCCTGGGCCATTGCCGCAGGCCCGGCGGGCTGTTGGGGCCTGCAGCCCCCAGGCCGTGCCAGCGCAGCGCCATGATGTGCGGGGCCTGCAGGGCCTAGCGACTGCCGCGGGCAGCGCCGCGCTTGGTGACCCTGTGTCCGGCCTAGAGTGCTCTGCGGGCAGGCGAGGCGCTACCTGACAAGATTCCTCCCAAACTCCAGCTTGCTTAGAGCTCATTCAAGTGTTTTTGCACTGCAGTGTGCAAACTTGCTTCTTGCTCATTTCAGCCGTTCATCTGCTTTTATTTTGTGTGCGCAAGGAGCAGCGCACTAGGCCCTGACAACTCTGATATCATCAGAAGTAGGGATAAAAACAAAACCAGATGCCATAAGCACTGTCTCTTTTTGACTGAACATCGGAAAAATTACTACCAGAAGTTTGAATTTGGTGGGATCACTCAAGCACTGATATATCACACCTCCTCGTGCCTTCCTTCTGGACAAAAATGGTGGAGCTAAGCATGGGGGGAGCACCACTTTTCATTTTTCTGTTCAACTGAAAGTGGTCACTTTGACTTTTTGTTTTGTACTGTGAGCTAAGTGGACAGTGTGTCCTCTGTTTTCTGAAACGGTCCCTTTGTCATTAATCAAATTCAAATGTATGCCTCAGCTGCTCTCTTAAATTCTAATCCATGAACTATGAAGCAGCAGTGGTTATCTGCTGAATTAAGTAGTTTGACTAAAAGAATCACATATATTGTTTCCAGTCAGTGGACACTATGAATAGATTTTATGTAAAATTACTGGGAATGCATAAGCCATTTTGCCAAATGTTATGGAATTTCTTATCCTAAACCCTGCGTGAAGCATAATTTATGTTCAGATACTGACAACTGAATCATACTCATCATTTGTATAGCATTTTACATATTCAAACTGCCACAAAACATTAATTAAGCAATAGATTTCCTAATTCTGAAAAAGTGCTCTTACAATGGGATCCGTGTGCTAAATGATTAGAGCCTATTGTCAATTTTTAAATGCTACTTACAGAATTTCATTGTACTACGAGTTTAGTTATTGGCATTGAGGTAAGTAGAAGTAGGAAGGGTGGTTTGGTCTTTATCTACATGAAACTTTACTTTTAAATGCTACTTTTGTTACTAATTTGTTATTTAAAAAATGAACTAATTGTAATAGGAACAGACTGTCTATTTGTAGACTCATGTTACATGAACAATGAAAGATAAACTCGTAGTACAGTTTACTGAGTTTTTTGAATGTTCCAGAACAATTTTACTACTAAGAACTTTTTCACAATCTATTCTTTCATATTTGAGGATGTGAGAAGGAGAAACTTAGAGAAAACTGCTTTATTCTGCAGTTCACTGTATACAACACTGTGGGTAGGCAGAGTACATACATGCGCACATGTGCATGTATAAAGGCATTTGCAAAAGCATGTCTCTGTCCTGAGAAGCATACAGTCTGAACTGGATTTAATTGTGTGAGGATGGACCTGCGATGAGACAGGGAAATGTGAAGACAATGGTTATCCTAAGAAAACATGAGGTTTATTATGCAAATATTAGTAGGGCCTTAGCCATATTATCCATCACACAGCTTAACAATAACATTATAATGCACGCTCATTTGACCTCTGCAGATGAAATCTTAGTAGATCTCATAACTCAACTAAGCAGACAAATTTATTTTTGCACATAGAATTAGGCATCAGCAGTATTGTAAACTTTCTCTGTATTTGTGTCTTCTTTAATTTGGCTCTCAAATACATCTGCACTGAAAATGCAGTGGCTTTTTTCTTCACCTGTTTCTTTATACAGCTTTTACTGTCACGAGTGAAAAAAGCATTTGGATCCAGAGGCAGCTTAACAGCCCAGGCACATGCCCCCCACCAGCTTTTCTCTCCCCAGTAACTATTGTCAGCTCCCTCAAAATGTTCCCTTACTCACATAGTCTAGGTACAGTCCATGCCATTAAAAAAATTAAATGACCTTTGTCCCTTTAGTGATCAGGCGTTCAGGAATCTGAGAGTGTTATCGAATTTTTACAGACACAATCCTACTTCTCTTTTAAATGTTCCACATGAGTCAACATTACCTTCGGACAAGTTCCCCTGCACAGGAGCCTCAGTCCCTCCGTTACATGGGACAGGAAAGCACAGACTCTCCAGTAATGCTCTTTTACAGCACCAGTAACTTTGTGAATTTTCAACTGCTTCAATAGTCCATAGTTACATTCACTATACAACAGCAAGGGTCACAATACCCTAGGTATTTCTTGTCAGAACCTCCGCTCTTTTTCAAGTGACGTGAAGCCCAGTGTGTATTTTCTGTGGAGCATATTCATTAGAATAGACTATTACTTGGATTCAGTGTTCAGCTTGATATTCTGAGATCACAGGTTTTTTAGGTATTTGGCTTAAAATAAATAATAAAAAATAAGAAAATTTAATTACATATAATTATAGCTTCTATAACGTTTGTACTTATAATGTGAATGAATGGCTGTATTATGTGTAAAAGAATAGAGAATTAGCTTTTAAGAAATTTGTAATTTGGATAGCATTTTTTTAATCATCAGATCAGCAATGTTTGTCACTAAACTAGTAAATGCACTTTTGTCTTTCCTCGCTCAGAAACAGATGGTGCCTGCTCTTTGCAGACACACAAGTGGCAAAGAAGATACAAGGAATTTGCCCCAGCTTCTGTCACTCTCCATAAATCCAGCAAGGAATCACAGCCAGGTCACTGCATCCAGAGGGCATGAGACTGTACAAAGGCAACAGTGACCTTGACCCAATGACAGGGGCGACCAGCAGCAGCGCGAAGTGCCCCGTCCTCTCCCTCCAGGCAGCACAGCCTGCACATCACCAGCACCTGCAGCTACAAACTCCCTCTGGCACCCAGGCAGTGCTTCTGTGCTGGGCAGTGCCACAGGGTGCTGGGGTCTCCCTGGGGAGACGTGGCCCTGGGCCATGCTCTGGGTGGCCCTGCTGGGGCAGGGGTCTGGATCGGAGGGACCCCAGAGGTCCCTGCCAACTCAACCATTCTGTGGTTCTGTGATTCTGTTTTGTTGTTGTTGTTACTTGAGCCAGCTCCACACCTTTTTTACAAAACGTTCCGGGTACTGTGCTCTCCACGTCCCTTTGCTCTCAGGAGCATGACTGCAGCAGGCGTTGGTCACTCAGGTCCCAGAAGAGGCAGGGACAGGGCCGGAGGCGTGACTCACGCTTACAGGCAGATCGGCGCTGACACCGGGGCCCTCACGCCACGTATGAGTCTGGCAGAGGGAAAGCACATATGATGCACACTTGTTAAACACCGGTAACCATACTCTCTAAGAATCCGTCCCACTGCCGACACACTGTGCTGGGTCAGCGGAGCGGGACGCGGCGGCCCCGCAGAGCAGCGCCTTCCCCAGTGCCAGCGGCCTCGCCCCGGCCTGGCTGGCCTCATGCCCGCAGGGAGCTCCAACGCCTCTGCTTACAGTGAGCCGAGAGTGAAACTAACTGGGAATTTGCATTTTTTTGACTTCTTCTTTGACAGCGTGCCACAGCAGTCCTTCCTGGGTGAGGGAAGTATTATCATATGAGAGCCTTTATTAAGGAAGTGCTTTAAAATCGTTATTTTAAGCAATGGCACAGTGCAAAATGACTTCAGGAGGCAGAGAACTGCAAGGCTCCTTCCGAATCCCAGCTGCCATGAGATCCTGAGCCCTCTTCCGAACGCTTCTTCAGCCTGTGCAGACCCCAAGCTGCTCTTGTTTTAGGTGCTAAGCACTACAGTGCTGGAAGTTTTCATTAGAAAAAAAAAAAAAAAGACAAAAAAAAGACAAAATAAAGGACTTTTAATTGGTTTGTCAATGCAACCACAAAAGCCCCAGAGTTTACTTTCCTGTTCTCATGAAAGCATTTACTTATATTTGTTTGCAGAAGGATTCAATCCAATCTCAACTATGAAGTTTGTTGTTTACTGTACAGACAGATACTGAGGGATTAGTTAACAATGAAATCAAAACTGACTCTTACACAGATGTTTGTATTAGTCAGTCACCTCAGCGTCAGCATACAACACTTCGTTAAACAGTCTGTGAAAGTATCAGGAAGATAACTTCATAAGAAATTTATATGAATCTAGACCTAGGTATAATTAAACCATGCCATGTTGTACAAAGCCTTCATTTTTTGTCAGAATAAGTGGCCGCAATACAAACGGGAAACAGTGGCTGTGATGTATTTTGGACTGTATAAAAGCTTTTCCCACATCCCCTGTTTCTAGTAAGAAACAATGTTGACATATTATTTTATTACATTCAGAGTAGTTATCGATAGTCTGCCAAAAATTGGAAGAGATATCAAAAGATTTATAATGCAGTTTGCATTTGTATTTGAACACCACAAATACAAAATTTCCTAATGCTATCACACTGGTTGTAAGCACTCTGGTGAACAGAATCAGAAATTTAGGTGGTTTTGATAAATTGGATAACTGTCAAACATTTGTGCCTTGTTTGTCATATTTAATGGTGTGTCCAGTTTTAATTTTTAATTTACCTTTATGCAAAAATAATCTCATAGGGTAAAGCATACTGGCTTTAATAGCAGGGTGAAACCCAAGCAAAAAAAGTGAAGTATAGTTGAAAACTGAATTTCTGTGACCATCTTGACATTTTGTTCTGCTTACAGTGTTAAAATGCCTCATCCGTTCCATTCAAAATGAGAGATCCTCAAAGTTCACTGCTTGAGCAATCGAGAACTGGCTCAAACGAGCAGAAGATTAGAAGGATTGATTGGAGTAGATCCTAGGACCAGATATTTTTATTTGCTGTTTGTGAGTGGGACAAATGAGGAATACAGTTCTATCCTGAGGAACACGTTTCCTGTAAATAATTTGTGTACCTTTCTCATTTACCATGGATTGACTCCTGATGGGTTACTCTACTTTTATCCAGCCATGATTCTCAGGTAGGTCTTCCAGTACTTTTTCTCACATGACTGGACTAACTTGGGGTGTGTTTTACTGGTCTATGTCAAGCAGCACAGTGCCACAAGCAGAGGCTGTTACACCCATACAGGGCCATCAGCACTCCTGCAGTACCTTTGTACTGGAACTGTTGATGACAAAATAAAATATACAGAGATATAAATATGTCCACATTCTGAAAATGGTAATATTTTCTATTTATTGTTGGAATTGTGGATGGTGATATGCAGAAAGGCCTGCAGCACCAGCGCTCCAGAAAGCTCAGAGCTGTGGATATCCCAGCGGGGCAGGGTGCCTGCCTGCCAGGAGCCGGCCAGGGCAGGATGAGGCCCTGCGGGAGCAGCTGGTGTCCCGACAGTGCGTGACGATAGCCAGCTTTCACACAGATTCTCTGAGGGCTTGTGGTCACACCAGCATTCCTGACTGCCTGGTCTGACAATATCGAACGTGGCTTACAGATCAAGTAGTATCAACATCATTTCATCTTATCTGTTCATTCTCATGAGGTCATCTGTCAATACAACAGAGGTTGTTTATGTGCCATGACTTGGCCTAAAGTCAAGCTGGGTGGGGTTATCTGCAGAGGCCAGGTGTTGCAAGAGTTAGTTTGCTTCCACATTCACCTTAATCTGGCCCAGGAGCTGAAGGCCTGGAAGATGAAACAGTATTTAGTGAGTGCACTGGTGACACAACCAGCGGTCAGCCACTGTGATCCCTCCAGCCTTGACCACACAGAAACAACCCAAGAGTAAGCTACAAGCAGCAGACCTTTTAAAACATTCAGAAAATGTGGCATTTTGTTCAAGAGATTTGAAGTCTATTGAGGTTGCAGATAACTTACATTAGTCTGAGCCTGTTGTGTCTTACTTTCCCTCAGAAAAGCTTATCTTCTTTGTTGATATGCTGACCCAAAATTTACTTAGAAATTAATACTCAAATACAAGGCTAAAGAATACCCACCAGTATTTACTCTCGAATGTTTTCAATTACCTAAGATGCAGCAAAAGAACTCTGCTGATTAGAAAGGAAGCATATATACTTCATAAACAACAGTGAAAATTTCAGTGCTGAAAGGATGCCATTTATTCTAAACTCTTGTTTTACATATTCTTCGCAGATGACTGAAGAGTGAAATTATGTAACTGGCATTGAAATGGTTTTCACTGACCTGCCATGTGGACATCATAAAGGCTGCCAAATTCGGCACAGTTGTTTCATAAACTGCCATTGCCCATATGGCCACATAGCTTGCAAAGATTTGCTGATCTTGCAGTCTGCCTGTGCATTACAAAATAAAGCTCAATTAAGCAGGCAGATCCTCTTGTCTAGTTTAATTTCTTTTCTCTTGCAGTCTTAAGGACTCAATCAGGGCAAGGCTGAGGGATCCAAGGCTTGCCTGTCTTCATGAGAGCTAGAGATGCTCAGCATCCCAAAGGACCATACTGTAAATGTTTTATGAATTTGTGCCAAGCGCCTAAAAATGGGTGCAATTTTTGTGAGCTTCTGCAGCTTTAGTAATATTATTATTCTTGATAAAATCCTGTGGGCATAGGTTCAGAGAGCAAAACATGCTTGTGTATCAACCTTCCCTCTTGCACATCTCTTATCACCAATTCACTTGACCATGAACCACTAAACACTGCTCAAGAGACAATTAGAGATTTTGGTTCAATTATATTTTAGGGGATAGTTCCATTCTGTCCACTGAAAACTGTAAATTTTTTTTTTTTAATTTTTATGTGTTTTTGCCATGTTTAAATCACTTTTCCTTAGTGATTGGAATAGGTATTTTCATTTCTCTCATTCTGGTACACGGGGGAAACAGACCCTCTTACCTCTCTCAATTACCAGCCCCTTGCTTACACCTCTTTAATATTTACACAACGTCTATGGACTCACTGACTTTCTGGATATATCTATTACTCCATAATGTTCATGGGAGTTACAGGCAACGAGAAAGGAAAGGAATAAAACTCTGATTTTATTTAGGACATTTCCTTCCAAAGATGCACTCTCATTCTTTAAAATGAGAACGTGTTTCTGTCATTATTACCAAGGGAAAAAAGCCCTAGACTTTAGTTAAACTGCCAATATTTACAACCATAGTTTTACATCACTAGTCTGAGACAAAAGGCAGACTATTACACTGATTCCTGTAGAAGACCATAGCCTAATGAGCTGCAAACCCCACTGTCTGCTTCTTTAGGACTCTGGAAACTCCCGTCTAACTTACGAAATATGATAAGATCACAGTTGAAAGTATTCATTCCTCACTGCAATGTGACCAGAAGTGTCTATCAAGAGAAACTCCTTGTTCCTGGTCAGGTGATGGAAGAATAAACAAATTCAACTAGTTGAAGAGGGAAGACTCTCAAAATTACAACTTTTTACTGTTTCTGAATGTTGCTGCCAGCAGAGTTAATATTGCAATGTAATATAATACCAGTCAATGAAGAAAATGCATTTTTCTACAAAAAGGGCTTTTGCTGCAGACAGGAAGTCTATTTTTGGAATTAGTCATCAGTTTCACTTCATGCTGATCATACCATTTTCATTAACATACAATAGGATTGTTTCCATGCAAGTGCTATCAAGATTACATTTATGGTTCCAAAAGCTGTTTCAGTCCACCTACATACACCCTGACTGCTGCAGGTAGTAACAGAGAAGTGCTCTTTTTTTTGCACGCTTGTCTAAAATCCCGATCTTCACCACCTTTTATTTAAACTGCTACTCTGGTAAATACAAAAGGACTGATATTTAGCAAAGAACAGAAATACAGCTGCACTTTGATATACTATGCATATTTTGACTATAAACAACATATTTATGAGCGGAATATAAACATGCCATTGAACACTTCCATCATAAAGAAAAATAAACTGGTATTGTCACACCAGATCTAGGGAGATGCCATGTAGTAAGTTGTGGCAGCACAGCTATTTTTTCAGTACCAGTAAGATCTCCGGCAGGGCTTTTGTTGGAAATAATTGACTTCTTTTCCTACATGTCCTACCTTTTTTATTATTTATTTACATCCACCAGCAACTGCTATTTTTTCATTAAAATGAAAGCTGGGTAATTCTGCATTTCAGAATTCTTTTTGCAGAGGGGAATCACAGTAGGGCTGCGTTTTCCAAAGAGGTGTGCTAGACCTGCTAATACAGACAGGCAGGAAAAGGATGACTGCATAAATCACTTCCTCCTCAGGAAGTTGCTGGCAGAAGGGAGACTGTTCAGCTGGTTGAGTCAGGGGAGAAACCAACTCATGCTACTGCAAACATATCAAACTGCGGCATTAAGGAGTACCTTTGGCCTGAGTCACTTAGCAATTTGTCTTATCAGTTTCTTTCTGATTATCTAGGTGTCGAACAGATGGAACAGTTTCACTTATAATAAAACTACTCTACCCATGGAATTACCCTAATTGACTATCTCATTTAACTCCTTATGTAGACATCTTGGTTCTAGAATAAGAATAGTTAATACCATAGGATTAAGATAAACAGAAATTAGGCAGTCTTCTTTTAGATACATATTCATGAATAGAATTATCAGCAGTAACTCAAGGTGCAGACATGTTAATTATTATTAGATTTAAATCCCATTGGAATACCAGATTATTTTTTTATGAAGAATTTTGAAAGATCTTTTCTCTCTTAAATATGAATCTTCTGTAATGTAGGGTAGGAGAACAAGTGCAGTTTTATTAGCAATCATAACAAGGACACAAGTGTCCAGCTTTTTGCACAGATTTTTTGGGCAGAGCATGAGAGTAGCATAGTTTATTAGAGCAATATGTTTCATTGCCTTCTGATCAGTACTTGGGCTTCCTGCTACTGGAAAGAGGAAGGATAAAGCAGGAGAAGTAGAGATAGGATGACAGAGATCTTCAGCCACCCATTGCCAGGATGTGGACAGATTTTCAAAAGTAGTCAGCAGCTTCCACTGCTATTCTTAAAACAAGTTTATACCCACCATGTAAATCTTTCTTACTGATTTTTGGTTAAACTTTACCAGCAAATTTTTAGGGCTGAGATTATCTCTTGCACAATGCTGAATGCATTACCACTATTTCAATAGGAGCAATCCAATTTAAATAAGGAGAAGTGAAGTTGTTTCAGAACAAGAGATGTACTGAATGTCAGTACTAATGTTATTAGACATTACTGTGACAAATAGAACTAAATATCAACCAGAACCCCTCTTAGTGCTATTAAAGGGGCGAGGGGATGCTTTACTGATCAAATGTGCACAGAAAATCTTAAAAATGTTGCTTATCATATAGTTATTAAAACTGGCAAATGCTTTAAAATGTGAGTACTTACATTTTTGTGCTCAGAAGGTCATCATCTCCTTCCTCGGCTCCCACCAAAGGAACCCCAAACCAACATACAATCATCCGGCTGATGAACCCAAAAGAAAGACTTTTTTTTGTATGCCACTGAATTAAAAACTGATTCAGGGCCAGAGAACTTACTCAAATTCATATATTCAAAGTGAATATACATTGAAAAATTTCTCCAGATTTGTTCAATGCCAGAAAACACTTAGTGTAATTCTGTGTTTTGAACTCTTCAGAGATGATTTCATCATCTTAGTTTCCCTCAGTAAGTATTCTCCCTTTACCTTCTCCCTTTACCTTACAGTACACTGCTAATGTTAATGCCACATACTAACAGTATGGGAGTGAGAGAATAGCATCGCTTCCCCAAATCATTCCAGGTCTTCTCATTTTAACTATTTTATATTGGATTTTGAACTGGTTAAGTCATTAAAACTTAAGTGAATTGAAACAGATCTCTATTATGGCCAGGGAACATTTCAGACATTAGTACGTTAAATGACCGTGTACAGTATTCTTTGACCATAACTTCCCGTAGGATTTATTAGCAGCAGTGCTGAATTAAGACATTCTCTGCCCCTTTAGTTCTGCTGAAAACACAGATCAATTCACTGCTCAGCTCTTTGTATTTAGCCCCAGTGGCCTGTTAGCAGTTAAGCAGAACCCACAATAGAAGGACCTATTCTCACCACAGATCAGTTCATCAGTTTTAGGGCCTGTTTACACCGTGGACCTAAAAACTGTTGCTGTATAACTCAGAGCAAAAAAAGGTATGAAGTCCTTTGGCCACCATCACCATGGAGGAAAGTAGAGAAAAATGTGTATGGAATTGCATCTTTGTGTGGAATTGAAAGTTGTTACATAAATATATGCTACAATATTGTTATTAATATCACCATTATCTCATAAAACTTGAATGTCAAAATATGATAGTATTATTTGTAGCTTTAAAGTTCAATTATCATCATAACTAGCTAGTAAATGGCAGAGCACTATGATCCCAGAGGAGTCTCCTTCACAGTCACAATAGCTTCCGATGTATTAATAAAAATGATTTAAATGAATAGCCACTAACAGAAGTAAGAGAAAAACTAAATAAAGGCTATCATCTCTTTGCCACTTCCACAGCATTATAGAGTTTCAAATACAATCATGTTCACGCACACTCAGCTAATTCTAAGCATATTTTCACAGGGTCTGTTTTAATCAAAGCCACACACTTCTGACAGGTTCTAGCTCTGTTTCACTGACAGAGCTCAGGCTTTCTGAAATTCACAAACGTAATGATGCTAGCTAAGCAGGACATATCTTGCAGCTTAGCCCACTCCTCACATCATTTTTCTGTTCCCCAGGTATAGCACAGTTTTTCTATAAAATACTCATGCTAAACAATCTCAGTTGTACTTAGTCAGCTCAAAGGTTACATATCCCTTTGCTAACACTGACCTTGCCTGGGCCTAATCCCATGGCTGTATGTGGTTTGGCTATGTGTCTTTCGAGAGAGTACCAGAGGACCTGGCTAGAAAGTCCCTCTAGTAACACCAGAAGATCTTCACCTGTTTTCATAGTGCCGAATCTTGATGTTACCAGACACAGGTGAACATTCATGGTACTGAAACCTTTGATATCATACATGTCGTTGATTTAAACTACAAAAGTTTAGTCTTTTAGCTATAATTAATGAAATTCATTTTGGGGAAAAGAAAAAAGAGCAATCAACAATGCTTTATAGTTTTAAGATGCTGATACTTTTATGGGCAAAGGTAACTGTAACAGAAAAAGCTCATGACCTGATCTTTCTAAATTATGCAGACAATCATTCGGTAAAACTACTCACACAAATAATGAGCAGGTTTACTCAACTCAATAAAAGCCAGTTATATATGTAAATATTGTATGGTAAACTACTTAGTAACCAAATTTATACTTTTAAGATGATTTCTACTTTGACATTTTCAAGCTGTCAACAGCATAAAGATCAGTTTTTGCTTTGAACGCAAAACATTTCCCTCAGAAATGACAGCAATCAATAGCATCAGGAAGAATGAAAAAAATATATATACTGAAATTTTATTCTGTCCTTGAAATAAATGATTCAATGCTGAATTGGGATTAAATGGATTGGATTTAAGCCAATGTTACCATTGTCTGGTCTTTATAAAATCTTCTGCTGCCATGTTAGTGGAAAGTGCAGTGTAAGTAATTTGCATGTGGGTACGCTGTAGAGGTGATGAAGGTAAACAAATCCGTATTGTACCCAAAACCTTAGAGCAGGGCAAGCAAAGTATGTCAGCAGAACAAGAAAATACAGTATTTTCTCAGTGATACTGTAGCCTTTCAACCAATTTTTATAGCTGTTTTTAAAGATAACTTTGCAAACAATGGCTGGTCAATGACTGGTTTTGGCTCGCTTAACTGAAGGTGGGAGCGCGCTGTCAGGATTAGATGTGCTACCCCATCTCTGGAGTACCACTAGGAGGGGGAATCATACAGACAGCGAAATGAGAAACAGGGAGCGGTGGGGAAAGGGCTTAAAAGCCTCAGTCTGGGTTAGTTTGTTTCCAAAACTAATATCTCTGCATGTGCATGCAGGAGGTGAGCAGTCCTTGAGGCCCATTCAGGAACATGCAGTTAGAGGTGCTCACAGAGGTCTATTTCACTTTTTCAAAGAACAGCAGTGCTCCTGTGGAATAAAGACGGCCTTAGGTTTGTCACAAGTTAAGGGCAATGCTGTAGGTAGAGTCTAGAACAGAAAGGCAGCCAAAGCCCAGTCCTCGGGGCTCAATATCAGGTAAAACATTCAATTGATTGATCCGTAGAGCTCTGTACAGTGACCTAGCTGAGGATCAGCCTGCAGGTGACACTTTGCAGACGGGTGAGAAGACTGCACCTGGGAGGAACCAGGCAGAGGAGGCCTGGCACACCGGCGGCCTATCTGGGGACTCAGCAGAGACAGGTACAGGGCATGACCTAAACCTACAAAACAAACACGGGGAGTGCCAGCCTTCAGCTACACGATGCGTTTAAGAAAGTTGTGGCCCGACGCTTCTCTTCCACCCTGAGTGACTGCGACACCCTTTATCTGAAGTCACAGCAAGCCATGGGTGCGGGCGTCCTCAGCAGAAACAGCTGGAACTGTTACCGGCCCCACAGCAGGGCTGGCAGAACGCAACCTTTGTCTTCGTGGGGAGAGGTTTCATTGGCAAAGACCCGCACAAACAACAGTATGGGGGTTTCACTGAAGCTCCTGCAGGGAGGGGATTGCCATAGATGCTGTTCTCTCCTGAGGATCACTGGAGATGCAGTGCAGCCAGACCCAGCAGAGAGAATCCCCACCGTGAATTCTGGCAAAAATAATTTAATCAGAATTTAGCTGTGTGAGAACTGTCTGGTAGTAAGAGAATGCTGCTTACAGTTTATTTCAAATATTTCTGTCTTTGTCTACCAAGGCCTGTTGCACCAACTACTATGTTTAAACTAGATTTATAAACAAGAAGGTGTGATAAAAGGGACTTACGCGCCGCAATTATTTGAATAAAGACTGAACAGTAAAGAACTGGCTACGGCGTAAATGCAAAGACCAGAGGGTGCCAAAATAACTAATGATATTTTCTTGAAAGGAATGTCTGATTGATAGGAGGATGACTTCTACAAACAGTGGCAAAAAGCCAGTCCCCGTGACTCAACCCCACCAGGCTCAACGGCAGTTAGCAGGCCACGGAACGCCAGCAGCAGCGACATGTGGCAACTGCCACATTTTCAGCCCCAAAGGCCGGCCGGCTCTGGCTTCGGCGGGACAAGGAGAGGCTGAGAAGTTGGTCGGGGTGTGCTGGAAGGGGCTCCTCGGGAGCTGCCGCACCACGGCCGTACAGGGAGGCCTGGCGGGAGGGCGGACAGCCGGCCCCACGCCGCTCCCAAGGAGGGCGCCCAGCAGCGAGGACTTTCCCCCGAGGCAGGCTTTGGCAGCAGGGCGGGCGCCTTCAGCCTCTGGAGCCACCCGGGCCGGAGGGGTCTTGGGGAGCGCTACCGGGGGACCCCAAGGGCCCGCACAGCCCGGAGGGGCGGCCCCGGGAGGGCCCCGCCGCCGCCCGGCCCAGCCCCGCCGAGGGAGGGCACGGCGACCCCTGGGGAGGGCCGATACGGGCGGCAGGGGCGCTGCCGGGGAGATGCCCGGGCCGTGCCCCGCGATAAGGGGCGGCGATCCCGGGCAGCTCGGGCCCCTTCCCCGCCGCCTCTCCCGCGCGGCGCCGCCGCCGGGGGGAGGCGGAGCGGGGCCGGTGTGGGCGGGCCGCGGGAGCGGGGCGGGCCGCGGGGCGCTATGGGCCGCGGCGGGGCTGGGCGCGGCCGCTCGGCGCTTCCCGCTCCTCCTCCTCCTCCTGCTTCTTCTCCGCCGCCCCCTGCGCGCCGCCTCCCCCCGCCGCCGCCGCACGCCCCCTCCCCGCCGCCCGGCCCCGGGGCGCGGCGCTGCCGGGCTCGGGGCTGGCCCGCAGCGGGCCCGTGAGGCGCGGCCGGCCCCTGCCCGCCCCGGCGGGCCCCGCGCGGCGCCGCGGAGCGCCCCTCCCTGCCCGCCGCCTGCCTCCCGGCCCGCCGCCCTCCTCCTCCCCCTCCTCCTCCTCCTCCTCCTCCTCCTCCAGCGAGGGCGGGCGGAGGGAGGGAAGCGGCAGCCCCGAGCGGGAGGCGAGGGAGGCGGCGCGCCGGGAGCCATGCGGGAGTACAAGGTGGTGGTGCTGGGCTCGGGCGGCGTGGGCAAGTCCGCCCTCACCGTCCAGTTCGTGACCGGCTCGTTCATCGAGAAGTACGACCCCACCATCGAGGACTTCTACCGCAAGGAGATCGAGGTGGACTCCTCGCCGTCGGTGCTGGAGATCCTGGACACGGCGGGCACCGAGCAGTTCGCCTCCATGCGGGACCTCTACATCAAGAACGGGCAGGGCTTCATCCTGGTCTACAGCCTGGTCAACCAGCAGAGCTTCCAGGACATCAAGCCCATGCGGGACCAGATCATCCGCGTCAAGAGGTACGAGCGGGTGCCCATGATCCTGGTGGGCAACAAGGTGGACCTGGAGGGCGAGCGGGAGGTCTCCTTCGGGGAAGGCAAGGCGCTGGCCGAGGAGTGGAGCTGCCCCTTCATGGAGACCTCGGCCAAAAACAAAGCCTCGGTGGACGAGCTCTTCGCCGAGATCGTCAGGCAGATGAACTACGCCTCGCAGCCCAACGGGGACGAGCAGTGCTGCGCCGCCTGCGCCATCCTCTGAGAGCGGCCGGCGGCCGGGGCTGCGGGAACAAAGGTCCGCGGCGGCCGGCACCGAGAGCACCGGGACCGAGCACCGGGTACCGGCGCCGGGCATCGCCGCCGGGCACCGGCACCGCCACCGGCACCGGCACCGCCACGGGCACCGGCACCGGCACGGCCGGGGGGCGGGCGCGGCGCCCCGGGCATCCGCGGGGGGGGAAGAAAAAAAAAAAAAAAAGAAAAAAAAAAAGAAAAAAAATCGCGTTGGAAACGTGGCTTTTCTCAGCATGTACGTTCATCGAGTCTCGACCGTCGCGTGTTCCCTTGGTGTCTGCCGCAGACGGCTGTGGGCAGCGGGCACGGGAGGAGGCCGGGCCCGGCCCGGCGCCGCGGATCTATGCAAAGCGGGCATTGCACATCGGAGCGGGACTGGCAGCGCTGCTGCCGCCAGCGTGGGGTGCCGGAAAGCGTCTGCTGATCACTTGTGAAATAATTTTCTATTTTGTTTACCTGCTGTATCAGATGGGAGTTTGCAGAGAGTGGTAGCGTGTTGGTTTTTTCCTGTTTTTTTTTTTTTTTTTAATCAGCTGTGAAAATGTTACAAATCTGCACAATTTTTTAGGTGTGCGTGTGTGTGTGATTTCGTTTTTATTTTATCCTTTGGCGGGTGGGAGCGGCGGTGTTTTGGTTTATAGGGTTTTTCTTTTTGGGTTGGCAATAACTGATTTTGATGACTAGCTCTCTAAAAAGTGCAAAGACTTCCTAAATGCGATACAGGGCCAAGAGCAGCCCTGTGTCTGTAGAGTGCCTTCAAAACTCAGCTGTTCCAGCCGGTGCCAACCTGTGAAAGCTCCACAGAATCCCATTATCTACTACTCCAAAAACTACTTAACAGTTTCCTTTCAGTAATCATACTGAACAAGCCAGGACAAAAGGGCCTATTGTTAGTGGAATTTATTTCTTATTTCCATCTGAGCCTTTTAACTGTAATTTCCATGTCTTGCAAGTTCGGGCTTCATTTACTTCAAATTTGCGAGAATTTAGCCTTTTGGGATTTTGGGGGTGGGCTTTTTTGTTCTTTCTGTTTTTATTTTATTTTTTGTGTGGGATGTACCTCCAGCCAGCAAAGAAAGAAACCTTAACGTTGTGATGTACCAAGAAAATTCTAACAACTGTCATTTTGATTCCAGACATGCGTTTAAAAGATGTCTATCCATTTTCAGAATTTTAATACAAATGCTGTTTTTTAGAAAACAACTTTGTGCGCTTTTATGTATTACACGAAACACTTTCACATAGGCCGTTAATCCTGATTTATATTGTAATAGATGTAAAAGTGGCATGGGGGGCTTGGGTTAGCTAAGGACAGTGCTGAAAAAAAAAAAAGACAAAAAACAAGCCCCAGGATTGCTAAATATTGGGTAAAATAACAATTGGTGATACAGCTTTTCATATGTGCTTAGGTCCTGGGGCTATGTGATGCCAGCATGCGTGTGGAACGCTGTGTTCAGTAGGCAGCTTTAGGAAGGTGACGCGGCTTCAGTGCGAAAACGTCTTGTAAGATCAGGACCTTATCCTTTACTAGGAACAGGTTTACTAGGAAGAACAAAATTCTAAAGGGCAATTATTTAAAAAAATTAAAGTTTTAATCTTGCTACGTTTTAACTCTTTAAAATTATGCATCGAGACTATTACTACTTTCCTCCTATGAGGAAGGATTGGGGTGGGAGGAGATCTGTACCTTCTGTGATTTGGAAGATCTAGGGAGTTTGTTTACCTCCATTACCTTCCTCTCTTAGCCCCTTCTTTAAAGATTAGTATACAAAAAGCGCAGTTCTTTTTCTCCATCCCAAGAAGACTTGAAGTTATCTATACGACGTGGAAACAGAAACTGAGCAATGGTGTGTAAAGGTTTTTTAATTAGGCCAACTGAAAACAAACCGCCTTGATGTCTACCATAAATCCAATCATTTCTTCTTTTAACTAGGAAAGTTTTCTGTTTCAACACTGGAAGGAGTGTTTTTTGTTTTAGCTTAATTCTACACAGTGAAACCTCAGTGATTGAAATTAAAATGATAACATTGTGTTCCAGTTGGGGATTGGATATTGATTTTAGCAACATGCAGTATCTCCTGAAAATTGGGATAAGAGTATGTTCTGAATGTTAGGGGCTTCTTTTAACAAAAATACTGTACTGAAAATGATGAAAGCTTGATTGCAGCCATATCTTGCACTGAAGTTTTAAAAATACAATTTGCCATAAATTAATATCTCAGCTATTGTGATGGTCCAATTTGCCTTAAATTCAGTGGGATTATATATATTTTTAGCACCTAACAAGCCTTGCTCCAGATCAGTGTATTGAAAGCAACTCATTCAGCATGGTAAAAGCAGATATTCATTCTGTTCTCCACAACAGATAACGGATTATTCATGTTTTGTAGTGCCTCCTGTTCTCCTGTTGCCTGTGTTGTGATTGAGGAATGATGCAAAAATGGGTGTAAGTAGCACACAGAGGGGTATGAAGTCCAGTTTTCCTTAACCTAGCAGAGCAGCTGAAGGCAACTTAGTAAATTCTGGATTATGATTTTTTTTTGTAGATATACTCTAGTTCTTGCCAAAAAGGTGTGTTCGTCAAACAGTGAAGGATTTTAAAAAAATCAAAAAAATACGGCATGGGTCTAATCAGAGTTTTGAATGTATTTAGATGTTCAATATTCTCTATGACTTGGTGAGGACAGTACAAATAGTAGAGCTCAGTAGTCTGATCTTCCAAATACTTTGAAGTGTTTTGGTGCTTGTTAAACATAGGCCTTGTCTATAAAGTAGAAAAAAAAAACACATACTGCTTTAACTTGACTGAATAATGAAAGCTATATTTGCTTGTACACTAGAGGAAAATATTGTATCAATATAAAGGTACTCTTTTATTTCTTTTCCCTGTGGGAATGTTACACCAGTGTCAATACAAAGGTGGTATATAGCTCTTTTCACAGTGAGAATTGCAAAAATTTAATTGGTTTGGAAGAAAAATTACATGCCCAGCCAGAATACTTCCTGACAGTCCAGAAATCATGTAAACAAGGCCTTAGTTTAAGGCTGGTCTCATGGCCACCTATTTTGCTGTGCATTATGATTGTATCTTTAAAAATCCAAGCTTGTTCTATCGCAAGAAAGCATGCCTTTAAAATGCCAGTCTCTGTGATTGTAACTGTGCAGTATTTTAAACCTCATTTTCAATACAGTTGTTCTTCTCAACACAGTGCTCAGGCTTTATTGATGCTTACAGTTCTGCAGGCCATGTTACGTTCTGTGGCTGTGAGGTTCCTTGACGGTTCTGCTTCTCTCAAACGAATGTTTGGCAAGTTTTTGCAAAGGGCATTCTGAATAAGGGGCAGCTGTCTCTTTATGACTTCTTCATCTGGATGCTCCTTGCATGCAGGTGTTGTTAAGTATCAGATTTCTTTGAGGAGTGACAAAATGCAAGAAATTCCATTTTCTTTAAGAGTTTTATATGAAAAGGAGTGGCATACGTGTCCTCTTGAATCCGCTGCCATTCAAATTAATGGACAGCTCCTATGATGGTAAATGGAAAGCGTTTGGAGCTGTACTGCTATCAGAAGCTGTCTTGCTCTCCAGATTTGTATAGCAGGCAACCCAAAAACCTGTCTTGATAGACCTTCACTGTACCCTTGGGAACTTCTATTCTGAGTGCCCATTCATGTTCTGAAGAGGTTTGAGACTTGCTATAGAAGCAAGCTTATGTACATGAGCTCTGTTCAAAGGTGGAATAGTTTCAAATAATGATCTTTGTAGCTTATAGCCTCCTCCTACAGTGTTTACAGCTTTATACAAAATGTGTATGTCAATGAGATTCTCCTTCCTGTCATGTTGTTATAACATCATGATATAAAATCTCATTTTTGTAGGAATTCAACATTTGCCTGACTTGTAAATTTTTTTTTATTTGGGGGTGACAATCTCTGGCAAGCATATGCGTAGCAGCTGAGAGAATGATTGAAGAGCAGGTTTTAGTTCAAACGATTAAAGAAACTCAGATGAGTTATAGTGATGATATTTGAAGTGTGTTGCTGGGACTGAGTCTTGTGTGTGTGTGTTGGTTTGTTTTTAATTTAAGTAGACTAACGATTTATTAGTCTGTAATCAAGAAGCTCACTGTATTTCCCAAGGAAGGGTGTGTGTGTGTGTGTGTATTTCTGTAGACTTAGTTGAAGTTGGAGTCAAAATTATTGCCCTTGCCATAGGTGATCTCACCCTTTGTGATCTCAATTCTGCATGCAGTTACCATCACGATGAAGAAAACACCCAATGAAACTTGAACTAGTCAAGTGATAAAGGCATCAAGCAGAGATTTCTGCGCAGAAAGCTTAAGAATAGCCATTAGAATCTCTCTATAGCAATCTTAAATGTTTGGAGGAGTATGACTGCTCTAATGCACCACAGTGCTTATTTAAAAGTGTTGATGCTAGAGCAGTGCTTCACTAGATGACATATTATGCATAAAGCAAATACTACAGGTAAATACTTAATCTGCAAAATCTAACAATATGTCTTAGTTCCTATCTAAAAGACTATAAAGTTAGAAGCAAGTTAACCAGAACTTGTAAGCTGTTCAAATAAGTTGCAAAAGATTGGAAGCAGCTGTTGTGTGATGACTTTATTTTGGCAGTCTCTGTGTCTTTTGGAGGTTTGGGCAAAGAGGAGACTAAGTGATCGAGAATCCTTGGCTTTATTTGGGATACAGAGAGATTTTTAGGAAAATGGTGTATGACATGTAACTTAGGCTTTAATGACTTAAGAATCATTTACTTCTATAAAACTCTTTGTTTTTAAGATAACATTATAAAAAGTGCATAATGAATAGATCGAATGTCCAGGTAACAGGTTACAGATGTCTCCTCTGCTTGACTACAGTTGTGCAAGAAGTTCCGCAGCAAGCAGTCTGATCAGAGTGACATTGTGATTATTTTTTTTCCTTTTGATACAGGCTTGTTATTCTGTTGTATTATGACTCTAGGATGAAAAGGGATGTTTGAGAGTATTCTTGTGAATGGTTGTAAATCAGCTTCTGGGTGGAAAAACTAATCTGAAATGGAAGTGTTTTTTCTTTGAATTGGGTAGCAAAAAAGGTACAGGCCAGCCTGTGCATCAGTATTCCCTTGGTAAATTTCTCACAGGTATATTAACCTAATGCTTTGTTTCTGCAGTGTTACTGTTAAACCAATGTAAATAACTAGTATGAATGCTTACAAGCTGGTGTTAAGTTGTTGAGGATAGCATTACAGGTAAGGCGGTAAGCTCTGCGCTGCAGCTGCGTTTGACCTACTGTTAGTAGGCCGTGTAAGCAGGTGTGGACCCCGATGTGGGTGCTTGGAAGGAAGTCTCATTTTAGCTGTTAAAAGTTGTGCACCTGACGGTATTCCTGAGAAGCATGGCTGTCTGTTACCCCGCGACACCTGTGTTCTGAAGGCTGAGGGCAGGTCCCAGGCCGAGCTGCGTTTCCTGCTGCGATGCCTCAGGAGGCGCCGAGCCCGGGTCTCCCCCAGAGATGCCCACACCAGCAGGGCTCCTGCAGCCCTAACACCGACAGTCCCGAGGAAGGGAGGCATTACACTGTCCTGATGAGGGGAATCATTTAAATTCCATGCCATCTTGCTGTCTCCAGATAGTCTACAGCACCTGTGACAATCAGAAATGAAAGGAGAGGGCAAGGCCTCTCTGGCCTGCGGAGCTGTGGCACGGCTGTGTCCCCAGCCCTGCTCTGGTTTCCAGCTTCAGCATCTTTCTGGCATACCTTTTTGGCTTCCTACACCTCCGTTTTTCAACTGTGTGTTGTGTCAAAGTGTTGATTTCAGTGAAGATGCACGGACTTCTCATGAAATTCTGGCTCTGGAGTTGCAGTACCAAATGAAGCAAAGGAAGAAGATCAAGAGAGAGTTTGAAGATGCAAAGTCTGCAGAAATGATGCTGTTCCTTAGAAGTGCAGGTGACCTTTACCCTCTAAGACAGACCTGAATGTTGGAAGCAATTTTTTTAACGAATGTCTAGCAGAAATCTTGGTTTAATTAAGCCCTATGCTTGAATCAGAAAAGATACTAAAAGCACTTTGAGTTGGAGGTAGGATACTTGAATGATTTCAGAAAAATGTCTTTGTTATTTTTACTGGCCTTGGTTTGTTTAAGTATTCTAATATTAATTATTGTGATTGTTATAGCTAGATAGAGAGCATGCTTAAATATGATTTAACATATATGTTAATGTAGCACTATAAAAATCGCCATGCTATAGGGACTGAGTTATTTTCTAAATCTTTTTTCAACCCAAAGGTTGAAAAAACCCAAAGGTTGAAAAAGGTGCTGAGAGATTGTTGGATTGTTTTAATAAGCTGGTAGTATTAGTATATGCCATGTGGTTTGTAAGATCTTGTGAACATCTATTGTGGATTTTTCTGGTGGTAAACAAATTCAAAAGTGCAAAGCAAGGTTGCACAATCAATGTGTTATCCACCAGCGATGATCTTACACCAAGTTTTCATAGCTCCCCGACACTGCTGCCTACGCTACTAATCACCAAAATCTCTGTTAACCTGCCTGGAACTTTACAGTGATGATAGATGCAATGTGACTCAACATAGTTGGAAGCCATATGTATTTAAGGATGATACTAGTGGTAATTTTACTCCTTGAATGAACTACGGTAGTGCTACGTGCCTCAGTTTAGTATTGGGAGTTTGCTGCCAAGTTTACTTGATGATTAACAAAGTTAAGATGAAAGCATGCTAATGAAGTACTTGAGTAATTAAGTTTCTAATGCTCGAGATCTTGATTTCCCATCTTTTTTGAATACTCTGCCACGTTCCAGATTGGCTGTCTATTTTCTGCTGTGTTTCTTGTTTCAAATACTATGTTTCCTTTAGTGTGGGTTTTGCTTTCTCTTTGCCTGTTGGATCTTTTGGTTTTTCCTTTAATTAAGGGAAAAAATAGAGAGGAGATTCACATTTGAATTACTGTACAGCACAAGCTGCCTAGATTCCAGAAATACATGCCATATGCTTCACGTATTTTTGCAATAAAAACAAATATAAGGAGAACACTGTATATTTAAGGTATTTCCAAGGCTGGGACTCTCAGCTGAGAAACGGCTTGAAAAATCTGATTTACCAAAGAACTAGAGTGTTCACAGGTACTTCAATATTTGTTTACTTACAGTATTGCTCTGCTTCAACCTCAGTAGTGATAGCAAAAGTTACAGGTTTCTGAGCATAAATATTTATGCGTATGTACAAAGTTGTATGTGATACCTACAACTCAGGAAATGTCCACTTTTATTTTTTTTTCTAAGCGTAGAAAATCAGGAATTCAGTGCCCACGTGCATTGGGTATCAGACAGTAGCATAGAAACTTGGGTACGTGTTCATTCAGCCAATTATAAGCACCAAAAAGAGTCTTGTTCCTTTTCAAGCATTTTTGACCTGGCAGAAATTAATTTTCAGCATTGCTAAACCAGAAAATCACTGTGGTTATTCGGCGTGTACAATGTGTAGCCTTTTACCAGATGCAGGGATAGCAACCTGTCAAACTAGTCGGAATTGTTTGTGGTCAGCACTGTCTGTGAATAAAACTTGTAGCTTGTGTCCCACTTCTGTATTTCTCGTGATAAGTAAGTTGAAACCAAACCTGTCTAGACTGAAACACTAAGAGTTCAAGGATGGATATTCTTGGATTCTTTACAGACTTTATGATTAATTGGAATTGCTCAATGTGCATCTGGTCGTAGCTTGTTTCAGGTCTTTGTAAGATGCTGACTTCCTATATCAGTCACCCGGGGTTTTTCAGCACTTAGCTAACAGAAATTAATTGACGGGTAACTGGAGTTCATTTGGCAAGCACATTAGTGCATGCTGATGTGAAGACATAAACTGTATTATTCCAGGATGTAAACAAATGCCGAACAAGTGTGTTAGGTGTCCTAATTGCCTACAGTAGAATTTTCACTATGACTTTAGTTGTGAAGTTATATTTGTGTTGATCTAGTGTTGTGAATCTGAACTGGACTGACTTATTCTCTTATTCTACAAGCATATATATGCTCAATTTACTGTTCTTCTGTAACCCTTTTGAAACCAGAGGCTTATTTAAGCAACCAAGAGCAGAATTTAACTCCAGCTGGCATTTTAATTATTTCCTGTGTACCTAATATTGTGACCTTTTGACCTTAAAAGCAGCAATTGCATTTAAAAGAAAATCCTAACTAATTCTGTAGGGTTTTTGAAGTCCTGTTTATTCTAAATTGTGTGGTTGGTTTAAGAAAGATACTGTAAAACATTGACATGTATTTAAAAAAAAAAAACAAACTGTTCTCTAAGCAGTAACCCCTTTTAAAAAGTTTTTTGTTTTTTTATTTGCTTACAAAGTCCCTTGGTCACTAAATGGGCTTTGGGGCCCCACCCACGCTGGTGATTATTTTCAACTTGCAAAGTTGAGCAGATGACAGCATGATCTCCGGGATGTGGAGGTGGCGCTTCGTCCCCGAGGAGCGTGCTCACCTGCGAGGCGAGGAGCCTGTGAGGACACCAGGGGCCCTTCGGCTGCCCCAGCCTGGGGCTGGGGCTGGAGCGGGGAGGCTG
Source organism: Cygnus olor (assembly GCF_009769625.2). NCBI lineage: Eukaryota > Metazoa > Chordata > Aves > Anseriformes > Anatidae > Cygnus > Cygnus olor. The sequence continues at coordinate 25,946,690 of NC_049177.1, read as the reverse complement.
CGGGGGGAGGCCGGGATGGCTGAGGCGGACGCGCCTCTGCTGCCTCTGCCTGCGCCCAGCCTGCTAAGAGACCGAGTGCATTTCTGGTTTTGGCTTGCTGTTCCTGGATGTCTCCTTCAAAGACAGCCTCTTCAGTGCCTCTCTCTACTCTTCCAAAGGCAGAAGGAAGTGAAAGCCTCGTGTGGGGTGCCATGAGCTCGTGGTGCTCAGTGCTAGCGAGGCAATGCTGGCAGATCTCAGGCTGCTCCACGATCTGGCGACTGCCAGGTACATAAGGAAGAAGGCTTAATCAAATGCCTTCACCTGTGCCTTTATTTATTTTTTTCAGATGTCTAAAATATAGGGTGTTTTTCTTTCTTTTCTCCTCTTGGTGGGTATTTCTTATCTTGAAGTCATGCTGGGTTAGTATAAATTGTGAATGCCGTCTTGAAATGGCAATAGGTGGATATAAAATTTTTACTTTGTACAGTTCTTTCTTCCCATTTCATTGGGATTTATAATATGTTGTATTCTAGTATTAGTAAGGTTTGGTCATACTCATTCACATCTATTAGGCAACCTTTTATCCTTGCAGCATTATCTAATCCGATCTAACGTGCAGGAGAGCACGGGCCCTGCACACCGGCTGACCAGGAGGCTGGGACACTTATGGGGTAAGATCTCTCCTAGACCCAGGTGGTTCATTGCAAAACCTCAAGACACCAGTTTGAAATAGGATACCAACTACCAAATCCATCATCTTTTATTATGTGTTTAAGAGCATTTTCTTGTTAAAATGAAGAAATAACGCTTTACTGTATGCTGCCCAAAGGCTGTTGAGATAGGCTTTACAGGCACAAAGGTTTGTTTTCAGAGTCCATAGCTGATAGCATATGTTAGCTATAGCAGTAAAAGTTTCTTTTGCTGAAAACATAATTAATAGGGACAAAAACAAAAAACATGTCAATGTTATAAGCAGCCATGGTGAGCACCCGCTGCTCGCAGCCAGGCCGGGGCCGTGCGCTAAGCCCTGCAGCTGCTCTCTGCCCTATCCAAAGAGCAGCGTCAGAGGAAGATATTGCCTTTTTTTTTCTTCCTTTTTTTTTTTTTTTCCTTTAATGGCCAATGCCAGGAGCTACATAAGCCCCTGAACTATGTCAGAATTGGAGGGAGAACAAAGGTGCCCCGAACTTGCCTTTTCCTCCTACCCTTCTGCCTCTTCTGCATTCAGAAACAGATGAACTCTGTGAGCCTTGGAGTCTGGGGGTCACTGCAGAGGCATGTGGTCTGCATATATGAAAACGCACACATTCTAATCCAAAAAATGTAGCAGTTCTGTACTTCTGGAAGCAAGACTTCTGTGTTGCATTGGCATAAGTACTACATCGTGCTGCAGGAACTGTGCAAAGGGAAGCATTCGTCCCTTCAGATTGCCCCACCCTCTTGAAAAAAGCTGGAAATATTTTCCTGAAATCCAGAGGTTTGATGTAAAATATACCATTTCAGTGTGCTCAGGAATTAATCTATTTGCAACTGTTACAATTTTAGTTCACTTCAGACTGGGTCTATTTCCAATCAATATCTTTTGAAAGACTGAGCACGCTTCTAAAGGGCTTTTGTGATGACTCCTCACACTGCACGCGAAATTAGCTGGAAGTTGATCCAGTAGCGTGTTGAAAAACTTGTAACAGGTAAGAAGGTAAATACTCAGTAGAGGCTACAACTTCTTTCAAGGGTAGGTATTAATTTTTAAGTCCAATAATTATCCTTAAGAAAAAGGAAAGAATTGTTTAAAACACTCAGGAAAATTTCAATCTGAAAAATAGTGATTGCAGGACTTGGGGAGGAGTATGATAATTTATTTCAATTACCAATGCAAAATAGGTTATATGTATCTCTGTGCTTCACCGTCTTGTGAAAAATTTAACATAAAAAGTTAACATTCAAAATGTGGTGTTACCAGATTTTGATTTATGCAAGCTCTCCCTGGAGTGCAGGATGCCCGTCCCTTGTTCTGCTGCCCATGAAGCCGTGGCAGCTAGCGCTGCTGCCCTTCCCTGATGATGGGTTTCTAGCAAAGCCAAAGTAAACCCTGACTGATGGGACGGTGCTTTGCCTCCTGCAGTGGCTTTGTGAGGCCGTGTGGGTGGCTGGGGAAGAACAGCTTATTGCTGGTGTGGTGTGGAAATACAGCAGGAGTTTTTCTTCTTAAGTGGTGCAGGTAGGTAAGCATTTTAACAGTCTGTGTGTGTGCAGGGACGAACCTCCATCACTTGAAGCCTTCAGGGCCGAGTGGCTTTCTCGGAGATGCACCAGAGCTGAAGCTGCGGTGCTGCTGTGCTGCGTCGGCGGTGCTGTGCTTGCTCACCTGCTCCTGATGGTAATGGTAGGTGGTCGTGTCTGCACCCTTCAGAGCTGTGGAACTCAAAAACCTCAGCACGCTCTGGTTGTGCTCTCAGCTTGTGAATGTGACCTCCTTCACCTCCCTTCCACACCCGCCTACTTCTGCTTCCTCCCATTCTGCCCCAATTTAAAGAGGGGTTGAGCCCGTATCTGTGGGTGCTTAAGAAGGAAGTAAATGTTCTCATGTGCACACCTGAGGAAGCTGGGGCCTCAGCTCCCTTGCACACCGCGGGAAGCAGGGTCGCTGCAGGATGGACGGCTGCACTGCCGGGCCCCGTGGGTGTTTGGCCCAAGGGCAAACCTCTGCATAGCAGCACCGAGAGATGAGCTCAGGAGGTCTGCACAGAGGTTACAAATCCATCATTTAAGTTTCCAGTCACGGGTTGTTCCAGCTGATGGTGATTTCACTGGGCGTAGAGCAGATGCCACATGACAAACACAGCCGTGATTTAAAAATGTAATCTAGCCAATTAATTGAAATTCAGTCAGTCTGAGCATGACACGTTACAGGTGTTCTTCAAGCTCTGTGCAACAGCAATAGCACCTCCAGTCTCTAATTTTAAGCAATAAACTCTGATTAATGGTTGAAGTTGAAGCATTCTAAAAGTAAAATGGACCATTCTGATGAAAAGCCGTCAGTACGCTGTGGGCTTCCTTCAGTCTGGTAAAAGGTTGGTGTTTATTGAACCTGGAACGTAATGCTAAAGAAAATGTTTAGAATTATTGTTTACAGGCTACTGATTTTCACTACTTACTGCTCAGGCATCTTGAGTAGATGCACGTTGTGATTTTTATGTATTATTAATAATATTATTTATTTTAATGCATGTTTGTGCCATTTTTTTGGTGTTGGTAACGCACCCACTGGTGAGCACAGCGAGGCTTTTAATGGTGGCTGACGGGTGGTGTTTCCCAAGAGCTCCAGCCTTCCGTAGGTTGTGTATTGGGATGGATGTTGAGCAGGAACAGTGCTATGGCTCCATATTTGTTTCTCTGTAGGAACAGATTTCCAGACAGGGATATCTTGTGGCCTTGTGTTCAGGGCACCTTCTGGATCTGTATTTGCACCAGGTCCTACATCTTCATGGTAAGTGTGCTTGCCTTAATACAGCAGTGCTGCTTGTAAAGCTTTGTGCAATGTCAGTGCCGGGAGACGCTGATAGTCAATAGTTCTCTGCTAAAGCCTTAAAGGAAAGCACATCCAAGCTCCCAGGCAGACCTAGCAAGCTTGTGATGTGGGGAGTACCTACGGAGCCAGAAACTCTCATTCCTCTAACCTGTGCACTTGGATCACACAGTGCTTCTCAAAATACAAAGCCTGTGGATGGGAATGTGCTTCGTGTAGCCTGAGATGACTAGATGGTATCTGGAGAGACCTCGGAAAGCAGGGTCAAGCTTTGGGCTCCTGGTCTGAGCCGCAGCCGCACGTGCTGGTGGAGCACCTGTGCCAGCGCAGGCAGGCTGTGCAGAGCAGGAGTGCACGTGGAGCAGCTGCTTTCGGAAGGTTTGCAGCTGCTTAATTCACGCTTGGAAACCAGGGCAATTTGCTTCGTAAAAGAAAATCATTGTGGTTATTATACCCTTTTTCTCAGCCATAATAATTTCCTAATATGTTTTAGGAGTTGGCATTTATGTTTCTTCGTAACAGGATAAAACAAAAAATGGCTGGTGTTTCAGAGCCTGTTAGTGGAAAACTGAGAATAAACATACACTTTTAAAAACTTCTTAAATTTAAACACTGTCTCGTATGAGTTGCATTTGAATTGATAAATTCTAGATTGGATTCCTAGCAGGCACTGCGCTAGGTGCATGAACTCTTCCTGGTAGCAAATCCCCTTCCAAAAAAGCTTTGGCTGTGGGCAGACGATAGTCCTGGGCGCAGGGAAGATGTTCCAGAAGAATGTAGGTGATGCTTTCGCAGCTGAGAAGGGCTAGCTAGTGATTTATTCTGTATTGGTTAACAAGGTTTGTCTTGTTGTCAGTGCTCACTTTTATTATCCACACTTTCCTTTGGGGAATATCCTAAATAGCTGGAGTCAGTTAGCACTTCTGCTTAAAGGATTTTGCAGTCAGGATTCGCGATTTTTTCAGCATCATAAAAATATGTGAGGGACTAACATTTTTATAAAGATGAGGCTTTGTACCATCATTTATGAGGATGGTGAACATGCAGTAAAATGCCTTCTGCATAGATTATACAATCGGCTGGTTACAAAGTACATTCATTTCATTCATTCTTACCATTTGTTGTTTGCCTATTATTATGAGTGTAGCTGATATCTGAGATCAACTATTACATACTTAATGCTTCAGTAATACGAATAACTCATTTATTTTAAGGGAAAAAAATCTAGCTTTAATTTCCTTAAATAGGTCTTCATAATAACAGCTGTCTACACAGGTGTTCATTGATAGGTGTATATATTAAGTTGTTTTTCTGATTTATTTATTTATTTATTTGCTTGTTTGTGGGTGTCGTTATAGAAATGCCAATTCATTCTTTCCTTGTCTGCTCTCAATAGACGTGGCCTTCTAGCTCAGCTGGTGCAGCCTGACCTGTCTGCAGTGCTCACTGGGGGTAACGTAGTTCCCTGCCTGGGGGGCAAGTCAGGGCATGGAGTATGGGAAGAGTAGGTGGGGGAAGTTTAGAAATGGAAATGGATGTTATGTCAAAAACGGTGTGGCATGAAACCTCATTTTTTTTCTTTACACTTAGTTTTCACATAATGGAGCAGAAAATATTTTGTGCTCAGGAAGTTTCTGGAATTTCACTGTGAAATTTCAGATACGGTATTTTTATAGTTCATGCCATCTAAGCAGAAATAGTGTGTGTGTTGTTCCACTGGTGTGCCAACAAATTAGTAAATGTATCTATATATATTACTCTGAAATCATTACTTTCTACATTGAATATGCATATTTCAAAGTCTGATCAAAACCCAGATGTTTCCCCGCAGAGCAGCAGCGTTACCTGCCAGCTTGCCTGTCCTTCTCTGTGTCCTGCTGGGTCTTGAGGCTGCAGCATCTGCCTGCTGTGGGGCTGCGCTGCTCGTTCTGCTGGTGACAGGAGCTTGTTCATGGGAAATTTTGTTTTCTGAACTGGAACAAGCTTTTTCAATAGGAAGATGATGCACGGAGTCTTTCTCCATCCACTCATAAAACCATTTTTTGAGGTTTCTGGGTAGATCATGAAAGCTTTCTGTGCAGTATTTGGATGCTGACTTTGAGTGCTACAAATAAGATGCTCATCCCTAGATCGTAATTTGGTTTTGGATGGAACTGGAATTCATCAGTTGATTGACTGATGGAGAACCAGTGGAGGGACTCCCCACATAGATGATTCAAACCTTGAAGGAAGTTCCTATTTATGGTATATTCTTGGTGTTTACTTTAATCGTGTATTTGACCATAATTTACTTTTGTCAAACGTACTTGTTCTGGGAGTAACGCCAGGACAAAAATTAAAGGAAATTAAGAAACCAGCATAAACCAGCCCTTTCTGCTCCACTCCAACTGTTCTCTTTATTTTTAGGGTATTTGTCTAATTAAAGAAATTGGCAGAATCTTAGCCCCATATACTTCATGAAGTTAAAGAAAGCATGAGCTTCAGTACAGGAATGTCACTGTGTCTCCAGGCCACATTTTATTGGCTTCAGATCTCTTAATATCATTTTCTGTCCCATGTTTCCTTTTCTTAATGGTGCTAATAATCTCACAGAAGGATCATTTCTAAGTCCTTTAAAAATTTCCTCATCAAATTTCATAGTATAAGATCCTTGTCTGCCATTTACTTACTACTGTATGAAGTTCTCCTAAGACATGCGAAACATGCTCCAAATGTCCATCCTTACAGCACGGATGTTATGTAGTATAATAATGATAACTTTGTAGTTATTTAGTGATCACTAGTACTATTTCTAACATTTTTTTTGTCCTCCTGAGTTCCTGCCAGCTGTACCGTTCCCACGTTTCCACGCCAATGTCTGCTCGCCCAGGTGGTGCTGGGCTTTGCGGCGCCGTGCTCCGACAGCCTCCTTCAGGGGGCCGTTTTCTCTCCGCACGACGTTTGCCATTTCTGAAACTGATGGTTCCTTTCACACATGGCTGGGCAGGCAATTTATGTGCTGATCACCATAGAAACCTGCAGATACATCACTTGGTCAAACCGTTTCCATATTGTATCAGCCAGGCGGCATCGGAAAATGCAAATAAGGGATGTGAGAGAAGGTTGGTGAAAACGGAGTCTCTTTTCTTCATGGCACCACTGTCAATAGCATTCCAAGCCACCCGCGCTCCTTTTTGGCCTCAGACCCGGCCTCTCCCCTCAGCGCTCTCTCCCCAGGTCGTGCTGGGATCTCCGTGCTGCGGCGCCGAGGCTGCTGCTCTGCCCAGCCCGGCTTGTAAGCGCTGTTCCATTCCTCCGCTGGCTGCTTAGGGCTGCAGATGATTTCATTGCTGGGCAGGAGGGCTCTTTTCCTGCCACGCTGCATTATTTACAGCTAGCGCAATGAAGGATTCTAGGGAATATTGAAAACGGGTTTGCTTTCCTTAAAAAATGAAAAGGCAAGGGAAAGGCTGGTTTATCCTTGCATAGTGTAGATAAATAGTCAAAGTATTAGTGATTACAGCTAGCTTGCAAATTAATACAGGGAATCTTTTAACTGCAGTTCACCCTGGATGCTCTGTGCTTCCCATGGCAGCAGGAGCTGTGCTAATTCAGGTGTGAGCAGGAGTGCTCGGGGCAGGGGGAAGCTGGCAGGAATAAAGTGCTGCTTCTGTAGAACAACAGGAAAGTGCAGGAGGAAGGGAAGGAGGTTTGGTCTAGAGCACAGAGATGGCAAAAGGGGAGACAGTCCTCGTTACTGAGGAGTCTGTCTGGCAGTTCTCATCACCAAAATAAAATAAAATAAATCCTCGTCCCCTCACAGAGCAGAGGAGACTGCAGGAGTGCTGGGTGGGCAGCACGGCTCAGGGCACTGCTTTTACACGGCTCAGGCCTCCTCTCCCTGGATGGGGTAAGTGCGGTTTTGGGTGCCTGAAGGCTCTGGTTACCTTTGAACACCCTGGTGTTCACAGCAGCCACGCAGCGTGGCTGAAGCCGCTGACCTCTCCCAGGGGAGGCAGCACGCTGCTCCCGTCCGACTGATCCCCGGCCATTTCCTTGGGGCACCCGTCTGTCGTGATCCTGGCACTGCATTTTGAGGATTTCCCCCTAATTACGAAGGTGATAAACTGCTTGGAGCTAACTGTAATAGAGTGAAAAAAGGATGTAGGAGGGAAATAAGCTTACCAGAGAATGGTGATTGCTTGTGTAAGTGGGTAAGTGTGGGGTGGGGGCCGTGTGCCAGGTGAGAGAGGATTTGTGCAGGTGAGGGCATCCATTTATGACGTACTGTGGGTTTTTCAGAGAGCTTAACAATTCACTTTTCCATCAGTAATATTGTCACTCACGCTCCAGCCAACTGTAAATGCCGTAATACCTTTTCATACAGCATTTCAAATGGTGGTGGTGAACTCAGCCCCTCTCATGGCTGGCACAGAGTGCTGGGGAAGGAGGTCCCTGATTCTCCTGCTGGGGTTCATGTTCCGTTAAACACCGAAAGCCTGTGCAGCTGACAGGCAGTGTGCGTGGGGGAATAGCTGGGATGTGCTTTGCAAATCTGGCTGCACTGGACCAGGTTTTGCAGTAACCACAGAAGATGTGGTACAAGGGAGGTTCTTCTTTTAACTTCTCTTTTGAATAGAGCAGTGAAAAGGGACTGAAGCTGTTCCTCAACCTGAGCTGAATATACACAGTTTTTTGCATGGGGTTGGGAGGATGCTGGGTAAGTGATCAAAAGTGCTTTGTTTTTGTATTTTCAAAACCAAGTTTCGTCTAGGAAGTGCTAAAAATATTTTGCTTTAAGACATCATATTTTCAATTTCAAAATTGATCTAAATTTCAATCTGAAACTGCTACAACAAAAATCAAAATATTTCTCGTATTTTTCTGTCTAATGAACTTTTTTTTTTTTTTCTGAGCAACCTTAGATTGGAACTTCTTCTACTTCCATGTAGTTTGAATTTTTTTGTTGTTTCTTGATTTAACTACCTGTGGAGAAGCAGACAGTTTCTTTCAACCCAACATTGTGATAATTTTAGGAAATCTGAGTTGTTTCCCATAAATTCAGTATTAGCAAAGGTTTTAATGGTTTTTGTGGTTTCCATAATGTGCTGTTGTTTTTTCCTTCTTTTTCGCTAAATGACAATCCAAAATTCTAGTTTGATGTCACCTGTCAGATGCTGTCATTCAGAACTGGTTGTGTGAATATTTGGGTCTTATTTCCACAAGAAGATTTATTTCCAAAAGAATAGTTTTCCTTTTTATGTATTTGATTTTTAGAAATATATCTTAATGGTGTCTGAATGTTTGACATTATAATCACTTTTTCCTCTGTCAAATAGAAATTAAAATCATGCTTATTGCGTCTTATCAAACTCATTCTTTTCCTGGTTTTGAGATGAACTGTTAAAATCCACTTACGATACTGTATTTTTTAATCAGCCATGATTTGACTTTGGAAGTAACTCAAGAGCTGGTATGATAAAACCAGCCTACTCTGGTGCCATTTCAGTCACACAGTGGTTTCCTCTGCATGAGGCAGCAATATGATTTATTATTTCTGCTGGTGACAGTCTTCCTTTGATAGAAAACAGGAAGGAGTTTGATTTTTTAGAAGACATACTGCATGGACGAATAAGGTTTGCATAAAGTGAATGTTTATAGATTCTTTGTTCAGATTGTGCCCATATAATATATACTATATTGCTGGTGACTTGGCAGTCATCTAGGAGCTCTGCATAATAAACCAGAAATTGCTGCTTCATATGCATAACTATATATGCACATTCTATTTAGAGCGCTATGCAGCAGAAATTTAATTCATATGCTCCTATCGCACAATGCTAGGTAATCCTGAATATGGTAAATAATCAATTAATAATAAAAAAGACATTTTTTTGTCTCACCAGGTTTTTCATTTGGATGTTTATGAGAAGTGCTGCCTTTCTAAAGGTTTTCTTTGCTGCTTGTTTCATGGTGTTCGTTTTTCACAGAATCACAGAATTGTAGGGGTTGGAAGGGACCTCAAGAGATCATCTTAACTTATTGTAGGCAGAACCACCTCAAACTGCAGGTTGTATTCTGAGCTGAGCTGAGACATTTTGTACATAGGCATATGCTGGCTTGCAGCTGGGCTCTGACTCTTAAGACAGAGACTGGTTTCTGGTCTGTTGAAGCTGGCTTAATGCTTTGCTTGTTAAGTTTGCTCTATAGAGCTGCACCTCTATCACATAATTTGAAAAGTTTGCACACAGGAAAGATGAGGCAAAGATGACAGTTCCTGGGAATGCTCCTCCCCACCCCCAAAGGGATGCATTACCACTGCAATTTGTTCCCAAACAAACACTCACATTAATTTGTTTCATGTCTTCCAAATCTCAAGTAATCAAAATATTACAAGGTAAATATTTTTGTTACTACCAGCCCTCTCCTCCCTGTTTTTTTTTTTTTAATTTGACTTAAGGTCTAAACTGAAGTCTAAAATCAGATGGGCAAGGGCAGCTCTTCTCCTAAATACAGTCCCTACAACTGAAATACCTGTTGTACCTTCTACATGCAACGACCATGTGGGTGGTGCTGCGATGCCTTTCTGCTGGGGCTGGGGCAGGTGTAGCATAGACGGAGAGCTTCAGGACATAACAAGCAGACCTGTGCTGCTTGCTTCTGTGCAGATACAGCTATGACTGACACCTGCTGTGAGGCTCAAAAGACATGGGAAACTCTAGGATGTGGAGTTGAAGTAATGTATTTTTATTCCTTCTAATAAGAAAGAAGACGTGAGTAGACTTTGGTTGTGACAGAACTAAAAATAATTCCTGCAGTCCTGTGAGCAGTTCGTCTGGCAATGGAAGACTTCTGTCTTGGGTAGGGACAGAGAAATCATCTGCCGTCCTCGAGTTTCCTGTTGCTGGAAGGCCTTCTGCTTTCTAGCAGAGTAGTTTCCGTAGATGTTTCCCATGGTTTCATCTTAGTGGCTGTAGGAATACCTTCCCATTAAAACAGCATGTGAGGTGTGGCAGCATGCTCCTCGCACCGTTCCTCTGCCAGGCTGCCAGTGCTGGCGCACGGGAGGGAGGCTTGCTTCCATCAGCAGCCGACGTTCCTCCTTAGTCCCAGGAGGACATTGTGGAATCAGTGGGATGCTGCAGGGGCAGGGTGAGCTGGCAGCATGGCATTGCTGCTCGCACTTCACTGACTCGCTGCGGTGTGGTTTGAACCATCCCAGCTGCTGGTTAGGCTGGATCAGGGTAAATGAAGACAAAAAGCTGGCTTCCCTTCCCTTCCTGTTGCCAACCACCCCAGATCCTCAGGTGGCGTTGCTGGTGCTCTGTCCGTGCCTGCCTGGGTGCCTGGCAGGTGGGTGAGCGCAGAGCACGTCTGAATGTGGCAGCTTGCAGAGATTTGCTTTCTGGACTGGGTAGTGAATCAGCCTGGAAAAAGCTGTTAGAGGAAGATGGTGCAGCTTCCCAGTCTGCCTGTAAATACTAATAGCAGTGGAGAAAGCTGCCAAGAAACATATACACTCACAGCCTGGTTTCTCTTGCCTGCAATACTCCCGCTGAGCTACAGAACGCCGAATCAGTCTTTATAGACCTGCATCAGGCTCATCAGGGATTTGAATAAAAATAGATCTTAAATGATACCATTGTACAGCAGCGAGAAGTTTTAAAGAGTTGGGATGAAAACCTTGGCAGTCTGCAGCGTGTGCAGAGCCTCTTGTTTCCTTTTCTGCCAACAGCTCCGCTGGGTTAAAGAGCACCAAGCTGTATTTAATGATCCAGCTCAGCCTGGTGGCCGAGCTGCGTGCTCTGCCGTACAGCGCGACTCGGGGGGGGCTTTGGTTACTGGCAGAAAGAACAAACGCTTCCTGGCCACTTTGTGCAAATGCCGCTCTGCTTAGCAGGGCTGAGCAGAGGTAGCTGTGAGCACAGGCCAGGGAGAGTAAGTCCTGTCTGAGCGGGGCTGTCAAGGGAAACGCACAAATGGTGCTCAGCCAGGGCATGGGGAAACTGCTCTTGGGCTTGGCGTTCTGGGGGACTTGGTTTGGTGGCTTGTTTTGGGCTTTGGTTGTGTTGTGTTGTTTTGTTTTAAAAAAGCAATACTAATTTTGAAGAAAAAAAATCTTGGTCACTGTTAACTATGTTGAAGGAGTGTTTTCTTTTTTTTTTTTTAGAGGTAGTGCTGTGCAGGGGCTTTGAGCTGCCTCATTGTCCATCTTCGTAATGGAAAAACTAGTTAAAAGATTATGAAGTTGGAAGTGTGGATCTGGGTTCTTTTCAGGGAAACCTCCCCCTGTTTCACAGGGACCAGATGTTGTCCTAACATCCAGCATTTGCTATGTCAGCTTTACTATTTCCAGCTTTCGGTATGCTGCAACATTCAGAGAGCAGTTTTGGGGTTTCAGGGGTTGGTTGTTCTTTGCAAATAAATAAAATAAATAATGGACTTCATGGGCCCAAGCAAGGTTTGTATAAATTTAGGCCTCTTTAATTTCCTTAAGGTGATTGTAAAGTTCAGAATTACAAAATGTGATTTAAAAAAAAAAATAAATTCTTTTTCTTCCTATAATGTGTTCTCTCATGATTTGACATACAGCGAAGGTAGCTTTTCAGGGATTGTGTGAAATACTGGTGTTACTCAAGAGATGCTGCACGCAGCTGCAGGACGCCTGTGTCGGCCGGCCGGGCGCTGCCCCTGCCCGGGGCTGGGACCTGGCCAGGAAGGAAGGGTGGATCTGCTCGAGACTTCCTCTGCTGCCGCCCGCGCTGCTGCTCTTGCACTTCTCTTGCTGCTACGGGGGTGTCAGAAACGTGGGACTTAAGCCGAGGCTGGAAGGGTGGCTTCACGTCGCGTTCAGCACATCAGCCTCAGGGAAGAGTGAGGCTCCTGTGTTCCAGGAGACACATGCTGCTTTCACAAAACAGGAGTGATGAAAAGGCAACTCCTGAAAGTTTGCTTTGGCTTCTTTTCCAGTTTATTGCTAAAACTGCACGGAATGAACAGGCTATCACTGGACTTTGTCAGATGCCCCCCTCTTCTGCTGTGTGCTGTCTGTGTGCTGGTTATTTTGTCTAGGCGATGCCCTGCATCTGGCACGGCCCGGTCTGCGGGTTCAGGCCTGCACACGTGTTTTTGGCCTTACACGCGTGCGATGAGCGCTGTGCGGGACGAAGCACAAAGGCACACAAGCACTGAGAAGCGGGCTGTGCATGCCCCGTGCTGAAGGCCGTCCTCACAGCGTTACTGCCCACAGACAGGCAGCAGGGTCTCGCTGAAACGCAGCTGAAGCCGGCCGGCTGCCCGACGTGCCAGCCGTGGCCCACAGGGCCGTGCCGCAGAGACATGGCCGAGTGCCTGCAGCCCGTGGCTGGGCCGCGGCTGGGAAGGCAGGTGGCAGCTGAGGGTGGGCGAGCGTCTGTGCCGGTCGTGCTGTGCTAGAGACCTTGCTGGTGGCTGCTCTCAGGAGTTCAGCTTCCCACAGTGCTCTGAGCTTGTGCAGTTACTGAGTGCATGCACAGCAGCCGGGAAAATGAGGTCTGCATCTGCACCTTGACTTCCTCCTCCTCAAGAAAACAGGTGAGATACCGGCTCCTTGAAAGCCATTGCCTTGCTGCTGCAACATCTGTGTCTCCTGTCAGCAGCCGCTTTCACAACCCTTGTAAGCTTTTTAATCCTTTTTTTAAATATGCATGGCTGCAGGAAGGATTCTTGCGGGGTATCTGCCTGAGTTGCGTGGTGTCTGCTAGGTCACCAAGGTGTTTGCTGAACAGGTCGCCGTGGCTCGAAAATGTGGCTGGATCCAGACATCTTGTGTAAGATAAAGAAATAACATAAGAAATACACAAATATATAAAAGTGCACTGAATGTATAGCATATGCTGTCAAAGTAAGTATGGTGTTTATGTGAAGTGGGTTGTTCTGGTAGCAAACAGGATTGCTGATGTTAAACCATATTGTTCTTGGGGAGTTATCCTTTGGAGGGGAAGGGAGCAAGGCTGGTTTGGGAATATTTCCATTTCTGTTTGTCTAAGTTAGATTGCGTTTGTGCAGACAAAGGGGAATTCTGTTAACTTTGTGTGCCTTTTTTAGTTTGCCTGATACAATCTGGCTGTTGTCAGATGTGGTCACATAGTGCTGCTCTTGTGAACCTCATAAAACTGGTCCTCTGTCATCTGAAAGCTTACCTTGGGGCAAAATCAAGTTCTGGGGAAGGACATATGCTCATACAAGTCAGAAAGTGGGCCATCCGCAAGCAAAACTTAATGTTAAGGCTGTGCTTAGTGTTGTGCAACTGGTACTTGAGCAATGAATGAACCATGTAAGATCATCTGATTACTACCGTCAGCAGCTGAAGAAGCAGCCTCGTCATGTGTTCTCTTTTTCTTTTCTTGTAGGAGTGATGCGGAAAAATGCAGTCATTATTCAAACAATTATATATTATGTTTCTGTAAATGTACAGTTCAGTATGAACTCTTCAGTATGGAATACAAAATCCCCTAAAAGCACTCAAAAAAATCACATTTTTTTTCCTCTAGGTAAGTTCTTGGATGTGTCTTTACAACTTTTTGTCTACTAGTAAGAGATCTTTTGATTTAAATATGTGGAAGCATGGTTTCATTTGGGGGGGGGGGGTCTGAAAGAAGGTCTGGAATCCAAAGGCTTGTCCAAACATCCCCCCAACTCCAACTTTTCCTGCCTTATTTGTCACAGTCAGGACAATCCCACAGTCCATCCAGTCCATTTTTTTTCCTAAATACTACTTTTTTTCTTTTCTTTTCTTCTTGCAGCTGGTTAGTGGAAGATGGGACAGCAATTCTGCCGCCAGCCTCTGTTGAAAAGGATTTGGTAGGGTAGAGCTAAGGAACCTAAGCAGCCTGTTTGTCGCTGCCTGTACCGCTGGAGGGTAACTTGGCTGCTTCTTGCACTCTGGCATTGTGAGGGAAACTGTATATTCCACGCAGAACAGACCTGGATGGATCCAAGTAATTATCTCAGATCTTTGCTAATTGTTTCTATTCTCTCTCTTTTGGGCTTGATCCTAAGGAGTGGGGAGCACCAGTTATTCTCAGCCCCAGTTAATTGCTTCTGGCGATCCTGTTTGATAGCTCTAGGTTTATTGGCTTTCCTCCAAGTTTGCTTAACTAACAGTGCTGATCAGAACAGTATGTGAAGCTATGGATGTGTACTCAAGCATTTTCAGATCTCATTTAATTTCTGAGGCTTAACAGGATTTGTCAGGCCAAGTCATTTTCACCAAGATGAGTGACAATCACCAAGGAAATAGAGAAAGGCTCATTAGAGCAGCAAATTCAGAATTATGCATAAAGAAGCAATAACTGGTCCCACTAAATTCCCTCAGCTCTTTGACACCAAATAGCTCTCTTAATTGAATGTCGGGAGGGAGCATTTTTTTGCTCATCTTTCCAAGCAGAAAATGATCAAATATCAATGAACCAGGACTGGGCAATTATTTTCTGGGCCCCGCTGTCATCTAATGCAAAAGTACTCTCCAAATATAACAACAGAGTGCAAATTTCTCCACTAGGCTTCTCTCCATATTTAGGCTGGAGATGACGTATTTGTATTTTTTTTTTTTCATCCTGAGTGAAGAGTTTGAAAGGCTGTTACTGAAAATGAGACAAAGGATTTATGGTTATGTTCCTGGCTCTTAGAAGTATACATCACCATGCAAACAATGCCAAAACTTTATACACACATTCTTACAAAGCTTGAAGTACTTGTCCACTGCTGAGTGGGCTGTTGGGCTGGGACACATCTTTATCTGTAGTCCCAGGTGAGCAGGCTGTGTCTGTCTTAGGGTCCGTCTTACACTTGGCTTTCAAATACTTCTGTGCTAGTGAAGCTTTGCTCCTCCTGACGTTATTGCTTAACTTTCCATGAGCCTGCCGGGGGTGGAAGGAAACCAGCACTACAGCTGAGCATTTTGATGATCCAGGAACGCGCCAGCCAGCACCTCAGTAAGTACTGCTGCGAACAACTTCTTTTTTCCTAGGCTTGGTAACTTTTAAATGGATGGTACTGGCCTGAAAATTTCTGGGAAATCTGTGGGGTGTGCCACCATGGAACCCCACAGAATTCCTTGGATAAGGAACTTTATGCAACTTTAAACAACATTTAATACTTTGTCTTTTTCTCATTAGTGCCTTCTTGCTTAAGAAAAGAACCATTTATGACATTTCCATGCAAGTGAAGGGCTGCATTGCTTCCAGTTCCATCTCAGAACAGCTGTCTTAAAGCTGAGATCTTTTATATTACTATTGGTAACAGCATTTTAAATACATTCTCTTAAAATAAACTAATAAAGAAAATCTTAAAGGTCTGTGTTTTACACAGTGATTTGTATATCTTATGCAAAGATATCTCTCAAATCCCTGAAATGAAACAAATAGAAAACACATGTTGTATTGCCCAAACCACTCTATTGCCTCATTCTCACTGTAACATGACCTACAGTTCTCTTCATGGTAAGTGAAAAATCTTTTTATCCAAAAGAGTGTGCACGTTGTCTCTAGCTGGATGGATAGTCCCAGCCCTGGGAATTCTGTGAATGTGTTCTTTGGATCACTAGATTTTCTGCAGAAAGGGGAAGAACCTGCCTCTGTTGATACAGATAGTTTTTCTGACTTCCATCATTTCTGTTTTTCACTGGACATGAACAGTAGAAAGAATTTTTGTATTTAAATACATCCAGAAATTGTCTCTCCCTGTTCTCCTATAGCCCCTCTCCTTTCCAGCCCTTGTACATTCCAGTTACAGTGATGTGAGTGAGAAGCCCGACACAAAGATTGATCTATACTGATCAGCTTCTTCACAATGTAAGCTGTGAAGCTGTTGAACCACGGAATCCCAATTAGAAGTTGGTCAGATTGTCATGGTGTTTAATTTGTTTTACATAGTTGTTTTCAGTCTTAAACCTATTGATTTTAACTCACTTCCAATTAGATTTATTATTTTTACCAGATGAGTAATATTTGAACTTTAGATGTGTATGCAACTTTATTTCATGGGTGTAATGATTCGAGCTGGAGAACTGTTGACACAAACTCAATACCCTCTAGTTAAAAATATTAGATCATTCTTTCTAGCACCATAAGTTCCAGCCTAATTGCACAAGAAATGGATCTTGTCTATTTGTTTTCATTTCTTTTCTTTTGGGGCTTTGGTTAAATACTATGAAATATTCATGTAGATGTGAAAGAATTCATCTCAAAATCTAAAATTATTTTTTTAATAAAGTTCCTGTGCAAAAACCTGTTGTACGTGTAAGGATAACAGGTAACTGCTGCTATGTTCATTAACCTACGTACCTGTTCTCTGGTGAGTGTGAGTTCAGAGAGAACTGCAGTTAGTGGATGGGTGCTGGAATTCTTCATGATTTTCAAATTGTTTTTGTTCACATATATTACAACAAATGTATAGTTAAAAAAAAAAAAAAACTTGCAACAAAGTCTTTTCTCTGAAGGAAATCTTTTTCTTCTGATGAAACAGAATCAGAGAAAAAAGATAATTAGAAAGACTTCTTAACATTTATTTCTTGGAGGAGTTTTCAAAGAATAAGGATCATGATTGATCATCTCCTTCATTCAAAAGTAAGAACAGGCATTGTGTGTTAAATAGCAGAATACATAATATTTCGTCTCTTTTTAAAAAAATATTCTATAAACTGCTTTAATACAGCTGGTGAGGAGGCAAATAAACAAAACGGACAATTCAGTTTTTATGTGTATTGCCTGACGATGAGTAATGGCTGGCAGTCCACCAAGTCAGCAGCAGGGATGGAAGGGTTAATAGATGCTGTAGCTATAGGCCCCGATACAGGCAGCAGCAGATCGCTGCTGATGAATTCTGGTAATGATACACGACCTGTAATTATCAAGCAATGCAAGTAACGAGCGCAGAAAGGCAATAATGAACAGGGTAGTTTGGAGACGTAATTTAGGTTACAGCTCTGAAAATATGCGAGTCCCGCACCGCCAGCTGCTCAGCTCCAGGCTCTGCAGTGCTGTGCCTTGGAATAAGACTGTTTTGGAATGGACTCCTCCTCATTTAGAACCAAGACCTGTTCTTTCAACCCATTCTGTATAGCTAGATGTCTGTTAATCAAACAGGGAGGTAGTCCTCAGTCCCAAAAGAAATCTAAATTGCTGTATTGTTTTGTTGCAGTTGAACTGCTCAAAGGTGCTGCATGAGCTGTGCGTCTCCGTGAGTGGCCTAGTGTGAGCGATTTGCAGCCTGGATATATCTGCGAATAGTTCACCCTAGGTATAAATTTCAGTGTACAAATGGTGCTTTCTGCCAGCCCTGGTGAATGGGCACTTTCCCTGCAGGCAGGTGCCCAGCTCGCCACGCAGCCCGCTCTGGCCCAAGCGCTGTCGGCCTTGGGATGGGCACGCGGGATGCTCTGCTTCAGCTGGAGCGTGTCCTTTAGAAGAAAAGAATAGCATTGTTTAAGCTGTTTTCAGTGTACAGGGACCATCACCGTCCTCTCTTTTTCAGTGGCCAAATTCTTGTGCTTCTTTAATACTCATCATCTTGTTGCCCAAATGCCCCGGGTGGCGGGTTGGTACAAGCGCCTGCGGGCAGAGCGCCACGCTTCTTGCTGCTGCTGCTTTCACGGGACAGCACTGGGAAGAATGAGAGCTCCCATACTGCTAACTCATCACAGAGACGGGCTGATGCTTATAGAAATAATTTTGTGGAGAAAGATTGATGGGAGAAGAAAAAGTATCTGCTGACACTGAGACACTCGTTAAATTTACAATTATTTCTCAAAGCTGATTTAGGGAGAAGAAACAGTCTGCAGCTTTTAAAAAAGAACAAATGCATTTTGACACATCTAATTTAAAAGTTTTTTTTTTTTTAAATCTGGTTTGCTTGGCTCATGGCACCTCTTTTATTTTTTTCATAATTTCCAACAAATTAGAAATAAAGTTAGAATAGGAAGCATACCATCTGTCACCTCGTATTCCTTAAAATTGGACTCATGCTTTGTTTTGGTTGCAGAACTCCCCCCTGAGCTTCATTTGTCAGCTTCTTTCACAAGCTAAAGACATGCCTATGAAAGGTATACTTATACATAAGATTGTTCATGGGGTCTTTCATATCAGTTTGACTACAGTTTGTTGATTCAGAATTAATAAATAGATCAGAATTATTCATCGTGACGACATTAGCTGAACCAAAAAGGGTGGGAACTGTAAGTTAAAAGGCTAAAACAAAGAAATACTTAAAGAAATAACACAACCAACATTAATACACAATTTTGTTATAGCACAGGTCCATTGTCTGAACTATTTATTTGTTTCTTTATTTTCTCAAAAACTTCATCTTTAACAATACATAAAATGTCTGCTACGAAATGGGTGAGTTAGATCATTTCTCAGTATATTTGAGAAAGTGAGAGATTCCTTTTTGTAACTTCTAAACCTGCTCTTAAATTTTTAATTCCTTATATAGGCCCTCTCAATACCTTCTTCTTTTAAGTGGATCTTTTGTTCTCACAGTGCTGTTAAATTCAGTCTTCCTGGAAGTTCACAAATAACATGGACTGTCTGAAATGCTGCTGCTTTTTCATTTGGGGAGAAAGCTGCTAATTAATCTGAATGTACTTGTCCCAGCTATAAATACGCGCTTTCCGATACACACTGTCAATGGCAAGTCATTTAGGTGACATAAATTGGTTTCATGTCATTTCACATCATGCAATATGGCACCTGAAGTGCTAGGATGCCAGCTGCTCTCTGGAGATAGAAAGGACATGTGTGTTCCTCTATTTTTCTTCTTTTTTTTTTTTTTTTTTTTTTAAATTTAAATTGTAGAAAAACAGGTAAAATAGCTTTACAATTCAATACAATTTTCCTCTTTGTACTAGTATTGCAGGGCAGCATTGCTGGATTTTCTTTTTTGTTTTTGTTCAAGGGAGTATAGGAAGCCAATGACTGCTCGCTAATTAGAGACCCCATTTGGCTGCACGCTTTGTTTTATTAGACTGTTTGGAGAATGTAATCAGCTATCAAGCCAGAATAAGGCTGTATATCTCCAACCATACTTAATCAAAAAACGTGACTTGGTTGATATTCAGTTTTTGGTTTTAATATGAGGTTGTCCACGTATTGCAATTTCAATATCTGCAGGGATTCCGCTCCCTTCGCCCCCCTTTTAAAAATCTCTGCTTGTTCTTTTCACAGCTACACTGCCAATGTTCTGTAGGAAATTACGGTGACCAAAGCACCTCTGGTGTACTCTTTGGAAGCACAGGTGTGCTTTTACGCTGGATGTAGGATTTTCAAAATTCTCCTCATCAAAGTTAACAGAAACAGAATTGGGGAAAGCTCTGTCCTTTGAAAAATTGTTTCTTTTTTTTTTTTTTCCCAGTCATGTTAATCAGGAATCTCATAAACTAGACAACGCTGAAGAAGTCCTGGAAGAACTAACAACGTGTGATGATAATATTTATGGATCTTATCACACCATGGCAGATAATTCTGTTTTTGCTGTGCAATTCTAGAAAGACAAGTAAAACAACAGAATATTTCTGTTGCATTTTGTTGCTCTGATTCTCCTTTAGGTATAGCTATGCTAGAGACCAACAAATGAGGGACAGGGGGAGAAATGTTGATATCTTCCTTTTCACTTGAATCATCTGCTTCTCAAACAAACCGCCATCTCCTTGTTTGTAGCTGTGGAGATCATAACACCACAAGGAAATGTTACTTGGTTTTAACAAAGCACTTTGTGCTGAACAGTGTATTTTGCCATGGTTTACCTTTAGGTGCATTAGTTGCTCTGAGAACAGAAGAGAGATCGCAGTGCCCACATTTGCCTTTGGAAGTTGCTGGCAGTCTGGCAGCAGCAGGGAAGAGAGAGGCATGAGTTTTTGGTTTTGTGGCCTTAGTTTGGATATAATGGCTGCTGTTTATTTTTGCCTTTTCTAATCAGTATGCTTTCTGGCAGCTTTATTTTTAATGTTATATAAAACAGACATGTGTCTGCCAGTGGAAATAAAATGATTGCACCCAAAGTATTCTAATGTGATACTAAGATCCAAATGGAAAATTTGTCACTGATTGGGCCCCAGCTCCATACTAATGATTTTTGTAGAAGAAAACATACTTGAAAGACTGATGTTTTCCAGGTTCATGTAAAGAATATTTCATTGAAAGCTCTCATTCCATTATTTAAATAAATTACAGGATGTAAAATAAGCAGCCAGATCTTCACTGTTTTTACAGTAAAAATGTATTTTGCCTATTAGTTGTGCATTGTTTATAGGCACAAAGATGGTAATCTTATGCAAGTTACTGAAAACAATGGCAGCTTGATGTTTCAGTGTGGTAGGATACACATTAGTATAATGTGTATTGTAATACACATTGTGCAAGCTGTATTGTACAGCTTGTTTTTAAGCTAGACAGAAAACTAACTTTTCTAGACAGAATATAACTTTTCTGAAAAGTCTTAGTCTATCCTAGTGTCTCCCAGCATCTCTGAGAAAACAGATTTCTTGTCTGTGTGTTACCATGTGGATGGCCCATTTGAAAATTCCCAGGCAGTGCATATAAAAACACAGCACAGCTACAGCTCATCAGCACTGGTGCTGGACTAAGACTGTTTAGAAAATGGACAGAGCCTGGTGACTAACGTTTTCTTAGAGAACACCTGTGCCTCTGGGACCACACTCATAGCTCTTTCTGCATAGCTCTTTCCTTTCTCCTAAGTATCCATCTCCGTGCTGGTCAGCCAGGCTCTGGAGCTCTCTTCAGCAGCTTTCCCCTCACTTTTGGGGAAGAAAATTTAGAAATATTTTTTTGAAACTTAGACTAGAATATAATAAATGTGGCATTTCTTCCACATGCGGCTCCCTTACCTGCTGAGTTCACTCACTACTCCCTTTCAATTCTTAAAAAAATTACCTTATGAAGTATGTAATTACAGACATTTGCTTATTATAAGTTTGCTTATTTGTTTTATTTTAACTTTTAATTTTAATACGCAATCTGCTCACGGTCAAAATTAATGCTACTTTTTCCTTGTGGCTATGTTTTTGTAGATGACATCTCTTCTTAAGACGCACCTGCAGTTCCTGAGGATTTTGTGCAGCATCTTCATCCCCTCCTCTGTCCCGTCTTAACTCTTCTGTCATTTATTTTCTAGACACATTTTAATCCTCTGATATTTCATTTGTGAGATCTGTCTAAGCTCATTTCACACACAAATAACTTCTACTAGGTATCCTTTCATGGCTAACACATGTCCCACAGCTTCTGCATTCAGCCGATGTTTTCTCCTCCATTGACAGAGCTGTATTCCACGGCCACCTCAGTAAATAATCATGGTTTCTCCCCATTGTCTCCTATTTTTATACTGAAAAGAAAAAAGGATAAACGTACAACCAACTCTTCTGTTTACCACCAATTCTTTCTCCAACTTCTCCAATTCCTGGACTTGTGCCTAGCTCAGCCCTCCCTCGCCCGTTCCCCCACCCTTTTGGCTCCTCAGTCCATCAGCTGCGTTCAAAGGCAGGAAGCCTCCCCCACACCCTCTGTCTTACTCACAGCCTAGCCCCAAGCACGCTCTGCAAGCTACGAGCTCCGGCAGACCACAGATGCTATAAGTTGCCACTGAACAACCCACCAAGCAAGGCAGTCGCAATCAAATCCACTCACCGGCCTCCCTCTGTTGTGGTCAAGAGTTTCTCCATAAGAGCAGGCTCTTGCTAGTTCCTCTGGCCGTTGCTGCAGCAGAAGTCCCGTGGGGTGGTGCAGGAGCACGCTGCTCCAGCAGGCAAGGGCTGGACCCCGGCACGTGCGGGTCTGCCTCACACCAGCTCTGCCTGCAGCGCTTGCCCTAGATAATTTTTCCATACACAAATGGTGATGTTTCCACTATACTTCAGACACAAACAGGAATGCCTTCCTTCCGGGAGTGGTAAACACATTACCTCACCTTGTGATAGCGTTCCTTACAACGGCGTTTTGTCATTCTGGGGTGTTGGGCACAACGCCAAGAGGCTGAGGACTTCCATCCAAGGTCTGTGAGCTCTGGAGCACAGGGAGGAATATCCACACCGCGCCTGTACCGCAGGACAGGGATCTGGCAAAGGAACTTAGAGGCTGTAAGTGTGACGTGTCAGGCTTCACAGAGGAAAAACGATCCTTTTTAAAGGAATGACAGTAGAGGATTAATGTTTTCCACCATATGGATCTGTGGAATACATCTCATTACGTTACTTTGACGATGTCTAGGTTTTGGCAGTTTTAATACCTTAATTTTCTTCTTATAGACTTCCCCTAAGGAGATTTCTAGATGGCTGGTAGTCACATAAATGAAAAATACTCTTTTAAATATACAAAGTTTAATTTCTTATCATTAGGCAGTGTATCAGCTCAGGACCTAAACTGACAAGATGTTAAAAAATACCAAATGCCTAATGCTATGTAGGGTAGTCAGTCCTTAGGGTCTGTTTATCAGACCTGGGAAGCTGATTCTCACGCCTTGATCAAAAACAGCATATTTCTTAAGCTGCTCCTGAATTCAACACCAGATTATCTGCCACTTGTTCTGCATGTAACTTTTTGATCCGTAGTTTGAAAAGCCAAGACAGAACCACATATTTTGAGATACTCAGTTTCTGCACCCCAGATAAAGAAATCCTTTAAATAAACATTTTAGCCCACTGCCATACTAGACTGTGCTTCGTAAATATGTTTCCAGTCCCTGCTGGACCACAAGGAATCTCAATCTCTGACTTCCTATTTTAAATCACTTTTAAGGTAGTGTGCCAGCACCGCAGTGATGTCCTGCTGAGCCTGGTTACAAAGAAACCCCATTTAGATCTCAACAAACCTCTGTCTCAACAGCAAGTGAGAATGTTCAGTGGTGCTTAGTGCTTGATGTAGGTTGTATCAAATGCCTGCAATTTTATGTGTCAGTAGGTAAATCCAAAGCCTCTTATTATGAGAAGGGATAATGGCATACAATATGTTAGAAAACAGGAGGCGTGCTGTTAAGATCCCGAAGGCACTGAGAATGCCACGTCCCGTGAAGGCCCCCTTAGTCACGGGTGAAGGGATCTGCCCGCGCTCTAGCACACGACCAGGAAATGAGGAAGCAGCGAGGGCAGCTCAGGGTCTGGTTCTCATCTTCTCCCTGCGAGATTCACAAAGAAATAACCTCATGAATTTCTGACAATATATTCTTGAGGTACGACTTGACAAGAAGAGGTGTTTCCAGAGTGCTTAGGTTGGAGTACTTTTTAAAATTGCATGCAGTGTAAGTTAAATAAGGTAAGCTAAATAAGAAATACGTGCTCATAAAGCATCATTTTTTTTTCATTAAAAATGTATTTCATTGAAAATGCATTTAAATCCTACGTAACCCATTTTCTCAAGTCTACAGAATGTAGGCTAGCATTTTCAGCCTGCTTTCCACACATGCTTAAAACAAACCACCTTCGCAACAACTTGCCATGCATCTCTTTAAACAGACCCCAGTGGGATCCATGGGCACCGGCTGTCCCCAGCAGCGCTCACACCGGGTCGAGACGCGTGGACGCTCTGCCGGGGCGCTGAGGGGCTGGATTCTGCTGCTGCTGCCCTCCCGCGAGCTCGGCCGTGGAGTTCCGTGGAAGGAGGACTAAACCACAAAGGTTTTCATCAGAAGTAGCCTAAACAGGTGAATGGGAATTTCTGGGGAGAAAAACTGGCAGCTTTCTGTGGTGTCACAGGAGCAGCACTGTCCCAGCTGAGCTGCTGGGAGCTAAGCAGGAGGGAAGGGCTGCAGGGTGGGTTTTTTGGCTTTTTTGCTTTCCTGATTTTGGTAGCAGAGGCCTATGTGTTAGGCTGTTTACTATAAAATCCTAGTACCTATGAAATCAGTAGTAAAAAAAAATGTTCCTGCTGATTTCTGTAGAGCCAGGACTTTAACTTCTTTATGTTTAGTTTGAAGGAAGGAAGGAACAACCTTTTGATCCACGCTACATTAATATTTTTAAATGTTAAGTATTTCTTGACAAAACACTTTACAAAATATTTGGGTTTTGTTTACTGAGGAAAATACTGTTATTTTTTTTTCCTCCTGTAATATTTTTTTCCATTAATCTACAACTGTGTTTTGCACTACCATCTCGAGCTCAAATAAAACCTTTTTGCAGATCACCACTGTTTCCGAAGGAAGTTTAACATGAAGTCATCTTTCAGGACCACATTATAGTTACGTATTATTTCATAACAATAAGCCTTTTCATTACTAGTATTTTACAGAATCTTACTGTTGGGTATGAGTCTAATTTAAAAGAAAGCTTTTTAGATTTTGCTTTTGTAGCGTGTTACCATATGTAGACATGGCTGAAGTGCTCGGGAGGACACGGGTAGGCACGTTTGTACATCCACTCCTGTAGGAGTGTTTTCGTGACCCCATTTCAGTGACGTGAGTGGACCATACTGTGCTGCTACAGATCAACTGCTTCTAGTTTCCTGTAAAATAACCTTAAACAATTGGAAAAACAAAAGGGGAACAAATGAGATAGAAAGCAGCAATCAGCAAGCACAGGCGCTCTCATTTTTGGTTTAGGTTTTAATTATTGCTTAAAGCAAAACTCATGGTCTTGAAAATTGAGACCTCAGCAGTCTTGCAGCTGAATGTAGCAAGAAATATTTTATTTTAAGAAAGACATGTTTGATTGTTTCTACAGTGTTTTAAAGGTTATAAAAGTCTCTAGACAATAATACTATTTCAAAATGCACTATGAATGCCAAAAAAAAAGCTCAGAGATGTTGGTTTGTTATGCTTACAGCTTTATGGAAAAATCTTTCACTTTAAATTTAATAAAAGCTAATCATATCGTAAAATAAACAAATGAAGTTCCTGCAAAAACAAAGTATATACGGCAGCAGGCTGTACTAGCTTGCTAATATCCTGGCTCAATGTATAATGAAGCACATTTTCCTTTATTCAGATTCCTGCTTCAGTATAATAGGGATCCTATGGAGAATAATGCATGCATAGATGGCTATTCTTTGTCAAAGATAACAGTTTGTGAAAACTTCTTAGATTTTTTTATGATATTAAAACTGAAAATATTTTTAGCACTTCTCATTTTTCAAATTAAAATATATTTTTGTTAAAGAATATCTAAATAGAGATTTGGTCTGTTTGGGATTAAAAAAATACTAAACCCCAGTGTTTCAAATAGGCTATCTCTAACCAAGTCTTTTTTTTTTTTCATTGAAACTGTTTTTTAAGCAGCTTGAGGTTTATGTGAAAATATCTTATACTTCCTCTAAATCTCACAACCATAGTTGCACTTTTTTTTTTTTTTTTTTATTCATAGGTTACTAAGAAACATTCCAAAGAGAAAGTTTGTATTACTGATTCTCATAAAGCTAGAACGTCTCTTCTTGTCAGAAGAATTTCAAAGTATAATTAGGACAAAACTGTGCTGAACTTTTTTTTTCTAGTGTCATTTAATTTAAATGGTGTTCACTTAAAATCCTACTGAGAAGGATTCTAATTTGTTATGGCTCTTTAACTTGGTAATATAAATAATCCTTAAATATACGTGCAAGAGAGAGGTTTACATAAGTGGTGGCTGTTGCTGGAGTGACTGTTCATTCACATGTAAAGGAAAATTCTATTAAGCTACTGTGAATATTATGGTAAATAATTACCATATTACTGAGAATAATCCATGTTGAACTAAACTCTGGTTTATGACTGATTTCTTCTTCAGACAAAAAGAGGGACATTATGGCTTAAATTATTTGTGTAATGACGTGTATTGTTGATTTGTGTGCAATTCACCATGAAATTCTGGCTCACGGTCAAATTCAAAACTATTTAGGACTAAGATTAGTTTAAGAAATACAGAAATTTCTTGAAACTCAGGAACATAGTAGTCACAGATAAAGCAATATACAAAGCACTGGGAATCAATTGCAAATCAATTTCTTTCATGACAAAAAAAAAAAATCATTCTTAGTAGCTCAAGATCATTGGCTTAGAAGAATAACAAATCCATGCTTTCTCTGAAGCTGGACTTTTGCTGAACTCAGTTCAGATCTACAAGACAGAAAGTTGTCCCAGATGATATGCAGAGGTTCCTTTCAACCTCAGCTTGTCTATGACTCTAAATTAGGATGGCTAAAAGCAGGAATTGCATCTCCCAGGATTTTTTATGATGGTGACGGTCTGGAACCAAAACTTGGATGCATTGAAATGCTGCATGAACATTTAGAAGTTGCGAGTGACTGGTCATAAAACAAACAATCAAACAAACAAAAAACTCCACATCATGCAACACGTCAGTTCTTTGTCCTTGTCAAACTTTGCTGTGGTTTTGTCACGGGATACTGTCATAGCCCCAGCTCTTGTTTTGGATGGCTGACCAGAGGTTTAAAGAACAGGAAAAAAAAAAAGGATGCATTGGAGTCAGACCTCTTTGCTTAGCATGTGCTTCATCGAGACCCTGGGCAGGCAGATGCGAGCCTCCAGCAGCAGGCAGCTCGCTTGGCAGCCCCTGCCTGCCTGTGAGCACCAGGAGAGCCAGCCCAGCGGCGTGCTGGAGGGGCTGGGCCATGTGGTTGCATTTTCCGTCTCTTAGGTGATACCCACGTTAAGGGAGATGTGTTTGTGTTTAGTTACATTACTGAATACTCCTTTCCAACGTGTATGTGACTTGTGATGGCTGATGCTTTCAGGCTTTCGTACATATTTTACGTCAATCTTTGGGGGTCAAAATATTTTATTTTTCCCTTTGAGACTCATGTAATTAAGAAGCAGAAGCATTTATAATTCTGGTGTTCAATTCTAGTATTCTGAAGCATGATTTACTTGTTGCTGGGAGTATAAGTTAAAAAGAAAATGTTAGACAAGCCCGTTTTTACAGCTTCAGGGTAGAGATGTAAGAAAATATTGTTGGGAACCTTTTGTGTTTCTGAAGATAATAGTGAGAGCTGCACAGAGCTTTACAGAGGGACAACTTAACATAAGTCTTCTCTGGCCTGCAGAAATGTGTCAGAATTGTAAAAAGGAAATAGCATCCAGTCAATAGCTAACACCTCAGTGACATTAAATTGTTAGAAAAAAAAATTGCTGTCCTTGAAGAACTGCCTGAAAAGCACAAAACACTATTCATGCATCTGGTTTGGGCAAACATAAAGATGGCTTACCAGGAAGAATGTGTAGCAGACTAAAATTCTGTTAAAATCAAATACAGAAAAAAGAAAGGCATTTGTTTTACGCATAGGGTTTATTTAGGTGTTACATTAAACTGAGGCAGACTGACCTGCTTCTCTGAACAGCTCAGAAAGGGCTGAAGATAGAACTTGAGGACTGATGCAGAGTATTTGGAAGGCTAAATATGGTTGACATGAAGGAAAAAAAAATACTAAAAATGATTTCAATGTATGAAAGCCTACTCCAGACAGCTTTGTTCTACTAAAATTGCTGATGGAGACAGTCAAGTGATAGTCTGAGATTTTACCTGTGGATGTGCTGAATCAGCCTGCTCGTCCATGCCTTTTACCTCTGAAGAATATGAAGCAGTCGCTCCAGCTAATTCTTCCTTTTCCATTCTTTGTCATCTTTCATAGCTTCCAGTGTGGTTGAGCAACGGCAGCAGAGGCAGTGTGGTAAGAGGTGGCGTCAGCTGGCGCTGCAGCACGCCAGTCCCCTTTCCTGCAGAGCAAGCAGTCTGCCCTCCAGCTGGCTTTGTGCTTCACCAGCACCTAAAGATGCCCTCGAGCACAGGTTATGCAATAACTGAATGCCTTCCCTGACCAATAAATAAACACAGGAAGGCAGCTGATCTAATAATATATGTTAAACAGCATGAAAAGTGGAAGAGGAACTGTGAATTAGCTTAAAATCAACAATTCCTTGGGGAAATACCACAACAGGATCTGCTATACTTATTTTCCTTGATCAAATATTTAATAGTTAGTATAGCTGCTACAAACAGCTCAGCAGTAAAGAGACCCAAACATTATATCTCTTTTTCCTCCAGTTGATTTCCCATTTCAAATGAAATTTAAATACCTTAAGATGAGAATACATAATATTTTCATCTGTGTCTGTCTCTCATCCCTTTTAATGTGAATGCATTAAAGGCAAAAATCATACGAAACATCCTAGTAGAGTCTGTCTCTGGATAGTTTTTTTTTTTTTTTTTTTTTTTTTTTTTGATGTGAACAGTTTGCTCGATAAAAAAGGTTGAGTTTGGGTTAAGTTGAATTAACTGTATTGTTTGGCTGGGAAATATTTTTAAAAACTAACATTTAATTTCAGTGGTATTCAATTACATATTTTGATATTTTCTTTCAGAAAATGAGATGAATTTAATAACGAAAAAAATAAAAAAAATAAGTAAACAATTTATTTTACAGAAAAAGATTTTTTTTTTCTGTTTTCATGATAAAACTGAGAGGACTTATTGTGACATTTTATTTGCCTCTAAATATTTCCATACATTCCCCACACACATCTGTGTTGCAACACACAGAACAGGACCATAGGTATCACGTGAGGGTGGTTGTCGTTCCTGCCTATGAGCACACTTGGGAAGAGTAGGGATTTTGAGAGTCTGTATGAATGTGTGCATTATTTAAATCCCTTTTTTATTACTTTATTTTGCAGATCGTTGCAAGTCAGGAAATAAAAGATAAGGCACAAGGAGCAAACAGAAACTTGACAGTTCTTTGGAGGAAGTAGAGAAGCCACAGTAGAGAAGGGCACAAAACAAAAACAATTTTGCAGCTGCCTTTGGATGCTCTGAAAGAAAAGGTATGGACAAGAATCACATAGGAAGAGAGTTGCATGGAATAAGGCAAAAAAAAAAAAAAACGCAGTGTGGATGATTTGCCAATAATGTTTAGGAGGAAAAATTTTTGAGAGATGATGTTAAAGAATAAGGGTGTGAGTTATCTAAAGCCTGATTGTGCAAATAAATGGGGAAAGCAGAGTCATAGCTGATTCCGAGGTGACAAGCTCAGGTCAGTGAAAGGACAGTGGGTGTGAACTGACGGTCAGCAAGGATGAGCAAAGGCAAAAGCAGCGGGCTGAGGGTCAGACTGAGGAGCAATGGGATTTGGGGATGCAGCTGAATCAGGAATGAATAATTTGAAGGCAGAAGTAGAAAAGAAGATCACAGAAGATATAAATCTGGATCCTTTAGGGATCTGAGCAGGGAGAAGTAAAACAAAGAGAAGTTGATTCAAGGAAGTACAGAAATGTGGGAGGCACAGAACCACAGCCTTTGAAGAACTAGGCCATGAGCACGAGGTGTCTGTAGCTGTGCTACACATTCTTCGGGTAGGTAGGGAAGAAGATCAATGCAAAAAAATTTACCCACCAAAAGCATAAGCTTAGCACTGAGTACTTTCGAACAGTTTCAATTAAAGTATTAGGAGTCTAAAAGGAAAGCACAAACTAAATCACTACGTTTATTTCATCAAACATCTGCTGTACATTTTGAAAAAGGTAGGAAAATGTAGACAGAAAGGGGAAGTAGCTACTAGAAATTTCCAGTGGTTAGTATAAAATAAGTGTTTGTGTGGAGGGCTTAAGTACAAATGTCTATGAATTCATCTGGGATAACTCTAAATTGCCAGTGTTTTTTAAATCCATAAAGCACATTAGGTCACTAGACTGCCAACAGTTTTTGCAGAAAACTAGGCTAGAAGCAAACAACTATTCTACATTCTGGAAAAATTAGATTCCCTAATGTGTTGGTTAATCATTTAAAAAAATAGAATATATCATGCATTAATTATCGTAGTGCATGTTTTGAAGTTTCTTTTCAATATCAAGGTTGTAGTCCCTGCATATATGAAGAGCTGTCTTTCCACTTGCCTTCTGGTGAGCCTAGGCAGAGTTCTTTCAGAGTTAATGGAGCCTGGTTTTTGTTTGTTTGTTTGTGGTTTTTTTTTTTGTTTGTTTGTTCTTTTTTAATCAGCATAAAATGAAGAACAACTAAAAACTCTTTCTGATGCTTAAATTTTAAGTTTATATTGCTGTCATGTTTATTTATGTTCACTATCAGAAAGTACAAACAATTGCGGTCAGTGGCAGGTCCATCGCTGCATGTCATCCCACTGCACCCAGGAGCCGCAGTGCTTGGGGGCACGCGGGACATGAGGGGAGCAGGTTACGATGGGCTTCCTGCAACACCTGGAGATTGGCGCTCGCTGCCGCCCTTCTGGAAGGTTCCACGCAGGGTGGGAACGCTGGCGGTGAGGTGAGTGACCAAGGGGCATCACGTTGTGGGGAGGCAGGTTGGGTGGGCAGGCAGGATAACATGGCACAGGTCGGCCACCCGGTGCCGTGAGCTAAAAAAAGAGTGGCTGCAATTGGTATTCCAGTGGCAGCCTAAAATGCATGGGGATTTGTATCCAAATAACTATCAGGGTGACTGCTGTTCTCTTGGACTAACTTCATATTTTATTCATTGACCTCAATTCTTGTAATTTAAATTCCTGTCAATTGTAGGAGAATGATGCAGCAATTATTTTGTGTAAGCTATACATTTTATATCTTGTGTTATAATCCATGGTTCCTTCCATAAGTCTTGTTCAAATTACAACAGTAGTCCCCACGAGTCTCATGACATGAGAACTGGGGACCTCGCTATGGAAGTTTACATCCAGCTTTCCCTAAAGTACAGGAGTTGTGATCACTGGACCAGGGGAGCGAGTGGGAACACAACCTCCCAGCCTGCTTTTCCAGATCACATCTTGAGATAGTTGTGGCTGTGCGAGCATCCTGATCCAGATCCAGAGCAACTGAAGGTGTTTTCACCTTCAGCTGCTTCTCAGCCCTTCTACCGGAGGCTTCTCTGTCTGAAACAGCACTATGATTTAGCTGCTATTACTGTTTGCTGAACCTGCAGCAGAGAAAATCGTCTAAATGCTGCTTGATCTATCCTGTTAAAACGATTGTGCCTGAAGTGAGCTTAAATCATATTACTAAACTGCAGCGGGAGCAGGAGCACGGTGACGAACCTCAGAGAGCAGCTGAAGTGCTGTAGCTGTTTGCTAGATAATGGGCCTTTAGTTACGAGACACTGCTGGAGAAAGAGGTGGCTCTGAGGACAGACTCCTGCTTCCGTATCCAGCAAGAGTTCTGGGTCTGCTCGCTGTGTTTGTCAGCCAGCCCCAGTGTGCTTGTCATTCAGAAAGATTCTCCAGCTGCTGCGATTTTAGCTGTGTTCCTTTTGCAGAAGTGTTTAACAAACATCTGCAGAGGTGGTCACGTAAGAGGATCAAGCTTTCTGGCTCATGGTTCCCAATGGTTCCGAAATGGTTCTTCCTTTTGGAGAATGGGAACTCCAGGAAAGAGTTGGCTCTTCCTGGGCACAGTGAGAGATGTGGACATTGTGGTTCAGGTGCAGGTACCTGCATGGCTCTGCCTCTGCTCCCGGCGGTCATGGCTGCAGGGAGCCAACGGGTGGGTGCCCCTGGCAGCACAGTGCTAAGGCCCAGCTCTGGCGCTTTGGTGCACCTGCTGCTGGTTTGCTGCTTTGTTGTCCTTTGACATTAGCCTGCTGGGATGTGCTACAATTCAATATATGGAATTAGGCTATTGCAGTGAGCGGTAAAGAAAATGTTGGGAGTGTCTCTGGGAGATTTTCTGGGAGCTTTTATTTATTTATTTATTTATTTCAATATCAGAACTCTTACTGGAAACAAGAGTTGTTCTTACTTGGCTGGGAGACCCCCAAAAAGTGCTGTGTGATCCCTGCGTCAAAACAATTCTGAGTATCGTGAAAGAGAGATAATTGCCTGGGAGCAACACTAATCCTAATCAAAATAACTACTCTGAGTTGTTTGCTGTAGTACTTCAAAATAAATGGAGTGAGGAGGCTGTGTCCATTTAAATCCTTTACTCTGAATTGTTTGCTTCCATCTACGACAAAACGTTTTTGAAGAACTGCGTGCTACTTCCACAGTGTGAATATAAGCATTTTGGAAAAGAGGCTAATCACCAGCAATTAACACTGTGTTGTGTATCTTTGTGCATTTTGCTCACAGCTTTAACAAACAGATAAAGAGACAGAGGAGACATTGTAAAAATGTGCATTCCATTTCCTAGCTAGAAGTCCTCAGAGCTCTATTATTGCTCTCCTGTTACTATGCAGAGTCCTTGCTTTATTTTCTCAGGCTTGCTGTAACAAAAAACAAGAGTACTGTAATAACACAAACAACCTTGCAGAACTTGAAAGCTGACTAAATAATTCTAATTCTGTTGGAAATCATACTGTGTTTACAGTATCATACCATATATTTACTGCTTCTCTTTTAGAGTACTATACTTTACTTGACAAATTTTTAAAAATTCTTTATTTAAATTTGCACAAATGAAAACGGGGGACACAGAAGACTTGCGCACTGTACACCTCTAACAAGTTCCAGAGCTAATGGCACTTTCAACACCACTGCAACTTACGTGTTCCCCTTCCGCAATATAATTTACTCAGTGTTTTTGCACCACAAAAAAACAAAACAAACAAAAAAACCTACCCATTTATTCAGTAAGTAATAACTAACTTTTTCAGATACTGAAGGAGTATCTGAAAAAAAGGAAAACAACAAATATGGTAAATTAAGTTGGGGAGAAAAAATTGAGATGTGAAGTTGAAGGGGAAGGAAGATAAATTCTTGTTCTGGAGTGGGTTTTTTGTTTGTTTGTTTGGTTGGTTGGTTTTATTTGGTTATGCATTACTACAGTACTGTAATGTTTAAATTGTTTCTTGAAACACTTACAGCCCAAACCTGAATGTGAAAGTTCTTAACAGTCGCTCAGAAGCATGAAAAACCACTACTAATATAACAACATTCAATGAATGTAACACCTGTGCTTTTCATCAATGACCTTAAGCAGCACTTAATTTTTCATGTTTGCAGTAGACTTTCCACAACAAAAGCAGTGCTGAACTATGATCTATTATATTTATACAACTATTGTACTGAGTATCACTTATTTACTAAAATAAAATTACCCTCTTCCCAAATTCTTATCTATCTTATGCACAAAGGAATAAAATTACAAGATGGGTAAGCATAGGTCCAAGAGTACATAGCAAAGATTTTATTTCTTAAGCATTAATGTCTGAATACTATCTGGATATTTTTCTGGTGAAGGCTTTAATTGCATGTTGGTAACAGCGAGTCTTTTGTGGCAACAATCGTTCACTGGATCATGATCAGCAAACAAAGGAACAGAATTAGGAAGGAGAGACCAACTCTTCCTGTTTGCGTTCCCTCTTCTGCTTCCAGTGCAATTATGATGCATTTCTGCATTCCAGAATGTAGGAAAAAAGAAGATGGGGGAGGGAATTTAAGCACTTGGGTAGTCTTGACTCACAAGAAATGTGTTCTTATTCAAAGAGAGATCTGTCTCCATCACTGTTCAGAAACCAAACAGTGATCGTGCTCAGCAGTGCTGGAGTGAATGAACTGCTTGCTGGGCCCGGCCAGCACAGCACTAAGTCTGTGCAGGGGGACTTGGGGTTTGTGCACAGAACACCAGTGCTTCAAACAAGCTCTCAGCAGTTAAACAGAAATTACAGAGGGGTAGCTTATTCTTGTTCAATTCCGAGATATTGAAAAAAAAAAAAAAATCACAGTTTTTTAGGCTGGGGGAAATGTTCACTTGACTCTTCTGGTCTGTGCTGGTAGAAAAGTTTTCCAGGTTTTTGTAGATTAAGTTTCTTTTTGTTTTGTTTGTTTGTTTGTTTGTTTTCCTAAAGCCTGTTTTAACAATCCTTGAACTCATCTTTTTTTATCCAGGTTCAAAATTTCTATTGAGTGGTGTTCCGTGACTGAGCATAAGCTAGGAAGAGTGGGCAATGGACCTTTCGATTAAAACTGTGGAATCTCTGCAGTAGGCTCTAGCCTTGGTCAATAAGTAATTGGGCATTTTGCTGCTTTATGACAGAGCCCTCGGGCTGGCAGACACTGAACACCCTTTCATCCTTCTGACTTCAAAGTACTGCTCAGAACTTTGCAGAAACAGTCTTTTAATTAGATCTGTAACTGAAACATCTATCGGACTAGCCTACATCATCTTTTCAAAGTATCTTGTATGTAATGTTGCAGCAAATGAATGTGATTTTCACATGGAGCACAGTCTCATGTATAATTATCACATCTCTTTAGCTTCCTGTAAGTGCACCTTTCAGCAATTCCATTTCAGAGATGATTAAACCCTAGTTTATCTCACAAGTTGTACATATTTAAGAAAATATTCAAGGCTTTCAGAGAACTGGAAATTAATTATTTTGCTATAAAGCTGACCTTAGCATTTTTGACGTGGCCTACAGACTTGCTCCTTTTCATTTAGAGGAGCTAAGGAAGTTGTGATCAAAGAGCTAAAACTCGACCTGGCTTAGAGGACGTGGTAGGCATTAATATATAAATGCTTTTGTGAACATCCTAAAAATTCTCTGCCTCTTTCATACCCAACCTCGTTGCTTCATGTTGCATTATATCTGCTGATATTCTGGCAGTGCAGCTGCCAAGTGGACAAAGGATTTTCAGAGTTAAAAACTTGATTAACTGTAGTTTGAGTTAAAAATTTTATCACTAAAACTCTTCCTATGAAATTTTTGCTCTGAAAATGAGTGTTTCCCTTACATTAAAAAAGTGTTTCCTTTATAATAAAACCAGTTGCTTCTCAGAACATGTATCCATGTGTTTTAGGGATTATAATATTCTGTTTAGCAAAGCATAAAGTTATTTTACTTTATTTTTACCGGAGGTGGTATTTTTCTCTTGGAGGCTCTGCAAATCTCCATGTGACTTACCTCTGAAAGATGTTTTGCAGGAGTTGCTAAGGTGATTTTGTGGGCTGGAAATGCACTGGTAATTTGTTGTTGTTTGCAGAAGGGTATGAATGAAATTTCACCACGCACAGCAAGGCAAACATCCGTGTCTGGTGGTATTTCAGAAGAGGCTCAGTAGAGAAGATTACAGCTGTACAAAAGCACCGTTCCCAGCCCCTTCAAGGATGATCACACGCAATCTGGATGTCCATAGGGTAGAGGACATAAAAATTTTGATCACATTTCATCTTTTCATCATTTTAATCAGAATGTGAAGCATTTTAGATTTTTGTCTTTTTTTTCTTTGTTTTTCTTTTCTTTTTGCATGTGAATGATCTGACAACTGTTTATTGACTATATCTAACATTCAAAAGTTGCCCTGAGTCCTAGCAAGCACTCTGGATCTGTGAGCAAACCCACTGCTCCCATGCAGCTTTCTCATGGAGCAGGCACGCGGAAGGTGAGGGTGAGCACTGGGGCTGGCGGCCTGCAGCCGGCCTGCGGCCTGCCCACAGTAATGTGGCTCTTGGGTTAACGGGACCTCGTCCGGCTCCTCACGAGTGCTTATCTGGCTTTGTGACTTGGTGATGATTCTGTTTTGTATTGGCCAGGAAGACCTGACTCCTGAGTAAAAATACTCAAAATAAACAATATGAAATATTCACTGCTTTCTGCATAACGACAGCCTGAGCTATCTGAGAGCCTGTCAGAACTCGGGCTGCCTGACTCTTTTTATTTTGAATCTACCCTGAATGCACTGTCAATTGCACTTGTAAGTACGGTCTCTGTAATTAAAATAAATTTCCAAACCTTGTGAATTATTCTCTTCCATTTCCTTTTATATATTCTTAGTTTGTCTTTCTATATTGTTATTATTCTTTATGCACCTCTGAAAGATGGAAGTGTTCTCAAGTTTAAGCCTTCACTTTTCAGACCTCAGATTCATAACTTAATTTTTTTCCCCCTCCCTCTTAATGAAATTCTGGGCATAACAGTGATAATTAGAGATTTTAAAAAGAGATGAAGAAAGGGAAATAATAACTTAGTGCTTTTGTGATAAGAAATGCAGATTCTGCTACTTTGGAGGTAAGATACTGGTTAGCCATTCTACTGTGTACTTGCCTGAGATAAAACAGTAATACTCATCTATTAACTTCTCTTTGTGCAAGTCTGTGCCAGGACAGTATGTGAAGAGGGCAGGTAGAATTTTACAAATTCTTCAGTTTCTTTATGATTACCAAGATTTCATTTTTTTTTCCCCCAAACAGAAGAGGCTTTTACCTATTTTTTCTTTTGCCAATATAAATACAAAAAGCACCAAATCTTGCACAAAGTAACTAAAAAACCAGTAATTAATTCAGTCTGTTTCTTCCAGGAGGGGCAACATGAATGAGATTTCAAAGGTGCCAGAAAGGGGTTGGTAGATGTTCAGTGCTTTTACCTGGTTTCAATAGACTGCTG
This sequence comes from Cygnus olor, assembly GCF_009769625.2. Classification (NCBI taxonomy): domain Eukaryota; kingdom Metazoa; phylum Chordata; class Aves; order Anseriformes; family Anatidae; genus Cygnus; species Cygnus olor. The sequence continues at coordinate 25,909,908 of NC_049177.1, read as the reverse complement.
CCCCAGTCCTTTCAAATATATCACTAGAAATGTTTTAGTGTGTTTTGTTGCTTTGTTGTATTTTTTAAAAAACAATAAAAGCCCCATATTGCATGCATTGCTTCCAAGGATGTGTCTGCCATTTTCTGGAACTGCAGTGGAACTTGAATTATAAAAAGCAGCACAAAAATGAAGCTAGGGAAAGGAAGTTCCTTAAAAAACAATTTCATATATACTATATATTTTTTTCTTAAGTCTTTAAACCTTAATCAATCTACTTTCTTCTTTAAAATAGGTAGAGTTTTGATATTGTGAAGCATGTAACAGAAGTGGAGTCTTGTGAGAATGCTTTTGCCAACGAATGCCATATAGTGAAGAAGCGAAACGACTGTTGGGAAGGAGCTGGGTTTAAAATGCTGGCTTTAGGACAATCGCTTTGCTGTTTGAAGAGAACAGAAGGCAGCACAGAGGTCAGTTACTTCAGAAGCAGCACTCGTTTAATTTTCTCCTTGTGCAATTACTGAATGTCGTAATGACGCTATAATGAAATCGCACTGCTTTGTTTCAATGGAACAGTACCCCAATTTTGTTCATTCAGTAATATCTTGGTACAATAACTTTCACAGGTTATTGTTTATGACACTGGTTTTCAATCAGAGGCATGCAGATCTTTGTGGGCTGATATGCTATTAAAAGAAATCATGCAAATTATCTAAGAATAGCAAGTTAAGTATCGGGAGGCTTAACCTTGCATTGGAATTTCAGATTTCTCTGTTTCTTTTTGCAAGTCCAAAAATAGAGAAATATGATTTTTTTTTCTTTAAAGAAGCCTTTGATTAAATCAGGATTAAAAAGTTATTAATCCTGCCAGATTTCCTGAGAAATGTTATACAGCTTATTTATAATAATAATAATAATAATAATAATAATAATAATAATAATAATAATAATAATAATAAAAATAAAAGAAACTGTTGGTATAGCCAAACACTTTCCGTCCTATTTTTCTACATGATTGTTTATTTACCACTCAAGTGTTAGTAAATGGTACTGTACAGTGCATTCAAAGTATTTGCAGTCCTGCAGGGCTTATATCCATGTTGCAGAACAATAAATACTGTTGTCAAAGAATAGAGTAATCCAGAAATTACAGCTGCATACTTTGGAGGGATTTGGTTTAGAAAGTAGGTATAGAGGGAGCTTTTCTGCCTTGAAATGCACTTTCCTGGCTGAAGTAGGACCCGATTAATGGGGCAGATATTCCACGGCTCTCAGTTCTGTTCATGTTTTACACAGAATGTAAAATCCAAAAGCGCGTAGATGCGTACTAGCGTTTCTGAGAGATGGGTGTTTCCATGGCTACGCTCAAGCACCCGATGAGCTTGTGTCAATGCGAAGTGCTCGCTTTCCTCCTCGCTGCAGGAGGGTTTGTTCTGATAAGGAGCTCGTGCTGCCTGCTTTCCACCTGGTGTGTTGGAGAAGCAGCACAGCTCTTGGATGCTGTGTGTTATGCCGCGGGACAATTCCATGCTTGTGTGCATCTACTGTCCTGGGTTAATGTTTCTGTGCAGCTCAGGGAGTTGACCTAAATCTTATTTCAAATGAACGATTGAATAATGTAACTGATCCATTTTGTGTGCTGCAAATTCTTGCATTGTGACCAAGTACCCTCTTCTCAAACTCCAGCTGTATGTGACCATGTCGGTCTTCGCTGAGTAGCTGGGTGGTCACAGTGGAAGGAAAAAAAAATCATTTTTGTACGGCAAGTAATAGCGACAGAGATAAAGTTGTTTGCAGAAGTCTTCATTCACAAGAGTTCTGTCAGGATTCAGAAGTTCTCTCCATTCTCAGGCACCTAAACATACATGGAGGCTTGGGTCCTGGGAATAAACAGGCCCTTGCAGATGAGTTCAGACCTCCGTGAGAAATGTACGTTGGGAAGCTGTAAGATTGCTTGTACATTATGTGAAGCAAAGTAGGGCTTCCTTTTTATGGAGATTCTTAATTATTCCCATTTAGCAGTTCCTTCTGGTTATTCTGCAGTCAGTATTATGACAGGTAATGTTCTCAGCATGCCTGTCACTCTTAGAAAGGTAATGTCATCCCATGGCAGAAGATTCTGGAGGTGGCATATCTGATTGTATTGCAAGACATTCATATGTCTCGTATTAAAAACATGGAGAATATGGCCTTTCCTATTTTCTCACAATCATTAGCCGTTTTGGCTTGCAGCTGGGTGTCCAGAAAAGCTTTGTATCATTGAGAAAATGTCAAAGGCCATATCATTTATAATTTTCATAAAACTAGCTTATCCACACTAACACTAGATGATTATTTTGTGTGCAGGTCAGTGGGGAAGGGTCTTTATTATTTTATCACTGTGTGTGTAGCTTTGGCTGTTTTCACATCGTGTTTGAACTCTGTGTTGATTTAGTCCAGGTGAGTAATGAGAATCAAAATCTTTCCATTGCATGGACCTGTGCCCAAGCAGGCATGTCTATGCTCAGTGGTGTTGGTATCTGCAATGTCTTGACAAGCCGGTGGCATTCTTTATTCTCCAACTTTTATCAAAATGTGCTGGCTTTCACATAGATGTGCTTTTTTCCATGCTGAGGAAACTTCTTTATGGTTTGAACAAGTCCCCTTAACATGCCATGTGAGTGCCTGAAAAGTAAATTGAGTTGCATTCACGAAGATATGTACAGGTCTGTATTCAGTGGTTTTAGTGGGAGCTAGGAGTTTGTGTGCTTTCATGAAAAAAATCTGAGACCGAAACACCTGCTAGCCTTTAAATCCATGCCCTTAGCTTATTTTACAATTGTTTCCCTCTGTAGATAAGCCTTCCGTGTTGAGGAGAACGACGGGACTGGCAGGAACACATGGCTAGGCAAGGCTGCTGAAACAAAGCCACCGAGATGTATTGGTCTTGAAGAAAGCTGGAGCAGAACTCAGCCTTCGTATACGTTGAGTCCCCCACAATTTGGTGGGACTTAATTGGCGGTGCTAACTGGTGTCGCAATGTTTTAATGCTTTCAGATACGTTACTGGAGGGAACAGAACATACATCCAGTGTGGTTCTGCCTTGTGTCTTACCCTCTTTTGCCCTCTTGGCCTGAAAAATATAAAGCGAAAGAAAACCAGTGAGCACATGAAAGTTGGACCACCTAATGTAATGACATTAGACTTTCTGAGCTATCAGACCCGACTACAAATATTTTGACTTTTCATGCTTAGAAAGGCTACAATGAAAACCTCAAAGCTATTCTCTCTTAGTTTTGCCGCTGTGGTGAGCTGCTTTCCTTCTGCCTGGTTTTCTGCAGTCACGCTAAAACTGCTTCACTTCACCACTGCCAATAAAGGCAAAAGACAGAAAATGAGTGAGAGAAAGGCTGGCATACGTGGGGAGTGGGGAGGGCCAGGACCACTGATGTTTGTTACCTTCAAATTTCTTTCTAGGAAGAGATTTTATTAGATGTCAAGTTTTTAATTTAAAACAAAATTAGTGTCATGTTATTCTGTGGGTGAGATACACCAAAGTGTAATTAATCAATTTTCAGAATCATAACACAAATTAATACATTTTGTAGATGTTCCCTTCTCATACTGTTATGTTTTTACAATGAGGAACTGGACCTTAGGCAGGACTGTTACACAGTGTGATACCGAGCCTCTCAGCTGGGTTGTAGAGAAGCCCAATTTTAAAGAATACTAAGTGTATTTCACAGGTCTGAATTTCTTTCTAAGTAGAAAGAGCGGTTGTTGTTGCAGAGCAAAAAGGGAATAGGTTGTTAAATATTTGCATTAGGTGCAAACTGAATACTACTCTGTTCCAAAATAGCTCTTAGTTTCTTTCTTGCTTACTATGTAGACCAGTCCATGTGCCTCAGGGAGGAGGTGGTAGCAATTCTGAGATTTGATGAATCACCATCCAAAGAATTAGAAAGTGTTATGATCCAATTATGATCGTAACAAGCCACTGAGTATCTGCAAACAAAAGAATAAACCACAGATGTATTAGCCTGGAATGTCTTCCAGATGAAAGATACTATAGTTTGCTTGAATGCCAATTATTACACATTCTGAAGCAATAACGAAGAAATTAATTGTTTTTCTTTCTTTTCTTTTTTTTTTTTTTTTTTAAATATCCTTTTGTTTTCCCACATCAATTAAAATTTGTTTTACTCTATGGCTCAATGTCTAATTAATTGCATTTATTCTTGGCATAAGAAAATATTCAGTAAAGAAGAATGTGGAAAGAAACATCACAGAGCTGAATCTGTTCATGTTCTGAGATCCTGCCCTGAAGCCCAGGGAAGGGATGGAGATCCTTTTTCCACACTTGTGCTTTACAAAAGGGCCTGAGTCAAATTCAGCAACGTTAAAGTAGAAAACTTATCTCGGTTTTAGGAGGGCAGGTGTCATGTTCTTCTTGAAACCTGAACTCTCCTCCTAGCTCTTAATTGGTGCACCAACTGTGGGGAATATATGCAGACTCTCCCAGTTTTAACTGAGTCTTCTAAAACTAAACTGGATAACAAAAAAAAAAAAAAAAAAAAAAAAGGCAATTGAATGGTTTTCTCTCCTTGGCTTAATTTTTCTCCTTCCCCCTTATGTGCAGGCAGCAGTGCCACCAGCCCCTCGAGGACGGTGCCCATCTGCAGGCTGCGTGCGTGCGGCTGCTGAACGACGGCAGCAAGGCGGCGTTCAGCCACTGCTCTGAAAGGGGTGAAGAACGGGCAGAACGGTGTGTGTTAGAGAAGGTTGGTACGTTCTATGGACTTGTGGCTTGTGCAAAAGGAGTGCACTGCACAAATGGAGATTTAATATTTCGTTTTTTTATTGTGATTTATGCAGTCTGAGTGCTCACATTCCTGAACAAAATACATTAAATATTCGTCGTGCCAATACACCAACTCTTTCCACGTTCTCGTTCTGAAAAAGGAACATACCTTATCTAATAAAGCCTGAGGAAGTTCTGCTGCTTTTTTTTTTTTTCTTTCTAATTTTTGACCATGATAATTTTAACTATTGACAGAAACACACAAACAGTGCTGGAGTGGAAATACTGGGAAGTGTGCTCATTCCACCAGTGGAGTTTTTATGGATCTCCTTGTCTCCCTGTCTCCCACACGTTCAGGACTGTGAGAGAGATTAGCACATCAGTCGAGGCAATGTATGCCATGGCAGATTCCGTGATCGTATTAAGTGACAAAATCATTATAGACATACTTGAAAAGACTGACTTCCTCGTCATCTCAGACAGCGATTACTAATCGCTCTGGTATTGTTCTGTGCTGCTCTGCCTGGGCTATTTCTAGGTGTCTCCTGACTGTTGATGCATGTCGGTGAGTTTAACTGAAACAGTACTGTACATGGCTTATAAGGCTCTGCTGCAGATTTTGTTGAAGCGGATGGAAGGCCACGGTGTTCAAGGCCACTGATGTTTAAAAATTGGAGAGAGGCACATAGATCTGTGACATTTTTCCAATGATAAAATGAAGTGGAAAGTTTGAGTGTAGCCTCTGTAAAAAGGGTGAGGACCTTAATGCCTCACAGGGGAACACAGAATTTCCATCCTCGGTGTATTTATGTGGGAAGTATATATTTGGGTCTGCATCAGACTCGGGCCCAAGTGCACAGACGCTTCCCTACAGCAAGTGGGGCTGAGCTCTTGCTTGCCTCCCAGGGCCCCCCAGCAGTGCTTCGCCTGCCTGCAGTGCAGCCTCCTGATTTTGGACAGGTTTCTGCAGTGCTCTAGATCTGTGTAATCCCCCCTGGCAGAAACACAGCTCACGTCCAGTGTGGTGACAAACCTCTTTGTTTTCTGATGAAAACAAATTTTTACAGGTAGGGACTTAAAATGTAGTTTGTCCTACTGAAATTGAGCTGCACATGTCAAAGCACATTTGACAAAGAAGGAAAGCAGTGATGTTTGGTGTCAACAAGACAGATTACTCAGTTTGCACTGCTAAACCAATTCCTTCTTCTCTGTGAGGCAGAATTCCCTGCTGCTGAGGTAAATCCCCTGACGGAGGGAGGGGGCAACCAGGGGCTGCAAGGAATTTTTTCCAAGTGCAGTGGAAGCAGAATTTCAAAGACTTGCCTTAAGAGCCAATCTGAAGTGGGACAAAAAAGGGAACTTGCTTTACTTTTGTTTTTGAAAATGTTTGGATAGCTCCTTTTCCATTTTGTCTTCAGAAAATAAAATAATTTATTTGGTGAACTGGGACTATCATGTATAATTTTGTTCTGATAAGTGATTTGTTTTATAATTGCTTAGATTTTACAGGAGAAATTCCAATTTTATCTTATCTTAAGACTCGTAAGTGATAGAAATTCATGCTGTAAAACATAGTTTGTGTGAGTCTGTTGCTGACAGTTGATTAAATTTCTGGACTTCATGTACTTAACATCATGGCTATGTGAAGGAACAATTAAAAAAAAAAACAATACTGACGGTGTGCTGTATTAAAATTACACAGTCAAAGGAACATGATAGTTATGCAGTAGGAAATGATTGAGGAATATACAAGAGTGCTGGAGAGAACTGAAACCACTGAGTTGGTCGTGTTATTTTTAGCAGCATGTGGATGAACAGTAAGGGAAAACGCAGGACACTTCCTTTGCTAGCATAGTGCTTTGGAAAGGCCTAAGCATCCTGCGGAAATGAAGAGGAAATCCTTAAAATTGAGGTGGAGCTGGCTGGTGGAAAGGTCAATTACAATTTAGTCTGGTCTCTGAGAAAGCAGTTGGTAAGGTCAGAGAGAAGTTTTCCAATAAATTTATGAATGAAAAACAGTGTGAATGACAGGAGCATAAAACACGGCTCTCCAGTTATGAAACGTGAATGGCACAAACTGTGTTAACTAAGGCAGAATTGGTTACAAAGGATAGCATTGGCACTTCTTTTGTATCCAGCAAGGTGCTCTCCTTCAAGCCATTCAGAATTCAGTGCTGTCAGAACGGAGCGCTGGTCAGGGAGAGGCAGAGCACTCCTTTCATTCCTCCGGGAGGAAACCTTAATGTGATCTTGAATTTTGAAGTGATCCAAAATTAGGTAGAGTAACAGATACCACTGTCAAAAAAATGGGTTTAATGCAAAGTTCAAACAGAACTGCTATGATGTTGATGTTGTTAACTATGAGGAGTATGTAAAGAATCTTCCCATATTGGCTGGCTCTCTTAAAGGCCATCCTGCTGCTGTGCTAGGAACATGTGAGAATCCTTGGCTTCAGAAATAGTAGAAAAGCGTTTCAAACTCTCTATAGAAAGAGCAGTGTAAAAAACCTAACCCTACTCAAGATGTTATTTTCAGTGCTTTCAGGGGAAAAATGTCTGTGTGAATGTGATGTGGGTAGTCTTATATTTTAAACTAAATACCAGTTTATTCTTCAACTCTTTGAAGTGCCATGCCATCACCCAAAGAATGCAGTAGTTATTTTAAGATCATATGATGCTGAATCAGATGATCAGACCATGCAATTTCTTTTTTTCTTTTTATTTTTTGCTTACTGTGATTTTTGCGTGCTTGCCTTTGACAATACTGTAAAGATAAAATTTAACATTTGGAAAAAGTGGTTTCTGCTGTCAAGAGAAAAAAATGTTTTCCTTCTGATTCTTGCATGGACTTGAATGTCAGGTTAGTGCCTGGCAAGCTGACATGCTCTATCTTACAGTCTCGATCTGAGTACTGGATAATAAGGTATTTCACAAGAGCCTTCTCACATGTGATAGGCAGTTTGATGTCTAATACTAGTATTATACTCAGCCATCAATAAGCTGCAGACTAGAAAAGAAATTCATTCTGTTGCCCACATTAAAAGAAACATTACAATAGTTCTATTGAGGCATTTTCATGCTTTGGAGCAGGAACTTTCCATTAGTTTGAGAAATTCCTGTAGTCAAGGATGTGCTATACTGTGTCTTTGTAGAAAACCACCCAGATTTGATTAAGATACACGATCCCATGAAGCCTCAGTTTGCCTGTGCTGCACAGCGCCGTGTGGTGGTTGCTGATGTAGCCCTGCGTGGAGCAGGATGAGTTCCAGAAGAGCACGGCCATCGCTGGCCTGCTGCTGCATGCACACCGGCCAAAAGAACAAGTCTGAGTTTCTCAGGTGCTGCTGCTCTCGTGGATGTTACGGGAGGTATGTGGGCTGAGGCGTGCTGGCGTTGGGGCTGCCTGCATGTTCTCCCCAAGCCAAGCAGCAGGCAGAAATCAAGATGGGGTTTCCTGGTATGTGGTTGCTGTGGGCCTGTGCTAGGTAAGAGCAAAACCAAATGGGTTGAGTTTAGCATAGGGACAAAAGGGTCTGCACACCAGTAATGCTTACTCTTCTCCAAAGTGCCTGTTCTGCAGTAGAAACCAAAATTTCAGTGCCTTCAGGGAAAAAAAAAAAAATCTGTGTGAATGTGATTGGCCCAACAATATTCTGTTGTCAAGACAATGTCATTAACTTGTACTGGCAAAGTGGGTTTCTCAGGGTCTCTTGTACCAGTCAGCGCAGAGACTGATGATCGATAAAAGCTATGACATCCCCGTTACCTACGCTAACTGAGATTTTTGCTGTGGACCTGAAAAACATAACCCTCTTCACCATGCGCGCGTCAGTAAGACGCCATGAGCTGGATTTTCTTTTCTTTGGATTCCTTCTGAATGTAAGAAAACACACACGGGCAATGTTATTGAAAGTGTTAGAGCTCGACGTGAGCTTTCAGCAGATGGAATAGGCATCAACAGCAGGAGTTGTCCCACTCAGGTTCTTGCTGTTAACATCAGTCAGTTGCTCCATGGCTTTGCCCAGTCGAGGCTGTGAGCAGGGGCATCACACCCATCAGGGAGAGCTGCCGCAGGCTGCCTGAGCGCTTGGCCTCCCGTATGGCAACAGCAACCGCGGCGAGAAGCACCAGAGCGGGGGTAGGCAGTGCTCAGTGGTTCACTGTCAGCTCTGGTGGCAAACACTCCTCGCCTTTCTGTGCGTGCCGGGGAATTTTGCACTCCACAGTGCAAAATGTCATCCTGGCTTTTGATGTTAACAACAGGCGCAAGAACACGGATATATCCCGGAGTTTGGTGCTGGTAATTTTCTCCTATTATATTCCTAAGCTGTTGTGTGCCAACTCTTTGAGGGTGGGCTTTTACTTTGATGTTTTATTGTCTTTCAAATCAGTAGTTTTACCACTAGTATTTTTTGAAGGGCTTTGGAGGGAGAGGGTAGGGAGAAATAAGAGATGTAGTAATTATGAATGTACTTGGTTAGATTATAAAGTCTCAAAGCTTATTAAAAATGAAAAACCATGGCAACCTCAATAATGCATCCCACACATAGTATACCTAACTAACAATGTGTAAAGTACATTTAGAAAAGAGAAAATAAGCAGAAAGAAAAGGGGAGAGAAAGCATTCCCATTTTATGTTGCTATTTTTAATTCTTAGATCATGAGTATTGACATACTTGTGTTGGCAGCACCTCTAACTTTTACATAAATGTGGGATCTCTTCTCAGTATTATTGTCCTTTATTCTCCTGAGACTTCCAATAGGACTTTTAGTAAAGGACAGATTTTAGCCAGGGAATGAAATGTGAACATAGCAGTTTCCCTGAAGCTGCTTCTCCCGAGAAACATTTGGAGTTTTGGGCAGTCCTGCCTCTCTTTGACTCTTTGGATCACAAGAAAATGTGCAGAAATGTATTGCCCTTTCTGTGCTAACATATGCCCCATATACGGTATAAACATAATGTCAGTATCTGTCATCTAATTCTTGATCAGTGAGGCTGCAGATACCAGAGAAGGGGACGGTGTTTTCTTGGTAAAGCGTGCTGCTCCCGAGCTGGGGAGGTGATTGTTTGGTGCCTGTACTGCTCCTCAAGGTAGTGGAAATAGAGGAGATGCTCAGTAGAAGTCAGATAAGCTGTGCTGTGTTATTTACCCTAAAAGCATTAGTTTCAGTCAGTCACAAGCAGGGTTTCATTCTGAGGCATTCAGGACCTCTGAAACCGGTGAGCTAAATTATTCGGATGGGAACAGGAGGAGCATGGGGAATCCCCAAAAGATGGCTCCGAAACCCAAGCCCAGCATTCTGTTGATGACTAGGAAACTTTGGACAAATGGTTTTTGCAAATGTCTTCATAGGAACAACAGTCATTTTATGGATTTTGGAGCTAAAATTGTAAAGTGAGTCTGTCCTCCTGGAAATTCATGGAACTAGCTTATTAAAATATTCGTGTGATTTTTCTAGTAGAGCCTGTGTTACGGCTTCCTTGCCCTCCAGGCCTGTAATGGTTGGTAGCCCCCATACCCCTCCACCAGCAGGCTGCACCAACAGCCTGCTCATGGTCATGCCTTAGTGGGAGAGAAGCTGGGGGCTTGCGTCCCTGCTCAGGACTTCCTTGCATCGATGCAGACTTGGATAGCCTAAAATTTCAGCAAGTATAGCAAATTGTTGGGCAAAAAAGGTGTTTGATGAAGGCTGGTTTTGGCATTTACATGAATTTTTTGTTGTTTGGCCTCTTTCCCATCTTCTCCCTTACTGCACATCGGAGTAGCTCTCTCCTCAGATGGCACTGCGTCGTGTTCCTCCCCCGTGCTACTCCCACTCCAAGATGTGCAAGTGGATTTAGCGATAGCAAGGAAGTCTTGGAAGAGTAATCTATTTCTGTTTTGACTCAAGAAATAGTGTACATGTAAAGGAAGGATATATATTATAATGTATGCTAAAGTCAAGCAGCAATGTGCCTAGCAGCTGATCACAATTCTAATGGCACATACACATGCTGTGCTTGCTGTCCTTTTAAATGCTTTTATCTCCTTCCACGCTTAATACAAAGAACAGTTAAGGACTTAAGTACAATCAGGTGGAACCAGAGCCAGGTGAAATGCAGTCTGTAAGATCGGTACTTCCCACCTGAGCTGTCATAAGGTCTCTGCTGACTTGGGTAGGAGAGGAGAAGGGGGGACTGTCGAGCAGTCAGGGGCCCGCTGCAGCTGGACGACTGCAACCCCACTGAGGAAGAAGCAGCACTTTGGGAGGTCCTGTATTAACTGCTGCAAACCCGAATGGAATCATCACTGCTGCGTTGTGGGACTAGACACAACCGGCCCTGGGGTTATGCGGGTGCTGTAGTGATAACAGAGCTGAGGATGTGGGAGGAGGTGAGGCCAGGAGCGAGGACTGGGCTCGGTGCAGTAGCGCATGGGGCAGTCACGGAGCTTCCTGTGCCCAGCCGTGCCCGCAGTGTGCTCCCAGCTCCTGAGGGGATGGCCGCAGCTCACTGAAAGGCTCTGGCTTCCTCCTTTCCCTCAGTCATCCCTAGTTCCTGCCAGGACAGGATGGCTTAGAGGTGTGGGAGTTCCCGACAGTAAATCCTGCAGAAGGAAAGGCGGCAGGTCTCACCTGTGGGCATTGGAGAGCATTCTGTCAGCCTTGCACGGGGGGGATGGAAATTCCCTGTAATGCAGGTGGGATTTTACTGCTTCCAGACAGGCTCTGTAGGCAGGCATTTGTTTTTCTGGGTAAGTACAGGAATGCGTACAGCAGGAGCAAAGCCTATGTTCAGCCAGTAATGGTGAGATGACTCCCAGAATTTTGTAGCAAGAAGGGAAAGAGTTCCTGGTGACTAGAAAAATCTTTTAGGCATCAGTGTATTAGACAGAAATGTGTGTGGGAGTACTGAGCTTGTCATTCGTACAGTACATGCAGTACAATACTGAAATAGCACATTTATCACCCTAGAGACTGCCTGTGGACACTGATAGTTTCTGTGCTTTCTTTGCAGTAAAAAATATATATATTTTTTTCAGCATTTTTTTTTTATATTGAGGTGGCGTAGCAATCTTGGGAGAAAGCAACCTTCAGCTTTAGCCTAGCTAAGTGTCCTGAAAGATTTAAAATGGTTTAGAGAGAGCTTATGAGTAACTGTTTTGCCAGATGCTATGCATAGTTAGGAATCCCAAGGCCGAGGTTAATTAATTTTATTTATCTAATGTACCTTCTACATGCTGTGATCATGGCAACAGTTAGTACTGCCTGAAATTTAAGGATACTTCTAAGAGGCTGTTTAGCTACAGGCAGCTAAACATTAATGACCTTTTTTCTTTGCCTCCCATTTCAGTCCCTTGCCGTACCAGGGTTTTGAATGGCAAGGCACTGCATAAAGCTGTGCAAAGGGTGTTGCAATGGAGACAAACCAAAGGGATTTTCTCTCTGCGTGAATTCATGAAACCTGATGATTATGACTTTCTTAATGGCTTCTTTTTAGCAAAAGTCACTATCACACTGTGTTTTCAAGGAAGGATGAATTCTGCTTATTTTACTGCCAGCAGTTTATACAACTGTTTATGAAAAGGCACGTTCTGCTTTTTTTCTGAGTGAATAATACTCTAATTACAAAGGTGAGCTGTATAAGAATGAGTAAAGGGGGATTGGGTGTTTGTTTATTTCCTGTCTTGCTGGCCATCCTGTTACTTAGTACGTTTTGCTTGCTTTTATGATGATGGTTTTGACTTCCCATAGCCACACCAAGCCATCTCTCTCCTGAGGAGTGAGCTCGCGCAGCCTCCTGGGTGCAAGCCCTGCTGTTGAAGCCAGGCGGTAGGCTTGAAAGGTAGCCTTGGAATTTCTGAGGTGCCCTGGAGCATTGGCTCCAATATATAAACTTAGAAAATTTTAGTGATCTATCCTGGTAACTGGACAGGGTGCTCTTCAGCACTACTTGAGGGGATAAGTCAGAGCAGAATGGCAGGAAAGGCTGCCTATGGATTCCCTGCAGGTGCGTGCTGCTGCCTGCTAGCTGGCTGGTTAGCAGCAGGCAAACAGTTAAATGGTTGGATAATTGTGTGGATAATTACAGGACTCTGTGTTTTAGCAGTAACCTGCATTCAAGATTTTCTTCTGTGCATAATTAACAACAAAACACCCGGCTATCTTAGTTCTCTGTTTACTACGCTTTATGATATCTGGCCCAATAAAATGGTTAGCAGCCTTTTCTCATTTTCCAACATGCAATTAATATATAAAAACTGTAGCATGTTTTAGTCTTTTATGGCCTTTTGTTCACTAAATATGCTGCAGTAGGTCAGCTGTTAGAATAAATAATTAAGCAGGATGGTTGTCAAAATTACTTAATGTTATATTTTGATGTGTTATTTTTACTGCTTTAAATTCTGCTTATTCATTTGATGATTAATTCGTGAATTTCAGCCATTCCGAATTATGTCATGAGTATGAATTGTTGCTGTAAAACAAAACAAAACAAAAAAACCCTTTACATTGAAATGTGAAGTTTTTCCTTCCTTTCCAGTAGAAGAGGTGAGAGAGCTTGTCGTTCGCACAACACTTGGTTGATGGGCCGTCTAAATATTGCATAAGGCTCGATATTACATGCTTGAAGGCATCAGAAATGATAACCTAAACTTCACATGTAGATGACTTCCATGGAGGTGTATTAAAACTGCTGTAATGTTGAAATAAGCCAGATTCTTGCTCTGCGGACCTTGCCCTGCAAAGAAGGCACACGGGGTGCTTGGGGTAGCAGATGTTCTTCGCTGCAGTGCCGTTGCTTCTTGGCCACACGGGCTGCTAAAAGGTGCCGTGCTGTGTTGGGCTGGTCCTCCCAGAGTTTCCTTTCTTTGGCTTTTGATTAGTTTGAGCATTAAGGGGGCAGGGAAGTAGATTGGAACTTTTTGTGAGCATTGTTACTGTCAGATGAATCAATATTGGCATCGAAGGTGAACTATTGTTATTTATTTAAAGAAGTATTAGCTTATTTATGGTCAGGAGGGGCTTTTGTAATTCGTGACACTGACATTTTTGTTGTGACTTTTGTGTTTTTGTTATTAGTTTATGCAGATTAGTGGGCTTTACTGAGAGTTGCACATGTGTAATAACGTCTAAGTTGAAACAGTTCCTTTGAATTACAGCAGATCTAATTTATCATTATTTGAGTCGACAAATTAAATGTATTGCTTTGGATGAATCCTGTTTGGCTGCATTAATCGAGCATAACTGAATCTATTTACATAAATAATTTTGGGACGATGTTATTTTTTGATAAGTAAAGTAAAAATTTGCCTGCCTTCTGTATTACCTCAGTGCTTGCTTTTATTAGAGTATGAGAAATAATCGTTCTCTAACTGAATACGTTTGCCCTGCATATGAGATGTCAGTGTTATTAACTTATCATATATAGGAAGTATATGGATTTGATTTTTTTTTTTTTGTGTGTGTGTGTGATAAACTGATCCTAGAGCAGGCCAGGAGGGTGAAAGGGCCGAAACTCCCCTCACAGGGCACTCGCAGCTGGGGAAAGGACTCTGGTTTTCAGCAAGGATGCATTGCTTTTGTGCTCCTTCCAAAGGGACATAGTTCCCTGTTAACCACTGTAGAATCACATTGTCTGATTTAAAAGTGGTAACAAAAGTAGTTCCTTGAATAAAATGACAGGTCCAGTTGCCATGCTCCCCTCTGGTAGGCAGTTTCCTGCAAACAGTGTGTTCTTTGACTCGGGAGGAGTGACCCAAGCGGCACAGGGCAGTGCGAGGTTCGGGGAAGCGGCTGCTTTCTCATCAGCTGTGTCAGTCCTCTGTAAGAAAAATCCTGTGTGCAACGGAAGCAGGCATCTCAGGAACTGCTATCGGTTAGGATCTTGAGAAAAGGTCTGGAGGTGACTCGCTCTGGAGATCCTGCAACAAGACCGCGTCCCTCAGGAAGCTGCACCCGCTCCCCCAGGAGCGACCTGCGCTGCCCCTGGGGTGGGCACCAGTCCCCAGCCGGCACCGGGGGGATGACTCGGGTCCCCCTCCCATGGACACACCAAGGCTTAAAGTAAGTAACAGTGCAGGTATGCTGCTTAAATCTGCTGAGAGGAGACATTTAGGTACTATTTCTATTTAATTGGTCTCTCTCTTGAGAGTAAGAAAGAAGATTTAAGCCTTTTTCGGCCCCCAAACCTGTCTGTTGGGGAACCCAAATGCAGTGCTATCTGTTCTGCTACCCGCTGAGAAAAAGACAGAAATTCAGCAGCTGCAAGCAGCCCCACAGCTCAGTCTGTCACTGTCCCCTGTCTGTGCTGCTCTGGGACCACCTGGGAATTGTGTCAGTGGGAATGTGGTTTTAATGTTCTCCCTGAGGCAAGATCCTCTTCCTCCCTCCCCCATCATCATTCTCCTTAGGTTTCAGTACTGGTTAGAGTCTCTACAATCGTTCCCTTAGGCCTGGAGGCAAACTGTTTAAGGCATGCTTCTTTATTTCTTCTAGATATATGGAACTTTTCTGACACAGGATTATTATTATGACACATAATTATGATTGGATGTCTTCATTATATAATTGCAAGATATATAATGAGTAGCAAAAGCTTATTTCCTTTGCTCTTTGAATACTGAACTTCTGAGATTAATTAAGCTGATACTGAAAACGCTTTTAATTATATATGCTGCATAAGCATCACTATTAAGATCAGATGAGAATATTATTGCCTGAAGAGTTTCTTAATTTTTTTTAAATATCCTCTGTGCATTTTATATTACTGTTTAAAGAAATGTCGTGTTGTTTTTTTTTGCCTTTTATTTTTGTGTGTGTGTGGGGGGGGGGGGGGGCGGGAAATCTCCTTGGATAGTGGATGAAATAATAGGGTAGTACCTGAATATTTGCTAGACTTGAATATTTGCTAGATTGCTGAATATTTTTATACACCTTGCAGTATATAAAAGCAAGCCACTGTAAAATTAAGAACATTTTATTTCAGTAAATAAATGCTTCCACGTGTTTAATTGCTTATCTAATGACCCTCCATAGGTAGGAAACTGATGAAGTACATTCCCATCCTTCCTTCTGAAGCTCGTCACCCTAAAATCCTGCTAAGAGTAAGGGCAGAAATGATGCAATCAGTGAAGAGAATTACAGCTGGTTTGCAGTGACTGAGTTTGCACGAACAGTCAGTTCACAGAGGAAGATGAGTATCTCTGCTAAAATCAGTCAGATGGAAGAAGGAATCTGGATTTGGATAACTCTGAATGAAGCGATGGGCTAACATAATGGGATAGAGATCTTCCTATGTTTGGCTTTTAAAAGATAGGTTGTTAGGTTTGTTTAAGATTCATCAGTTTACAGAACTAATGTAAATGAGGCCAAAAAAGAAGTTAGATTTGTGGATTTGATAGGTTATTCGGTGTTTACGGAGTAACTTTGCACACCGAGAGTTAGGATTTCTACCTGTTACAAGCCATGCAGTTGAATACTTGTGCAACTTTGTTACTATTACCAGTGATTGCATGAGTACTTTACTCACCTAGTGTATGTGTACACAATCCTGGTTCAGGGAAATAAACTGTAGAAAAGGATATATGAATGGAATGGTTCTGGTTTGATGTGATTTATTAGCAGTGACCTCGTGATACTCGTGGCCATCTGCTTTCTAGCCCTTCTCCACCATGGCAGTGTGCTCTCAGTTTGCCCATTCCCCTTTTTATGGGCTTTCTCAGGAGTCGGTCTTGCTTTTGCTTCTGTGGTTTTGGAGACTTCCTTTGAATTCTACTGTTCCATTTAATCTCATGGCGAAGTGGCACTGTGTGTCTACAAGTTATAAAGGACAAACTTCCAAGTCATATCTATGGTCTTCATCACATCAGCTCACACCTATTACTGGTCTTGAAATGAAACAGGACAAAAATAAGTTGTAGCCTAAAACCAGCCGTCTTGCTCTGTTTTATGTTCACATTTCTGCTTGGTGGGAGAACTTTACTGTCAGTCAAACATTAGAGATTTACAGGATTATCAACATGCAGAAGGTAATATGTGCATGAAAGAGGTGGAAGATCAGGAGTTACTAAAATCGTACGTTAACATTTTTCATAGGTTTTGTCAAAAGTGTGATTTAGCTACTGTTTTCTAGTGAAAATTGACCTGAAGAAAAACTGCTTCTGTTTTACACAACAGCCATAATCCTCACTGAGGATTATTAAGGACAGGTTGTGTTGAGCACGATAGGAAGTTTTTTGTTTAGGCCTGGCTTGACCGCAGTCTTGACAGCTGAATCTATGAGCAGTTTCTTCCCTCCCTTTTCTCTCCAACTCCAGTCTGCAAGAGATGTCTTGTTCTAGGCAGAGGTAGCCAGAAAGAACAGAAGAAGTAAAAATTAATAAATAACAGATGGTCTTGTGAACTTTCCATTTCATTGAAGGCTTTTGGGAACATATGCTTAAATTAGCAAAAGACAATAGGCAAGGTAATTGTTACCATATGTACTGAATGTATGAATGTATCAGCAAAACTTGGGGTTCTCTTTATTGTAGTGCATGCAAAGGTTTTCATTTTCTGAAGAGAACTTCCTGGAAAGTGAGCAAAAAGATTTGCCACCATCTCCCCTTCTGTCCAAAGGAAAACACTGTTTTTTAGTGGCAGTGTTCTCATGCTTCCTTACTCAAGCTTGTTTTCTTAAGTCAAGACAATCTGTTCAGTGATTTTTAAGCTTGTTGTTACAGCTGGATTTACTGGTCTATCTTCTAACTGGTAAGGTAGGGGTCTTATCAAGGGATTGGTTTTACTAGTTATCGTTTCTCCATCTCTTGTCAGTTTTTAAAGATCTAGTTATATCTTTGATGCCCTTTCCAATGAAGTGTTATTAGCGTGCCTGCAGAATGTAGACAGAATAAACTTTGTGGTGTTTTTTTTTTTTGAGTACCATTTTTTTCTTTTGTGTCTCAGGAGACTTAAAAGGTTGACCAAGAATTACAGTTCTGTTGACTAAGCTGCTTTGTGCTGCTGTCTTTATGCATTTGTATAGTTTCCCTGTCTCCCCTACAATAGGCATTTTGCGTTATCTGTCAAGTGCTCAGGAAAATTGACTCATTTATGTTTCCTCTTTCTCTCTCACTAGTCATTTACAACCATCTAAATGGATGTGTGTTTGCAGCAAAGAAGAACTCAAATTCACTAATTGATGCACAAATACACTCATTTACATGCAAATTTGTTTTTTTAGAAATGCATCTATTTGCATAAATAAAACCTCTTTTCCAAATATTACTGTGAACAAAAGCAATTTTCATGGATGCCAAAAAAAGAAGTGGCTGAAAAGAAAAAGGCAATTCAGAATTTGCATGATAGTTACTAATTGTTTTCCTTGCTATTAGCCTGTCTCTGCTTAATAGACAACACTGGTTACTATTTCATTTCTGAACACAAATCAGCGTGAGGGTTTTGGCCTGCAGTAGAGGATCTTAACTGAGCGTACTGAGGTGTGCGGGTCCTGGCTGCAGGCGCATGGTGGAGCAGCGGCCATGGCAGAGCCGAGCGCTTGGCCCCGCGTCTCAGGGTGCTGCCGTGTGATGCTCCCCACTCGTGCTGCTTCCCATTGTGCTTCTGGGACATTGTGGAGCTGGGAGAGAATCTCAGCTTTCTTTGAGGGAAGGAGGAAGTATCTTTGCAGCTGGCTATGCCAGCTTTGGTTTAACGGGTTGGTCTTTCAAAATGCTATTGCTTAGGGCTCCAGAGAGATTATGGAGGGCACAATGTTTAAATTGGAAACAAATAATAATAATAATCAAATCTCCCTCTACCTCAGTCAAGTAAATCTTTTTTTTATGTAGAAATGTAGAAAAATGTAACACTTTATTGTTCATCTTAGTATTCATCTGAGCATTTTTTTCTGATAAAATATAGTAGTCAACATGGCTCGAGATCATTAAATATGACTAAGCTATCAGCCATCTTCAGGAAATAGTAAGATTATGTTTTCTGGGCAGAGCTTTACTCCGTAGAGAGCTCTACTTGTTCTCCATATCAAGAAGGGGAGGAAGGGTAAACCAAGGGTGCTTGTTCCAGGGATGCCCTGGTGCACCTTTGTAACCTCCCTGGCAAACCTGGCTGCTTCACATCAGTGCAGCTGGCGCTTGCAATGCACTCTGCCCGGAGCAGGGAGGATGGCGCAAGCCATGCTTTACCTTCTTCTCTGGGACAGAGCAACCAAGCTGAGCCAAGGAAGCTGTTGTCCGAGCTGACAACAGATGAAGAAAGCCTTACTCCTGATGTCCTAATTGTCTGGCCCTTGTCCTTCATCCCTGGATGGCCTGTGGTCACCCCCAGGCACCGAGGGCAGAGGCGTGCCAGGGCCAGGCACCTTTCTGGCTGGGGCTCCTTGCAGGGCTGTGCCCAGCCCGCTCCCTGCCCAGCAGCTGAGGAGGGAGTAGCTTCCCTTGTTTCTCTCTTTCCTCTCTTATATTCAGGAATGTACTGTCTTGTTCAGGTGGTCCCAATCCCTGAAATCCAGTGTTGCTTTGGAAAGTTGGTATTCCTTGTAATTTAATGCTGTTCCTACAGTGCCAGTTTTGGTTACAGTAGCCCAAAGCCGAGCCTAGGTAAGAGTTTTGTAGGTCCTGGGTCTGGATCAGCCTTACTGGTTGCTGGAGGAAAGCAGACTTGCAGGGGCGTGCACACCCCATGGGAAAGGGCCACGTTTCATCCCCATTTGCTTGCAGCGTGGGCCCAAACTCGAGGCAAAGGACTGGCACGTGGCAGAAATAACCCTGCTGGCCCTTTGTGCGTATTCCTGGGACATAGAAACTTCATTAATGACACCTGCAGCATCACATACAGCAGCATTCACAATCCCAGCCAGTTTGGGGGGAACAGAGCTTTCTTTTCTCATCTGTAATTTTCTTCCTCTCCCTTGCCCATACTTCCTGCTTTTCACAGCAGTTCTGGAAGAATTTCAGGAAGCGAATCTATTATCAGCCTTTACAGATGTTTCTCCAGCTTGCCCCTGCTGCAGCAGCCCCGTTTCCTTTGGGGCGCAGTGCCCCTTTCCGCTGCCCGCGCCGCGCCTGGTTCCAGGGGCGTCCTGGTACCACGATGGCCGAGCGTGCCTTGCTGTGTTCCTGTCTTTTCAGGAAAAGTTTGACATTGTGGTTTCCTTCATGAGAAATGTGTCTCGCTTGAAAAGGAAACATATTTTCCTTCTAAAAAAGCACGCCACAAAGAAAGCCCCCGGAGGCAGAAAGCCACCTCTGGAGGTGCCGCCCGGGGACAAGGCCTGCTCGGGCCTGGGCGCCCGGCCTGGTTCGAAGCCCTGGTTACCGGCACAATGCGCTTGGCTGCATCTTTATGCCGCTTTTCCCAGTGGGTTTCAGGAGATATAACAAAAGAGAAGGGGAGAGCGGAATCAGTCCCAGAGTGCCGGGGAAGAAATGAAGCAAGAAAGAGTTAGATTTCTAGGAAAGAAATGGCAGAGCGCAGTGTAAGATTCGCATCTCCCAAGACTACTTCTCTGCCCCTCCGTTACGTTCCGTTGCCTCTTTGTGGCCCTCCTCCCTTGGAAATATGTGGTGAATCGAAGCAGCACAGGTGGTGATGAATTTGTTGGCTGGGTAGTGACATTCATCCCATTTTGCAGCTTGCAAAAGGGGTGCCAAAAATGTCTGGTATGATCTCTTTTTCTGGAAGATATTTCTAACCTGTTTATCGTTTTAAAAGCATCAAAGATGAGTAACTCAGCTGGGATTATTTTTGTGTTCTGTTTTCACTGAGCAAAGATAAGCGTAAAGGCGTTGCTCCACACATTTTTAATTTAGTGTCCGATTATCTTCTTGTTATCTCGGCAGTACATTAATGGAATTACACTTGGTGCTGTGCTGCCTGGCAGAGGTCACCGTCCCTATTGACCTTTGGGACCAGTGTGTCGTTCAGGTTGTTTGTTCGGGAGGTGCATGCCACGAAGTGCAAACAGGAGGCACTGTACCTATGCATGGCATTCTTCAGGTACCCAGATTCTCTAGATAGTGAAACAAATCGTTTTGCTGTAATCTCCTCAGTCAGCAATCACACTTTAAAGCATGAAAAGGATAAAATGCGAAAACTGAATTTTACAAAACAATATACCTATGTATGAAATATAGCATACTTACAAATACATCATGTGACTAATCCATAGTGATTTGTATGAGATTTACTTAGAATTCTTTATATATGTATTTTGCACAAAACTACTATTAATTTAGGGTTTAAAGTCTTTTTTTTTAATGTTATGAAACAGACAGCAAGCTTTTCTGCCTAAGCACTAAGGAAAAGTACAAGTTAGCTAATCATGTCATCTACGTATTTGAATGTTTTAATTTCACTTTTCCAATTTTGTGTAAAATGAAGTCACCAACTTTCTTTCATGTGAGCTAGTCTTCCATAGCTGAAACCAGCAGGCCTGCTGACTTTTCTGAGAGCAAAGCTAGATAAAGAGGGGGACAAACAAACAAGCCCACAGAACTCAATCCTGTGTTTTTAATGAGAGTTTTGAGGGAGGAAAAAGTCAGGATAAGGGTACGTAAAGATGCCCAAGAGATAGCAGGATCAAAGCTCCTGCAAATCCAGCTGCTACGAATTTAATGTGCAAAAGCAATTTAGAGCCTGAGCCTCATTGAACTAGGCTATGAACATTGAACATTGAACTATGGAAGGAAAAGAAAAAAGAAAAAAAGTCAAATTTTACAGGGGAAAAGCTGGTTTTAAAATAGTGTGACTGAACTATCTGACTCTGAAAAACACTGCAATTAATTAGATATCTGAAATACTTCCTTTTAAAAGCTTTACAGCTCAAACATTTTCATATATATGTTTTCTCTATATCTATTCATTTGCATGAAAAGATTAGAAGAATGAAAATGTTTCATGTGGTATCTTGGTGGGGGGAAGAGTTTTGTGTGTTTTTTTTTTTAACAAATACAACGTAAACCTGTAGCATAAAGTAGCAGGAATAACAGGAGAAGTAAAGAAATAAATTCAGATTAAAGACTCTTTGTATCTTTCTCTTTTGTCTGTATGCCATTTGTATAAATTATCATTTTCATAATTAAACAAAAAAGTCACTGAATTTTACATTATATTCTTTTAATGGCACTGGAGAAACAATATGCATGAATTCAAACTTTATAATAGCTGTAAAACCACTGCTACTTTTATTGTAGCTTTTACAGTTTGCAATAAAAGTCTTTGGTGATTGTGCAGTTCATGGTAAATTAATTTCTTGCTTTTTTAGTTCATTGTATATTTTGAGGCTATAAAATGAATATTTACAGCTATGCTTTTCTAATTCCTGCAGCCATTTTTGCACATAGGTTGAGCTAATTATCACATCTTCACCTTGTTGTTTTGCTTGTCCTTGAACGTCATGGACTTCATCTTGCATGTTCCAGGTCATTTGTAAAGTTCCTGCTGAGTTCAGTGGAAGGGTCTAAACACGTTCCTAAATCTTCTTTCATCACAGATTTTTACTTCTGCTGCTGCAACAACAGAAATACAAAGACCAGAAAAACTTACTGTTGCCTGAGACTGCTCTCTCAACTGTATGTAGCGTGTAAGGGGCAGAGCTGTGTCTGCACACAGCCATGATACTGAAAGAATCAAGAGGTGGCACCAATGCCCATCCATCTAGAGCAATCTTCCTGAGGGGCCTCACTGCCTACCTGATCCAGTGCTCAAGGTATTTTCAAGATGTGAAAGAGGTAAGTGTATTTTAGATATTTATATACTGTATGTTCTGTGGGTTTTAAGTTTTGAAATTATTTCAGACAATAAAATGTCATTATACAGAGCAACAAATAGTTTAGTCCTAGTTTTGTAAAAAACACTATGTTCATAGTTTAAATGAGTTCGGTGTTTGTAAATGGTGGCAAGAACCTTGTGACATCTCTTCATTGTGCTGGTGACATATTTGTTTAATGAAACATGCCTTCCTCGAAGTAATAATGCATTAAGAAAGACCTTTCATTTATTTGAAGTAGGGAATAGATAACATGCTTTAGGTCCCCCTTTTGGACATTTTTTCTCTGAAAAATAGTAAATTCAGTGATGTGGCTATTCAGGCTAAGAGAGCATTAGAGTAGTAACTGAGCTATTTGCCTCTTTGGATGAAAGAACATCAGAAGAAATGCATGAAAAGCAATCCAAAAAGATCCTGGGGGGAGCGAGAAAGGCAAGGAGCCAAGTACAGGCACTGGACACGGGGTGAGCAGCCTTAAGTTTTTTCAGGAAGCTGGTGTCTGGCCACCCATGGGAGGCAGCTTTAAAGCACAAAGAATCTCAGGAAAGCTGGTAGATCTTCCAGAACAGCATCCTTCAAGTGCAAGAGTAACCCATCCCAATACTCACGAAGACATTTAGATGTTTCAAGAGACTGGCTTGGCTAACAATGCAATTTATGATGAAGCTCTCATGTAAAAACACTGTACAGGAGGTGGAAGAGGACAAGCTGCAAAGAAAGAGTTTTGAAACGTTGGCCGGGCACATGGGTTAATGTTAGGTAAGCCAAAACGGAACTGGAGTTGAGACTTGCAAGGGACATCAAGGGCGACAAGATGAGCTTCTACCGCTAAATTAGCAGTAAAGGTTGAGCAAGGAAAATGTGGGCTCGTTGCTGAATCCAGTGGGTGATTTTGTGGCAGTGGGCACACGGAGCTGAGAAACTCAATGCCTTCTTTGCCTCAATTTTCAGCAACTTCTGTGGTTACAGTAAAGGTTGTTGATAATGTGTTCAGAGGTTTATCATCCACACTACAGTTGGATGGAGCCCTTAAAATAGAGGCACACGTGGGAGGTGTCTGTAGTGGCCTTTTAGTACAGCGGGGAAGTGGATTCCTGACAGTTTATGGTGCATTGTGTGGAAGGCAGACATCAGTCTGTCAGAACACAACCACCAGACACCAGGAGGAAGCTTCAGAAGCAGCACCTGCTGTACTTCCAGCATGTGCGCTGTGTGTGTTCTGCCCATACAGCTGTCTGCTCTGGTATTGCTCTCAGGAAAACAAGGCTGTGCTGCACAGTTCACCAGTAACTGTACTGGGCCTTAGTCCTGCCATTCCCTGAGCAAAATTCTGTTCACTCGTGCCTCTTCCAAGCTGCCAGCACCCTGCTGAATTTGATCATGAGGCTGTGGGAAATGGGATGCACTGAGGTGGCAGGAAAGGAAAGGAACTCATTGCTCCGCTGCTTTTCTTTCACTAAGTAAATACACGGCCTGTGTGGAGCAACCGTGCTTGTGTGCATGAGGAAATCTCACCATTATAAAATGCTCGTGTGGTAAAACTGAATTTAGGAGTTCTTGGAGGTAAAAGGAGAGGATCTATTTCATGCGAGAGACAAAATGAAGCTAGTAGTCAATAATAAAGCACGAATGACATGAATAAATTTATATAAGCTGGTTTCATCGGAGTGGTGGGATCCATAAAGTGTGCTAATATTTCTTCTTACGCTGTTTGGTCGCTTAATGTGTAGAACATCTGGTTCTGAACACAGTAATCTTTCTCTCATAAAGTATCTAACATAAATAGACTGTTTTCTATACTAAACTTTTGTGTATTTTCTATTTTCTGGCTCGGATGAACACAATTCTTTGATTTTAAATGGCCTGTTTAGCAATCCTGCCACCCATTCCAACCCCATTGCTACTATGGCATGTGCGTGTAAATATATGCATTGCCTGCTCTGACTAGCATCTGCCTCCTTCCTGCCGTCGTCTGCGGAATTAAAGCAGAAATACTCATGTAGCAGCAGAATTTCAGGCATAGAGCTAAACAGGCATAAATTTTCATGTTACATTTCTTGTAAAGATACTTTAATTTTCACAGTTAATGGTAGTTGCTAGGCAAAGCAAAGGTTGTCTTAAGATCAGAACCAGATGTTTGATTAATTTTTATGAGTCTCTTACTATATTAGAAGTGATAAATTTATGCTTTTTGAAGCATACCTTAATGATGAATTGAGATTAACATGCAAAGTACCTACAGGAACACTTGCAGTCCTCCAAACCTGACTACCTTTGTTCTCAGCAGCTCTCTTCCTTGCCTTTTTGTTGTTTCTGTTAACAGAAAGATGCCACAGCAGTGGTCAGTAATAGCAGTGCAGATACAGAGGAAATTGAGAGACACTGTTATTCCATAGTGGTTAGAGCTGCAGTGGGGCTTACAGTATGATACCATTCACTTGGATCCTTTAAACTACTGGGCTGGAGAACCCTTGTTTTGTGGTGAGGAGTCAAAAATAGTGACGCGAAACCAGATTTTAAGAGTTGCCACCCCTAAGTACTTATAGAGGGACTTCCAGTGACAATGGGGCTCTTGTCTCCTATGAGAGTCACAGTGAGTGTGGGGCACAGAAGCTTCTGGGAATTCCATCTAGCCTCTATACATACTGTCCATATCCAAAGTGCTTTTATAAATCTGGCCTTGGATGTTTTTGGTCCAGGTGCCATTTGATGCTATGTGCAGGTCGATACAGTGCAGTTTTGTTGCTTAAACCCAGGTGAACTAATGCTTCTCACTCAAGATTTTTGGAATATATTTTCCAAAAAAAAAATCTGAAGATAAGAGGAAAACAAAATCCTGGTTTCTATGACAGCTATGGTTGAAGAAAACTTAAAACTGAATATCATATTAATCATTTTACAGGAAAAGTTGATATTTTTATTATAAATAGTAATAGCATTTATTGCGTTTATTCACTTTAACAGTAAGACTAGTTCAGGATTCCCGCAGCCAGCCTTTAGTAGTGATTTGTCACTTTTGGAAAGGACCTTCCTATTTATTAATTTGTGCTTCTTACCAGTGATTTTCTTACCAGCGCTAAGGCCAGTCCCCAGGCTGGGGGCAGGAAGGAGGTCGGTGCCTGTGGGCAGCGGGTGGCCATGGGCTGCCCCTGCCCCCTGCTCATGGCAGGCTGCTGCAGCCGGGCTGCTAGAGCTATACCTCTGTGTCATTTCAACTTAATGAGAGAATGAGTTCTGGAGGTTATGGTTTGCGCCTTTTCCACAGGTAAGACATGCTTTTTGTTATTTTAAATTAAAAGCAATGGTTTTATGAGTCATACTGATTTTATTAGCAATATCAAGCAAAGTATCAAAGGCAAACTGGAAGGGGGGAAAAAAAGAAAAAAAAAAAAAAAGAATTTTGAGCCAGGGCTTGAATCTGTTTTATTTTTAGCACTTTTTCAAGTTACTATTCATAACTGCCAGAAACTGACAAGCAGGAGAAACACAGTGTGAATCAAGATGTTCAGTAGTCATCTGTTCACGTTTTTAATTTGCAAATTTGACATGCAAATAATTCTTTTGCTGCTGGTGTTGATGCTGCTGAACGGTGTCCACACCCCTACTGGTGTGTTAATGGTCAGCTGTACGGGGATTTTGGTCAAAACTTAACTGGTGGCTTTCTGTATGTGGTAGCCATTAAATGGCATAATTTAAAAAATAATGTATGGTAAAAATCCAAGATCTTACATCCATAAGCTTTGTAATATATTCTTGCTGCTCCAAATTAAGAGTCAAAAAAAAAGAGAATTATGTGAACTGTTCAGCTGAGCTTCATGTCCTGGACTTAGTAACTATTAGTGCCTGCTCTCCGAGGACGCGGATGTTTCAGTGAAGAGCTGCCCACAACAGCAGAGACATATTCTTCTCTAGCAGCTTTCGACTGTCTCACCATTTGCCAGCCAGCTGTACTTCTGAAGAGATCACTTTCTATTTCTCTTCACTAGAAATGATCCACGCTAGTAAGAAATTGAGAGAAAATATTTTTCCAAACGCTAGTTTAGGAAGAGGAAGAATTCATTCTGTTTCTCCCGCAGCAGGTAGTGCGTTGCAGTTAGAACAGGGCTGGAGGCTGCAGCAGTCGGTGCTGTGGGCCCGGGGTCCGTGCTGTTCACGCTGGGCTTCGTGTCTGGTCCCACAGGCGAGTGTACAGTCACAGCTGGAGCATGTGAGGCGTGCATCTTGCTTAGTTCATGTAAAGGAAGTCCAGTTTGTGGGCCATGGGGATTGCTCTTTGGTGTAAATCAAAGCATGGGAGTGGGAAAAACAGAGAGATGTCAAGCGGGCACTCCAGTCTGAACTACAGTGGAAACACAGACAGGTCCCGTGTTGACCATGCTCTACCACCCAGGAGGCGACAGACCTTGGGAAGAAACTTATTCCCTTTATTTCTTAATGCCTTTCTCTGTTACAGGACTTAAACAAGCACCATTATGTTAATATCTATTTGACCTAATTATTTAATGAACTGTTTTAATAAAGGAGTAGACTGGCCCAGACTCTGATATAGTGAGCTGCACAAAATCGGTCGGTATTCAGGAAGGAACACAAGGAATAAGGACACCAATGGTAGCATCATGCATTATTTATAAAATTGGCCCCTTTAGAACATATTGCTTTTATCTGCTTATATATCTTGCTGAGCTGCCAACTGGGGAGGAAGGGGAGAAGAGAGGAGGAGAACAGGCGTTTTCACTGGAGAAGATGTATTCGGTGACTTTGGCACCCTGGTGGTACAGTGAGCAGGTTCTCATCACGGGGCGCTGAAGTCTCAGCCTGCAGCAGGTGCTAGGGAACGAACTGCTGACAGCACCGACGGGCAACCTGAGGGCCCGCGGACAACATTTCGGCCCCAGGACAGAACTGCAGGGCTGAGCCCCGGGGTGCTCCCGGTCCCCGTAGCGCTGGCTGTCCCGCTGTGCTGGGCATGCGGGGAGGCCAGCGAGGCTGCTGGGCAGGGCGGGCTTCCAGGGGCTCGTGCTCACGGTGCTTCCCCTGGGGAGCTGCAGAACGTGCAGCAGTGAAGGCAGGGCAGGGAATGCGCTGTGCGTGTCTTCAGGCGGGACGCCGGTTGGTGAGTCCACTGGATGGGAAGAAGGGAGTGAGATTCCTGAGTGACCTGCAGTAAGAATTTATTCTAACTGCATGCACACTGCTATCAGTGCAATTCTATCCGAAAAAAATCGAATTCAGGTTGATTGCCTGGGTGTAGTGCTAGCTTGGAGTAAGTGCCCTGTGGCAGTCATGCTGCGGAGCAGACGTTCAGCCAGTGCCTCTGGAGCTAACTGGCTTGGCCCTCTTGGGAAGAAAAAGCAGCATGGGAAAACTTGTCTGTGGCCTGGAACTAGCAAGGTTCTTTTTCTTTGTTTTAGGCTTTTTATCTGAAAGAGAAACAGCTTCCACTTTTTGTCGCAGATGAACTGGAGCAGTGGGGAAATGGTTCCATTGCCTCATCGTCTTCCTAAAGGGATGTTATTCCAAAAGCCTAGCAGCTGACTTGGGGAAAGAAACAGGAAAACATTTTGTTTCTCATTTCATAGCTGTGCTCAAATTTTACTGGAGTTTTTAAAACTCTAATTTAATATTTTCCTCCGTGAATCAAGTTATCATTAAAACTCTTTGACAAACAGCTATTGATTCAATTACAAGTAACAAATAGATTTTAAAGTATGAGACATTTCCCTTACCAAATCAATTGATCTTCTTCATACAAAGTACCTAAAATGATCATAAGGGCTGCTGCTGATTCGCAGAGCTAATGAATCGGATAGTAAAATGTGTGTAGGCTACACTTGATGCCCCTTAATTTATAAGACAACTCAAATGTGGAAACTGGATGCAGACACATTGTTCCTCTGTTGCCATTCACTTGCTGGATGGTGTGTTAGAGAGTGATTTCTGAAAAGACTTTCAGGATTAGACATGTGCAGGGATGGGCCTGCACTGATTGATTTATTTATTTTCAGACAGTTAAAAATAATCCACTACTTTTGGGAAGGAATATAGATATTTGGGTCTCAGGATACATTTTTTCTTCTAAAATGTCTGATGGTCATGATCATGTGAAGGCCTAATTAATTACTTATTAATTACTCTTGTATCCCAGTAACGTCTGGACGCTTCAGCTGAGATCAAGATCCTGGTATACTGTGCCCTGTATAAACCTGGAAATCAAGGCTGTCAGCCCATCTGTATGTGCCATCTGAGAGAGAGCTTAATAAAAAAACCCTGCTATTTTAATTGTGTTTCAGGTGATCGATAAAATCAGACCAAAATTGATCCACTGCAGTCCTGCTCGATGTCCTTCCACTTGAAGCTGTTTTCCTAACTGACGGACACGGGCCATTTGATCTCGGTTGTGTAGTTCCCTCGGAGCAGAGCAGGTGCTTTCCAGAAGTCAGATAGTCAGATCGCTTACTACCAGGCTAGCAAAGCGAAGCAGAGCAGGGACTTTAGATGTCAGGCTGTGGGTTACACCCTGAGCAGGGGTCGACCTGCTGTTCTGGAAGCAGCCCTTTCCCTGCAGCTTCTGCTGAATGTCGCGCTGCGGCGGGCGTGCTGTCAGAAATGCCATCTGTCTGTCCAGCACCGTCCTCCTGCACACCTTCTGCTCCTTCCGACCCCAAAGATTCTTGGAAAGTGCCAGTTTTGTGTTGGCACTGGGATGTAGTCACCAAGTTTGTTTTGCATAGCAGGCTGCATTTCAGGTACAGAAGTGTTCAGCTTGGGTGCAATGCTACGGAGTACCTGCTTCTCGTACCCTCCCTAGTTTAAGTGGGGATTTCAAACTGAGCCATGTGTTGCACAATGTGTTCAGGTAGCTAAGTGGCTAAATAGCTGAAAAATGTTGGGTTTAAACTGCTTTTTCTTCTTCTTGGAGTTAAACTGAATGACTACTTCAACTCCTTTATATGTAAGCCAGAGATATGACTGTGCTGTCACAGTAGACAGAGGATTAATGAATCATGCTGATAGCATGGTTGGAATATGCTGTTTGGAAGACTGTAAATACCCAAGATGAACTTGAAATGATCTGAAGTTAATGCTCTGAGCAGGCATTCTTCAGGCTGTACTGGTCACATAGTGATGTTACGCCTACTTGCAGCAGACATGTCAGGTTTGGCAGAGGACTCGGCTCCCCGCACTGCCAGGGCAGGACTGAGCTCGCTGCGGTTTGAAAGCTGGCTGAGTCCCGGCTGTGCCAGCTGCAGCATGCCACTGGAGTGAAGGCTTTTCATCATGTCTGTTTTCCAGTGTGGGGGTTTTGTTTAAGATCCGGAGGTGTGAACACAAAGGGATGGAGGTGATACACTCATCAATGCCATTTTGTTGTCAGAAATGGGGACCTGTAAAAAAGAACAACAACAACAAAATCAGATGTTCCTAAAACAGGGAGTAATTTCTGTCATACAGTTGTTGGTTTTTTCAATAATACAATGTCAAAAACACGGAGTTAATGACATTTGGAAATTTTTTAACCCTTCAACTGCAAAGATCCCATTGATATTGATAACGAAATGGGGAAAAAAAGGGTGTTTACATATGAAATTAATGAAAAATATGAATATCAATCCTGTTTATTACAAACTCTGTATAACAACTGAAGCTGTGGATTACCATACTACCTATACCTGTTTTGTTCACAGGCTGCGGTTTAAACATTGTCTGCCATACTAGGCATGTGCCTTCAATCATCAGCACTTTTTCTAATGGCTAAGGAAAATGGGCAAAAAATGCTTTCTCATCTGTTTAAGAAATTTGGTCGTACCCAATGCATATATTTTATATAACAAGTTATGGTTGTCTCCTGTCCCATATTTTTCTTCAAAAGACAAAGCAAAAGAATTATTAATATTTAGAGTCAAGCAAAGTATGTAAAAGAAATTAGAATATCTGTAAATATGTGGAAGGACTCGAACAGCAACTCTCTTTGCAAACTGACAATTCCATTGTCTTGTTAGCTTTCTGCAGGGGACTTGCAGTGACAACTCAAAAGTTTGTTTCTTACTCTCCTTCTATTTTGCTTTTAGATGATCTTTGCTTACCTGTTTGTAAGTAGAAACAGTAATGGGTATTTTACAGAGGAAGTATAAGACTAGTACTTACAAAGTATTTCCAGATCTTTGAATTAAAGGCATAGGTTCTGTATCAATGATCGTACAGCAAGTCTGGTGGCTTCAGTGACTTTTATTAATTTTCTATTTATATCAATGCATATTTATTAATATGTATTATGCATATTTATTAATGTATGTACACGTCCTGTAAATTAATTTGAAATACCTCTACTGTTGTCTTCTGTTGCTCTTTTCATTTACTCTTTGAGGCCAACATGAAGGCCAGCGCTTAACTGTATTGAAGAAAACATACTGTTATTGCCTTTTGCTTAGACAACAGGTGGAGAATAAAGGAGGAAATTAAGTCCTGCAGAGCTGGAATACCTTTGCCCATGCAGACTGGCTGGTCAGTAATCAACTGAGTCTGGAAGAGTTTCCTTTAACCTTTGGTAAACCATTCTCCATGGCCACCAGTATGGGCCCTGCACAGTGCTATCACCGAAGGCTTCTGTGAGAGCCGTCTGAACACACCGTCCCTTCTTCATTTTCTCAGAGACAGAGTAACATAGTGATGTATGAATTTCAGCAGTCAGCTCAGTCATATAATTGCTTTCTGATGGAGAGTCTCATGGACGTGTGGTTCTCCTGCAAGACCTCGGGCCTGGCTGTCCTTGTCTGCAGCGCGAGGTGCCTTCGTTAGTTCTACTCTCTACAGCCATTTCCCTTTGCCTGGTGTGATTGCTTATTATTTAATATGTCCTCAGGCAAGCTGGCTGCAGAAATCTCCCTGACCCACCTGCTTGCTGGGCAGTCCCACACGAGGAGTCTTGCAGCCTGTCTGCTCTGCTGGGCTGGGGACCCCCAGCCGCCTGCGGCAGCGGCTTCTGCCTGGCGATGCGCGCTGCCTCCCGCCGCAGCGCCCGAGCTGCCAGCCCGGGACGAATGCCAAGCTTTCTGGAAGGCTCCCTTCCAGACATCTGCCATCCCCACCCACCCTGACTTGGGTTTCTAACCCTGCAGGCTGTCTTCTTTTCAGGTTTCCACTGAATAAAGTGTAAAGATGTGACATCCTGGTATTTTTTCGTAGTACTCTGTAGCTTAACAGGGCAAAATGTGGGTCCGAGACTGACTTTTCTCATTTTGTGCTAGCCTCTTTATTGCCTTGGCACTATTTTCCACCAGTGTATTAGATTGTCAGTTCTCTCTTAGCTGTTGTCTGTTAGCTGTTGTAGATGTGACTGACTGCTCACTTCATTCGTTATCTGAATTGAAATTATAATCAACCAATAAAATGTAACCTGGATTTCTACACAGTGCTCTGCACAGCCACGTTCTGGCACACCTGTCCTATGCAAGTAATGTTAGGTGTCACTCTCAGGTAGCACGTTGCTGTTCTGCCACTGGGTGTATCTCTCAGTTAAGTAAGTAGCTGTAATGGATGGGAAAATGTTCTTCACAATGTTTGTATTTGCTCTACTTGGTCCTTGAAATTACTATTTACACATCAGATTCTGATTCCCAAGTGATTCCAAAGCTTTTCTGCTTCAGTAGGAAAGATGTCTTTTAGACATAACAAGTAAGGATATGAGGCAACCGTAAAATGCTGCAAGGTAAGGGCTGCAAAAGCCATGCCAAGCTGAGCAGAAGCCTAGGACGGGGGGTGCAGACCTCAGGCCCTGCTCAGAGGATCACCTAACACCTCTCCAAAAAAGAGAGTTTCTAATATGGACACTGTTTTATTTTATTTTTGAAAAGATAAAGGGGTCATACTGGTTTAGTTAACAGTGGATTTGAAATCCCAATATGTAACAACAGAAAGCTCTTGATAAATAGTGTTTCCGCATTAATACAGCTGCGTGGAAGAATACATTAGATTTTGAATGAATGTGCTTAAAGTTGAGCCACCTGAATTCATGGTGGTCCAAATATGAGGAAAGTTGAGCTCTTCAGGTGAGAGATTTCCATGACATTTGAATAATCTGGTGTAAGTGTTCAGTGGTGGTTAAGGAGCTTGATACAGCGTGTGCATTAAGCCGAAGAGACAGCTTTTTGTATTAGTAACCAGCACGCACAGCTGGTGCCTCGCTATCGCAGGAAGAGGCAGATCATTATGACAGTGGCTCAGTATACAGGTCCTGCATGAAAGGTTTCTCCCAAGTCCATTGTTTTTTCCTGTTGTGACCCTCTGCCTGACACAAGTGCTGCTGCAACACACCGAGGTCTGACTTACTGCCTGCTGTCAGAGGAGCCCGCGCGCTTGTGCTCCCGGCTGAATACAGGACTGCATTTCCTGACAGACCGTGCTGCTGCGGGTGCCTGATAAGGTGTGGGAGCCTGATAAGCTCTGAGGCCTTGTTTCAAGGCTCCTGGCGTGCTGCAGGAATGAACTGTCTGGGGCTGATTGTTCCTGTATAAGTGAACATTACTCCAAACTCAACCCATTTCTCGTTCTTGAATCGCATTTCTGGCATACCAGTGCTGTTCCATCACTGACGTGTAGGTGATAGAAAGCAATCATAAAAGCCAGCTGATGTGTGAGTTGACTTTAGTAATGGACAGGGTAACAGGCATATGTCTTGTTGCAATTTCAACTTTATCAGCTTTCTGTGTCTCAGGGCACATCAGTCCTGGTCCTTAGACATGCATCTTAAGCATTTTCTAATTAGTTTTCTTCAGATGCAGCATCTCGCAGTTCCACAGGACAATCCAGCATTTACAGAGTACATTTCCTTCCTGTCGCAACATCCTGGAGCTGCTTCTTCCGAGACAGATTGTTGGAGTTTGTGCAAATGAAAGAACGTTCAGTGCTGCCGAGACGCCATCCAGCAGCGCTGCCGGCTGCACGCGCCGCGCTCTGATCGCTGCTCCCACCTTCCAAAACCTGCTTGGAAAGAACCCCAGGAGTGCTTTAAAAATGTTAACACGTTGTCAGTCAGAACGTTGTCAGAGCTGTTCATTTGCCCTTTCTTGCTTACTTGAAGCTTAGAAATGATTAAAAAATGGAACCGTTCCAGGAGTTTTTAAATACTGACAGTTTTTTCACTGCTCCCTTGTTCCCAGTGGGTTTGGCTGAACTTAAGAGTAGTGATCAGATGCATAGGTACTTGGAGTGCACAGCAGACCTTTCTGTCTGTTTTCGTATCTGTTTTGTGCTGGAACAGATCCTGCACACTGGTTGGAGTGAGTTCTCTGCTAAGTGCAGCATTTTTGTGAAGAAAACGAAAGCTTGCTCCGAGCTGTCAGGTGCTAGTGGGGATGCCATGCCCGTGGCCATTTGCTGCCTGGCTTTCCTCATCCCTGAGCATTCCCACCCCGCTTACCCTTGTCTGCCACCGCTGACGGCCCTTGTGCAGCCCAGCGTGTGCATTCCTTGGGCTCATTCTGTCATCTTTGTGTGCACAGACAGAAGTAATGTATTTTGGGGGCTGAACTATGATTTTGGGATGCTTATCTTTCCTTTCTGTGGGAAGAACAGACAAGATTTGCTTACCTTTGTAAAACACTTGAGAACATGGCTGAAAAATATGAAATGGCCACAAAATATTGTTACTGAATATCCTTATAAGAACATTTTCCTGCATGATTATGTGCTGCGAAATCAACATATATAATAGCTGAACTAAAAGGGATTTGTTCCTTAGGAAGCTTCAGGATAACTGTTGAGATAGTAGTGGTCACTGTAAAAGAAAAGAAAAATAAAAAGAAAAAAGACTTTCTTTAGACAATGCTTTCACTATTGGAGCTCATGTCTTTTCCAGGAGAATCCACACAGTGTTTTTGTCACAGCTGTGGAAGAAGCTCTGAAAAATCTAATAAATTGCTCTCTCACATTAAAGTGTATTCACCCTGCTCTGATGCTTCTCAAGCTGAGCACTTGAAGGAACATTGCTGAGTGATTGTTCAGGAACAAACGTGATCTTCAGCAGGGTACCAAGGAGACTCCGCCGCACGCTCTGTAAGGATGAATTTGTATTCAGTGTGCATCAGCTCTACTTTCCAACCCCTAACTGTGAGAGTGGGGCTGGGCTCCCACGTTGGGTGCATGGTAAGGAACAGCACGTGCTGCGTTCGCTGTTTATGTCACCGATAACTGCCCAAGGAAAATAACTGGTTCAGATGGCCTTGAGCAAGGGATTGTGCTAGATGACCTCCAGACGTCCCTTCTGACCTAAATTATTCTACTTCTGTGTGCAGCCATGAGCTGGATCCAAAGGCTGGAAAGCAGGATGATGGCCCAGAGATATGGCCCAACCTTTCTGCTCTGCTAAATGCAGATGTGCAGGTCGGGCAGGAGAGCTCCACACTACACAATCTGAATGTTCTGGAACTGTTAAAACATTTTCCTGTGCCAGAATAATTTGAAACTACATATTTGAGCATTATAACTAGTAGCTCTTACCCTGTTTGTCTCCCTCCCCTCCCTTCCAAGGGGAAACTTGAAAACATGTTTTGTTTCCTTAGAGAAACTTAGAGGATTTATTTTCTTTTTGCTGAATTTTAAACTTAGCACCCAATTTACTCAACCAAAGCATCAGAAGATACCCAAGTTAATGTGAAAGGACAGTCCAAACTATCTCACCCTCTTTCCTAGGCCTGCTTTCATATAATAACTCACACTAAAACCTCTCCTTATGTTCCAGCTTCAGTTGTCAGAGCTCCTTGCTGTCTGTGCTCTGGAGACATTGGAACAGATGGTAATGGAGCTGTGCCACATGCAAGGTTTGCACATGCAAGTTTCTAAACAGACGAATCACATGAAAATGGAAGTATATGCTAACTGTGACTGCTGGGTGGGACTGACTAGGAACCTCTCTCAGGTGTTTGCAGAAAATACTGCTCTCACTGTCAGAGTTCAGAAAAAAATCAGGACAGCTGCAATTCCAGTAAAAAAAATAAAGACGATGATCAGCGGTTCGATACAGGACAGACGCACGCCTTGATCCTAAACCCTTTTGTCATTGCAAGTTGGTATTATCCATCATATGGCTATTAAGGTTTCAAAATTGTGAAAGCTAGTAGGAACAACTTCTTTGAAAGAAAATCACTTGGTGTTTGTTTTCACCCTTAGAGAACAGCTTTCTCTAAAGCGAAATGCAAGAGTTACAATTTTTTACGTTTCATCTTCTTGTGTGACAGACTAGGCTCCTTGAGAATCTTTGGTGAGGGATCTCAAGAAAAGCATTTTGAAAAAGCTCGAACACTTTATTGTCTGCGCTACATCCTTACTGATGAAAAAACTCAACCATATGTGAAACATGATTTTCTTCTACAAAGCTTTGTTGACCCATCTCTGATAGCTGTTTTATCCATCTATCTGTTAATGCTCTCTGTCTGTTGCTGAACCCCAATGTCTAACATGAGGAATTTTAGCACAGATGGTTAGCATTTGGTAAAGTTACATTCAACTGAAAATACAGGCATATTATGAGAGATTTATGGTTAGTTTTTCAGCAGTGGCGTCCATATCATTTTTGTCCTTAAAGAACCAGGTATTTTTCTTCCTGTCATCAGTTCATCCCGTGCATGGTCAGTGTGGCCATGCAGCAGTGGGTTGGCT
Source organism: Cygnus olor (assembly GCF_009769625.2). Lineage (NCBI taxonomy): Eukaryota > Metazoa > Chordata > Aves > Anseriformes > Anatidae > Cygnus > Cygnus olor. Next base: position 25,873,751 of record NC_049177.1, on the reverse strand, counting down.
GGCCATGAGGCCCCATTGCCCTCCGCTCTCCAGAAGGCCAAGTTTAACAGGAAAGGTTTCACACATCTTTGGCTTAGAAATTCAATAATACATATTAAACTTCTGTTTTCTGACACCAGACCTTTCTCTGTTAATGCTAATGTGCATATATTTAATTGGAAAGGGAATTAGGAAGAAGGAAATAAAATTTGACAGAGATGTATATTTGCATTAGGTGAATTTTCTGTCCATTACAAATTAAAATCAATATATGATTATGGTAGCAGTTGCTATTAGGTTCAGAATGAAGTCTGCATTTTGAACGAAGGAGCTGGTTGCCTTTCCTAGGGTTTATATGAGCACAAATACAGCACAGGATTAAAATGTACTCATCCATTCAAAGGGAAAAAATTTAGGCAAATGGGTGGCTCTGGTTCTGGGCAACCTTGGTTGTGCGTTCTGAATTTTTAGAGGGAGACATGATAATAAGTAGCAGAATTACATTCTCATTCTGATAAATGGAGTCTGGACTGTGAAGCCTGCCTACAGTTAGGGTCTGAAAGGGCCAATGGCAGGACCTTAACCTGAACAAAATGTGATCAAACTGCGTTCTCAGAGGGGATGCTCGTTTGAGTTTCAGAGCAGATAAAGGTCTTCCTTCAAGGGGCTTAAATACTAAAAAAGTTAAGGGCTTTTTATGTTTTGCTGCATGTTATAACAACAGTCAGAACCATAAATCAATATCGCGTTTTAAAAGCTGAAGCTTGTTTTCCGTGGTAATAGCCCCATTCATGAGCAGCACTGTGGGTGTCAGAATATCCCCCTTGGGAACTGCATGTTCTTACTAACGCTATTTTGTTTAAGCAATAACTTCCAGGCGTATTGGAAATATGATGTAGCAACTGTGTATTGCATGCTGCGTATATACAGAGGACATGCACCAAGATGTTTATTCAGAGCACTGCAGGACCCTTTTCCTGCTGAGGTTTTCATTGTGCCTAGAAGCAGTGTTATATTCAGAGCTGATTCTTTCCTGAAAACAAAGGCTTTTGAAAGAGTTTATGATAATAAACTCTCATATGGCAATGCTGCAGAATTTCCACAGTGGGGAGCTTTAAGAAAAATGCAAGATTGTGTGTATATTAGAAAGGAAATAATGCTTTTAGTTAATTAATCCCCTGTCTTGGCTGCATTACTATTTAATGGTTATAGGTTTGCATATTTTGTGAATAAACCTGTTGTCCAGATGGTGTTTAAATGGACCTTTGAAACTGTTTTTCTTGAGGACAGCTAAAGCATTCACCAAAGGAGAATCTATTCTAAAGTCATATAATGTGCTGCAAGGCAGTGACACGTCCTCATAGCTTGGGGTCTGGATCGGTATCTAAAAGTGAACAGTGAAGAAGGGAGAATGATTCACAGCCTAACCCCGGGGCTGGAGACTGCGGACTGTTTGCAAACATGGCATTTATTTCTAAGGCTTGCCCTTACTCCCAACATAACAAAGTGTAAGTCATATCTCTTCTTGAACTACTTAGTGCTGTGCACACACTCACTGTTATCAGCAATCAAAGTGACAGATAATTTACATACATGTTAATTTGGATACCTTTGGGGAACGTTTTGACATTTTCTTAATGTGCAGATAGAGTAGTCTTTCTTTATGTCACTTTTAAAGATAAAGGAAAGCAGTTTTCATTTCCGAATTGAATGCAACCTGTATCTTTTGTTCTTTAAAAATGACCTTAAACCTGAGATCTAACAACCTACATTCAAGTACAAGTGATGCCCGTAGCCTTGTTCATAGCATGATTGTGCTATGAGTAACCCAACTGTAACTAATGGCAGAAAGTCCCCAGGGCGTAAATTCCCATTCAACATGGAGGGATTGCGGTCTAACCCTCAGTGATGAAATGTTCTTGTCAGAGTTCACAACCTTTCAAACAATATGGAGCCTAGCAGCAAATCTGTTCCATACAGGTATTGTGTTTGCAATTTTATTTTTTCAGCATGCATACTTTGAATGGAAAAATCACCATGCTCAAGTAGCCTGTGTTTAGTAAGGTGTCACTGACTCACTCAGCATTAAATAAAATTAGTGAATATGATTATAAAAGTTATTCATCCATGGTATACAAGGTAAGAAATTCAGGAAACTAAAATCACTGAGAACTTGGTTCCTTTCCTAAGATGTTTGACAAATTTAGATGAAAGGGGCTACTTTAAGGTTGAGAGGTTTTTTCTACAGCTGAGTCTCTTAATATTAATTCTTTGAAAGTGCGTAAGTACATGTGGGCAACATACCAAGAGTTTAGTCTGGGTGGAGGTAAAAATGACAATCCACAGATTTCTGCAGTTTCTCTTGCCAGCATAAAAGTCTGCCTCATCAGTGCTTTGTTTCCCTTCTTTTTGTCTTTAGCTGATAGCTGTCTCCTGTGTGCTTTGTCTATTAACTCAATGCAAGTAATGTTTACTGAAATGTCACGCCTAATTGTGAGTGATAATGCTGTAAGCATGAGAAATGAAGAGTACAAAGGAGTTTTCTTTAACCTAGTTCAGCTGCTCAGAACAGTTTAAGATGCAACCTACATTTTATGGGTTTGTACTAAGATTAAAGGGCATTTTTTCCTATAGATAAATGCATTTTTATTCTGTTTTACTCTGCAGAGAAATCACAGGCTGTGACATATTTGCTTACGTCTGAAAGCATTTTAGAAGATCCTGATATTAGTGTGGGAACAAGCTTTTTGATGCTGAAATGCAAAGACTACTTTTCACAAGAAGGACTGCATGAGAAGGTGGGAATCTGGAGCCTGTGTTTAGAAATACCATGGATGTCCTTACTGTTCAAATCGCTTGTTTGAAGCAAGAGGATGAAGTTCTGTTTCTACGCTCAGTGGGAGCATTTTGAAAAAAAAAAATCCAACAGGTCCAAGCCAAGAATTTCACCATAGTCTGTTGTTCAAAGAAAAGGCTCACCTTGGAAATGACTTTTCAGCTATAGATCATAACAGCCTTGACCCAATCTCTCACAACTTTGTCTGACAAAATAGGTCCCAAAAGGCTGGAATAACCCCGAATGCCTGCCCAGCCAAAACAGCTGAATATTCACTGTTCTCTGTCCCAATCACTAGTACTCGCTGCCGGTTGTACTGCTGGAAGTATGACTTTCCTTTGGAGTGGCAGCAGAGACTGAAGTCTGAGGTGTCGGTGACTCAGAGCCTTAAGCAGGGGTTCGGGATGTGGCCAAGGCTGGCTGGATGGAGCCCTGCTCTCCGAGACACCACTGCACCTGTACACACTGCGGCAGCACTGGTTAGAGCTAAGAAGGCCCCAGTGGGCCCTTCAGGCATTTTCCAAGAGATGCTGAGCCTACAAAAAGCGTGTTGAACACAAATTTCTCCCTGTCCAAGGCAGGTACTTTGTGCCCACTGCAGGAAGGAGAGGATCCTCCTACGGGGTGTCATGGAGAGACACAGAGCCTGTAACTGGGAGAAATGCCTTAATGAAAGGGAATGTTAAACGTGAGTTGATTCCAGAATGCAGCTGGGCTGGGTTTGATTGCTGGGTGCTGGCACTGGAGAGGGAAGTTCCTCTGAAGCTGGATGCAGAGCGAGGAGCACTGTGAGCTGGCAGCTGGAGCCCCAGGCACAATGACAGCGTGTTTTGGAAAGTTCTGGATGAAGTCTTTTGTTTCTTTATTATTCTGTGGTCACGTGTATGCTGATGTTGGAAATGCAGTTTTGCTTCATCTACCACACTCTTCTGTTTACAGAGATTTTTTAAATCAGAATTACAGAGTAGCTTTGCCAGTACTTATTAGACAGAAAAACAGTCAGGACAAAGCCCTGTGAAAGTATAGACATTTTCAGACCCTTAATTAGGATATTGAGGGTATTTTATTTAGAGGGTTTGCTTAATTCTTAGGAAGAAAAATACAGCATTGGAAGCATAAAGGTAATGTTTCCTCTTCAAATGCGAGTAAAGGCTTTTTGGGGCATTCCAGGTTTTGCTTCCCTCTCCTGCTAGGCAGGAGCAGCGTGTGCCTTGCTGAGTGTGGATGACAAAACCCCTCAGCACAACCGTGCCTTAGCTGGTGCTCCCCTTCCCTAGCTAAGGGAGGTTAAACTGCTTCAGCTGGCTGGGTCGTTTTCATTGGCTTGAGAAGTGGTCGATTGTTTTTATTAGGCCCTGATAATTTCTGTAAAAGCAGCTTAATGTGGTTAGTGCTTGTTTTGCTAATAGATCAGCTGAAAAGCTTGTTGTGTTCTCATTGATTGCTAGCATTTTTAATTTGTTCAGAGGCTTAATTTGTAACCTCTTGGTTATGTTAATCTCTGTTTATATTACAGCCAAAACACTGCCAACCAATTGCTGCTGAAGTCTCCTGTTACTACCCAGAGATGTGTTTGTTCTCACTGCTTTACGTTCAGATACCATGGGCTGAGCTCCACGCCGCATCTGGAGCGGAGTCTTTGTGAGTCATTTCCCAGTATATTTGGGTCTTGGCCTTTCTAGTGCCCTTCTCTCCTGAATCATGGCTTATCGAGCAGTTGCAGGTGGGGCTGTGCCTGTGCTGGGCACGGTGGGTGGGTGGGTGTGTGCGTGCCCTGTCCCGCCAGCACCCATGGGTGCAGCCGCCCCTGTACCCGGCAGCTCTGGCTTCAGGGCTGATGCTGGGCTCGTGGGACAGCCTCTGCTTCGTCAAAGGGTTCCTGCAGGACTGCCTGCTGAAAGCCCCATAAATACAGGTTCAATGGAGATATGCTCCAGAGGTAAAGGGGAAGCCGCTGGGAATAGGAGAGTACAGAAGTAAGGAGGTGAGACTGCAGTGTTCATGGTCCTTGCCTTCCCTGGGTTACAATTCGCATCCAGCTGGCCTTCACAAGGGCACTTGAGCCTCCTGCCTGCTTAGCTTTGCACCTGCCTTGTGTGTAGCACATCTTAATGAGGTAACAGCATTGTGAAAAACGCGGTTACATGTGTATGTATAGCACAGTCTGCCAGTCCCAGAGCCTAGTGCTGTTCTTGTGAGGAATTTTCTGTGTGTGTATTCCTGAGGTCATGTTTGAAGGGTCTTGTAACTGCCCGTGGCGAAAGTGTGCCCTTGACTGCGTGAACATTGCAGCAGTTAAAAAACTGCAAGAATGAATTCCTGCAAGAACATTTCTTGATATCTTATTGACTGTAAAAATGGCTGAAATATGTTTGCTTAAAGCAAACTTAAAAGTCAGTAAAACTGAAATGCCTATCTTTGATAGGCACTAGACCTAGAAGCTTTAAGCCAAACCGTTACAATTCACAGGGAGCTTTAAAAGATTTGGAAGAGAAAGTTCACCTGGTCTTGCTACAGATCCACTTCTGTGGTAATTACAGGTCTGCTTTTAAACTAATTGCTTCAGTTTGGTCCAAGATCTGGGCAGCTCCCTCTTCTTGCTGTCTGAAGTAGCACACTCAGATGGGTGTTACACCCGTTTCCAGCACTGACTGCAAAGCATCGCTGAAACTGCTTGTACGTCCAGCTGTCGCCTTTACCTTTAGTTTGGCTGCAGAGCCCAGCTAGCAGGCGGGCCACCTGCTGAAATGCCAGCTGGCAGCTTCGGACTGCGACAGGCATCAAACCCTGTCATATTTCTGGTCTGCTTGGATTTCTTGCAGCTAGAGTGCCAAGATGCGATTTACAGGGATGAAATCCTGGCCATATTGAACTATGTGGAAGTTTTACTTCCAGTGTCTTTTCTACCTCGATAGCAAAGTCTCGTTGTCTTAACAGGGATAAAAATTTATTTCTGAATCTCTGCGTATGTTTTTCCAAGTGAATGTAGTTTAGAGGGGTCTTTAGAATTTCCTCTCTAATTGTTAGAAAATTAACAAAATTTTCATGGTTGGATTTTTATGTGTAATACTACTGTTAGAGAAATGTTTAGGAGATGTGCCTTCAATTTGTAAGAGTAAATGCAGCTGGGATGCTGATGAGTCTGCTCACTACAGCTGCTCCTCATGTGAAATCTCGCCCACCTGATGAATCATGTCCCATATTGCTGCTAGTTAGAAAACTGGAACAGCTCTTCATGTGGACGTGATCTTTCCTGAGCTGAATAGACAGCAGAGAACGGCAAGCTGATAAAGTTATAATGAGACTGGAAATAGGAATGGGTGTTTTGACCTGATTTTTTTTGTGTGTTTTTCACTGGATGGGCAATTCAGCAGAACTGGAACATGCTGCTTGAATTTCCTAGCAGACAATGGGGAAGTCTGTGGGGCTCGCCTGCCCTGCCTACCCCCAGCACAGGGTGGGGACCCACCGGGTGGCAGCTTCCAGGAGTGCTCACCTCCCTGCCCAGCACAGTGCAGAACCAGAGCAAAAATCCCTGAAATTACAGCCCTGACTGTGCCGAGTGCTGGAAGCATTCCCTCACAGGGAGGGTTTGAAAGACAGTCCACGTATTTACCTTGTCCCCTCCTTGTGCTGCAGAGCGTTTGGTGGTGGTGAACACAGGTGAAAGAGGTGCAGAAGTGCGTGCGAGCTGTTAGAAATGTCTGCGGACTGAAAACCATTACTTATCTCCTCACAGCGTCTCCCTCCTCCTCGTTTTCTGTGCCTTGCAGAGTTTATTTTTGTCTTTGTGGAAAGCAGAGATCACTAGCAATGTCTCTGTAAAACCCAAGTATGAAAGCAGTTTGGAAAACATTTATTACTTAAGTTACAACATATTTCTACAAGTATTTTTTAATTGTTCATTTAGGATAGAAGTAAAAGAAATGGAATAAGAGGAGAGAAACATATTTAGAATTGCGTTCACATCAAGGAATGTGTGGAGCTGTAGAAAGTTGTTGTATGTGTGGTGCCAGAAATAACCATTAAAAATGAAGAAGTGAACAGGCCACCTTTTCCCACACAGACCTTATTTTAGTTTTCACATGAGTATGAATTGTAGCGGCATTTGTGCAGTGTGCCTTTGAATGTCAGGGAAGAGCAGCCCCTCGGTCGGCCGGCTGCTGCCCCTTTCCTTCCTTCCTCCACGTGCATTGCCTACAGATCCATGCAGCCAGTGTTTGTTGGGACATCCCTCTGTGTGAAAAGCTCTTCCCAGCGGTCTTCTGTAATAGCACAAAGCTAAAAAGCAAATGCAGTGTGCTGCCTGACAGAGGTAGGTGTGACCTGTAAGAAGCAACTGGCCTGCAGGGCATTTTTCCTTTCTTTACTTTTAGCTGGTAAGTCATTAGCCTTACCCTGGGACAACAAGGTAGGAGTTTGCTGCTTCATTTAGCTGTGTCTGACCTGGGCAGAAGTCATGTCTGACTGACTGGGACACAGGAAGAAAGGAAGACATGCGTCTGTTCGCTGCTATGCCCCAGAACTCTGTTAAGCCCTTTGATCAGCACCTGGCTGAAGCCTGAGCTTCTTCTCTTTTTCTGTTGTTCTACTTTTTTCTTCTATTTTTAATCAGCAGGCTCTCCAGGCTTCCTTCTCCAGGAAGCACAAGAACCGTCGCTTCCCTTTTTGCAGTCTGCCATACTGTTTCTTTATGCAAGAGAAATTCAGGTTCTTAGGGCCAGCCAGAAGGAGATCTCTGGTTTTCTGACACTCGGCGCGTGGGGCTGTGCCTTACACTTCTGTCAAGGCGTGCCCAACCGCTGCTTTGGTTGGTCTGTGAGATGTCGTGTCCTTAAGCTCTGTCCACCTCAACATTGAGCTGAGACTCCCCGGGGGAGTTAGCACCCTTGGTGCCTTCTGAATGCTTCAGTGCTGCCCCAGACGAGCAATTATGCTGCTAATTCTGAGCTGATTTAAAGCAGAACACTGTAATTTTATCTTTTGTGGCAAGAATAAGCCTCAACTAGGATGAACCCTACAAACTTCATAGAATTCTGAGATCAGCATGTTGCCACAAAGTAGGTCTAAGCATGGGGCCTGCAGCCGCCCCACAAGCAGCCTGTGAGCCCCGGCGCCCTTCCAGCCCCGGCGGGCAGCGCGCGCCCTGCAGCCTCCTGCCACCCCCTGGGGCCACACAGCAGCTTTCTGCCCCGTCTGATACGGGCAGTGCCCTTTGGGATTTTCTGCAATAAATTAACAGAAGCATACTGAAACAAGCCATAGGTGGCTTTTCTGTGATGATGAGTGTTGCAAACTCGGTATGGCAACATGTTTGTATTTAGTGTATAAACTTACAGGCTTGCAGGAAAAGCCTTCTTTTTCTTAAAGCCATAGAATCTATGCATTTTTCTAATGGCTTTAATTGCTATTTGATATATATTTTTTTTCAGTTTCTTGTGGTAAACCAGAAGTTCTTTAATTATAGTATCTGCAAAGCAGATGCCAGCCTTCCTGTATCAGATTTCTGTCCGTGTGGAGGTTCTGCAGTGTTTCAGCATTTTACAAGAGCTCCTATATGTTATTTTAGAGTAGTACTCATACACGGTTGAATTTTCTCTCGTTGCATTGGATGCATTTGAAGCCAAACAAAGGCAACAGGGTACCTGTGCTGCATTGCCCGCCGGCAATGCATCTCATCTCATATGGGACCCCCAGGTCATAAAGTTTTGGGTTAGTGGTGGACCAAGAGCACAGCCACATGGAACCAAGGAGTTCATACTTTTTGTTACAGAGCGGTGACCAGAGCTCCATTGACCAAGAGGATACAACTGTCTACAGTCTGAGACCAGCTGTTGTGAAAAATGATTTAATCTGTGAAATTGTAGGTTACTATTTCCTAAACATAAGTTCTTGTTAAGCAGGATAACAAGATACCAGAAACATTTTCATTGTAAGAAACATCCTTCAGGACCATACATTCTTAGCTTAAATGATTTCTTCTGTCAGTGAGTTTCTGAATTACATGCTGATGTAAAAGCATTACCTGTAAGAAATTCTGGGTAGGCTACATTATTATTTTCTGAAGAACTGCCTCTGTGATTTCAAGTCTGCTTCACCTCATAGCATTTTTTTTTTAAAGCAGTTCATTCTATGAGCTGCATTACATATTGCTGTCTTTCATGTCTCTTTCTCTTTTGTGCTTATGAACATCAAATCCAGTTAACACTCTTAGTGTTTTCCCATGTACTATCACTGACAATACTTAATACATACAGCAGGATAGGTCTAATTTTGGGAATAAATATATTGAATGTAGGCTGCAAATTTTCTTGCTAAAATAAATGTTGCTTGTGTTAAAGTAAACTTATATTGCCATGCACAGAAATAATTCTTTTGAATGGTTACAGTATTTGATCAATTATCACCCAGATGCTTTGCATTTAGAATGATGATTTGCCTCATTCAAGGAACTCTAAAGGTAATTGAAGTGAATTTTTCAAACGGTGGATCAAGGACAGTAGCTGGTGATACGCTGCCTACCCTTTGGAGAGTAGCCAAGCATAATATTTAAAACATCATTTTCTCCAGGGGACCATCCAATTACTACATCAGTTACTACATGAGTAAGATCAAGTAGCATTTTTCCAAATTAGCAGTAGATACAGTGAACTAAATGAAATCAACAATGAAATTAAACTAAATGCAAGGTGAGACGACAAAAATGGAGAATGAGCAAAGATGCGAGCACTCCATCTGGCCGTTCGCAATCCAGAAGGGAATGCAGCTCTGTCAGAAGAGGGTCAGCATAAAACAGCTTGACTCTCAGCAATCAAACCAAGCGCAGTGCAGTGCAATTGTTGTTGATCAAATACACATTTTCTAGTGAAACCATCTGCAATGTGATTTGCGTCTTTCCTGACCAGAATATATTTATGAGAATGTACTAGTGTGTTGCAGTAAATGAGTTTCTGTGCTATTGTTGACAACTTAAGTGATTCTTTTCATAAAATCAGAAAATAATCATAGTGCTGCCCATGTGGAAAATGGGAATATTCAGAAAAAAGTTGAACTGCCTCTGAGATGTCTGGTTAAATGGGATTGGAGCCATGCGACAGGATTACAAAAGCCGTGGCATGGCCGTTGTGAAGGTCGGGTGAGGAAAGCGGCTGCGTTCAGAGCTGCCGCCGTGCCGGCCCTTCCAGACAACATCTTGTGAACCTGTGAGAAGTGCTGGCCGCTCCACTGCCGCCTTCTGTGTTCGCAGATTCAAGCGAATGTCAGAGGACATCTTTGTAGTTCTGAATTGAACAGCTGCAGGGTTATTAGAAGATTCATAAAACCTACAAAAGACCTCATGAATTTCTAAAGACTCAGAAATGTAGAGTGTGCAGAATAACATCTGCTCATGTTTCCTAAGGTCTATTGTTGCATCTGCCCTGACAAAGAATCCCAAAGAATGCACGTTGTTTGTATGTTTTCTAAACACTTCATGAGACATCGTTTCTAACAGCTCATTTGAATATCCAGGAATATCCTTTCACACAAATTCCCTCTGCAATCAAACAGGAATTAAGAGGAAAATCTGTTCTTGTTTTAATGTTTGAAAAAGAAATCTGCTGAAAATCAGGCAATTACAGTTGCCGGAGGCATTGATGAGAGTGATTGGAAGCCAAAAGATTAGCCTCTTTCGGTGATTTTCCTTTGCTTTTTCTACACTTGCTCCCAGTGGTGACTGGGAGAGGGAGCACATGCTGTAAAAGCCTTACAGGGCTTCAACAGTACTAAAATACTTTACTTATGTTAACAGGAGCATTTGTTCTGAGACTGCAGGAAAATGCACCACCTTCCTCTTTCTTCTTCAAAGTACCCCAGACAGAGACAATAATGGTAAACTAAAAGTAAAGTTAACTCCCTGTAATTGATTTAGCTTCTGAACAGGCTTCAGTTTGTTATCCCTCTCCAGTTGTTATCGGGGTTGGGGGAGTCATTGTATAAGATGAAAGATTTTCTTTGGCGGAAACTGAAAATGGCAGTACTGTAAGAGAAGCTTTAGAAAATCACTGATTTTCTGAGCTATATGGGGATTGTGTAGTTAACTTGTAAGTACCATCACAGCCAGAAAAAAATCATGGCATAGAACATCTGTTTAAGGAGAGTGCTGAATGGAAACTTGCCTCTTGAACAGCTTCACAACCCAGAGGATGTTCTCAGCTGCCTGAAGCTCCTCGGGTGGGTAAGTGCTCTGCCAGCAGCACCCCTCTGCCCACCTGCCTTTCATTCTTCTGCTGATGTACATGAAAGTGTGGTGCTGCCACAGGGTGTTGCTGTGTTTCCTCTATCTTGTTCTGCTCCCATCTTGCCTGTGCTGCTATCGAGTTGCTGCAGGGAAGCAGTAGCAGCACCTGCAGTTAGACTCAGGACCTCGGTGGGCTTTTCTTGCATTCGGTTTTCTGTCTCCGTGCCATCACCATGGCTAATGAGCAAACAAAGGCTTCGTTTAAGATTACACTCACATGACCATAAGATGTTCAAAAGAGACGATGTTAAAAAAAGAAAATGACCGCTTGGAGTTTTCTCACTTGATAATTCTGGTTTCCCTCACTATTACCTAGAGTAGATGAGGTGTGCTTGCCAAGCGATTAGGAGTTCCCTCTTTTCTAATAGTTTTGTGGCCTTTTCTCCTGTGTGTCCTTCTCTTCTTCAGACTCAAGCCAGTGTTTTTTAAAATAAATTAAACTTTTCTGATGTAAGTCATGTTCCTTACTAAGGCAGTAGTGCTGGAAATGGGTGCCTGTATTGGCTGTGCTGTTTCAAAGACACTCCTGCAAGAAAATGGCTTCATCGATGAGAGCGGTGGGTGCTCGCTTGCATTTGCACCTTGAGCCTACTCAGGGGCCATGTGACAAATATGATGTGCTGCCTGTTCCTTTACATTGTTTGTCACAGAAGGGAAATAGTGATGTATGTCTTCGTGCTAAGCCAGGGTCTCGTTCTTCTCGTAACTCTAGTGTTGGATGTTGGGGTGTGAGAAGGGCAGCTCATACTTAGCAGCCGCAGCTGTAGTCAGTGTGCACTGCTCTGGTGCGTAGTAATGCTGCTTCTCAGCTGGAGCTCTCTGACTTCCCAGTGTTGCCAGGACTTTGTGAAAGCCACCAGGAATTTTCCTTCAAGGCTGATGCCGGAATGGGGCAGCCGTGGGGCTGCAGGGCAGGGTGCAACCATCCCTGCAGTGCTGCGCCAGGATGCAGCGAGTAGGGCACAGTTCCAAACCTCGTGATAAAATAGAGCGATAAGGACCATATAATCCAGATTAATAATATTATTTTAATGCTCTTTTTGAATGTGCATAAATGTTATTTCAGTATCGTCTGTAAGTTGTGCAACAGGCTTTTTTGTCACTTTGAATAATTGGTAGTTGAAAAATCTTCCCCATCTGTTTATAATAAAACGCATCTGTTCAACATCTGCTAGGGAAAAAAAAAGTCTTTGGTGGAGGAGAATCTGTGGATTAGGGAAAATGGTCACTGTTCAGAAGCCAGCAATCATCTGGTGAACCTGCATAATCTGCTTTTTTAGGTTCTAGAAGAGCACACTTCCACACAGAGGTGGTTAGTTGGTGGAGTAGGAAGGAGCTGAGCTGTTCACCTCAGCCTTGGTACAGAAAATCCTCCTTTCCAGCCACTGTCTGACTCCTAAATTTAATTTATTATTATGGAAACATTAATAAGAATCACACATTCATTCTAGAATCATACCTCTTAAAATATTGGCCTATATTTTCAAAAACAACTAATTGCTGTTATATATTAGGTCAAGCCCTCCTATCATCCATGCTTTGGGCCTTAGCTGAAGCCTTTAAAAACAGCAGTCCCTTTGAAAAGTAGGCATCTAAACCCTTATTCATTTTTTTTCCTCTTTCTGCTCAAAGAGGCTTCGTGTACCTCAGAATTTTGTGTTATTGTAAATAGCACGTCATTGTAATCTACCATCCACTATGTTCTCTTTAACTTTTTTACCACTTTAGAAGCAATAAGAGAATTATTCAAGTTCCCTGATTCCAAATGAAAGTTGTTTTTACCACTGAGGTAATTCCAGCCTGTAACAGTGAGTCAGAGAGAGCACATCTCTGTTAAAATGTCAGTGTTTTTACCGTGTTTCAGCTGTGACATTCTGCGGTAAATAGCTATGATGTATGCATGAAACACATTTTCCAGGAAAGACGAGAGATCTGGACTATATTCCTGGTATTTGTAAAGAAAAGAATAAGTGGAGGAAAAAAAAAGTCTATTGCTATTTTTAGTTTTTTTTCCAGACTCTTTTAACAAGAAGTACAAATCACAATTTGGTATATTTTTTGATAGTCACCTGTATATACCTGTCAAATAATCTGCACGTGCCATCTGCCAAAGAAGCACTGAAAAGCAGAAGGCTGAACTCTCCCACAGTACTTGCGTTCCTGCAGATCAGCTCTCAGACAAAGGCATAATCTCCTCTTTATTTCCTGATGTCATTACACACAAATTAACACATGATGCTTTTCTGAGCAGAGTCGGCTTTGTTAACAGGTAGCAGGAACACAATGGTAAACAGCCTGGAGTAAGTGACTCCAATGCAATAATCTTTTGTTTTGGTTTCAGAGCAGTAGCTCTCTGAAATGCTTCCTTTCAATGACATTAAAGCATGAAAACTCAACTTCTGTTGGTTGCAAAGCCGATGCTATTCTTAAATGGGTGCTGCATAAAGCAATGGGAGCTCTTATAAGACAGCAGAGCTTGGCAATGTTTAAACACAGGCTTACAAACATCTTAGGAAATGATAGGGAATCTGAATACAGTCAAATTCCACCACCTTTTTTTAATCTAGCTGTAAGCATGCTATAAAGTCAATTTGCATTTGATTTAGTGCTGTATGGAATCTTCTGTTCCATTTTTCTTTGGTTCACATACGTGAAGGACTTGAGGGACTAAATAAGTCATTATATATTCTGTGGCATGATATTCTTCTGATAACTTTTCAAAGACAAATTGGGAAGCTTGCATATTAAACACCAGCAGTCCATGATAATGATAGGTCGGCTGCAAGGATAAAGACAGATTTGTATTTGGAAGTTAGGATCTTATGTTTGTATAAAATTTCAGTTTGATCTAGAAAGATCTCTTCTAAATAAATTCATCTGATAGTCATTTTTCCAGGTCAAAAATATCAAAAAACAAAAGAAGGCTTAAACATTTCTAGTGTTCTTGAGCAGTGTGCTGGAAGAAGACACAATGAGATTCAAAGAGGAGTTTGGACCATATTCAGTGTGAAAAGGGTTTTTCAAGGTTTGTCAAGAATTGTTTTACAAACCTCAGCTATTCCTGGCCAGTGCATGTACCTGCACAAAATCCCCTTGGACTCAAATCTTGTTCTGAACTTGAAATACAGACAATTTTTCAAACACCGTCAAGTTGATGCTGGTCTAATGCTGGATGATAAATTCACATGTGTCTTGTGATGTTTTACTTTTTAAATGCAAAACTAAGTGATGCGACTGACCATTTTCAGCGGCGGCACTTAAACACCCATCCAAGCACGAAGCTCGGCAGAGCCTGGCAGTGGGGCGCAGAGCTGTGAGGGCGCAGGGTGCATCGGTGCTGAGGGAGGCAGCCACAGCGAGCAGCCAGGAGGCTCGGCCACCAGCGCTGCCTCCCGCAGCCCCTGCTCAGCCCGCTGGGCCCCCCGGCTGCCCGCATGGCGAGGGGAGCAGGCGGGGAGCATCGCCTGCTGCTGCAACCCCGAGCCATCGTGCTGTTTGTCGTGTTGTGCCGCAGCTGGAGCCGAGTCTGACCAGCACGTCCGAGATCTGGCATGGATCGCCCCTGAGGGCGTTAACCTGATCAATTATTCTGTAGTAATAGACGTTGTAATTAGCTGTTGTCTTATATCATAATCCTGCATGTTGTTTCCATGAAAACAGAATTTTGTCTATAAAGGAACATCTTCACACCAGCAAACACAAAGATAACTGCTGCGTTCTGTGTGGCTCAGCCCGTTAGGAAAAGCTCGTACACTTTAGCATCAGTTATCGCTCTGATGATGGTACTGACCAAGTGTCTCATGGCGGGGATGGTAGAGGAAATAAAAAGCTGTTCTCACCAGCTGTCCTTTTCCTCTGGGGTAACGTGAGAGGTGTGCTGCTCTGTGCCCTCAGAGGTTACTAAATCCTGTGTGCATTTATGTTTCTCTTCCTCCCTCTGATATATTCACAAATGCTTTTGTCAAAACTAAGACCAAAACAGTAAGATGACACATGTCTGCACGGAACCTCTTCCCTTTGCTCGCTTTCCCTTTTCAGCCAGTCTGTAGAAAACACCTTCAGCTCTAAGAGTCGGGCGTCTTCTGCTCGCCAAGCTGACTGGCAGGGTGGCGTCTTTAATCCTTTAATCAGCGTCGAAACCAAATGAACAGAAGCGTTAGCAGAGGGAGAGATTTGGTAGCGTGGAATATGTTTGAATGTGTCCCTGGAGATCCAAGGAGGCCTGGCAGGTGACGGTGTTACCTGCGGCCAGGGCGCAAGGGGAACTCATTGGAGTGAACCAGCTCCGCATCCGGCTCATTTGTGCAGGCAGGCAACGGCAGCAGCAACGCGTGTGGTGCAGGAATGCACTTTGACTAGGGCTTGGGGATGTTGTTCCAGGTTTTCATCTGATCGTGTGTATACGGAACTGCCCAAGTAACCCTGAAAAGTAGTTCCCAAGCAATTAGAAAGAACCACCTAATTTGCCCTTTCAAAACTTGGTTGAGTGTTCGTATGTTTTGTGTCAATTTATCCTGTCACTCAGTGAAATCATAATTAGGTTTCACTGCAACATAAATGTTAGTGAAATGTGCTGTCCAAGTCAATCAGTGTTACAAAGAAATTAATCAGATCCAGTTCCTCCTTCTAATGAACTTCCTCATTAGCTGCTGGCTCTTCTCTGCAGGCTGTACTCATCGTGTGCATTGTAGCTTCAGCAAGTTTCGTTACCCCTTTCCCTGATGGCTTTGTCATCGCACCCTGATGGGAACAAAGCAAGGAGCATGCCATTTCGTGGTCAGTGGTCATTTTGTGTCAGCGAGCATGGACCAGAGCATGGGCTTTGAAATGTGGTAGATCTTCTTGCACACCTCTAGAATACAAATTGCACAAAATGAGATTGAGAGCAGTAGTGCAGGGATTTACCTCTCCCAACCCTATCCCCTACTTGACAACGCCTTGACAAAATGTTTAACTGCATAGCAATTGAAGAGCAGCAGAGAGGTTACAGTGTAATCATTTGTGTGTAGGTATCAGCCAATAATGTTGGTTACAGGTGTTTTCTGTACTGCTTCCTTTTAAGATTGCCCTGATTTGCTGCCCCAGTCATCTGAATACCAGTGATTTGGAGTGGTAGAGACAGGTGCAAATGGAACAGTATTGTCAAGACGCAAAGGTTGCAAAACTGCAAAGCTCTGCCCTTTGTGATTAATTCAGACACAGAGGCTGTATGATGTAGTGTATGACAGAGCACACGTCTTTTATGCAAGGCTGTAGGAGAAATTAGACTTATAGTTGTAGATCAAATTATTGCTTGATCAAATAAGCTTTAAGATGCAAGAAGAAGTTAAGTACTCAGCCATAGCTTTGTTTTTCTGATCATTCACCAACTTTTCAATCTTCCCATTGTAGTACCTCTAATACCGTATGTAGGCCTCTGGTTCTGGTATTAATTATACACTTCTTTCTCCAACAAACCAGGTGAGTGCAAAGACTTTCTTTTGCTTAGCAGATGCTTATTTAGGTGCTGACTGCATGTCGCAGCGAAGCATGAGTCCTTAGTGCAGCTTCCTCTATGAGTCAGCATTGCTTTTTTCTTCAGCATATGGTTAGCATTAAGTTTCTTTCCAAGCACTTTGCTTGCGGATGGTCCTTTTTAGAGGTATGGTTTCCAAGATGCAAAGATTTTCTGAGACTAAGTCTTGCCCTCTCATCAGTTATGCCATGAATTTCCCCTGATGATGTGAGGGGAAAAAGATAGTTTATTGCCACTTTGTCAAAATTCCCATACATGAGGTGGCAACTGGTTGAGATCCTGACCCAATCTAAAGCCTGCTGAAATTAATGAGCATCTTCTGCTGGTTTTTGTTGTCTTTGGATCAGGCCATCAGAGCATGATCCCGTCCACTGAAGGCAGTGGGAATTGTGTCTTTGATTTCACTGGACCCAGATGGAACACAGTGCATTAACTTGTAGTTGGCTGTTTCTCCATTAAAATTATCGACTTGCAGAATCTGTGTTGGTTAGGTATGTAATGTTAGAGGTGGAGAAATGAAGAGTCAGATATCCGTTCTGGTAATTCACTGTGCTTCTCTTACTGCTCTTTTCAGCTTTTCTTTATGGCCGACATGACAGCAATCACTATTCAAGACAGTTTTACAATAAAGCCTTATGTCATTCAGCAAACTGGAAACCTGAAGTTCTGTCCAAATGCACCGTAATAAAAAGTCCGGGAGTAGGGCTGTTGGTGCTGCATTTCATAATGATGTTCAGCTTAAATATCCTCCCAGCAGCCCTCTCATATTAAATGGTCCATCACAGCCCTGTATGGGCCCGTTTGTTTATTCATTTTAAACCAGTTCCGTCATCTGCAGTCACTGATATTTCACATAGATTGCTGCACAGCTGTGAGGAGACTTTCTGTTACTACGCCCTGGGCCAGACTCTGACCATGTTTCTCTGCAGTCTGCAAACCCCATCGCTTATTCCCCAGTGCCATTCATGCCCACTGAGGAGTCATTGCAAAATGTTTTACTGGCAGTTTGGGCCTAGGGATTAGTGTTAATTTGATGACAAATACTTTTTTTTCTTTTTTTCTTTTTTTTTTCCCCAGGTTGAAGGAATTGTCTCCTTGCCCTTCTTCTGTGTCTGTGGCCATATGGCTATTGCACCTTTTCTGCCACAGGGTCCCATTATACTTCCATGTTCTCTCTCATCTTGTTCTTGTCAAATCGCCACCTCCAGCACAGCAGTTGGAGAGGGAGCTCTGTTACTGATTTATCGCACTTCTGGAAATTAGAGAACGATGCCCCGTGAAGTTACAAAGATCCGAGTGGCAGCCTGTGTCTGCATGCTCCACTTTCTCATTGCTCTGCATTTCTGCGAGGCACAAAGAGCTACATCTGCTTTTCAGCTTTGTTTGTGTGGTCTCAGGATCATTAGTCCCCTGGGAGAGAGCGCACCGCAGCGCGAGCTCACGTGGTCTTTGCTGGCGGAGGGAGCAAACGAGGAACACTTCTGCTGGCCTCATGCTCCCAGGTTTCTCTCAGAAAAACAAAGCCACACGATCCAAACTTCCCATTGCTTGGCCCATATTCACTGTGGTGAAGACAGACTATGCATTTTCATAGCAAGAGCAGTGCATTTGCTTTTCTGCATTTAGTCACGTAGTCTAAAGCTAATGTTTTACATTATCTGTTGCCATACCTGTTTAATTATGGGTTTTCAAAAAAATGGTATTAGACACCATGTAACCTAATGACTGCTGTCATGAGCCATTCTGTTGTTAACAGTATTTAAGGGCAGATTACTTCAGGGTAAATTATCATAGAATCATACAATCATTAAGGTCGGAAAAGTTGTTCTGTTCTATCCTTTTCCATAAAGACAGATCACCCTTTCCCTGTTTGCATGCTTGCCCATATCTTGTGACAGAGAACTCACAAATTTTGGGGCACAAGCACTGTGTGGGACATGTGGGCAGGAGAGCGCTGTGCGGGTGGGAGCAGTGGGGCTGTGCTGCCGGCCTCCCGGAGGCAGAGGGGTGCAGGCACCTCGGGGAGCCCGCCCCAAGGCAGAAGCACTGCGGGACGTCTGTGGGCTGCGAGGGCAGGAGCCCCCTCGGCAGGCCCTGATAGCTCTTCCTCTCCTTTCCATAGGGAGCGCGAACACTTGCTCGATTACAAAGTCTGCGACGCCCATGTACGCTGTGATGTATTTGTTTTAACCGGTATAGCACTGAAAGAAATTTCAGTCTTTGAGTGCCCGTCCCTCTCAGAGGAGCGTTGGGAAAGCTGACGGACCCAGCCCGGGGCAGCGCCCGGTGTGTCTTCCACCAGGGCTGAATGCTGTGGAAACATCGCGGGTGCTCGGGGCACAGCTGTGTGCCAGCCCACTGCCGGCTGGCTCCTGAGGTCCTGCTCTGCCCGGCCCGGCCACAGCACGCCCTGAGGTTTGCACCTCACCTTGCGGGTCCCTGAGATGTTCAGCAGCACACCTGCCTTTCCCTAACGGTGCCATTTGTTCCACCGTGAGGCTGCAGTGAGGGGAATTCCCCAGCCTGCCTCAGGATGTCCGGTGCCCGGCTTCACCCAGACGGTTGGGGCGATGTGTCATCCTGTCTCCTTTATGCTGGCGTTGGATTCTTTGGAGCACATCACTTATTACCATGGAGTCATCAGTCAGAGTTCCTAAAACAATAGCTTTGATGGGGCATTTAAAAGTATGTGGCTGTTTATAATGAGATCTGATACCCTGGAGTTATAAAGGGAACTATGGGGGTACATCGATGGTACTGCAATATTGCTTTGGCCTCAGAGGATTTATTTCTCAATCTAATCTTAAAATAAGCAAATGGTGTTATACATTCTTGAATTATTTAATGAAGAGCATGACAAAGTGGTAATTGTAAAAGCTGCTCCTTCCCCTGGAGCTCATCCCTTTGCAGCAAGCTGACCCCAGCTATCCTGCTAGAGGTAAAATTGCCTGTGCTGCAGCTTTTTCCCTCTGTTTCTGTCTATCCACGCACTTTCATTATAGTCCACTTGGACTTGGTTTCTTGAATTATATGTGAGCATATTCGGTTTGAAATTTATAATGCTTTTCAGGTTTCCTATTTTCAGATCTTTTCCATACTTTTCTGTTAGGATGTCTCACCTTAATTAGTGACAGTAGCTCTTTAGTTTGGCACATTATGAATCGCTGTTGACTGCACTGATGAAAGGACACCGGCACTGATTGATAAAAAGGGTTTTGCATTTTGTTGTGTGTTATTGTTCTCATAATTGCCTTGGCTAATTGCATTGCAGAGGTTATATCTTTGTAGGCCTAAATCAGTTCATTAATATTTATTATTTAGACAAATGATCTAGAAAACCACTGGCATTTCATTTCTGTGTAAGGAATAAAAATTGATTCTTCCTCTACTTGTAGCTGGAAAGGTTAACATCATGCCTGGAGTAACTGCCAAACTTCCATGAGGGAAACGCTGAGAGAGGAGATACCAGGGGTGGCACGTACAGTCAGGACCTGCAGTGAGGTGCGGCAGTCTTTTTGCAGATGGAAGCAAACGGGTGTTAGTTTGTCCTGGGAGGAATTGTTTTTAAACTCGTCACTTTTCTATAGGAACATATTTGTCCAGCCCCATATTTAAAATACTGTAAGTTTCCTTCTGCCTTCACAGATGAAAAATTTTTCATCTTGCCTATTTTATAGGAGCTTATAGGTAAAAACTGCTGAACAAAACCAAAAATAAAGCACCTTTTTTTTTTTTTTTTTTTTCATTGACCAAAGAAGATGGCAAGTAAAAACCACTTTATTTTCACCCTGTACTTTTTATCCCAGAGGGATTGTCTCAGGAGCCTTTATGGTTTCTGGAAATTTCATTTTAAATGCTCATGGAAAGTTTACAACTTTTGAAAATAATGCCAATAAATAACAGAACTGCTTAGTTTCATTTTTCCTATTTTCTCAGGTTAATATTTATGTACTTTGGTCCCTGTGCCTCTGGTCACTATGGATTTATCAATCTAGTCCCCGGTACGTAAGCACCGGGTCCCGGTCATGGCTGCGGGGCAGCAGTGCCCGGTGAGCACGGTGACACGGGACACCCATCACAACACGGGGCTGCTGTGAGGTGCTGAGCAGGTGCCTGGCCCGGACCTCATGGTGGAAGAAGGGCTGTGAGCTGGGGCAATGAGGGACAGGATCCCAAAGCACTGGCTGCTCTTCTCTGCAGCGTGTAACGCCGCTGTACGTCAAGAGCTCGTTGGCTACCAGAAACGTGAAAATGAGCTTAATGGACTGGAGGACTGTGGGGTCCGTTCTGTTTCTTCTTCAGTGTGCGGGGAGCCTCTGGCAAGTGTGGGACAGTAATTTTCTGTGTATATATTATTCTTAATTGTACATTGCATCGTTGCCATATGGTCTGTATCTGGCACTTAGCTTTAGCAGCCAGCCTATCTCTCATTGTAAGCAGCAGGATGTGGATAGCATGACCTAAACCAGCTGGTCCCGGAGGTGTTAACTCCCTCTGTACTCCACTTGTGATGCTTTCCTTATGAAAGGCTGTAATTATTTTAAGGCTGTGGGTTCAAACCTTGAGCCTTGTTTCTGTATTTAAAGTTAATATGTTTCAGTAAGACATGATTGCAGTCATGCGGACATATGATTTCAGGAATGTTCCCTTGTTCAGGTTCATTGCAGGCTAAGTGTAATGGCTTCGTGTTATCTGGAGCGACATTTGGATGAGGGATCTGTCATCAGCTGAAATTAACCTGCACATGGCTCAGATGAAGATGAAGAGCATTTAAATAAGCCAGCTGGAAAGCATTTGCTGTTTCCTTTTATTCCCCCTCAAACACTGAAAATCCCATGATGTACATCTGTGTAGGTCTCACAGCGTTCCAAGTAGCGGGAGGTTGTGTGGCATTAGGGCATACTACGCCTTTTAGACAACCTTGATGTGTCAATAATCCACGCCATGAATTAAGGCTGAGAAGCGTCTCCTGCTCAGCCTCCCGGGCGCTCTTGCCGACTCAGTGTGATTTGCTTGGGGTTAGCAGTGGCTTTATGAAAGAGAATTATAGGAAGTGAAATGCTTTTGTGAATAGAGCCTCCTGACCAAAGCTGGTGGAGGACTGTTGGGGATTAATCCAACCCTCTGGTCCCAGCCAGCATCTCTGGAACAGAAGTCATTCATGATTAGAAGCACACACGCAGATAGAACTAATGAATCCAGTTTATCTTGCATGTTGGGCCGGAGCAGCTTTTCTCGTTTTGCATGCCCAAAGCCTTCCTTTGTACAGGGTGGGAACTTAGCTGAGGATGAATTTATTCAGATGTCACTGTAGTTTCAATGTTGTTGAGTATTAAATGAAGCCAGTCTATTCTGCACCACCCTATGCCAAAACAGTTTAGATCAGAAAGCTAAAACAAAATAGGTGGATATACGCTCTGCAAGCCCTAATCATTGAATCATAGCTGTCCTGGCTTTCTGATTCTGCAGGAATGCACCCCTATATTTCAGGGTAGTTTTGCTGACAGAACAAAGCTGGCCCCTCACAGCTCAGCTCCAGATGTCAGCCCAGTTCCTGGCACGCCTGCTGCACGAGACAGCCTTTACTTACCACTTCATCTCTGAAGACCCCCTTCATGTGGAAGACATCTGCTTAGTCAGCGGCAAAGTTTTGGCCGTGTTTTGACATGAGAAAACTCTTTGTTTTCTTTAGAAGGGTCTGCAACTGCAGACTGTCTTCAACTGCTGATGACAAAAATATGACCAAAAAAAATCTTTTCCACTTCTCTATGGATGTAAATCATAACCTGTCTCTCCAAATGAGGGAGCAGGCACAGGCACAGCAGGCGCTGAACAGCTGCAAAGCAAGGAGTGAATCTGCACTTTCATTAACTGAATGAGCAGTAAATGAATTTAAGTATCCAGAGCACTATTCACGTTAGTCTTTAGAGGTTTGGAAATCCATCTTGCTTTGTAATGATATGGGGAAAATAACTATACCAAAAGGATGCTTTTTTACAGGAATTTGCAATAAGCTGTAGCTAAAAATACATTTAACCTCAGCTAAAAATCAGTGTAGCGTATCCCAGGGTCTGCTTAATCACTGAGAAAGGAAGGATAACGTGTTCTTGATACGTCCAAAGAAAGCCTTGTACAGTTGGTCCTTCGTTTGGGTACGTTTTGGGAAATGTGTTCAGCAGTGACAAGGAAAGGGCACACGCTGCTCCGGCTGATGGAGAGCAGGCCTAGATGGTTCCGATTAACATTCTAGTGCCACCAAAGAGGCTCAGCATGTCTGAGTAATTTACTGCAAATTGGCAGATGGCTGCAGTAAAAGGATTACCATGAATCAAGTTAGATGGCAAGTGTAACAAAGCAATAGCAAGTAAAAATAACATTACTGTTCTCATTCCTAGTTAAAGCTAAATGAACCCCAGTAGACTCAAAGCATGTTGAACGACAGCAGCTTCTGATGCCAGTTGAGAGCCCACCCAGAGCCCCTCTGCATCTTGCACCCAGCCCTCCCCGTGCCGCTGTCCCCACTGCTGGCCGGGGACTTTCCTCCTGCTGCGCTGCTCTGGCAGCATCTCAGCTGCTGCCTGGTGACTTCTTCGGGCAACACGACCCTTCGGGCGCTCCAGGAGAATCACCCCAGCATCCTTTGTACTTTGTATCATCACCAAAAAGGCCCCTGAATCGAATACGCTCAAGCTTTCAGCCATTCCAGAGTCTCAAGCTCAAGGTATGTAGCACTTGGACTCAGCAACTGTTCATCTTTAAAACAGGTGTTTGCTCTGGGACCTCTTCCCTCTTTTCAGTGTTAGGCCACGTTGCACTTCCATTACCTAGCCATGGAAGAGCCCACTCCAGCTGGACGTGGGTCAGCCTGAGGACTAGCTGGGGGTGGAGAGGGCACACGGGTGCTCTTCCCGTCTCCCCCAGCACCAGGGTGACCACCTGCAGTTGCTGAAGCCCTAAGGTTTCCGTGATGCTTCCAATCACACTTGCAGGTGTTTCCGAGGACATATCTTCCTTGTTGGGGAAGATAAGTTCAGTAGTTATAAATGAAATGTGACTGGAAGATGATGAGTACTTTTCTGGGGCTGCTGATTCAGGATAATTAATCCTGTATGGCACCCCGTCTGACAGGGGAGATGCAGCTGACAGCCCGTGATGAACGAGCTGCGTGGCCGCGTTCACGCTCGCCGCAGTTCAGCACGGAGACACCCTCTCGAGTCTCACACCACTGCACGCTCCCGTGTCGCGCTGTGTTAATAACACGTCCCGTGTCCCGGGGGGACTGCATTGTTAATGGCTGTCTGATCTTCCTAATTAGCTTGACAGATTGAGAGGTCAGAGCCCTGCTAGAAATCTTGTGCCAGGTTTGTTGCACGATGTTATTTTATTGCTTTATTTATCACATGCTGGTAATTCCTAACCGTAGTGTCAGATGTGTTCTGACTCAAAAACCTGGAAAGTAAATTTGGGATTCATTCTGAAAGAGATTGATTGTTAAAGGTAACAAATCACTTTATTTTTAGTCCGATTTTCCACGATTTTCATTGTGTGTGTTATAATTAAAGAAAAATTGAAATATCTTTTCCAGCTGAATAACATTTAAGCTGGGATAATGTGTTTATAAAGATACTGTTTTCATTAAAAAGAGGTAAAAAAAAAATACTAATAATTTAGTATAGATAGTGACGTATGAGGAATCCGCTATCATGTCGTACTGCTAGTTTTACACTTTGTGGGAACTGCAGCTTGTTGCCAGAAAAAATCAGGTCTTATGTATAATCAAATGCCTTTCACGTTTTAGCTGGGGACATTCATATGTAGCTGCAAGATAAAAATCTGCTGCAGGAAGCCAGTTAGTCACATCTAAAAGGAAAAGCTGGCATGATGCCATTTGGGTTTACACTGATTTCTATTGATTTAATGTTTCGAAAGCAGTTGTGTGCTTTCTAAATAAGAAAAGCACCTCGGCGAGGCACTAATCTCTCACGCTTTTCCAACAGGAAGGAGAAGGGCAGCGTGGAAGGATGCAGGTTTGTAAGAGCAGAAGGTTCGCTTGGCTCCCCCAGAGCGTATCTCTGAATTTCACGTGAAAAAACAGACTTGGCACAAGGCCTGCCGGAGGACAGGCACTTCAGTTACTTGATTTTTCTGCGGTGATTGTTACTCAGTTCAAATAATCAGCTAAGCACGGCCACAATTATGTGACACATATGACAATATCATATCTAAATTTACAAAAGTATAAAAAAACCTGACATCTGAACCCCCCAAAAAACAAATTAGCTCAGAGTTAAGGTTTCTTCTATTTTCAAATATAACCCATGGTATAATTTAGGTTGCTAAGAATGATGGGTCGGGAAGGAGTTCCTCCGCCCCATGCTGTTTTGCTGCTGCTTAGCACTACTTGCCACAGTTCAGGCACTAGGGTAATGCACGTGGTTGACCCTGTCCTCTGACGTGCCATCACCTTCTGTCCTGAGTGCCAGAGCCCAGGCCACGCAGGAGGTGGCACGTCCCTGTGCCATGCCCTTCCCTGGCCGGGGGTTCCTGCTGCTTTTGCCCTCAGTTGGGCTCCCTGGGCATGGCACCACAGTGGCCGGGAGCCCCGCGTGTTTCCTGGTACTGGTGGCACGTCCCCGGCACAGCTGCTGCTGCTCCTGCAGCCGTCTGCGTGTCACGGACATGTATGAAGACATCAGTAAGGTCAAATAAGTGGCTGTCTTTTGTTCTTGCTTGGTGAATATGATAAACCTCAGGAATAACAGTTCATTTCCCTCTCCTGCTTGGCTGCTTACTTGGCCTGTGGGTTTCAGACTTGGGTTTCATTCATGGCGAGATCGCTCCGTTTGTGTTCCTGGGTTCTGGCTGCAGCACGGAGGATGAGCCGACACAATGCATCTTCTGTGCTCAGCGCTTTGGTCATTTCCAAGTGCTGCACCCCAGATGAATTAAAAAAAAAAAAAAAAAAAAAAAAGAAAGAAAAAAAAGAGCTTCTATTTATCAGAGCAAGATAAAGCATTAGAGGAATGTGATGTGACATGAAATACATCACTTTTTGTTGTTGAACGAAGTTGGTTCCTTCATTCTCTGTATCTCAGACTAATTTTAGAGTATTTTCAATATTAAGAGTCTAGAATGTGTTCAGGCATGTGCTCATCAACTATTGCTCAACAGAAATTTTTGAAGTTTTACTGAAATAAGTAAAGACTGCAGTGCAGGCACTTGAGCTCAGAGGACAGTGAACGTATATTAGGTATATTTGTTAGACACAGCACTTGTCCTTAGTTAATAACTGCATTTTCATCTGTAACGTTCATTACACTCATTGCATGTATCAGAAGGGATGCAGGAAGACTCAGTAATGAATAGGTAATGAATAGGGCAGCTAACTTGTGAGGTGCTGTGCAGAGCTACAGCAGAGAAATGGTCACCAGCCTGAAAGCATCACTGTTGTTGTACCTGCTGTCCTCTCATAACCTGCTGAAGGACTTCTCCCAGCTGAGCTGAACATACATGCCCTTTCTCCTGTAAGGATGAGATACACTGCTCTGGTTAATCAGCACGTGATCCACAAATAAGAATAGTCCGATCAAAAGATCCATCGCCTACCTGAGACCTCTCGGCTCCTGTTTCACTTCAGAAAGGCACTGTATTACAATTTATGAACAGTATCAGAAGTTTCATGGGCATAATTTTTCCAGCAGAGATTTTGAATAAATACCTGCCTCTTTAGATTTTACTATTTCATATGACAGTTTTCACATTAATTCTATGTTAACAACAGTTTCAGATGATCTTCATATTGCCTCTAGCCCTTTTTCTCATCCTTCCTCATAACTGCTTTTTTTCTTTTTTTTAAATTGTTCTACATTTTCTGATTCATCTGAAAATATGTTCTATTTAAATACACATAGTTTATGTATTTATTTTAATAGTGGACATTTTTCCTATTTAGAGATAAACTTCCATTTCCATTGAATTATTTTATATCAGTTTGTCATAACACTATCATCATAATATATCTCTAACCGTGGGTCTTAATCAAATGAAATTAGAAAATGAGTGGTTGAGGATAAGTTGCCACCAGCCATGGCATAACAGCAACTATTGAAGCAGCCAGCTCCAGAATGAGCGAGTGTGAGCAGCAGTTAGTTGACTGAGCAGCAAAAGCAATTAGGTTTTATTTCTGGGTTGTCCTGCGTGGCAAGGGCCAGCTTGCTCTGTCTTTACTCATACACAGCAAAAATGAATTCTTACTACAATAAGCTGATTAGTACCATAAAACTGATACCAGCTAATATAAATGTTTACACAGGTACTTTATCTGGAAAACACGGCTTTCTTATATATTTACAAATCAGTAATTAACCAGCTTTGAATTCTAGGACTGTCCACAACCGTGCACGCAGGGCACTTTGTGTGCATTGGCTTTAGCCAGCTCATTTGCTGCTTGCCATGTTTGATGGACAGCAAAGTCAGCCAAAGTGGGGCTTATGAAGTGCCTTAAAGACACTGGGCACAAAAAGAGCACAGTGAGAGTTTAGGTTTGTTTGCAGAAATTGCTGCTTGTGTGGCTAACAGCGTTTTTTTGCACACTCCTCATGGACAAAACTGGCCCTTGCAGGCAGGTTGGCACGGCGCAGTTAACTCGCAGCTAACTGGGAGCAGCGAGCTGTAAGCAGGCATGCATGGGGAGCCTGAATGAACAGTCAGGAACACTGCTTTTGTGGTATTCAACAGGCTCCAAACTAATAATTTTGTTTTAATCGTTATGAGTCAGTTAGCTATTTTAGGCCTTGCCTGCACTAGAAGAAATCGTGCTGGAATAGGTGGGAAAAAGAAGGCAAGCATCCTCAGCCGAGGGAAGTACACTCCTCGGAGGAGGAGGAGACTTTGAAGGATTCTCTGCTCTGATTTTCTCCCAGAGTTGTGTTTCGACCGTTCAGTAACTAGTTACTCTGATGGTTTGTATTTCTGCTAAAGCAAACATAGCATTTTACTTCTTATTATTCCAGATTAGCCAAGTGTTGGAAAATGGACTGAGCAGAAAGCATTGCAACAAAATGTTTTCAGCACATAAATGTTTTCGAGGCAGTAAACTTCCATCTCATGCACGCTTAACGAAGTGAGCCCTCTGTGGGGGTTATTATGGCATGAGCAGAGGGTAATTAGTGGTGACTCAGTGTAGGGGGAAAAGAAAAAAAAAAAAAGCTGGCTGTCACAAGTTCTTCATTATCCTCTGACTGAAATGAATGCCAGTTGCTGTAGTGCCACTTTGTGGTGAAACTGGGAACAAGATGAACATAAAACTGCCCATAAACAGTTGCCAGAACAAGGAGCTGAGGTCCTGCCTTGCAGCCCACCCCTGCCCTGCTCGGCACCGCTGGGCCGCTCGGCTGAGCCCATGGACCACCAGCCCTGCAGCAAGGAGGGGCTCTCGCTGGAAGTCGGCCACCTCCTTGGCCAAAGAGAGGTGCTCTCCTGCACTGCTGACCCACAGCTGGTTCCACCCTTAAAGCTTCTGAGAGCAGGGAACTGTCCAGCCTCTTGAGCTCGAGCGTTTATCATAGAATGATCCAGGTTGGAACAGACCTTCAGGATCATCAAGTCCAACCACCACCTAACACTGCAAGTCCGCCACTAAACATGTCCCAAAGCACCACGTCCACACGTCTCTTAAATACCTCCAGGGATACTCCACCACCGCCTCCCTGGGCAGCCCATTCCAATGCCTACCCACTCTCTCCATGAAAAAATTCTTCCTGGTGTCCAACCCAAACCTCCCCAACACAACTTGCAGCCATTTCCTTGCATCCTGTCACTTGTCACCTGGGGAAAGAGACCGACCGCCTCCTCGCTGCAACCTCCTAGCTGTAGAGTGTGTAGCTGTAGAGTGTGATGGGGCCTCCCCTCAGCCTGCTCTGCTCCAGACTATTCTGGTGACAAATTTCATTGGCTTCATCTTAATCTAAACCAAAGATCTTTTATGTAGTACCAAATTTTGTTAGACTACCACGTTGTGAATTGGCTGCCCCTAGTAAGATCTCAGGGCAGGCATGTGCACCCTGGCCGGGCAGATGGGGCCGGGGCTGCACGGACGTGCACCAGCTCGCAGGGTGGGCTCTCGGCGGGGCCTTGCTGCGGATGACGAGGCAGCATCCTGTTGTGTGCCTTTTCCTGGTGCCACAGCTATCAGGAGTGATAGCAGCACACTGGAAAAGCACGGCATTTACTCCTTGGGTCCCAAAGTGGGTTATTTATTTTCATTTTGTTTTTTTTCATTTTGTTTTCCAAGTTATTGTATTCACGGAGACTACTTGAGACCAAAAAGATGGGGCATCTTTTATCCTCTCTTTTTTTCATTGATCTTCTATACTACCTTTTATTAAGTTTTTCTTTTCCTGCTCCCTGCAGACAAGTCCTGCCTTTCTCTTCTCACCCCCTTTCCAGGGAACAGCATGAGCTGTGCTGTGTTCAAGGCCTTCCATGCGATTAGTGGCAGAAGATTGCCCATTATACTGCCTTCTCTCTTCCAGGTTTGAAGCCAGAAAATGTGCCCTACATTTCCTAAGAGGATCCCCTCATTTCTTTTTGCCCTATTGATGAGCCAGGCTCTTACGAACTGCGGCAGGGTGGGATGTAGTGAGCCCATGGAGCCATTTCAGAA
Organism: Cygnus olor; assembly: GCF_009769625.2. NCBI lineage: Eukaryota > Metazoa > Chordata > Aves > Anseriformes > Anatidae > Cygnus > Cygnus olor. The sequence goes on along the minus strand of NC_049177.1, from coordinate 25,844,479 downwards.
GGCTTCTAAAACAATAAAAGGAAGAATTGCTTGCCAAGTCAAATTTTACAGTCTCTTTTCAACCTGAACAGGCTGACAGCAGAAGCAGCAACAGCTAGGGCTGGTGAGGGTGCACATGATTAGGAAAATCAAAGTATGTTAAAGAACAGCAATCATTATTTGAATTACTTAGCTATTCAGGAGTAATTCTCCATCCATGGCCAACCCCACTGGAGTGTAAGTGCGGAAAACACAAACTAAATGAAGTGGAATCAATTTTCTCTATTTATTTTTATAAATGAAAACTGTTTATGGTAGTAATTCCAGGTGCCCTGGTCTGTTGCTACAAATGCAAATTAAAGGTGATTCACCACACCTCCCTTGCCACAAATTTCCCAGCTGCCTTATTTAACTCCTTACCCAAAGGCAATTAAATTAACACATGTAAGCTATTGCTCCCAAATGTGATGCATCTGAGGAGTCACTTTCTCTAGGAAATGCAGGCCTATAGAGGCACGCTGGCAAGAGCATCCTGCAAGCTTGGCAGGGGGTGATGTGCTGCAGTGAGCCCAGCTGGCTGTGACTGTCACCTGGGCAGAGACCCACGGGGACACAGGTGCCCAGGGCAGCACCCAAGCTCTGGTTTGCTCACAAAATCACAGTACTTGAATAAGAACAATGCAGGGAAGTGTCCATTGGCTGAGAGCGTGGCTGTTGCAACTGCTGTTGCTTTTATTTTTGGTCTGAAGTTTTGTCCCATTTATTGTTTAAAAGCTCTCCTGTGGGGCCATGTTGTTTAAAAATACTTTCAAGCTATAGGATGTGAAGAAGGAAAGGAAAAGCTGGGATAAGGCTTATGCTAGCTTCTCATGTTCAAGTGGTTATAAAGAGCTGGTAAAAACAAGTCGGTTGTTTTACTGAATTGTCCTTTGTATCCTACAAAAGGATGAGAAGCACAGTCAAGCTTTGGATTTCTTCATTTGTTTGCCTGCTGGCATGAGCAGCTGAGCACATTCACCGCAAATGCTGCAAACCACAAGATCCCCACCTTCAGCCCTTCAACAGCCAGTACAAGGCTGCTTGGGTCAAGTCATCCACTCAGAGAGGTGGGAGGAAGGCACACAAACAGCTTAGGAGCTGTGTTTTGCAGAAATATCACCTCAAAGACATCGTTACTCTGTTCTAAGGGAAGCAAGTAGTGCTGAAATGCTTGTTCCTCAATCAAACTGCCACAGTGAACTGGTAAGCCTTATTTCCCAGAAAACTGCAAAACAGAAACCACATCTAAAATATATTTTAAGGCCTTTTCTTCCCTTCCTGCAAGAACTTCCTTCAAGTTCTAGTCATGAACTGATTTCTTTATCCAAACCTCCCTGTGAGCAGCCAAAGCTGGAGGGAGCTGGGCGCAGGTAGCAGCCAGCAGCTCCCCCCACTGCCTAGGGCGCTGACCATGGCTTTTAAAGCTTCTCTGTCCAGTACAAGCTGACAGTCCCTTCAGGACTTAAAATTCAGGGATAAGTTCAGTCAAAACACCTGGAAGGGTGTCACTGATTACCTCTGTGACTGTTTTCAGGTGAGTGGAGGACAATTTTGGGGAGGGGCTGTACTCTCGGGGTGGCTGAGCTGTGAGTTGAGGTGCAGGGCTATTGCTAGGGAAGCTGGGAGCATCTCACAGCAGATCAAACCTCCTAATAAAAATCACTTTGTTATATACTTCATGAAAGTCTAAAGCTTGGCCGACACAACTGTTAAATTGCGATCCTCTCAGTTAATCTGGAGTAACTTTATTCCACGCTTATTAGCCACTTACCAAATGCCCAGATACTTTTTTTCTTTATTCCTTTCTCATGGCATTATTCTGCCTTCAGTGGTTTGTTTCAAATTCAAGTGAAATCTGCCTTTCAGTGTAGATACCGTGTGGGTGGTTCTTTATTACATTCTCTTCCTCCAAAAGCATTCAAATGTTGTTTTGGGTAGATTCAAGATGTCAGTAAGAAACATTCAACACATTGCCCTGTTTGCATGCTTATCTATTGTGAGAAAACTAGATCTTTTCTGAGCCTTTTTATCATTTCTCCTGCTAAATGACAGATGACAGGAAGTCAACAGGTAGATACTTTGCAGCGTGATTGCCAAAGAGAAGTGGCCTAAATCAAGCCTTGATTGCTGGTAAATCTGGAACAAAGTGCCCAAGATTAATTGTCGACGGACAACAACTCCCAGCCATAACTGTTGAGGCTGTTCAAAGTGAGCTTTGCATTTTATTGCTTGCCAGAGGCTATGGAGATCTATGAGAAATCTAGAGAGATTGCTTCCCCATAGTGGTCTTTTAGGCGTATCAAATATTGGTCTGGTCTCGATGACTGCAATATCCAGTCATCAGCTTGGTGTCCTGGCTGGTGGGCAGGCACAAAAATGCCTGGGAGGAGCAAAGAATGCAGAGAGAATGGCATGCATCAGAGGAACAGCAGGAGGCTGTTAGTTGGATGCAGTTGTGACTGAATTTTGTGGTGTCACAATTAGTGTTTTATCTTTAAAAATACAAGGATTACCCAGCTGTTATATGGTGCAGGAGTGACTGGCTGGATCTTGGTCTTATAATTAAGCAGAAAGAAGAGCACAGAATTTGAGGAGAGCCCACACTTGTACCCCACACAGAAGTGTGCTCGGTCCTTAACTCTGGCAAACGTGGCAAACACGTAAAGAACTGAAAAATTCCCTGTCTTTGGGTATTTCTGAATCCTGTATCCCAAGGGTCATTTGTGCAATTAATTGTTCCAGACAGACATCAATAGGAGATTTAGTTTTTTGTTTACCAGTGTTCTGTGCTACATAATACCCTAAGCAAGCCCTGATCCGGTACGAATTGCAGAGTTTCACTGAAGACAATGGTACAATAGGTATTTATATTACAAGTGAGATTTTGTTGCTATGATTGCCACTTCTTCAAATACCCATATAATCTTAGTGCAAAAAAAAAAAACCCACAGCCCAATAGAATGTAAATGTGTAATTTTGTGAGACAGATTGTACTCAGATGTCACCACAGTACTTAGAATTAAGAGTTATGTATTTTTAATTGTTTCATTTTGCTGGTGATTTAATCTCCTCCTGTGCTTTTACAGTGCACCCTTGTAACTGAAAGCCAGGGATAGGAAACTTGTGTTCTCACAGAAGTCCCACGGCAGAACTGTGTTTCAGGACACCAAGATCTGGGCATATAAGGTAAGAGTAAATGCCTGACATCATTCCATGTAGCTGTCTCAGAGGAGAACAAGCTAGAATAAAGTGAAACATTTCTTTCCTAGATAGAATACAAGGGAATGTTAGTTTATATCCTGTGCTTTGATCAGATTTTGAAAAACACATCAGGAGCTTAATTCCAAATAAAGAATGAGAGATGTTCCAAAGTTAATTCTTACTTCCGAGTTATTGTTTTAACTGGTGATAATAAACAACCTTCTGTTTTGACATTCTTTTGGCAATGTCACAGAGTCAGAATATCTCTAATCTGCATTTTTGTGAAGTTTATGAACATCTGATACCTTGGGTATATATGGAGTAAATCAACTCATTGCACTCATGTTTCAAGATCTAACTTTCATTCCAAGTTCATATTTCTATGTATATGTTTCAAAAGATTATATTTGAAAATGGCTTTGGCACTGGGATTAGCAGTTTTTACATTTGTTTGCACAAGTCTCCATAATAATGTGGCAGCAGGAATAAAAACTCAGGATGGAATGCAAAATGAATGGAAGCAACCCCTTGGACAGGATGAGGCTGAACTCCAGCCTGCTCTCCCCCTCACCGATACATTCCCATCCCCACAAGATCAGAGTTCTTCACAGTCGGTAGGGTATTCATCTGCACAGGCAGCTGAGATATTCAGAGTTACTAATTTACAGAATTGAAGTCCAGGGGCAGGCAGGAAACAGAACTGAGCAGAGGCCCGAGGTTCTGTATGGACAAGTGGCAAGTTCCAGAGTTAAACTGCAGGAAGCCCAATAATTCATGGGCATGCCCCATGCTCCTGTATTTAGCTATGCTGTCAATTTTGCCTTCTGGTCTGTCCTCCTGTCTGTATCTTTCTTGCAGTGTTTCTCTTACACACCTGCAGAAGCATATTTCTGCATTACACATCTGCCAGAGCTGACCAGTCCTTTGCCAGTGTCCAAAGGTCATCAGTGAAGCTGACAAAAGGATCATCACTTCCTTGTTTGTGCTCAGCAGCTGGATATGAGCATTCAGCTTACAGATGGCCATGAACCCTCCTTGCTGTCAGCTAAAAATTCTGCAAGAGTTGAGGAGTGACCCACAAGCCAGGTAACAGGTGCAGGAAATGCCACTGAGCTCAGAAGCTTTACAGAAGTGATTAGTGCTGGGAATAGCAGATAATGAATTAGCCTCGGTTTATGTGCTGATGGCTGGGCTGGGCCTGCGCACTTTGCCCGGGGCAGAAGGTGCAGTTTGGCTCTTCTGTCCCAAGTGGGAGTGGGCAGGATTCTGGCACCTGGCTGCTGCCCGCTGCCCCGTTCCTCCTGCTCCCTGGGGCCTGTGAGCATGGGACTGGCACGGCTTGGCCTCGGGCCTCAGGTGTGCCTCTGGGAGCAAGTATGGGCCACGGGGCAATGCCAAACCTGGTGTACGTGGCACCTCCTTCATGCAGGGTGGGCAAGGAGCCCTGAGGCAGGCTGGTAGCTTGGCACCGCCATGCTTCCAGCAAGGGGCGTGTGTACGCTGGCCGCTGCTGGAGCTCGGCCACCCGGGCCTGCTCCCACACCGTGTGGCTGGCTGTTTGCACTGCCAGCCTAGGGTCACGCATGTGGAAGTGAGATGCAGCTGAGCGAGGGAGGAGAAAGAGCCAAAGGCTCTCTGGGTGTGTTCTGAAGCAACAAATGCATTACCTGCAGTGCAGCATGTAGGCACTCTAAGTCCTGTTGTAGCCTTCACAGGACCTTAGAGAGAGTCCCTGGCCTAGCAGCCGGTGTCTGCCCAAACACTTAACTGTGCCCGACACTAAAATGGAACCATATAACCCGTGTCCCATACCAGCGGGGAAGTGAATTAAAACTTTGGATAACACTTAGACCAACCTCTCTTATTCTCTACATGGACTCTACAAGAGCGCTGGCTGTGGCTCGCAACTGTTTGAGTTGCAATCACAATGTGAAATCAGTGCTGTAGCTACAGCTGCAGAAATTCCAGAAGTTCCTGCTCCTGGTTGCCTGCAATGTAAATCAGGATGTGAGCCCTTGGAAAATGCTGGTCTCTGTCTGCTTCATCTCAAAATGAGTGCTTGCTTCTATTTAAAGACAATGTGTTTTACCCTGAGTTTATCACAAAAGGCTGGATAATTGGATGATACAAACTGGCATAGCTCCACGGATGCCAACTGGCATTTAACCGCATTTCTGCATTACCTGATGGCTGGAACCGCTGCTTTGGATGGGCGTCAGAGCACAGGGATACCAAGGCATATGCAATGAGACATGTCATTACCTAGTGGTCAAACCACGGTACAATATTTTAAGAAGTTTGCATTGTCCTAACCCCTGAGTCCGGTGTGCTGGCACTCATGTGGCGACTTCCTGACCGTGTGTCACCTACCTGGAATTGAAACCTTTCTATTTCCCAGAGGTACAGTTGGTGGCACCTTTCCAAAATTCTCCTGGCAAAACGTGTTTGTCAGTAAGCTGTACAATCAGTGCCTTGTCACAGTGTGCGTAGATCTCCAGATGTTTTGCTTATTTTCACATCCCACAGACACACACTGTAGTTTAACGGAGGAAGAACTGGATTTTTTTTTCATCTGTCATCTCTTTATCACTAGCTCTTGGTGAATGACTAGAGAATTTATGCATTGCAGATGCAGCCCCTCAGCTCCAGCGAGGAGCTTATAAATAGTGTAATGCAAAAACTGCAGCCTGGCGTCAGTGCCGTGAGCTGCAGAGCCATGTGCCCTTTTCATGAAGGAGTCTGTAGCACAAACTCCTCTTGGCCTTCTAGCACATCACTGGGCTCATAAATTTTTCTGAGGTTAAAAATAAGATAAACAGCCCTGTCTAGTGGCAATTTCAATAACTACATCAGAAGGACATTACTTCTAAAAGAATTCAGCCCCATATGTGTTGAATCAAGTGTGTTTAAAAATAGATGGTTGGCTTGCCTTTCTACATGGCAAATGCTCCAAGTACTTCTCCAGAGACCCTGGATAAACATGTGAGGCTGTACTCTGCCGTTAGCTTTCTCCTAAGAGATTAGCTGCCTTTATTTAATTTTCACCAAAACCAATACAACTCCCTGATGGCTTGCCACTTCTCAAGCTGTGGCTGTATCTAACACCTCCCCTTGGACATACTCAGTGCTGGAGGTCCAAAACCTGCCTTGAGCTCCCAAGTCAAAGCTCTCTTTATGCTGGAAGCCGTGTGGGAGCAGACTTTGCATCACTCTGGGTTCTTGTGGGTCCTGTGGTGCTCCTGGAGGTGGCTCTTACCCGCAGAAAGGGGAAGGTTTTGCTGGGATCGCCGTCTGCACAGCTCGGGGCCTGCAGCAGCCCCGCTTCAGGCCTTCCCGCGGGCTGCCGTGTGCGCTGCTCCGCTGGGCCCGGCAGCACCCAGTTCTCGAGGTGAGCCTGGTGGGTACAGAGGGGCAATAGCACGGATGGCCCAGCGAGGATGGGGAACCTGAGGGGCTTTTTCATAATTTTAAAACCCCATCATCCCATAAGGTGGGCTGGCCCAGAGCTGGTGGTTTGCAGGGTGGGCGTGGGGTGGGCGCAGCGGCAGGCAGGCATCCAGCTGCCTCCTGACACTGGGGAAGGTGTTATCTCTGGCCTCTAGAGTTTAGCAGCCTGACACCCACCTATGTGGTCTTGCTTTTCTTGTTCTGTCACACTCAGGTGTGTGCTCATTGAGATAAGAGATTTCCGAAACCCAGAGCCAGCCCACCCTCCTGCTGCACACCCACCCACTCATCATTATCTGCTCTGTTTGATCTTAGAGAATGTTTCAAAGAATTCAAGAGTTGTTTTTTTTATGATATTGATGGTAAAAAAACAAACAAACAAACAAAACTTTTTATCAAAAGGGAAAATGGGTGTGAAGGGAGCAGTTAGTGAAATTATTGGTATTATAATTGATTTGTGTATTGGTGTTTGTTGTATATGTGCATATGCATCCATGCATTGTACAGCCTAGATCTGAGAGTCACACTGCCTATATTAGTTGTGGTAAATCAAACTAAGTAAGCAGAAATAATAAAGAAATTGCGTGAGGCAAAGACTCAGCATGCTATCCTTGTCTAATGATGTCAGATTGCAGAGGATCAAAGGTCGGAGCCTGAAGGAAGGAAGGTGACCTCACTAGGAGCTGCTCAGATGTCAGGTGAAGTGCACGCCCCACAAACACCGATAGCATGTTGGCGCTGCAGCCAGAGGTAAGAGCTGAAGATGCTGGTAGATTACAAAACAAATGGCACAGGTTTTTTATATGTAAAACTCTTGAAACAAGAACTCTGCTTTTTCTAGGCAGGCAGTCTTTATTTCTTAATCTCAGGGCAAGCAGGTAGAGACAGAAATAAAGCTGTGGCTAGCTGGAAGAGTCATGTGCAGCAGAGCTTTAATGTGAAGTCTAAACTTGCATGTTTGTCTGAAGTCTCCAATGAAGCCAACAGAATTTTATAAAAGGAATGCATTCTTGTTAAATCTGTCTCCTCCCTTGCAACACCTCCAGTCAGAGCCTGCAGCCTTGACTTGCTTTTTGCATAAGCAAAGGCTGAAGATAAAGAGAGAGAAGCAATAATAGAAACCTGCAGTTTGCAAAGTGCCCTGCCCAGAAAGAATTCAGGACTTTGATTCAACTGCTGTCTCTGGACTATTGCTTTATCTGAGTTCTGTGTAAGTGCTTTTCTTTGTGCCCCATCTCTTTGTTGCCGTTCTCTGCCATATACCAGACTGAATCTGGTGAATTAGGTTTTTCAGTTATTTTTGTCCAATGTTTTTTAAGCTGCAAGTCCTGGATCATGTCTCCTATTTCTCATTCTCCCCTTGAGCTGGGTTTTCTTTCTTACATCTCCTTTTATAAGTTCTGACTCAATTCACTCACTTTGTGTGTTGGCATCTCCCATCACGACTGCCTGCCAATTCCTTGCAAGCCCCGTGTCATCTCCTCCACACACTGTGGTTCTTGGCTGCCTGCCGAGTCTCAGACTTCACACTTCAGGATTTCTAGGATCTGCCCTCTTGAGAGTTTTTTCCTTTTTTTATTTCCTCTCCCTTTTAATATTTAAAATGATTTCTCCTCTGGCCCTGAGTTGAACTCTCTCCAGGCACAAGGCAAATCAGACTGTTCTGCAGCCTGAGGTGGAGCACGCTGAGCTCAGCAGGGCAGCACAGAGGGCAGGCGCCGTGTGCTCCTGGGGTTGTATTCAACACGTGAGGGTCTCTCGGCTGCCGCTCTGAACAGCAAGATCTGTGGGTAACCCAGCATGCAAAGTTTTAGTATGCTCCAAAGATTGATAGATGCTAAAAATTTCATTTGGTGACAAACTGAGGGAAGGCAACAGTTGACAGGAAGCATTATCCTGGCAGTTTTAACTTGTTCTTCCTATTTGCTGTAAAGGGTGTTTCCCACATACAATTGTGCAAAATTGAATAAGAAAAGCTAGCTAATTTGCAGGGGAGAAAAAATTCTTAAATGTGGTTGTATATAAACCAGCTTCTCTTACAAACTTATTTCTAAGGCTTCCTCAAAGTTGCTTGCTCTTTTGAAATTCTGTTGCTGGTTTTGTGGTTCCATTTAGTACCAAATGGCTACTTCGCCTGCTTTTTTGTATAACGAACAGTGTGTATATCAATCACATATAAAACAAACTTGCACGTGTTAACATTAAATGGTCACAATCACTTTCTCATACTCTGTCTTGATCTCTGTGGGAAGCAGGCACAGAAAGAGACGAAGACTGTGGATCTAGAAATACGCACATGCTTGCAGAAGAACTTGCTGGCCTGCACATGCATTGCTCCAGTCTTCATGAGAAGTTTGTATCTGACCTAGTAGCTGGACAAAAATTTGCTTGGTTCTTAACCTGTAGTATTAAGGCAGTAATTCCATAGCCTATGTTGCTCATTATAACTAATGTAATAATCACATAACAAAATATACAAATAGAGAATAAAACTGTCTTTTCATCCTTAGACTAGAATACTGTGTTCTTTATAATCCATTTATACATTTGTATAAACATGCCATATGGATATTCATTAATGAATGTTCTTTGCAAATATAACCCCTTCTTTCTGCATGTAATAAGTCAGCCTTGACTTCTGGATAGTGTTTGCATAATTGGAATAACCTTATGTGCCAGACTCAGAAATTGCTTAAGTCAATGAGAAGCTGTAAGTCTTTCCACTAAGCTGAACAAGTTTAGGATCTTGATTTATATTCATATTTAAATTCAGATCTTTCTGCCTTTGTTTTTTTTTTGCATAGCAATTTTATAATATTGATCACTTGTGATATATGACTGATCACATAACTCATACACTATTATTTCTTTCACTCGATTTGATACCTATAAACTCTTTTGCAGTAATGTTACCCTCATCAAATTTCCTGGGTAAGGATGTCTGTATACATATTTGTATACATACATATAATATACATGTGTGGGCTGTATGTATATATTTAACAGCACAAACTCCATTCTACACGCACGGTTTCTGTGTGGGCAGAAAGATTTAATTCACAGACATTGGTGCCAGAGCAGGAGTAGCCTGGTGGCTAGCAGTCCCACACTGGCTCCCTTCCTAGCTAACGCACGCTGCCTTTTACACAGCTGTGTGCTCATCCTCACAGGAACAGAGATGCCTGTAGTGACCAACTGTGCAGATTTCTCTGTTACAGATTCTCAAATGCTCCCTTTATGACCTAGTGTTCTTATAAATAACTGTTTTTGGTTACTTTCATGAGCTGCAGTTGACAGCAGTGGGACTCCTATTTAATTACATTATGGTTCTTATTAATACCAGATGTGTTCATCACGGCTCGAAGGATTGCAGTGACTACCAAAGGAATTACGCCTTAAGTGGAGTCTGACATGTAAATCTCAGAGTACTGTTCTCCAGAGATTCACGTAACCTGCCCATCATTTGTTTGCTCCTTCAATTCTTGTATTAAAGGCACCCTAAGCTGTAAGTGTAACTGTCGCTTAACAGGGCTTGTGTCTAAAGCACTCTGCTAAGGCTGGCTGCTCTTCGCAGCAGTCATAGTGAACGGAGCAAGCTGAAATGTCCCAGAACCTCAGACTGAATGTTGCTGAAGGATAAATCTGAAGGAGCAGCTGATTTTGTATCAGGGCCTACCTGGGTGTGTTTTTCAAGAAGTCAGCAATAGGGCACCAAAGCAAGCAGTGAATGGTTGATTATACTGCGGTATGCAAAGTGAAGATCAGAAAAAAAGGCTGTTCCTGCATGCGTTCTCGGTGGTAGGAATTAAGACGGAATATCAGGGAGGAATGCAAGACAGAAGGCTCTAGCAGATAAGGACAGTGTGCAGTAGCAGCTTCTCAGGAGTCAAAGGCAATATGAGAAAAAGCAGCGTCTGGATCTCAGGGTCAGTTGATATGTTTGCAGATAATACACATTGCTCGTCGACTCTGTTTAAACAAGTTTCTCTCTTACAAACTGTTTTTTGCCAGTGATTTAATTGCCGGTTTGATGATTGCTTGCAACTGCATATAAATCACTGTCTAAAGCATTGTTTTCATTTGTCTCCCTCAAATATACAGCATTAATTCTGGAGTAATAAGATTGGCAATATACAATGTATATTATTCACATCTGTAAATGAAAATAACTATTAGTTAATGTCCAATAGAGATTATCAGCTAGATGTCTTAGCAGCAGCTCTATTTTATGCAAGCAGAATTTAAATGGGATTGGGGTCAGCAGTAATTTAGTCTGATTAAGGATGTGGTTTTTGATTATTGCTGAGCTGTATGCAGATTTGAAAAGAACACAGGCAGAGAACTTGCATGGAAGTAAATGAGAACAAAACTTAATCCTTTTCTATTTTCTGTAAGCATCTGCTTCTTCTTTTATGTGCGAGGGAAAGGGGCAGGTAAGGAAGTATGTGTGATTGAGTGATCTGTGAATTATTTGCATCGATAGATTAATAACCTCACCATATGGAGCAAAATGAATGAAAATGTGTACTGTGCAAGTTGGTGTGTGCCAAATTTCATAGTACTGTGCATTAATGATTTCTAGGAGAGGATTTTCTCAAAATTCAAACTCCTTCAATTCTCCCCCGTGGAGCTGTGGATGCACGTCCTTCAGTCCCCCTCTTGCCACTTTTGTGCCCCTGTGCAGCGTTCGGCCCCCCCTCTGCGGCGTGCAGCACCTCTATCTCTCCTTGGGCTGGCGTGTTCTCAGCCCCCATCATGTTTGGTAAAGCCAACAACATCATCAGTGCTGTTGGAAATGTACAAAATTTAAGTCTTTCAACATCTACGTGAAAGAAATATTAGGTAAGAGATATTTTACACTGCAAAAGAAATTGCAGTTCAGATGCTTGTTTGTGGTTCAGCTGCACTTTGTGAACCTCTTAGTTCTCCCAAGCCACTTTGCAAATTCTGTATAGCTACACATTTTCTGGTGGTTTCCTACTGCTGCGCTGGTAGTCCCAGATAGAAACCTGAAAAAACATTTTCCTACATAATTTCAAAACCTAAAGAATGTTGGATTTGAGTTGAATTGTTAAAAATACATGGGGAGAATCTTAGATTTCTAAACGAGCTACAGATGTCATTTTCAGGCTGACACTTGCTGTGTTCTTGTGCCACTGTAGTAGTCAAGGATGTTTGTTTCCAGCCTTCAGCTGAAGACTTAAGGATTAGCAGAGGCATCTCCTGCTGAGATGTACATGGTCTGGTTTTACATGATGCTAATCATCTATGCATTGAAAAATGATGTGAAATATTCCAGGTTCTAATTTCAAAACTTTGGATCTTGCAGAAATGAGTAAAAGCCCCCTTCCTGCAGGTGGACTTATTCAAGAAAAAGTGCAAATACATGACTTGCACACACACACGTGAGTGTGTGTATGACACATACGTGTCCTCCTGTGCCTAGGTGAAGCAGTAGCTAAGGTCGGACACTTCCACACTCTTCTACCTTCCAAGTTTTAGTCATCATACATTTTCAGCTGGAGGCTTGTAAAGGTTAGCTGGAAACGAGCTTATCAGTCCAGGAATGTAAGTCACAAACTTCTTCAGCTCTTAGTCTAGCATGGGAATTTGAGTGCAGAAGAAACAAAGGATTAATGGGGCTCCGATTTTTATGTCACACATGCGATATTCTGATGTCTGTTGCCGTAGATACAGCACAACCGATCCGTGAGCAGCCAGCTGACTATAACCCGCGGTTTCTTTGTACATAAAAACGGTGCTGCGGTTGTATGTGGCTAGGCTTACTTTTTCCACGAGGTGAAGGAGGTGCATGGACAGCATCTCTTGTTAGCTGGGGACAATTCTTGGTGTCCCTCTGACAGCACGAGGCCCACAGCTCGGGCGCAGAGGGGGCCACTAGGAGCCCTGGGGGTAGGGGACGGTCTGGAGAGCGTTCCTAGTGCCCCTACCGTGGCTAGGAGTGGTAGAAGGCAACTAAAGCCAGACAAACTTCCTCTCAAACCATGGAAATCCAAACAGAGGCCATATTTATTGAAATGATTAAGTCATTATGCATTTTCATTGAGTATGTTTTTGGCCTGTGAATGCAGGATTTGGAACTGCCCATTCTGCGCTTGTTTTTCCATGTCTAAGCCATTCTCGCTCCAGTCATGTTTTGTTCCAGCTACATCCTTTTCCCCCATAGGAGTGCAGTGCCCGCTGAGCGGCTGCAGTGTGAAGGAATTTGGTGCTGGAGACAGGACACTTGTGCTTCTTGTCTCACCTTTATAGCCTTGATAATATAGCCTTAAATAATTCCCAAGTCTTACAATCACTGCGACTGGCCCTACTTTACATGTTATTTTTATTATTTAAAAGGACTCCTTTACCAACACTGGTCTTTTTGGTCTTTATTAAGTGAACACTCTTCATGACAAATGTGCACTTAAATCTATTCTGTTCCATGCTGTTTTTTCCAAATACAGTCTTTTCACTTCTCTTTCTCCAAAGAGCATGAGAATGGACAAAATGTGAAGCATGTGTAAATGAAATGATGGTGTACAGCCCAGAGGAGAAAGGAGATCAATTAAAAGAAAATAATAAAAAAAGTCTTGAAATCTCTCTTATAATGGATTCAGAAGATGCCTGCTTGCTTGCTTGTTAATGTGGGTCTATTAGGACTGCTAGCTCCACTGCCTCTGTTTAGCTCTTTGTGAAGAGCTTTTCATACTGTATTTTTCAAATACAGAACTAAAACCATGCTGAGCTTTTCTTTTGCCCTGACAAGAGCTTTTATGTATGTGCAGTGGCTGCCTTGTTCTTTGCTATCTTGTTCTTCAGTCCTGGGCAAAGCTCTGTATGTGTTAGAAGCAGGCAGCCCTACCATCCTGGCATTACCTCTGGTTACTAGGAGCAGGATTTCCATGCTCCTGGAAGGAGCGACCCATTTTTTGGTTCATTATTTGCCTGTCCTTCTTGTGCTTAAATGAGAGAAATCTCTGTTTCCTTTGGGAGGGACGGGGACAAAGGAAAATAGTACCATTCTCGATAAAGAGGCTTCAGACTCTTTGTCAGTGACAAGTCAGCTGTGAATACGTATTTCCCCAAACAAACACGCGCTGTACGTATATGCTGGCGGTCTGTTACATATCCTTGACCTCAGCTGCTCTATCCAGCAGGACTGGAAGTATGCGAGGCATGCCAAGTACTCTTCTTGCAGGTACTAGCAATGATGAGTTGAGAACAAAGAGAGAAGAAATAATCACAGAGTGGTTTCTAAGCTAGCCATTTTTAAAAAGAAATGTATACATGAATATATGAATGCAGATAGGTGCATAACTAATGAAAAAGAAAGGAACTAGCTTTAACATCAACTTGCAGAGCAGCGTGCTTGGCATTGTTTTGTACCTCTTTGTACAGTCTCACTAAAGAAATCAGGAGCTGAACGGGCAAAAAGCCAGCGCTCCCTGCTCAGCCCCACATTCACCAGGACTTCCCACCGGCTTGCAGAGCGCTGCCAGGGGCCTCTTGGGGCCGCTCCGTACGTCTGGCTTACAGCCTCTGCAGCGGTCCCGTCCTCGGTAACTGGGATGTGGCGATTGGGGTCAGTGCTTTCAGCTTGGGAGGCATGCAGGACAGTGTCGGGAAGGGTGCGGTGACACCCGTCCTTTGCCCCATTCCTGGCTGCGTACCTGCCTCTGAGCCCAGTCTCTGCCACTTTGGGTGCCTGGGAAAGCCGGCACTGTGGGCCCATTTGGTGGCTGTGGGCAGAGGGAAGTCTGGATCTAGACTAGGAAAAAAGATGTGCGTTGATGCCTATAAACATATATAACTGTCTTAATAATGCGCCTAAAGTGCCCAAATGTTTCATTCATGGAAGTATGTAGCATACAAGCAGTGTTTAAATGTTCATCTCAAAATAACGCATCCCTCTTTCCTGTTTCTGCAGTGAGTACCAGCAAAAGGGCAAAGAAAGGTATTTAATTATATTGTAATTTAAATACTACTTTCATTCAAAGTAGGACTCTGTGAGAAAGGATATTTTTAGACCGAAATTTTGGAGCAGACCTCTTTTGTTGTAGTATGACGTACTTCTAATAAATCTTTCCTCCCATGTTTTGGAGATCAACTTTCAAAATGTTTGTGTCATAGAAGCTTGCTGTTTCTGTGTTTTCTCCTGTATTTGAACCATTTCGTTTTCTGTAGCTTTAGTTTTTGTTGGCTAGTTTGGGTAAGTAGTTTAGTCCAAGAACATTGGTGTGGTTTTTATCATTGTGACTGGACTCTTCTGTTAATGGTTTACTTAAAACAAAGATAGGTATTTGCTGTGGTGTTTGCTGGCCAGTCATAACTATCTGGAGTATTTCAAGTATTTCTAGGTTTTCACTCACAAGGATAAGAACATCTGTAGCCGGCTGTCCCTTTTAATGTCGTCTGCTTCTGCCTTAAATATTCCTCTTGGGATTCCCAGGATATCTGGGAAAGGCTTTTGAGACTTCAAATCACGATGAATCGTAGCCTGCCTGGGGCCACTGGCCCTAGCCGTGCCTGTGGGACAGACAGCGGAAACAGCTGAGGTTGCAGAGGTGCCGGCAGCATGATGCGAGGCTGCAGCGCCCATGGCACAGCACTGGGTATGGCCGAGCACCCGCACCTCTGCCTGCCGCCTGGGGGAACGCTGCTCCGCATCCGCAGGGGGACCGAGTGTCTCCATTCTTCTGATGCGCTGGCGGCGTATAGCAGTGCCGTACAGGGCTGCTTCAGGCTCCGTGTCCTCATGCTAGGGTAGTACAGTGAATGTTATCATTAACTGGAATGAAGTTAAACATCAACAGCAAAGAAAAGAGAACCGGGGTACGAGAGGATCCCGTGTCTGTCCATTACAGCGTGTGCACATCTTTGTTCTGCAGAAAATGTTCATCCATTTATTTAGTGTTTCAATTTATTGTAACAACCGTTAATTCTTCTGAGAAGTTATTTTTATTCCACTGGAAAACTGAAGTTAAAGCTGTCATACTCTTTATAATGGATCATAGCTGGTTTGCACTTTGCTGCCTCTCTAGATGGCCTAAATTCAGCGTCAAAGCTACTGCAGAACTCCCCTCTGTGGCATCCCAATTGTATGTGGTGAACTGTCGTTTTTGTTGTATCCCCACTGCATGCACTTAAATCCTTAAAAAGCTGGCACGTATCAGTAGAGCTTAAAAATTAATTCTAAATCAGTAAACTCGTTTATGAGTATTTACAAAGGAGTTTGGACAGGCTGAGCTGAGCGGATCATAAAGAATTGTTCATTATACAGCTGGAGAGGTGTGGATTGTGCCATGGCTCAGGCTGCAATGTAAGGCCAAATTCCTTTCCTGTGAGCTTGACTGTGTGATTGCTGCCAAGTCACAGGAGTCCATAAAGGCACTCACAAACTGATATACAGTGCAATCCATAGAGAGCATCTGGAAGGAGAAGCGTTCTGCTCGACAAAAAGGAACATTCTCTGCCACTCAGCACATGAGAGTTCACCACTTGCAAGCCTTTGTATCTGGTATTTAATGTCCCCAAGCTAGTTTGAAAATAATTGCTCTTTTCAAATAGCCTATATAACCTGAAGTGAAGTGAGATGATTAAGATAATTTATTTTGGTTATTTTGCTGTTTGAAAGAAATGGTTAATTATGATACAGAGCAAGCAGACACCAAGCTAGGTAAATTGGCTTGTAACACATGTTCTTCGGTTTTCTCTTAGAGAGAAAAATGTGTTCTCTGTACTTCATTCTAGCTTCTGGCTTTTATCACTGACAACACAGGAACACAACCTGCCTCAAAGCACTGCCCCGGAATGTCAGCCCTTGCCTCAGCGAGCTCCATGCCCCAGCAAGCCGGCGCAGCAGCGGGCTGGTCCCGAGCACCAGCCCCGTGAGTGTGGCTCGGTTCTGCAGGGCCACACGGGGTGCCAGCAGCTCAGCAGCCCTTTTCCTCCTTGACCAGGTTCTCCGGGGAGAAGGAACATGCAGAAACAAGAACAGGAAGGACTTTGCAGAATCACAGACGAAGTGCCGCTTGCAATTCTCTTTTTAGGTTTTCCAAGTGATGACAGAAATGTTAAATTTTTCTTCTCTTGCTTTCAGACTGCATTTTTCAACATTTTCAGCCTCTTTATTTGTCTTTCATCTCCCGAGAAAATTTGAATGAAGATGTAAATGAAACATGAGCGTTTGACACCACACATGGATCCAGAAATGTGTATTTAACAGCGCAGGGCTCACTAGGAAGGAGCCAGGCAAAATTTTCTGAGGGCTGCGAAGAAACTTTCTTGCTGTATGTGTGCATACCTTAGCCCGCTCTTACCAGTTTTAATGCCATGCCCCAGAGGAGCATACTTCAACATAAAAAGAAAAGATACAACATTGAAAATACGTAATTTCAGCCTGTAGAAACGAAAAGCCAAAGCACTGTAGATAAGACCAGGTATAACTATGAGCAGCGTTGTACCAGGAACCACAGTCCACAGAGCTCCCAGTCACTCGAGGACCACCAGCACTGTCACCCAGCTCAAACCTTTGACAAGTCTTGGGCCATGCCCTAGCTCCCTACAGCAGGACAGCATCCCAGGCCATGTTCCAGTGCATTCAGCACAGCTCGGCTTTTGTTTCCACAGCCATCAAGTAAGTGCCACGCTCGCCTCCAGTTTCAGGTGCTTGTGAGGCCTTTACTGAGGCGGTGGAACTCGGCGGGGTCGGTGCCTGTTCCCTGAGCAAGGCTCTCACCTGTCGGAGCTCTTCCCCACTAGGTAAGGTATGCGAGCTTGGGCCTGCCCGCAGCCCGCGCTCCGTCAGGCCGCACGCTGTCCTGCTGGCCTGCGGGAGTAAGTCGGGCCCTGCGACTCCCACAGTAAGTTTTTTTCTGAGTAACTTGAAAAGTATTTAAGCCCTTCATTCACATCCATAAAACAACTCATTCACCGCGGCTCTGCTGGGCAAGGTTTCTGCTTACTTTGGGTCCAGTATTGCCTCTCTGGAAGAATGCCTTTTTCAAGGTCTCGGTCACCTTCAGTTTGATTTCAGGCATAAAATTAATCTAGCAGTAATTCTGAAGCCAAGTGAAAAGCAATAAAAATATTTTGTCTAAGGGAACTTGTTTCAGAGATAAAATTAATAATCTCAGAAAGCCAAGTTTACTGCTTAGGCAGAGCGCACTAGCTGTTCTCCTTCAGACAGAGGCCTTTGGCAAAACATTACTTTGTCTATCCACATCTTTTTTTTCCCCTCCTTTTGAATCCAGACTTCTTCTCTTTTGGGAATCTGTTCTTGGCTCAGAAAATGCCTCTCTGTCCCCAGCTCTTTTCTCGCTTTAGTCTCGTTAAAAGCATTGTATGAATTCTCACACTTCTCACTCTGCTTCTAACTTGCTCTTGTTTCAGCTGAAGGTCTTTCTTTTCCTTCCTGCAATATTCCCTTTCACATACCCCCTCTCCTTTTTTTCTTCCTCACAACTGCATCTATTGGTTCTAGAATTCCAATTGCCAGGACTGCCATTTGCAAGTCAGGCAATAAATGTGCTTTTTAGTGGCACTCTGTAACGCTTTGCAGTACTGGGAGCTGTGCGAGCACAGAACCATCTCGGTGTGTTGAGACTTTCACCCGTTCTTCGCTGCTGCAGGAGGAATCCCTGTCTGCTGTCCGATACAAGGGCAGACGTAGTGCTAGTTCAGTGGTCTTTGAAAACCAACCCAGGTTCTCTGCCATTGCTTTTACTAGCTTGCACTGAGCACAGACCCCCAGGAAGGAGATGTCTGCACAGACAGCTGGGGATCTCCTTTGTACAGGAGAGAGATGAAGCTAAAGTCAGTTTGGTGGTGCCAGTTCTGTATTTCCTATTGCAGCAGTCATGTAGAGGGTGTAGCAGAAGTGGGGCTGAAATGTATGGTTCCCTGACCAATCCTTAACATAACAACTTCTGGACCCCTTCAAAAATCACACAAATTAGGCTATAAAAAAAATCAAAAATGCAAGAAGAAAAATATAACAATACAATAATACCAAGGAGCCACAAAGTTTTGTTTGGTATGCCTTTTCTTATACTGATTTCCTCTTCATTTTGCAGAAGTCACTCGTAACTTGCATTTGCTTTCTCTCCAATGGCAGAACCAGCAGAAAGGGGCAAAGTTGAAACCTGAAGGATGTACATTTGATTCTCTGCTCTGTCAAGAGGTTTCCTAGCTGGTCATGGACATGTCATTTACATCTTTGCGACTTGACAAAAAACGGGCTCCTTTCCATCTCAGAGGGCAATGATAGAGCTGCAGCTGACCAGGTAATAAGACAAGTACTTCTAAGAGGTGCTTCAGTTGTGGTTTTAATCCTTGGGCTTTTAATGGGACTTGCTGTATGTAAGTGCTGAGATGTGCTTTGGGGTTTTGTGTACTTGTTTTATATATGCATACGTATATACACATAAAAGCTGTATGCATTTGTATAATTTATCAGAATTATTTTGGTAGAGCTGTGTGGGTTCTTGTGCATTGCTTATCTAATTGCATTCACTGTTAATAGCCTCCTTTCTTAATTAACATAAGGTTCTTTTAGAGAAGCGAATGATGGGAATGATGTCAAAAGGGCTCACTGAAGAAGAAAGACAATCAGTTCTAATATGGTGGTATAGTGGATGAGAAAATGGAAGGACGTAACAGAAGTTCAGCCTGGGATACATCTCTTCATTCCTAAGGATCTTTAGAGAAGCAGAGATGAAAATGAACTTTGAAGTTCTGTACAGTAGGTTAGGAAATAAGTCACAGTCAAGGTGAAGGAGGAAAAAAGGGCTTAGAAAATACGATAGAAGTTATTTCCAAATGAGAGGAACACTGAAGTGATTGCTAGAAAATAAGAGCAGAAATCTGACCGCAAGGGTGATAACTGTAGAAAATTACATGAGCTTAATGAAACCATAGTGGTAAATTTCAGCACACACTAACCGACTAAATCCTGACAATTAAAATGTATTTGAGTTAACTAGCAGGTTCAGAGCTGAATTGGGAACACTTCCAATAGCTTGAAAAAGAAAGATAATAAAAGAAGTGCCAATTTTTCAGAATGTTTAGGAAAGGAACAATCTTTCATATACTGATCTTGACCAAAAAAACAAGCACCACAAAAACCTTCTTACACATTGTTTGGAGAACTCCCAGTGCACAGTACATTACAACATAGAAGGAAGGGTGAAACGAGAGAATGGCTTCTCACTTAGCAGATGCGGGAATTCTGTCAAACTCATTGTCATGGAGGTGCAATTAGTCATGTTACAGCCAAAATCATGGTCTTTCTGAAGTCAGTAATAAAACTCCTGCAGCCTTCCAAGGAACCCAGATCTCACCCGTTATGTATGTGTTGATGCATAGTTTCCACTGAAGGGACCTCAGCCAAGAAGCTAAGTGAAGCGTGGAATCTGAATGTGGAGAGTACAAATGGCAAACTCCATTTTAAGGAGGAAAAGCACACTGTAGAGTTTCAACTCATTAGAGAAAAACATTTATAAGCTTATGTGCCTCACACTCCAGATTTCCTCATTTTCTGATTCTGTTGCTATGACAGCCATAAAATTCCAGGATTTTAATGCAGCAAAGGGAAAGTCAGGTGCGTAACTCTGGGTCAATCAGTTGTCTTGTTGCCTGACAGTGAACCAGGTTTGGCATTCCTGAAAATCAGCCCAGTTCAGGTATGCCATCAAATAGGACCTGGGTGTCTAACCAGAGAGATGCAGGTTTGAACATCTCAGCCCGCGTTCCCAGCACCTGCCACGTCTGTAGAGCTGCAGCACCGGGTTGGGGCTCCCGGGGGTTCCCGGGGCGCAGGCTCAGCACGAGGCAGACCGGCACAGCCCGAAAGGGTCTATAGAAATGGGTGATTTTCCTGCCCCAGCTGTAAGGAATGACACCAGAGGTGAATCAAACCTATAAGCTATTATCTATCATTATGGAAGTTGACCACAAACATAGTGGTTCTTCAGGAACCATTTTTAAAAAAAAAAAAAATTATTATAGTATGAATGGAATTTTCATTCCTCTTTTTATTTTTTTTTTTTTAACTAAGGCTAAGAACTAGCTCTTTGGAAACATCCGCCCAGTTCCCTCTTTCCCCTGCCATTAATTCAGGCATTTTCTGTGCAACATGCAGGCAAAGAAAGAATAAAGAAAGAGCAAACAGAACATAGCATCCTTCAGCTGCAAAGATGTGGTTGTGCAGGCTCCCAAGCTTTCTTTAGTTTCTAATAGCAACCACAAAATGTCTTCAGCTATGGCAAGCAATGCTTCAGTCCTTTTGTTGGGAAATGTTTGAAGTACCTTATCTTCCTGCTAGGCTGTTGAAATGGCAACATCTTATGAACTATTGTAATCAGTTAAAAGAGTTCATATCTACATTTTTCAGAGCCTTTTCCTTGACTGTTCCCTTACAGAAAGGGCATTCTTTGGATTAATGAGTTGAAATTCACTTTCAGAATTGCAGACATGTAAATGCAATCCTAAAACTGGAAAAACACTGTATAGAAATAAATTGGAGATGAAGGGACTCAGCTTTCTGTTTCTCAATTCTCTTTTAAAATTCAGATTCGTTGCACGTTCACTGAACAAAACTTACAAGTAGGTGTAACTTTTGGAAAGTTTGATAACATTTTATAGAAATTACCTACTTTAACAATAGGCTAATCCCAGTGGAACTAATTATCTCCATTGAAGTCCGTGCAAGTTTTACTAGTGAAAGTATTGTAGATATAAAACTTGCTGGAAAATAAAAAGCAACAGGAAAAGAGGACAGATAATTCCAGCAAAGCAGGAACTGGTTCTCACATCGGAATTAAAGTCCCACATACAGACACAATGCAGTCAAGATGCTGAAGTCTCCATAGCTCCTGCTGGGAAGCTTCCAGACACCGGACAAATGATGGATGGGGTTGCTGCGTAGCTACCCTCTCCCTGCAGGAGATGCCCTGTGGATCCACCCCCGATGCAGGCAGTGAACAAACATTATCCGGGAAGGTTGCTGTTAACAGACCTGGTTAACCAGTAGCATCAGCTTAAGTGTTAGTAAACATAGGGTTGTTTTTATAATCGTGCGGACAGGAAGTTCATAACTTGCATGACAAGAACCAAGGAGGTAGCAGACCTCAAGCACCAGGCATATTTCAGTGGGTGCTCATTCTTTCCTACTCCTTTTCTGCTGTCCTGTTCCAAGCTACATCCCAGTTTAACAGTAAATATTGAGACTTGCTTCGAAGTTGATAGTCCTTGATGGAAACATCAATTCCCGCTGTATATTTCCCATTAACTTAAGCTGACATCACATCTGAAGTACCTCAGAGGCACACTGATGCACCCGAAGCAGCTCACAGGCTATGGGTTTTAGAAGGTTTGTACAACTGGACCTCACTGGGACCATCGGTAGTGGGAGATGAGGGGTGGTTCTGGGCACAGGATAGGGAGAGAATAAATTGGCAGTGAAACATTTGTTTCCATATACGTTGGCTGAAAGGAAGGCAATTAGAATGCAGGCATCAACAGGTTCTTTATTACCGCAGTGCAATCTGTTGGGGTTTTTTGTCCCTGAAAGCTTTTAGCTAATGCTGCAGAGCTTTCTGCCTGTGCTGATTATTTTAGCAACAGCAAAAACGATTTAGAGAAAAACTGAAAGAATTAAGGAACCCACCTTTGGCTGTCTGATAGATTTATATTTACAATTTAGCTGAGTGTTACCCAGAGCAAAATCTCTCACAGCCTGTATCTGTACTGGGCAGAGCGGGCAGGGCGGGGAGAGGAGCAAGGCTGCGTCCCTGCTGGGTGCCGGGGCTGTCGGTGCGCTGCAACTGCCTGTGGCAGCCGGGGAACGAGTGTCCTCCTCAGCACAGGTCTGCTGCTTGCACTGGCACCGCTCCCTTGAAGTTCGTGTCCCTGCCAGAGCGGAGGAAGCAGTAGCAGAAGCACTCCGCCAGTGGCCTGGCTGCAGCACACTTGCATCTGGTCTGTGCTTCAGTTTGGGGTGACCTCTGTCGCTCCTGTTGTCGTGGCAGGGTTTTGGGAGACAGTGAGAGTCTTATTCATTCATGCATGCTAATTACGAGATGGAGACTGGCACTAATCTTCTGAGAACAGTTGGCTCTTTTCCAAGGAACTGTAAACAGACTGCCTGAAGTCATGAAAAGAGCTTAAAAAGGATATTTATATTGATATTTCATAGCTGCCAGTACAGTGCATGGGACCTGGCTTTGAAAAAGGACAATTCTGAAGCAGTGTAACTCACAGCAAATTTATAGGGTTTATTTCTGCTGCAGTCAGTTTCCATGGGCACTGGTTCTTGTTTCACATCTCCCTATGTCCTCAAAACAACTGGGAGAGAGAGGGGACTGATTAAAGTATGGATTAAGAAGCATTGATGCAGCAAACAGTGTAAGTCCCTTTATTTAAAGACACTTCTAGAGACTTTTCCTGAATATCTCCAGGTTATCTGCAAAGCTGAAGAAATAGAGCCCCCCCAACACACAAGAGCTCAGCAATGTATATGAAAGCTTTTTGAAACTGAACATACAAAATGCCCAAGTATTTTTCTTCCTCTTCTGTCTAATTGCACATTGTAACTTTCTGGAAGAGTTAATGTTTAGGAGATTCAGTTCATATAAATCAGTATAATTCATTTGGATTTTAAACATTTTAGTTCATCTTATGTATGTGTTAGATAAGCAAATAATAGGTGAGATAAATGCAGTGATTGCTCTTCCACAGCTCTAAAATTCCATTGGGATCACATGAAAAAGCTGTTAATGCGTAAGAAGCTAATCATCTGCACGTGGTACCAGAAGAAGATAAGGAGTAAGAATAATATGACAGCAGTTTTGTGCATTTGCTTTGTGGTTTGGTAGCACAAGGCTGGCCTTGTAAAGGCGCTAAGCATGGTAAAACTTTTGAATATATATTTAACTTCCAGCATAGCAGTACACGTGTAGTACTGAGCATGAAGAGAGCCCCGGAGTCTCTCCGGTCTGATCTCCCATATGCACGAGCCGTCCCAGTTTACTCAGTTACCGGTGCACTGAGGTTTGTGGAAGAGGTTGTCAGGCTGAGAAAAGTATGCTCTTGATTTGAATGTGGGGAAAGATGAATAATCCCTCATTTTCCTTGGTGGATTTTCAGGGAATAACCGCATTCACCACTGAACGTATCTGTGCACGCCTTTTAATTGTCTGCCTGGTAGTAGCTATGATAAACAGTCTTCTGGGTAGCAAGGGGGTTATTGGCATGTTTAGTGGCAGGCAGGTACAGAAATGCTTTCTGGTTTGGTGCAGATTCATTACGTCAGCTTTTAGGTCATTTGTACTAGCTAGGAAACAGAGGATTGACTTATTTTTCACTAGTGAATGTTCACGGTCACTGACTGGGTTAACCTGATTGCTGTGAAGACAGGGATGAACGCTGTACTAGCAGATTTCTTCCCTGCGTCCAATGTTTGGGGTTTCACACTTGGCAAACAGCTGAGCCTTGTAACCAGCCCTACAGACAGGCACGCTCTCCCTTCCTCTATTTAGTTCATTTCAGATTTTTCTCAGCTAAAAAAGCACCTCACTGATTTTACACTGAGACTTTGCTTTGTATGAGGTGTTAATAACTACATTTCAATTTCCTTCTTCTCTTAAATTATATAGTTGGTTCTACTTCTGTTAGAACTTTAATTTTATTGCGAGTCTTATTTCTTTTATACAGGGTATGAAATTGAACGCTGAGGTGGCCATTCAGAAACAAAAATTATTCTTGTAAGTGCATCATAGTTAGTAAGTATGTGTGACAGAATAATCTTATAAAAGCTGATTACCTCAATTATTAATAATTAGGATTTATGAGTTAAGTAATATGCTGCAACCGTATCCAATTTCTTGGCAATTTCATATGGAAAGTTAAGACATAATTTTAGAAAGAATTCTCTGTGTGAATTTTCTTTATAATTACCACATAAGGCTGTGAAATCCTAAGTGACAACTGAACTAGCATTTTAGGTTATGCCTGTGGCTTTTCCGTGCGTGCTTTGGTTGTTTGAAGTTGGTGTGGTGATTTGAAGTTTTGTCTCATTGGTGAGACATGCATATTTGTCAGTTTTAATTTCAGTGCGCCTTGCTTCATTTTATTCTTACTAATTTTTTTGTTTTTCCTGGATTTTTCTGGCAGAAGAATTTATTTATCTAAAGTTCATGCATGTGTACATGTGGTTGGATGAGTAATAAAGCAATTTTAATCTACACTATTTTTTTTCCAATTCATTGATACACGAACTCTTGAAGTCTGGAGAAAAGAGCAATTAAAATTCTAACAATTTTTTCTTTTTTTTGGGGCCCTTCTCCCTTGAAGTTCAGCCAGGAACTTAAGCAGGTGCCTGTCTTTAAATAAGCAAGTGGTTTTGCTGACTGGCGTTGGAAAATTTGTGCTCTCAAAGTTAGGCATGTATTGATGCACTGGCGTGTGTTACAGCCTGTGTGCAGCCACGTCTGGCACCTTCTCCTCCATCCCCTTACTCTCACGTGTCCAGGGCACAGTCGGTTAGCAAGCCTCTGCAGTAGTTTGCCTTCAAGTCTGGTGACAATCTTCCTTGTTACTACAATTCTCTCCTCACCTCTGCAGTAGTTTGCCATCTAGTCTGGTGACCGTCTTCCTTGTCACTACAGTTCTCTTCTTGTCCATAACTAAATTCCTGTCTTGTAACAAACACGGCTATCATCTCAGCTTTCAAACTTCCCAAGAATTGGTCTAAGATTTGGCATCTGCCAAACAGAAACCTGGTGGCATTTTTTGGTTAAACATACTCTCACAGAGATGAACCAACCCCCCTTGTTCCTGCCAACTGTAGTGACTCAATTGGTTTTCTAAATCTGGGAGTATTTCCTACCCCATGGACAAAGCTGTCAGCGCTCGTACAGGGACTGTCTGTGCCACAGCTGCGTAGCACACCCATCCCTGCATCCCTCTCCCCATGGCCCCAGAACTCCCTGCTACAAACCCCTGAGTCTAGGGCCCTAAAGAAAGCCCCTCCAGGTGGTTGCTGGGTGGCAGAGCTCCGCCAGCAAAGCATTCGCCATGCGTTGTTGCTGTTGTGTGCTGTAAAACAGATCGGCCATAGGCCCGGGTCTCCACATTAAAGCTTTGTGTGCTACTCTTTTTAGGCTGAAATCTGTGGAGAAATCAAGTTTGCATCTTTCAGGTGACGGCAGCCGTGGCAGCCTGGTGGGAGGAAAGGTGTTCAGCTTAACAAAGCATCCGCTGGCCTGAGCTGCTTGGCTGTTTCCTGGAGCTCAGTGAGATGTAAATGACCTGAGTGCTTCACAGCTGTGGGTGGCAGAACGGCTGAGAGTGAAGGCCAA
Source organism: Cygnus olor (assembly GCF_009769625.2). Classification (NCBI taxonomy): domain Eukaryota; kingdom Metazoa; phylum Chordata; class Aves; order Anseriformes; family Anatidae; genus Cygnus; species Cygnus olor. The sequence goes on along the minus strand of NC_049177.1, from coordinate 25,818,452 downwards.
GATGAACAGCCATAGGTATGCACCACACGTTCTTCAGCGCCTGATTTTCCCACCTGCAACGCTCTGGGTTGGAGAGTATCCCAGGGCCAGGATCCAAGCATCCTCAAGTATTCAGGGTATTTCTGTTCTGCCATTCCTGGCAAGATGCATTGCACAGGGATGGAAATCAGACCTGGATTCCAACTTCCCTGCGTCTGAGGGAAGCCCAACAAGTAATTCAGTTTTGAGGTTTAAGGCTAGGAAAGCAACAATTCTAAATTGTTATTTTGACAAGTAATCGTGGAACTAAATAAATACTTGTGCTGAATGCTCTGCGTACTGTGACATGATGGCTTGTAAAACAGATTGCCAGCTGGAACCCTGCCTGCAGCGAGCCTCCTGCCCTGGTCAGAGCGGTGCTGGGGCAGTCAGCACTCGTGTCCTGGGTGCTCCCCATGACCTGTGGGTGTCCCCCAGTCTCGGGGCCTCATCTGGGACCTGCCTGCAGGCGAGGGGCCGAGTAAGCGCTGCCCCCACACAAAGCACGTGTTCAGCTTTTCTTCTTAAATCCTACTCAGTTCTAGGTTACCTAAAACACAGATTTTGCTGTCATTTGCCAGAATTGCCAGTAAATTCACTGTTCATTTCCCATTTTCTTACCAGAAAGCCACTCCCAGCTTTCTCCCAGCATTTGAGCACCCAGTGAAGCGGTGACAGCTGCACTAAGGCTAAGGAGCGGCTGGGTGAAATTCTGGTGTCCCCCGGGGGCTGAGGAGGTGGCAGGGCGGCACCACGGCTGCCCACAGCACCTGGCACCGCGTGAGAGATGAGTCCTTGTGCATTCCTCACAGGATTACCGCAAGTGGTAAGCTTTGAGGAAAGGCCTCGAGCACCTGCGGGCTGACCAGCTCTTCCATCTATCCAGACTAGTCTAGGTGTTGCCCTCTCCACAGAACTTAGGCGCTTTGTGGACCTGGCAGCCCACGGGACACGCATCTTTACGTTAACGCCGGGGTAAATTAATTCGTGTTTTGGTGAGGTGCGCCTTCGTTTATTCACCGTGAGGCCCGCGCTCTCTCAAAGCCGGCGTTTCACCAGCCCGCGGGGCTCTGCGGTGCCGGCTACCGGGGCCGGGCTCCCCGTGGAGCGCCCGTGCCCCGCCGCCAGTACCTGCGCGGCGCAGGCCCGCGCTCCGCGGGCGGCGAGGGCGGAGGGCAGGGGAGGGGCCGGGCGGCGGGGCCGTGCCGAGCCGTGCCGGGACAGCCCGGCGGCGGCCGCAAAGGGCTGCGGAAAGGCCGCGACCGAGCCGCAGGTGGGGCGGGAGGCGGCCGCCGTAACCCAGCCCCCCCTCCCCAAGCCGGGGGGGGGCGCCGCGATGAGGTGAAGCCGCGGGGGGGGCCGGGGCGGCGGGCGGGCCGCGGCCGGCAGCGGGGCGCTCGCAGGTGGGAGCGGAGCCCGGCGGCAGCCCCCGCCCCGCCGGCGGGGAGCGCGGCCCCGGGGGTGCGGGCGAGCCGGGGCAGCTTCTGCCCGTGCCGGCCCGTCCCCTCCCCCGCTGGCCCGGCGCCCGCCGTGCGGGGTTGCGGCGGTGTGCCGAGCCGTGCCGAGCCGTGCCGCTTCCCCCCGGGCGAGCTGCGGGGCCCGGCGCGGGGCAGGACGCGCTGCTTCCGCCTGGAGGCGGCGGCGAGGAGCCGGCGATGGACGGGGGCAGCGAGGCCGAGCTCGGCGGCAGCAGCGCGGCGCCGCTGTGGAAGAGGAGGGCGACGCCGCGGCAGCACGCCCGGGGCAAGCCCCGGCCGCAGTCGTACCAGAGCCCCAGCGGGGTGCTCGTCACCGACTTCCCGGTGGAGGACAGGTGCGCCTTCACCGTCACCCAGCCCGCAGAAACCATCAGCACCCGCCCGGGCGGCGCCGCGCCCCGGAGGGCGCCCCCCTGCTTCAGCTCCGACACGGGATCGGCGTCCAACGGGACCCTGCGGCCTCCCAGCTGCCCGGCCGCCTGCCCCGAGCAGCCCGCTCGCCTCCTGGCGCTGGTCTCCACCGGCCCCCTCGGCATCGCGGCGAACGGCGCGGCCGCCCCGGCGGGCAGGCAGCCGGCTCGCGGCTCGTGGAGGGCCCCCGGCCCGCCGGCCCTCGCACCGCAGCGGGACCGGAGCGCCTCGACCCCCGGCCCGCCGCCCTCGCCCGCCGCAAATGCGCGGTCCCCGGCCAACAGCGCGGCCGTGCTGCCCTGGCAGCCCAGCCAGCCTTATAAAAACCCCGAGCAAGTGCCAGCGGGGCCCGCCGCCGTTTCCCGGGCGATTTCCCCGGAGCGAGACTTAACTCCTCAGGGCCCGGCCCCCGAGGGCCACCTCACGGAGCAGCCGTCCATCATCCTGAGCACGAACAGCCCCGCCGCTCTCAAAGTGGGCAAGCAGCAGATCATCCCCAAGAGCTTGGCTTCCGAGATAAAGGTGACGAACAAAAGCGGCAGCCACAATGCAGAGACGAACAAGAGAGTGCTCAAGGTCCGCAGCATGGTGGAGAGCCTCAGCGTGCCCCTGGTAGCCGACGCCGAGGAGGAGGCCGAGGCTGACCTGGACAGCTCGGGGACGCTGAGACGCGGCTTGCGGTCTACGTCGTACCGGAGAGCTGTAGTGAGCGGCATCGACTTCGACAGCTCTTCCAATTTCAAGAAAAAAAACAGGATGTCTCAGCCGATACTTAAAGCGGTTGTTGAAGATAAAGAGAAATTTTCTAGCTTGGGGAGGACAAAGGTAAGTTACGTTGACCGGTGAGTGATAGATTGCTTTGAGTGTTGTAGACTACACGCTAGAACAATGTGCAATCTCTAGTTGTCCATAAATGCTAGTTTTCACTCCTGTTTTTTGCTAGCAGCAGCCTTTTTGTAGTCATTGATGAGTCCCACAGATGACTTACGTGTGGTGCTTCCAAAGTGAAGTGGCAGAGACCTTAGGGACGCAGTTCTGTTGAAATCTAGGCAGCTCAAAAATGTGGTAATAGCAGCCTCATGCTTGCGTTTCCTGCTGGATTCCCCAGCACATTTAGGTTTAGTTTCACAATCAAATTGATATTATAAAACCTGTTCCCCAGAAAGTAGTAAACACGAAAAAAAACAGAGTCAAATTGAGTTTATTATGTCCTGGCTGTGAGAGAAAACGGACCGACAGAAAAATAAACTTACACCCTACGCTGGCTGAGACATTACTTTAAAAGTACTTAAAAAAAATCAGAATATGGTTTTTAAATTGACAGACTCCACTTCGATGATCTTTTTTGTGGCTTAATTCCAACACCTGCAAGTTACTGTTTTTTTAAACATCCTGGTAAATTTCTGAAGAGTGTTTTGGAAATGTGTTATAAAGTACTCCAGGCAAAGGGCTAATGCTGTACCTGTTAAAATAATTATCAGCTTTTTGACAATTTTTAGCCAAATTAAAAATTACAGACGCTCTTGTGAAAATGGGACAAGTGCTGAAATAGCAATAGATCAAATCCTGAACTACTCCTGAGAAAGGAGCTTTTTGGGTTTCGTTTTGGTAGTAGACTTTTATCAGTAACAGCAAGAAGTTGTTTAAAGTAGGATGCTGTGATATTGCCCTGTCTTTACACACCAAACTCTTTCTGCCAGTAGCACTCTTGAAATTGACTACATAGACCCAGCTTGTTGCACCAAAACAACTGTTTTATTTCAAAGGTTTGTCTTGGTCACAAAACGTTCATTTACAAAGTGCTTAATGTGGTTGTTCTTTGCAGAGTGTGTAGAAAGCTTTAGACAGCTACTCAGATCCACTCAGGTCACCTTAGAGCCTTGCAGCAAAGCCCAGAGACAGTGAAATGAGTTACAAGTTCACTGAGCTCTTGTAAAGTTAGTACATGTTATGCTTTTGAAAGCATAAGAACAATAAAACATTCGGGACAAATATATATATATATATATAAACAACATGTGCATAGAAAAATCTGTGGTGGCTTTTCAGTTTCTCTGATGAAACAGTTGTTTTCACAAATACTTCTCCAACATAAAAGGTTTATAGATTAGGGCCTTTAATTTGGAATAAAGTGGAAGTTCTTGTTATTGTTGATTATTTTGCTTTCTTCTTTTAATGTGTATATCTTTCCTCTTAAATATTAGAAGAAAACGCTGAAAGGACAAGGGACATTTGATGGGGAAGGTAAGCCCTTTTCTGTACAGACTTGATGGTATGCTCAATCACAAGAGAAGTTAACTTAAATACCATTTTGCACAATTCTTTAATACTTGGTCAAAGACTAAGTACCTTGTTTTTCAGTAAATTGATTATAATATGGAACCATAGTTTTGGCACTGGGTATATTTCAATGAATATTTTAATGAATATGGAATGGCAGGTTACAAATATGTTTTTGTTTGAAGGGTTTCTTCTCAAATTAGACTCTTGTTCCTCTTAAAAGAATTGGTTGATGTGTCTATCTCAGCCCTAACAGCTCTATAGAATTACATAGGTAAGGCTTTCCCTCCAGCTGGGACTGTCTTCCTGCCTGTTTCCTGTAACTCCTGCCAGGTGTGAGACAGCTTTTGTGGATCAGCGTAGGGGTTGAGGGTCATCACCTGCAGCAGATACCTGAATTGTTATTCTCAAAGTTCAAGGTTAATGCAGCTTTTTCCCCCTTTTTGTCATAAGCAAAAATGCTGGGACCACTGGAGTGAATTTCTTGACTCCTTAATCCTTTACTTTTCTTGTTACCTAGCCTTCAAGCTCAAGTGTCAGAGGAACACTGCCCATGTATCTGCCCTTTTATGTTATTCGTTAATTCAGAGTTTTGTCAAGTTTGTTGCTCTTCCCAGTATTCCAGCACAAAAAAACTTGCCTGGCAGTAAGTCCATAGAGGTGTGATGGCAGTTTTGCCATCATGAGAAATGGGAAGGGAACGTTCCACATCTCTGTCTCTGCCATTGTTGTAACTGAGTTAATGCTGGCAGTACTGAAACAGGTGAAAAGCGCGTTTCATTTTCAGATTCATAGGCCCTATGCTTATTCAAGCAACCTTTGAAGTTTCTGTTTTGAATAGTTCTGACTTGAGACTTCTGAAGATTGGGCTATTTCGTTCACTTAGTGAAGTGCGAAGAGAGTATTTAAAGCTGCCAATAAAAGTAGACGTGTATTGGACTTACAATGGTCCTTCCGATTAAAATAGCCAGACCTCCGGATTAGTGACTCTGCTCTACTGACATGCTTGTTCCGTTCTTAAATTGCTGGCTAATTATGAAACATTGTACAGCAAACCAAGGAAGAAAAAATTGTTGTCTGTTTTTTCTTGACAAAGGACACATCTGTTCTTTAATTCAGTCAGTGTGGATCTTTTTTGGTAGTGGTACAGTGATCCATTGTTACTGTACTGCACCATTGTCCATCCTAAATAAGATACTATCTTTGTCTTTTGGAGTTTGTGAGCAGCACATTGACGTTTTCGTTTCTTTCATTGTTTAAATGTTACTTAATTTTTTTTGAAAGCAGCTAAGCTAACTTTCTAGCAATTAATGACATACTATTGTTGTTTTATAGAAAATAATGTGTTATATCAGAACTATAAAGAAAAAGCTCTGGACATAGATTCTGATGAAGAGTCTGAGCCCCGAGAGCAGAAATCAGATGAAAAGATTGTTTTTCACTATAAGCCCCTGAGATCAACGTGGAGTCAGCTGTCAGTTGTGAGTATTAAGTCATTGCACAGCCAGCCAAACGGTATCTGAGACTGTACTGAAACAAGTCCTTTTACTTGCTACTGGAATTTTCAGCTCAAGTTTTTCATCTTTTTTTTTTTTCCCTTGCAAAATATAAGGTGGTATATTCTCTTATCAACACAAGGTATTCTGGATATTCTTTTAGCAACAGATTTGCAACTGCTCAAATGTTACTAATCCAAATCTTGGGCTCTCACTTTAGCTTTTACTCGGGTTTTGTGTAAGGTAACTCCAGCAGCTTAAAAATGCATAAGTCATGTTTTCTCCATCAATTTTAGTAGGTGTAGACTCATGTTCCTGCCAGAATCGTTTTCTCTGGTTCCCTGACATCTCTCGTTTTCATTTGCTGGCAAAAGTGTTTGTAGGCTCACGTCGCCATGCAGCAGACTGGTTAGAGGATCTGATTTGAAATTAACAAGAAAAAAATGTCAATGTAGTTTACAGTGAAATTAAATAGAACTTTGAAATGCAAAGGAATTTGGATTCCATAATCTTAGGCTTTAAGATACTTTTTTTTTTAATATGTGCTGGATGGAATAATCAAGCACAGCTCTTTTGTTTGCATATTCAGTTTAAGACTTTGTACTTTCCACAGTCCCCAGAAATGGTGGCTTAGGCCTTGCCTGATAATGGTGGCAGCCAGGCCGGTGCAGGTCCTTAGAAAAGGTAGGAATTAGGCTAATGTCTGTCACTGGATCTGGCTGTTCTGAATGAGGCACTACCAGAAAGCCTTAAAAGGTAGGTTTAACTCCTAACAGCATGTAAACTTGGAGTGGAATATGTGCTTTATGGTTCCTTTCAATAAGTTGGGAGTGGTAGGGATCAAACCTTAAGTAGCATTTAGTCCTTTTTTTGTTCTTCTTTTGACTAAACTTATTTCATAAGAACAACATGAAAATCCTGATCAATTATTGGTCTTTGTTTTACATACAAGACTATAAAATGAACTTTCTCAATTGCATTGCTTGCGAAGACACAAATTTAGCGATTCTTCTAAAAAACAAAACAAGCAAGAAAACACCATAATTCACTAAAAACGTGAATTCTGTTAAAAAGCTTTAATTAGTTATGAACAAGTTTCTGCTGAACTGCTCTCAGTTGCTACAAGCCAACTCTAAACTGATTGACTGCATATATGTAATGGTAAGCATTTAAAAAAGCTATTCAGATGGTAGTATTCTGCTATTGTTAGCAAAGCCTATTTAGCACATGCAGCGGGTTTTTCTTAGTAGCATTGTTAAACAAAGTAGCATTGAGCTCTTTCAGTCATTACTGTGATCTTGCTAGCATCCCTGCTGCTAAGCTGGAAAATCAATGATACTAAGTGATAATTCCGTAAGCTTTCCTAGCATGCGTAATTTTGAGACCAAAGAAAGAGTAAAAATTCTGTGTTTCTGTGGTTAGTTTTATCTTTTGATCATTTCTGTGGTTTCTGGGGATAGCCATAAATATATATATATATTTAACTTGTAGAATGTAGAACCTTTCATCTCTATATATGACATAGGAAAGGATTGTTATCATACCACATGATCACCTAAAATATTTGACAGTTGGGGCCATTAGTTGTGTATACCCTAATAAACGAGTAACTAATGCTGAATAAGATCTGCAGGCTATTTAGGCTGTCTGTTCAGAAGAGCTGTCTGAGAGATGCTGACAGTCTTGCAGTTCAAGGTATTGAAATACGAATACCTCATTGATTCAGTAATTATAAAGAAGCCAAGACAATGTGGTTTTAAAAATATTTGCTTTGAATTTTCTTTCAACGAATTGAGTATTCGAAATGTAGTTAGTTTTGCTTAATACTGCAAAAAAGTTTGTTTCTAATGAAGTCAAATTAGTATTCTTCTGCCTTCTAGGCAAACTAGCAGTTAAATGCTCAAGAGCTGGAAAGAATGTTATTCAGTAATAATAATAATTGTGAAAACACTAATTTGTCTTGAGACCAAAGCAGTACAAAGACTGGCTCAGTAAGAGAACCATTGGTGTATCATGCTCACGGTTACACGAACCAGACTTGTTCTTTCCCATTTCGAATGTGGCAAACTTGCTTAGTGTCTTTACTTGATTTACAAGGCTCAAAGTGGGAAGTATATGGGAAAAGGTAGTGCACTGTGAAAATAGTGTGGGAACCTGCAGATCTCACGGTGTCTCTGTTTACAACTCTCTGGAAAAATTATGTGTTGTCATTGCGTATTAAACGTGAGTGCTGAATTGTAGCAGGAGGTTACTGGGGAATGTCCAAGTATTGGGTTTCAACGTATGGTAGGGAAGAAGCACAGCGGGTTTATGGTACTTGTTAGCAGTGAATACGCTAGGAAATCGGGGGGAAGGACAACAGAGTGACTCCCCCATCTCTGCGGGTGGTTTCTTGGGCTGCCCAGGCCTGACAGCTGGTGCAGCTCCAACTAGGCTTGCTGCTTGAGGGAGCGAGGGGTTGTGAAGCCTTCGTGTATGGAGTTGTCAAAGCCTTTAGACTGCAATAAAAAAGCTGTTCCTGACCTCTTGCATCATACAGATACCTGTGAAAGTAAGATGGAGCCTTTTCAAAGAACATTTAAGGACTCTGAAGTAGGGTGGTGTTTAAACCCAGTTCCTTTCAAGTTGCTCTCTTGACCCCTCTTCCTCTTTGGATTCCTGCGACAGATCAGGCAGCAGACAGGGGCTGAGCAGGCGACCAGTTTAGGGCCAGCTTATCTGCTGTCTCTGCGCCTTCCAGCTTTCATCTATTCATTTAAAATTTTAATTTGGGAAGAATAAACAGTATTTCCAAAATGCATTCCAAAAGCATCTTGCAGTATGTTGTTGGAATTCACTGCAGATCATATGCACTGGTACTACCTTGTGTGTCAGGTTAAATGTATTTACTTCCCAACAAATGCAGCAGTCCGTTCAGGATAACAACGGTATGTACTTCACATGCAGAGAGCAACAGGGTCAGTTAGGGTGGAAGGGACGTTGACTTGGGATCAGCTGTCCCGGGCTGTGGCTGCTCAGGTTCCGAGTACATCCACAAGTGGAGGCTTCACCACTTCTTGGGCAGCTGCTTCGGGGGCTTCCACCATGTCTGCCTGGACTTGGAATGTAAATGCCTGTCCTGCCAGGTCCTTACCTCGGAGCCTGGAGAGCATGTTGCATGTTTGCTTTTTATTATGACTGTCCGTGCTGCTCAGGTTCTCACAAATACTCGTCATATTTCATTTTCTGATCTTTCTTTCTCTGGTGTGCAACAAGTATGATTGAGATTTTTCTCCATTGCTCAAAAAGCTGCTGCAGGTTGCTTTTCCGAGCCACTCTGTGACCTTTCCACGGCTGCTTCTCCTCTGTGGTATCAAACAAAACTACGTGTTTTTACTGTCAAGGATCTTCAGGGCTCCTTTGTCCTTCAGTATCAAAACGCTTATGTTCATTTTGGCTTATGGTATAGCCACTCTGTCATATTTCTTAAGTATTTCTCGTGATTTCTTTTTCCCCTCTGTGTAGCTATTTCTTATTTTAGAGGAAGTTCTTATACATAACTGCAGAGTTAACCCCTCGTTCTTTTCGTCATTTCCTCCTCCTTGCCATAGTTGAATCGGTCATGACTGAGCCTCTGGAAGAAAGCTGTCCAGCGTGATGGGAAGACAGCAGTAGTAGCTGGAGTGTTGTCCCTCTGAGTTTTTTTTTTTTTTCTTGCTATCTTCTTAGCTTATATTAAGTCAGTGTTGATGGCATAGCATCACAAATGTGATTTTTTTTTTCTTAGTCTTTCAGCTGATACGCTTTGGACACCTTAAAAATAGGAATTGAATTTTTTTTCTTAGGGTATGCCAGAAGTAGTCTCTGTATTTGGGCCTCCTTCTTTTTGGAAGCTTTGCAGTTAATTCAGTGCATAAGCTAGAGCTGTCTGCTTCTACAACTAATTTATGTGTGCACCTCAAATGCACGCACACATGTATGACTAGATGATAATCACAAACACAGCTTATGTTTTTGGAACATAAATTTAGCAGTTGCCACATTGTTCTCACTGGAAATTTACAATTGCTCTATTAACAGGAAGCATTGTAATCTCTTGGATATCTTCATAGGTATTTCCTGTGTCAGCATATTTTTAGAAAAGTCTTCCATGGCATCCAAAAAAGACATTTTACTTCCTCATAAGTGCTTTAAAGCTTTCAGGCTGTTGACTGAAAGGTAGTTGAGTAGTTAGTCAGCTAACTAGTTCTGGCTTGGTATTCAGAAGTGTACGCTCGTGGTGAGCATGGGAACCTGTAACATATTCAAAAGAGCAATTGCTCGAATACATTGGGCTATTAACATTTGCTTTGTAAGTATATATTACCAAGCAACGTGCCTGCAAACTGGAGTGCAGCACCCTTAATGTTATGCCATCTTTACTGCTGAGCCTGCTGTCCAGGTTTGTAGTGGCTGGTATGCAAGAATAAAATTACAAATCACATATCCTTTAAAATCCAAGGAGCGAGTGGTGTAAGAAGAAGCAGCTGTCGATAATAGTATGTTAGGAGCTCGTGGAGAAAATCCAAAAGGGAAACGGGAGAATGGAAGCGCATCTGTTAAGTCTGGCGAGCGCTTGAGTTCCCTGTCCTGTGCCCTGGCCTCTTCCCCATCTCCTGGTTGGGGTCCCGTGCTGGTCAGTCCTCTAGAAAACGCACAGAGCCAGTCCCTCCCTGGTGCTTGGCCTCCTGTGTTTTTTAATATTCTGTTAAATGGTGTGATGCACTCGGTTCACCCTGGGAAGGGATGAACTTTGCAAGTCTGTGGCGTGGTGTGCAGTAGCTGAGCACCTGGCCTCGAGCTGCAGGGTGCGCAGCTCAGGCTGGTGTTTGTGATGGTCCTGTGTGGAGAGCTGGGGCAAACATCTCTGCTGATTTGGCTGTAGGATGCAGAGGGAGGAGAAACATCCTCGTAGGGCTGGGGATGGTAAAAATACAGAGGTATTTACTCAGGACTTTGCATATCTCTTTAGAGTGAAGATGGAGCTTTTCCAGGATAACTCTTGGTCAACAAACTAGCTGCCTAAAAGACCTTTAGGTGTGTTTGTTTTACAAATTAAGATGCTAAGATGTTTCAGGCCAACCAGAAAATAAACCTTATGATAAACGTGTATCAGTCAAGACATCTGTCTTAAAAGGAGAAAACAATTTTTACTCTTCAGTGTGTGTGTGAAATCCAGGAGGGTTGTGCAGGGTGGCAGTGATTCAGCTGTGAAAGCTGTTGCTGTAGAAGTTCTCTGTGTGTCCTATAGTAGTTTTTAATGACTTTTTTTGTTCTTTGGATAAATATTATAAACGTTCAGCTTTTTAAAAAATTATTTCTGATGGTTCGTTGTTGTCTTCAGAAGTGGACAGATTCTTTATCTGAATTTTTAGTTCAGTACTTAAATTGTTGTTTCTTAGTGCAGTGTTTTAATAGTTCTCCGTGTTTGGTTTTGTTTACTTTAAATTATATGTTTTCTACAAAATGTGTTAAAATATATATATTTTTTTTAGGTGAAAAAGAATGGATTATCGGAAACAATCAGCCAGGAAGAAAGAAAAAGACAAGAGGTACTCTTTTGAAATAATACGTTCCTTTTTTGCTGATAACTTTTTTTTTTCATGGTTAACTTTTTGTTTTGTCACACACACGCCTGATTTAATACTCTGTATTTGTTCATAAGGAGGCAAGTTCAACACACTGCTTCCTGTCCTAGGGTGAAGCATGCTGTCTTCTCAGGGAGAATAAAGAAATGAAACCTGTCTCTTGCTGATGTGCACAGATCCCTGCTGCATGTCTCCTGCCAACACCTGCAGGTCTTGCTGGAGTGGTTCCTGGGTATGCTCACTCCAGCAGGTGTAGCCTGGTTGATGGCTACTCAGTAGCAGCAGACAGAAGCAACCCTGTTCTGTGCTGGACTGGGAAGGTGTAAAATTAAACCTGTGTTCACAGAGGGTAGGAGGTGGCAGATAAAACAACTTTTTGCAGTGCCTTTTAGTTGTAACTAATCCTGTCAACAATTCTGAACGTGAGCAGTGTGCATCTAGTGTAACTAACGTATTTCTTTTACACTGAAATGAAGTAGGAGCATCTGTGCTGTCAACAATACAGAAAACAGCAGCAATTACTGATACAGTTATCTTTTCTCTCTGTCCCTTTCTGTCTCTGTCCCTCTCTGTTTCTTTTTTGCACCTTTTGTCCTCTTTATCTGCTTTCCCCTCTTTCCTTACTTACAGGGTCTATGTCACAATGAATGAGAGGTGTTGAAAAGAATAGCCTGACCTAGCCAGCTATTAGATACCTGCATTTCTTGAGGTATGTCCTTTAATAGGGGGAAAAAAAAGGCGGTGGTTTTTTGTTTGTTTGTTTGTTTTATTTTGTTTTTTAATAGCAGTGCTGTAGAATTACCTGCCATGGTAATTTGCTCCAAAATTTCCTTCAGGACATACCTCAGTGAATGTAGCCAGATGAGATCCGACTGGGGTTTTCCATGGATCATAGAATCACAGAATGGTTTGGGTTGGAAGGGACCTTAAAGATCATCCAGTTCCACCCCCCCTGCCAGAGGCAGGGACACCTCCCACCAGCCCAGGTTGCCCAAAGCCCCATCCAGCCTTGAGCACTGCCGGGGATGGGGCACCCACAGCTCCTCTGGGCAGCCTGTGCCAGTGCCTCACCACCCTGTGTCGTTCACAGGCATGTGTATAGCAAGCCTCAGATGCTAATCTAGCTGTGACCTACAGTTCTGGTGTTCGGACCCGAAATACAGACACACACTGCATATACGTGATTAGACAGTAGGGGTTTGTTTGTTTTGTAGTAATCCTACATTTTCTTGACTATCTTCTGCTTTTGGGGGCTATCAGCTGTGCAGCAGTTCAGGCTATGTGTTCTGCTTTTCTGTCTCCTCCTGCTGGAAAGCTTTGAAACACAAGGCATTTATTTCAGTCGTATCCTTTAGAAGCCTTTAGTCAACGTTTCCTGGAGCCAGATTTACATCTCTTCAAAGAAAACAAGTTCTTTAGATGCCTTTTAAATATGAGGTCTGTAATGTTACCAGAAATGTTTTCAGCTTGGCATTTTTTTTTATTTGAATATTAGAGGCCCATCCTTTCAGAGAGAACCTAAAGAAATATTCTTAAGACTTAGTTGTGCTATTGTGGTTTTGCTTTATTTCTTTTAAATTGCCTTTTATCAATTATTTTATTATCTCTTTAAATTGCTTTTCAGTCTTGCATTATTTTTGCTATCATAACATATTGTCACTGCAGAAAAATGTATTTGTTTATACCTTGATTAAATGTCAGTGTCCTACATTCATAGGCATCCCATCTTTCACCAAACATTACCGGCTTAGATCTCTGCATCTTTCACTTAAAGAAAATGCATCATATAAGCAGAGTGATGTGAACTGAAATAATTTTCAATAGATACTCCAGTTTTCTTGCAAGCTGGAAACTCTAACCTTATGCGTGTGTACAAACTCCAGTGTGCTTCTGGTCTCTTAAGTTCTGTAGAGTGTCCATCCGAATTCAAGTATCTGCTTGTGCTGATAAAAACCAAGTTAACCACAACATGAGTTCATGTGTCATTCAGAGACTGTTAGCAAGCAGCTGGTAAATACCACCACAGCCTCTGCTCGTGGTGCGGTTATATATGTCAAAGTCGAGATTGTTTCTTAATCCTTTTTTATCCTCTGAAATGTTTGGGTCACGGTTAAGAGGATATCCTCTCCCATCTCAGGACATCGGAAGAAAATGTCCCATTTATTTCTGACTGTGCTAATGACTTTCTGTCACCAAACTGGACGAAGTCTATGAGGGCCCTCAGTAAAAGCATAAACAAAGCCCCTCCAAAAAACAATGGGAGTGTGTATGTTCTTCCTGTGTTGAAAGCTGCCTGCATGGAAACCAGTTAGTCAAAGCACTGCACCGCTCTCGAGGCAAATCCTTTCTCTGTGGGCACAGCAGAGAGAAGCATGAGAGGCAGATGGGATTATTCAGGAGGACTGCCTTCAGCATGCCCGTGGTCTCTTCTGGTTTTATACCTGACTGGGGGAGATCACGGTTTCTCTAGAGCACGTGCATCAGACATCCAAGTGAACTCCTCTTGTAGGCTGTTACTTGTAGACACTCCGTCCCACTTCATAGAGCCATGGGCATTATTGCTAGGTACTCAGATCTGCAGTCGTGCATCCAGAGTACGTACTTCTCCTTCAGTTTAAGGATGCCTGGAGAAGTTAATTGCAAATAACCAATGAAATTATACGTGCAAGTAATATTGGGAGCAAAGTTGTATCGTCTTTGCTGATGGTATTTTGTGTTAGTAACGTGATGGTGAAATGTGGCTTGGTGGAGCTCATGACAAAAGCGGTCTTGGAGTTTTGTTTATTTTTCTTCCACCCTGTATGCACAAGAACTCCAGTGGACTAACAGCAAATCAAGCCTAGAGAGGTAAAAGATGCCTAAAAGCTGGAGGGGTTTCTACATCAGGGAATGACGTTTCCACTGGAACAAGTATGTGGATTTCAAAGTCCAGGAGTCCACTAGAAGTTTGCTTTGTGTGCCAGCCAGCTGATGGAAGTTACAGTGGCTTTGGTTCTTAACTGGTGGGGTGATAAACCGGAGAGAAAGTTGTCAGGGGGAGGTGAGGGGAAGTACTGGAGGTCTGCCACTCAGCCTTAGCTGCCTGGTGTCTGCTCAGCCTTCAGGCTCCTATCGCAGCCTCAGATATCTCAGCTTCTCGTATGCCTGCTCCTAACTTCATGTTTTAAAAGTCGCCAAGGTATCAGTGTTGATAGATGACGAAAACTGGAATTTTGACTAAAACTGGGATTTGCTTTTCTGCAGATGCTTGGGGAAGCAAGTACATTTTTAAGTAAATAACTTTTCAGCTTCTCTTTTAAGAGAGCAAAAGCTAATTCTGGCTGGTGAGCAGTAGTATTACGATTTGAAGCTTCCAGGCAGACCACAGAAATGGACATGTGTTTGTAAATTTAAAACAAAACAAACTCGTGTATGAATAGGGAATGATCACAGCTGGTGTTATGTTGTTGTCCTCAAAGACCGTTTGCCGTTGTATTGAAAAGTCTCAATATAGCTTTTTTTCAAGTGTGAAATCATTAATTTCCAAAGGTAAATGATAAAACTCTCATGGAAATGAAAGCTTGCATTACAATTTCTAGCTTACACCCAACAACTTCTCTTTGCATCCCTCCTCCGCATTTTCCTTAAAACAAACCAAACAAACACCTACCCCCACCTAGTCAATAGTAAGTCTTTTCTTTCACCCTTCCACTTCGCAGGCAATATTTGAAGTGATATCTTCTGAGCATTCTTACTTGCTGAGCCTGGAGATTCTGATCCGGATGTTTAAAAATTCCAGAGAACTGAGCCTCACAATGACCAAAACGGAGAGCCATCACCTTTTCTCCAATATTACGGATGTTTACGAAGCAAGTAAAAAGTAAGTGTAGAAATACAAAAACATGTTTTTAATTATACCTGACGATTATTAGTAGTAGTCAGAATTTCTTTCAAGCAAGTAATAAAATGTCACATACAAAATTGTGTTTTTTCTGTTATCACAAAATGGAGCAACAGCCACAAGGTTGAAACTTCAGTAAAAAATGTATGCCTAACAATTTAAGAATGAGAAGTCAAATGTTCTACTTGTTGAATATTCTGAATCTTAGGCTTTCTATAGGCTATAATTGAATTAGAATAGAATTTGGTTCTCTGTGCTTTGAGAGCACTGTAATCTATGTGCTCCACAGTGCTAAGAATTTCCTTAACATAATGCAAAAGCCAAGGTTTTGATTTTACTAACCATAGGTTCTGGTTTTGTGATGTGATTAAGTCTCTGTTTATTTGGATTATATTTTCCTGTTATACCTGACAGCCAGCTCCTTGGATAGCAGAGCTTTGAGTACTATTTATGATGTGTGGTAGTATTTGCAGACTCAGGCAGTGCCTCACCTACGCTCTTGTTCAGAGAGTCATGTTGCTCTTATTTGGAAAAATTTAGCTTTTCTTGTTAGAATACTCTCTGTTTTTAAAGTTGAACACTTTTTTTTTTTTTTTTGGTTTGTTTGTTTGTTTTCTGGCTGTACTGGTTTAGTAAGGAGAGCTTACAGGTAGGCTGAACTAGAGATGTCCGTTTAGCATGATAATAGGTGAACATAAAAGTGAGTTTCTTGTCTGAATCTCAGATGATTTTGAAGTGGTAACCATCTCCTCCAAAACTGTCATGCTAGTTTGAAGATGTAAAACACAAATAATGGTGAGCATGCACGTGAGTTTGACAGACTGACAGACACACCTTGCTCCCGTGTTTGAGCTCTCGTTTCATGAGATAGATGTGGTATTAGTTTATCTGAAAATTGGTAGGGATGGAAAGAACATGGTTTATTTCAGTAGGAGTAAGCATCCTTCACGTCTGAACAGTTCCAAAGCTAGATGCTGATACATTAAGCAGTTGTACTTAGTCTCTACAGTCTATGAAATTAAACTTACTCTGCCCCTATTAAACTGTTAACAATTGAGCAAGAGTTGCATACTTGCCCTTAGGAACTGACTTGCCAGTGTTTTACTTAATCAGTTGAATCACTGTTTACTTTCTCCTGAGTACTCAATGTGCAGCATACTGTGCGACTTTGGTATCTTTTATGTAAACAGCATAGGCGTTCTGTTCTGCTGTTTATGAACGGTGCTGCGCATGCCATAGCACCTGGCAGCAGAGACTCGTGTTTCTTTTTGAAGGAAACATGACTTATGCTCAGATCTGCTCTGTGGTTTGTTTGTCTTTTAATTTCTTCAGTGTGAAGTCAATAATGATAGAAATTGATACCTACAAATGGGGCCTAATGAAAAGCAAATGTTGATAGATCTTGCACAACACAGATGCGGAGAAACCTCTTTTGTTTTCACTAATAATTAAACAATCCTGGCAATAATATTTCCACTGCATGTGTGTGTGCACTCACAGCGTACTTCAGGGTTATGAGAACCTTAAACTCTTCAAAAAGTTGTTTAATGAGGTTTGGTTTAGTTATCATTTGCTTGGTGCCTTGGTGTGATCAACAGCAGTACTGGAAGTTGAATTCCTGTGGCCGATATAACTGAAAAATAAAATGTTCATGCTTGTTTTCTTGCACCTTGTATCCAGTTTGAAGTAAAGCATGAGGCTAAAGGATGCACTTGGCCTAGTTAAGATATTGTTTGATCTTCGTGGCATTGTACAACTTGAAATGTGCCTTGCTTTGTTTCTATGGAACAAAAAATACCAGCCTCTTTTCAGAAATGGGGCTAGTGGTTGGATAAGGAGTCTGTCAGGTTAGGAATATTTCTGCAGTCAGTCTTTTCCACCTTTTCATCTTTCTTTCGTCCCTTTTGTTTCCTTCTTGTAGAAATCATGAACTTCTGAACCTTTAGCATTAAACCTGCATTTAGGGAGTCTAATGTGTTGTGTGAAGCGCCAACCTAAGGTAGGAGCTGTATAACGGGTGTACATTTGGAGTTACTGGGTATCCCTGCATTTCAGCATCCCTATGTTCCTTTTGACTTCTCTCCTTTTCCTGTAGTTGAGGCCTTCAGACAGAGGCTGGGTATTTTCCCAGCTAATAATTCCCACCCTAGGACAGAGAGTTACACGACGGCGGTGTTGGTGGGGAGCACAGGTTACCCAAGTCCTAATTTTCAAGGAATAATACTTTTTAAAGGCATCTGTTTACCTGAAATGTGACTTGTAAAAGTAAAGTATCGTGAGCGCATTTTTTGCTAGACAAATACTGATGTTATATACCCATCATGTGTTAGGGGGTAATTGCCATCTTTTTAGATAGCTTAATAGAAACCAAATGTTAATGAGCCTGGAGACTTTGCTGCTCTTTTGGGGTGGTTCGAAGACACAGTGAACATATTAGTATAATTATGTATGCGAATAGGTATTTGTTTTTTCCTGTGTTTTCAGTGAATGAGCCTTCAAACCCATTAAACCTACTTTTAAATTGCTCACTTAAAATATTTAAAGCAGAGGTGGAGGGGGTAGCAGTATTTTTAGGGGAGTTCTTTAAAACCCTTTTGATTAGTAGTCTTCAAAGGCAGTGAGAGGGGAAAAAAGAAAGAATGGAAAATACCACACTAGCCTAACATTATAATCTTATTCTTTTTTGTCTGGGAAGCGTAGTGGCTTAAGAACTTGTTTTTGTATAACTTGGAGTAAAAACAGAATTCGTAACTACTTTTTAAACTTAAATGAAAGCATATTTTGTTTCCTGAGTTATGCAATACTGTTAAGCTATAACAAAACTTAGTGCTCACTTTCTACAGCTTCATTTGTGTAAATAGTGCAAGTGGCTTTCAAACAAAAGCCTCTTTATCAATAAATACCTCCAAGCTAACTGCCACTTCTCATTTTCAAGCTCTTCTAAGCTAGCAAAACTCATCCTTTCGTTACAAAAGTGTCATAAACTTGGACATTTGTCACATTACATGTGCCGTATTTTAAGCAGCCTTTAGTTTTCTTAAAAAGAGAATATAGCTCTGAGGGCATGGGTGTAGTTATCAGTGGATTTGGTTGCTCGGACAAAAGTTCAGGGAGCTGAAGAGCGTGAACTGATAAAAATGCCATCTTCAGTCACAACTGCTTGGAAGTTGTATCTAGGAACTTTGACTCAGAACATGTTTAAAGGATGCTCTCCAGAAACGCCAAAATGGCTCGTAGTGCATGGCAAGGCCATTCCTAATGGAACAAAGCTGCCTTTGTTAGAAGCTGAATACAGACAGTAAGGACGGTCTCTGCTTTCGGGAGGTCACTGGAATGTTTCTGACAGTGAGTCTGAATAGCCCGTGCAGCTTACATTGTGTTTGTGTATTAAAACATCCTGAAAGGTGGCTTCAGGAAGCCTTTAATTGTGTATTTGCCTGTATGTGTAGTGTGAGAGCTCGTAACTGATAGAGCACAGAAATCACACGAGTGGCATCCAGAGCCAGTGAGAGCTGTTAAATTGAGATGTGAACTGATCGGTATGCCAGAGGTCAGCTTATTCAGGAATAAAAGCTTGTGTAGTCTGAGAATACTGCACGATCCATCTCATGAGTCAGAAAAACTCTCCAGTCTCAATATGTGCTGCAAAAGAGGTCAGTTTCCCAAGAGCATGCCTTGGGAATGGGGAGTTGCAGGGAGATGAGAGAAACGTCTCGGAGAACAATTGATCTGACAGGCCAAATCAGCAAATTTATAGGGGGATGGAGAGCTTAGCTTTTTGTTTCTCTCTCTGCCATTAGGCTAGCAAAAGGCGAAAAGCTTAGGGAATATCAAAAGGTTAACATTAGCAGAAAAAAGCAAGAACAAAGCACATTTGGACAGGTTCAGACTGTTCAAACTCTGTATGTTGATTCCAATAGAGAAGCCTGTGTGGGTTTGTGAGGTCGCTTAACACCTCATCTGAGCATCTTAACTCTGTGTGTGGGTGTGTCAGGATCCAGGTAAGCTTTTTTATATCACTTTTCTGTAAATTAGCTTAATGTTTCACCTCTTTCTGGCATCTTTATGTGTAGTGTACCTTCATCTTTCCCTATGGGATAATATGGTCCTAGTCTGCATTTAAGAAGTGTTTGCATTGAGCATTAATGCATTATATAGCATTAACCAGGCATTAGAAGCTTTGCTTGGAGAGAATAAAGAATTTTGTTACTTAGCTTCTTTGTGAGATTGGGGGGAAAAACCTGAAACACTAAGAGTAGACCCTGGGTGGAACAGGCAAACTGTAATGTGCAGAAGATGGGGCATTTCACTGACCACCAGCAGGTGCTGGTGATCACTGAGACCATATGGCACACTTGACTTTTTTTCAACGTGTAGAGCACTGCTAAGTTTACAAATTGTGATTTTTGCCTTTCTCCCAGCCTTGTGCTGCTGATGGGGATGTTTTTGATTGTCAGGAGACTCCAAGGAGTCCAGAGGACATACTGTAGAGCAGTGAGTCCAAAATGCCATTTGTTTTCCTCTAAATTTCAGTTGCTGACAGAACACATTTAGGCATTTGTGTCATATTGATGGCTTGGGACAGTTCGTTTACTTTTGCATTTCCTCGGGTTGCCTCCCTCATGGTTCAGACATCAGCGCTAATTGCTGAACTCTTCAGCTTTAATATCTAGGGCTTATTTGTTTGGAGAGTTCTTTCTGCAGCTGAGAAAACTCACTGGGTTGACCTGTGCTGTGGTTCTTTGCAAACGGCTAGCAGTGCAGGAAAACAGTAACTTGAACATAATATGCAACTGGTGCTTGGATGCCTGACCCAGGGATGTTTTTTTTATAAAGTAGCTTCATTATTTGAGACAGGATTAGATAGAGGATTTTGATATTTGGGAACTGCCAGTCTGGACAGAATCATATTTCCCTCAGCTTGGATGAACAGAACTTGAGAGCAAATGCTCTTTTAAATGAGTTTAGAAATTTTTATACCTATATATAAAATAACGATTGAGTAAATATGTAGCAATTACCTATGCAAAAAGTGCCTTGAGAAAATATCTGGTTTTCCAGAAACTATGAAACGCCTGTATGTTCAAATTGCTCACTTAAATATCTCCAGAGGAATACCCCAAATTCACAGATGCCATCCATCACCTTCATCATGTGTCTAAACTGTGGCCAGCTGTTGCCAGATGTAGGAGAACAAAATGACAGCAAGGTAGTTGTGCGATGGCTCCCACGGTGGCTGGAGGGTGGTGACACTGCCCTCTCGACTGTGTTCGAGTATGCTCTTCCTCCTGCTTCCGAATTGCCCTTGTTGGTGACCCTGACTTCGATCAAAGCTTTCCTCTCCAGTGGCTCTGAAGTGGCACCTGCAGGAATGGTTGTGACCAACGTAAGGAGGCATTTTTTGGCTGGTACCTATGGAAAACTTTCTCAGCCCGAGATACTTACTGTTGATAGTGATCTCTGCAGGGGTTGCCAATGGGATGGGTTATTTCCACTCTTAAAATAGTGGAAAATAATGGTGTTTTATTATATATATTATGTAGCATTTTACTATAATACTGGTTTAGAGTAAAAAAGATAAACGAAGTGTTTTTCAGTATATTCCCTTGTCCTGTGTAAAATCCCTTTCAAGCTGGCGATTGCAGTCTCTGGTTCAGATATCTCTCTGAAAGAATGCAGCTAAAAGTAAACAAAACTGAATGTATTTGAGGTTCCCTCCTGTCTGACTCATGTGGTCCTCTGTGAAATTCAGTATAGTTCTCGTGTTAGATTGCACGGTTTCTCTGCTGGCAGCCTGATCTGTGCCTTCACATGTGCTGAGGTGCTATGAAAGGTCGTTTCTGAAGGGGCCTCCTGAGGATCTGCAGGAACACTGTGTATGGCTCACGAGTGTTGGTGCTGTTCACTTTTAACAGAAACTGGCCTTGCATGTGGCATTTGCAGTCATGTATCTTACTGGTGAACTGAGCCTGGGTATGAAGTCAGTTGTAAAGACCAGATGGGACTGGAAGACAGAATAAACTTGTGTTTTCTCTCAGATGGATTGTACGGTATCTTCAAGAAACACCAACATAAAGCTTATACTGCCTATTGTTGTGTGCTTTTTGTTCTTTTTTCCAGTGCTGGATAAATGAAATTTAAATATTAGTTGCATAAAATTTGTATTCACTCAAAATCTGGTATATCCTAGAGGTAATTTGTGATGTCATTTAAATGCTGACAATGTAATTGTTTTTCTGTTTCTTTCTAGCATCCTGCCTCCATGGTATTTTACCCAACAGATCTTGAAATGCTTATCAAGCTTTGCATAGACACAGCTTAATCCCTTTAAAATGGTAATAGTTTGTGCAATATTTTAAGAAGACCTTCAGATCATTTCCATGATTGTGTTTACTCATTCTGATAGTTCAAGTACAGACTGTGTAGCAGGATTTTGTTTTAAAAAAAAAATGAAGGCAGCTTGTTTGCCTATGTTTTCCACATGCTTGGAGCTACCACCTCCTGCTTTGCTCAGAGTAGGCTCTTCAGGGGATTGTTTCTGAATGGTTGCATGCTGAAGCAGTACATTAAGTATCTTGTTTGAGTTTTAGGGTTTTTTATTTGGCAGTGTAGATGTACCCTGTGTTTATCATCTTTTTACCACGTGATAAGAGACCACCACTTGCCAAGGTCAAGAGTAAGAGATGAAAGTCCCCTCACCATTTGCCAAGATCAGGGTAAGAGAAGAAAGTCCCCTCATTACAAACTCCAGTACTGACCGAAGGATAGAGGGAACCCATTCTTGTAATGAGTTTTATTCATGAGTTTTTCAGAGTAAATCGGGGTGTTTTTTCAATGCATTCTTCCCCCCGCCTCTCCCTGCCCCATCTTCCCCGAAATAATGTGAGCATTTGCTCGAGCGTTTGCACATCCAGGGAAGGAATTGAGCAGCCCTGCTCAGCCCTCCTCTGCGGCAGGGTTGGGTTCACCTGGAAAGGTTAAAACCCAGGCTGCACATGTAACCACTCATCTGTTCCCTGGGTTACTCTGTGTTTTCTTTTAAGGTCCGTGCAGTCTCTCCCATGTGAGACTGTTCCTGGTTCTCTTTTTTCCTCATCCGCAAAAGATGATTCTGCTTTGAAATGTCAGCTAAATTGCTATATCATCTCAACTGCATGATTGTATGTGTGCATTTTTATTGAATTGTCGTTGTGGTTGCTAAAGCTTGATGATATTAACAGTGTTGGTCAGATGAAAAGTAATTCAGTTTTGTTTTTGACTTTACAAAAGCAGTCAGTATTCTTGAATAGTGGCCATTAAAATGTTATTTTATTTTAACTCTTTAAAGAGAATTTTAGTAATTTTTTTTTACCTATTTGCACTTGTATTCAAAACTTCATCTGAGCTCTATCCTCTCAGTATTCTTCATGTGTTCTGCTGCAAAGATTATTTTGACGAATTAATTGTCCATGTGTCCTTTTCTGAAAAATTTGTCTTTGAAGAACCATACTGTCAATTTATATTCCCTGTGAAAATGCAGCACAGATGGTATGTAACTCAGTGTCCCAGAGTTTTATAGGGAGAGGTTCACTGTAAGGTCCCCTTGGATCTTTTCCTCTTGTAATTAAATTACTTGTCAGAACTCTTCTGACAGTCTGTTGTCTAGGACTTTGTGTCCAGTTTTTCTTCTATCATTAAGTACTTCTGGAGATACTTTTTTCTTATTTCTCCTGCTGAGATTCTCAGCCTAAGAAATGATACTTCTATCTCATGCTCAGTTAATGACTTTTTAACGTAAACTCTATAGTTTCTTTTCATAAAAGGAAAAAAAAAAAAAAAACAGCCCACAACACACAGAGTCCAAATCTCCCCTCCACCAGTGATTTAGGAGAGTTTGTGTTCTCCAGCAACTGAAAGTTTTGGCATCTAATAAAAAATACCTTATTTTGAGATGGCATTTGTGGTGATGTATCTGAAAGAGCATGGTAAGAACAAAAAAATTAGGAAAGATCTGTGGCATCTGGCATCACCAGGTCTATGGCAGGAAGCTCCCATCTACCATATTTGTTTGTACTGAAACCCATCACTGTATTATGTGAACATATTCTCTGTTTAAAAAAAAAAAAAAAGATAGTGCCAGCAGCAGCATTCCTGGTTGAATTCTTGCAACCTCTGGCTCTTCTTTTGTGGCCTAAGCTCTGCAGAGAGAGTTATTTATGTGAATATTTGTGTTTAAAGACAGTTGTTGTGTAGAGCAGCAGTACTTAAAATTTTAAAGCCTTCCAGCTGTAACCAAACCCTATTTACCCAGTCAGTGGTTATGCAGCCTTTCCTGCAGAGCATCACTGCCCCGCTCGTGAGCCTCGCTACCTGCACGGATCCTCTCCGCCTGTGGTGCTGGGTCCCGCAGGGCTTGTGCTGGTAGCAGCTTATGAATCTTGCTCCGATTTTCAGAAAGCACAGAAGAAGAAAACTATTTATCTGCATAACTTTGGTAGTGAAGTTTATGATGTTCAACAGGTATTTGAGCTTGACCTCTGCTTTCCCTATAGAAAGACTGATAGGGAACGAAGAAGCAGTCTGTTAGTTGGGTCTGGGAAAGAAGTAACTGCTCCAGTGCGTCAGCCTGGTTTCAGAGAACTGCCCTCGCTCTTTTTGTGTAAGAAGAATGCATAGCTTTGAAAAGGCACCAAGTTGTTAGTAAGCCTAGAAATAGCCATGTTTAGCAAGCCTGTCAAAGCAGGAGGATGTATGCGTGTTCCCTTGGCTCCTCTCATGCCTCGTCGGGTCAGTGTGCTTTGTTTAGATGAGGCTTTAAAGCTCTGCAGTCTTTTACGGGACTAAATTGGCGAGATGAAAGCCTTTGGTGCAGACGGACGAGTTCTGTGGCGTTGCTCCCCACAGATCTGGACGCCTGAGAGGTTGGTCTGTGCGGTGGCTGTACCTGAGAAGCCTCAGCTGCCACAGCACGGTACCGCGTGTCAACCGCAGCTTCTGCTGGGGCCGTCTCAAAGTGACAATGATGGATGCAGACATTTATTCCTACCTTTTATAGGAAGAGCAGCTTTATGTGCAGGAATATCAAAACCTGCAACTTTCTTCCTCTTGTTAAGCACACATGATAATTTGCAGCTGTGGGTAATTTCACCTGCTGCTGTCTAGGGAAGTGTCTGGCGCTGTGAGGGCGTGAAGACAAGTCCATGGCGAGCCGGCAGGGCAGCCTCGTGAGCCGGGCCTCGCTGGCTGCGCCTGCTGCTGTCCTGCCCTCAGCCTCTCCTGTGGCCGGCACCGCCGCTCCCGAGCAGTGCATGTGTGGTGCTGAGAGCCGCTGGGGCACTGCCTGGCACCACACGCCTCGGACCCGCTCTCTGTCATCTCTGAGTTAGCCCGTCAACAGCTCGGCACGTGTGCCCTTGTGAGGAACGTAAACCTGGGAGTGTTCGTGGTTTCCCTCCAGTGCAAGCCAATGCCATGCTCCAGGCAGGAGGGCGTCCGGGCCGATGGGGAGATGACAGTGACAGATCCCAGACCTTCCTCTGCAGAGTCTCCTGGGCACTCACTAAATCACCGTCACCTCCAGGCTGTGGTGGAGTTCCCTGGCTGAGGCACTTCCCTCCAGACTAAGCAGCGGTTAATTTATGTTTCTGTACGGTTCATGTTTTTATATTAACAGATGTTTCTTCCCGAATGTAAGGATTGGTTAGCTTGCTTGCTTATGGCAACAAAGGCAGTAGTTGTGAGTACTGGCGGCTGGATGTTGTCCAGCTGGGGATCGCAGGTGACAGCCCAGGTGCTCAGAGCCTGTGGATCACCCGCCTGGTCCCTCTTCTCTGCTCTCCAAGGCCTTCACTTGCTGTGTGTGTTTTTGCCATTGCCATTTTAGCAAGTGTTACATGGGAACGGCTTCATTCCTGTGGTTAGAAAGTTTCACAAAAAGACTTATAAATTCTTTGTTTGTGACATCAAAGAAATCATTTTGTTCTGTGGTAAATGAGCGGCTGACTCTTCAGGCCCAGGGCCATGCAGATACACGCTGCTGCTTCTGAGGACAGGGAGCCCGACTTTGTCCAGCATGGGAAAGGTTTTTAAAATGAAGACTCCTGTTGTGATGTCTTCATAATTTATCAAAAAGATTTATGTTTCTAGTGCCACAGCGTGTTCTTTGTGGGCTCATTTGTCAGTGGGTAATAATTGGCTGAATCAAGAATTGTTTTTTTTAAAATGCATACCATTGAACTAGATGCTATGAGCACTTCACTGCTATCTCAGGAATCTCCCTATAACAGAATATATTGACAGGGTTGCCATGGCATTTTTATTGCTCTGGATTTCTGCCAGAATACTGTAAATAGTCGAAAAGGCAAGTGGATTACTATCAGTACAGTTACTCATGGGTAGGCCTGCTGCAAGTTGTTCACTTGCTGCAGAATGAAAAATAGGCTGGCAGGATCTTTTTGTTGTTGTTTGGCTTTTTAGGTGCTTGGTGGATATTGCCTGATAAAAGGCATTTTTGTGGGCTATTAGCTTTGCAGTGTTTGGGGTTTATAAATGTATGTGTATGTATATAATGTTTTCCGTTATGTAGGTTGTGGCAATCCCACAAACTGATTCATTTCAAACACCTGCGGATGCAGTCCCTCACTTTAATTACTCTCTTTTTCAGCCATTTTGTTTCTAAAAACTCTGATTCAGCATGAAAACGCTATGGAAATAAGGCTGCAATTTTTCCATTTTTTGCTATTCAAAATTCTTCTCTCAAAATAATTAATCTGTGATATAGATG
This sequence comes from Cygnus olor, assembly GCF_009769625.2. Taxonomy (NCBI): domain Eukaryota; kingdom Metazoa; phylum Chordata; class Aves; order Anseriformes; family Anatidae; genus Cygnus; species Cygnus olor. The sequence continues at coordinate 25,792,521 of NC_049177.1, read as the reverse complement.
TTAAGTATCTGTCCCTGATGAGAAGATCCACATTTGCTGAGGCAAAAATTGGAAATTTTTATTACTGTTACCTGAAATTCTTTGAAATTGATCATTGCTCCTCTCTAAGTGGAAGAAGAGGAATTGCACTTTGATTTCACTCCAGTGGCTTTTTTTCTGTTACTGGACAGTGATGCGTCAGGGTAAAAATGTGGTCTCCCTAGACTTCAGCAAGGCCTTTGACATGGTTTCCCCCAGTATTCCCCAGGAGAAGCTGGCAGCCCATGGAGCCTATGGCTTGGACAGGTACAGGCTTTGCTGGGTTAAAAACTGGCTGGGTGGCCAGGCGCAGAGAGCAGTGGTGAATGGAATGAAATCCAGCTGGGGACCGGTCACCAGTGGTGTTCCCCAGGGGTCAGTGTTTGGGCCCATCCTCTTTGATACCTTTATTGGTGACTTGGGTGAGGAAATTGAGTGCACCCTCATTAAGTTGGCAGACGACACCAAGCTGGGGGAAGTGTTGATCTGCCGGAGGGTAGGGAGGCCCTGCACAGGGACATGGACAGGGTGAATTACAAAGATGAATTGTGTGGAATAATAGGCAGTCTTGTGCTTACACCGCTGTGCTCACAGCTGAATTAACTAGGGTTCCTAAGGAAGTTGTGGATACCTGGCACTGCTTTAATCTCTGCCTATGAGTAGAAAAAGCTAGGTTAAGAAAACTGCCTGAGCAAGTATTAGGATGTTGCTCCACATGATGATCACCAGCTTGTTATCATCTGCTGGAAGACATGGAGAGAATCTTACCTCCAGAACACTGAGGGGGAGGCTCCTGTTGTAGGGACAGGAGAAACTCTGGTACTGGTGTGTGCTTCGATGTTTCTAGATCTTGAACTAGAAAAAGAAACAAACGGGAAATTAATTACATCTGTGTTTCTAAATTTGGCACGTAGTCTTCAGGAGAAGAAGAGTTTGAGGGTATTTCAAATTGGACATTTCTTCTAAACAACACGGGCAGGACAGAGGAAACCATTTTGTCTCTGATTCTGTTTGACTTTCACTTAATTGGATCTAACTTTAACCAGAAAAGTTCTGTATTTAACAGAAACAAGTGCTTGAAATAGATTTTTCTGGTCTTAAGCAAAAAATAAAAATAAAAATCACAGAGCACAACGAATTTGTAGTTGGTTAAATTGACACTAAATTGTTCAGTACAAATCTTTATGACAGAATCAGTCCTAAAATTTTAAGTAAAAGGTTTTACAATGTGTCTGTTTTCCCATATTTGGATGCCCAAAAAGATAACCTTTGAATCAAACTTCTATGCATGATTTCCAGAGTTAATAGTTCTTATAATGTGTTCTGGGGGGGATGGGACTTGGCTATGCTGCTTCTCTCTGGCCTGTTTTTCTTTTTTTTTTCTTTTTAGTATCTCCCAGTGTGCAAGATTTGTACTGTTACCTAAAATGACTGTGACTGATGTCATTGATGAAGGGCCAGATAAATTTTAAAAGTGTAGGTTCTTGATCCAGCATGGTCAAACGCTTTGTCAGTGTGCCATACGCACAGGAGGGAGAAATGCTGTATTTCCTGAGCAAAGTAAAGCTGGCAGTGTGCGAAGAAATTCTTCCAGATATAAACATGTCTGAGCAGAGTGGAAATGAATTCCAGTCGTCTGCAGCCCGTGGTGGTCAGCTGTTGAGAGCTGACTATTGTGGTTCACGGGAAATTGTAGGCTGTGTGGAAATTTGAAGCCGACTGTTAGCTTGCAGTCCTTGTCCATGGATTGCAGGAGATTTCATTGCAGCTGGTATGCTTTGCTGGTTAGGACTGCTCTCTTAGGCACTACAGAAGCACATACATAGCGTATTGCAAGTCAGTGACAACTTGAAACAGCTCATGCTTTGAAATGGAATGGATGGAGGATAGGATTCTACAGGACTACGCCTTCCAAAAGTGGCTGTGCTATTAAAAACACTGCTGTACGTCTTTAAGCGGAAAAGGGAGGAGAAAGCTATAAACCGGAGCAGACAGCATCATATCTCTTTGCAGGCAATGTCCTGGTTGTCATTAAATGACAATACTGATAAGCATCAGTCAGTAAATCTGCAGTGAGTGTGTCGGGAAAAATAAACCAAAACATCCACAAACAAAAATATTCGTTTGACTGTGTGGCTGACCATTTGAGAGTCTGGCAATTGTTCAGTTCAGTCAACTTTTTCTAAGCCCACTGGACAAAATTTTAGTGAACCTGTGTTGTTAAACATCTGTGTGATAAGCTCCTGCACGTTTTCTCTTCTCCGTACGCGTGTCTGTAAAACAAGCTATGTGGAACATTGGTGTGCTGAAAAGCTGAAATGCTGCAAGACAGATTTTGAAGAACCAGTGTTAGTAAAGAGAAAATGTGATAAAGGGTTAAAACAAAAATGTTTCAAAATATTTTAGCTTAATGAGAGATCATGTGTTCCAAGTATTTCCTTTATTTCGCTGTGTTATGTGGCAGTTTTTTGTTAGCTGGTTTACCCTAGTGAGTTTGGGATACTTCTAGTGAATCATCTTGTTATAAAGGTTTCAGAAGACTGGCATCAGAGAGATTTTTCAGCAACTTTTATTTTTTTTTTAGCGATTGCACTGATGTCAGACTGTTAGTGCAAGTAATTCTAATGACTTGCAACAGCTCTAATGCCAATCTGAGCTCTTATACCCCAGAGAGTGAAAGTGTTTCTAATAAGCAGCGTTGAAATAAAGGCGTTTGTTTCCTGGTAAAATTAGAAGGGCAAGAATGAGTGAAAAGCTTTCAGAGGCCAAAGGGACTCGGTATGGAGCAGAAGACAAACAATGTGGAAGAGGATTTTAGTTTCTGTTTCCCTTTTCACTGTTCCCAGTCTGTGTCTGGTTTTATTGGTAGATCAAAGTTTATGGTGCATGACTACCTTGTTTAGCTCAGCCTGCTGTGTGTTTTTTTGTATCTAGTTCAACAGTTCACGCTCAACTTTGTTTGCTTGAACGTTTCTGGTATTGCACTTCCCTTATTACAGGAGGAAGTGCTGTGTTAATGTTGTGCTTGGAGTTGTTCCATTTCTTTTCAACCCTGTTTCTGGAAATTCTAGTCTAACCAGACCAGTAAGGCTTTTTTCGGTTTTGGCAGCTAGAGTATGGGAAGTAATTTGCCAGCATTGCTTTTGCTGAGCTCTGCCAGGTGACACCACCACCCTTTGACATGTATAATATAAAGACTTCCCACACTATTTTGCCAAAAGGAGGAATGATCTCACCCTCAAACAAACCATTCAAATTGTCATTAGGTAATAAAAGCCATGGGTTGTATCAGGTGAAGTATAAAATGTTGCAAGAAAAGTCTACTATTTTTGGGTAAAATGAGTAATTTCTTCACTTTTTTCACAGGTTCTTCAAAGAACTTGAAGCAAGACATCAGAACAACATCTTTATTGATGATATTAGTGATATAGTGGAAAAGCATAGTGCTTCAACGTTTGATCCATATGTAAAATACTGCACTAATGAAGTCTATCAGCAACGAACGCTTCAGAAATTGCTGTAAGAGCTACTTTTAAAATATGACTGCAAAATCACCCCCCTTCCTAGTAGGAGTCAAAGGCTATGGTATTTGGTGCAAAACCTATGGCTTACAGCGAAGCGTGTACTTACATGCTTAGCTTTACTTAATGCACAAGTTCCTCTGAAGTAATTGAGAGTGAAAATATGCCTGGCTGCATAGTCCAATCCTATTTGTTGTCCTGTGTTACATTCCCTTTTCTCTGATAAGTACAGTTTTATAAATTTGTCAAAGCCATGGTTTACTCGCATGTTACATACGAGTCTGTTTGCACTCATGCTCATCTGTGGGAGGAGATATCTAAACGTTGATGCTGGTCTTGCATATCTAAGTAAATAAAGCTGAAAGCTTAAGTGATATGAATCTTTCAAGCTGTACTTTCCATGCTATTAAAATGTTTTATTTAAAATCTAGCAACTTTCACAATTCTTTGGTAAAACATTCTGTTTAATTCCCTCCTTCTTTTTCCTACCAGAGCTACAAATCCAGCATTTAAAGAGGTGTTATCACGGATTGAGTCCCATGAAGATTGCAGGAATTTACCAATGATCTCTTTCCTCATTCTTCCCATGCAGAGAGTAACTCGTCTTCCCTTACTGATGGATGTGAGAACAGTTATTTTTCTTATTTTTTCCTTTATGCATGTTTCTCGAATGTTAACACTCTTGTATTCAATTCCCAGTTCATTCCAGACAAGGCTGTAGATACTGGCTTGTCTGTTGAGTATGAACAGTAGCATATGCTCGCTTGTGCGGTCAGAAATTAAATATTTAGAAGTTCTAATCAGAAGGTTTGTAAAGGATAAAAATAATTGATTCAGAAGACAAGGAAGAACCTAGCACAGAAATTGCACATAGTGTTAGGATTAAAATTAAACTTTACAGATTAAAAAAAAAAGATTTCCTACTTTATAGATTAGATAAGGATCCTTTTGCAATAAATACTTACTTTCAGAAGTAGGGTCTTTAAGACCCTCAGTTAAGAAGGTCACAGTGTAACCTTGAAGAATAAACTGTTCTCAAGGGCACAGGAGCCCCTTCTGAGTGGAACACTATTTATACACTCGGTTTCCCCTCAGTGCGTTACACTGTGAGAAGTTCCCTTCCCATGCAGGTTACTAGAACTAAATTTATAAGCTGGACCACCAGCAATAGTATAGATTAAAAGCTAAGCTTAATTAAATTCTAGCATCGATAGGGTCCAGAAACAGGAGTAATGATTTTGGTCTCCTACACGTACAGAAACTGTGCGCTGACAAATTTGGCTGATGATCGGGATAGTTACTTAGTTCATTCTGGGACATAGAGCACTTTCTTCTCTGGAGCATGTTTCTACTTAAAAAATTAAATAATAGTCTAGTATTACTTTTGTGTGTGTCATTAGTTGATCCAGGTAGCTGTGTAAACCTTATATTGTTATATATTGTGTATATAAGGTCATATTGTTTGGAGTGAAATCGATTCTCAAAGTTTCAGTGCCAAAGATATGGCTTCAAATGTGCTCAAAGAGGAGCAAGCATGATTAAAGCAAAGACTAATTTAATCTAAGATATCTTAGGATGTTTTTGTTTCTCTTCACCTTTTTGATTTCCATTAATATGTTTGTAAAATTCTGTATTTGTTACAATCTGTGCTTCTCAGTCCTCTGAAGTAACTGATATTTTATTTCAGACTATTTGCCAGAAAACTCCTAAAGATTCACCAAAATATGAGAACTGCAAGCAAGCTCTGAAAGAAGTGAGCAAGGTATGTCCTGATGGTACAGGGGAAAAAAAAGTGAAACTAAGAAAACCGTGCATTCTGCTTTTATTGCTAGTTTTAACTATATCTGCTGCTCTCAGTTGTTCAGTTGTTCTTGTCTTACTGTGTAATCATCAGAATCAATGACAGAAGAAGAGCACAAGTCCATTTCCATGTATAGATTGTAAAATACAATAGCACTTTCATAATAAATTCCAGTTCCATTTTATGTGAAACTGAGCAGATTCCCCTTTTTAAATTGGGAAATTCTAGTTTATCAATTTATATTCACACACATATATAATATGTATGTGTGTGTGTGTATATATATATATATATATATATATATATATATATTCTTGAAATAGAAGACTTTAAAACAGAACATTGTGGTTTGAAAAGAAAATTTAAGGATCTAAGAACTGTCTGGTTTTTGCCTCCAAGACCTCAGAATTTCAGAAACTGCAGCACATCATAAACTGTCATTAAATATGTTGTATTGGATGTTCTTTATTTAAACAAAACAAAACCTTTCCCTGCATGTCGGGGCTAGACAGTGCCTTGGGATTTGAACATTCCTTGTGTAAGGGAAGAGCAGTGAAAGATAAAAACTCTAAATTGTCTTATTTAAGAAAGACCACTAGGGATTGGTTTTATGGCTAAATTATTGTCTATTACTTATGAAAATACCGTAAATTCGGGAACACTGTACTGCTGCCAATACAATTATTTTTTTCTGTAGAAGCTGTATATGATTTGTGAAGTATTTGATTATAAAAGGAGAAAAGGCTTATTAATGGTCGGGAAATGCTGCATGATGTTTGTGAGGTGAAGGGGAATGCATTTTCTGACCTTTCTGTCTCTGCCCCCGTTGTTGTACACTCCTCTTCCTTCCATGCATAGACTTCTGTAAGACTGTAGGATGCTTTAAGATTGCATTCTAAAGGCCAGCTGCAATGAAACTTTCTCAAAGATACTGTTTGCCTTAGCTTAACAAGGCGGTGCTGCAATGTTTGTGGTGGGACTTTCTTCTCTAAATGAGTTGCAGGTGTGTGATAGGGCAGTGTGCAACAGGGATTTGTCAGTCCAGAATGTTGGTTTTTGTGGGGCTGATCATTACCTTGGATCAGAGAGTATAACCCTTTTCAGTCAGATCTTCTGGCTGTAACTTTGTACCACCTGGGCTTTGCTGAAGAATAAATAGTTATTATAGTGTTGGATAATCCCGGTTGAAGGGGACTTCACGATGTCATCCAGTCCAGCCTCTTTCTCAAAGCAGAACCAGCTGTTGGGCCTGAGCAGGTCACTCAGAGATGCATTCAGTCTGGTCTTGAAAACATCATGGCTGCGGCTGAACAGGAAAATGTCAGGTCCTTGTAAATTTTACGCTTCCACAGATGTGCATTTTATAAAGGAGCAAGAGTTAGTGTTACAAGTCTTGAGTACATTAAATGTGTTAAATACATGTCTTGTTTCTAGTTGGTGCGTTTGTGCAATGAAGGTGCTCGGAAGATGGAAAGGACAGAAATGATGTACACAATTAACTCCCAGCTGGAATTTAAAATCAAGGTATGATGCTATTTCTGACCGTAAACCATTTAGCATATGAATAGCTTTGACCACATGCTATGGCTTTGACTACATGTTAAATTTTGATAGCTTCATTGCCAGCATAAAGTCCATTAACATAGGCTGTAACGCTGACATGACTTTCAGTCAAGAAAGACAAGTTCATATTCTGGGGTAGCTGAAGCTTTGGAAACTCAGAGGGTAACTAAGGACTGTTGTGTCTTAACCAAGGCTGATTAAGCTTCAGGTTGAGGCTTTTCAGGGAAAAAGTCTAAGAACTTTTTTTTAAAATAAGAATGAAAGGGACTATTTATCTATTGCAGCTGAAATAAAACAGTAAAAGTTTACTGAGTTTTAGCACCCTAGCATTTTATTTTCTGAAAACATCATGAGTGAGATTCAGCACACTATTTCTGTCAAACTGCAAGGTGAATTAACTCCATGGAGTGAGAGTGTGAGCTGGCTTTGATGCGCTAGACAAACAGCTGTCAAGTTTTTACCATTAAAAGAGAGGCCGACCTACTACTTGACAATGAGATGTTCTCATGTACCTGAGAGAAAAATTACGCCTAAATGAATGCTTTTAGACCAAGGGAAGGATCCCAACAGTGTGTGACTGTCCGGATTACGGCAGTATGATATCAAAAACAAGGTGTGGTTCTAGCCACCTCAAGATGTGTTTCTTTAAATTACAGTACATTTGTACAAGATTCTGATAGTTCTGCTGTAAAAACTTGTCACTTTCACAAGTTCCCCTTTAGCTGGGAGGTGATAGAAATCAGGAAAACAATGGTGTGTGCTGCATGCTGCTGAATTCAAGGAGGCAGGTGTGAAATAAATCAGCCCAGCTGGGTTTCCTCATAGGTGTGTGTCTCGGTCACACCTGCGGGCAGGAGTTACCAAATTCAGCTACAGCAGCACTTCTGGCAGCATAGGATATGCAAACAAAGAGTGAGGTGCTGGCCCGGAAGAGCAGGCTGTGCAACAGCAGACTTTGGCGTAGGTGAAATTACTTAAGATAAACTTCACCTTTACTAATGCAGTTTGGTTTTGTCATTTGTCAGCAAATTTTGTTTTGCTAGTACAGAGTGTGGCTGTACTTAAGGCTGCCTGCGTCTGTGCGACGGTGCAGGCAGGGCTTTGAAGTAATAACAGCGAAGCGTCCTGTATTAAACTAGTGCAGGTAATTTCTTAGCTTACTTTTCAACCACAAGAATAGCAAGCATATTTGTATATGCAGATGAAATTGAATCCTATACTGTCTTAGTTTTCAAAACGAATGTTGTAGTCTTCTGCTGGAATGCTCCTGTTCAAACACAGAATATCTGAATGATGAATGAATTATCATCATCGTATTTGAAGAAGTAAGTAGGGGTGTATGTTTTTGAAGAGACAGTTGTCAAAGGATCTTTGTCAGTCTCGCTCTGAGGAAATCCTGTTTCCAACTTGTCCAAAGGATTTTTATTTACATGCTTTGACTAAAAACTGAGACTAATAATATTTACTTAAAACAACAGCAATAAAGTAAACACTTCTTAACAAGTGATGTCACTACATTTGCTAACAAGGGTGGATAATAGTCTCGGGTATTTGGGATATTCTGAAGTGGAGTTTTAGATGGTCTGAAAATTTTGGATAACCTTCTTCCCGCATTCATTCATAATCTTCAAATCTACAGAAGTACCTGACAGTTGTAAAATGTATCAAGTTCCTTAAAGGACTTTTAGTCTGTTACTTTCCCCGTTGGAAGAGGATGCAGAAGCAAGAGGCCCTGTATAATTCTTCCAGTGGACGTGCTGTGACTAGCAACTCTCGCTAGTTTCATGGGAATAATAGCAACTTTATTTTCTTTTCTGTATTCTTTATGCAAGTTTTTTTTTTTTCTTCCCTCCTCTGTGCATCTTAAATATAACCACTTAGTGGTTTTAGACCTTATCTGTGGTTTGAGAGCTTGCCAGCTGGAGTGCTTGCCAAACTGCTTTGGCCAAGTCTCAGTACATTTTAAGTTCTAATGGCTTATTTTATATAAAAAAAAAAAAATGGTGATATAAGTGTTGTACTCTTTTGGTAATTGCAGGAAAATTAATATTAAAGAAAAAACAAGGTGCCTCTGGAATATAGTCATTTAGGAAAATGAACTCATTTGGAGTAGAGATTAAAGGGATTTTTAGTTCATGCTCAAATAGAAAATTTTGAAGAAGTTTTTGTCTGCAATGCCATCATCATGGTGCTATAATTCTGCTTTATAACCATTATAAATTAGGTAAACTATTTCTGTTCTTTTCCAATCCGGTGTTTTGGGATGTTTTATTTTGTTAGGTGTGACTGTAGAGCATGGGAGTTACAAGAGAACCTACTAAATGTAGGTCATTTTTGTACACAGCTAATCTGTAGAATTTCTTTTAATTAAGATTCAAAAGGTTTTTATTGTTAAATTTTTCAACTTTAGCACTAGAAAAGCTTTTTTTCTGCAAACAGGCATTTGAGTTCAAGAACCAAACCCTTCTGTAATTTCTGTGTTCAAGGACCATCTAGCCCAATGTTTCAATTTGTAAAGTCACAAAAACTGTGGTGGTGTAACCTTAGGGCTATGGCCCAATGTTTCACGTTCATGTACCATCACATGCAACCATTACTGCAATGCAGGAAGTTTAAATAACTGGAGCTGTTTGTTTCAAGAATTGATTTTCACACCAGCAGAGTATAGATTCAGAGTAAGCCTTTTTTTTTTTTTTTAAGAAAAAAAAAAGCAGAATGTTTATATAAACTTCAGAAATTACTAGATTTCAGTGATGGAATTTGGGAGTTCTTCTGACTGCCACATATGGGTACTGAGCTGAATTGGCCTTTTGTAACCTGTGTGGTCTAATAATGTGCATTAATAAAATGACCATCCATAAGAAAAATGCTATGGTACAATCCTTGGAGAAAGTAATAATGTTGAATTGATGTTAGCCACTGATACAAGATGAGTGACGGTGTCAGTTAATGAAATTAAAGAGATTTGTAACCAGATTGTTCTACTCTGACTCATAACAGAGACTTGGATAAAAATCTGTTTCGGAAATATGGATTTGAAACACAGTTCTGCATTTCCAATTTCCAGATTGGAGAATACAGTAGAAAATGCATTTAGTAAACTAATGGATAATACAAAACTAGAAATGTGCAAAAAAGTTGTATAAATCAAAACGGAATGTGTGATCTGAAGTTAATTGGGAAGAAGTATCTAAAGGGAATTTGACCAAGATTCAGTACACGTATTTTGTCTGTAATTTTGCCATTTTGAGCAAGGTTCATCTGTCATTCATGTGCTATCTCCTGACAGAAAGCACAAGGAATAGGCTTCCAGGAGCTTGGTCCTGCTTTTTGTGTTGAGTGTGGTACTGCATGGTAGTAAAAATAAATAAATAAATAAATAAAAATAAAATCTTTTGAATGATTGCTTTATCATGTGCCATTTCAAAGTGACTACAAAATCATTCCTCAAAATTCACAAACAAGGGGATGGCCGCACATAAAACTAGGGAGGTTAAAGTTTTGTTCTTCCAACAGCACAATCACAGTCAAAGTACTGGTTTGGTTTTGGCATCGTGCTCCAGGGCGAGTATTGACAAGTTGAGTTAGTTCGTCAAAGGGCAGCTAAGTGATTAGATACAAAAAGACAGTCTAAGCAGAATGATGAAGACAGCTGACAAGCTGAATGAAGAAATACAAGCACGTGAAAGTTATTTTAAATGGAAAAGAAGCAGTTGTCCTCATTAGTCTAATCATTACAGACATAATGAATTTGAGCAACAGCAGAGACAGTACATGTTTTTGGTAAGCTGAAAGCCTGTTAAGTGTAAAGTAGAAACAAAAATTTGATTATTTCCCTTGGGGTGAAGAAAAATGTACATAAGTTAACAGTTAAGTGCCCATTTACTGCAGTGGATCTTAGGTACAGATATTAATAAACATGGGCAAAGTGGATGGTCTTAGGTACAAATATTAATAAACATGGGCAAAGTGGATGCCTCTTCTCCAGGGGCAGTGTGGACCTGCTGTTGGAGGACCTGCAAGGCACAGGGCCTGCAGCTTGGGCTTTGCCTGCAGAAGTCACCCCGTGAGTCTTCTGTTTTGGTGCCAGACAGCCTCAGGTGCTCCATCCAGCATGTATGCTGTACCTGGAGGTGCATAAACACAAAAGTATCAACATCTTCAGTTTTGAAATTAGGACCACAATAGGTCATCCCAGAGAAGACAGGTGAGACTTAGAAAGGAGTATCTTTATCAACAGCCACTATTCTAAGCAGCACAGAACTGGTCGCATAGGAGGAACCTTTCCTCTGTGTGGCACTGAAACCTTCCCACATACTAGCTCTGGTCAGCTCAGTGCTAACAACTGTCAGTGAGATCACTGATGGAGGAATCTTGGCCCCTGGGAGATGTTGCAGTGCTACCAGCACTGCAAGAGACCTTTGTCTTCCAGGCATCACGTCAACGTACAGCTTCAGAGAGGATTTGGTCTCTGTACGACAGGACATGCAGGCTCGTATCTCCATTCACGTTCATGACCCAGAGAAACAAAAGGTCCTTCTGTGGTATCTACTTCTCCACCAGTTGGGAATAATTTGGATTAATAAAGCCTGGCCTTTACATTAGACAGCTATTATCCTCTTTGGCTTGATTCACCTACTTGAGGTGTTGGTCCTCATCCTACCCCTAATATGGCCTGTCATGAGTGGATGCCTTAAGAGAGGTCCTCTAAATTCAGACATTTCTCAAACCACTGGTAAATTTAAGACGTCACGAACAAACTATATTGTTCAGGCATTAAAAGGGACAGCTAGTCCTTACATGTCACATACTCCTTTAAGAATTCTTTCACAGAGCTGTGCTGGAATTTCAACATGTGGAGTAGAAAATAGATTTTGCCACATTTGATTGGTAGGCCTTCTACTATCCTTCACGTATTTTTGCAGACTTTCTCTTCCATGGAAGTATGTACTCTGAACATCTCAAGAATAATATTCAGTACAGTATTAGTATCTAATCTTCTGTGCCATTTCCGTAACTTGTCTATTTTCATAAGTTCATAAAAGATTTCAATGTGGTTTGTACAGTGTGTTTCTCTATATTATAGGCTCTTGCATTTTTTTTTCTGTGCTTGGTACAAAACATGCAGGAAGAAGGTACAGCATCATTTTAACTGACTTTAGAGATGTGCTGAAAGGCAGTGTAAGGTATGCTGTAGCCTGTGTGTTTGAGATGAAGTGCTGAAGCTTTTCCTTCCAACTGTTCATGCAGAAAAGCTGTGAGAAAAAATCAAGTGTCAGCAATCAAGCATGATTGCTTACTCTGTGAAAACTGAAATAATCCCCAGAGACAGTATTTTTAATCTCCTTTGGAAATCTCACGTAGTTTGGTCCATCCTGAAGCATATGACCTGCCAAGTCCGTTCATTTTTGTCGTAGATGAGTAATTAGGTCATGAACGTGAGCAATTTTCAAGTATTTGCAGGCTATTACTTGTGGATTATGTGAATGATAAAGATACCTTAAACCTTGGGATCTCTGTTTTGTGCTTGTGCTCATAATCTCTGAGCTTTGAGTTTGAGCAGTTTTTCCAAATATTTTAGACTGTTACCTGATTATTTTTTTTTAATTCTACTTATACAGGATTAAAATATTATTTTTTCTTTGTAGCCATTTCCATTGGTTTCTTCTTCACGATGGTTAGTGAAAAGGGGTGAATTAACAGCATACGTAGAAGACACTGGACTTTTTTCTAAAAGGACTTCTAAACAGCAGGTGTACTTTTTCCTCTTTAACGATGTCCTCATTATCACCAAGAAGAAGAGGTAAGAGCTTCACCAATGTAAAATCGTCTTTTTGTTCAACTCCTTGCATCACAGAGAGAGCATCTAAGTTATCTTTTAAATTTTCATGACTTTTGTGCGTGCCTCACCATACGGGAAATGAGAGCCAAAACTTCCTGGCTTTGCAAAGCCGAACTTTATTTGCATCCACAGCATTTTTACATGTTTGCTAGCCATCTGCTTTTTTGAAAGAATGAATGAGATTCAAAGAGACCTGGTACATTTGCAGCATAGAATGGGAAGAAATATGGATTAAAGTTGTGTTAATTACAGTCAAAATTTGTGAAACCATTTGTATGTTTCAATACACTGTGTCTGAGAAAGTAAATGAATTATGAAGGTGTTTGAGTTTCTAACATTGCCCTATCAGACTGCATTTAGAAATCACAAGTAACTGCTTGTTAAATGGGATTTAGTTTTTGCAAACTCGATTGGAATTCTGAATTGTCAAACAAATTCAAAAGTTTATCCTTGATGCCTTAACAAAGGTAGATTTCTGGGGGGGCAAAGTGATACTCTTTCCCCTCCGTGCTTTACCATGTTGGACTGTTTTTGAGAGAGATTGATGGGAAACTGCTTCTAGTAGTCTCCACTTAAATTTTATCTCTAGATTTGCGGGGAGGCTTAAAATCATTTAATGGAATTTACATCCTCTGCTATTGCTGTTAAATAATACTTGATAGATTAACTTTCTTCCTGAGGCTGAAAACTGTTTTGAAGAATAGTTTTGCATTTGCACTGATCAGTTGAACCAAATACCAGCTATTTTTAAAAGATACTGTCTTGTGAATCTTCTTAATGTAAATCAGAAATTGAGGAATGAGGTAGAATACTAAATCTGGGAAGAGAATGTGAATATTTAAGCAAATAGAAAGATAAACAAAAATGAAGGAAAAATATATTTAAGTCAAATAATTTTTATGCAGATGAGCAGAAAGGCGAATAGAGTTCTCCCCAGCTATCTTAATGCTGGGAGCACGTTTCTGAGATTCAGTGTTTATCAAAGTTCACGCTGCAATGTTTCTTTGAAAGTCCCTTGCTAAATCCCTGGCAGCAGATCAGAGTTATGCCTCATGTTTTTAAACTGCGCGTTTGTTTTCTCACGGGATGGCTCTCAACGTATTGCTGTGTTGGTAGCTAAGTAAATGTCTGAGTTAGGAAAACAATGAAGAATCTATTATCTGTGTTGTTACAGTGTTTATTGGTTTCCTATGCGATGGCTCCTTGTCCAGATTATAAAACAGATTTTTATAGCAACATATTTTATTCAAACTTTGGATTTATAACAACTTCCAACTGTTGGAATTGAAATGTCATAACTGGGCCCAGAAGCCAAAATTAAAAAAAACTTGATGTTAATGATCAGATTTATCTGTTCACCTGAAGAACACCCCCAAACAAATTAGGTAGGATAGAAAAGGATTGATTTGTGTGAACCTCCCAAATATTCCGAGCACAAAGCTTGCACTTGACCCGAGTGGATAAGCTTATTCATAACATTCGAGCTTTTGATGATCTGTTCTCCTACCCACAGCGTTACTGTGGACACCACAGCAGTGGACAGCAACACTTGTTGACAGTTCAGTTTTATATGCTTGTGTTTTTACTTGAGGAGTTGCTTTCTCAAAAGATTCTTAACATTGCACACAAAAAAAAAAATCACTCGACTGTGCTAAAAATACTAATTACTTAGTGCTGCAGTCATGCTGCTTAATCCTTTCTCCAAAAGTGAATCCCCGGCCATCCCGGGGAGCAGTTTGCCGTATAAGTCGAAGCAGCACGCTGTGCCTCCCAGCTCCTCGGGGCCAGCCCGGCGCTGCCTGCCCAGGCTGCAGCCGACAAGGGTCAGCAGCCCCAGTGAGGCAAGGCTCGGCTCACCCCTGCTCACGGGCTGCTTTCAGGAACGATTTCCATGTGTCAGAGTCATCACTGCCAGAACTGCATTTTGAATACTGAGTGAGCAAGCCTTCCCAAAACCTTTTTATAATGAGAATTACTACATTTTAGCTACAAAACGATAAAGGGGGGTGTGTTGGTGTATGCTTACTATGCTCCAGAGTTCTTATGCTTTAACTTTAATGATGCTTTATTAATCATAATCTTCCTCAGCTGCAATTTCGCCTTTTGGTTGAAATCGCAAGGTTTGGCTGTGTTCTCTGCCCCATTCAGGGAGTTAAGTGAAATTTAGCTACCAAAATTTCTTCCTTTTTAATGGACACTGAAGGTAATATTCTGACACGAGGAGTAACAGGCAATATAATTCACATCTTAAGAGTTCTTTCTATCTGCCTCATGATTCACATGGACTACACTACAGTTCTTGTTATTTGTGGCACGTTTGGGAAACTTGTTTTCTCTTGAGCTAGCGAAGAAATGATTTCACATTGCACAGAGTATGATGACATTAGTGCCTTACTAAAATACAGGATATTTACTTTATGCATACTGCTTTTAGGTTTGTATGTATTTCCTTCATAATGAATTTTCAGTTTTCCTCTTCTAAATCCCAACCACAGACAAAAGTATCATCCTTCTTACACATCCCCTGCATGGCTGATGAGTGTAACTGCTGGGCTTAGATATCCATTTGCCTGCTGTCAGGCATGGTGGAGCTTCCATAGCGGGCACTTTACAACTCCCCTCGGGGAGGAGGAGACTGGGCTACAGAGGAGGCAATTCTCTGACACCTCTGGCAGACCTGGAAGCTTACATTGTAAAATTATTCTGCTAAAAATGGGACACGCGGCTAGCTCAGAACTTTGCAAAAAGTCAGGTTCCTCCTTTTTTCCAACATGCCCTTTTGAAGATGTGGTTGCGTATTCTGGGTAGTAATGCTCAGAGCTGCCTATGAGCAAGCTCTGTGCTCTGTGGAGCTCAAGAGAGCTCCAGAATTAATGAAGTCCTGTTGTGTACAACTAAAGTAACACTGCCATATTGAGCTATTCGGAACATCTACCAGCAATGTCCTGAGTGTTTTTAGAAGATCTCAAATGAATTGCAAAGAGACGTGTATTTTTGTGTGAGGATACATTTATTGAGTATTCTTCTTTCCCGTAATATCCCCTAAGGACACCACTAGAACCCCATCTGTTTTCACGGCTCTGTGGCTTGTCAGCTCCTGAGATTGCCTTGACACTGGAATGCAGCTGGACTTCATACATGGGAAATCACCCAAAGGTTAAATACTACTTGGGAATGTTACCTGTTCACAGCTGCTTGAAAAAACATGCTTTTTTTAGCCAAGATGCCAGGAATGATTTCGTAACTAAAGTAATCATGCTAAAAAAGTGATTAAAAAATGCTGAAGATTTATAAAGGACATTTACTGCTTTTTTTTTTTTTTTTTTTTTAATACAACATGTGATAAAGGAAATAGGGAGAATCACCACATGCTTTCTGTTAAAGAATAGGTGGCCTAGAGCAGATGTCTGTCTTCATAAAAGTGCCTCCAAAATGTGCAGGCCTTCCTTGCGGGGGGACATAAAATAGTCCTGTTGTTCTGTGTTGTGAGTCTAAATAGAAGTTTGGCAAAAAGTTCAGCCATAAACTGAAGGTGCACGTTGGCATGTCTGTGTTAGCTGATTATTGTATTTTTAAATAATGTTTTAAACGGCTGCGGTGCCTCCAGCCCTCAGCCAGCTGTACCCGTGCACTGCTGGTCAGGAGAAGTCTGTGGGCCTCCCGGAGAGCACAGGGGCTAGAAAGATAAAGACTCCTTAATAGTTCAAAGCAGGCTGTTCTGTTGAATGGAGATAAGAAGAATTTGTAGAGGTTTATCTCAGTTGATTAATTAGTTAGGAATGCATTCATTATTTACTATGCAAATGTATGGACTACATTTCTTTCTTTTTAGGTTCAAGGTCCCCAATGACTACAGCAGCATCCCTAGCTGGTTTTGCTAGTTCTGTCCTTGGCTAGGCAGCAATTGCTGTATAAAAGTTGTTTAAAAACAGAACTGACTTCTTAAAAACAAACAAGGAAGGGGAAATCACACACCTGATGGAAAACTAAGCATTATACTTATGTTTGTTTTTTTTTTCCTTTCTTTGTTTTACAGTGAAGAGAGCTACAATGTCACAGATTATTCTTTAAGGGGTCAGCTCGTGGTACAACAGTGTGACAGTGAGGACCTGACTTCTTCTCCTGTAAAGAACACTTCAGCTATGCTGTACTCCCGGCAGAGCGCTACAGTGTACCTCTTCAGATTGGCAGTCCTCAGTAACCATGCAGGAGAGAAGGTGGAGATGCTCTTGGGAACAGACGCTCCGTAAGTAAATAGTTATAACTTCTGTAATTTTTCACCTGATCGTCTCAACAGGTTGTTGTTGCTCTCCCAGCTCCCAAGCGTGGCAGTATGAAATGCCCAGCTTCTCTTTGTTTGCAAAGCTTAAAACAAGATGAAACAAAACAGAACAGTAGAGTTCGCAAGCAGGCAGTCTGTATGATATCTGATCAGCAGTGACCAAGGCAGGATTACATCAGAAATGACCCTGTATTTGTCACGGGCCACACTGGTGTCCTGTTCAGCAACGCTGGAGAGTTTGTTGTTCCAGCTGCTGACTATTGTGATTTGCGCTGTTTTTATTCCATTAAGTGTGCACTTCCAAAGCTAGGCAAGGTAACAGTGACAAGCCTTTCTGTTTTTTAATGGTTGGCTGAGAAGGAGAATGTGTAGCTTGTATGAGATCCTAGATAGAGGAATAAATATTTACTGGAATAAAATAGAGCCTCTCCAAACCTGGTTCATTTTCTCATGGATAATCTTGTCATGAGCAGGCTCAGTGGTTTTAAGTCCATGTCATGTTACTGTCATTCTTTTTTTTTTGATGTCATGTTGTAGGGATAGTAGCAAATTGAGTACACATGCTAAAATTATGTAAACTGAAGTATCTGTTACTAGGTGCTGTTGTTTTAGATCTTCAGACCAAGAATTAACTGTGCTTCTGCCTCAGAGACTGCCAGTTCCCTAGCCAGTGAGTAATGGCGTGGCTGTGCTTTGCAGTGAGTTACTTTAATACCATTAGTGATAAGTAAATTGAGAGCCCATTAGAGGGTAGAACAGAAAGGAGAAATGACAAAGCTTCACTTGTATGTAGTTCGGTGTGGTCTGAAATAGAGTTCTCATCACAAAGCCACATCTGACTTTCTGCAAACATTTTGCTGCCTCTTCCAAACCTGCAGCCAAATGGCTAAGTACAAAGCTGGTGGCAGTAAGGAACAAAAAAAGGAACTAAAAAAATACATTGAGGTAATGCAGAGGGAGTCCGTGTTGGTGCAAGGCACAGTGAACTACAGTCATGCATTGCTTCAAGGCGTTGAAAGATTATCTGTGATAGCTTTGCATAAAAATGTTTCTCATAAACAGGAACCAAAAATCTTAGGTTTAACACTTCTTATTTTTGCAAAAAAAAAAAAAGGAGAACTGACATGACCATTCCTAAACAGTGAAGACTTTTTGTTGCATTTTAGTTGGAGGGGGTTTTCATCAGAGGGAAAGTGTGTAAGTCAGTGTAATGTTGCTGAAGACAGCAGAGTATCTGAAGGGTAATCCAGGCTGAAGATAATAATAATGCTGGATTTCTGAATCCCTTCTGGTTGTTATTGGTGAGGCAAACATGCCAGGACTGCAGGACAGGGATTTAGGGGGGATTGGAGGGGGGAGCATGGGGAGAAGCTTGTATTTGCAAAAATAAAGGTGGTGTTTTCCAAACTGAGCTTAAAATGCAACCATTTTGATTCCAGCAAAGGGCAGACTATAGGCTGTCACTGCTTTCATTTGCAGTCCTCACTTAGCATCAAGATAATTAGCTCATTCTAATTAAGCCAAATCTAGCGAAAGTTAGTTATTGTTCTATTTGCTTCTTACAGTAGGATGACCTCAGGCTTTAGTGGTGGGTAATGTAGTTTAAAATTACTTTAAAAACAGAGTAAGCAACGTAGCTGCCATTAACCTTTCACCTTGCCCTGGATGCATTTTTCCCATGCGAGGTTCAGAGGCTCCCAGGCACAGCCCCTCAGGGCCCTGCTGTCTTTGGAGCTTGTGGAGAGGGTCTCTGGCTGCCCCCTGCCTGGTACAGCACCGGGTCTTGGGCACTCTTGGTGTTAAGGTGCTGTCTTTATTAAGCATCACAATGCCTCTGTAGCTACGTGACTTTTGTATGGCATACCTCAACTTCTCTGCGTAACGTTTCTGACCTCCGTTGCCTGCATACACTCTGAGTTTAAATTGTGAAGTGCTCAGTTTCTGGAGCGGTTTCATTTGAGCCTCTCTAAGTCTCTGGATCATTGTTGAGAGCCCAAAGACGACTGTGGACAATGAAGGTTAGTTACCCAAATACTACAAATATGACAACGTTCTGAGACACGTGGTTGGGGCTTTGGGTGGTCCTGTGTGGACCAGGAGCTGGACTCGGTGACCCCTGTGGGTCCCTTCCAACTCAGGATGCTCCGTGGTTCTGCTTCCACTTGAACTACAAATGGCGTTGAATTATCGCTGCTGGTTGTTGTAGCGTAAGTACATGTTAGGTCAAATACTTTTCTAATATTTTCTTCTGAGAGCTGGAAGTTGAGATGTGGGTTTTCTGCCTCGCTTGCCTGTTAGCAGAGAACTTCTCTCAAATAATCACTGGGGCCAGGGGGTAAGTGCCTAAAGTAAACTGGAGAGCAACGAGTGTCCTGTAGTTGCAAGCAGTCTGTACACCTGCATTCTGTAGTGCGCTTGGATGTGTAGCTGTCTTACCAGTAGTTCAGACCATTACCGACCTCCCAGACCAGTGCTTGTCGCTAAGAACTGCAGGTTTTTGCATTCCTGGCAGAAGTTGCAGGCAGCTTTAGCTGTGTAACAGTGCTCCCATCTCATCCCGGGCACGCCACGCTGCCCGGACACGTGGGATAACTGCAGGTGAATCTACGCGTAACGCAGCGTACCACGAGGCAAATGTTGTCCTTACGGGGTAGTTAGGCAGATTCTCTTAGCATTTATCTTGACAAGACGACCTTGGATAATCTGACTGCAGAGATTCATCAGGGATTGCTCTGGTATTTTTTCTGCACTGGTTTCTTCCTTACTGCTTTAAAGCACCTTATCCTGCTAGTTGTTTTAGCAGCAGGGCATTTCTAACAAGCGCTCTGTACGTAGGGTGCAGGATTAGCTGGGGGACATGAGCACAGGGGATCCCGCGGCACGGCGGTGCAGCAAACACTCAACAGCGTGCGTTGGGTCCAATGCTGAACGGTGCTGTCCCGGGGCAGCTTTGCGAGTCCTGTACCACAGCGGTCGGACGGAGCGGAAACTGCAGGATGGGTTGGAGGAGGAGTTTGGCATGGCCGCGGGGAAGCTGGGGAGCTGTGCCGGATAGAGGTGGTCCTTGTTCTCCTGGGGCAGTGCTGGAGTGCTCTGCTTTAGAAAAGGGCAACAAGCAGCGTCTTGTTCTTTGGGGCGCGAGTCTCGGAGAGGCCATCGCTTCTCTGTGGTGCCATTAACTTGCACACAGCCCTTCACAGAAGTGAAAGATGGTATCTGTTCCGCGGAGGCTGGAGGCGGGACAGAGGACATGAAACAGAACGCTCCAGACGCATCCCAGCCTGGAAAAACTTACGGTTTTAGGTTTGCTTTCAAAGTTTAGAATAACTCTGAAAGAAACTATAGATCGTTAATGGTTCCTATTAAAGATCTTATTATAAAGTAAGCAGATGATTCAGACTTGCTTGGAAATGCGTTTTTATTGGGAAAAAAATGAAGCGCATTTTTAGTTGTCTGGGCTTTTTATAAAAAGACATTTTGTTCTACAAAAGATTACTGCTTGCCTATATAAGGTTTGTAATATAAATAGCAGTCCAGCAGATTGTCTTTCAAGGGAAAAAATCTCTGACAACACCTCCTTGATTTGAAAACTCTTTTTTTAGAGCGTTACCGTGTGTTGTGTGCTCAGGGTACAGAAAATCCCAGATTTCTTGTAACTTTAGGCGAGCGCGATGGGGAGGGCAGCGGCAGGAGGAGGTAGCTGGACACTTCAGAGCGCTCGCTGAACGGAGCGATGCACAGGTGGAAGCGAAATGTTTGTGTTGACTCCGATTTCCAGCGCAGTTTGACCCCGTTTTGTCACTTCACGTGGCTCGTGGTTCCCAGGTACAGCAGTAGAAGCACTGGGTCCGGAGCGTTACGGTGCCGGTGAGCGAGGGCGGTGGCGTTGCAGCTCCAGCAGCGGGGCACGGCCGGCAGCTGCGGCTGGCGGCTGGGGAAGGCTCCTCACAAACCTCGTGCGTCTTTCGTGGCCTGTTCCTACTGCCCTCGCTCTGGAACAGCTGTAATTGTGCCCGCTGCTGGAGGCGGAGGGTTAAATTACAGGGTCATTTAGCATTAGATTATCCACTGGTGCTGGCATCTTTTTATATTTGTTTCCCACTCTGTTTACACAAGTAACATCGATTCCCTTGAAAAATACATGGAAAGTTGCAGAGGGACATATATAAAGGCTTTCCTAGTCTGGCTGAAAGCAGTGGTTTCTGGACTGGATTTTTCATATGCTCTAACACTGCCTGCTGGGGAGAAGGTGACTTCAGTGGGAGCAAATTTGTTTCGTTTTCACAAAATATATGGTATACATGGATTTATGAAGAAATGTGTATTTAGGCAGGAAGACAGTCTGGCATTATCCCATTTTTTCAGAGTCGTCTGAAAGGAAATGTAATTTTCTTATTAAGACTGGTTATGGGAAAATACGAATTTGTAAATAACATGTTTCTAAAACTAAGAACAAAATTAAGCTTGTGCAAAATTCTATGTGTTTTCTTACTGTGGTTGAAACACAAGTTTAGCACTGGTTTCAGATTTTCAACGAAAGGGACAACTGCAGAAGACAGATGTTACTATTTTTAGTTAAAAACTCAAGTTATCTAAAGACAGAAACAAAATTTTGAAAAAGAAAATTCAAGTGGATTATTTGTTTAAATTAGTCGTAAGTATTAGTCGCAGACACTAGTAGAGAAGTTTACCTGCATTACTTAAAAAACAAAATAAGGGTACATAAGATGTGATGCCAGTAAGAACCATGTGTATATAGGCATTTTTTCTACTCTAACATGCTTAAAATGTTTAACTGTGCTTGAAGAATGCTATTACAAGAAGTAGTATCACACCTTCTGGCCATATTTTGAGAGGAGGAGAAAGGAGGTTGTATGTTCAGTTTTTCTTTCGCAATAAGAGGAAGAATTTAAATACAGAATTGTGAAAAGGGAGTAGTCTTGATCATTTTTCAAGAGCATGAGTTGGGAAACTGAATTTTGTCTTTGCTGTTTGCAGGAGTGAAAGAGCTCGCTGGATTACGGTGCTTGGGCAAGACAGAGATGGGCAGAAAACAGACAGAACAAGTAAGTTGCAAGTACTGAGATTTTTGAGCACTCTGACATGAGAATAGAAGAGCACTGCCCCTTAGCGGGGATTTGAGCAAATACAGGCTGGATCCTTAAAAAGTCACCATGTCTTTTCCTGGGCTATGTTACTTTAATATACACGAAGCTGTCATCTCTTCCTTCTTTGAGGAGTTTTGTTTTGCCCAGCTATTTCTGTTTGCGTTCATTAACACGGGTCAGTTGTTTCAATCTGTTAACAAGAGTGTATTTCTTCATATGTTTAACCCAAGTTTGTGTGCAGTTGTTCA
Source organism: Cygnus olor (assembly GCF_009769625.2). NCBI lineage: Eukaryota > Metazoa > Chordata > Aves > Anseriformes > Anatidae > Cygnus > Cygnus olor. The sequence continues at coordinate 25,770,138 of NC_049177.1, read as the reverse complement.
GGTGGGAAGCCATCTGCATCGTTTGCTGCCACCTGCGTTGTGGGTGGGTGGGGTGTGGCAGGGCATATGCTAAGATACACTGATTTATTTTAAATCAATTATATACACATTTGAATAGAAGATATGAAATGGAAATATTGTAATTCAGCCTTTTTTTTTTTTTCTTCCCCAGCCTTGACTCAGGTAGAGATCATCAGAACTTACACAGCAAAGCAGTCAGACGAACTGTCTCTTCAAGTTGCTGATGTTGTTTTGGTTTATCAAAAAGTGAATGATGGTGAGTATGTGTTGTTAGTAACCCTCTCTTACCACTGCAGATGAATCCAGCTAGAAGAATTTGTTTCCTAATAGAGTTGGCCATATGATGAATAAAGATTAAGCTTCCAAGAAAAACTTGAGCATTTAGGTTCAAGTTTGTAAGGACAGCCTCTGTTTAGACAACAGATGTTTAAAGTAACTCATCACCAGTCATAACTTTTATAGATAAATCATGTATGCATCATGTATGTGATGACACTGACTCAGAAGTTCTGACAAAGTGCCTTTAAAATTACTTGAAAAGGTTTGTTGCTCCCTGTCTGTTCACGCCTGCAGGCTGGTATGAAGGGGAACGGTTGCGGGATGGTGAAAGAGGCTGGTTTCCCATGGAGTGTGCTAAGGAAATCACATGTCGTGCCACGATCGACAAGAACATGGAGCGGATGGGACGTTTACTTGGACTTGAAACAAATGTGTAGATGGTTTTTGCTTCTTCATACTGTACTAGAGGATTTGCACTAACTGCTGTCAGCAGGGAATGGCTGCGTGCACTACAGCTCTCGCATGGACGATGTGGGTCACAGATGTGTAAAATCTGGTAACAGAGCACTGATGTTTCAGATAGTCCTTTTTGGTTTGCATTTTGAGAGCTCTGAACTGATGCCTGGCTTGAACTGTAGCAGATTTCAACTAGAAGTAGTTTCTTAGGCATTGGAGATCAGCTATGCATTTTTTTTCCTCAGATTTCCCTTTCAACTTCAGTTCCTTCATCCCTGCTCTTTACTTACACTTCTGCCACTCTTTTTTGATCATTTTGACTTACTTTCTTTTAAAGTTGGACCTTGCTGTAGCAGACCGAGCACCAGAAACTCACCGAATCTATATACTGAGCTGGAGGTGAACAGGAGCACAATAGTGGGGAGGGAGGTCCTGTTCCTTAGAAACTGCAGTCGTACGTTCCCAGTACAAGTAAGTGGGTTTAAGGGGATACTTCCCAGCTGTGTCAAAAATCCTTGCTTAACCTGAGCTAGAATGAACAAGCATGTAATTCATAAGGGCTTACCTCTCCAGCACAAAGCCAGGGAGGAGCCGGATTTGCTAAGACTGAATTAGATCACTGTAATCACTGGGTGAAGCTGACACAAGGTAAGAACTAGAGATGTGCTGCTTGTGGTGGTGGCCTCCAGTACTGGGTGTGGGTACTCAGTCACGCAGCTCAGGCGTTCTGGTGCTCCGGTGTTGAGATTCCTGAAAGCAAGCAAGAAGTACCAAACTGTACATAAAGTACATAATGATGTTGAGTGTCTTGGTCTCAGATCCATTTTAGCACAACTATCAGACTCAACTTGGGCTTGTTTTCATTAAGAATAGCCTTGGTGTGAGCAGTTGTTAGCTCGCTCAGATCCTTCTGGCAGGTGTATCTTACGGTGTTTCTTCCAGGAATATTTTTTTAAGCTTATGGGTTTTGCCAAATGAACAAGCCCTTCTGTCTTGTGTCTGCTGTCTGTCCTCAACTCTAAAGGCTCTTTTAGCTCTGAATGCCTTCTTGGCAGCATGGTTGCTTTTCCAGTACCTTGCGGTAGGTTGCACCTTTAAAGCTTAAACCACATTTTCAATACAAAGTACTTTCAAGATGCAGAGAAGTAGCCGTAACAAATCAATGTGGTTTTTTTTCCCCACTAGCATCAATGTGAGTTTTAAATGCCACTGCTCTGGTTCAGGATTCAAGTGTCTGGACTCACAGGATTTTTTTGATATTTTAAAGGATTGTATAACTGCTGGAAATGTGTCCATTTTGTTTCAGTTTTCTCCAGGTGTTTGGCTAGGTCTTTCTATTAAGTTATTGCTGTACAGCAAGGGTTGTGATGGAGGATGGAGACTGCAGAAAACATGAAGTACATTCTTCTGTGTTTTTTTTTTCTTCCTTTTTGCTCTTCTGTACTAGAGGAGATTGATTATTTCCTTCTGTGGAGGCAAAAAGTTCAACTGAACTTCAGTTTACTGAACTTCCTCTTTAGCAGTTGTCAGCGTGTTGAAGCCACACGCAGAAAAAGAGGGAGTTGTAAGACCTGTAGGGATCTAAGCTGCCAGGTCTCTGCTCATCTCCGCTGTATGAGGTAAGAGCACCGCTGAGGAAGGACGTGGGAGCTGAGAGCTCGGCACCTTGGGTAACGTGGTTAGCTTGGTGTCCTGTCATCGCCTTCGTGACTGCCACGGAGCGGAGGCTGGAGGGGAGCAGGAGCCACCCCCCGGCACCGTGCCCTCGGCTCCAGGGGCGCCCAGCTCGGTGCTGCCGCACGCTTCTCAGCTCCCGAGAAGCCCTCTCACCATTGCACTACCTGCACCACCTAGATTTTTGCAGCTGCAGTTTAGCTTTGGAATTTCACAGAAAAAAACAACCACTAAATATTGTGTGAAGAAAATGCACTAAAAAATGAAGTAAGTTTCAGTGCATCATTTCTGTATATCCGTGTAACAAGTTGTACTATAAAAATCTTCACCTTTTAAGGACCAGCTGGTAAGTCAGCAGGCTTCAGTACCTGCTAAATAAAAACAAGGCAAAAAGTTGTAAGTACAAAGGCTTTCTTCAGTCCCCGTCTTTTTTTTTTAAAAGGGTGGTGTTTATATTCTGTACTATGGTGATCTGTGAGTGACTTTGTTTATAAACATGTACCTCTGTAACAACTGAAAATCGATTAGGCAATAATTTTGTACAAAAATTCTTACCTTGGTAGTCTGACAGTGGTTTTACAGCCTTTTGAATTAATTTATAAATGGACTGATAAAATGGTAATGGTATAAACTGTAAATTGAACAAAGTCTTATTTAACGTAGTAAAAAATACTGCTAATATTTTAACAAAGAGTTTATTGTACACAGGCAGATGTTTAACAAAACTGAATGTATAAATCCAGGCATTAATTTTATTCAGATTTTTAATACTGTATATATTTTTTCATACCTTGTCTTTCCAAATAATGTTTTAAAAGCCATTTTTCCTATTCTCAGACACAGTTCTTCAGGAATTAAAGACAGTTATTTTATAGGACAACAATCAATAAAATCTTTTTAAATCCTTACTAAAAAAAGCTTCAATTTTTCTTAAACTGCAAATTGTTAAATGATAGTTCCTTAACGTCATTCTTGTCAGAGAGGTTAAATTTGTTTTGTAACTTACGTTTGCTTGTTTTCTTCCTGTTTTGTAAAGATAAACAGCACGACTGTGTCCTCCATCCCTCACAGACACACCTGTACACAGGAGGTTGGAGCAGTGACCAAGCACAAGCCCAGGACCCCTCGCCTCTGCGTTAGGGAAGAACCCGCAGGGTAAGGGCATGCAGGCGCTGGGGGAAGGTGCGGGGCTGCAGTGGGACAGGTGCCACAGAGCAGCCCCCAGGCCCTTCCCTCCTGCCTGATGCCGGCTGCTTACACTACAAGCTTTCAGTTGAGCTGGAAAGTACAACTCGTATCATTATTTACACATTAATCATGTTACTGTGTAAGTAAGGATCTGACCACACCAACCCACAACCACCTCAGCATGCTTCGGTCTGGTAACAACCCCAAGCACCCCAGCACCTGGGGTTGGAGCAGCAATCCCCCACCTGGGGTTTTCAGAGGGGAAGGAAGGTGCTCCGAAAACAAGCCTGGCCTTCTCTGCGCCTTTTTAACCCAACAGAGAGCACAGCCTAGTCACAAACTGACTGTTGTATAAAAAACAGGTATGCTGGATCAGAGTGGTGGCGCTCCTTATACACCATAGATAAATACAGCTGACGCTGGATTAACTGACAGGAAGCTGTGCCCCCGTTTTAGTCCTGTTTTCTTCAGGGTAACACGAATAAAATGAATAAATCCTTCTGAGCCCATGATTCAGGTGGACAAGAAAGGCCACAGGGATGATTTCTGTCAAGCAGAAGGGAAAAAAATAAAGCCTCTAAAAACTGAAAGTTGGTTACATTTGCAGAACATTAAAATGAGAAGCAAAGGCTTTATTCCTACAAGATAAACCTGGAAATAATGTAGCTATGTCTGCAGAGCAAACAGAAGGTAATAGGTGGCTGCCAACTAAACTGCTGGCACTACTCAGGCCCTAGTTTAACACCCACCCATCACTTTCAGCTAAATTTCGATCTTCCCCCAGCCCCAGGCGAGCACAAATCCAGCCCCAGGGGTTAAAGGGAAGAGCAGGTCTGGCACACTTCCACAGGTCTGACCAGACTAGTTCTCTCAAATATCCTGCTTGAAATGCTAAAATAAGCATAATTCATCAAATGGTCTTAGATATCTGGAAGCATTCAAAACATTAAGAACTAAGAGCAGATGAAATAACACTTTAAAGAAAAGTATTTTAATGTAACACTATATACATGGATTGCTTAAAAAAATTAGAATACAATGAACCCTTAAAGTGTATTCCACCATCAGTTTTTATAACCATGAAGCTCCTATAGTCTAAATTTTTCCATCGGTACTGATGATAGATGGGTACAGAAAGTGAAGAAAGATGAACTGAATGGGATGAATGGAAGAAGGTGAGAGTATTTCTGAAGACTTTCCTCCCACAGCACAAATTCAACAACATACGTTTTCAAGTTAGTTTAATTAAGCTATCATTACCTTCTGTGAAAATGTTGGTGAGAAAACTGCTGCAACAACACAATAATTACTCCCCACCCCCAAGAAAAAAAAAATCTTTTGAGATGTTTTTACCAATAGCAAGAACAGTTTAAGCACAATTAAGCCGTACTTTAGCTTCTTTCCCTTCCCCACCCCCCAAATCTGGTAACAAATATTTAAAAAAAAAAAAGCTACAGTTTTAGAGGACTCTGAGGAAGGACAATACATACACCAATTAACATTGCTAACAATGCATTGTTTCCTTATTTAAAAAGCTATCATGAACACAGAATACCATGCATATACAGATATTACCAACTATTTTGAAATAACTGCTCTTCAGTACGAGGGAATTACCTGCTTGCCCTAAAAGAGTTTTTCCCTCTAGCTAAATAAATGCTATAAAAAAAAACAACGAAACAAAATAAGTGAATATGTCAGCTTTACCAACACAGATGAAAGCGTGTCAACTATAGCGCTCGTTCTGAAACCGTGGAGCATAGTTTCTGGCACTTTCATTCTCCTGTGTTGTGATTAAGTCTATAATAGCGGTCAGTACTGCTGTATCCCTGGATGTAGTATCATTCCAGTCCACCGGGTGTGGGTTTTCTATTTTTTCCTGTAGAAGATCATCGAGCTCTTGTCTTAAGTTCTGCAGACAAAAAGTTTGTTGGAATGAAAAGAGACAGGCAAGTATAAAGCTACACAATGTTACCACAGTAAGTTCAAATCCCTTGCGTTCTCTGTTCTCCTAATCCTTCCGCCTGCTGTTCTTACATCGATTTATTTCAACAGCGCTACCTTCAGGATCAAAAGCTGCTTTTCAAAAACTAGCTTTGCCTTTTATGACCTGATCATCTCTGGATGTGATGGCCTGTTCACCCATTAGCTGACTCTTTAAGGAGACTAAAAATATTTGGGTTAAGAAAAAGGAAGTCAGATGCAATTTCTAGGATCTAATAATCAACCAAGCTCTATTCAGCTCCTCTTTTCACTGGAAAGTATTATTGCCAGCTGAAGAGCCCCATCCTCATGTTCCATATCCATGTGGTTATTTCACGGACTGATCAGGTCATCCTACAGCTTTTCCTACAGATAACTACAGAAATTATGCTCTTCAAATCTCTTACTGTAAGATGTTTATAAGCCCTTTAAATCTACCCTATGACTTTTCTCTGAAGCCTCCACTATTTTTCAACATCCCCATGAAATTTTCAGCGGAGGCTTTAACAGCACCTTCCTTCCAACACTGCAAAAGGCCCACAAGCCTCGCTGTCATCAGTCCAGCTATTACAATGGAAACTCAAATACATAAATAAAACTTCTGAGTGCCTACTCCTAAGGCCAAACATAAGGGAGTTCATCAGTGTTTACTTCTACCCAGTTTATCATGTGATACAACAGCCTGGTCAGAATGTTATTTTTACTGCAACTTTTTAATTTGCATTCACATACAAACCTTCAGTAGGTATCTTCCATTTACTGTGTATACTTCACATGCTTACTAGGAATACATTCAAAACATTTTGTTATCTCCCTACATCAACAGTTAGGCAGTAACATCAAGTACAAAAAAACCTCTAGGAAGAGTTACTGTTACACTAAGATTTCCGTATATATTATTATTAAATATAGTTACCTTAACTAACTGTGCTATTCTAGCTGGAGACTGGAAAACAATCCATTCATCCACAGCAATGGTATCCTGATCTTTATCCTTCTGAATGGATATATCTCCTCCAAAGAACAAGAGGCAGTACGGAGAGACTTCTGTACAATCATATAAGTAAATCTGCAAGAAGACAAAATTGTCCAGTCACCCTTGAAAGGATGTTAAATGACATCACTAAGCCTTAAGAAACTCAAAATAGAATTCCAGAAGATCATTTTTCAATCATTCATAGATTTGCAAAACAGATTTGAAGCAACTCAGTTGGAAGAGTTACATAAAATCAGATTAAATGGGAGCAAAAATGGTCCCAAATACAGTCCTTCACAGAAAGCGGTGAACTCCAACTAATAATTCCATTAGCAATCAAGCAGGAAAAAGAAAGCTTGCAAGCTTTTTTCTTTTTTAAAAAACAGAAGCAGAAGCAAGAATCTAACAGAACTTAGTATACTAGTTATTTGTGGAACAATACCACCAAGATCCCACAGAACAGAATCTGACGGCATGTAAAAAAAGTGACCCAAAACATGAAGGCTTCAAACAAAGCTGCTGCATACCTTCTGGGCCACAACAAGGGACACTGTTCACATCCCCTGATTGAACACATTAAAGAGCTACAAAAATAAGTTACACAAATATAAACCACGACATACACTGCTAGTTCTCATCTTCAAATGGTACACAAGCCAGTTATAATGGAACTCTGTCTCTTCCACATTAACAGATTTAGGATGAATATTAACTGTTCCATCTGTCTTGGTGCAAACTTTCACCCTGAAAAAAAAGTAGATTTAGCATGGAAATAAGATACTGAAAACGTAGCAAAATCACATCCCAAGTTAAAAACCCTCCAATTCTCCACCAGTGTTCTGAACTCCAAAATAAGGACATTTGAAGGAACTTCAATTTCTTTCCTCAGAAGACTGCAACTGAATCTACAGTATTAATTTTCAGATACCCCTATCTCTGTGCTTAAGTTTAAATTCACCTCCTTAATAAACCCTGTTGTTCTCTCAAGTAGAAAAGACATGTAGCACTGAACCTTCCTGGCAGCTGATTTATACCTGGCTCCACCATGGGGCTAAGATGCAGTGACACAGGATCTCCCGTCACATTTGCAAGCTTACTCTTACATTCATCCTTCAGGTGACTGAAGCACACTGGACTTGGGTCAAAATGGAGAATCAACTGACTGGTAGTGCCAGCTGCAGACGGATCTAAATTAAGCAATCTAAAGTAGAATTTTGACTGCCTATTCTTACACCTACCATAGAAATAATCACTTGTTTTCTTTGTTCATTTTTTTAATTCTAGGCACAGTGATCACTCCTAGCTTGGTGCTTCTACATTATATACCCAGGAAGTTCATCCAAACATACAACCCTTCATTCTGTCTTAAGTCACGTTCACAAGAATATAGATATCCTTCTTGTATATACTATTACTATGGATAACCATTAGTAAGAATAACCACTGATAATGCGAGAAGTGTTAGATCAGACCAGAATTGCTAGGCTCTGTCTTGCCAAACACTACAGAAGGAAAGAGTTTCAATTGTTGCTGTAGACCAAAAATGATGGTAAGACTCATTTAGCAGCTGTCTTATCAATATAATTTAGAATTACGGATTGCTTGATAATGTCACACCAATTACTTCACATACCAGCAGGTATGCAAATGGTCAAACATCTTTGCTCATATAAGTAAAGATCAGCAATCCCATGCTCCGATCTGTCACATTTTCAAATGAAGTAACCCACACCCTTGACTGATCTGTACAAAAAATTAAATTAATGCATTTAAACCATTGCTCTGCCTTGCCAAGCTACCTAACATAGAAAATACCTGAAACACAAACCAACATTGTACCAAATCCTTACATTTTTCTCTTTTTGCTAAAGCTTGGCCGAATCTTTGCAACTTTTGGATATAAACCAGCACAGATGACTGCTTTGAGCAACTTCTCATTATCTGTAAGAGACAGCAAAGTAAGTAATGCAGTTCCATAAACTGAGAATTTGACTCAAAAGCGTTCTGTTTCCTTCTACTGTTTACCTGAGTTGGTATTAGATTTGGGATCCTTGGGGTCTCTGCTATTCACAAATCCAGCTGCAAGGAGATGCTCAGCAAATTGTCCTTTCATGTTATGCAGCATCTAGGAAGTAAAAATTGTCCCAGATTGATGCTATGCCAAAAGGCTCCTCCCCTTCCCCCACAGATGTATTCCTCCATTTTCAGACCATCGGGATGTTACCTGGAGCGTATTTGAAGACAGGAAATATTCCCAGCAATAGTCTTTCTCAGTTCTGAATCCACGGCGCCGAGTCTCTTCCCAGCCCTAGAAATTCATACCATAGTTCAAAGGCATTTAAGCGAACACATACTACGAAAATTAAGTATATAAGGAGAGACCAAAAAACCATAGGTCAATAAACAACAGTTACATTTTTCTCCTTAAGAGAGAAAGCAAACCCTTTCATCTCTTTGTATTATGTACATATGTGTATATATGTCCACACACCTATACGCGTACAGCAGAAAAACACAACATTTTTGAATTGAAAACTTAATTTTTCCATGGTGAGGAACAAAATCTGGCCAAGTTTGTCAGAATTTCATTTGTTGCTATTAACAGTCTTGGGCAGCAACTCTGTTTCCAGGCCATTTATTTCCTTTTCTTCTTGCCCAGTGCTACACAGCTAAGTCTCTAACGCTTCTGAAGTCTGCTCCAGTCTCTTGCAGATGCCAGAAGGACAAGAGTTAATGACTAAGGGATTTTTGAAGAGCAACTGGGAAACTGCCACAAAGAAGTTCTACTGTGTTCATCCCTCATCAAATACACGTTTAGAAAGTAACAACGTCACCATGAATTTACATTTCCACCAGCATATCCACAAGAAATTAGGTTACTGAGCCTGAAGACAAGACTCCTTAAAGAAGGGTGAAAAGGAATTTGGTTTTACGTTTCTGTAGAAACCAGGAAAGAAATACTTCAGAGCATACACTGATCAGATTTTTCCTTAGGTTAAAGCATAAAACCCAAACCAAAATTTCTGAAGGAAAGAACGTTAAAACATGCTTACTGTGAAAGCATTCACCACTGTCAGATGATCACTTTTTGTGTTCTTTGAAAGTTCCTTTCTTCTTGCATCTGCTACTTTCTCTTTGCCCTAAGAACAATTAGAACTTATAAAATATTCATGACTGACAGGCCATTCTTCCTTCTAGGTCACCTTCCCTAACTAAGGTACATATATACAGGAATACTTTGTATGGAACATACATAAGAAGTGATGCTACTTCCAATATTCTGTAAGCAAAACACATGCTATTAAGTATTGTAAGGCAAACAGTACTTATAAATATGTAATTAACCTGAAAGTTGTAGTTTAAAAGAACTTTAATCCTACATCTCAGTAGTGTCCTAATATTCTTATGAGAATCTTAAAATCTTATCTGTAATGCTCTTCTTAGAAACTTTACCAAAGGAATGACAAAAGGGTCTTTGAAGCTGAGGCTTGCTGCAATCGTAAGGACTGGATCCAAGCAACAGAATAAAGCTCCAAAGAGAATCATTTTTCCGATATGTGGTTCAACTGGTAATCGTGCTAAATGTACACCTAGTGGAGTCAGTTCCTCTTGTCTGTCCAAAGCATTCTGTCAGAAAACAAAACAAAAATCATAACTGCAGTGTGGAGGACGCAGCTAGCTTTAGTATGGTCAGACAGGAAAGCGGTCATGCAAATTACAACGAAACAAACATTCAACAGATACAAGAAAAGAGCACCCATCTTTAGTTGTGTTTCAAGTGGTTTATTGGGCTCGGTGTCTTTCTGGACCAAAGTATGAAGACTAATTAACACTTGAGTGTCTTCTCCTGGTCAAGCTTATTTTTAGACTTGTATATTTCCCTTCAGTGTCACTTCTTGTTTCATTTACTTTTCCCTTTGCTACTTTACAGCCTTGTCACAGAACAACAAATATATCACTGAATTTTATCTAAACATTTATAGAAATATGACAGCCTACACAGTGCCTTTCATCTAAATCAGACATTGCAATGTATTGCTACAACCGATTTGTGCAATTAATACTAGGCAAGTCAGTAGTACGAACTGCTCATTAATCTCTCCTTCCTCAGCATCCAAAGGGGCACTGACATACGAGAGACCCTTCTCCTATCTGCCTCACTTACCCCCAGAAATACATCCTAAATTCTTCACTAATCCAACCGGGATAGAAATACTTGGTGGATTCACCATGAGCAGGGTGTTACACAACTACCCAGTTAAGGATCTGCATGGAATCTAAATGCAAAGTGTGAGCAGTGTTTTAAGTGATTCAGGAACTACTTTATGCAGTCCGAAATTTCACATAATATTTGAAGTTTATTTCCTCTGTTCAGTCGGGATGACAGGACACTGCATAGCCTAGGGATATAAAGGGTCTGCATAGTAAGGGTTTCAAATGTCTAGACCTGTACAATCAGAATGGTCTTCGATAACAAACAATGCAGTAATAACATGGCTGTAAATAGATTTTTCCTTGCATGAAACTGTATGTTAAGTAATACTTTACCAGCTCCATCAGATGATTTATAGCCAACATTACAGCATCACGAGATGGTGGATCCATTAGTTTGCTGAGAAAATAAGCAATTCCTCCAAGCTTTAGAATCTGAAAGAAAAAAACAAAAATGAAGATGGCTACCCATCTAAAATCAATAAGCAGTGACCACAGTAGTTACAAAAGGTGTGAATAATTCACAGTTTGAATTAGGATTTCAATAATTAAGAAATAAGGACAAAATAAAGACATGTTAGTGACGAAATTTTAAACATCTATTCTTCAGTATGTTGCATGTGGTATGCCTTATGCATGCATAGGAATTCCATACAAACTGCCAAAAAAGAAATGTCACTCATGTCAGTTTTAAAAGAATTTTACAAAAAGGTAGTTTTAAGAAGCCTTATCTCTCAGCTCCCTGGCATTCTCACAGAAGCAACTCTGATCTAATATTTTTTGAGGAAAAATTTGTGTTCATATTTGTGTTAGAGTTCAGCTTTTATTTATACTAGACAATATATTTTTCTCGGGTTTGATAACATTAGGCAAACAATTGCTGCAGTTATTAATTGCATATATTGTGCTTTTGGTGTGACAGAACTTAGACTTGAAGACAACTCTAACCTCAGAGTTGCATTAATCTCTCAAGCTCTTATTCCAACAGAAACATCACTAGTACACGTTTGAAGATGCATATGCTTACCTTGATTTGCAAGCAAAGTTCTTCCAAAGGTGTCCTCAAGATCTCAGGTAGTTGATAATCATCTAGAAGGCTAGCACGGAGCCCATTGTATAGATGGTAACAGTGACCTGGCTGAACTCTAGAACATATTTAAAGAAATAAATGCATGCTTTTTCTATGACACTGTGACATTATGACTGTGTTCATTTGTAAGCAGCTTTCCAAAACACTTCAGGGAATTAGAATTGAAGTGTATTCAATTGTAATAGCCATTTCAGCTTTCAGAAACATAGACCCATCAACAGGAAAACAAAGGCACAGAAAATGCAGAAGTCTCCTATCAACTGCTCAAAGGGAACAATGAGGAGATCAGAGAAGAATGGTATGTCTGAACAAAAGATAAAGTATTCCACGAGGTATTTTGAGGGGGAGTGAAATTTTAAATAATTTGGTATATATCTAAGCAACGTTAATTTGAAGGCAATTTTCACGAAGTCTCGTAAGTGAGGTGTGAATGTAAACGCTATCAAATTTGAAAAAAAATGCAGGATTTATTCTTCTATAATAATGAAGGAAACTCATGACTGAAATGCAGCACAAGTTATGTCAGTTTCTTAGGAAAACAACGAACCATTCTTTCCCTAAGAACAAGGGAGTCATACTACTATCTGCTTCTGAACATGGGATTAACAAAGTACTACCTTCAGCACACATGAGCTCCAAGACAGACTGAAATTTAAAATCATAAAGGTTTTCTAACTAGCCATTATTCTTACCTTCCTGCTCGACCTTTCCTTTGCTTGGCATTAGCTTTACTAACCCACTCTGCTGCCATTGTGCTGATGTTGTTCTGGGTATCAAAGTGTGTTTCCTTTATCTTTCCACCATCTATAACGAACACCACGTCATCTATTGTAATGCTGTTTGAAAAAAGAGAAAAAAAATGCAACTCTTCATCTTTGCAAGTTTAACCTAGGATCTTAGGAAGGTTTAGCTTCTCTTTACCCCCTCCCAAACAGCAAGCCAAAAATAAAAATTCTGTGCTTGGAATTTCATTAAGAAGAATGTTACTAAGCAGTTCAAGAGCAAGCTTGTTTTATTCTCCTAGGTCTGGCACCATAGAGTCACCATATGCAGTTATAAAGTCTGTAGAGGACAGGCAGCTCACATTTATTATGTACAACAACTGCAAGTCATTATAAATCATCCATGTTTTGATTTTTTTTTTTAAACAATTCTCAAAGGAGAATTCCAGCTTAGTCTATAGACGTATCGGAATTGAAAATGTTATAAATCAATGATACAAATATTTCAAATGCATTTTGAAAAAGTTAAACAGGTTTATATTTTTTTATTTTGTCAAAGTTATAGTTTTTTTTTTTGTCTGCATAGCTAGCTATTTACCTAGTCTCTGCAATGTTGGTAGCAATCACGATTTTCCTTACTCCTGGCGGGGTCTTCTTAAACACCTGTAATTATCCATGGCCCATTTATACGTTTGCCAAAACCAAACATACGCTCAATTAAAATTTTTGGTAGTTGTGAAATGTTACTTTATTGCATAATAATAAAAGACAAGCATACCTGAGTCTGGTTAACAGTAGGCATCAATGAATGTAAAGGTATGATAATAAACCTATCTGAAAATTAAAAATCAGTAGAAGATACAGAGTAAGCACAGATACTTTAATTATACAGGAAAATCAAGAATACAGAACAGAGAAAACACACTGCAAGTAAATCTACTATTTCCATTTCTTATTCTGAATTGGTTTTTACCATGTAGATAATGGCGTATTTTAATTTTTTTGCTATTTGTTAGCAATGTTCAATATATCGGTGTTAAGTGCAAGAGACACATTCTGAAATACAGACTTATGTCCTAGAAGCTCAGAGGAATATAAACTGAATAAACTAACCACCAGCTACAATGAAAGGTGGGGCTGTGAGGGGAATGGGAAGAGAACCCTATTTCTGGGTTGGCTGACAACTGTATATTAAAAACTTAACATATTCATCTCGGTGTTTTATCAAGTCTGTTACCACAACAGCTATACATTGCTGCTTGTTTAAACTAAGGGGCCAAGGCATCTTCAAATGCATTCTATTTCAAAGTATAAATATCTGTGAAATACCTAAGCTTCTCAGGGATACAAAATCATTACATTACTCCGCAGAAGTCTCCCCCAAAAGCTAGTAAAACATAAAACACACATAATAAACTCCTTTATACCTTTTTACTTTAGAATTTGCCAGTTTGTATTATGCTATGATGGCTTGGTAAATACAAATTACTGTACAGAACATAATATATTCACTTGTAAATTCATTATTTAATAACTGCTCAAGTTTATTTATTAAACTGACATTCTCCTCTAGTTTTCAGTAAGTTCTCTATCTATAGAACATACACAACATGAATTATAGTAAGACCATCTTAATAGTCAAAAGCATAGTTAGGACAAGTTAGCTGAACATGAGGTATGCAAACAAAACAAAATAAAGCATACAGGATAGGCATAGGATATGTTACTGTCCTATTAAAAGGAATCTAGAAAAAAACAGAATTTAAAAGAACCACCAGCAAAGTATTAGAGGGAAGTTGCTGAAGCATCAAGCAAAAATAAGAAGTTAACACAGAATGAAGAAAAAATTTAGTTTTGGATGGAAGTTACTGTAGCTATGTAAAAAAAATGCTGAACACACTGCAATCATTTTGAAAGGGAAGAAGGAGGGAAGAAGAAAAGTCCAGTGCAATACCAGCAAACATAGGCAAAAATAAAAGTTTGCCACTAATGCTGCTGCTAAATTTGCACATAAAATTTTGTTTTTACCTGACTTAAACATGACTTGTGACATCAAGAGATCATGCAAAGTGCTAATGTTGTCCCATCCTGGAAGAAACACTAGAATTGCACCATCCTATATATAAAAGAGGAAGCGAATGGGAAAAGTTAGAATAAGTTACATGCTATGCAAAAAATCACCTACTTGCATACTGACGCATATATTTCAAGTAAGTGATACCTGAAACCTCACTGACTACAACTTGAAATATTTTGTTTACTACAGAAAAAAAGTTTGTCTTGCTGCATATTTATCTGAGCTTAATAAACAAAAACTTCATTTTCAACATTTTCCCCTGCAGCATTTCAAACACTGTCATGTAAACACTGGAAGAATTTGAGCTGCTGTTAAACCTAAAAGAAACTAAGTGCAATTTTCAACAAAGGAAGAACAAAAGAAAAAACAGCAAGTCATCCTCATTATCTACAGCTTAAATACTCTATCAATTGAAATATTAAGTGAGTTGACATTCTCAATAATCAAAATTCTCTTCAGTGACTCACCTACAGTGTCAGCTCTTCCACAGATGTTTCTGAACACAGAAATGAATATATAACTTAAGGCTATGGTGTAACCTATGTATATTACCCATGGCAACAGAAGTTATTCTTTCAAGTTTGTTACTGCTTCAAGCACAGAATCCCTCTGATAACAATGTACCTAACAGTATTAAACAAAAACCCTTTTACTGCGACTCTAATTAGGATTTTTAGCTTCAGAATCTGATTGTTTTGTATTTCAAGATCAACCTCCTCTAACACAAACAACAGAAGAGAAGCTACAATTTGAAATAAAGACTATGTAAGAGTTACTATACTGGTCAGAGCCTCACAGAAACCGAAACGTGTAGGTGAGTAAAGTTCTCAATGCATTTTTACATTAAAAAGTAACTAGTTGCCTTGTCATTACATCTGAAGCACATTTAGGGACAATTACCAATGAAACCAGAATAACTACAAAGCGTGACGAGCTGTAAGTAGGAAGAGCTTCCTAGCTGCACGTTTGGTAAACGTGACTGAATTTTTGTATATCCTAGCAAAACTCTTATCTTCACACAGATTACTCAGGCAGAAAACTATTTAAAGCCAATGGCACACTGTAGATATGAGGGAGTGAATATCAACTCTAAGCAGTGCTGTGCCCTCTCTCCATCATTCCTGAGAGGGAAGCTCCTAGATGTTAAACATTTAGTTGTACACTGAAGAGGTTTTCAAACTGGTTTTCTACAGCTATTTCACAAACCGTAGGTTTTACTACACACCACAAAGAATACTACCTTGGACAAGATAAACACATGCAGCCAGAAAAAGAACTAAGAGTTAAAATTTAATTCGCAATTACACTACTATTCATCAAATGACTAATGTGTATGAAGACATCTAAAAGCTTATCCTAAGGAAAAAAAAGCCACAATCGGAGTTAAAACGGAACCCAAACCTTCAGACTTCTATCCCATTTTATTTGAGTCAATCTCTACTATCATCAAAAGATTTATAGTCTCTTTAGAACAAAAGAAAAGAGTCTGAAATTAACATATTGAATGTATGTGTAATATTTCCAAGCTTTTTACATGCGTAGCTATCATTAATGCCTACAACTGTTATTGAAGAAAACTTAGATACGTGCTACCTTTTAAATATGGAATTTACCCCTTTATTTCAAAAAACAAGTGTCTGACCACATTCTAAACTCAGGGCTTAAATAGTAATTGGGTATTTAAAGCTGGTAGATTACTTTTGAGAAAACAAAAAAAAAGCAAAACTAATAAAAAAAACTCTTCTTTATGTGTATGTAATAGACCAAACTAACTACCAACTTTGACTTTCTCCACCAGCCACTGACCACAATTCAGTCATAGCATGAAAACATGATGATACAACACAGAAACATACCTCTTCTTCCAACACAATGTGTCTGATAAGTGCCGCTATAAGGTCAAGATCAACCTTGTCATCGTCCATCATTTCCAAGGCATCTATAGTACTTGCGGAATACCTACAGGCATCAAAAGCATGCATATTGGTTACTTACTAACACACAGTCATGCACTCATGTCTGCTGTAAGGTTCTGCAATCACTCATCTGTGTAACCTACTACTGCTCAATTTCTTCCTTTCTTTGTAGGTACAATTGAACAGGCATGCTACTCTGGAGACTTATTTTAGTTCAATTATTGCCAGTTTAAAATAGTAAGTTTAAGAATTATGACTGAACTGTATTTGGAGCATTTCCATGATCCCTTTGGGTTATGGGTCTCTCATGGATTATCTAGGATCTAAATAATCTGAGTTTACCCTTCAATTTATCTCTCCCTCACAGTAAGTACAGAAGGCATCTCATCTGCTCAGCTCTTTCTTTTCATGAAACCTAGTACCAGTTACCAATTTGTTCCAAAGACCTGTCTGAGAAAGGGATGGACACGTACAAATGGACAAGTAGAGCACGGGATAGAACAGAGAGCACTGAGGACTTGCTCTCTTAGGAAAGGGAGGTAAAACAGAGCCACCTATATTAGTTATTGTTGTGAAGCTGGATATATAGAAAGTCACAAACTGCAGAGGTAAAATAAAGACAGGAGAGGAACAGAAAGATGCCGTTCCTGAAATAAATTTGCCAGGCTACCTAAGTAACCCACTTATTCAGATACCAAAGCAGTCAAATGCTGGCAATCAAAGAGAATGTCTCAAGCGCAGAATCTCTGCTGGGTGCTGAAGAGGCAAAGTTTTTTAGCTTGGTTTTAAACCACTCTCAAGGAGTACTAAAATGTTCATTAAGTTAACAACAATTAATGCAGAAGAGTGAGAACAACCTGCCCCGCAGCTGCCTTAAGTATTCTGGCCACCGTTCCCTGTAGATTTCCTCTTTTTCTTCTTTTTCCGGTCTGCTTATATGCCCTTGCATGAAGCCTTTCTTCCACCGTGGCCGACGGTCTGTGTTTTCTGGCATATACCTTTAAAGTTAAATAGCAAATATAATTAAATTTTGAAACTAGTCATTTAATCCAGCTGCATAGTAGTTTTCTAAACTGTGGACAATATACAGTACTTTAGCTGTACCATGTTAATAGGATTCTCAAATTTTCCTCTATTTTTTTTTTTTTTAATTACAGAAATGATAGGTACCATCTACAGTAAGCATGAAAATAAGTAAAAAAATAAATATCAATAAATATCAAAGACTAGCTTAATTTATCCACCTGAAAATTCACCACACTGAAAGAAAAAAATGAAGTTTTTCTCCTCCTCAAACCAACATTTCCAGGTTGCTACAAGCTTATTACTGTAAAAGCCACTGAACTTCCCTCGAAAGGTTTTCTGCAACAAGATGTCCAGTGTGAGTTTACTCCTGAAAACCACAACTAATTTTTCAACAGGCTATTTATACTGAGATAATCTTCAAAAAGACATACGAAGTAAAATGAAAAACAAACAAAATACTATCTATACTGGTGTTGAGAAAATACACTCACCTCAACTTCTCAATTACATCTTCAAGAAGATACTCCACCACTGGGAAAGTGAACCCGGGTATGTGAACCATTGGGCAATTATCTGTTGAGAAAGGCGTAAGTCATTTTTCAACAGCAAATAAAATAGTGTTCTGAAGTAAAAGAGTCAATAAACATTCTTCATTATTTTTGCAATATAGTTTTCAAGTCTATAGGTTTTTCTTCTCCCCTTTAAATTCTCATGGAAGATGTCAAATTCAATTTCCAAGGACGTGACTGAACAAAGCAAGCATAGGTAGCAAGCAGTACACTGTTCTCCAGCACATTCACCTGTTTCCAGTTACAGGACGGCACCTGAAGAATGAAGAGCTAAAGGCTTCGCTCTCTTTGCCCACTCACACTATGACTCCTAAAATACGGTAAATATTAGAAGCCTAAATCACTTATAAGGAATATTCATAGGAAGCATTTAACCTACCAAAATATTCAGAAAACTTCTCTGCGTTTAAAGTAGCGCTCATTAGTATTACTTTCAGATCCAAACGGACATTCAAAAGATCTTTAATAATGCTCATTAAAACATCTGATTGAAGATTTCTTTCATGAATTTCATCAAGGACTACATGACTAATACTGGACAAATGCCTAAAACAGAAGAACAAAAAAAGTAAACATTTGCTTTTAGCAAAAGTTAAAAACAGAGCAGAGACCAACAAGAACAGGTCATTAGTCAAGTCATTTGATAATTGTATTTAGTTTCTAATAAAATAGGAAAACTTACTTATCTGACTGGAGCCACTGTAGGACAATTCCTGTGGTACAGTATAAAATTGAACCTTGTTTCCTCGGTAACCGACTGGAAGAAATACATCAAGAATTCTTGAGTTTCCTTCTTTATTTTACAAAGTACTTAATAAAAAGCTTAAAATTAAAGAGCAGGTAGTTGTTACAGGCATTACAAAGTACACCTCATTCTTGAACTTGTTCACAGTTCAACTGGGGGAACGAGGGTGTAGGCCAGAGTCACGGCATTTTTGTTGCTGGGTAATGAAGTACTTGTAGCCTGACAGAACCTCTGACTTCATTTCTCATCATTTCTACGTTGATCTGCTGACCCCAAGCTCTCACAACTATCTGAACTCAGCACAGATAGCAGCTAGAAGCTAAATACACAGCACTGTAACAGTCTTGATTAAACATTAAAGAAAAACAAATGAGATTCTATAAACTAGTGCTTCAAATTAAAGTGCTGAAAGGACTGAACTGTCATCTCTCACCAGCAGTTTTTCCATCAACGGTAAGTGAGGTTTCATTGCTTGCTAGTAACATCCCAGGTAATTTTTTCAAAATACAGATCACTGCAAGCATAGTAACTTTTGTTCTATGGCACTAGGTCTATGAACTCTTGTTAACAAGACTAAATTTATTACCTAACCTTAATGGAATTACTCATTATAACAAATGCATAATTTTGCCCAGAAATACGGCTTATAGCATTCTCTCCTTTAGCATTTTAATTTTTCCTTTAAATTAATTGATTAGGGACTTCGCTTTTAACCTCTGTGTATAGCAAAACCTTTCAGAAGAACTGGAAAAAGGACTTACTAGTGAAAGTACAGCTTAGTGCTAACCAATCCTGCCAGCCTGAAGTTCAGAACTGACTTCGTGTTACAACCTCAAATCACTCATTTACATGCTACACAGAATAAGATAACCACGCTCAAACTTTTTGGTTTTTTTCAAAAACTTTATTCCCTATACCAGCTATTCAGAGGAATGTCTTTTGGAGAAAGTAAGAGAATAAAAGCACTTGTCCGTGTTAAGAACTTTTTTTTCTTTTTGAATAGACACCACTTTACATGAAGGAATAAAAACTGTCAAGAGAGCCTCTTACCTCTGAAGACGAATCTGGTATCCTGTACTCTTGCCATTACCGCATGCTTCTGCCCTTTCAGCAGCAACTCTCTCAGCCACCTTCAAAACAACAACAGCACGTTAAAAAAAAAAAAACACACGAGGCTGATCCATGATTTAGCTACTCATCAGTAAGAAACACCTAGAACCAAGATGAAATGTAAACAACAACAATAGAACACCCTGAAAACCATCTTTTCCCTTTCATTGACAGCAGTGTTTCCTGTCAGCAACTCAAGAACAGGTTGGCAACCCAAGACACGTTTTAGAGAAACACAGCCATCTAGGCATTAGCAGTACATACTCCAGAATGCACCACCCCTTTCAGTACGGCCAGCTTTTCCTCATGGAAAGTGAGGTTCTATACTGATTTGACATTTAACTATAAAGAAAGTAATTACTGTGCACTGGAAAGCCAAGTTCTTTCTTGCTTGTTAATGTATTTCTAAAGGGCTACACAACACTACTGTTTATCTCACTTCACGTTTGCACTGCCCAGTCCATTAAAGTCACCGATATAAACCATGCCTACATTCAAGGAAAAGGGAGGCATACGGTGCCAGTACTCTAATCACTACCGAAACTTACGAAGTATCGAATTAGTCTACGTTAATAAAATTGTTATTTGTAATAGAATCTATTAAGACTGAAAATGAATACACAAAAAACAACCTTTCCTGTCCACTGCAGCCAGAATGTTAATCTTGAACTTTACGATTAGTGTGACAACATCCAAAAGTAGATACTGTGCACCTCTCAAAGAAACTGATCTATCTGGTTATTTGGATTTTTTCCAGATCTGAACTTCAAATAAACTACCAGATTGTATACTCAGCTAATAAACTTGCCCTGTAGCTTAGGCCCAGTTAAAAAAAAAAAAAAAAAAAAAATCTATTTTCGTTCAAAAATTCTAAGACAGTAATTTTATCTCAGACTTATGGTAGGGATGACAACAAAGAAACACACCCACAACCGTAAGAAGTAAGTTACTCAGTTTGTCAAAGTGGCACTTACCGAGATAGCACTGATCCTCCTAGGCTGAGTACAAACAATCCTGCAGGTAGACCCTTTCCCTCGCTCTATGTAGTCATCCAAGATGAACTGCGTGACTTGTGTGGTCTTTCCACAGCCGGTTTCGCCACTTATCACAGTTACTCGATTATTGTTTATAAGGTTTACAAGTTCCTGTTTCCAAACAAAGAAAACATTTGCAAGTATCATCATCAAAAACAAATTTTGGAAGTATTTTGATAATTCTCTACTACTGTGAAGTGAACTTAAAAAAATCACAGCAACCATATACCCATCTGTTTCCATTAATATTGAAAGCTCTGAAAACTTCAGCACCTTCATAAAAGGTAACAAAGGCTTCCTCTTACTCCCAGTTGCACAATTTTTTTCTCCTACTTCAGAAAGGAGATGAATCTTTCTTCAAATTGAACATACGCTTACCTGTCTCATCCCATACGAAGGGAGTTTCTCTCGGAACCTCTGAGAAAAGAGAAAATAACAGTACGTGTTTTCAAACACCTGTTCAACACTGAAGTAATATTAACAGATTTCATCCATGATCTGGACGAAAACAGATCAATAACGTGACAAGCTGCTCAGCCAAGACTGAACAGGCCCACTAGAAATAAATTTAATTCCATGCATGTTCTCAGTTTCACTAAACGTACCAGAAATATTTAACACCAACAGTTCTGTACTCAAAGAGGCACGCATACGCAGTTTAAAAACCAGGGCCTTGAACAGCAGGCCTCCCATCTGACAGGTGCTCAAACCGTTTCCTTGTACAGCTTTATACACTGCCATTACAATAACCTCAACTACATTTCGAAGAGGTGTGCCTTCAGAGCCTATTGCCCTACTTTTAATTTTACACACAAACGCAGAGATAAAATCTATTTGAAAAAAGAGAACTGAAAATACACATCCAACTATACAATGCGAATACTTAAAATTTTGGATTTTAAACTATCAGAAATTATCACTGACAGCCTAATTTTCAATCCCTGTCCCGTTGACAAGGATGCGTTTTGTAAATTTTGACAGTACTTTTTTTGCTAAAATAATGTCTTGACAACTTTAGAGTAAATTAATTTTAAGAAGTTGTGTTTTCTAGTTAGTACAGTTTATGCGAAAATAAACCCAAAAGTTTTCTCCTTAACATATGGGAAGTACCTGCATTTCAATATATCTAGGATCAGATTTCTTCTTTCTTAAATCTTCTTTAAGTTGCTCATCTAAATCGGTATCTTGCTGATTTTTTTCAAATAGATATTCCACATCCCGATCAAGGAATGTTTTTTCCAAGACTGGTCGCTGCTTGATAGGAGCTTTTTCAGCTTCTGGTTTCAATTTTGCGGGCTGTTCTGGAGTATTTCTGAAATAAGGGCAAAGAACAGAAACTTCAAAGGTTACCCAATACATGCCTGGCCACTGAGAAACGTACACTGAAAAGCTCACTGAACCACTCCAGGCAGATCTGGTTTTGGGACATTACATCCCCAAGTTGTTTGATCCCTAACCTGAAGGCAGTACAGCATACATCGCAGAAACAAAAAAAATGTACAACAGGATCACGTCATCAAAAAACGTACAACAGGATCTTCAAATGTAACGCGTTGTTTTGCATCAAAGCTAACGTACTAACAAAACGTCTCCAGAGAACTACTGCTTAACGGTCTGTCAGAACCGCCGCCCTGTAACTGGATCTTTCACCAAAACCCAACCCCATCAACCCAGCGTACTGAAGGCAAGGTACGTGACCCCCCCCATTTCACTGCCTATTTAAATCCTTTCAGAAAAGGCGTCAAGAACGGGCCCTATTTCATAGAGGCTGACAAAACCTCCCAGCGCTGCCGAACGCCAGAAGAAGGATGACAAATGCCACCCGCGGAGGAGCGCTCCCAGAGGCCACGGGAACTTGGTCACTCCATAACGTAAATCCCCTGCTGTGGACCTGGGGACCGGTTACAGGGTTTTACGACTGCGGGTAGAAACCTAACACCCCAAACTCAACAGCAGCCTGGAAGAGAGCCTTGCAGCAGTGGCTAGGGGATGGCTGCCTGCTGGGCCAGGGGCACTCGTAGAGCCGGGAGACCTCTCCCAGCGCGCCTCCTGCCCGTTTGTGTGATGTCGGACGCGAGGCGCGGGGCCGGAGCCTTACCCGTCCTCGTCCCCGGACCACCAGGACATGGCGTCGGGCTCCTTCTCGCTCCTGCTCTGCACGGCCGTCAGCAGCTGCGCGATCTGCTCCTCCCGGCGCTCGTCCATCCGCACCACGGCCCGCTGCGGACGGCACAGCGCGGCGTCACCGGCCTGACGTCACCCGCGCGGGGCGTGACGTCACCCGCACGGCCCGTGACGTCACCCGCACGGCAGGCAGAGCCCCGCGAGGCGCCCCCCGCCCCTCACCTGCTGCCGGTCCGTCTCCTTGCTCCTCTGGCCCTGCTTCCGCGCGTACCACAGCCCGATCTCGCGGCCCTTCAGGTGGCTGGGGTGCCGCCCCCGGCCGCCGCCGCCGCCGCCACGCCCCCCGCGCCCGCCGGCCGAGGCGGAGGAGGAGGAGGCGGCGGGGCCGCCATCGCCGCCCCGGGCCCAGCCGCGCCGCTGCTCCGAGCTCATGGCCGCCCGCGGCCGGCACCCCGCCTCGCCCCGCCCCTTCCGCCGCAGCACTTCCGTCCGCCACGGGCCCCGCCCCGCCGCGGGCCCCGCCCCCGCCGCGGGCCCCGCCCCGCCGCCTCCGGCCCCTCGGGCCGCGGGTTCGAATCCCGGGCCCGGGGAGTCGCCGAGTCCCGGCCCCCCCCGCGTGGCCGTGCTTTTGTACGTGGGGCTGCAGTGCCAGAGGGAGCGTCCGTCTGCACGCATCGCTCCTGCTTCTCTGCCTTGTCTCCTTAACACGGGGAAAAACACGTGTTCTGAAGGAAATATTACAGAGTGAAACATTTCAGATAAATTTGTACACGTAAATGTTGGAAAGAGTAACCGCGCGTCTCTCAACGCAAAGATCATTTCCCAACGTCTACGACAAGTTATATTTCTTGCAATAGTCTTGGTGTCTCACAGATTATCGGGCCTTCCCGGGGCCTCTCCCCCTGTACTCGGCTCTGGTGAGGCCGCACCTCGAGTACTGTGTTCAGTTTTGGGCCCCTCGCTACAGGAAGGACATGGACGTGCTCGAGCGAGTCCAGAGAAGGGCGACCAAGCTGGTGAGGGGTCTGGAGAACAAGTCTTACGAGGAGCGGCTGAGGGAGCTGGGCTTGTTCAGCCTGGAGAAGAGGAGGCTCAGGGGCGACCTTATCGCTCTCTACAGTTACCTTAAAGGAGGCTGTAGTGAGGTGGGGATTGGTCTGTTCTCCCACGTGCCTGGTGACAGGACGAGGGGGAATGGGCGAAAGTTGCGACAGGGGAGTTTTAGGTTGGATGTTAGGAAGTACTTCTTTACCGAAAGGGTTATTAAGCATTGGAACGGGCTGCCCAGGGAGGTGGTGGAGTCACCATCCCTGGAGGTCTTTAAAAGACGTTTAGATGTAGAGCTTAGCGATATGGTTTAGTGGAGTGCTTAGTGTTAGGTCGGAGGTTGGACTCGATGATCTTGAGGTCTCTTCCAACCTAGAAATCTGTCTGTCTGTCTGTCTGTCTGTCTGTTACCCACCCCTCGCACTCATGTCACCCCTCCAGCAGCAGGCCGTCACCGTGCGGGAATGGGTCCGCGCACCGAGCTCGTGGTGCAGCAGCGCGAGGAGAGCTCTGTGCCCTCCCCTCGGTAATCTGAAGGGAGTCAATCCTTGAAGTCAAAAACCCTTGAAGTCAGTCCTTGAAGACTTCAATCCTTGAAGTCAAACTCCCGATGAGGGAACATGACAGTTGTCGAGCACGCCCCGGGGTGAGGCACAGCCAGAGAGGAGCCCACGCCACAGCTGTGACCCCGCGAGGCACTGCCGCCATCGGTACGGCTGTCTCTGTGGGGAAAACCTATGTGTGTAAGGATGGGAGGTCGTTAACGTTAGCTTTTTCTACAAAACAAACAGAAGAGTGCAACATACAGGCATATACACACACAGGTATTGTAATTCAAATAGGAGCTGCTGCCGGAGCCTATAAAAGCAGAATTTATTCCGTTCTGAAACACCTAAATCTGCAAAATTCATTACGAGAGAGGAACATAATGCTCAAAGGTTCATCTTGGAAATCATTATAGTGATACATACCAGGGGGTGAAATCGTGTTCCAGAATCTATGTATCAACCCTAAATAAAGGTAAAATAATATATAAGTAACATTTATTTTTTATGAAATTACTGCATTTTGAAACAGTTTGATGTTGTCAGATGTATTTTCTATCAAGATTAGAATAGGAAATTTACATTTCAGTGCCAGGCTATAGCTTTTATTTCAAGAAGCACAATCCTTTGGGGCTTTTGGGATCTGGGGCCTGGTCCTGCTTCTTACAGATTTAGTTTTCTTGTAACTCTGTTAACTTAATGCTATTCTCAGCGTACATGAGCACCACTGAAAGGAAACCCTAGCCCACTGGACATACTGCTTACCAAAGATTACCTCCGAAAGTCTTTTGCCCTTTCTTGTTCTCTATCATTTGCATTATTCAAAAGCCCATGTACTAAGAGCAGGGGAAGCCCAGGGGCTGATGCAGGTCACATTTTCCAAGGGATTTTTGCTCAGCCAGTTGCTATGGTGTCTGAGCAGAGATGAGGTCTCTTTCAAGTCACCTTCAAACGGTCATTGACAAACACTTTGCCCTCAAATGTCAAGCTGTCAGTGAAATACATTACAAGGTCATACAGGGGATAAACAACAGAAGAGGACGTTGGTTTTTTTGTTTGTTTGTTTGTTTGTTTTTCTTTAAAAACTATTAGAAAAGAAGTGCTTTAAAAATTAAGTCCAAATGCACTTCATAAAATGATAAAGACACATTGACACGTACTGAATACACAAACCAGGAGCAAGTGTTCTCACACAGCTTTTGCTGCTTTGTGCAAGGAGCTCTTATCTACTGAATAATTACAATTTGCATTTTCAGACAGTTTAAAATGTTTAATGATGTTAGTCACTTTAAAGTAAAACATAAAACAATCAGACATTTGTACATGATCAAATTTACAGATTCATTAAAGAAAAGTTCCTTTTCATTACAGCAGCAAGACAACATTCTACAATTAGATCAAGCTCAAGGTCACAGTTATGCAGAATTTCAACACTTCCTAATCCTAACCCCTTCTAAATGCATCCGTCAGAACATCTGACCAAACAGAAGCTGTGATGGGCTGCATCCTCCATCACAACCTTGCTACCTTTTTCTGGAGTGAGCACGTCTGTTGCTATAAGGCAACTTTCTGCATTCCAGCTGCAAACACAAAGCAAAGCGATATATTTGGTCCCTCTGCTCTATGCCTATGAATGTAATTTATTCAACAGACTTATTGTTTGTTCCTTCTACTGTAGTTTCTTGTTAAATCTGAAATATAACATAGTATCTTAGTGGTACTGAGAGTCTTGAGGCAATCTTACGAGAATCCTTATTTCCACCTTGGAAAGGCAGCACATGAAAACCACACCTTGCACAGAGTGATCCATCCCGATAGCAGCAGCGATGATGACAAACCCTCAGAAAAAAAGAGCTCCCAGTCAAAAAGCAGTAGCATTTCAAGCCTTTGCAGTGTATTTCATGTAAGCCTTAAGGACTCCATTCACTGTTTCAGCCTTGGCTTCTCTAAATTTGACACAAAACAGAGTATTCACGGGTTTTAGGTTGATTTCAGATTTATTTCTAGGTTCCCCGTAAGTCAGTAGAGGGACGGGCTCCTCCAGAGGGTGCTACAGGGCAGGAACCTGATCTAAGTAATCAGCCTCATGCTCGAGGTCAGCATCTGTCAGGGCTCTTAAGTCTGTTCTCCTTGAATAGCTTTGTCTCCCTCTCCTAAGGAGTCACAAACCAGTTGTAACCCCCAGCTCCTGACTCAGCCCTAAAGCGTGAGGGTCCACCCAGAGAGGTCTGATGGCAGGACTGCTGACAGAACATATAGGGGCAGAAAAGGGGCTAGTGTTCCTTGCGAGCCACAGGGACTCCTGCAGCTATCAGCAGGTGACACCCGCTCTCACAGCTGTGTTGCTGAAAGTACTAGCTGAGGAAGAAAACAACATTGCAAATCTATTCCTTGCTTGGGGATGGCTGTAGTCTTTAAACATGAAAAATTACTGAAATTAATGTTGATGTTACAGCTCTTCAAACACTTCAAATGCTGCCTTATCTGGATGGAGAGCAAATATCTGCAAGGTTGAGAAACTTCTTAACTCGTTAAGAGATCATGGAGGCAGAAAAGGGCACACTTTAGAGTAACTGACAGGAAATTAATGAACATTTGATGCACTTGCAAGCAGAAATGTCAAGCAATGAGAACACTTAAGTTTCACAATGTTGGACTTACAAAATGTGCACGCTTACATTTCAGCCACTTGTATCCAAAGGTCCATACGCTGGCCACTTACATAGGTATTACATATGAACCATGTACAGAGCAATAGAAAATTAAACCATCTAGATATCTTTTAGTCCTTTGCTTAGGCAAATAAATGAGTTAGTCTTAGGCTTGTGCTACATATTTTCAGGTAAATGATTCAAGTCTGGTACGTCAGTATGAGCAGCATTGCAACAGTCATTCAAACCTGTTCAAACTTCACCCCTATGAAGTTGTTCCCTCATTTTCTGCAGGTTCCCACAGACAGACCACACAGTGCCAAGCAAACAAGGCTGGTTTTTAGATTTTATTTAGGATTTCTTTTAGAGACAAGTGTTCCTCAAATAAATAGATATATAAATAACTTGAAATTCACTATGCAAAGCTGTAAAGCACTTAAGTATTTGCTTTGCTATCTGTATATTTTTAAATGTTTTAAACTATTTAAGAGTCTACCTAAATAAAATTAATTTGTGTGCTAGGAAAAAACAGTTGGCATTGTATTTGCTAGGGTAGCTTGAGTCAAGAGGAGCAACATCTGTCAAATCAGTTTAAATGTTTAGGGTGAAAGTCTTTCTTTTAATTGTTGTTGTCATCTTCTTCCCGTTTTCTGTATGCTTTGTTCAACATTTGTATTTCTTCCTGATAGCCACCTCTTTCCATATGTTGCTTTTTACTGTTCTGCCGATGAGCTTCGACCGTGTCCGGAATTGTTATGTTAATATCGCTGTCAGGATTGTTTGATGGTATGAAGAGAGAGTAGGAAGCAGTTTCCCCTAAATCACATGAGACAAATCTGTTTTCTTTCCGTGAATAACGTAAGGATGGAGACCTCACCTGTGTGGACGACTGGCTGATGTTACTGATGATTGACACAGTATCCAGGGCCTCTTCATTGTCACAGATTTCAAGAACTTCTAAATGAATTTTAACACTTGTGTCAGCAAATGTATTAGGAGACTCTTCTGGGTTTGGCTCGTGACCAACACTTTTAGATCGATAAACTTCAATTTTCTTTGACGTGGGTGTTATTTTTTGTCCTTCAGTGCTTACCTCATACGTAGATAAAGAGAGAGTTTTTCCTGTGGGTGCTTGAAGAGACACAGTTCCTTGAAATGCACACAGGGGAATAGCTAAGGCCCCACCTGATCGCTGAAAAGAGAAAGAATGACCATTATCTAATGCTAATTTTTGAAGTTAGAATCTATTATAAATAATCAATCGTGCTTAGCTTATTAAATTATTAGAATTTTCCTTGCATTATTTTAGAAACCTGGTATTCATTATGACTTTTTAAAGAATATAAAATGTTACTACTATGTACTTTACTATAAAAAGTACACTAAAATAGAGTATATTTTATACTAATATACACACTATATATGAGTATAGAGTCATAGATAAGAAGTATCAGAAATAAAGTCCCAAGTTACTGTGACTCAGCTACAGCTTATGGACACAGACTCTTCACGGTAGCAGTCTACACACGTAACATTTCCTGGCAGCCAGTGCACAATGAGACAACGACCGTCAGCAGGCACCTCTCTAGCTAGTATTAACAGGCATCTCTGAAAGTGTTTTCACTTAATTTCTGCTTAATTCAGACCGAGGTACTGATCTCCTGAGGCTTCTCATACGGTGACCAAAGGGAGAGAAGTGATGCCAGAGAACTGTTCAAAAACTGGGCCCCGTACTGAGAGCATCTGTCTCCCTTAGGTGCTCTGTTTTAATTAATCTTAACTAAATTATGTGGCTAAAGACAGACTAGGCTAAAATTTCCAAAACAGCTTGACAGATACTATTCAAGGAAATTTTTGCTCATTTTTGTTTATTTTTAAGGTGGAAATAAGTAACAGTAGGAAATCTATAATAAGGATTTATAAAGTCCCTACTGAGACGGCCAGAGGGCCAATCCAGAATCTTGCTGCCAACCACATTTCACACTGGCTCTAGACACCAATATGGATTTCTCTCTAGTACAAAGCTGAATTTATCAGTAGAGAAATTTTCACAGACTTGGAGGGATAGAGAGTAAATTCAGTTACAGCTCTGGAGCACTAAAAGTCATGCTCAAAGTAATAATTTTTAGCAGGTGCAATGAAAGTAGTGTTTCAGAGGCTGTAAACAAATAAAGGCATTACACAGAGAAATCACTGTGAATGCTTGCATGGAGAACAGAGGAAACGGTTTGCTCCTACATGGACTATGGTAGCTTACTCAGTGGTGAGTTGCTACGTTTCCTTCCACAGTGCTGCAGGACAGACCCTGACTCTTTTCCTCGTGCCATAAGGACTCACATTTTAAACTGTGGAGGTCGTCCATTCAGCTACTCATGTTGGAGAGAGCGAAGTTGATGGCAGCAGGAGACACAAAGCTACCAAATACCATACACAGGTTCTGGAGAACCTCACTGCAGGACTCATCCTCATCTGCTTTGCTACAGCTGGGCTTTGACTGCTTACTGAGAGGGGCAGGAATTAGCACCTGAAAACTTCTTATTTGGTAAAATCTACTACTGAAGCAAACCAGAGCTTTGCTGAAGGCAAACTCCTTGTGGGGCAGTGGAAGCGCTGGCCCTGAGACAGGGCAGTTCAAAGGAAGGGCTACACTGGTTAGAGGGAAACGTACAACAGAGAGGTACTGAAATTAGGGAAAGCTGCAAAATCCAGCTCTGCACCCACACAGACACCAGGGAGAAGTGTGTGCAGAGGGTATTGAAAAGCTGCCAGCCAGCAAGGTGAATCACCCTGTAACCCTTCTGTGCTGCTGTTGCTATGCTGCCTTCGGGACTCCTTGGCAATCCGTTCAATCTACCTCAGGTATCTCCAGATCACTTTGCTATGTGAAATGCAAACTTACTCCTACTGCGCTGCTCTCTGCTGCGTTCCCTCTCCAGCTACGGTGCCTCCCTGCTGCCCAGAGGGGCACACTGCCAGCCCAAACCTCATCCTCCTCGTCCCCATCCACCTGCAACCAAGAGACAACCCGCAGAAACCCTGAGCTTCCGAAAGGACTGGTCTTTCCCTGGCGAGTTACAGGGGGATGCCCTGAGCTCAGCCTTGGAAGCAGAAATTCCAGTCTTGTCCTCTTGGGCTAACGACGTATCCTGTGCAAACAGTGTGAACAGAGAAAGGAAGAAAAGGAGGAGGAACAGAAACACCAGGTCTAATAACTGGCAGCAGGGAGATGTGCAAGCATTAGTCAGGCACAGAAAGGAGTCCTTCCACTTGGACCAGTTCTGTTTAATGTTTCCTTCCCAGTAAAACTGAGAAGTGAGTAGAAACAGAGAGGTTTAGGGTACTGGAAAGATGAAATTGTTCTTAGGGAGCTGGGAAGTGCAATTACTTGCTTGATATTAACGAGCAGAACTTTACAACCACACAGCTAAATCAAATGACACATTACCTCATCTTCACTAAAGAGCACGAAAAGGAAATTAGGTTTCATTGTGTAGAAAAATCTTGCCAGACTGTGACTTAATACAGTCCTTCGACAAAGGAATTTGGCTGACAAAATGCTAGGAGCTGGGCTGCCCTCCTGGAGGGAAATCAAAGTTGTATTAGTCTCTGAAATAGGTCTGTCGGAGAGAAACAGTCCTCAAGCATCTTCCGGCGTGCAGTTACAGAGGCAGCTGTCGTGCTGTGTCATAGCCAGCAAAGGTCCCAGACACGTGAATGCTCCTGGTTGCTGCTGGAGTCCTGTGCTGGGCTGGGCACGGGGGTGTCTGGGAGGGTCGCTTGCTAAAGGGTGAGCACCGGCAGCCCTTGTTTCAAAGCGATGACAAGGGCACTTTTTTTCCAAGCACAGTGAGGTGCTGGCACTTACATGTTCTGTACTAACTGGTAACTAGGATCACTCCTCCAGGTGAGATGTGAGACTAACTGCTTTCTGTTCTGTTTTCTCTCTAGGAAGCTCTAGTCCACTCATCTTCCATCCCAGATGCTTACTGATGCCGCCAGAGGACAGAGCAACAAATTCAGCTCTGGGTAAGACCAAGTGCACAAAGCCTGCTGGCTCTAAGCAGTGTGCATGGTGACACAAGTTTGGTGTCTTGGATATTGCAATAGAATGAGCCTGGATGCAGCAATTCCAGTGACACACGCTCAGAACAGTGTTTCTCTTGGGCACTGTGATATCGCTGGATACGAGCCCCGTATCTCTGCTTCCAGCCCCTGCCTAGCTTCTGCAATCAGTGCTGAAAGTCTTCACAGGGTCATTTATGCGTGTCTGCATTTCTGGTAGTTACTCCAGCTCAGAGACTGGAGCACTTACATTATGCAGAAAGACTTCTAAAGAATATGTAAGAAGTAAGTTAAATGAGAACTCCTTACTTCAGTGCAAGGTTACGTTCTACTTGATAAAACACCACAGATTCGTCAGAGTGGATGTCAAGAAGATGGAGGGTATGTCTGAGGCACCCGGAGGGGGAGTGAATAATTCTCGCTTGCTGGAGTGAGTACTCCACATCTGGAGAATAAGAAGTTTTCCAACAACGATAGATTTAAAGGCTCTTTCTGTAAGTCTGTCTTCTGTTCAGAGATCAATATTTACTTTTAGAAGTGAAAGGGGCATGCCAGATCTTCTGTGTCACTTCCTGGGCACCAAGCAGGAAGCCAGTAAACAACACCTAGAAACTAGAAAACTAGAAAACTTTTTTCAACTAGAAAAATTCCAGTAGAAATATTGTTCAGTTACAGACACCTCCACCTGTTTTGACAATTAAGAGAATGTATTTGTCTCTCCACAGCCAGTGCATCACAAGGCCACGCGTTCAGGACTGTGACAGGAGCCTGCCCTAGGAGCCACGGCCCTTTTCGGGAGCAGCTTTCCAATCACAAATCTCTCAGCACACTACAGCTGAGTACCCATATATGAAACAAATCCATTCATCATCAATGCAAAATAGTAAAAGTTTAAAAAAAAATCCAACAAATTATTAAAAAAAGTAAGCATTTGCATGATACAGTAGAGCTTCCCAAGCAGAGGTTATTAAACACTAAATCCAGCTCTGGGGCCAGGTGGCAGGGGAAGGCAGGAATAACGCCGGAGGAGAGATCCGAGCCACTGAACTGAAAACTCACCGCCAGGCCTTGATGTCCCTCCCCAGGGAGACCCAGCGCTCCCCGCAGGGCGGACGACTGCGGACTCCGGTGGGGCAGGAGGGAGCCGAGCCCCCGCTGCTGCTGAGCCCGCCTGCCCTGAGCCCTTCCTGCCCCACCAGGCTATGTCCTACAGCGTGGCAAGCTTCACTCCAGTCAAGCAGCCCAAGGGAAAAGTGCTACGAGTGAGACCACTGTTACTCCAAAAGAGAGAATTCATTGCTGGTTTTATGTATGGCCAGGTAAAACCAATCATAACTGGAACTGCTCTCAATGTAAATCACCGTGAATAAGAACAGAATGGGACCCTTGTCTTGGTAACGTTATTAAATTCTCATTTTTGCTTCTTCTATGTTATTAACACCCCATTACCTTATCACACATCCGTGGCAATAAATGGGAATCTACTAGCAAACCAGACCGCACTGATACATCCTGGGAAGAAGTATTTTATCTTCCCTTGCCATTGTTACCTACTGTTCAGCTTTCTGATTTTAGGTTTTATGATACAATTTAATTCTAAAGCAGGAGGAGCAGGAGGCAAGTCAAGTAATGCTTGACAATGGCCATCAGTGTGTCCATCCAGGGTCTTGGATCTCATCCTTGCAGTATTTTAGTGTGAGCACTAAGATAAAGCATCCACAGTTTTAGAAGGGTTATGATTCGTTTTTACTTCAGTAAAAATAGAAAAAAAAGTCTTCTCTGCTGTTTCTGAACATCTGCCTTCTCACTCGACACAGCCCAGGCCCCAGATGTTTTTTTGAAAGGGTCCTGCTCCATTGGTCTCTTTCCACGCTCTTCTGCCCACTCTTTGCATTCCTGTATTTAAAATACAACCTAGTTCCTTAAAGAAATACACTTATTATCTCCTCTCATACAATTTATGTCATGTGTTCTCTTTTAAAAGTGTTAATACAAAGCTGTTTTTAAGACAGAAACAGAAGTCTTGCTCTCAGTGATTCTGACCCTGTGAAGAAGACTTGCTTGTCTTTCTGGAACTTTACTCACTCTCAGCTCCTAGGAGAAGTGAAGGAAGGGTCAGACATCTACCTGAACACAGCAGACTGAAAATCAAGCCTGCTTTGGTTTTTATGTCCTCTTAGAGATACTTTTTCTTTGCATGCACACAGGCACAGATACATAGAAGTATTTATTTATTCATTGTAGACACACATATACATATATAAAATATGTACCTTCTTACAGCTCATGTCTTCATTTCTGGTAGTTCTGAGGGGTCTCAAATTGAAAATGCTCAAATATTTCATTTAAAAAAAAAAAGCGGTATTCCCCATCCAAAACATTCTGTAAGCTAAAATTGCTGTCTGTGCTGAGACCAGCTTTAATTGAATTCTGCAAAATATTTGCTGGGTCTCGTGAAAGCTGCAGACTAGCACTAAATCTGAGCTCTTCCTCTGGAGCTTTCTGCAGGTTTGCATCACAGAAACAGCAAGTTGGTAATTTTTGAGGTTGCTTAATATATTACCACGTGCTTTTCACCACTTGGGAATGCTGCAGGATCTCCGATGCCGTGATGCTCGCCACAAGCTCCCTGCCCGTGGGAGCTGCTGGCCCTTCTCTTGCCTCGTGCTGCCTCTTGTGCAGAGCATTCATTTCCATCACATCCTGTCCCAGGGCATACCCTCTGCACAGCTCCTGCCAGAGACGGCTGTGGGCTATGCTATCTCTTGGAATCTGGGACGGAGTTCTCACTGGAGGACTACGTGTACCAGCACATGCATTTTTTAACAAGCAAAGACAGAAAATTACAATGAAGTAAATCACAAATGCACTTGTTCCTTAAGGAGTGCTGATGCATTCTGAACAGAGGAATCGCTACATAATTGATAAAGCAAACGTTTTCATTATTAAATGAAATCACCACCTTCCAGATTTCACAGAAGACAGAAAATAGTTGTTGCTATGAGGCAAACCTTCATCGTCATCATTGTGGTTTAATGCTGGTCTCTTCCATCCCATTCCAGCTGCCTGAGCTGAATTTAACCAGACCCACCAGGTGAGGATGCTGTGAGGGAGGGGAGGTTTCAGCCTGTGCAGAGGACACAACCGAATCCTACAGCAGCTGGCCGGTGGCCCTGGCGGAGCAGGGAGAAAGGGTCCACTGAGAGCCACCTGGCTTCCAGCTTTCACATGGCCCTACTGAGGCCATTCACGGAGCCCAGAAACTCCAGAGTCTTCCCTTGAGAGAAAATAAGCATTTGACCCCTGTGGCTTTTCCGAGAGTGAAGGAAAGGAAAGGGGAAGGTAACTTTTATACAGTCTGTCACTGCATTTCTCCTTGCAAACTGGCACAAAACGGAACAGAACACCCTTCTCTATCTGTTTTGCCAAGAAATGGTTATACTTATATGAAAGATTAATAAAGGGGTATTAAGCTGAAAGCACAGTTGAAGAAAATTTTAATTTCATCACTTGCCAAAGCAGAGCCTTGTTCTGCTTGCTGGCAAGTGCCACCCGAGGGTGTATGGCATTCCTTCTGCCTCCCTTTAGTGTCTGCAGGAGCTATCAGTATTATCATCAGTATGGTACTTGCATTCGATGTTCAGAGTAATTTGTTTAAGATTGTTGTTTACAAGCGATCAAGAATTTATTCTGCTAGAGGGAGCCCAGAAAATTCCTTAAGGGTAACACTAACATTTCAAGTACCAAACATTTCTACATGTATTTCACATTTTCTGTTACGTGTGACTGGATTCATTGTCTTACAAGGACCTTAAACTCAGTGGTCCCAGTTCTTCAGTGCCGAGCATCTGTACAGACCATCGACTAGTCTGGATTAAGCACACACTTCCCAGGATTTCCTGGCAATTTTTTTTTTTTATTTTTTTTTTTTGTTCCAGGGAGCAAACAACTGCAGAGCAGGGAAAGAAAAGCATGACGGCTCCATTCTCCAAACACAGTTATCAGTTAATATTTCATCTCCTGCAAACAAAGCTGACCGAGCTCTAGAAGTAGATCCTTAGCTAGAGAATGCTTGTTAGCAATTGAAATCAAAGATAAAAAACTGTTACATGAGCTGAATGGTGGCTCAAGTACAACGGTTGACTCAATTTGGTTTTAAAGACAATAAATTGCTGTTGCAATACTGGCAAAGCCAGTGGAGAAAAAAGGTTAATTGGGGGAAGAAAGGAAATGCCTAACAGCCTGGAATTCCTACATGATCAAATAAGCAAATTTGGCTGGAGGATACTCCAGTGCACCTAAATGAGATGCCTCAGAGGATCTGAGACAGCCTCAGAAAACTTTCAGACGTCACAGAGGGCTAAGGGGAGAGCTGCAGCACAGCTGGCTCAGCCAGCTCAAGCACGAGGCAGTTTGGAGACTCCCCCTCAGGATTCCTAATTTTCAAATGTCACGAGTCACAGGCCCTAGAATACTAGACAGGGGTAGCATTAGTGTTACAGGGAGGCAGAACTCCTACTACTGTGTGCATCTTGTCACTGGGAAAGATAGGAGAGCTCTGATGGGAGCGCCCAGAAGGGGAATGACGCTCCCAAGCCTGCTGAACACGAGCCACCATGCGGAGCCACCAGCAGAAGGCAGGTCTGGCTCTGTCCCAGCCCAATGTCCATCAGGCCGTGCTGCCTCCCGAACAGAAATATCAGTACTCTGAACAAAGCTCTAATGAGCTTGCATTCCCAATGACTTTGGTGGAATACAAGCTCTAGCTGAAAAGTTTTATTTTTAGAATGTTTCCAGTAAGGATCCCATCATTTCTTTTCAGAGACAATGTGTTTTCTGTTTATTTTAAAACAGAGGCTTAGTCTTCCTCTTCCCTAAAAATAAAAATTAGCTGCAGTAAAATTAATTACTGCAATGGTTTGCCCTTTGAGAGGCCGTCTGCAGTAAATTTAGAGCCAGTCGGGTATGACAAGAATAGCCAAGCTCACCTCAGATGACCTGAAAACTTGGGTTTGTCATTGGCTTGCCCAGTCTGGACAGACTTTTGTTTGGACCAAACTGGCCACAGAAGGTGCAACCGAGGCATCCAAGATAAGGATACTGCAGCCAGGTATCAGAACTCCTGTACTCAGCTGGCTGTGCCTGAAGTAAATGAGCTCAATGGAAAGTCCTTTAAAATTCCACTTTGCATGGGAGATGATCTGCTCACATTCAGTCCCATTTTTGTAACAGCTGCAAAACCGAGCCTTGCCCTTTTCACCACACTTGGTGAAGTTTATTCCATGTAGGTACTGCCAGTCTTGGAAAAAAGCTCTGAGTTCCTTTGCAAGCACCGCACTAACAGATGTTCTGCTCAGCAGCTGGTACTGTAAAGTTAAACTGAAATGGTGGTTACTCTTACCAGGAAAATACAGCGATTGACTAATCTGTGGGATCCTGCCTGTATTCAGCCTTGTCCTCCTGGGCAAATGTTTCTATTCTCAGTTTTCCTCCTGTTGGTGCAGTTCAACAGAGTTAACTGCAGTTTTACTGCAAGCAGAGTCAGCAGGCATCACAAAGGCCACACCACTCCGTCCTACTCAGAGCAGAGTTAGAAGATGATGGTGAGGTGCTACCTCGATTTTCCAACCAAGAGCAAGAAGAGATGGGATGAGAATACCACAGTAAGTTAGCATAGATATAGTTGTACGGGACAGTGGAAAGCAAATATAACCTTCAAGTCCACTTATTCCATGTTAACTGGAATGTTTACAGTGTACTTGGAGTGAGACAGAGTCTGTGTATTTATCACTGCTAAAAACCCTTCCAACTGCAGTCAGACAGAGATACAGCGCTGACTCCTAAGTGAAATCATTTACACAGGCTGCTCCCTTCCTCTCTGCAGGGCACAAACAGATCCTATACACAGAGTCTCTTGAAGGAGCTTGCTCGAGGCAACCCATAGGTGAGGTAATCAAGTCAAAGGAAGAAAAAAAAATCAGAAAACCTATAAAACATTGCAAGCCTGGCAGATTTCTGTTGCCTGAAGGCTCTTAACTAGAGGCAAAAAAAATACATGACATATTTACAGCCAATCTCTTTAGGAAAGGGAGATACACTGCTATTTTATAAGATGTTAAAGGTATCCTTCAAAAATGCAGCTAAGCAAGAGTTAGAAATGACAAGTACAATTTTTTGTCTCCCTCTCAATTATGCCTGGCCTATATAGGTATTAAATAAAAAATACTGCCTCATTCTTCTTTCATGCCACTTTTCTCCCAGAGAAATCACCTTGATGGAGTTACTCTTTCCTCACAGAACTGAAGATGAGGGGACAACCAGTTATGGCATTTTCCATGACAGCACCATCTTCCCAGTGGCACACAGCCTCAACAGAAAATCAAAGGTGTCACATATATTGTCTGGCACCCTCCTCTCCAAAAGCTGAATCAAAGTGATTAATACCTTTCTCTCTGCTTCTTTAAGGTCTGAAAAAATAACAAATCAAAAACTACTGCTTTCAAAATGCAAATTAAAATGGACAGCCTTCTGCAAGGTACTCGTTGCTCAGAGGTTGAAAAAAATGTCTTCTAGGGAGAGATTTCTTATCCCTTGTTTCCCTTAATAATCTCAGGCAAGTGAGCAGCGCGGGCCAGCTGGCACATGCTCGCCCTCCTCCCCACAGTCAGCACAAAAAATGTTCAGTCCTGGTAAGAGTTGCTTCACTCTGAAGTACTGCAGTGGCTGTTGGCATCGGATGTCTGAAATACCCACAGCTCTTCAAATGAAAGCTTTGTGCAGACTGTGACAAAGCCCTGCTAGTTACAACAGAGTATTTACCTGACTAAAAGCTGCAATGTTTGCACTTGGGGCATTTTGGATCAGACCCCCAATTCAGCAACCCCGCTACTTACAAACTTCAGTAAAGCATGTTTTGATTTTTCGTCTGTTTTGATGAAGTTTGAGTAGCTAAAAGTCACCTACCCAAACCTGCTTCTGACCTCCCAGCTCGCAAAGCTAGGCAGGTCTGCTGCCTGGGGTGTCGGGCTGGTGTCGGGCAGAGCCCGTCGCAGTGCCTGCTCCCCCTGCGCGGTGCAGCCTGCAGCGGGTCGGCAGCAGCATATGGCGTATGTTTGGGACAGAGAAATGGGAAAGTTAAGGATTAGCATTTCATCTGTAACTGAGCAAACCCCACATATAACCCTTAGCATGACGACTAAAACCACCTGACGCCTCTGAACAACTCGTGCTGCAGAGGCAGCACTGGGAGGAAACGTACAAGATGGCTTTGTAGGACAGAAATAAGGGGGCACATTTGCAGGGCACTGCATGTGGTTCAGCCTCTTGACTTCCATTAGTGATAATGGGAAAAACACAGCTATGTCCCTACCCAGAGGATGCAGCCCAAGAGGATATTTTTGCCTGTAAACACTGCGATTTAGTGCACAGCACTGCATCCAGTATTCCCACCTCTGTCTTTATTTTATCAGCACAGCCACTGCCATGTGCCAGCTTTGCAGCAAGACAAGATTTATGGAGGCTTTCTTTTTGTGCTCATTTTTCCCACATCGAAACAAAGGCAAAATCACAGCTTTTAGGTGAAAGGACTGAGTAAATTTACTGGAAAGTGCTAAAGAAAGAAAGAAAAAGGTGGACAGGACACAATAGGAAGGACCTTGAGGGGAGGAGTGAGAATAGGAACCTGGTGACATTTTTCAGCTCTTCACATGCTGACATGCAAGGAGGATGTCAATCCAAAGCCATATAATGTGTAAGCCAGTATTACAGAAATGTATGTCTTCATTGCAGTTGAACTTTACGATCTTTGTAGGTCCCTTCCATCTAAACTATTCTATTCTGTTCATGCACTTTACACCTATGCCATGCTGCTCCTTCCACATGCTTCTCAGTCACAAGGAGCCACATCCTGGTGTCCCCCTTCAGCTGTGCTCAGGTTTCATTCTGCTGAAAGGAAGGTACTGCTGCTTGCTCAGAGTGCAGTACTCCTACATCAGCTTATCTGGAGTTTACCCAGACGATATGCAGGACACAGACAAATTCCACTTTCCCTCCATATTCTCAAGAGAATTCAGTACTGGACAAGCAAGCAGACTCCCATCTACTGCTCAGACTGGAGGTTGTTTCCTTCGTCCTTCCCTGAGTGGGAGCAAGGAGACTGGGCAGACAGCACTGGGCACCCCCGGGTGCCCGCTGACCCCAGGCATTTCCCTCCCTGGCAGGGGGACATACCGGAGGCACGGCCGCTCCGTGAGCTTGGACCTGCAGATTCAGCACCTCGCTGTGGTGGCATTACAAGACTTCAGTCTTGGAGAGTCAGTATTTGCGCCTGGCACCATTTCCCTTTTCCGTACAGCTGGGGGTCAGTCCTCTGTCAGCCTTCCCTTGCAGTCCAGCACTTCTGTTTTCCCTTGCAATAAACAACTGATCATTCGCGCCCTGCATGAAGCTCTCAAATCTTACCGCTCAGTGGGGAAGTCTGGCTAATTCTCTTGAATTCTGTCACACGGAGCTTGATAAAGCACTCCACATGGTCATCCGTGAATAGACAGAAATTGCAAACCCCCAGGAACTGGCAGGTATCTACTGCCCAAAGTTCGGCCACCTCTGCTTACCCCAGCTGAGGCACCTACGCAGAATTTTTCACGCTTTTATCCAAGCCCCTGGTGCTTCTGCCATTCGGTGGTTCCACAGGTCTTATCGAAAAGCCAGTAATCAAAATGGTGAATAAATACAGCTACATTGTTAGTTTACCTTACACATTTTTCCAAACTTCAATTTTAGCATAACTGAAAATGATTCCTTCCAAGAAATCTCAAACCACAGCTCCAATATAAATTCTGAGAATACCCTGCAACTGTGCCTGCTCCCTGGGGAGCCAGGTAAATCTTTTAAAATAGGAAAATAAAGAATGATGAATAACAAATAATATTTATAGATTAATAGTTACAAGCTTCCATTGCAGATGTCTGAAGAGAGACCAGTTTTTCCCAGGCTTTGTGTAAACAAACTTGGACAGGATCAAATTAAAAGGGAAAGATGAGTGCATGTGAATATTTATAAAAGAAACATTTTTCGGAGAAAATACATTTTGTAAAGATTTCTGAAATAGCTTAGAGCTTCAGAGGCAAAGCTCCTCGTACTGTCAGTGGATAGTGTAAACCCACATCCAACTGGAAGCAATGAAAAATGTCAGTCTTCCTTACTAAATGTAAACGGACTAAAATTCCAATAAAGCATACAAAGCACAAGGTT
This sequence comes from Cygnus olor, assembly GCF_009769625.2. Taxonomy (NCBI): domain Eukaryota; kingdom Metazoa; phylum Chordata; class Aves; order Anseriformes; family Anatidae; genus Cygnus; species Cygnus olor. Next base: position 25,729,379 of record NC_049177.1, on the reverse strand, counting down.
CAAGATACAGCCCCCCAAAACCAGCAATAGCTTTAACTTAAAAAGGGGCACAGGAGCTGGCTGTGGAACTCAACCCCCCATCAACTCTTAAGGTAACTTAACTAATTTGTTTCTAAGACCAGAACTAGCCACTGAACAGAATACTGTGCATAAGACCTCGAGAAGTATAGACACAAAAAGGGTTAACCCTCAGAGAGAGCAGCCGTGTCAATGGTCAGGCAAGGGACTGAGGAATTCCCACGGGATTAGGTCAATTCTTTTTGATGGCAGCCTGTAAAAAACATCAGTGAAACTTCAAAGTACAGACAAAGCTGATAATAGATGTATTGGAAGATAATCAGAGTAAGTAGAAGGGAAAACACAGTCTGCACGTATGGACTGTTTCTGGAAATGAAAAACAGAACACTTCCTACCCTGCTCTTGCGATGACTTTTTGTGGTCTGGAAGTCGTGCAGTCACTAGAACTGGCTAACAGCACAAGACTGGGTTAGGACTGGAATAAATAAGTTAAGGCTAAGAAATCAATATTAAATAAAGATAACTAATAAATTACAGAATCCTCAAAAATAAGGCTAAAAAAAGACAATAGGTCATTCATCAATGCTTCGTCCTTTTCTCAGCTTCTTGCTTTTCTCAGTTCCTTTTGAGAAGCACAAAACGGGAGCACAAAGCCAGCAGCCGCAGAATCCCCCACCAGTTCTCCGCTAACACAAGTGCTGCAGCCTGCACCGCCCTCCCTGGGGGCAACGTGCCGCCGGCATGCAGGCGGCACGGGACACGGCTGCACCTCACCCCCTGGGAGACACAGCCATCTTAATGCTATCGGATTCATGTTTTTCTACCTCTGGATCACTGCAGATGCCTACGAAAATAGCATAACTAATTAAGCGGGTTAATATAAATCAACACACGCACAGACACGCACACATTTGTTCAAACTATGTCAATTTTCTAAACCAGCACCACTAAAAATCTCACTCAGTGCTACGACCTCTGGACACTGACGTGGCGTTAGTGATCTGCAGCAGGAAGTATACAGCCTAATTGCATTTCCTGAATTAAGCACCACCCTGTTACAGGGTCAGCACAGAGAGCAGAAGTTATTTCAGTTACCAGTTTACCTTTTAATGATTCCACAGCTTTTTAAAGTAACACGAAGTGAACGGTCTGTGTTTTCTGTGTGTATCCTTCTTGTAAAGGATAAAATGCATCAGGTGCTGCAGGTACCCCGAGCAGGAAGCACTCTGGGTTTGTCTGTGGGCTCCAGCATGCTCAGGCCCGGTTCATTTCCAGCATGCTGCTGTTCTTCCTCCTGAGCTTTCTCAGAGAACTTTGGGCTTCTTCCATGAACCTATGCTCCTTCAAGCCTGCTTTTATTAGGACACTACATCTCATCTCCCTTTTCTATCTCTTCTTCTCTTCAGGCTGCAAAGTGACTGTGAAAAAGATTAACAAAAAGTCCCTTAGAAAGCTGGTGACAGCCACCTCTATTTCTGCCTGACCAGCACAGCGCAAGTAAAAGCCGCAGCCAGCACCAGGCGACAGCTGAGGCAGGTCCTCAGGCTTCACCTGCACAGTAAGATCAGTGGTGATGGAAACAACAGCACTGCACCGGCAAGAGGAAAGAAACACTTGCTGGGGGGCTGCTGCCTGCAGGGGTATGGGGCTTTGTGGGGCGCAGGGGGAAAGCGTTTGGGGACTGTGCAACACTTACTACAGGATGTTTAGGGGAAGGATGGGAAGCAGGGAAAGGGCAGGATCAAGGTAATTTGGGGAGGAAGAAGCATGGGAGAAAAGAGGAACAGAGCATTAAAGGGCCCTGCCACATGCCCGGGGTGGCAGCAGCTGCAGTGCATGCGTACAGCTGCGCATATTCAGCAACAACGGTCCCACTGGCTGGTGAGCAGGATAAGGGAGGAAGGAGCCAAGCGCTGGAGCAGCTGCTCAAAACCAGATGCTTGGAGAATTGGGGGCTCGGGGTACTGAGGGCGAGCACTGGGGGGGGCCTGAGCCTGGCCCAGGGGCTCACGGTGGGATGCAGTGCCCGAGGTCTGTGCTGCGAAGGCGCCCGGCCGCGCTGCGGGATGCAAGTGGGAGCACGGAGCCGCCTGGCCTCTGCCAGCCTGCCGGGTTCGGCAGCTCCTAACACAGACACTTTACAAGAGCTGAAATAAAGGGGAGTTTATAAGCTAAAAGCACATCAGCACATTCTGTGAGGAACATATTTTCCCCTATTACTACAGTACTCTGTGTTAAATTTCCTGGTACTTTCTGTGCTTTCAAACCAGGTAGTAGAATAGAAATGATACAGAATTTTAATGTGAGAAAAATACATTCAAATGTCCTGTAGGACAAACCACTGTATATTTTCAACAAATATGTGCAAAGGGACTGAGATTATGTTTTCCTCAATAAGTCCTCACACTGAGCATCCATGCCCTTTGCTATGTGGAAATTCAGCATGTTAGAACACTTTTACCATGCCACTTGCAGCTACCCAGAAAACTCATCTGCAATTGCTATTCTTCCTCCTACTGTAAGTTATTACAAGTTCTGTTTGTTGAACTGAAAGCTGGAAGTACCCTAATAAGAACATCTATATTTATTTCTGTCATCAAGCATTTATAGTCTGAAACTACTGAAGATGAGGAACTTTTATCTCATTAAGATAATCATCCATTTCCTGGTAAGGTATGCTGTCTTCTCCCCAGTTAGCTAGCTTAATTGGCAAATGAAGCAAAGTACATGGTCAATAAATGCTAGGGAAAGACTCCCTTTTTTAACAAAGTGAATAACAGAGAGAAATGAGGAGAAAGTGACTTTTTTTAGATACTTAGGGACTCTAGGCAGGCTGAATAAAAGGGGTGGCTTTTAACTTATTTAATGTTTGGCCCAAATTGATCTTTCACCCAACATACATCTGAGAAATGCATTAAAGTTCTTTTTACAATGCTTGCAGGAGTTTCATAGTCTGCCCTTTTTCACCAGCAAAGCAAATGTCAGCACTGTGAAGCTCTGGAAGCTCGTGCTGAATGTCAGAAACAATGAGATCTGTAACTTAGAAGCCTTGAACTTTTAGACTGTAGCAGCCTTAATGCCTGGCAACTGCACACTGGGTTATAACTTGGAAAATGTCAGAAAAGGATGAATTAGGATTCCTTGTAATGCAAGTACTGAAGAAGTCTGTCCAAAAGTGACATATAAAGCCTCAGGGCAAGTAAAGCCAGCCACACGCAGTCATTGCCAACTACTTCACAACAAGATACTCATACCTGCTGTAATGGAAGTCACAGGTCTACCAATTTGAAATGGCAGCCACAAGAGATGGGAAAATGATTAAAAAAAAAAAAAGTCTAAAAAAAAAAGTCTGGAAACTATGGCAAGGAGGGCTAATAATGAACCTAGTGATATATCGACTATTAACTAAACTATACATGCACACAATGGGGTACCAAGAACTAGCAGATTAAAACCAGGTTCAGTCAACATTTACTTTTGCCCACAAACATAGTTCATCACGGCACACTGCAAGGGAGTGAACATTTGCCTTTTCATGAAATGGATGATCAATCATATCAGAAATATCAAACAGAAATTCCTACTTCAGCTCAATTTATAAACTCATGTTTATCAGAGGAAGAGGGGATTCTGCTCTTTGTTTTAGACCTTGGGCATGTGCTCCCTCGTTGCTTGGGCATTATAAATTAAAAAGCTGATCCTAGCTCCTTTTGCATTCCACCAAGAGAAGCCTCCAAGGTGAGTAGGCAGAACTGACACTTTGTCTCAATTTACAGCAGCAATACATAACTGTGACTGTGTTGCATATAAAGCATGGAAACTATGCACACAAAACTGCACTGGTTTATCTCAAGAACAGGCATGTATCTCTGCTGCCAGACAATCATTACGTGCGTTGTTTACGCAGACCAAAATTGTGTGCTAGAGCAAGAACACCTTTGCCCAGCACAGGTGCACACAGAAGGAGCAGATAACTGCACAATACACCACTGCACTTTTTCAGTCCTTAGACCACCCTGAGATGCTTTTTAGAGCCTGGTATGCAAAGAGAGCAGCATGTAAATTCCACAGGGACAAGCAGCTGTTGCTCATTTCAATTTCCACTACAGATGTCGGACTGCAGGCTTGCCTGGTACCTCATGCCAGTGTTCAGCCTTTGGTTCGTAACCACCAATTCTTAGGAGACAGAAAATCTCACACTTGTTGCCTGCTTTACAGACAGTTGGAGAGGGAATGGCTAACAATCTTTCCCTTCTTTCATTAAGAGCTAAAATACTTTTCAGCATTCAACCTACATCAATGGTTGCAATATTTTTCCTGTTAAACAAACTCTGACTATAGAAACAAAAACTTGGCAGTCCTCCTTTAAGCCCATGTTCTTACATGAGACCATAACTGTCCTTTTGTTGATCCAATTTCAGTCTGTCATTACACAAAGGACAGTTTGGGACAATTCTCTCTAGCGGCTCTTTAGTGTTGACCCCAGCTCAGAAGTCAGGGCAGACCCTCTCAGCATGGGCACTCACAACAAGGTTTGTCATGGCAGAAGAAAAATGCCTCCAGCCTGCTGAAATCACTGATCCTGATGATAAGCCCCTATCAGCACGGCAACGACCGGCTTCCATGAAGGAGGACTCTGCACAGGGAACAGACCATAGTTCTGCAATCTGAGAACTGCAAGCAAACCCTCACTTCTGTGGCAATGGGGGTACATTCAACAGGAAACACCTATAGATGAAAGAGTCCCATAGCAAGGCTGGAGCTCTGCATATTAGTTTTAGACAGTACATCCTTGAAATCTATGGGTTTTGATATTCCTCTTCTCTCAAGCTCTGAAAAGCTCTATAGCTCTATTGGATTCAATACAGTGAGAGGGCAGGATCAGGACCTCTGTGCAAAGAACTGCATAAGATAAGTTTATAGACATCTTCTACAAACTGTTAAATTGAAGGGCTAGCATATTAGGACTCCACCTTCAATCACTTCTCTCTCAGAGCTCCTGAAAAATAATAGATTCTTCAGAATTTCATTTTCTTGATAACGTTGCACATTCTAAAGGAAAGGGAAAAACAATTTAATACTTGGAATCTTTGTCTGAATCTAATAGGAAACTTTGTGACCTGACTGAAATCTGCATTTTTCTGTGGACTCACCATTCGTGTTTGTTTTTTCAGTTCTCGTTTTTTCAACTATGACAAGCATGACAAAAAAGTCACCAGGTACTTGGAAATACTCTTAAAAATACAAGCTTTTGGAGTCTCTTGGAGAGAGAATTCCTATTCGTTAGGATAAGTTTACAGAATTTGTACTGAATGCTTACCATATACAGATCATGCAGGTGTACGCAAAGTAATGGTGAAAATAATACACGTTTAAGGAAACGAGTGAGAAATTATTGCTGGACCAGAACCTGCAATAGGCATGCAGGTACTAAAGCAGACAATGCCTTTTACTAGAAGTAACTGCCTGACCAAAAGAACTAACAGTAATGTCAAAGCAAGGAAAAATTACCCTTTTTTTTATTATTTTTTTTGTAAAAAAGTTAGGAAATTGTTTTCCCGTTTTCTTTTCTTTGCAAAGTGACTCCCGCTGCCGGAAGGAAGCGCCTTACCTGCCGAGGGGCCCGCTCCGACCTGCTGCGGCACCACTCCCAGCCCGGGGGCTCGGCGCCGGCCGCCTCCGCCTGCGGCAGCCGCCGGCCCGGCCCGGCCGCGCGGGAGCTGTCCGCCGCCGCGGTGCTGAAGGGCGGCTGCGGGGCGCCGGGCGCGCTCCCGGGGCTCCCCAGGCTGGGGCAGGACGCGGATTTCCCGTCGCCGTCGGGGTGGTGGTTTTCGGGGGATATTCGGTAGATTCCGTAGCCTTGCTGGAATGAGAGGTTGAATTCGAAACCCCTGCGTCTGGCTGAAGAGAGAGGGGTACAACGTCACGTTAGAAAGTCAAAGGCAAGAAGAGAAACGATGAGAATGACATTCTAGAACATGGAATAAGTTTTTAGTCACAATTTTCTGTCGTAAAAAGAACGAATTGTTGAGAAGAGATTTCTCAGAGAGTGTGTTGTCGTGCTACCTTCTCAATGAACTCAGAAGTGATACACTCCGAAGTTCAGGGTTTCCAGGAAACTGGCGGATTACCTGCCATTCTCAAAACCACACAATACATGTCGCTTTATGGGCTACACACAAGAAAATACTTAAGTTTTGTAATATTTTTGCTGCCTCAAGGCCTCTTTTGGCCATATTCTCAAAGGCAAAAAATTGTACAAAATGATAAAACATTTCTGAGAATTCATAATTAATCTTCAATGCCAACAGTCAAGCAAGACGAACAGATTTCTATAACAAATAGTTGAAAGTATTTACACAATGAAACATTTCCGTATTCTCCATTCTAAATTCAGTGCTCCAAGTAATCTAACACAGTAATCAAACAATTGTTCAATTTAAGTAAATACACATTCTTGATCACTATTTATATCCTTTCATTCTTTCTCTTTTCAATAACAAATCATCTGAGATTCCTCACCCTCCGCTTTCTTATTTTGCTTTATGTAGTAACTGGAGAAGTGTCTTATTGAACTAATGAAATCATCTTCCCGCCAAGCCTATCACACTACATTCTAAATGAAAAGGTTAAGTGGTACATTTATAAAACTTGTATTTCTACTCAACAGCTTGTGTGCTTACTACATCATATTTAATTATGGGTGAAATTCTGACCTTAGCAGTCACTGTATTAAAACTTCTCAATGATATTAGTTGCAAACATCTGAGGCACAGAGAAAAACAGGCCTTTAGAAGATTCCAAGAAGGTTATCAGTGAAGGTTTGGCAGCCTCTGTTACCTTCAGCTAAAATTTATAAACGTGCAAAGTTTTAGGCTAAAAAGTGTGTGGTAGGTGCTCAGCTTTGAACAAGCTCCATGCGTGCACTGAGACACATGCCCCTCCCACAGCCCCTGTCCTCTGCTGTTTGCTTTCTGGTGGCACTGTGATTTCCAGCCACAGCTATAGGGCAGGTGTACAAACAATAGCTCTTCTCCTTCTTATAATTTGCTCGTAATTAACATGTTGTTGGTTTTTCCCCATGACATTAAACGTGTTTAGCATGGTCCATGTATTTCATTAGTGAAAGTCAGATTATGACAGACAAATCTTTCGCAGGTAAGAGAGGAGGCAGAAACTAGGATTCAGAGTCCTTTAGCTCTGCTAACATATCTGTCAGTGACTTGGGAAAATCACCAAGCTTCTGTGCCTCAGTATCCATTAGTACCAATTAACTTAGTTTTCTCCAGCTGTCTTGCAAGAATGCTGTGAGGCTCATATATTGTTCTGAAGAGTGTCTATGTAATTCAGGCAAATGATTTCAAGGAGTACCAACAACTGTCACTGACACTAACTTCCTGCCCTGTTTACTAAGAGATACATCCCACCCGCTTGTCAGCCTCCCATCCTTACTTTTGAGTTCTTCTGAAGACAAAGCATACGAATTCCTTCTGCAGTTTATGATGCAGCCACAGGGCAGGTGGATCCAGTGTTCTGACAGGACAAATACTGGGGTGACGGTGGCAGCCAGCAAAGTCAGCAGGAAGCTAAGAGTCTCAAATGAAAGGCTTTGAAAGCCAGTGATGTGCTGGACAACCATTTGTATCTGAAAGGCAGAACATTTTGAAATTTAAATTGCTTCAGGCATGTGAATTCCATGAATTCACAAAATATCCCACCGTGAATGTGACACAAGTAAAAGCCCAAAGTTTTCATGTATGTTTGTATGTTCAGCCCAACAATTTTGTTTCTAATAGAGAGCAGGGAAAACATACTGTCAGGGACTCTCCTCCTCATTCTGCATTTCTCAGAAAATCCCTTGCTTAAGCAAAACGTTAAATACAGATGGTGAGCACTGTTAAAACAAGCTACTCACAATCCAAGCACCTTAGGCGGGACGCTAGCTAGGTCTCTCCTGCCTGGTACTGAGGAACTCCAAATCCTGATGGCGAACAGGAGAACTTAGTACCACACAGGACAGTGCTGCAGATGTGCTGCCCTCTTTGATGCCCTCTTTCAGTTGAGGGAAACTCAGATGCTGAGTCTGAACATATCCCAGCTGCAGAGAAAACACCAACCCAGAGCCACACTCCATGTCCTCAACCTCCTCCTTCCTAACTGCACGTGAATGTGCCTCTTCCCAAATACACTGCTGCATGCACATGGACAGCATCCCCTACCAAATGCTCTTTGTACACAGATTACAAAGATGCAAACAAACCTCATATTTCTAACAAACTTATTTTCCAGCCAGCCTAGCAAAGGACGTGACTCACTGCTGTTGACAAGGCAGAAAAGCTAGCTTAGTAACATTCAGACCCCACAATGCTGAAGAAATGCTTGTCAGGCATCTGGAAACACAAAAAGGTGGACCTTATTCATCCCTGGATTCAGCTGACACAAATGATGTGATGATAGAGTAACACACTGATGAATCAGGTTCTGCCAAACCAGCTGAAACCCAGTTATGTTCACGTAGTGTGACACAGACCTGTTTAAAAGGACTTTTGCTGACACAAACTACACTATAAGGAACAACGGCAATGGCAGTTCACTTCACGGCACGACGACTCATGACCCATTTAAACGTAAGTAAATATTAAAGAGTAAAGCGATCTGATAATTTACCATCATTGGAAGCCAGAGAATGACTTTTGTCAATGCAAGAATCAGTGAGAATCGTTTCTGGGCGAAGCCCACTGTGAAGCTCCTGCTCTGTGCACTGTTCCCACAGCGGGGCTCGAGGCCGCTGCTCTCAGCCACACCTTTCCTCAAAACCGCCTCCGAGCTTGGACATGTGTTTTGGAAATGCTTCAAGGTTTTATCCACAGGGTCCACCGGTGACAGAGATGGGGTGGTAGTACTGCAGCCCGCGGGTGTCCCAGGGGTGATGTAGCCTCGAGAGATTTCCTGGTAATCGATGTGCAACAGCTGTTGCTCGTCTGAGCACAACAGCTGGTAAGTCAGAGGGACAGACAGCACTGTGAGGAGGCAAAAGCACAGTGAGTAGACAATAAATAAGAACAAGATGTAGGAGCTGGCACAGTCAGTGAAGCAACCCCAGGAGGTGGGGACATACTTGCCCCAACCACAGAGAGGCAAAATGCAGATCAGCAAACTGACAATCCAAATGGTGAGAATTGCCCACACCATGCTCACTCGCCGTTTGGAAGTGCTGCAGCTGATTGTCTCAGTTTTATTGATGCTGTAGAAGTTGTATGAAACTATAAGAGACCCTTTAAGATTGCTAGAAATGCCCTGGAATAAATATATAAGTGCTGAGGTGGTGCACAGAGGCTGTGGAAGGACGTCACTTGACCACTGGGTGAGCATGAAAATAATCACTGGCACAATGCTGATCAAATCATCTATTGACAAAGAGGTCACAATCATTGAAATCGTGGTTTTATTTTGCATTTTCAGCAGAGAAACTAGTGAATAAATGCTGCCCAGAAGCGCCGTGAATGCAATGACAAAAGTCAAGCAGAATAGAAAGACATTCAAAGTTCTCTGCTCACTGGGTTTATCCATAATGCTGTGATTTTCAGCAAAGAAGCTCGTCCCATTGACTGACAAATTACTAGGCGTTACCGACATTGTCCTTGGAAAATCTTTTTCCTTGCCTTCTCACTGACTCTGCAAGTTTTCACGAGCTGAAACCATAACTGTTAGCTCCACATCACAAGTTTCTTTGTTTTCCTTTATCTTTTGTGGCATCCGATGAAGAAATATCCAGGTCTACGCGTCACTGATAACCAGAACAACACATGCTCTTGAAAAATCAGGCAACAGTGAAGTACCAAAGGTGCTGGAAAAAATGCAATTCTTCATAACCCTTTCAGTACTGGAAGAAGGCTAATTTAGTCTCCTCAGGTAATAACAAGCCGTTCACTTCTGACAGATATCAGGCAACGTGCCTTACTCACGAGTCCAGCTGCAACGAAGGCAGTGTCAGGTATCTTCAAGCTCTAGTGGCTCGGGGAGAACATAGTGGAAATGGGAGGCTGTTGGATTCACCCTGCGCTGTTCAGAGCTGCAGGAGGGAGGAGTCAGATGCAAGCAGGATAGCAGAGAAGAGGGGAGTGAGTATCTTCCCACCCCGGAGCTGCCTCTTGGCTGATCAGAAGGCTGAGACAGTGTCCCCGCCAAGCCACACCTCCGATGCTGACACTGAAATCCAATGCAAATACTCAGATCTGATGTCAGCCATAAATGTCATTCCCGTAAAGCCCATGGCTGCTCCACGGCTGTGCATCACAAGCTGGAGGGCTGCTTTCAGTCTTCTGCACTTCTGCGCTCCGAGCTTAGCACGGGGGAAAAGCTGCAGGAGCCTTAGAGGAAGAAGAAAGAGAAGGGGTGTGTCTGCTCTGCCTCTTGTGCTCCTGCTCCCACTGCACACGTGTGCGTGTGCACACAGCGTACGGACACTAACTGTGCAGTCACACTTGGTGGCAGCCTGTTATTAATGGCAGGGAACAGCCACGCACATCAGCAAGGTGTTCCCTGCCTGTGTGGTGTCTCTGCTCAGGCTGGGGTTTATAAAACTTTCATTCCCCGTGTGGTTCAAATCTAAATGCTCACTGTCTGCCCTAACGAAATACATGGATAGAACCACGGCCAAGTGCATTTTGGTATGTTAGGCGTGTTTTCTCTTGAGAAAGAGGAATACTGGTGAAGCTTACAAGCTGACAAAATTTTCAGCACTCGGATGTCAAGCAGACAGGTAAGTTCAATGCAGTCTTCTTGGAGAACTCTGCCTCTCCTTTCTTTTCAGCACCACTTTGTATTCAAATGCTCGACAGGGATGCAGCACAAATATTTTCTGATTAAGGATTATATTGTAAGGCTGCTCCAGTTACGTACTAATCTGTGTAACATTACAAATCCACTTGGTTAGGAACCTGTTAATAACAACGGATCCTCGCCCAGTCCTACCCACCCCATAGCGCCACGCCATACCAGCCACCGCATGGCTCAGGGGTGCTGAGCCCCCAGCCAGGCCGGCAGCAAACGCGAAGGCACAGCCCCAGCTCTACCACGACGAGTCCACAATGCAGGGATCAGAGCTAAGGACAATGACAATCTCTCTGAATATCCCCTCCTTCCCTTCCCTTCCCTTCCCATTCCCAAGCTGCCCTGCCATGGCACTGGGAAGGCCGATGTCCCAAGACAAGCCAGGTCTTCAAGCCACCCCAATGTGTCACATAGAGCCACAAACCTGTCCTCACCACAGGACCGATGTAAAGACGCACTCCTCCTATGCAGCCCAACCAGGAGCCGCTGCCCTTCCATTCTCCCCTTCACATCGCGGCTGCCTCTATGTCAAGGATCCCACGCTCTTTACCAGGACTGACTGCCAACCCTCATGTCACAAATTTGCAGAATAGAGTAGCATCCATCCTGCCTTCCACACAGGGCGCAGTCCTGGATCTGGACCATCCATCTGGCCTCTAACTGTACAGGATTTGAGTTGGCTTCTGTGATTTATCCGTCCTGCTGGACTATTGATTGTTAATCTGTGCTGTGCCAGCTAAAGGCCAGGGCTCATTTCCTTCTATTTACAAATCACAGTCACCTCTGCCCCCACAAGTCAACTTTAAATTGAGGACAGTGTTCTAAATCTTGAGATTAACAGCATGAGCCAGATCAGAAGAACAGTCACAAGAGATAAGAGAAAAAAGCATCATTCACCCTTGTTTGGACCCCTATTTTTCAGTCTGGCTTCCTCAGGAAACATGCAACCACCCTGTCTGAGTGTGGATATATGCATGTGCATGTCTCTCTCCCACTCCTAATTCCTCAGTTCCTTTGGACAAAATGATCATTTTCATCTCAATCTGATGGTGTCAAAGCTTCCCACAACGTTTATGAAAACGAGTAGCTGATCAGAGAAGATAGATACCAGCAGGCTCCCCAGCCAGGAGACAGGGTGCAGTGGAGCCCACTCTTCACTGGACACTAGTGAACACAAAACAGAGACTTTGTAAATATCCCAACCGTGGTGGAACTCGGCTGCCCACCTGAGTAAAACCACCACAGGCTGGGATTCACGCCCTCCTAGCTATCAAAGTCAATCAATTAACCTAGATGTTAAACTGCAGAAAATAGGCTTCATTCACTCTGGCATGTCTTAGTGCTTCCTGACACATGATCAATTACTTTCATTTTTAAATTCTAAGCTTCCATTGCCTGTGTTGTCTTCATTTGCTCTTGCCACATTACTGTGAGGTATTTAGAAACAATGTTAATAATACTTGGAAAATGCAATTTTCCTACTTTGGGAATTTTTGCTCCTGTATCCCAAGCCATTATACCTGCACTGGATGTCCAATAGCTCTGACTGCAGATTTCAACCACAAATTTTCTGAAAGTTCCCTTAGTACAATCTTCGTTGCACACTTCTTTACTGATCTTACTTTACGAGCTGTGCATATACAGCCTCGCTGCCTCTCTACATTTTTAGACACTTTGGTATGAGCAGTTCATTCCATGCATTCCCTTTGTATTTGGAATGAAATGCTCATCAATGTTTTTAAGAAGAAAGTCACTTTTATTTATCCCCATATCCATTCAAGGCAGGTGATGTATTACTCACTTCAGCTTCTCTTCCCACAGAATGTATTTAATTATATGAACTGCACCTTGCCATTCCCTGTGGCAGCTTTTACTGTAAGTTACAATATGGTGAAATGTTCTTTCCTCCCTGGTCATTTCATAGTTATAACCTGAAGGTCTTAGGAGCAATGAATTCGAGCAGTTTCCCCTCTCTTTTTTTTTTTTTTTTTTTTAGTTTGACTGATAAATTCCAATAAAATAAAAAAAAAGTACAGAAAAATCAGTTTCAATCTTAAAACTAAAGAGAGAATGCAGCTGTGGTAAGGAGCACGCAGCTCTGCGAGTGCCAGTGAGAGCAGCCCGATCTCCCACGGAGCTGTGCCTCGCAGTACTCGACTGGCACATCCAGCGGGGTCTGAGCACCAAAACTTTTATGGCCAGGGCACATGAAACTGCACTGGATTCTCTGTTCTCTTCTAAAGGACAAGTTTATATTGCAGCATTTCAGAACTTACAGGAACACCACCTTTCTAATTTCCATTTCAGTCTCAAATTTCACTGAAATCTGTGAACAGGCTCAAATGGCTAGAGGAGGTGACAGGTGAGCAAGCAGAAGGCACACAGTGTCATCACAATCCCCCTTCTACCCTCAGATTTTCTAAAGAAACAGTGCTAGAATGGAATATATGGCACTGCCAAGAAAGCCACAGGTAGCAACCTTGCAGAAAACAAGTCAAAGAAAAAGACACGTTTCTCTGCTGCTAAGCCCTTGGTTTGGGCTGTGCCAAGTAACGCATGCATTTGTAGGCTGAATTCCTTCCTACCTGTTCCCTTCGTTCTCTGCCTTTGGACTCCTGGATTATGGGAGGTTCCTAATACAACACTGTCCTTTGCAATATGCATCTTGGTGTGAACTCTCTTCTGTGCTAAAGAATGATCACAAACAGAAAATATATAAGGCATGGAAATCTCCTCTCTGGCCTCATTTCAAACATCACCGCACAACAATGTCTCTTTAACAAGTCAGCACTACTCGACAGCCTATGAACGGATTTTCTAAGAGACACTGCATGTAGCAATTCAGGAACGCCTGTGAAGTGAATCAAATATTCACCATTCATAAAACACAATCAACAAATAGGTTTTTAAAAATGTATCCTATTTAGTGTATGAGTCATTTTATTTTCATACCTTGCACTAAGCTAAGCTTTGACTTACAGGTCTGCCTCCTTTTCTCACTCATGAGAGACAAGGTTATTATAGCAGCTGTACAAATATTTCACTTCAGAAGGTGATATAGCCTCTATGCCAGGCATAAAGGTATATAAATGTCTTTGTAATTTATTCCTCAATAGCATTTGATAGATTTTTTTTTTCCCTAGACTTTTTAACAGACTTTAAAAAAGATATCAAATAAATGACCATTATTGGTCTACTGGATTCAGACAACACTTTCAGATACAAGATGGTTAAATGCAGCTTATTATTTCATCTGGTTATTTGCCCCAGTTGAACTCAGTCCATGCCGACTTCTAAGAAAAGGCAGATACTCTGATACTTAATCCATTTCCGCTGCAGCTGTATTGCTGTGCTGTAGGAAAAGGGTGCTTTCTGAATTGGAGCAATTAGAGCAGTGTAAATCAGGAATAATTCCATTAAAGCTAAAAATATGATTTAACTTATGTGCTCATTATGGGTTAGCCTGCAACAGCTCTAACTCAAGTGAAACAGAAATTTGCTGTGCGGATGCTCATTTCAAAACCAGAGGATTGCTGCTACTCGCAGTAGCAGATCACCACCTGTCCCTGCACGAGGTAGCACCCTCTCTGAGCAGATGTGCTAGTTCTAAGCACTGCCCACTGCCAGATCTCCAACTTTTCTTTTTTGCTTCTGTGCTGTAAATTTAGACAGCAGATTGAGACTGCAGTGAACTGAGCGTTTCTGGAGAACTGCAGAATTAGTAAGGACAAATGGAGCTGAAAGTGAGTAAGCCCCAAAGTGTCCACTAGGTGAGGTATAATCATGACGTGTGTGTCTTTCCCTGACACATTCAGAAACCTATACACAGCATGCCAATGAAAAATGAAAATAGTGCCAGCACTTCAGTGAGGCTGGCAATAGACAAGATGGCTGAGATGAGAATGAATCCATCCGGGTTGCTCTGTACGCACACTGCCAGAGATGATTATGTGCTGTCCTGCAGGAAATGTCCAAAGTGGGATCAGCTAGAAGAGAAAGAAGGAGTTGTAAGGTAATAATAATTCCAGGAAGGCAATGCTGAGAAGGAAGAGGCATTAAGGAAGAGGCAAGCTGCAGTGTGTACCAGGAGGAGAAGGGTCTGTTACACTAGGAAGGCGTTATTTCTCTAGTGGATGGCACGACAGAGAGGTGGTAGCAAAATCTGCAGCTCCCAAAGTGGAGAGAAGCTCAGTTCTGGGTAGTGTGGAGAGTAAGACATTCTGCTAGCTGTGGCGTAATGGCTCTCTGGAGACAAGACACTCCACAATGTCACTTTTATTGAGCAGCCACTGGCTCAATGAATTGATAGGAGGAGACAGACAGCTAGCAGGGAAGCTATTCTTCAGTACACCTCCTCGCAGTAACTGTTTGCTTTCTAATAGAGAGCACAGCAGGCTATGAATATAATTCATGGAACAGCATGATATGAATGCTTTTAATTTTGCTGTGCAGCTCTACTAGCAGTAGAACACCCGTACTGCAGCTGTATTAGTGTGGTCATACCTAATCACTGAACAAATCCAGTAAATGTAACACTGTGCTCTATAATCACCCCTATTTTAGACACTGCTAAATGTATTCATCATGTTGGAAAAAAAGGAAATGTTGTGCATCTATCAGGAGCTGGACAGTAACACCACACTGCTGTGGAAAACAGCACTGTGAGAGTTAACTGGAGAATCCAAACAGCTGGAAAGAAACAATTATCCCTTTCTGATGGGAGGAAAAAAATGGAAAAAGGCAAGGACTGACCCTGCTATGAACCCAACTGGAAGCAGCAAAAAAATCAGCTGTATATGTAGAACTTTTTCCAATAGTAATAAAATTAATGACCACAAGAGCCATTTGTAGTACTGTTTGCACATTGCACTGCCTGCTGTATAGTCTCAACAATTCTGCAGTGGGTTGTCTTGGCCCTTCATTTCTCTTTCCATAGTTACTTCCTCATCATCTTCTCTCCCACTAACCTTCAAGGAAGGCTGAATGAGAAGCCTCAGGAGTTAGGATGAAACTGAGCCCTGCAGAGTGAAGATTGTAAGCTTCGGAACCCAATTCTGCCTCTAGAGGACTAAGAATTTTATTTGCTGGTTATGACTGCTTTTATCTATGCCAACAAAATTATCACCTTCCTAGCACTGACCTGTTTCTTGGAGAGATGCTATTTTGGCAAGAAAGCCAGTGTTGCTTTACCCTGAAACCACAAACATAAATGTTATCATAAATGATATCCAAAGAAATTGGACAAAGCACAGGACAAACCTTACTGCATGCAACAACAAAGATAAAATCTTATTTTAAAAAAGGGAATCCTGTCTATTCTGCACATACATTACAAAGACTTTAAGGGACCTTACTTTAAGGAGGGAGATGGCTTTCATGCACCACAGTAGTATTTCTCCAAATAAGCACAGGAGCAGAAACGTGCTGATCTTTCCCAGAGGAGTCCCAGGGACAGGAGCAGCTCTGCAGGAAGGTGGCAGCCTTTCACCATCCTGAATGAGGAATGAAGGGCTACAGATAAATTTAAGGTCCCCCATTACAGAAGACTGCTATTGCTTAGAGTGTAGAAATTTTCCTTCCTAAGACTTCCTTAGGAATTCTTCTGTTCTGCTTGAAGCTTTGGAAAAGGTCAGAAAACAGGAAAAAAAAAAAAAAAAAAAAAAGGAGTCTGGGGTAAAGCTGAAAAAACCCACAAGTAATACTGTAGAAGAAATACAGGTGATAAAGCAGGTTTGGCAGATTTCAAATATTCTGTTAAAATGTTGGAAGAAAACAGTAGATGTTTCTTTTCCACAGCCTTAACAAATTTGAAAAGATATTAAAAGTCATATGGGCTGAGAATGAATGTGCCAGCTCTAGGCACCGTTTTTGTGATACCTGTGTGCTGGAGTCCCTAAAAATCACAGTTCATAACATACCCATATCCTCTAACTTCTTCCCCAAAGGGTAACCAATTGTGCATGTTCTTTTGAAATGTTTTTCAGAGCACTGAATAAAGAAAGGGCTGCTAACTAACTTTGAGTGACAGTAAAAAGGTCTATTAACCTTGCTGATGTAAAGGATGACTGAATTTCCATTAGAAAGGGTCAGAAAGGTAGTAAGAGAGGATACAGGAAGACAATGAAATCTTTCCTCTTATAGAAGGGAATTTTTGTATAGATTTTTTTTTTTTTTAATAATGGAAAGATTTAATTGAAGTATGAGCTCATCAAAAGGACAGTGTGTTCATGGGATCTAAAGCACTGCAAAGAAGGAATACTGCAGACTTCAGAAGAAATTGGTTGTACTTTCCCACTACCTTTCACTAGGTGGTACGTACTTGAGAAAGAAAATGTTCACTTCAGTTTATGGTGGTTTTTAGTTTCAGATTTTTCTAAATAAACTTCACTTTCTAGTAATTGGATTTTTGTTTTTAAAGAATTTTTAAAAACCTCTGTGCAATGCCAAGGGTCATCAGATCGGGAGGCAATGCAATGCGAAGAGATGTTGGGGCTTTCTCTCAACCAGCTCCCCCAGGTACACGTTGGGCTGATCCTACTCCAGATCAGCAACGGCATCAACAGTTTGCTTTGGAGATGCTGGGAATTGCTCAAGTGTCTATAATTATCCAGAATAATCAGCTCAAAAAGCAGAATATCACATATCACATAATGCAAAACATAAACCATGTGGCATAATCTGAGGTTTGGTATCATCTTATATATTTGCGCAAACTAACAAACTAAGGTGGGCAATGATAACAAAGCTTTACTGGTTGAGCTGAAGGAAATGCATTATTTCATTAAAAAAACAAACAAACAAACAAACAAAAAAACCATACTTTCTTCCGTTTCTAATCAGTTTAATATAACTCGTGAGTATTTATGTAACAGGGGACCTACTGGTTCTCAATAAGGTTATTTTTCAGACAAGGAAAGGCTGAATTAAGAGTGTCAGAAATTGCGTTACACCAACAAGAAACAAAACAAATACACTGGTCTCCTGTAAATCCATTCATCATCACTCAGTTTTCATAATAAACATTTATTTTTGTCAACTGCTTCCCAGGTTCTGATGCTATGTCTAACCAGAGGACAGGTTCCGAACCCAGAAGCAGAAAGATTCTGTATTCTGACCTAAAAGATCTGACAGGTTCTGTTTTGTAAAATCTATAAACCATATATTTTTTGGCACTGAGGAGAAATCAGAGAAAAAGAAAAGTATAGGAAAGAACAAAATGCCCAGTGGGGCATTTTCCCACCGATTTGAAGATGTTCTCCGAATAAAGACAGAATGAAAACTAGAAGGTCATTCAGAACTGATTTACCCTATGCATGATGATTACTGAACCTCAACATTTATAAAGAATTTATCTGGATTCATCCAGTAACCCCATTAGTTATTTAAACTCAGTCCAAGTTACAGCAGTATATGGGAGCTGAAAAATCAGGTCAGAATTAGCATAAAATCCAGCTCTCCCATGAGATGTCTGATACTTTCTGTGTTCAATTGTGGAACAAAATAAGAAAATGTTATTCTATTTATTTTCCCAGTATGAATATTGAAATTTCTGAAGAGAATAAACAAAGTCAAATCTTTATAAACCTCAAAATAATTTCAAAGAAGATTGTGACAAATTTAATACAATATTGCCAAAAGATGAATATAGGCTTGTGTTCTTCACACAGTCATCTTCCTGCAGGCCTATAAAGCAAAACCCAAGAACTAAACTGACTTCAAAGGCCCTTGATCACAAGGCTTTGACAGGCAACCTTCATCCCCACTGCGAGCCTTCCTGAACTGTATCAGAAGTAATGCCACTACCGACTGGTGCTGCAGAGGCATGGTGATATGGGGAAGGCTGCACACCTACTCTCAAAAGATCTACCAAGATATCACCCCTGCAACTCCAGCAAGCACGCTGTGAGTTCCACAAAGGAAGGTGGACTGGTGCCGTGGAAAGGCAAGTACCAAAGCAATGCTTCCTGTCACTGTCACTGAGGGAGGGAAGGTAGCTGTAAGGAAAGCAAGCAGATGCAGCACAAGAAGTAGCTACGTAAATCCAGGACTAGCACCCTTGAACAGGTAGTGTACTGCCTAACATTGTGCATTAGGAAATGAAGGTTAGGGATGTTCTTACCAGCTGAAAACCAGGAGTCAAGTCTTCTCTGAGGCTACGTGCTGCTGATCCACAGATTGTCCTGGCTCTATGAAGCAGTCTGCCAAATGTTCAAGACTGCGGGGCTTCCATTTTCTGCCCTGTGCTGCATGCGAGCCAGAAATCACCGCAGGTACAAGGCAGTGTGGCTTCACCTGCAAACAGCACACACTGCATCAGGTTTCCAGGAGCTGTCATATTCCCCAGTGGACTATAACTAAAATTTTAAACAAAATGTAAAAACTTACTGAAGACATTTAAAACTGAAACTGAATTAAAACTTCCAGAATTATGAACATTAAGAGCAAAAATACCAGTGATGTATATAATGATTAATATATTTGTATTCCCTACTGGGAACATGATAATATATTTGTATTCCTCTTCTGGGCCCAAGGTCCTTCTCTCCCCAGAACAGCTGTGAACTAGTGAATGCATTCAGCATGCGTGTCCTTCAGTGAGCAAAATGCTAGCTGAAACATGAATGTTGGATTGTGCTGTTTTCACTCTCCTGTTTATCACTGAAGAAGTTAATATTCACAAATTCACTATTTTTTTCAGATCAGCACCCTTAGAGAATATGTACGGCCATATAATATAGAATCATATTTTCACTTGCATTTACAAAACCTAAAAGGACTTGAGGTGTATTTCAGCAGCAACCCGCAGAGGAATTATGTTATTCTCTTTAATCAGTCCATCATGCTATGCTCTCCAACCCTCCACTATGAAGAGCTGCTGGGTGTAAACACTCTTGACACGTGGAGACACAAAAGTACCTACTTAAAGCGATGACCTGAGCATAGAATGGAAGGCCAACAGTTAAACAACTTCAACTGATTATTCTTTCCACTTCTGGATGCAAACTGACAGGGTTAGTCAGTATATTTCTGTTTTTCCATTCTTACTTTAATATGAAAAAGCCTTTTTACTGTGAGGGTGGCCAAACACTGGTGCCAGTTTCCTGAAGGGGTTATGCAGTCCCCATCCCTGGAGACATGCACCTCCCGGCTGGATGGGCACCCTGCTGGAGCTGACCCTTGCTACTCAGGTAAGTCATTTCCAGTCTGCCCATTAGGTTACTCAGGAGGAACACAGACAGGCTCTGCAGTTCCCCGAAACACAACAAAATCAAACCAAACTCCTTGTGATACATGAGTTCCTAAAAGTGCCCAGCCAGCTGAGCGTACAGAGCCCATCATTTTGTTATTTCCTGTTTTTACAGGGACTTTCGAAGCCTGCCAGCTCACACAGGGCTCGAGAGACTCACTGTGGAGCACAGCAGGACACTCAATAGCTACAAAAAGTACTTCAGTGGCCTGGGCAATGTTTTAAGATGTTTAAGTGAGCCATGCACAGGAACCCTACAGCAATAAGGGACAGGATGGCTGCCTGCACTGACACTCACAGCTGTTTGTCCTGCCCTGAGCAGCTGCACATCAGTGTCCGCACGGGGCTCCATGCACCGAGCTCATCCCGGCAGCAAGCACGGCTATGTCCCATTGGAAATGAAAGTACAGAATAAAAAAACAAGCATCCAGCATCCTTACTTCACTGGAAGCCCATAAACCCAGTGAAACAGGAAATTAAGGCCACCAGTGTATTCACCAAATCAATTTATATCATACATAAAACACCTTAAAAATGTATGCAATGAGAGTGCCATTTTAAGTCCTGTAACACCTGCAGAAAGTGTGGGCCATGACAGAATGTGCTAAATGCCATTCAAGACTCCTAGTAAAAATTCCTTACAGCAAACATGAATATAAAATCACAACAGATCTTTCTTCTTTTGTAAAACTGGCAGTAGCCACTACCAGCCTGATCTCGTTACCTGCAATGAACAAGGCACAGAGAACTGCCTAACCATTCAGAGCAGCTTTCAGACCTGCAAAAATTCATGTTCGTAGCACAGAGGCACAAGTATATCCACATATCTCGAGATCCCCTTCATCTGAAGGGACACAGGCAATTTGTTTACTGCAGCACAGTAGTCCTGCCATCTTCGTCAGACTGCATTCACTGAAACGTCAGCGTGAAGGAAGCTCATCTACCCAGCCAACCTCAATAACAGAGTTAAAAAACTTTTAATAGGGGGTGACACTGAAGAATAATATTTATTACATAGGGCTTTTTACTCTGCTGTGGTATTTTAAAAGTTATCAGAGTGATTTCAGAATCAGAGTTCTATCAAAAAGCAGGAAAAAAGAATGTAACAGACTCCAATATTACTCAGGTACTTTTGAAAATATTGCAGCTTATTTTAGAATTCATAGCACAGCATAATAATAATAATATATCTACTGAATAATGGATACAAGATAAAAAATAATAAATGACCTTTGCAGGTTTTAAAATAGTCTGTTGAAGCAGGGAGATTTTGTTTCTCAAATTTGGTGAACTCTGAAACAGGAAAGCCCAGCAGGCTTTTAAAGCTCCACTTTACTACCAAATTACAGATACTGTAATTCCAAGAAAAACAAGGCAACAAAGGTATAAATATTTCCTAGAACTTTCAGTACACTGAAAATGAAGCTCTTGTCTTTGATATTGCAGTTTGATCTTCCCCAGCAATATAAAATTGTTAATTTACAGAACTAAAAAAAAAAATCAACATATTCAGAAAGTTGTTGAATAATAAAAGATGCAACAATAATGGATATGCAGAGCTAATCTACAAGCATTTTCTTAATGATTCTACTCAAGAACTCATGAATATTTTAATGAGACTGTGAAGGAGAACCTCCCAAACATGATCAAATCCCACTTAGAAAACAACCTTTCAAATACAGTAACAAGCCCAGCCTCTGATCTGCAAATTTTGAGACTCAAACTGTGATAAAGAGACTGCAAAATCAAGGCTTGGTGCCTACAAGAACCGCATATATTGTGACGGCGAGGTATGGGAAGCCTTGCCATAAATACCTTACTTTGTCAGACCAGATGGAAACCATGCATCGCTCCATTCCGACATTAAGGTTTCAGAGAGAGAAAAGAAAAAAATGCTTGAGAAGAACACTAGGTTATTTCCAAACACTGAATCTCTGAACTCTTATGTTTGTCTTACCCCCTGGGAGGCTGAGTTTCCATTACAAGCTCATTGATGTTGTTATTGGTACTAGAGCCATACCCAAGAACACAAACTCTCCCTGCATTGGCTGGAGATCAGCACTGTGTATTTCCTGCAGCCGACCTGGCAGCAGGCTGAGCCCATGTCAGCTCAAATCCCTTAAACTATGTGCTGAGGCGCTGGAAAGGACAGATGTAATCCAAGCCCAGAAGTCCCCACTGGGCCATCCAAACTGCAGTAGGAATCTGAAATACGTCCCATTCAGTTAACGTGAAAAATGGGCATCATGTTCAGTCACCCTTCAGAGCTTGGAAAGCATTAGGTGCAAAGGGCAGTAAATCCAACTACCCCATTAGGTCCTGAATTCTGCACGTGCACTCCAAAAGGGACCAAATTCTTAAAATGCCTGTGCACATACGCAGCTGACCACACCAGGAGTTTAAAAAGCAGGCATCTTGTTTTGATGCTCCAGGTCCTGATGCCTTTGCTATGGTTTCTGGGCACAGAAGGCACCTTGTAAGCTGTGGCAGAAGTGGCAGAGGGGATACACAAATCCTATTTGGAGCTTTAAGCTATCGTCAATACTTTTTCTAGCATATGATACTCAAAAGAGCCAAGAAATACATACTGTAAATGCACATAACCCATGTATTTTTCCAGTGAACTGACATTTGTGATTAGCTTGGAACAGCCAAATCTCAATATAAGTGAGTCATTCTCTCATCGAGAAAACAGGTATGGTTAAATAAGCACACTTAGTCAGAGTGCACAGCATAGTAATCAGGTGTAAAGTGAGCAGATTTCTAGTTGACTTATTTAACAACACAGGAATAAATTGTCCTCAGTCCCCTCCACAGTCTTACATTCTCATCACCTTTTAAAGTATCAGTAAGTAAGTTTAATGGAAGCATTAAACAATTCATGATTCTGTGCCTGGGACAGGGCAACCCTGGCTGCACGTACAGACTGGGAGCTAAGAGGCTGGAGAGCAGCCCCGTGGAAAGGGAGCTGGGGGTTCTGGCTGACATTATTTCTCACAACTGGTTGTTTGCTAATTTTTTCCCTGAAGGTCTGAGGACAAAACATCCAACCAAGATAATCAGTTAGCCTCCATCTGTAGCATGTCCACTAGTCATTTCACAAAGTGTTTTAACCACTATGAAAGCAATAACTGATTAAACAGCAATCCATAAATCCAAATTTTTAACTATTTGACTACGATATTTTGTTTAGAAGGAAGCATAGTGTTGATCACAGACAGATTATTTCAGTCTGTGGGCTGAAAGCATATTTTTTTCAACACCAAAAGGCACTCACTTGATACTACTGAAATGCTAGTATCATTTAGTAAGTTCTAAGAAGTCAAGCTCTTATGATTGCATAGTCTGTGACTTCACGGCAGTTAGCCTACTTTAAAACATTGCTCAAGTTTTGGGGATGAAAGAAATCAAAGAGTATCTTTTCTCTGCCAATTTGTAAATATATGGCACACTATTGTAACATCAGAGACTCAATAGAGCATTAACACTCCAATGCTTAATGAATAACAAGATTTTTTTCATGAGAGTTATTTTGTATGAACCATATCTAGTGAAATCATTTACCAAAAAACTGTGAATTATATCCCTACAAATATTTAGGAATAGTAATAAAAGGAAAAGAGTCTGTTCAAAATCATAGTCATTTTTAAGCAATCATTTATTCAGAATGTATTACATTTAGATTATCCTAATTAATTTAAGTAAGAAAACACTCGAGAAAGTAATAATATTGACTGTAAGGCAGTAGCAACCTTGTGGAAACTCTCATGTGAATACATAGAATTTATAAGGGATATATCCATCTGAAAGTCCCTCGGGCCATGTAGTTTCACATCAACTGATTTCCAGTCGATTATGCCTTAAATGTTGAGGTTGGGTTGATTTATTATAAATATTGCAGCCTGAGGGTTAGTGCTATGGAAAAAAAAGTGCTTAAAGACTCCTCACATATTGACAGCAGCTTGCATTTCTCATAGGTATTTCACTGTTAATTTTGGTTTGCTAAAACAATTCTGAAGGAATACTGAAAAAAAACCTCCAATTCAGTTGTCTAATGTGCAAAGACCCATTCAGATCTAACAAGGAAAAACAATGACTTTCACAATCACTACTTTAACTACTCAAAGCATGCCTCTTCAGTAAGTACACAACAGTGCATTGAGACAGAAGCAAAGTACACTGTAATTAAGAACGGACTCAAGGTCAGGCTCATCATCTGTTTCTTAATTAAGTTTTAATTTGAATTATCAGTAAAACATTTAATGCTTTTTCCTTAAAGCCACAGCAGACAACACCTTCATATCCAGGAATCACAGAACCACAGCAGGGCTGCAGCTGGAGGCACCTCCAGGTCCCTCTGCCCCAGCAGGGCCACCCAGAGCAGGGCCACGGGCCACATCCCAGCAGCTTCTGAAGGTCCCCAAGGAGACCCCAGCACCCTGTGGTACCCACCCGGCTCCGGTTTGTGCCCAGGACCTCTGCCCTTGGTGCTGGGCTCCCCTGAGCAGGGCCCAGCTCCTTCCTCTTGCAGCTCCGTGCAGGTCTGGCTGGCCGCGGGGGAGCCCCCCCGGGGCCAAGGCACCTCCTCGCCAGGCCGAGCAGCCCCAGCCCAACTGCCTCTCCTCACAGCAGAGGGCCAGCTTGGTGGCCCTACGTTGGAGTGACTCTCTCCACCATGTCCATGTCTTTCTTACACTGGGGGGTCTGGAACTGGACCCAGCACTCCAGGTGAAGCATCACCAGCGCTGAGCAGACAGAAAGGATCACTGCCCTCAACCTGCTGACAACCCTTGTCCTAATGCAGCCAGGATATGCGTGATGGTCTGAAAACAAAAATGCACTTTTGAGCATTTTTTGTCTTGCAAACCTCAAAACTAGAGCAGCCTTACAATTTCCTCAGGTCTCTCCCTCAGTCAGATAGATTCTTCCCTACTTTCACGTAATTCTTCTGGTCCAGAAGGCATTAGAGCAGGTCTCTCTGCTGAACTATCATTTATAACTTCATATAGGTAATCACTGGGATTAGAAAGAGCTTTTAATGCAGGTATTACATTTATCAAAGAAACAGACCAGGCAATATCAATTCCTCATACAACTGTTTTCAATTAAAACCTTTTCTGTTTTAAGTCTAAGTCAGCAACATAAGGAGTAAAATATACATTAACATTTTTTTTTCCAGTGAAAAGGGGATTCTATTTCTTCATGATTTAGCAGACAGACGATGCTAGCTTTTTCTATTTATTATGAAGATATGCAGTCTTCAAACTAGAATAAAGTGAGTTCAAAAATCGGCTGCTTTCCTGGCTTGATTGTGCAGTGAAAAAGCTGCTGCCAGCTATCTGCCTTGATCAAACATGGCTTTAAGTGTTCTTAGAAGACAGAACATAAAAAAGAGAAAAAAATAGATGACATCACAACATAGTATGAGGAAGCTTTAGAAGATAGGCATGAAAACAGAAAAAGAAACAGGAAGAAAAAAAATCCTATTCTCAACCTTATATTCTAACTGACTTTTGTTCTTCTATTCTCTTACTTTCATTCTTTTACAGCAGTTTTCTCATAGATTTTTCCATTACTCACTTCCAAACAACTTTTGTTCACCCTCTTGCATTTCATTTTCCCACCCAACTAGATGTCTACTTTTCTTATTTTGTCTTTGCTTCCTGTTACCTTTTTGCCTTTTCTTTTTCTTATGTCATGTTCTTTCTCTCCCTCTCTGTATTCTGCTTTCTTTTTCCTCTTTCCCCATTTCCCATGTTCCATCTCACCACCACCTGTATTTCATGGCACTGAACAACCTCATCATCATTTAAACATATTCATCTGCTCAAAGAGTCCCTGAAGTTAGCTTTTGTCAATAACTAGTAACATTCCTCTTCAATTAGATCCATCTACAACAAATTGTCACAAAACTACAACCCAACATAATTCTCTATATACAATTCTACAAAGAGAAACTGGGTAAGATGATTTATAGCTGTATTCTGCAAGCTTGGAGTTAAGAACCAGGTTGCCATCCTCACTAATGAAGAAAGCCTTTTTTTTTTTTTAAAAAAAAAATTATTCAGTTAATTAACATAATAGATTACTAATAATAAACATGGATAAACAAGAAAAATATTCAAGACCGACAGGTTTCATAAAAGCGTGATTGACATAAGAGGATAAGACCAGAAAAATTCAAGCTTATTCGAGAGCCTTATGACTGCAGATTTTAAGCTTACCTGAGTAACATTACTTGAGTACATTTCTCTGGTTTAGTGTGTTATTATGACGTCAAATTGGCAAAAGGACATGCATACCTCACTAGTTAAACTCAATGCATTTTTGTAGATGTCTTACATAATTACAATATTTCAACTACTTAGCTGAGTAATATAACACTCCAAAATAATGAACTGACCGATAAATGACTTTAATCACAAGTAAAGAACTCCTTTAGGATTTAGTCATAAGTACATCATTAGCTCTATGCAATGTTTTTAGGGACATTAAGTCATATATAAAGACAATGAGTTCTGCTGCAATCAACTGAGTTAAGTGCAATTAAACATCACCATAAGATACCAGCTCCCTCCCAGCTCAGGATATTCTATGTTTCTAATCAGGCTGGGTGTTAGGAAAAAGTTCTTCACTGAGAGGTGGTTGGGAACTGGAACAGGCTCCTCAGGGACATGGTCATGGCACCGAGCCTGCTGGAGTTCAAGGATTGTTTGGACAGTGCTCTCAGACACAGGGTTTGGGTTTGGGGTGGTTCTGTGTGGAGCCAGGAGCTGGATTTGGTGAGCCTTGTGGGTCCCTTCCAACTCAGGGTATTCTGTGATTCTATGACTCTATGAGCTGTGCTTCTTGAATACGCAGCAAAGCTAGCTGTAACCTAACAGGTGAGCATCACCAGAATGGCACCCTGGGAGAGAAAGGATTCTTTTAAAAGCCAAGGAAATTAAATACATAAACCCAAAACAATGCTTTAGAAAAAAATGTTTTCCACCTGAAATGTCAGGGAGATCCATCAGACTACAGACAGCAGCAGCACTCCGAGGAGGTTTCCAGGGCAGCGGTACCACCAGTGCCTGCTCCCGGCCATCCCATTCGGCAGCATGGTGCCCCTGCCTGTACCACAGCACCAGTGCTGCCCCGCACCACGCTCACCTGCCGGTAACACCACTTTCAGTATTCTGTCAAATGCTTTGTCTACTAGAGTTTCTGAAGTTGTTAATATCTGCAAAAAAAATCAGTCTAGAGAAAATTAAAGCATATTTGGTGCAATCTTCATTAGATGGCAAAATTTGCCTTTCTTTGTCATAAATGACATACAAACAAGCTTAGGAGACAGATATTATAATTAATTTTTTTTCTAGGAAAAGGAGTGATGATTTTGTTTTCCCAGCAGTTTTATCAGTATTTTTAGTGCAGTTTTTGTATTATTCACGCCTGTGACTGCACTCAACCAGGTAACTGATAAACATTCAGTCAGCGATGTGTTCTCAAATTCAGCTGCATTCTGAATCAGCTTCTGTTATTACTTTAATGTATCATATATCAACGCTTCTGACAGACTTCCACAAGTCTTTTTAATAGTAACGCTATCACTTGTCTTAGAGCTCCTAATAGTCTAACCTCTGTCATGCAAAAGTCATTATATCATATGTACTTTGAGGAGGCAGTACTCATGTTTGTATTCCAGCTTCCCCTCACTCCTTAATTAAAACAGAACAAGAATCTTAAGACAACAGTTTGGTATTGCACACTTTTAAAGATTGTACTCTTTAAAAATATTGCAAGAATTCTGCTTCACTGTTAATTGCTTGATCATGCAGACTCAGTGTATAGAGAAGCTCTGATGATGATTACTTTAAGTTTTGCTTCCACTGGGACTGGGCTTTTAACGCATCTCTCTAACTATGCATATAAAGTAAAATGACTGCTTTTCTACATTATTAAAATGGAGTAGTGCAGTAATTTTTATGGCACAAGTGATGAAAACATGAACACATCCCTTTTGAATCCAGTGGTGGCTGGTACTTCCATTTTGCATTCTGAAAAGAGAATTCATGAGAGTAACTATGTTTTTTCATTTCACTACTTTTCAGTGAAATATTTTTGAGCTTTTTTTTTGTTCTCCTCCAACTCTTAGAGTTGTCATACCCTTTATCTACTGCTAGATTTGAATTAGTAAGGCAGCAAAAGTCACCATGACAATGGTAACTGCAAACTGTTTAACCACAGAATGTGTTTTATCATTGCCAAATTCACTTATGGATGTAGTACAAATCCTGTATGTCTGTCTGTTTATCTTCCATTTAAAAAATTGTAATGCTAAATATCAATTCTTTCTAAAATGTGGATTTTCATTAAAAAACATTAAGAAACAACCTTCACTGAGAAAGTTAGTTGGTTACTATTGAGCATGTAATTGAACATTTGTGTACTAAGCACTTGTAATTATACCATCACTAGGTCTACCTGATGTACCACTTACATAGCAGCCCA
Source organism: Cygnus olor (assembly GCF_009769625.2). Taxonomy (NCBI): domain Eukaryota; kingdom Metazoa; phylum Chordata; class Aves; order Anseriformes; family Anatidae; genus Cygnus; species Cygnus olor. Next base: position 25,700,788 of record NC_049177.1, on the reverse strand, counting down.
GCAAGGAAACTCAACATACAGCGGAAGACACCAGTGTAATGACAACAGTATTATACAGGTAACAGCATTTGCAAGTTAGTGCTGGTGAAGGGACTAAAGGACCTTGGCTGTCCTCTTTCAGTAAACCCATTCCTCATTTACACCTCAGATGATCTGAGATGACAGCTGCCACACCACAATCTAATGAAGACACTTTTTGGCTTATTCTTGAGCTCTCCATAAACCATGATTTAAGTGAAGCATGAAATAATTAAAACAAGATACCAAGTTATTCCATAGGCAAAGAGAGTTCTGAAGAGAGAACTACAACATTTGAAAGGCCAGTACTGAAAGGTTTGTTGTCATTTGTTTAAAACACAGCATGTGAATGGTCAAAAGCCCCAGTCATTTTCCTTGTGCAGTTTTGGTTATTCCTTTTCCCACTCACTTCCCAGCTGGACACAAGCATGTCAGAATCAGGACAGTTGTAAACAAATGAAACCCAAACCAAAATGAAACTGAACCAAGTCAGTTAACTCAACTGAAATGATGAGGTTTGTGTCAGGTTCTTATGTGCCAGTTGAGGAGGAGCAGTTAATGATTTCTTCCATTCACACTGACAAGAAAGGTTTAGAACTGGAAATCACAGATAAGGTCTGATATGCAACCTCCAGCAACAAATAATGCCAGCAAGCCCCATGTGTCTGTGTACATCATGGCTCTGAGTTCAGCTCAGGTAGGGGCAGTGGTTGTTGGAGGATGGTCATGCCAAGAAGTCACACCAAGAAAATTTCTAGTAGTCCCGGATGAGAATGAGCCACACAATGTGCAGCTATACCTTTAAATTCTGGCAGGAATACATGTGAGGACACTGAGTTCTCAGCATAATTAGCTCTGCCAAGTCCCAGAGCTCCTTTGTTAGTCATACATCTACAATGATAATGTGGTCTGAACGCCTGTCGCAGTACACAAAGGCTCATCCCTGGCAAAACACAGATGCAGTCCCTGTTTTCCCTTCTAAACTTGTAATCCTTTCCCTTCACTGCGGATGGTGCTGCTTCCACAACACCAGAGCAAAGACACGCTACCAGCGCTGCCACGCATTATTTACTCACACTGCTCCTGCAGAACCTCGCTCCGGCCCGATACCACGGTTAGGTAACACAAGCAGTGGGCTGGCATGCGAATGGCGGAGGTGACACGTGCGAGGAGGAGAGGGGACGACATTCTTGACAGCTGAGAGATCAGTCTTCTCTAGCACATCATTATGTATTCCAGCCCAATACACAGTGAAGACCCATGGATAAGGTTATGTATCAAGATCACTGTGATATATGAACTGAATTTCCAGTGGTTATTTATTATTTGTTTCTAGTACAATGCACTTCACCAGCAGGGAATGTGTCCATTATGCATTTATCAAATACGCTGTGTTATCAAAGGCGGGAAATCATACATTTGATTAGGAACCTTTTTATTATATTCATGTTCCTGGTAAAATACTCTTTCAACAGAAATAGTCAGACCAGAAGAAGCCTTTTGTGATTCATATGCAGATCTTCACTATGAACCAAAAATTGTAATTAATTCATTTCCATTACCACCACCCTCCACTTTTTGAACTAGGAAAGTCAAATTTACATAAATATTCTGACATACAATCACAAAGTAATCATACATTTAATCTCACTTAAATATGCACAGACTAATAAAACAGTAGTAGGAACATATTACTAAACAATGTTTTAAAAAACAAATTGAGACCATTTATAATGCTGATTTCTCTAAATTCTTAATTACACAAAAATGTGTCATTAAAGAAAAAAAGCTTTAAAAGCTAGACATAGAGCTGATTATATTGGAGCAGCTATGATACATCATTGCTTTGCATTACAAGTAATATTACATTGTCAATATTCACTAGTAGGTAGTAAAATTTGATATGCTGTACTGTAATAGTTACTATATTGATTTTATCAAATAATTTTTCAATGTAGAAAGTTAACTGCAAATCACAGATGTTTTATTTTGTAAAACTCTGACTCAGAGATGATGCTCAACAAGAACAGATCCAACTCTGCTAGACTTTTGCTATTATCTTTTATGCTAAACTTCCTGAACTCTAATATATAGCACTTTTTTTTATTATTTTTTGGAATTAATTCCTTTTTTCCATTCCTTGTAAACTCTTTGTTTACTCCTAACAACCTCTCACCTTGAAATTGCTCTGCCTGATGAAAGACGCTGTCCAGGAGTGATTAGCAGTGCATCCTACATTTGAGAACATTAGGTGATGCAGTATAATCATTGTAAAGGAACCTCAAATCCATCCTTATGGTGAAAGTATCAGCACTCACACAGGGGAAATGCACTCAGGAAAATTTGGCTTTAAGCACAAAAAGATAATGGATGATAATAGCCTTCTTATTCCCTTGGATCAAGTACTGTGCTGTCCAGAATTTCTGCCAAAAGTAAATGCATTTACTCTGTACTTTTTTACGTACTCACATTTTCAAGGATCCAATTATTTTTCCTGGAATGTGTTGCCTGTACTTGAATACAAAATACACAGCAAGTTCAAAATGTAGCGGCAAGAGCTGCTGTATGAGGCACAGTATTACTTTATGTCTCTTCCTCAGATTAAAAAAGAAGCTAATTATACAGCAACCAGGATGAGACCTGGGTTCCGAAGAACAGTAAGATGTGCCATTTATTAATCTACAACAACCCCTTATGAGATCTCAGGCATTTGGCTCCTTCTTACACATCTGGTATCATTTGCCACTAGTCTCTGAACCTTTATAGTCATCTGCAGAATACTGTTCACCACCTCCAAGGGATTTATTGAATCCTTTATGAACATTAACAGCTTTTATCTCTAGCTATGGTGAGACATAGGGAGTATTCAGTGAAATGGACATCTTAACTTCCCTTTGAGTATCAGTATTTGGAATATGGGAATCCTGTAAAAATTTTGAAAACACCACACCCTCAAATGCACCTTGAGCAGCATGTTCATCCCTTGGAGCCTGTACACACATGCTGTTTGGGTGTTCTTTCACAGGAGACAGACACTGTGGCAGAAACTGTCTGATGGTGTCTGGATGACAGGCAACAGAAAAACTATGGTGGCTGTCCTGCCATCCAATTCTCTATTAGAAGAAGAAGAAGAAAAAAAAAAAAAGACATTTCTAACATTCATACTGCAAAGGAAAAAGGCTCAATCATGCAACTGAGAATCAGACAACACAGTAAAATGATTAGCATCAAGAGAATATCTGACAGAGTAGTCTTTATCAGACACACTGTTCAGTGGTATTTTGTACTGAAAGACTGGCTGTGCTGCACATTTATACCAGGTTTTACTTTACCCCTGTAACTCTGTTTATCTTCCATAGCTCTCCTTTGTGTATTACATACACATGCTGCTTGGTTGGAGCCACAGCACTTGAACTTTTAGTGTCAACACTCAGCAGCATGTAACTACAACCTCCACACTGAAAATTAGAACTGTTTGGCATACTTAATAATTGTAAGTACTCTTGGCAAGTACCTGATAAACAGTTCCTTATACACTCACTCATCTGATGGACAATTCATAATTTTAAATAGGATAATTAAAGAAAACCAAAATCCAAACCATGTCTCATTTTCAGAAAAACAACTGTGACAAACCAAGTGCACTGACCAAATGACCAACAAGGGAAAGTGAATCAAAAAAATTTGTTAATCGTGTTTCCACAGTACACTATTGCAAAGTGGACCATATTTCCTTTATTAATTTTTAGCTCAGTCCAGTATACTCTAAAATCAATTACTGCATCAATTACCATAGCTACTTTACAGGAACTGCTTCTGTTCTGCTCAAAATTATCACAGATTTTAAAATCAAAATAAAATCCCTCATTATGTTCACAAACAGACAACAATACTAAGTTGAATGTATATAGAAATATAGAAACCAAGAAATTTGAAGTCTTTTTAGTAATCTCTGGTGGCCAACTCCTATAGAAGTATATCTGAAAAATCATATTTCAACAGCAGCTGTGTTGTTTGCCCCATTGCCAAGTAAAAATTAACCATATGCTCTGTATCAGTGCGTAGTTCGATTCACTTTTCCTTTTCCCAAATGTGCACTTAAAAAAAGAAAAAAGAAAAAAGAAAGAAGACAGGTTGTTCAGAAATACTATTGTTTACTAAATTTTACCTGAAACTGTAGTGTGAATCTTTAAAATCTATTAGCTGCAGAAAAGCAATGGGTAATTCCATAAAATCAAAAGCTGTTGTATCTCATCTCTAATACAATAAAAACAAACAAAAGTCTAAAAAGAATAGTGGTGAGTTATTTAATTCTCACTGAAAATACATTAGGCCAATTTCAGTCTAGTTATTAAGGGTTAGTGGGGAAGACCTTGCAAAATAAGGCTGATACAGAAACAGGTTTTTTAATGAACTAATGAATCTGGCATTCCTTTTTATTTCCCTGCCTGCTTTATGCCATGAGGGCATACAGCTAGAAAATCTAAAAAATAAAAAATAATAAATAAATAAATAAAAAAGCAAGCAAGCAATAGCAAGTCTACCACATTAAAATACTCCCGGAGATTTAGAAAATACGAGCTGTTGCAGTGCTTCTGCAAGAGTGTTACTGTTTTCTGACCCTTCCTTTTATCCTGGGAGGGCACCAGCAAGGAGGAAAGCAGTGCAGTACATGGAATACTTTTCCAGCCTGAAAGCAGCAGTTTGCAGAGAAGACTAAATGCTGCATGTTGAAGCCCACAGGTGATGTACAACTGGGAGGAGCAGCTGACACACGAGCTGTCATGCCCCTGTTTCAACAGACAAGCCAGAGCAGTGGGCAGAAAGCAGGCTTACAAGGTTCTACAAAAGGAAATGCAAAGTCCTGCATCTGGAGAGGAACAAGCCCGTGACCAGTGACCAGTACACACAGGAGGCCAACCAGATGAAAAGTGGCTCTGTAGAGAAGAACCTGGGGATCCTGGAGGACAACAAACTGACCGCAAGCCAGCAGTGTACCCTCATGGTAAGGAAGGCCAACAGTTCCCTGGGCTGCATTCTGAATGGCGCTGACAGCAGGTCGAGGGATGTGACCCCCTCACTCGGCACTGGCAAGACAAGCCCGGAGCACCAGGCTCAGTGCTGGGCTCCCCAGCACAGGAGAGGTGGCAGAGCCAGCGCAGCACAGGACCGCAGAGATGATCACAGGGCTGGGCCACCAGATGCACCGGGAGGGGCCGAGGGAGCTGGGAGTGCTGAGACAAAACCAAGCGCTAATGCAATAGCCCAAATGAGCAACATCAGTCCGATGTTTTCACAGTTCCAAACGACATAATGTAGCCTCATTGCAGATTAAAATTAGCAGTAACTGGAAAACATCAGCAGCAAAGTAATTGTCTGAAAATGGCAAACAATTTTAACTTTTTTTTCAACAAAATTCTAAACCACGAAAATCCTCAAATAATGGACTAAAATCAGCTCTGTCTAACCTTAGAGGTTGGAATCCATTTATCCAAATAACTTGTTTTCTGTTCTGTTCCTGCCTCTCTTTCCACTGAAAACAGAAGGAAGTCCTAAATCCTAATTTAGGCACTTAATTATGTACCTGGAGTTACGTGGGCTGAGCCCTGACCTTATAGACGAGATCTTGAAAAATAATGTATGGGTCCTGGGGAAAAAAAGTCTGGGCATTTGCACAGGGGATAAAATCTAACAACTCTTTGCTATGTAGACTGTGGCATACAAAAGAGGAAGCTAGCAATGATATTGAAAAATTATTTACTACTTCTCCATTGTGCTGAAATTACCATAGAAATATTTAGGATGGGTGTGGATTAAGGGAAGTGTTAGGAAAACGTAACCGACAAAGGAAGGGTACAGAAAAGAATTAGAAAATGAGGGGGAAAAGTGAGTCACTTGGAAATAATAACATGTTCTGAAGGTTACACAGTAGTTTTCCATGCTACTCCCTGCAGAAAAATGAGTTTTACGTCACTGTTACAGAAGCAGGAAAACAAGGTTATATAGTAGTTTTCCATGCTACTCTCTGCAAAAGATGAGTTTTATATCACTCATATAGAAGTGGGAAAATGGATGCAGAGATAGGCTTATGGATGAGGGACAAAAGACGATGTCTAGAATCAAAGGCCCTGAGAAAATATCTTATTAAGACATTAATGACAGAAAACATCCTGCATGTACAGTTTGATTCTGTCTACATTGTAACCTCTGTGAGGAGAAAAGTGGGGAAAGAAGAGAAAAATGAGAGACTAGCTGTCAGGTCTCCAGGACACCTGTTAGCAGGTACAGAAAGATGATATCTGCGTTAGCAGATGAATAGTTTGGTCCAGCAATATAAGGAGAAAGGTAAACCAGACAATAAGAGGGCAAAAGCTTGTTTGTGATATGGGAGACAATATGATCTAAGAAAAGGATTTTATGATTGAACAAAGGTGACAGGTGACATTGGAAAAGGCAGACGATTTTTGAAGTAAACTAGATACCAGTCTGTGAGTCATTATACAGCTGTTCATGCATGCAAATCTAAGAAATACCAGCTCTAAATTCTGCAAAAGGCTAGAGGCTAAGGCAAGGTACTAGAGGCTAAGACGACATATACCTGACATGAGCACACATTTTACAAATATATGTTGCTTCAAAAATGTAAATGCTACTTTTCTCCTTGTATGCCCTAATTTCCGTGTGTTGATCACCTCTCTGACAAAGAAATTGAGAAACTAAGAAATTAAGCTACAAAATTATGTGGTTTGGGTACATCCAAATCTGAGCCTTCCTCTGTAAGTAACCTACCACAATAAGTCATACCATTATCTCTAACATGCTTACATGTACCAAAGACAATTCTCCAGATGAAACCAGCTTATCAATGAAAATCATTATTATATATTTAGTGATTTTTCACTAGAAAGAAGAATTTTAAAAAACAAACTCATGGCAGCTAAACCCCAAAATGTTGTTATTGGCAAAATCAGTCAAAACTATGAAAAAAAAAAACTAAAAAAACCCACTAAAACTACATTGCTGCACATGTGATAGTCTACGAGAGTCTACGAGAGGAATTCCACCTACAGAAGACAGTTGGAGGGGATACTCACGGAAAAACACAGCAGCATTACATCAAAGTTGCTTCATGGCAGTACCGCTTCTCTTACGTGGCATAATCGTGAGTCCTCAGTTAGCTTTCTTATGTCCTAAAAAAATCCTGTGATGAAAAAAATCCTGATTTGGGAAAAATGACTTTTCTTCTGTCTGATCATAAATGAGATTATTTTGAAAGACTCCTACTCAACTACCACAATATTCAGTGCTCACTTTCCTATTGATTTCAGTGGCAGATTGACCAGGTGGCCATTTTTCATCCCGTTCTTATTCATATTTCACTATTAAACCTTATGATTTCTTTTATAAAAATGTGAATTTTATTACATCAAGAAACAAATCAGAGAAAATCTTATTAACTCTTCTGCTTTATGGAACATAATAGCTTAGAGAGAATACACATCTGCATGGAAGTTCAGCAGGCAGTAGGTAAAGCAGATCTGTTTGTATGGATAGCAGGTCCAGTATTACTATATGAGATATTATAAGCTTATTAAAAATGTAATCATATTCACTGAACAATGGTGTTTAATTAGATTTATTAATTAAAAGCTCACAGTAAATGTGTTCTTGCATGTATTTGCATAAATAGCACCGAGCCTTGCAAAAGAAAAATAAATCAATATTCGGTTGTAATTGATACTGCTATGACTATGAACCTAACAGACATTGTACTATATGTGTTCTGATTTCCAAATCATAGCCATATTTATTCTAATACACAAAAGCACATTAGAAACTTCCTACTGTATGAACAGTGTGTCAATAGGCAAATATTTACTAGAGTTAATATAGTCAACAAGAAAGACAAACAACTCTTCTTGATAGGTCACTGTCACAGTAGTGTGCACTTCCTTCCCCCGAAACACTACGTTAGTGTGTGATATTGGAGGAGATAAATTAATACAACTAAAGTCCATGGCATCTGAAGTCATAAAAGTATTGTAGCAGAGACATTAAGGCACATTTAGGCTCAAGATGCCTCCCATGTGAGTTCATCAGATCATCAGAAATAATTAATGGAAGACTGGAAGAACTATCATTAGACTTTCAGTTCTGATGTATGAGGAGCAGAAGATTTTCTGTATTTGGAGGGGGGGAAGCAAGGAAATATTGATAGCTTCTAACAAGTTTTGAACTGGTTTATGTTCTTTTTACAAGCAAACTGTAAGAATAATCTGCTTACAAAGACAGGCTTGACCCTCTTTTTTCCCCAGACAAAACTTTTTCTGAAACTCGTTGTTTCTAAAGGCATGCAATTTGGAAATTATTTTTGAGTCAGATGGAGTATCATTTGAAAAGCACTGACCCAGATTCAGAGCCAGCATTAAAAAGCATCTTACAAATCAATTTCAAACCAGACAGCATTTTGAAGTTATCTACCCATCTATTCAAACGAGCTTGCTTCTGACCTTTCTCATACAGCCTAGCTTGGATGGAACCTAACTGTGAAAAATGATGCCATGAACTTTTAATTTAAAGATTAAAGCAGCTGAAGTAAAAAGCAAAATAACTTTGTTATTTGGGTACATAAATCACGACTAAAAAGATGAGAAAGTAAATCCAATCCTGAAACATTCCTGGCTGAATTCAGCCTTTCTGTTTCTCTGGCAGCAATAACTTATGGGAGAAACAGAATGGGCAAGATCAGGGGATTACTATGTACTCAGCATTTTGAAAGTTGCGCATGCAGTCTGACTGGTCCTCCTAGGCAAAAAGAGGTCTGGAAAACGAGTCACGTGGAAGTGATGATGGTGGGGTCCAAAAAATGAATGCCAAGAGAAGTGAACTGTTCTATTAATCCCCAAATCTTTTCACACTGTAGAGTAAAATTAAAGAAGATACGGTAGTGCTTTGAGTTGAAGAGATCTGTTCACCAGCACGAGCAATAGGACTAAGGGTGTCCAATGAGAAAATGCCCGTCAACGACGGCGACATTTTCAGTGAAACCAGCTTAGCTGGGATCTATGACAGAAAGTCATATATCCTTGGACCAAGCCAGAAGTCCCCCATAGTAGTGTCAGGCTCAGAGCATTCCAGCAAATCACATCTAATTGCTCAATCTGGGGTAAGCTTGTTCCAACGTGGCCAATAACTTCTACTGGCAAAACCAAACGTTTTGCTTTCAGAAAAGCTATTCTCTATTTTTTCGGAGCATCTTCCATATAATTTATTCAGCCAACAAAAACTGCTGAGCAACTTTTTAAGAGAACTTAGGAGCTCTAACAGGGAATATACAAATTTTCAATCAAAAAGAAGAACTATGTTTAATTTAGCATAAGAAAAATTCTAAGAAAATTCATATGCTACAGAAATGTTGAACTAAGAACATAGCAGACTAACCGAATAATGCTATCTAGCTCTCACATTGCTTAGGAAAAGCATATCAAGTGATATATTTTTACTTAAAAAAAGTGTTAAGTTTATTTACACTAAAATAAAAAACTGTCTGACCAATCTGCAAAGGTTCACAGGAGTCAGCAGAACTGCACTGATTAAAATCAGCAAAGGACGTGTCCTAGTGAGTAAGTCTGATACGGTGCAGGTATCTGAATGTTTGCTTACTTGCCTGCCAAGAAGATTTGGGTCTTTTCACTGCACACCAAGGTGTCTTTTAGCAATGAAGTTATCTATAAGAAAGAGGAAGAGATGGAAACACAGAATGATAACTAAAATTTTTTTAAGGTGTACCAGGATTATTTTCAAATCTATAAGCTCTGAAAGCTGCAGGACACAATCAGAATATAACATTGCACAGTGTACACAGGTATCTGCTTTGTTTCATCTACTACCTTTGTTCTTCAGAAAAACAATTCTTTAATAAAAGAACACAAAGAGAGCACATTTCATGCACTGTGCTGAAGCCCTGCAAATTGGGACTAATTCTGAGGTCTTTAGTCAGGCTGAAAACTTCAAAAGAACTCAGAATTAAATTTTCAGCAAGGGCTCAAAAACTTCTGCAACCTTCTGAGAATAGCCACTGAGAAGCCTTCTCAGAATAAAGCAGCAGTACGGGGTTAGATTCTTCCCCAGGCACAAATCCAGAATAACCACGGAGAACCTGATGGAGTTATTTCAGATTTACACCACTGCAAAATACAAGTATGTCCTGGTCTATCTGCAGTGCAGTGGAGTACAAATTCAGCATTCAGCAGTGTATGTAAAAGGACTAGTCCCTTCTTTGGCAGAACAATGTAATGAAGTACCAACTTAATGGATGACAGTAGCCCAAGTCCTGCCACTAGAGTTTATGCTGCCCACTGGTTACTCAACATAATTACATCTGTAAGAATAATGGTTTATTTTCTGATGTAAAAATCCATGGTAAACTTATTCATAGAAGAGTGAAGCAGTCCTGAGGTTGATGTTTATAGCATCTGATGGAGTGATGAACAGCTTTTCCAACCCAAAGTAACTGTCATTCTTTTCTCTCTTACCTCCTTTAGATCTTAGCGGTGAGAAGCTGTGCACTACCCGAGCCTGAGCAAGGCACAGCTCGCTGCCCAGGTACACATTATTTTCTCAACTTTCACTGATGAGTCATCAAATACTTTCCCAATACCCAAATCATACACTGTGTTTTAACAGGTACTCCACTTCTATTATTTAATACTTGTATTCATGTAGCAATACAAGGTCAAAGAGGTCAAACCCAAGCTGCACCGTGTGCTGCACTAATACCGTCAACTAAGGTGAGCCAAGAGACTCGTTTCTTTGACTGCAAGCCTCAGAACTCTGCCAGCACTTTTCTGTAAGGAGATACTTCCCTGGACGGAAGAGATAACACTTCTGTCCGTCTCCTTGAATTCCTGTGCCTCCATCTTAGGTGTGAATTCCTTGAAGAGGAAAGCACACACAGAGAATGCAGGAAACAGTAACACTCTAAAAGGCATCGTCCTTGTCCATAATCTTTAGCATCTCCAGGCTCCTAGGGATAAAGAGCATCGGTATGAAAAGAAAAGCACTTGACGCTGTTTTGAATGATCTTCCTGGCTTGTGACTAATGCTACGAGAGATTTTATATGTGCAAATGGAAGGGAAAGATTTGCCAGTTTGAAACTCAACAGAGAAGTCGGGGAAAGGGGAAATCAGTAGAGCTGAATAATAATGGAGAGAGAAGACATAGAGCACCAAAATAAGAAAAAATGCATAAAAATTGCTGCACTGCAAGAGGGAAAAAACACGCTGACTATGACTGGGCAACAGTTTATCTGAAGTACGATTTGGCAGCAAAGTGGGCAAATATTAAGAGCTCCTTTGGAGATCATTCTGCTTCTCCCCCAGCCAGGGTGCTTAGCACTCTGCAGACAGACATCAGTACCTTTCAGGTCTAACACTAAACCAAGTGGTACTTGGCAATAAAAAGAGCTCACAGGTTTATATATTTGAGAGCTGCTGAAAGATTTTCAAATTCCTTTCAGTGAAGTATGTGAAGAAATAATGAAGATTATTTCTGTAGTGCTGTGTGAGAGGTGAGGGATTTGGACACTGGAATAAAGCCTTCACTGGCCATTCAAAACAGGTACCGGTACAATACAAGTGTTGTGATATCTAAACATATGGAAAAAGTTTATTAGCTGATCAAAGATATTAGGGCAAGAAGGTGTGTCTCACAAAACAGGAAAAGCAAGAAACAATCGGGGCTCATGTTGTGCTACCACATAAAGCAGTCTGTCAATAATGCAGTTCTGTTTTTCTGACAGGAGAGTACTGGGCTGCAAAGCATCTGCTTGGGAAAAGACATCTTAGGGGATAGTGTTCCAATTCATCTTTTGTTTTCATATAAGTAAAATAAACACTCAAAAATCACGGGCACGTTTGAACCTCTTGTATAAATGCCAAAGCTGATCTTTTTTTTTTCCTTTTTTCATTTTTGCACGTGTGTATGCACACACAGCCCTTGTAAAGCTGTCCCTCCCTGGCAACAACAGCTGTAAGGATCATCATTACCGCCTCTGCTGTCCTGCGTTCTGGGAAGAAGAGGCAGGAAATTAGAGGAGAGCCATCTCATGGGGAGAGGTGAGCTACAGGTGACATGCAGTCAATCCCATGGTAACGGAGTATTTATATCGGTCCTAATGGTCTTACATCTACAAGTATTTTGAACAGAATTACTATACAGCTTTAAGCAGGTAAAAGTGGCTTTTCTTTTAATACCATTCTTGAAAATATCTGAGTCAGTAATTATCCTTCTAGAAGGGAATAATAATAATAGGGAAGGTTATTATTTTCATTTGTATGAAATAAATGCTTTACAGACAGAGAGACAGCCTAAAGTAACTGGAAAATTTAACAGGCAGTTAGAATGAATGGGATGTCAGGGTAGCAATGATAAGGCAGCTTCAGGGACACATTTTCAAACAATCTAAATACACAGAGATTCTGTCCAAACACACAAGGAAATTCTCCATTTTGCATGCAATGAAAATGTGTCATCAAGAAAGAGTCCAAAACACTTGAACTTTTGTCTCTATGCAGATATATCAAAAATGGTCAATTCAACTGAATTTCCATGATTTCAAAGACAGGAAATGAACTCTAAAACCAGAAACTTTCCATGACAGTAATTATTTGTCATTGTTTTGCAAAGAAAACAGTAAAGAATACCAAGGTCAGAAATGATGCATTGGATGTGATCCTTTATATTGTCCAATTACGGCAAGTATAAACTTTGCCATATCCTTCCTTCTCTTCTCTGTGCCTATAGTGTGAAAAAATAGAACTTTCAGAGTCTACATTCTTTGTATCAAAAAGAAAAGGAGGTATAAGTCCTCACAAACTCTCTTATTTGTTTTGGTGTGGTCCCAAGCACAAATACTCCTGTTTAATAATGGCATAACTCCATTCAGAAAAGTACAGCTATAAAGGTGTCTCTGGGGTTTTGCAGTACCTAGTTTTGCACGGTGCTGGTTATTGGCTGGTACTGACCACTACCCCTTCAGATGAAACTAAACTGAAAGATGTGCTGAAGATGCTACTGGATGCAGAAACCACAATAACGGTGGAGCTCTGTAAAGTGGTGTACCAAGAAATGCAATGACACTCTGTGTATGACCTGTGAAATTCCTAACCACATTTAGAACTGAAATGGACTAGTCTTACTCTACAGAATGCATTAAGATGTTCCTCAGAAGTTTTACAAATTTACCATATGTTCACCACAATTAGTTACAACCTAACTCATTACATAATTACAAGTACCTACTTCTTATACCTGGGAAAAATGTATTTGGTAGGAATAAGGTAACACTGAATTTTTTATCAGATATTCAATTTTTGATTCTTTAGTGAACAGCAAGCCTGGAGAGGGGAGAGAACACTGTTTCTTATTAGCATTACCAGACAATGCACCAAAAAACACAGCAATTCCAAAATCAATATAAACCAATGAGTAATGCAGCCAAAGTTCACCTGGCAGGCATCGAGATTAATATCTCATCCATACTAATTGAATTTCCACTGATAAATTCAAAAAAGAAATAAAGCAAGATCAATATATCAGAACACAATATAATCAGCTAAGACCATTAAATTGTGTGTGATCAGGTTTTTGTCTTCAGTATGTTGCTCACTCATAGACTTACATTTGGAATGGAAACCCTTCCTCTTCTTGAGCATCTTTCTCCTTCTGGTGAGGCTTTAGAAGAAAAAGGCTGGGTGTTCACCATCCACTTCTAGCCAGGTAGAAGCTCTGGTTTTCCCAACAGCCACAAGTCGCCTTTCTGCAGACAATGTAAGGGTGTGCAGTACTGTTCTTTCTTTTTCTTAAAAAATCAAGCTATAATCTGCTGTAAAGTAGGTACGTTCATCAGTCAGTAAAATTTAATGCTACTTCATACTTCTACACATATCTAAACTCCTTCCTTGCAAATTCATTTGGTTTTGGCTAAAGGACACAATTCAGTAATGGTAAAAAAAATGGTGGTGGCACGAATGGTTTAAGTGAGCTGAGGAGAAAAGAACTGCCCAACCTACACACAAAAGATGTGAGGTCTTGGACACAGCTGGTTCTAAAGCATTTGGCAAGTAACTTAAATCCTATCAACATAGCAAAATATATTCAAGACTGTCACAAGACCTTATCTTTTTCTCTGCTTTGCACTTCACAGATGCTTTGCATTTTAAGATAAAACTGAAAGTCCTTCGAAATAATTTTTTTTTTAAAGATCCTTTTAAAAGTTCCTTTTTTTAGAAGGTCCTTTTTAAAGAAACTTTTAACAGGTCCTGTATCTGATCTAGTTATACACCTGCTAAATTCTATGTTACTCCAATAGTGTTTGCTATAGAAAATTAAGTGCAAGCTTCTCACCAGCATCACTGCAGCACTACTCAATCCAGTCTTTAACCCATTCATTCAGTTAATAAGAATAAACAAAAATCACACTGTGCAGAATTTTGTATTCTTTGAATCAAGTGTTAGCATCTGAGGACCATCAGGGGAATAAAACATGAATTCAGGTCCTTGAGTTTAATTGAGACAACGTGCTTTGTGTGTTCAACAGCACAGCTAGAAAGAGGCAAGCGAGCAGCGTCCCCCAGCGTTCAGAATGCAAAACCAAGGTACAGAACAGCTGCAGCAGCTCCAGCTGCAGTCCCACACTGCGAGCACACCGTTCTTACTGTATTAGAAGGGACAGCATTAGCTTCAAAAGGAACACAAGGCTCAGGATGACAAAGACAGCAAATGGCATGCTCTAATGCCACTCCGAGTGAAGACGACAACCACCATGTACGTGCACGTGCTGCTACCCAGGAAAACAGCCACAGCCAATATCGTGTATGGGTGAGTAAAGCCAGATTCTCTGTAAAGAACCCCTTATAAACAGAAATTGTGATCAAAAGTAAACTTATTTCAGACTCAGTTCACTGAATCATAAGCATTAAACACATTTTCCCATCTCTGACAAGTCACACGTTTCTGTTGAATTCACAATAAACCACACAGCTTTATAAGATGCATATAACTTTTCTCTTATTAGTGACAAGGACGTAGCAGATAAAAAGGATATTTGTGGTCTTCCCCTAGAAAGTAACTCATTTAGAAAGCCTTACAGCTGACTAAAGCTCAAAACTAGTACTGCTATACACTAGGACAATATGAATGAATATTCATTACTCATTCTTACATCTGCCCAAACACCTGTATTTTGTTGAGATCTCTAATGAGATTATTCAGGCAGAATTAGAGAAGAATTTAGTATGTGGGGTTTCTGGTATAATAAAGGGAAACAAACCAAAGGTCATTTAAGAATTTGACCTTTCATTCTTCTCTCATGCACCTTTTTTGTTGCTTTTTGTAATTGGTTCTGGGATGCATAGTCCATAGCTTTTGTCTTATTTTCACTTGTACAAAATTCTGCCAACTCAAGACAGCAAAGTTCACTTCACATTCTGAAAAGAAAGCCCAGCAACCTTTCTAAGCAAAGGTTAACATAAAGCGATTAGAGAAATAATCTTCGTTGCACAGATACCTCTGCCAAAAATGGAGATCAAGTGAGAGCTAGTGAGATACAAGCATATTTCACTTCTGCTTTGTTCAGTCATGATAACTCAGGTTTAGTTTTTTTCTGACAACACTGAGCAGTTTTGCTTTTTTTTAAATCTTCTCAAACATAGGATAGTGCCCCTAAAAGCCGAATGAGAACATTAAAACAACTTTTGCAGTCAAAGTTCAGCCACTGGAATCAAGGAAACCAGTCTCTGTAGAGAGCTTCTCAGAACACACACTAATGGCAGAAAATAGCTTTCAGTCTTGCCATCTCACAATACTAATGTATGAAGCAATCAATTAGAACCCTGCATCTCATCAAGAGATATAATGCTCTTAAAAGATTTCAGAGAAGTGGAGCCAAGACGCCTGAAGCCAAAGAAAGGTCTCCTCTCAGAAAACAGTTTGAGATTGTCTTGAAATAGTTATAACAGAAGTTGGAAGAGGCAATAAGATTTTTCAAAATATAGAAATTCTTACCCTTTAAATTAACCAGATTTACTTAAGAAATATGAAAGAGGCAAAAATTAGGAAATAGTGAAGATTTTGCTTTAGAAAGGCTAATGTTGAAATGTTCTGGATTTGCTACTATGCTATCACTTGCCTAAAAGTTTTGGCATTACAGGGGTATCTCTTCTGCTGGACAGGGAGAAGGGATACAGGTGAATGGCTGATCTGCAATGCCCCTGCTCTTGAGCATCCACAATGGTGGGGGAGGTGGGGGAAGATGGACATCGGCCATTATTTCAATTTGTTTTGATTTCTCTCCTAGTTTGGTAGCTGGTGAGCATCAGGTTAATACAATGTTTGTGCTTTTCTTTACTCACTACCAGGACTACTGGCACAGAATATGTGCTAATTTTCCAACTTGCTTTTCTGTATTCTCATCTCTCTTAATTACCTGTAAATGTATACTGCCAATATAACCTTTCCTCTCTAAATGTCTCTCAGTTCTGACTTTACTGCTTTCAGCAGAAAGCCTGGCAGCAGAACTATGTTAGATAATTGCATGTACATAGAAAAATAAATAGATATGACTCACAAAAGAAACAAATCTTGCTCAAACACCCCATGGTATGAACACCAAGGTCTGTTTTTTTGTCTCAGACAATGGAGTTCACATTAATTTTCATGATTAAATAGTAAAATTGCATGGAACTGATCTGGCTGAGTAAGGCAAGAGTGAGAGTTAGGAGCATTTCTTCGCTAGAGACAACTTGTTCTCAAATGAAATCCTCTGGTCACAACTGAGATGTGAAGCCAGCAACTACCTTGGAAAACAAACACTATTAATAAGCACATTATCAAAATGTTCCTAATTGGGACATACTAATTTTCCAAGTGCAGATTTCCAATTGACCATAGTCATCTGACATTCTGCATGCAGTCTCATCTCTCCAGTTAAAAAAACCTTCCCACATGATACAGCCTCTGCAAATGGAACAACTGCCTGTGAAGTCGTGTGGATGACACAACACCTAGATGTGCAGTCAATAAAGAAGCTTTACTTCAAAGGGCTGGAGAGTAGGAATCAGTTTAAAAACTTACAAGTGACAAACTAAAAATGCTGCTCAAATCAGCTGTTTGGCCTAAACACTTGGATATTTCCGCAGAGACAGATAAAGGGATATGGATATTAGCCACGTTCATGTTGTGCTGCATAAGTTGTGCATGGGAAAATACCCCCCACCCCCCAGTAGCAGTGTGAAAAGTAGTATGTGATGGATTAGTAAAAGTTGTCTGAAGAAATGGTGATAGCGATGCCAGGAGAGCCATGTGCATGCCCTCTCTCCAGCTCAGCTTGGTAACTGATTTACTAAGTCATATATTCATTATATTGATTGACATAGCAACTAGGTGTTTTCCCTTTATTAAGGAATCATATTACTGTAATGAACCACATATACTCACTTTCAGGCAAAACAATGCTCACTGTTAAGTTTCATCCTGTTAAATTCAACAGAATCACTTAAGTGATTCCTCTGAAGTTAGTACTAGTTATCAGTATGTCTAATGTCAAGTGCTTTGAGTGACTTGACCACATAATTCCTGACTTATGCTTCGCTTTACTTAATGAAATAAAAATTAAATTTTGACATAGTATGAGGTAAAATGCTGCCTTCCTCAGTCTCCACTCAATTTATGTATTTCCTGTGTGCATTTTCCAGAGCAGGTATTTTTCTCTTCCATATCTGGTTTCCAAAACCAGATCTTCCTGCTGTTTAACAGTGAAGACTGGCACACCACAGAAGTAGAACAGCAGTCACAGCAAAGAAAAATGATGCTTTAAAGGACCACTAATAAGTATATTCAATATGGAGGAAAAAAAAAAAAACAACTACTTTGAATTGGAAGAAACTAGGATAAGTACTGATCAGTTCCTGTGGATTTCAGACAGCCAATTTTGTCAGACATAATTCCTCCAATATTCATGATAGAACACAGCGAAAGGGGCTGACAGCAGAATATTTTTTCTCATCTACCACCGGCAGCCATAGTTCTTGTTATGCTAGGGATATAGACTAGAACAAAAGTATCATCTTCATGACAGCGAACAAGTATATAAGTACTTAACACAAAATCTTACCATCATTTATCTCTATGCATTTGAAAGAGAAGAAATTGAAAAATTAATGTAGAGTGAATATAATTTCTATTAAACAAACAAACACAAGTTTGTATTATGACTTAGAGCAGAAAAACACCAGCAAATAGAAAAAAGCCACTATAATAAAATCCAGAAATGTTATGCATGAACTTATGTATTCCTTCCAAGCAGTACTGACTTGATCTTGAAATGCTCAAGGTTAAAAGTTGCTATACAAATTATTTTGAAACCTCAGACATGTCAACATTAAGGGCATTTTAAGAAAAAATAGAATTTCTGCATAAGGGGAAAAAGATCTTGGAAGAAAGATCCACACACTGTCTGTGATTATCATTGTTAGTCACAACCGCGTTCATCATGCGCTTGAAGTTAAGCACATGACAAAATCAAGTGGCAGCTTTCTGCTTTGTTGGAACCAAGCAGAATGCCTGTCACCTTACAGCACAAAGTCCTCAAAGGTTCTACAGCTCTTCTTAAAGGACAGACTGGGCTCCGTGCTCCATGGAAAAGGTGGAATGGTGATTACAGGCAATTTTAACCTCAGCGATTTGTAAAGTGAGCAAGCTAGCAAAACTTGACCGGTTACTTTTGCGGCATGAAGGAGTAAAACTAGGAAAGCAAGTTCATGAAAATACAAGAAAATAGAAAGTACAAAAAGCATTGAAGATTTTTGTCCTAATGCTAATCCAATTAAAATTCCATGTTAAATTATCTTTAAAATTCCATAAGCATTGCAGTATTGTTCTAATCAACAATAAAGAGCATAAGCTCCTGGGTTCCAGTTCCAGCAAGGCACTTAATCAAACTCATTTAAGCAACCTACAGAACTTAACATATCTTTGAATGAACTATATGTACATCTGTGGAATCAATGTCACAACTTGCAAGCTTTTTTGTTATGCCATTGTATTTGCATCAGAAGGATGGAAATTATGAAAGTTTCTCATCACTAGAGGGAGCTACTTTCACATATTAATACACTGAGCTAAATGTAAACACCGAAATTAAAATAAAATAAAATAAAATTAAATTAAATTAAATTAAAAAAAAACTAGATGCTCTTTGCATAAATTGCGCAGTCATACTGTCTGGTTCATATGGTCCACCAGAGCTGGGGTTAACTTGCAGGTCCAAGGATAGAGTTTATGTTCTCTGGCTTTGAAAGGAGGCTTTAGGAAGGGAAATGTGTTTGTTTTGTTTTGTTTTGGTGTTTTGTTCGTTTGTTTGGTTTTGGTATCAGATGTCTTTTCTGTTTAGATTAGTTTAGCAGGGAGCAATGTACAATGGTTGTCTGTCCTTACGTGTTACACAGAAATTTTTCCTAGACTTGCTGCACCCAGATTCCACATGGAACAATATAATGACAACAGCAACAAAAGGAATTGGCCAGTTATTCATAGCTAATCACATAAAACTACATCTTCCTAATTATTCTCGTTTTCTGTAATTCATACTTCTGGGTCAGATTTTTCCCTTCCATTTCTTACACAAAAGCCATGCTTAAATTCAGATCCCCCTCTATATCCATTACAGCAAGAAGTCCAGGGAGCCTGGGGTGAATCACTCTTTTCAACACAGGCAATAACAAAATGTATTAGTAGTCTCCATCACAGCACCCAGCACAATAAGCAAAACAAATCCACAAGATAATTTCAGCAAGACTGTCAGCTGCTGCATTATTAAAGATGTTTTAAAAGGGTGTAGTTTCTTTGCCCAACAAGATGCTTTGGGGACTTCCAAACATGTAATTAAGATGTTTCCCCCCAAAAAAAACAAAACAAAACAAAAAAAAAACCCTACTATTATACGCATTTCTCAACCTGTAGCCTAAGGCCTGGCTCCAGCTGTTCTGATGTGGGCTGTCCCTAAGGTCAGAGTCGGTTTGTCATCACCTTATGGGGTTTACTCTGCACTGTGTGCACACAGTATCTTCACTGATATGCAGATGACATTCAGATAATCACCAACCTTTACCCCCCAACTACTTGAATTTAAAAAAAAAAAAAAAAAACACTTATACAATGTTAGCATGAGGTGAGTAACTGACCTAATTCCTCAGAGCCTCATTACACAAAGTTGGGTTGCAGCAGAAAATCACTCAACGTGGGCTGGGAAGATTAGACACCACACATATGGCTTCTGTAGATGCTGAGGAGTCCTAACAGCAGCCCTTTTTTCATCTCACTATAACAAGGATGAGTAAGTAACTGGAAGATACAATGCCTATACCCTCTCTTCCAGGGACTTTATCAGTCCAAATGTGACACTCAACTTGCTTTCCACATCCACAGATAAGCAGATCATTTATTCAGGTTCCAGCTCACCCAAGGAATCAAGAAGAAAGGCTGGATTACTTCCTACCTTAGAGGTGACATTATGATACCCATATTGTGACACATTTACTGAGATTGCAGATACCTTGCGTCATGATTCATGTTTTCTTTCACCTTATTTACAAAACAGACCAGCAGACTGGCTCTGCCCATGGTTGCAGTGGTGTTAAATTGCTGGGAAACAGACTAACCCAGGTTTTGTTGGTAACACCTGACTTCAGAAGCACAGCGAGACTCAGAGGTGCTTGGCCCCTCTCTGCTTAGACCAGTGAATCACTTTCTGTCCCCCTAATTCTGCCAATGGTACATAAACTGCAGGGATCTCTGGAGTTAAAACATGTTTCCTCAGTTCTGCGGCTGCTACCAAGTTGGCTTGAGTGGGTTTGCAGGGCTGCGAGAGAGAATTTGGCTGAAGGCGTGTTTTCTTTTGTTTCAGTGTGGCATTCATACTGCTCACCCCATAGCAAGAGCAAAACAAAACCGATTTGTGAAGTCAATTCTTAAAAAATCATATCTGCCAAATCAGAGATCCCTGTATTGTGCAAGTTCTGAAGGCAGCTGGGGGAGTTCAGCAACACAAAACACTGTTTGTTTTGAATGCACTCCCCTTTGGTTAAGGGAACGTCAAAGATCTCCCCGAAGGCTCTGACAGGAGAAAGCAGCTTCTTGTCACCTTTGGGGCTCAGCGGGAGATTAGAGATGCCCAGGGACTGTGTGATTCAAACCAGGTCTCAGTCACCTCTGGGACACCTCATGCATTTCGGTTCCTAAATCAAAGTACAGATGACAGAATTTCTAGATGGACTGCCTCTTCTTGGGAACCCAGAAGAGACTGTGTTTTGTGGCAAAATAAAGTATACACACGGACTGAACTAAGGCTGAAGAGTACAAGAAATTAGTCTGAAACCAACATTTTCTGTGTATTATTTTTTTCTGTGCATTCTCATTCTTCTGGATGAGAAGATGGGAAAAGTAATTTTCTGGACCTTTTCTCAAAAACACACTGTCTGATGGAGTCTCTTCTCCTTTTTGGCATGATATCTACTACTCGCTAGTATTTTTTCTCCATTCTTTTTTTTTTTTTTTTTTTTTGAGAAGCTTTACATGCTACAGGCGTAAACCTTAAGCCTGAGCTGAACATCTCGTGAGAATGGGAAGTGTGGGGAATGACAGCTTTTACACCCAGCTTCTGGATTTGCATACCTCCTGGCCTGAAGGCTGTCAGGCCTCACTCCCAGTGCTTCCTCCAGCTGCCTTTATGGTCTTCTGAGTCCCCAGGAGGAATAAACACAACACTCCGAACATCCCTGCTCCCACCTCCTCTTAGTCATGGCACTATAAGGAAACCACTCTGTGGGGTGGAATTAACACATGGGTTGTACAAATTGTTTGGACCCAGGATGGAACTGGGGTCACAATTCCTGCTCTTACAACCTTCAGTTTTTTCATGTTGGTGAGTTTTGAAGGCAGCAGGTAATAAGTGCTAAGCATAAAACCACAACAGCAAAGAAATGCTGCCTAAAAGCAGAAAGTTTTTTAATTGGTTGTCCTCAAGCTTTTGTTCAGAGACTGAGTCTTTTCCGAGATATTAAATCTACTGACTTGATGGCTATCAAAATGTTTTTTAACAGCTGTCTGCCTCAAGTCACCTCCTTTTCCTCACCAAAAGAGGACATGCTGTCACATTAGCATTCTTCCTAGCTGAAACACCAGCTGCAAACTGCAGAAGTTAAGAGATGTGGCTGCAATGTGAACATTAAGGGCAGATGGAATATTTTGCTTCTCAACAATGCCTTGAACAGAGTAGCGCTTTTCCCACCTCTTCTGTGATTACGCAGGTGACTACTGATGATCCTGCTCATCTCTTTATGTTCATTACTGAACATCGCTCATAGTTAATGCTGGACATCACACTGATGGCTGCTGAACAGACTGGTGTCCTTGTGCTTGAGGAGATTTCAGTGTGACTCCCAACACAGATTTTTTGTGACCCAGGTAAATAGAATTAAACACTTTTTCATACAAGAAGAAACCTAGATATTCCTGTACTTTATCATTCATATGCAGGCGAAGACTGACAACCACTACTAGGCCTTATATTCCAAAATAATCAGTGCTTTCTTATGCTGTCAGACAGAATTCAGCACAGCCACAACAGAGAGACAATGAGCTAACTGAGAAGGAAAAAACACTCTTCTTTTTAAAATATCCCCTGACCTCTGGAAAGATGGAATACTTACCACTTCAATTCGGTCAGCATTTTTCTTGTGTAATCTCAACTTTATGAGCTTACACGGATTTTCTTAATGATTCTGTATGTTTATTATTTTTAACAAGGAATCTTAGGATCTATCATCTACTTTTAGGCCACTGTGTTACTTTTTTTTACACTTTATTATGGAAACAAGTAATTGTTTCTAATAAAACCTCGGAAATTTCTGCATGTGCTTTAACCTAGCCATAAAAAAGTTACTTAAGCACTGGCAAGGACTAGAAGAGATCAAAAAAGACAATAAAAGACTTAAAGATTCTGCATCTTTGCAGAATTGGTCTCAAATAAATCTCTAAGCTACAATACTAAATTAAGTCTCACTTATATGCCAAATACATGAAATGCTGTAATCAAATCAAGGTTAATATCCATGAAAAACATATTCTATGATACTTTTTTTTAACTGCGTGCTCTATCAGAAATAAATAAAATCCTCTCCCACCTGATTCTAACTTAATTCTTCCTCCCTCATCTGCAGTAATCAATGAACACTCAAAGTTACCTAAATTCTTCGTAGGCCATCAGTGGTCCATAGATACTTCCTTCAGGCCTGTGGATTTGTTCTTGTAAAGTATTTGTCAGGGTTTGCTGTAAAAAGGCATATCTAAGAGTGTCCAAGAGGTTTTTTTGATAACTTAAGCTCTCCCTGCTTGGCAGCTCCAAGTCCTGTTCTCCTGTGTGTTTCTCACCTGCAAATTTAATCATATTAAAATATGCTCTTGCAGGGAAGGTAACATTGGACAGAAGAGTATCACTATGTACAGATGGGAGCAGCTGGAGCTGAAAACAGCACCAGGAGGACTCAGTGCTAATAAGCATAAATCCTGAAAGAAGAAATAAATATCAGTGAGAGAATGTGTGGGAGATAACGCTGCACTTCCAGAATTTCATGTGGGAGCCAGCTTATTTTACTCCCTCTTCAATGTAATGATCCATTGCAACTTAATACTGTATTGGTACCAAATGAAGGGAAAAGATAAAAGGAAGGGAAGTGCCACTTATTGAGAGAAAAATGTATCCAAAATCTGTTCCATTTCTTGTCAGAACAGGAGGGACTGTAGCATAAAGGCTGGAGGTAGCTCATGATCAGCATGGTCACATTATGTGTAGTGAATGTTCCCGAGAGAAGCAGTCTTGCAAAAGAGAACTCTCAGGTGAATTTCTGCATGGAAATCATCAATTCAGACATAAGGGGGACATGTCCAGAAGTGTGTCTACTCCCTGTTTCGTTCACCTCACAATCCATAGTAAATATGTCCCTGCTCTTTCCTCAGCGTGCACTTGGGGGCTCTTCAGGTATACATACACTCACCTCTGCTGAATGCAGCAGAAAGCAAAAGCAGAAGAAGTTTTCAAAGCTGCTAAACTGAATTAAGTTGTTTTGAAAGTTAAACATGAAGTGATTTGGGTAAGAATGACTCTTACCTATAACACTAGTTCAAACAGTGACACTCCTTCTACATTTTCCAACATTTCATCTGCACAGAGATCCACACTGCTGCCAACTGCCTCAAAAAAGAAGAAAAAAACCTTTAGCCTGTCAGAAGGGTAAGGACAAACCTCTCGTTATTCTCTCTACCAGTCCCAGTTACTCCTGGACTGCACAAACACATTCTTAAATTTTCCACAACCTTCCAAAGGTGAAAGGAGATAAAACTAGCAGAGAGAAAGAGCAAACGTGGTTACAAGATACTGAAAGAGCTTTGCCCCTTTTCTTTTCTTTTTTCTCTTCTTTTCTTTTTTCTCCTTTTCTTTTTTCTCTTCTTTTCTCTTCTTTTCTTTCCAAAAGAGAGGTCTAAAATGGCATTTAATGGCCAAATGTACATGGAAGGAAATGGAGTAACTAGGGCCAAGCACATGGGAATCCGGATGTGGGAGAAAGGTGAAACCACCGAGTGGTACTGCTGGGGAGACCTTCATGGGACATGGAGGAGGGGACAGGCAGTGAAGAGAAGGGATGGCAAGAGGCAGCTGCAACATATGATTAGCAAAGGGACAGAAGTGCATCCCATAGCCAAATGTCTCAAGTTATAATAGACACCTTGATCTCTGTCCCCAGACCATAATATTCTCACCGGGGTTCAGCTAGGTCTCTGCTTCCGAACTGCTGCTGCCTCTCTGGAGCGTCTTCCAGCAGGAACTCCTACCACTGCTCAGTGGCGAGACGGGGAGCAGAGGTGGTTGTTGATCTGTGCAGCTCTGCAAGCGGGCGGCAACATGTCCAGCTGGACCAATTCCACCATTGCTGCTGAGGGATTTTTGATGTTCCAGCTGGATGGTTTCATTCTCTTCCTTGCATTAATTCCCACAGCCCTTATGGGTATTTGCGGGAGGTCCTAATGACTAGCTGGCATAATTATAAACCGTCTTTGTTGTACCAGCCAGAAAGTAAAATTTAATTCTCTTTTTGACATCTTCCAAGCCAGATTTTACATGTCTTTCATCTGTGTTTCAGCCCCTGGTGTGTGAAAAAAGTAAGGTAAGCTGAGCAATCGGTATCCCCTCAAGTACCTTCGCACTGTTTCAGTGTCTCAGGAGTTACATGGGCTTGCACGGTTTGGTTTAAACTGAACACATCTTTAACTGCAGTGCATGGACACATTATATCTTGAGTAATTTTTACGGCAGAATATCACCCAAATTCTGTGGGAGTTTGACCAAATCAGAAATGAGTAAGGGCTGAATAAAAACTTCAGGACCTAGTTTATTGATCATGAAATCTCTGGAGACTTGAAATGCAGAAGTGGCATCCATGAGTTCAAAACAATCTAAAGTTAAACATTGATGTTTCCAGTGGAAGTTCATGTGACTGACTCAATCAAGTAGGTCTTCTCATCTGCCAGTACCCAAACTAATAAAACTGTACTGACTGCAGCTTGCGCAAAGACTGCTCCCCTGACCTGAAAGCAGCACTGTTAGCTCTGTAGGTATGGCATCTTCAACTTCAGTGTGAACTGCAAAACCACCTGAGGACTCAGACATTCTGCCTAGATCATCGCTGTTATCTCTGCTAGCCACATTAAGCTCTAAACTGTATTCACGTATGTTTAAATGAGTTGGAATCACAGGAATATTCTCAATTACATTACTTTCAATCTCTTATTTGATGGCTCTGGAAAATCTAGTTGAAACTAAAAGCCTTGGCAGCTTGTTACAAGGAATCTCCAGACTTCCAGAACTCTGTCTTTCAGGATTTTCTGTAATACCAGCTCAACTGAGGAAAATGCCTTCAGATTCTAGACATCTTTCTTAGGAGGGAATTTACTGCAATTGCCACTTCCCCGTAACTCCACAGGTATCCTGATTGTTGCGTTACAAGTTCAAACACACAGCTTCCATTTGCAGCAACATTCACAAGTATCTATGGTTCTACATTTTTCCTGTTATTGGCTATCAAAACTTCCAGACATGAATTAATTCCTGTCTGTGAGGAAGAAAAAGATTTATGATCCTCATCGATAGATGGGGAAACCGCATCTCGAAGTGTGATGAGGTCAACACAGCTGTGTGCAAACAGAAACTGAGCTTGCAAGCAAGGAATGGATGCAATACTTTCAAAGCACTGAAGCTATTCCTTATTAATGCCCCACTGCCATTATCATCTAATTGGAAAATTTCTAAGGGGCAGTAGCCCCATTTGGGACAGCTGGATATGCATTTCTATACAGGTGATGGGGAAGACAAGAAAGAATTTTTGGAAAACTTTTTTGCCATCACTCACTTATGAACAGTGTGGCCACATAAGGCTATTTTCCAATAGGCAATAAGAGCAGTGCTAATCAAAATTGCTAGATTTTGAAGTGAGAATTTACAAAGAAAGGAAAAGTGCTGATGATAATTGTGTGCTATTTTTTTGTTCTCTCCTATTTTGATCAGCTTCAAATGGGGACAGACATGAATCTAGATGACCTTAGCTGCACCCTAGACTACACTGCAGAGGGATCATGTCTCTCAGGTTTTTTTTTTGTGGGATTCCAGCTAAGTACACCAAGGTCTACCCCACCTACAAATACATGCAAACTTACATTCTAACATGCCCTTCTGAGTCCCTTTCTGTGCAGACAGTGACTTAAAAGGAAACCCTCTGGCTCACTGTTACACAGACAAGGTCAGAGTTACACCATGTACTTCTTTCTGCACCTGGCAGCTTTGCAGGAATGAAAGCCAAGAAACTAGTGCAGACAGCTCTAGCAGCAGCTATCCACACTGTGAATGTCTCGGCACAGGGGGTCCAAGCTAGAAGGCACCTCAAGCTGCAATATGACCCATTTATGTGTGGCCCAAGAGAGTACTGTCTTTGATTAAATATTCTACACTGCGGCAAACTATTTATACTGCAAACAGGGATTTCTTCAAGAATGTGTACATATGTGGGAGCTGGACTGTAGGAGAATGTACACGGATTTGAAAACAGGATGACTTGACTTTACTTTTAATTCCAGCTCATCACCACTTGCCAGAAGTCATTGCCCCTTTAGCAGCTGTTTCAGGACCCAGATGAAAAATAGCTGGCAATTTCAAGCCAGCTAATGTTGACAGTGCTAACTGCCAATATTACGGGCATGACCTTAGCTGGCAGATCCAGTGGATGCTCAAAAATCTTGCGTGTGGAAGTAGGGGCTACTCAATTTTTCACTCAAATATTAAACAAAAGAATTTCAGCTGATTTTGATGTTAGCCTGTTTGAGGAAATTTTGAATAAAAGCTTAAAAAGGACTGTGAACGTAGATTCTACATAGTCTCACAGTTCAAAGAGATGCATATTGATTGAATTATGAGAGAAATACTCACCAAAGCTGTTCACTGCATAAACAGAATTCTGGTATCCCAGGCTGTAAAATCACCCTTTCATTAGCATCAAATTCACTCCACCATTTTCTAGAAGCACAAAAAGAAAAAGAAAAAAAAATGTAAGTTTGAGAACAATAAATTTTGCAGTGAGCTCTGCTAGTGTGAGTGCTTCTCCATCAATCCCTCTTTCTAACTGTTTCTAATAATGGGATGCATATTCACATCTATTAAGTTACAGAGGTAATTTGTACCCACTTAGAACTCCATTTGGAGAAGTATAAAAATAGCATGGTAATAGGAATCTGGACCATTTCTTAAAATGATGATTGGAAATATAACCAGAATAATTATTTTAGTTTCACTAATAACATGAAAATCAGGCAGAAATGTGCCTTTGAACATTCTATGACAATCTCTTTATTTATTAGGGATATGAACATGGCTCCTGCAAAAATTTTTTTCACTCTTATGCTACTCCTTCCC
This sequence comes from Cygnus olor, assembly GCF_009769625.2. Lineage (NCBI taxonomy): Eukaryota > Metazoa > Chordata > Aves > Anseriformes > Anatidae > Cygnus > Cygnus olor. Next base: position 25,672,697 of record NC_049177.1, on the reverse strand, counting down.
TCCTCAGCTGATCATTACAAAAGAAACGAATGATTTTGAAAGAAAGCAGAATCTCACTGTGATTGTTCCAAGATATCTTATGATTCAAGATCATTGAACTGTCCATTTCAATTACATGCTCAATGATAGTACCTGCATCTCTGCTACCATTATTTCACCAGGATGTCAGCATGTATGCTTGTAGTATACTAGAAAATAAACACAGAATATTATGGATAAAAAAAAATACAGCACTCAAAAGAAATGGAATTGAGTTATAGTCTTCAGCACATATGATCTGTTTGTATATGTCAATCCTAATTGGGTTACTAGATCAGAGAAATAGTACACATGCCTTTCACTTCTGTATTGCTTCACAATAATGTCCCAGAATTTTGATTTCTGGAACCTTCATTTATTTTCATTATAGACTGGTGAATATTTTACCTCTAATTGCACACATATGAAATTTGGTGATACATACACTTCATTTAAATAGAAGGCATAGTCTGCTCTGCGATTTCTAGTATCTACTGAAGGAAACTGTTATCATCAACTTTTATAATTTCATCTCTGTAAACTTTCAGCTGAACTCATTTCTTCACACAATGTCCAGCTTCAGTGCAACATTCCAGCCCAACAGGTTTTCTATATTTAAAAGTAAGATTTCTTCCTTGTTTAATACTTTTTGTGAGGATATATGAAAGGAATTTCTTCTAAATAATAAACAACCACAGAATTAGATTTGTATGTCTTCATTGCGCTGTATGATAGCTTTTCAATATTTGCACCAACTTACTTAAAGATTTTTCTGCTGAAATCTAGAAAGCATTTGTATTACATTAAAACCCAAATGAGGGATTTATTTTGCATTCCTCTTTTTTTTTTTTTTTTTCTCAAAGATTTTGCAGAAAAGCTAGGAAGAGTGAAACATCTTTGCAAAAAGTGAACCAGCATTGTCTGCTTAAGGCTATCAATGAGAGCATCATAGCATTTTGTATGTAAATGCTTGCTTTATTTATATACAAATGTTGCAAAAATATGCATCTTAATTAAAATGTTAAAAATTAACAAGTTCTAACTTTTCATAAAGTAAAGACTGAAGGACAATAGAGCTTTTCCCCAGGGATTCCTCCACATCCCTTCTGCAGTACTCTGGAACAATACTAGAACACTTTGGCAGTGGCAGTATTGCTCCCTCTGTAAACTTAATTCCAAAAGTTCTTTGACTGCCAAGCTAAATATACAACCTTTAAAGATTTTTTCAGTGGTGGGAATCATTGCACCACCCAAGCTTATCTTTAATTCACGTTCTTCCTCTACAGAACAACAAACAGCCTGGTTGATCTTCTCCAAACAAGAAGGTTTTTCCTAGTTAAAGGAGCAAAAATAGGAGAATATGGCTTGGTTGAAGAACTTTTGTTTAGTCTCATGACAGTGTTGCCTCCATAAGTCCCAAATGCAAATTCCAGACAGGAGCTATCTGTCCTTTCCCTCCTTGCTGTTGCCTTTCTCTTTGCAATCAACTAGAGTCCAGGGATAAATGGCCTTCCAGGCAGCGCTGCTGAAGGAGGGGCTGAGGATATCTCAGCCTTGCTGCAGATGGAATAAGTGGCACCAAAGCGTGGCAGGACCCTAAGTGCAATATAGTGATGCTTGTATTCGAGATGCGGCATCTGAACTGGTGCCACACCCAGGGGGTACAGGTGAATCAGCAAAGGGAAAAACAGATAACAGCGGAAGGTAAGCAGAGAAGATGCCCGCAGATTGAGAAGACACAACCAAGCAGGAAAATTAAAGGTTTTGAAGCCAAACCACCTGAATCACACCTCTTTACAGCTATAGTTGTCATCATCCGCATGATTGCTACAACTTAAAAGTGTTTGAGCTTGATTTGATCCCTGCATGACAATCTATCAAATCCAGGAGTCAGTACTACCACTCTATCATAACTTCCCATAAAATTCATGGGTATCAGACAGTCACAAGTTCTCCTAAATGAAAGGGCATGAAATTAAAACCTTCCACAATTTTTGGTAATTTTTTCAGTAAGAATGCAGTACTTCAATAAGCAGGTGTGCATACCAGGGAAACAACATTCATATAACCTGAGTTATAGCACTGTAGTAGCACTGTAGTTTTACTTACATCTTTCACCATGTCCCAAAATTTTCTTTTTGCTCTCCTCATTAATCATTTCTTTCAGGCATGCCAGTGTGTCTTCATGTCTCTCCAAAAGAAGTCCTCTTTTCAGGACATATCTGTAAAACAATTAACAAATAATTGTAAAAATAGTAAGAGTCATTTCTGTACTTTAGTAATAATTTTCTTCTTTCTGCCGTCCCAACTTCAACACTACCATCAACTTATCCTCCAACAACAGGAAGCCTACAGAGAAAACCCATCAGGAGAAATGAATGGCAGAATGAAGTGTTTGCATGTAGGTTGCTCTTTGTCTAGAAAGCAAAAATGCAAACTTTCTTCTACATAAAGAAGCACTTAAAAATATGATATGCAAGTGCGAGGCCTCACAGGAATCTAATGTTAAATAAGTTAAGAGCTCAGATAAAAGATTTAAACAACATCTGTGCTGCAGAACAATGTAGATGCTGGTTAATCACAAACCTGAGCTAACTGGGATGGCATTTTTGTTATAGGCAACACCCTTGAGCCCGCTGTGCTGCTTGGAGTCTGCTTCGCTTGACAGGGCCAGGAATGCTCTGACACTGGAGCATTCACAAGAGTTTCTCTCCTCTCACAGCTCACGGTCACAGCTTTGTGAACACATCTCTGATTTAAAAATATGCTGTGGTGTAGAGGGACTGGTTTAGTGGTTCTATCTCAACATCACTACAGAAAAGTGGGTGAAAACAGATCCTCAGAGGTCCATGTCCACAGCAGGGCCACACAGTGCTTAACCCAATCTTGCCATGTTCACAGTGGGGCCACACAAGGCCTAACCCAATCTTGCTGTTGCCAATAACTAAGCTGCATTTCCTGAAGGGTGGCTGACATGTCCTGGAGAAGACTGACCTTCCTCCTGGGCAGTCAGCTCCTTGCTCGGTGGGCTTATTGTGGGGAGCATTTGAACCTGGCCGCGCTTCGCTATTTGAGGCACCCAAAGCAGTTTCCTTTGTTTGCAGTGAACAGACCTTTATTATTTCTAAGCAAAGGGCTGTCTTTGTGCTCTTCTGGAGCACCGCATCCCTGGTGCCTCTGGCAGGCGGAGCAGGGCGGGTGCCAGAGGAGCACACCGCACCTCAGGCCGCTGCCCTCGCAGCGCTGGAAACAGGCTCTGAAGGGATGATTTTAAACAAACATGACAGTACCTGAGGCCAGATGCATGGGAGGGAAGTAGGCACAGGTTTCTCCTTAGTCCTATACATATATTTTTTTAAATAAATCATTCTCTTACATACTTGCTTCAGGTTCAGACTGTCAGTCATGCTACAACTGCAGTGCCTCAAGCTGCTTGTAACTCTTCCAACCAGGTACTTCTTTTGAGACTCCCAGGATTACCAGTCCCTTCGCCTGTTATTCCATTCCCAGACCTCCTATGTTTTCCAGCTTCACTTGTTTCCATCTGACATTACATTCTCAAATTTCAGTGGGCAAACCAGTAATCAAGCCTTAAAAACAAGCAAAACAACAACAAAAAACCACCTTTGCTTCAACTCCATAACTACCCAATATACAGTGGATGTGCGTAACTCTCATCTTGCACTAAAACAAGAAGCAAACCCGGTCACAACAGTAGACCATGATAAGTGTAAAATAAAGGTAGTAAGGGAATCAAACTTAATTTTAGCCCAATTAAAAGAAACCTAAATTAAGAATTTCAACTACTGGAAATTATATGTGACAGTTGTATTACATCACCGCTACTACCATGCTTGACTTGTAAAAACAAAAAATAACATCCGCAAAATCCATGCTTCAAAATAATAAATATATGAGATCACTAAGGCCCATCAAATTAATTTGTTCTCTTGAAATACACCACTGCAGTGATAAAAAGCAGTGGAAATAGTCTTTTATTGCAGCTTACAAAGATGTTCTTAAACATTTTTTATTTTTATTTACTTATTGGTCCAGGGTACATCAAATGCATCAGCTTCATCAACCACAATTCAATAAAATGGAAGCTGGAAGCATTACAGAAATCAAAATCCAATCCCTTGGCAACAGCAGAGGAGCAAATGTCCTGCCCGGACTTCTATAGGTGGTAGTACTTTATATATTTTTACTGTCACCTGATCACCATGAGAGCAAATTCCGGGATCTAGTTTTATGCCATATATCATTCTAACATCATAAAACATCTGGTTTAATAAATGCACTTCTGTGCACTTCTGTGGTAGGTGGTATCCATGTCTTTCAGAGGAAGAGTCCCTTGTCAAACATGAAGGGGGATCTTCTGAACATATACTGTGAGGGAACGATTTAAAACAAAAAGGATTCCATCATATATTTAGCAAACTATTCAAAAAGATCACCTGCCCAGATTTAACTCTAGTTTCTGCTTTTTTGAGCTTTAATATAAAACCCAGAGATAGCATTAAAGAAAAATCTAAATTGCTGTCAAAGTAAATGATTTAATTTCTTACAGTTATGCAAGACCTACTAGATTCAGATTCAGATTTAAGACTTTTTAACCTGAATAATTCCCACTCAGAAAATATGCTCAATGTTTTAAAACCAAATGCTGCTAATTGGACTGCTATATTGCAGGAGCAAGAGGTCTGTGATTAGCCTGTAATAAACTTCAGAGGCTTTCTTGTGGAGGAATGCAAAAATGCATCTAATTTCATTTACTCTGAGCTTTAGATCTAAATTCAGCTAAAAGCTTACAGCTCTATTCAGTCAATTTAAAAATCACATCAATACGGTGGGGGAAAACAAAAAACAACAACAACAAAACTCTGTTTGGTTGCACACTAGTAGAGATACATAAAACACTGCATTGCAGCCCACTTAAGGTTGAGCTAAAAAAGAGAAAAGATTTGTGAAGCTTCACAAAACTTCCATAAAGCATGAGCTAAATACTGAGCTGGTGATAAGGTCTCAGAACATGTTTGTGGAATATGACTTAATGGAACGAGTTTTACTGGGAGCACTATGGGCAGTCTGAGCTACTATTTCACAGGGTTTAGAAAGCTGAACACTACTCGGATCTCCAGAACTTAAATGCATTAGCAGAAGTTTGTGAGAAAGCTTTTACAGAGATTTCTATACGGCAATTAGCTACCTCCCTTAGTCTTTAACGTCTATAGGAAACAATTATATACAGTTAAAGAAAAAAAAACAATGAAGAGTGAAAGTGAAAAGCATTATTAAATGATTTTCCTTTTTAGTGATGGTGTAATAAAAATCCTTCAATATTCAATTCTTACTGGATTCATGGAGGAAATTGAGCACAAAGCAGGGCCCAGCTTTAGGCCCTGAATTCCCAGTGCATGTGAAGTTCAGGATGTGAACTCACTAGCCAAACAACACCAACACACACAGTAATTAAGGACACTTAATGAATTAATTAATTCCCTCTCCATGAGGAAACATTTCCCTTCCACACTCAGAACTCACCTTGATGTACACATGGTACTCATGTGACCTGTGTGGCCTGTTCTTTTCTCAGACCTAAAAGGTAAACCTTATAAAAATCATCCTAATGCTAAATAAACATTTACAATTAAGTTTTTATTTGGAGGAATCTAACAGCAGTTCTATACCTATGGACAGAAGATGTAAGAAAAGATTATGATGGAAGTGAGGGACAGGACTGAGAACGTTCCTCCCTAAGCTATTGATCCCAACCTCAGAAGCACTGGCCAAGTTAGCAGTGCTGTGCTGAAGAATCAAACAGAAAACTATTTTCTCTCCCCATCCTGTCTAAACAGTTGAATGAAGTAAAATACCAAGAATAACCAAAAATGTCTTTTCTCAGGTCACTGTGGCTGGGTAGTAACTAACAGACACAAACACGTTCTGCAGGACAGCAGCGGGGAACCATTCCACATTCTGATTTCTAAGACAAGTCTATTTGGGCATTTTTTTCCTCAAGAAAACTCTTAATCTGGTATTTCACTTTTTCCAGGTAACAAACTGCTACTGATTTCAGTGAAGAGAGATAGTGATAGCCCAAAGTTAGAAATAAAACAACAACAACAACGAAACCAAAGGGAAAAAAATAAAAGAAAATAAAAAGAAAAAAGCATTGGATTTAACTTTAAGAAGGAAAGGTAATACGTGATGACATCCAGGAGGACAAACACATCACCTTTGATAGGCATGGGGCAGAGGGAAGCTGAAATCTTGTTTAATGGCAGCGAAGGGGAGTATTTAACTCTGAAGGGCTCAAGTTCTCTATTTATAGTGCAAATAAAGTAGATGCAAGCATAATGTGATGCCTCCTTAAGTGCCTGCCAGTGACATCTGCAGCCACCCTGAAGGGCGTTCCCCCCAAGCGCTCCCAAGCCCGTCCCCACTTCGTCCCCTCCTCGGCACCCCAATGGAACCAGCTCAGGGGAGCAATCGTCCATACCTGATGGGCTGAACTAAAGCAGAGGTGCAGCAAACTGCTGATCAACATAAAACAGCCCCCAGCACTCTCATAAAATGAGCTTTTTGAAGTCAGTCTTTAATAATAATAGCAGCTGACAGAAGAGGCAAACACGCTGTTTATTACAAGAAAGTCTCCCACTCCCTCTCAACTTCATGCCTCCCATCTTTTTCCTGTACAGTGCACAGCTGCATATGCAAAAATATCCAGATGAAGAAACAGGAAAATACTACTCTAAGATAAAGGTGCTCACCTCCGTGACAGTTTCTAAGCACAGTATGATGTAGCTAACCATTCCTACCCTTATAAAATGATCATGAACTAACAGCTGCAAAAATAACCTGATTTTTTTTTTCTTATGTGCAAGACTTTATAGTAAAATTATCCTTGAAACCCACAGTAAAGCACTGTGGTTTGCCAAATTTCAAATACGTATGAAGAAAATTCTTAAATGTTCAGTTCATGCAAGCACAAATATTCCCTTTAAGTCCTTGGGTGTAAAAATAATGTTGCTTTACCAGTACACCGAACATTTATTTAAGCATTTGAAAATAGCCTCTGGTGGTAACAAAATTATGGTCTTTGCCTCACTCTTATTTTCTGTTTGTAAGGGGAGTTTATTTCCCTCTGCAACATGAAAGTGCTGAAATCCAGCTCCTTCATAAGCCAAAAAGTCTATAACATGAGTAACTGCCAAGGACTAGGAACAAAATTTGAAACTCATCCACACTGCCCTTATCAAGGGCCTGATTCAAAGTTTCCTGAAACTTAGTTTTCAGTGATTTTAGTGGAGTTCAGAGCAGATGCCAAAAAGCAACAACAAAAAAAAACAACAGAAGAATAAGGCATACACAGATCCTATAAATACTTCTGGCACTGAGTAGTCCTTCTATAGGGCGTAGCATTTGTAGGATTCAGAGCAAACCTATAAGCCCTCAAAGCAAATGACACAAGGATATGAAACTCTCTCCATTTCCACCATCACCATAGTATTGCTTCATATGATGTCTTCTGAGACAACGTGTGTCAGTGCATTATGCAACAGAAAAATTAAACATTCAAAGGTTCCTTTTCCAGACTGGCTGCGTCTCTTAATTCATTTAGCAGCAATGATCTCCCAGGATTCTCTTAAAAAAATAAATGGGTTAAACTGATGAAGTAATTTTAATGTGCGTTGACAAAGGTCCAGAATTAATGTAGAATTACATTAGCTAAACTGGGGACTACTCTGCTCATCCCCCATAGAAATGTTGTCTTCTTTTATTATTTAAAGCTTCTATTAGTATATATTTATGTGCAGAGGAAAGAACTACATCAAATGCTAATTCACTGAGAAAACATTTCTGCATTTTCTACAAAATGACACTGGAAAAGCCATGGAAGATGTATTTGTTTCATTTTGAAGTTTCTTCTACACTGAATTTGTACACAATCTTTTTCTTCTCCCCTTTTATATCACTGCTTTTTTTTTTTTTTTAGGGATGGGTTTTTCTTTCTGCTTTTTCTGTTATTTTTTTTCCTTCTTTAGGGATGGGAAGTGACATCGGTTTTGCTGCTTTCTGCCAGCAATGTGACCGAAGGCTGCAGCAATGTGACGAGCTGCTGTAAGGTCCACTCAGCCTTGTCAGCCCACTCTATGCTAAACACTTCGGCCTGTGCTAAACTAAACAGGACTAATTTAGCTAGTTCTGAGTTTATTTTTAACTATGGATCGCTGCACCAGTAAATCGTGAATCCTACCCAGAGTGTCAGAATATAGGTAAGCCTACTCACTAGGCCTGTCGTTTCAATATATGCAAGCAGGTATTGGTAGAGGTGGGCTTGCTCTTGAAACATTGCTTTCTAATGACTGAAGCCATGGAAAAGCAGATAACAGTCTCTCTGGTAAACTAGGGAGGTTTTGTTAGAGAAATCAATACCATCTTGAAAAGAAGTTTGGACAGAGCATTCATTTATGTCAATGATAAAAATCAGTTTTCAATCCCTGTGCTTCTAGACCCACAGTGACAAGCAGCGAAGTACAAGCTAGAACAAAACCTCAAATTCTGATCTTTCTCAGTGATAAATTGCCTATCTTCACTTAAGAGTACAAGGTCACATGGATTTTGTATCTGGTACTGGAAGATAAAGTAATGCTTTAACGGTCTCACCAAGGAACTGTTTTCTTAAGGTCAAAAGATGCTTAAAGAATATTATTTTCAAAGACATCTGGTGAGCCTCCATTCCTTCCCCAAAACCCCTCAAAGCACTATTTCACGTCCCACTGTACTGGAGTGCTTTGACTACGCCACTCTCACTGCAGATATGTTGGCCTATTTCTTGACTATAAATTGCAACTATACTTTAACTGAGTTAGGAGGCAAATGTGTTGTAACACAGCCTGCCAACAGCATGATATTTGTGGTGTAAAGGGATTTTGAGCTGACTGCATAAGGAGGAATTCCATTTTGGTGACCTCAGGTTTTAAACTGTGACAGCAAAGGCTGCCCCAAAACCCTGTGATGGATACAGACAGTGTCATGATTATGGGGAGAAAATAAATAAATAAATAAAAATAAAACACATAGGAAAAGCATTACTCATTCCAGTAGCAACACAATATAAAACAGCCCAAAACTTCCAGCATTTTTACAGAATCATGCAAATTTCTTAAGGAGTGGGGTGAGAGGAGAACCAACCCAGTTCTGACAGCCCCCCTCCACACACCACAAACAGTATGATTTTTACTTTATCAGTGACAGGACCAATTCGACCAACATCTTCTCAACAAGTTTGCAAAACGTAGCTTAGATTCTTCTTCCCCTACCTCAGAAAATGGCAGCAGGCAAGAGAGAAGAACCGCCCCCCCCCCCCCAGCTGTGTGAGCTTTGTGCTCTGGGTCAGAGCATAGCCAAGGACAGGAGCAGTGAATGGACACCTGAAGAGGTTGCAGCTGTATGAGCTGTCTGTCCAGGAATACCCCACCCACACGTCTTCATGGGGAGTTGGCAGGAATTTGTCTCAGCAAAAATCTGTGACACTTACCTTGTGTCCAGCATCATTCATGCCACTGGTTCTTTTCCATTTAACCCAGAAATGGCAAAGAAAAGTTAAATACATTTGTTTTTCTGAAGTTCAAAGAAAAAAAAAAGTAAAACTTTTTGACCTTGAAGAAGAGCTTACCCCTCTCCTAGTAATATATAAAAGTAAAATCATTACTACAGAGTTAGACAGTGACGTCTCAGACAGGACTACACAATCTCTCCCATAGGAGAGACTGATCTACCTCAAATTCTGGGATAATACTAAAAACTGTCAAAAAGATGCAGTAAAGATATATCTTTATAATAAACGCATTACATGCTTGCAATGACTGATGGCAAATAGAAGAGTTGGATGTCAAATGACATTAGAAGGTTGAAGAGCTTTCCTTTATGAATCATTAATCCAATTTAGAATATACCGTTTCAGTTTATTTCAAGCTGATGTATTATTGTCTTGTGCCTTAGCACACTCTTCCCTTGTTTCAATGCAGACCCAGAGTTTTTGTGAAGATAGAAGTTTAATTTTAAGAGCACCTATTTCCATTTCCTGTATTCTTGAATTCAAGCTCAGGTTAGTAAATACTTTTATATATGTATATATACATATATACATATATACATATATATATATATATATATATATATTCCTGAATATTAAACTAGGCCCTGACTGCTGCTGGAAACACCAGGAATTGCTAGGTTGTCATCAGAAACAATGAATTGGGATTTCATTCTGTATCACTTTTCTCTGTGTCCATACCGCTTTAGTCTATACTTCTTCCCAGATAAAATTTGGAAGAGTGGAAAGAAGACTTTTACTGACAAAATGACCCATTTACGTGTACTATAAACACAAAGTTACAGGTTGAATTCTGATCAAGACAGCTCTTCTAGGTTGAAATTTCCTGGTGAAAGAATGCATCAGTCTTATATTACAAATAATCTGAACATAAACAGATTTTATTGTTATTGCTTTAGATAAAATCTTTTTCCACTTTCCAACAGTTTATATAATTTCACACTTACAGGAAAAAATCCAAAAGTTTTTCAAATGGGATTCAGTCACAGCTGCGCTATCATAAATCCAGAAAACTAAAATGTGCTGTGAGACAGTTTGGTTAAACATCATTTTATTTTCCTTCACATGAACCAGCTAGTATAAACATTAACAGCAGGGTTAGGGAACTTTTTCAGAACATGTAAATGGACAGAAAGAGACAGCAAAGACAGGAGGAAATGCAGCCATAAAGGAGGCTAGAAGAGGAGACTTCAGAGCACTGCGGAGCCAACGATGGGAACGAACAGATGAAGGGAACTGGTGCTCTGGAGCCGGATGGGCACTGGGAGAAGGAGGGAGGGAAGGAGGGAGGGAGCATATTCCGTGCAGCCAGCTGTGATCCCAGGCTGATGGTAATGAGAGGAACCCAATGGAAACACTGAAGATAAAGATGGGAGCAGGAAGAACGTTTCACAATTGCATCATCTGTGTAGTTGAGAGGGACTTAATTTTCCAAGAAGAAAGTGGTAGTGAGCACCTTGTAGTCTTCCCAAATCAATTACAGCATTTAAGCACCATTTTCTCTCTCAGAATGCCATTCCTCAATCCTGATCAAGTTCTCTGTCCTTCATGGAGCACCTCGCCTTGCTGCTGCTCCGAGTTCTGCACAAAGCGCGCGCTCACAGAGCAACGCTGCTCATTTATGGCTAAATAGTTTGAAGCACCTAGAAAAAGGGCAAAGCCTTTGCTTCATTTTTGCAAATGATCACCCTGGTCAGTGACACTTTGACACTGCTGCAGCTGTTCTATCTGGTGCAAACAGAAGGAATAAGATGCCATTTATTGCTCAACAAAAGATGTTCTGTGTGACTGTACGTTAAGGGTCTGTGACAGTCCTGCTGCCAAACACCTGCATTTATTCAGACACGTGTGAAAGAATTACATTGTGATTTGTATTTATCTTCTCAGACACCAACCACAACTAGGTAAACCAGTGAAAATTAATTGGGAAATCTGCTTCAACATTGCAGGTGTAACATTCTTCACACATCACATACAAGTCTAAATAACTGAGTTTAAAAAAAAAATCAATTTAGTTCAACATTTGGGCAACTTTGCTATAGCAAATACATTGCTTGATGTATTGATGGATAATTTTGTACTTTCTTCAGTTTTGTCTTTTCTTACATATTTCTCATGTCAGTTATTACTTGCCTCCTTTCGTATGACTAGCTAGATTTGCCCCTTGGTTCTGCTTAAAGTGGTGTAACACTTATTATCTTAAATAACTGGTAATCTATACAGGTATTTTTATAAGACTTCTTCCAACTTGTTCTGTTTAGATCAAAGCTATCTTATCAACAGAGAAAATGAATAGAAGGACTTCCAATGAGAGCAGTAATAAAAGAACTTTCAAAGAGAGCAGTGTTGTGCTCTATAACTGTAAGCGTGGCCAGGTGTGATTATCCACCTTAATTTACCAGTTTACTTACACTGGATGTTTTGTTCAGTTAAGGCAAGAGAGATTAAGCACAGAAGTGAATCTACATCTTTTGCCATTCTTCCCTGTAAAACTGCTGGCATACTAATGCTGCTAGCCATCTTGCCCTTCAGTTTTTGGAATTCCAGTTGAGCCCTTCCCTGCCACTGGCACCAAAGCCATCTTTCCTAAAGCTACCGAAGAGACACGGCAGACGTGCTGACGCAGTGACCGGTCACAGCCCAGCGTGACCCTGGAGCCGCGAGGATCGCTTGCAGCACAGTGGCCTATGCAGGTGCTTGCGTGGTGGCCAGCTGCACTAAGAGCAAGAGGTTGAGATTTTCCTCACAGCAAGCAGCCCCAGCCAGTTAACTGGCGGCATCCAGCCTGTTAAGAACTAACCCAACCCAATCATTCCTGTTCTATGGTATACCAAGTGACTGGTATCTGGTGACCCAGAACCGCTCTTGTATGTGAAATGAGAAAATAACTTGAACAGTTCACCTGGCTGAAAATGAGAAAAGTTTGAACACACATTATTAAACTCAGTTGGTGTTCAAGGACTGTGAAATCATATTGCATCATTTCTGACATTTACACACTTCCTCTTGTTTTGTTCATTGTGTTTGATAAATGACTTCCATATGTATTTTGAATTTAATGAATGCATCAGAGACTCTTTATTTTCCATAGTAATTACTCTGCAGTTTAAAAACACAATGCAATTCTTATTTTTTCTCTTAAATAGAGAGAAGGAACAAGTACTCTGGGTACCAGCTTCTGCTATGTTTGGTCATTTGTTTTATTCAAGAGGTTTTCCAAGAGAAGCAGAATGTAAGATTTTGCACTCCAGCTGTAATACATGGTAGAACTAATTCCAACATTTTCTTTAGGAATACCCATGATGCTGTGCAAACTTCAGGGGAAAAAAGCTAGAAAACAAGTATGGATTAAGTCTATTAGACCGAAATTTTTTTACTCCTAACAATCATGGTCAATTTACAACAAAAAGGCTAAAAACTTGTATATTTTAGCCTAATGTACTCTTAAAGTTTCCCATTACTCTTCACCAACATTAATCTTTATTTTGAAGCCCTTATAATTATGCTTTAATAACCACTTCTCTCATCAATGGATACAATGAATGTACTACGTTGCTGAGAGAGACAGAGAGCAAGCGTGAAACAGCATCATCAGAAAGCTTCGTAATTTTTGTTAATATTTGCCTTCATTATTTCTGAATGTGTTGTCTTCAGAGTTTTGTTCACGTACCAAAAATTTACACCAGCCTAAGTGTAAAGGAATAGGAACATCGAAAGTCAAATTGGGCTTCTAAAATCAGAATAATGTAAGACATGAATACAAAAAATAAGCACAGAGATGAAGAGGAGGGAAATTACTAAATCTATTGCTAGAGAACTGTTAGAAACAAAAAAAAAAAGCCTTTTCATCTAGTACTGCTCTTCCAACACTGACTTCATTGTCGGGGATAACACTGCCAGAGGAAAATGCTTTCCAAGTATTTTATTAGTAGTCCAGTATTTTAGTTACCAAACAATCTTTCACGAAAGTTTCCTTTCCATCCTATATTTTCTAGGAATAGGGCTATGACCACTTATATCTCAGTGCACAGGTTATTTTTGAAACAGCTGCTGAGGTTTACATGGCCAAGAGCACTCCTCTTTCAGTCACCCCACCTTTCATGTGGTCACATGCTACTGATGTTCACGCTTATTTTATGTCTCCACTCTTGAGTTACACACATAAGAACAACCACATTGATATGTCTGTCTTTTCCTTAAGTGTCACAAAGCTGCCAGTGTTTCAGAAAACACAGTCCAACAACAATTCCCATCAAGAAAAATGCTACAACTCTTGCCATATTTGGGAGCACTTTCCTTGAAACTGAACCTAGGTTTGTCCCAGTGAAGCACCGTACAAGGAATGTATATTGCCTGATATGGTGTGCTCAATTATTAAGCACAGCAGTCATTTTATATCTGTATTTAATTGGGCAGCTTAAAAAGAAGCACAACTACTAAGCAATTTTGGCAAAAGATTCAGTGTACTGTCAGTATTTATGGTATATTTCCATTCTTAAACATATTGATTTATATTTAAAAAGACCTTAGAGTTCACCCATGTCATTTAAATAGGATTTTCACAGCAGTGATGCAGATTCCATAAGCTCGGACAAAGCTTACCCAGCAGTTGTTACAGCACAAGTGTGGGAACGCCTGTCAAAACAAGTTCTCAGGTAGCATATGAAAACTTTCCCTTCATCCTCCCCAGGGCCATGCTTCGTTCCTCCTAAGAATCACATGAAGATATATTGGAGACTTAACAGATAGAGAATATTTAACAGCTGCTTCACATACATTGGTTCTTTTTTGCACTTATCCTTTCCAAATATCTACAGAGCAGCCATGCATAGACTAAACTTCAATTATCAAATCCAAGTATCTTCAATCAGACTAAATAAGAAAAGATTCAAGACCAAGTATATTCTTACACTTCTCCATTAAAAATTAACTTTTAAACAGGACTTCAGCATCTGAGGAATACACAGCAACATACAGAAATTTCTTGTGTGAAGTGCAAATATTCAGCCTAGGAGCAAGAGCTAACTAATATAAGAAAGCTAACCAGAATTTTGTACTTATTTAGTCTTTACTCTCTCCACTCAACGTGCTAGCTAGAATGCCAGGTATGGGGTTAGGTTTTAACATAATAAAACCCAGCTACAAGGAATTTAACTAGCTTAGATTGGACCTAAAAGAATCCTCTTACAAAGACATTGGCAAAGCCACTTCATCACTGACATAAGCCAAATTTGTACACGTAACCCCAGGGCTCTTAATCTAGTTTTATGATTTTGTGTTAAAAATCCATAAAACATCTACAATCATTTGAGTGTCTGAATTAAAGTCATTTATGTGGGAATTAATATAATTCTGTCAACTTCAATGAATTCACATCCACCTTGCAGAAATCCTGAATTTAACTGAAAGTACATAACTGGAACTTGAATCAGGATGCAGAGCATATGGTACACTTTCAGCTGTATTTTGGAAAACTAAATGACTCAGATATTTTCCCCTCTGATTTCGTTCATCACTTGAATGCTTTTTTCTTGGTTTGCTCACAGAAGCAGAATTTATACATCTGTTCAACAGAAGGCTGAGGGTGTTGGCCATTTGACTTTGTCATTCCATTTAGAAACCACAGTCCACTATCCAGTAACTCAAACGAGCTTTCTATTAACTATCCAGATATGTGGCATCTGCTGCCCAAACCGTATCACAAGGCTTTTCACCTGTGTACATCTACCTCTACTCTGCTGCAACAGCTGCTCATGCTGAGATTTGTCTTCTCAATGTTGTTTTATTCCCCACAATAATCTAAGCCAATTAGAAAATCAAAGTTGTATGAAATAGAATACTTTTTTTTTTTTTTTTTTTTTTTTTTTTATGTTTTTTAAGCTGAGCACATACCAAACAGAACACTCCTCGCAGACAGTAGTGGTTGACTGCAATTTAAGACACTATCTTTAGGAACTGAGGCAATAGCTGTGGGAACTCTCTCCAAATGTCACCATGTCCATGATCTGCAGCACCTAGTTGGAAGTTTCTCAGCTGCGAACTTTTTCGCAGTGTACCCTCTATGCCTTGAATCAGACATTTATACTTCCCCATCTTCCAGTGAGTCAATTTCCCAATGTTCCAGGCAGACCGAAAAGCCCGGGCACTTAAAGGAAGGATGGGTGGAAGACTAAAGGATTGAGCTTCATCTACTTTGTCACTAATTGTCTGGTGTAAAGATTGAAGAGCGTTCTGCACCAAAGCTGATTATACTCAATACTGATCGTGACAACTACATAAAAGCTATGAATGCATGTTATAAAGGTGAGTTCCATGAACAGTCAAAACCATGTTATTTGAACTATTGAATTTTTAGAGTTCGAAGGATCACAGATATATAAAGAAATTTGAGACCTTAAAATAATGCTTAATAGCATTCAAAGTACCATGTTTCCCACATCAAAGATCAGAGGATACGTGATCAACACATCCAAGTGGTCGAGCATTTAATACTGCCTCTGTGAGGATTCAGATTCACAATGTGGACAGAAAATATACTGGGAAAAGGAACATGACATCTTCAAAAATAATATTACCAAGCTGCCTGAATGTTTTATTATTTTGCACACACAATGATCAGAAGTGCATAACAAATTTAATTTGTTACCTCATAAAACCAGCTATAAAACTATCACTATGAATTATGCGTATGTAGAAATCACAAACATTATCAAGGATGTGTAATTTTAGGTAGAAGCTTATTTTTAAGATTCTTTTGGCAACATGCAAATGTCTTCCTTGGATAAACATTCATAAAATGGCTAATAAATTAATACAATATAGTAAATGGGGCAGGTGGGCCATTTTCAGAGGCTCAAGCGTGAAAATCAAGAAAGATTTACAACAAAAAGCCATGACAAAGGTATGTATAGAATAACTATTTGGACAAGATTGTTGAAGTGAGATTAACAACCAATCATCAAGAAAAGGTAAGAGGAGGATAACTTTTTATTTCTGAAGATGCCAACAGTATCTAGTGTCACTGGACAAAGGCAGACATTACGAAAGCTGTTTAAAGCCCTTTCTGAACACTCCACTAAAGTGCAACCAGGTGAAACCGCTTACTAATAGACTGTGCTGTTATTTTTTTTCTAAAAATAAATAAAATTAAAAAAAATCACACTTCAAATAACTATTTGAATGCTAAGTGGTCTTCAGCTTTTGTAAGAGGATTTGGCTGAACTGTTGAAATGGCTTGCTGAATTTATGCATCTGTTCACATCCCAAGGCCATCATCTCACAGAGTGCATAACTAAAAATACGGTGTCTCACAGACGGGGAAAAGGGTCTATCTGAACAGATTATCGCTTACGAAGTTGACGCAGAGCACTTGTGCATACTGAGACTCTGAACCTAATCTGGTCTCTAAACCACAGGAGCCATGGTAATTTAGTACTGTCTAGAAAAAGAAGTCCACCCCACGCCATGAAAGTGAGGCTTGTAATCGTCTGGCTCAGTCTTTATAATGTCACCAAGATAAACCCCTGGTTAGTAAGAGTCAGATGCTCACACAGCTGGAATCCTGGTCCACTCCAGCACGTCACCCCCTGTATTAATGACAGGACATGGGCTGAAGCGCTAAACCTCCAGCAATGAAAGCCAGAGCAGCTACAGTGCAAGTCAAATGGCTGAGGATCCCTAACCAGAGCTCCGAGAGGAGCAGTGCAGTTAAGGGTACATGGCCAGAGGATGTATGTAGCCTCCCAGCTTTGGGAGGAAAAAAGTGTAATGAAAATGTAAGTATTTCTTTAGCTCCTTTTAGCAGTCACCTGGCACGTAAACAACATAGACAGGTATTTAGCAGTCGTAACTGACTGAAAAAAAAAAAAAAAAAGCTATTTCTGCAAGCATTCAGATGACTTTGTCACCACTTAATATATTTTAAGTATGACAAAATCTAGTAAAGGGTCAGAAAAAAAATATCCTCCCTATTACAGAGGCACAACAGAAATCACATTACATTTCGTCTCAGTGAGCTTTCAGAGACCCTCATTTTAGTTTTGCTGAAGATCACTCTTATATTTATCTCAAGCACAGACAAATACAAACTATTCTGAAAAAAATGGAAGGGGTGAATGTTAAAGTCTGAAGACACTTCTGTTTTAGGTTTCAAAGAGTTCAGCCCTGAGAGCTTTCACTAATCATATGTAGTAGAGTTGGAAACAGGCAGCCTCTAAAAAAGGCGTCATGGGACAAATGCACTAACTTCCATTCAGAAATCAGGAAGAATTAAATCTTCCACTCATTTTGCCAATAAATTCTCAACTCCTCATTATTTGAGCAAGGAAATGTGTTACAAAGCCAGCCTCACAGTGGTCCTTGTGAGAATGTGATTGTGACAGGAAGGAAAAGACACCTCTAGCACAAGCTCTGATGGATATCAGAAGATCTTATCAGTCACAAACAGAAGAACAACTTTTATTAGCTTTACGATCATGGATGGAAATTTTGCAGTTATCTACATTATCAGTAGATACTCAAAAAACAAGAATCCTTCAAAGTGGTCAGCAGTCTGGTCTCTGCAAGGAGTCAACAATTTCCACCAACAAAGCTCTCAGTTCCTTCCTGCACTATGAACTGTGCATCTCAAAAGTGACCAGACTGGAAAGAGCTTTTGTTCACTCTGTGCGGTGCCCAGCTTTGTGATTTACACAGTTTGCCTGCAACTAATGAACTATTTGCAAAATAACCAACAGTGACATGAACTTACATCAAAAACTAAGTAAGGCAGCTAAGATTGCTAACTGGGGCACCTACTTCTAATGACACCAAAACGCTGATCCAAGTGTCACAGATACAAGAGAGAGAAAGGGATTAACGATTGCAACTAAATCCTGTGCTTGGTCACAGAGAGAAAACAGACTGTGTGACAGCCAAAAGACTGCACTCTTTCTCCAAGGAACCAAAAAACACCTTAAGACAATTGTGGAATTTCCACCTGAAATATAAAGTTGCAGTGTCTTTTTGTCTGGCTTTCATGTGACAAAATCACAGCATCAAAATCAAGCTTGAACATCAGATATTGAGAAGAGGGGGTCTGGCATTTACTTGAACTGTATTCAGGACAATGATAAACAAGCTGTTGTGGTGTCTTCAGTATAAATGTCAAGTAAACAAAAATAAACATCATAAAATTCCAGCAGTTGGGAGCGGTAGATATTCTCCAATGTCCAAAAGAATGTGAGAATGTCGAAAAGAATGAGAATATGAAGTCATTCATACTCCTTATACCAGAATGTGCACTGGGGAAGGAAAAAAAAAAAAAAGCCAGAAAAACAGCTCAATTAAAATCCCAGAAAGCCTAAACAAATGAGAAATGCTTTTGTGTGGCTGAACTAACACTTAGACAAAAGCTGTCCCAGAATAGATGCTCTCCACTAGCTCTTCTCTCAGTCTGAAGATGTTAGGAGATTGCACGCCCACAGGAATCATTCTAGAACTTGAGTCCTGCCTCAGCACTGCCCTTTGTTTTTTAACAGTTGCTCCTTACGCTAAGAACAGTCTAAAACCACTTTGCACCACCCCCTGGTTTCACTGAATTCAGGTATCTACAAAACAACTTTCTGCAATCCTAGGCCCAGTGACATCAGCTTTACATAGCGTAGTTGGTCAGATAGCAACACAATACTGCAGAAAATCACAGTATAACCAACAGCATGAATACAGCTCCTGAGGGAAACTCTGAAGGAGAATTCCAGATTTGGACTATCTGGAGCCCTAACGACCTGTACTTCTCACCTCAAAGTTCGATAGTCTGCTGTGCTCTGCAGAGAGGTAACCTGAAAAGTGGTGGTGGATGTTCATCAGAAGAACCGTGGATTTTCTGTACCAGCATCAAGTAAATCTCATCCTGAAGTCATAAGACTTCAAGTTACTTTACATAAAAATCAATGTCAGGCCTAATTTTTGCATTCCATACCAGTGGTCAACAATATCTGCAAAGCTGCGGCTTTTGTTGTGTGACTTCCTCAGTTTCTGAACCTTGACGACCAAGAATTATGGTTTTCACATACTTGCCACGTCAGGCCTTTGTGATAAGGAAAAAGAACCAATGTTTTGGTCTTTGATTGACATGAAAAAGTTTCAAACCAAAATACACTTTACTTTGAGGAGCTGGTAAAAATGATCTCAGGCCAGCTGATCTCACTGTTAGGAGTTGCATTAACTTATTTGTTATTATTTACACTCCTGCCAGCACTGATCACATTCAACTCCTGGAGACAGTTTGGAACTTTCTCATTTTTAAACATGCCCTCCTTCTATCCCAGACATGAGCTCAGCATTGTTTACTTGTGTTCCTGAAGACACTGGAGCCTATGAGTGTGCTGTCAGAAAGGTGACCAAGTACCCTGGGAAGACAGAAGAATTTTGTTTTCTTCAGGAGATATTTGGATGAGTGCTTTTTATTTGCAGTGTGTCTTGAAGCCTGTTACCAGTGCAAACACAGTCTCACTCATTTACAAAGAGGGTCTAGAAATCTTTGGTGGCAATACTGGATATCACGCTCAGGATTTGTTTTCTTTGTGCACTGGAGTGCAACTGGAAAACAGTATTATGCTTAATTTCTGTATTAGTTTAGTATCCACTCTCACTTCCCTAAAATAACATCCTTTATTTCTAGTCCCTAACTGTCACCCTGGGGAAAAAAAACTCATAGTAAATTATGTTTGGAAAATGTATTTAAGTAGCTGTCAAAAGTGCACAATTTTAAAATAGTAAGAGCAAAGGCAAAGTGCTGTGGCATTTGGCAAGAAAAAAAGTTCACTCCAAAAAAAACTCTTCCTTCGTACGCACAATAATTTCCCCAAATAAATAATGCCATTCTTATTTATGGGATGATACAGATCTCTTCTGAACACTAGCACAAAAATTACAGTTAACTGACGTGAAGCATAATTTAGCTTGCATTCTCTTGATTAAGCACCCATTGGCAACTGCTCCTGAACTATGAGGATTAATAATTAACTTGAGATAGAAATCCTAAATCTAAATGAAAAATACTAAACCTAAAAGCAGCAAAGAGAAGATTTTTTTATAATAAGATATATTCGACTTCCATACCTGGCATCTTTAATTTAGGAACATGGCCCGTGAGGAATGGCAGAGATTTGGCTGGATTACAAAGTTAAATATTTCTATATTCATCAAGCTTGATCACGAGCAGCCCACGGTTGTACCTTGTACCTCTTGTACCTCTTAAGTTTCTGCACAGGGAATCTTAAGCAGCTTCTCAGTTGTATGTACACCTCTCCCACAGATTCAGCTCACCTCACATTCCACTAAGCCTATTTTCCTTCCTAAGTTTTCCAAACAATCACTCCCTCATCTCCTGGAGATGCAATCAGGAACAGGGCTTGAAACTGGAACAGAATAACACCTGATGAAGTAAGAAGCTTGGCAAGCAGGCCTGTAGTTTAACACGCACCTTTCTCTTGGAACTACAGCTGGCTTTTTATTAGCAATACAGATAGCACAATTCACTCACAGAGTACAGACCAGTGAGAGACAAACACCCACATAAATATACACTGAGAGAAAATAATTAAGACAAAGCAGTCACTCTGTTAAGCTGAAGCTCCCTGAAAAACATCTTTTAATTAGGGAACTCTTATTCATCCTTCCTGAGTGCAATTACTACTTGACACATTGTTTCCCTAAACTTCAATTAACTTCCCCACCCACATGCCTGCCCCAACACAGTTGAACTAGAACAAGAAGCCCGAAAACATGTATGCTGCAACACTGCCTAGCCAGATGTTCCCATTTTAAGGTTTTACTCAACAGACAGAACTTAAAGTTTCCTAAACATATTTTCTCCATGTACTCCCTGTAAACTCCCCCCAAAATTCAGATCTAAGCAAATCACACACAAAGAGACAAATACTATCTGCCAGCATGCCCTGACCTAGCTCCAAGAACCCAACTCTCACCCCTGTGAGCACACCATCTTTCTCTCTTTTATGAAGGTTGAAGTTTAACTACATTCAGATGTACCTGTTTCATCTCAGGAGGTACAGCTGACATTCTCAACTCTCCCAAACCCCCCACTGCTGTGCTGCACAGCAGGATTACTTCTACAGTCACAACCAGGACAGCACAGCTGAGAAAACTTCCCTTAATGGAATGAACTGGCCTAGACTCCCACCCCATTTCTTCTTCGTAGGAGCCATTAAGCAGCGAATTACCATGAAAAGTTACTGGCGTAGGGCAGGGTAGACTACATCAAGGTATCGTCATTCTACATCTGCTGCTTTATCTGCATGGCAATGTCTAGCTGCAGCCTACGTTTCTACAAAAGCAGTTCCAGAAGTACACTGTTTTCTTTGCTAAGAACATCAAATGTAACAAATGCTTATGTGGACATGGCAGAGAATGAGAGTGGCATGTATAATCAAGTTATATCAAATTCAAGTATTGCCATATTTTATTTATTAAAGCTTCAACTTATTGATACCATTACAGCAGTCTGTATTATGCACACAGCAAAAAGCAAGGCACATGTGTTACCCATCTCCTGTGTGAGACAGTCCTGAAAGGCTTGGTGGTATTCAAACATATGCCAGTAGAACCTTACTAGGAGAAAGAATGGAAACATTCCCAAGTCAGCCCTTTCTTTTTTTTACATTTCTTAATGTTCCACCCATATGATGAACAACTCTATTGTATTTAGTAGTAACAAGAGAGGGGTTTGAAAACTATTCTCTTCTTCTGGTGGAGATTACAATACAGAAAACACAGGTTACGTACTTATTTTAAAGTACATAAAACAGGAGAGCAGTTCCCAGGATTTCTTTCACCTTACTGAAAGGCAGTAATATATACGTATATATATATATATGTATATGTATAAATCACTAAAGCTCCATTTCATTAGTCCATCAGTGGACTTCATATAAATAAGGGCTAATTCCTCGGTTTGTATTAGTTGACTTAAGACTCAGCTTTTATGTCTTGGACTCGGGAATTGCATGGTGCACGTCCCACCCCAAACCACTCTTCCTGCTTTAAAATGTATTAAAATTTTATTCTGAGATTAAGTTCTTGCATTTTGAATCCATCTATCCCAGACAAGCTTTGAAGATATGCCTTTGATGGTCTTGGGGCTGTTTCTCAGTCTTCATTCTTCTAATGCTGAATGACTCACACTTCACCACATGAGGATGTCCTTTAACATTCATGTTGTTGTGGCAGCACTCCACATTTCAGAGCATCCATTTCATCACAGGCATTACTCTGTTTCAAATAACTTCCATTTCAATCCAGTCAATGATATTTCACTATTCTATTATATGTGGTCATCTCACATTTAGTCAAAATACACCATTTCAGCAGGTCACATAGGAAATGACATAAACTAAACAAAAATTCCTAGTAACAACAGCAACTGATTGATAAGGAACCAGTATGTTCACAGGGCCCTATTTAAACCCATTTTCCAGTGCATTAAGGCAGGGAAGAATTTATAAGACAGACCAGATTTTTCCAAAAGCACATCAATTATTTATGAGTTTGAGTTCCAATTGAAAGTAGGTGGGAACTGTGATACAAATGGCTCCAGCTCTAGAAAATACAAATGCTCACTGAATATACCATCAGGTAACCACAGAAAATTCTTCAGAAGACACAAGATCCAGAAATGTTAAGTTCTTCTGGGAAAGAAATAATTCCAGTAGGTTATACTGCATCGTCTTAAATGGTACCCAGAAAAAATAGTGGAATCATACGTTACGTTAGAAGCATAGTACTTCAGACCTTCTTGCATTCTTTCTTTTTACAGTAAAAAAGCAGCTAGCCCAAGTGAGAGTATCTTAGAAAAATGCAGCAACATTGCTCGCATGCAGAGATACAATCAAAGACAGGTTTTCAGATGGACATCATGCTAATGTGAAGGAAATCCACTGAAACTCACTGTAACCAGTATTTTCAAACTTTGAAATTTTGTTTTCAGTACTTCTGTGCAATCAGCTTTTGGTGACTTCAAGGACACCTCTGCCCATCTACCACTTATTTGAATGTTAACTCGGCTTCCTGTGTCCTGAATTTATTATACAGAGCACTTGAAGAATTTCACAAGGGGTAGAACGGAGAAAGGCTTCTTCTGTCAAGAATAAAATATTAGCATTTCAGAACAAAGGATAACAATGACTGTGTTTCCAAAAGTATGCAAGCTTCCATTTACTTCAATCTTGTATCTTATTTTGGCCATCATTAGAGAAGAGTATTAGAATTTAAAAAGGATATGTACCAGGAGCTCCTTTTACCACAGTATTTTTTAAGTTATTATTGATAGATCATCTAATTGGCCCCAGGGAAGTCATGATTTCACAGCAGGGTATTAATGCACTTTTCCATTAAATCAGAAACACACAAACAAAGCAGGTCACAGCTTAATAAAATGAACAGTACAATTACATTTGTAACACAAGCGTAAACTTTGACTGAAATTTTCTATATGTATTTTTTCAGCTGCAATAAATGCAGTAAACATTTTCATTAATTTTATTTTAGCAAAACTTAGTCATAGAAAGCCAGTGGTGTCATCTCCTCAGGCATTTTCTTATTTAATCAGGATGTTCTTATACCAGCAACTGAACTCTTTAAGTTTAGCAAATGGTCCAGGGAGGTAAACTTAAAACTTCAGAGCTTCCAAAAGAACTTCAGAACTTTTAAAATTTCAAACGTTTAAAGTCTTTTGAGTCAGCTGCAATTGTGTGGGAGAAACATAGCTCAAAAAGGAACAACACTGAATTGCATCTGTTCCTGAGCCTTACCAACATCAGAGAAACCCCTCTTCTTATTGTTTTCAAAGCTTTCTGTGCATCTCAGCTCAAACAAATGAATTTTATGTGCATTTTTATTTTATTAGAACCTCATACAGAATACTAACTATTATTATTATGCTGGAAAACCATAAAAAAAAAACATATTGTGCTCCTCCACAATAAGATGAGAAGAAATTTTGAAACAAAATATCACTTGTTTATACCTTTAAAATAACTAACACTGGAAACACAGAATTCATCTTAACAAATCTATGAATAGCTTAAATGGATAACAGCTAATTCAAATTTCTAATCTCCTACAACGCTGCAAGCAGAAAAAGCTAATTTTTAAATCTCAAACCAATTTGGACTGTTCTCTCTAATTGCTATTAAATCGTATGAAAGATTAAACTTTTGTTTTAATCATAAAACGTCTTAGCATTTTTATCCTTTGATCTCCACATAACTGAAACATCATGACCTCTACCTCAGCAGTGGTTTTGTTATAACTGTCATAGGCTTCATTCTCTCAAGCCTTAAATAGGCTGGCAATAGGAAAGCTGTAGCCAATACCACCACTGTCACAGATTGTTTCAGTGTTTATGTGAACTCTAGCAAGTTTTCTCCAGTGAGTAGGAGGCTCATCATGGGCAAAATAAATAAATAAAAACTGACCATGTTAGTATACATTTAGGTCTTGTCTTACACACAGTTCTACATAGTTGATCTTATAAAACATATAGCACTGATCCATTTATCATTCCAGCAGAATCAACCATCTTTAACACTTCATCAGCTTATTAAGAAACCAATATCCACATCAGACAATGTTTAAAAAGAATAAAATAAAATCTTAAGAGAAAAGGTAAATAGCTTTTCTTTGCCACCACCGTCCCATACCAACTAGGATGATCATCCAGGATATCTACAGTTAAGCTATCCAAGACACAGCAGGGTGTTCCAAAGGTGTCTCACAGAATGTGATAGATAAAAGCTGGGAAAACAGGACTATTTACAAACATGCATATGAATTTTATTTTGGCTCAGCCATCTCTATTGGACCAGATTATTATTTACTTAAGAGAAGCAAATACTGATCTGTAACCAAAAATTAATAATGAGGGCACCAGCATACATGAGGACAAATAAATTTTGTCTCAGGTGAAAACAGATTTTTTATAAGATTTTCTAAATCTTCACAAATCATGTGAAGCAAGAGAGGACTTCCACCCACCCACAGCAGGTAAGTACTCTTATGGCCCTTAACACCAGTTTGCTCTTGTTAGTTTTCTCCATCTATAAGACCTCTGCTTGACAAAGGCACATACACCATGTACCATCATTATCACCACCAGGGAAGAAACGGAGACAGTTAAATTATATTTCTCCATGTCTGCACCATAAGACTGTGGCAGCCCCCAGAATAATACAAAAGCATCTGCACAAGTGTGTGCGTGCGTCTACCAGCTTGGAGCAATTCCAGTCACCAAACTCATGCGGTACACTGCGGCAGAACTGAACTGGGAACTTTCCCTGAACTCCTTCACCCCAGCTCCAAATCACAGCGCAGCTACTGCAGCCTTCTCGCGGCGTGGTGCTGAAAGGCATGCTTCCTTCATCAGTTCGCTGCTTCCTCTTGCTCACGTGTACCCGGCCTCCTTCACCATCACGTACAGCACTTCGTATGTGCTATTTGCTCTTTCTTTTTGGATAGGAAGGGAATATATTTAGCTGGTCAAGAAACCAGAAGTCTTTTTTAATTTTAACATGGCATTCCCTGGGGGGCTATCCCACTGAATGAGAGAGAATAATAACACACTTCTGGAATGGGCTTGGTGCTTCAGCCAGATTCTCCATTCTCACTTCCGCCTGAGTCACTCTCTGATCCCCCAGGCTTCCACGCAGCTGGGTGTCAGATTATTTTGGCTGGGAGTTGTACTTGCACAGTTGGTACCACCTGCTGTAAATTCTTCAGTCCTTGTTATCTCTGCAGCAGCTCTTGGCCTTTCAAAAGCTAATTCTGTGAAGAAAGAGGGAAGGACAGTTTGTGCTTGATGTTTAAACAGCAATTTTGTTTTCAGAAACTCTTCAGATTAATAGTTTTGATTATATTTTAAGAACTCACAGCATGACACAATGAACTATCAACTCCTGTTGCTGCTATCAGTTAAAGAAAGCCAAACTCCATGCTGTTAGGTTGGATGATCGGTGGTACAAACCTAATGTAGTGCCAAAGACTGCAGTGGAACTGCTTTACCTGCAGGTAACAAAGCTACTCTGAAGTTGTGTAAATAAGAGAATAAAAGTTCATTGTAGCTCTGTATATAAAGAGCAAGCTGTTAGGCACAAGGCAGGCTGTAGTACATTTCTGTTATCCCACCACTCAGAACAGTCAGCATTTTTTAGAAACACGTTTTTAGCACTGAGGATGCCATCAGTCAAGTAATTAGGGAGGTAACAGAGATAGCAGTCAGAGTAGTTACAGGAACAGCTGAATTTATATTCCTTAACAAGACATACTCAAGCTCACTGTAACTGCCGGACTTGAGTATTACACAGGACTGAACAAATTAAGTATCTATGAGTGCATTCAGATTGCTGCAGTCAGGAGATAAGGGTATGAACCCAAACTACTTTGAGAGATAAAGGTATATTTTACAGTTAAGAGAAAATCTGAATTCAAGCAAACCAAATTTCACAAGTCAAACCCACTGCTAACCCAAAAGTAGATCCGAACAGCTCAAATTTAAAGAAAGTTATGCACTCACTCGGCTGTACAGTGGACCCAATTTAATACTGTGTGGTATTTACAGGGTAATCATTGAATGAAGAAGAAACTCATTATGCTTTGGGCATCTTTAACCTGGTAAAAGAAACAGCAGCATTATGCTACTGTGAGAAAACTGACCATTTGTTCCCTGCCTTTCCATTCCCCTACCTCCACCTTGTCCAAAGTTTAACCAGAAGCACTGAGAGGTGGAGAAGGGGAGGAAGGTATTTTTGGTTATATGTAGTTTGCCCTTTCTTTGTGGAAAGTAAGCAACAACAAAAAAGTTAGTATCTATCCTAAGAGTCCAAGTAGCTACGAGTAAGAATAAACTTCATAATTACATCACCTGGCATTTAACTGATACCATTTCATCTCCTCAGAAGACAGAGATGTAGCGCATCAGAATCTTGTAAATGGCAAACAGGTTGGATTAAGGAAAGCAAACATTTTATGATTTTTGTTTAAATACAATTATGTATTCTAGGATCAGAAAGTAGTGCTAGTCATATATACCTACAGTATGAGGCACATATAATGCCTGGTTAATATGTATTTTAACATTCATGTATCATTAAATATGCAAATAAGGTCTCAGAGAAAACACATCATACGATTTAAACTAGTCATGTGTTACCACAATAGATTTTTTTTTCCAAAATGTATCTCTGCATTAAAATTATAAAATCCTTGACATTTTTCCTTCCTCTCTGAAAAACAGGCATTTTTCTACTCCTTATCTCTCAGTCTTGTGTGTATTTAGAGACACCCTAGTTCAAAATCTTTCCCTGCCTAAATAGGTGGTGCCTTTAAAACTTCTTAAGGAATTTAATAGGTCTGGAAACTCTTAGTAGGCTACTAAATCCGTTTGTAAATCCTAGTAAATTCTCAAACTGCCCATTCTCACAGGGATACATGGCCTAATTACAAATCCATTAAACACTGAGTTCAAGGGTTTGCTTTAACCCTGAAATTATTTGATCTGCATAACACTAATAGCTTCAGTGAAACAGAGCATTTAAAAAAAAAAAAAAAAAGACATCCAACAGGAAAATAAAGTGAAAAGAGAGTCAGAGAGTACGGTAACTAAACATATGAGAGAAGTAAATGGAAATTGAAAAACACTGTGCAGTAAGGAAACAAACACTTTCAGATACAGGGGAAGACTTTCAGCTAAATAAATAAATAAGTAAATAAAAGAATATCACTTGCATTGTGTAAGCGTTTTTTAGCCAAGTGTAAGTAAACCAAAGGAAAATATTAAGCTGTTGATGCCATGCCACCCCTCTACACAACAATACAGGACCAGTTCTTTGTCTCTGCACTCGTGTTTCCCAGAGGTAGGGTGCTTCATCAGCGGCCAGACCCAGCCTCTGTAAGTGACCAGCTATCACTGCAAAACTCCACCAGAGGCACGATGATGCCTTTTAAGCTGAATGTAGGGCAGGTATTTGCTTTCATGATAGGTGCTGTGTTTTATGCATGCTCAGACATATGCTACTGCACTTATGCAGCTAAATACCACACATAAGCACCTAACTAAAGGGCAAGATTTTTCAGGGCTGAATGATATCCTATGACTTTACCTCACAGTTACAGTTATTAGAAGCTTTGCCACAGGCTTCAGTGAAGGCAGGATGAGTCCTCACTGAAACAATCAATAGAGATTTATTTGCCCACTTTCAGACTCATGCATACCAAAGTTTTGCTCCTCCTTACTTCAAGGCACTTCACAAAAGCCACTGTATACCATACAGAAATAGAAAAACTAATCTTATCTGATGTGACCCAAGAAGGATGGTTTGGAGCAGGACAAATCTCACTGTGCTCTGACAGTCCAGAGTCAGGGTGTTGTGTTTTTCCTCCCATTTTCTATACAATGTTTGTGTTATGCAAGCCTTGTACTTTGCCATTCATGATTAAGAAAAGACCAAAAAGAGACATTTAAGTAATGGACTTTGTTCAAATTATCTCATTGTCCAGAGACGTGCAGCCAGCTAATCTGTGACACTGAAACAGAACTTATTTTTCTTGCAGACTATTTGCTTATGTCATTCAGATGGGGAAAAGAAACTTTAACCTAGTATGCAAACAGCAAGAAAGAACAGAAAACTGACTACTAATTTCCTGCTATGCCAGGCAAGGTGAGGTTACTTACTGTTGTGATGGATTGTTTTCCAGTGACTTAGACAATATTTATGAATATTTTTAATCTCTCATCCTAAATTTAGACATTTCTTTCCTCTCATTTTAAATACCTTCCAGCCTTAATAATCCTCTTGATTATAACTGTACTCAACACTCTGAGCAAACATAGCCTTCAGTGTTTAGTATGTTTATTAGGTTTGCAGTATGTCAACGGCTCATCTTTTTAACATAATATGACAATGAGAAGAATCACACCCTTTGGCGTGGTGCAACCTGATTAGTGGCTGTACCAGTCTGACATTTTTCCACCCTACTGAGAAAACACATACTCCAGGATCTGTTCTTCAAAGAGTTCATCTCTCCTGATAAAAGGCTGCTTGTCTATATACAGTCAAATGTGGTCAACACACGATACGGATGTGCAGTACTTCAGCAGAATGCCATCCTATACATAACACCCATGAGCTTGCCAGGATGCTATATTCAAGCATCCACATTAACAAGGCTCATTTAAGACTTTACGCAGTATCACTCAAAATTTCTAGTGCTAAATGCAAGGCCAATTATTGCCCTTCAGACCGCTTCAGACCACTCAGAATCTGTTCTGTTCCTGGATATTATGAAAAAAGTAGTCTGTCTTTCCCAAATACCACACATAAGTTTTCTTCACCTGTCAGTGCTTTTACACCTTGGTTCTGAATCAGGACAGTTCCAGGCAGCACCGAGCCAGCACTCGGGTAAGATATTCTAAAAGTACCGTTATCACAACGAGGACAGTTCAGCAGGCACATACCCTTACAAAATTCACCAGAGCTTGGAGAACACACTTGATTTGAAACTTGGAGGAATCCAAAACAGCCCTCTGTTTTCTTTTTCAATAGAAGTACTTATTTGCACAAATCTGTTCCAACTCACGTACCCTCTGTCACCAGGATAGGACCTTTTGTAAACTCACTCCGTGCCTTCCAGTCTGAAGCCTGAGTAAGGCTGGTCAAATAACACTTCTAGATGACCAAGACATATGTGGACTACAGAAAAGATCAAAACAAACAAACAAACAAATAACAACAAAACTAACAAACAGCCACACACCGCCAAGACCTGTGTTCGTATATTTTGTGGGTTGAACTTTAATTATCTTGTACAGACTCACTAGGCATTTCAATTCTGCTTCAAACAGTCCAATATATTATTAGCCTTCATCTCATTATTCAGTAGAATCTAGCTTCTGTTGTGGTTTAGCCCGGCTGGCAGCCAAACACCACACAGCCGTTCGCTCACCCTCCCCCCTCCCTCTCCGGGATGGGGGAGAGAAACGGGACAGTGAAGTCTGTGAGTTGAGATAAAGACAGTTTATTAAGACAGGGAAAATAATAACAATAATAATAATAATAATAATAATAGTATTAATAGTAATAATGTGTACAAAATAAGTGATGCACAATGCAATTGCTCACCACCCGTTGACTGATGCCAGCCTATCCCCGAGCAGCCGGCCCCCCCTCCACCCCAGCTAGCCACCCCTATATATTGTTCAGCATGACATCAGATGGTATGGAATACCCCTTTGGCCAGTTTGGGTCAGCTGTCCTGGGTCTGTCCCCTCCCAGCTCCTGCTGCATCCCCAGCCTGCTCGCTAGCAGGACAGAGCGAGAAGCTGAAAAGTCCTTGGCTTGGTGTAAGCACTGCTCTACAACAATTAAAACATCAGCGTGTTATCAGCGCTCTTCTCATTCTAATCCAAAACATAGCACCCTGTCAGCTACTAGGAGGAAAATTAACTCTGTCCTACCTGAAACCAGGACAGCTTCTATCATTTAGCCTGGAGAAATACAAAGCATACATACGCTTTTCAAGTTTTTAACTCAAAATATTAGCCACCATCGTGGTCTGCACGTATCTCCCTGTCCGTGACTTGCTCTCTGTCCAGTGCCTGCTACTGCTGTTGGCATCTCCTGCAGGAGCACACCCTCGGCACGCCGCCGCCCGACCCACACAGGCCCCATCTCTTGGTGCCTGCCTCCACTTCCCTGCCCCGGGGCTCCTGGCAAGATCCAGCTCTGCGAGAAAGGCAGACAGGAAATTACCAGCCCTGAGGCCTGAGAATAATAAAGATGATGTAAATTCTAACAAAACAAAAATCCAAGTTTAAGCTTTTGAGGTGATGCAAGCAGCTAACTTCTCCAAAACACAAGTGTTTATGTTTAAACATGAAATACCTCCTCACGAACAAACACAAATAGGCAAGTAGGGTGGGCTGTTGTTTTCCTATCGGCAATGACGCTGTGCTGATTTCTCACCAGGACTGACTCCCAAGGCACGTTCCCTGCAGCCCCACAACCCCGCCACATTTAAGCGCACCCGAGGCAGAGCCACCCCGCTGAGGGGTGACCTGAAGGGCCCTGCTCCTGTACCGTGGTGCATCCGGAGCCCTCCTCCGACAGGGGAGAACAGCCACAGGAGTCACTTAGCTTTGCTGCACTGGGCACCTTGGCCTCGGTCACCTCAGCCTCTGTCTCAGCCTCCGCCTCAGCCTCCGCCTCGTCGGCCTTCCAGAAGGTTCGGGGTGCAGCACGGCATGAGGTGCGAGCTGCCCATGCCTTGGCAGAGGCAGCGCTGCCTCCTCCTCAGCGCCGCCTCCTCCTCAGCGCCACGCAGCCGCTGCCCTTTCCTTGCTGCTGAGCACAGCTTGCAGCAACCGGAGCAGTCACGCAGCTCGCCGGCAGCCAGGCCGTGCTGGCGGCTCCCTGGGGTAAGCACAGCCGAAGCGCACTGCGAGGGAGATGCTGGGCTGAGCCCGGAGCATCGCTGGCGTGGCTGGCGCTGCATCTGGGGGGCTGCCGCGCTTGGAAGCCCAAGCACTGGCAACTACTTGGAAACATCATGTGTATTGGCAGCGTACACGTTGTACATCCGTGGTAGTCTCTGCTCCAGTAGCTGCTGGACTGAAGGCCTCTCTGTGCTTGTACGCTTTTTGCAAAGCTGTGGTTTTGAAGTGAACCGGAAAAGCCCAAGTGTGACTGAGCTTTGCAAAGTCATACTTGAACTGTGCAGGAAACATGGCAATTAACTCATCCAAATCCTGTCTCTTACCTCTTGCTTCTGTGCATACATTATTAATAACTTTTATGTGTTAGCAAATATCACATACAGTCTTACCTCACTTTATTTTTTACCCACTTCTTCCACAAAAAACACGCACTATTTTCCAGTACCACAACTATGATCGCCAGTGTGGCGGGATCCTAGCACCCCCAAAAGCCTATTAGACTGTATTAATTGAAGCATTGTGTGTGGCTTTTAGGCAGGCTCAAAAATAGCAAAAAAAAAGCACTGCTTTTTGGACAAACATTTTTTCAGGCTTGCGAACACCTGCAAATCAGTTACGGTACAAAGACTGTCAGCTACAAAGACAAAGCTTTGTAATACAATACAATTAGACCTGAATAATTTAGGCACTGAAGCATATATGTGAGGCCTAGGCTGTTTACTTTCCTAAATGAAAAATCACCCAGACTTGGATTCATTATAAATGTACCCAAAGAACCCTGCCTATATTCCCAGTGTGTTAGACTTTGGCATCTACATTCTCCCACAGCCCCACCACGTTCACCGTGCCCCAGACCAGGGACAGAAGGCAGGAGATTTTCCATTTTCTTTTGCTGCCTACAACATCGGACTTGACAGGGAGAAGAATGTAACAGGATTAGGACGGGCCGTCACAGTCACATAGGCAGCATTAAAGTTGGCAGCTGTCTGCTTCTTGAACGTTGACTTTGTTACTTTGGGAAAGTGAGCTTTCCCAAAAGGAAATACAACGAGTATCATCAACTCTGTTTCACAGTAATGTAAATGAGTCCTAATTTCCTAAGTGTCATCCAGAGGTCATATTGAGAATAAGGTCTTACTGCTGTCAGTTATTGTGACGCAGTTTGTTTTGCTCAAGGCCGGACAGTGCATTTTGTGTGTTCCGAACTACCCGCGGGCACAGTTTTTGGAGAAGCTTTCTTCTCTAGCAAATGATTTTTAGGAGGTAGTAGTACCACTATGTTATCTTAAGTTAGTATAGACCAGAAACCTTTATTTTTCAAAGACGCTGATTTAATGACACTGTGTTGATTCATTAACTGTTTTTTTTTTTCATTTTCTGAATCTAAATCATCCACTGAGTATTATTTAGTTCTTTAAATTTACCACGTATTTGTTTCAATTTGGTGGTTGTCCATCAGAAGTACAGAGAACTGTCGGCAGTAGCACCAGACTCCATTAAACTTATCCCTGAAGGACGGACCTGCACATTCTTAATCCTGCTGTCTTTCTCACCGAAAGCAGGAAGATTACTTAAGCATAAGATAACTCAGAAGGGTCATAAGGACAAACCATTTATTATCATCTCTAAGTGTGAGGGTTTCATTATGTTTTCAATTTTGGGGTGAGCTTTCTGTTGTAGGTTGGGGGGGTGTTTTTATTTTTTTTTCTCATCTTTGTGAAATTATAATACCAGAAAGATGACAAAGCTGAATAAGAAGAACGAAAATACTTAGAATTTGACAGTAATTAATGCAAGCTGTGATGTGCTCTTTGGTTCATCTTGGCATGAGGGTGTACCTTATCAATGCACAGAGTATTTCCATTAATAGAATGAGGCTGTACATCTTCTCTTATCTCTAAACTCAGAGGGCATACAAAATAATCACATACACTCCTGATCTCAGCTAGGAATTTGTAGAAGCTGCTCACAGGCAGAGCCTGAAGGTCACTGCAAGAAGGAGCTTAGTGTGTACACCACCTACTGAAAGCGCGCGAGGCAGCTGAGGCGCACCTCGGTGGGTGGCAGGAGGACAGTCCCGCGAGCCAAGGAGCACACGCGTTCGCAGGGAGCTGTCAACAGCGGGCAGCTGAAAGGCCAGCCTGCAGCAGGAGCAGTGTGGCTATGCTGACCGAGGGATTTTCCAGCTCTGTCGTAGGCTTACAACATAGTCTGCGAGTACAAGCTTCCTCTTTCTCTGGTTGTCCATGGGAGCACAGATAATGGGTTTTAGACAGGATACTACACTATTTACTTGGTGGGAGTTTTCCCTAAAGGAGGCCCACACAGGAATTACAGTACTTGAATCACAGGTCACACCTCCTTTAGCCTTCAGACATACTGATGTCTGACTGCTTTTCCAAGCACGAGGTTCTCCAAGAGTGGAAACTCTCACACTGTATGTCAGGCATGTCAGTTCTCTTTGGACTATTAAAAGATTTCCATCTGAGTGTCTCCCTTTTCTCTCCCTTTGTGGTGAATAAGGCAGGTTTTTGGTTTACCTAAAAATTCTGAAAGAAGTCCTTTTGTTGCCATTTTAGTTGTCTGTCCACACACAGTACCCTCCGCTTGTCCAGCTTTGCCGTAATTAGGGCCGTACAATAGTCTTAATGACTCATCTGTCCTTGCATTGGTTGGTGAGATTTTGCACTGCTTGTGTCGGGGTGACTTGAAGGCAGCAGGTAATGTCAGGACTGACCTGCAGGAGCAGATGGCTTCTTCCAGTAACTGGAGTGGGACTCTGCAAGAATTAATGCAGGAAAGGCTGCAGGTGAGATGCTTACATTAATTTGAACACTGATTCTGGAAATGATAGAACCAGCATTTTTCCCACTCTTAACTGTAAGAAAATGCAATGTTTCTGTTCTCTAGACTTTTTTTCTTGCCTACTTTGGGTACTTACTACTGCCTTTTCTGTTCAGGGACTAAACCCTTTTTTGTTCTTGTTCCTTCTTCATATGCTCATTTTGCAAAAGTGCTTCATTTTTACCTGTTCTGCTCTGCTGATACCTGGTTGCCCTCCCCTCTTCATTGCATGTGCTCCGTGGATCACTCTCTGTGCAGTTCCGGCACGAAGTCACTTCTCAGTTTCCACTTTTCTAAGAGCAGGGGAAGGTTGCTTCTCGCAAGCAGTGGATGTTGCAGCGTGTGTAGTTGGTGATAAAAGATTACAGAAATTTCAGCTGCCGTTCGTGCCTTAGAGGCAATATAGGTGCCTTTAGTAAGGCAGCAAAAGGGAGCAGGGTATCTGGCTCAAGAGAGAGGAGTGGCAGCAGCTCATACTGCTGCTTCTGGCGTTTGCCTATTCATCAGTAAAAATGAAACTATTCACACGAAACTTAGTAAGAAGGAAACGGGTATCTTTTGATATTGGCTGCCTGATAAATCCGACGGTAGCTCAGAGCTGCCTCTCCGGGCACGAAGTTGCAGCTGCCTCTCTCGTGAGCAGAAATCCTTGGGTGAGCGAGGACCTCAGAGCCTGCGGAGGGTACGTGCCTGCTTCAACTTGGCAGAGGCACCGAGCGCGCATGGAAGCGAGCCCCGCGGCCGCGCAGCCGCTCGCCCTGCCCTCCCTCCGGCAGCGGCCGGAGCCGGCAGCGGGGCGCCGCGGGGGCTCCCCCGGGCCGCCGATGGGGCAGCCCCGGCCCGGGCCGCGTGGGTCGCGCCGCCCGCCCGCGGCCGCATCCTTCCCCCCGCGCCTCCGCCGCAGCGCCCGGGGGAGGCTCGGGGAGGTGAAGAGCGCGGCTCGGTGCTGCCGGGGCGGGGGGGCGCCTGCTCGCTTGTTTCCTGCCCCACCGCGTGCTTCTGAGCGCGAAGAGGAAGGAGCCGCCAGGTCACCCGCACAACCGCTCGGCCGCCGGCCGCCACACCGCGGCTCCCCCGCTCCGAGGCGGCGGGCAGCGGGGAGCGCCCCCGGGCTTTGATGTCCCGGCGATGCCGGCGCCCCGCGTCCCCGCCGCTGCCCGCGGGCGAGCCGGGCGCTGAGCCCCGACGGCCTGAGCCTGCCTTCAGCCGGACCGCCGCTGCCCGCCGCTGCCCCGCCGCCGCCCGCGGGTCCGGGGCGCCCCTCGCCGCCGCCGCCGCCCGGGGATGCCCGTGGCGGCCCCGCGGCCGGACCCCTCCGAGCGGCGCCCGGTGAGTGCGGGGACGCGGGGCGGGACGGGGCGGGCGGAGCGGGCGCCCCGCGGGGGGCTCGGACCGGCCCCGCGGCAGCACGGAGCCCCCCGGCGGGGCTCGGGGCTCGCCTCCCCGGCCGGCGGCAGCCCCGGGGCCGCGGTACCGACCTGGCGGCCCCTCCCCGCCCGCGGCCCCTCCCGCCGGGCCCGGGGCGCCCCCCGGCGGCCGCCGTGCCCCCGTCCCCTGCGGCACGGCGCCCCGAGGGCCGCCCGCCGCCCCTTGGAGCCCGGGGGGCACGAAGGGGCCGGGTGGTTTGGGGATGCTCTAGAGACTGCCCTGAGAGCCAGGTGTGCCACCGGTCAGCTTCAAGCGTGCGCGTCCCCAGAGGAAAAGGTGGCTAATTAATCCCCCGTGCCACCTGGCTCCACCAGGGTCGGACAAAGTAATTTCGGCTGTCTGTTGTATCCAGGCTTTAGTTGGTAGAGGGAATCACAGGAGCACTAAGAAATGTAAGAAAACCGTCATACCTAAGCTTGTATCTGCTTAAATTATTCTTACACTTTTGCTGCGCTTGCAATTAGCGCAGAAAGAAGCTTTTGCCTGGTGGTCGTTGATGCAGACGGGATAAGTTCTCTAAATAACCAGAGGTAAAGATTAGTCAGTGGGATGCCTTTAAACATGAGGAACACTCCTGCAGGAACAGAAAGATTAGCTCACTTGGAAAAACTTAGCTGACTGCAAGGAATATATTAGCACATGAAAGGTACAGGAGTTCTTGCTGCCCTAATAAACTGCGTTTTCAGTGCTTTAAAGACACTTTCAGAGGCAGAAGGCAAACATCATTTCTTACATTAGGCTCCAAGTATTCAGAGGATTCTGGGCACTGGTCAGCACTCAGTCCATAGAAATAACATTTTCTGCTGCTTTATATGATCAAAGAGAGAAGGGTATCGTGGTTAACTTGTCTTTACATTACTTACAAATTTCTAGCTCACAGTTAATGCAGGGCAAGTTTCTGTACATAGCTCTCACTTGTGCATGGTTCTGTGCGATTTCAATCCTGCGTCTGAGAAACCACTTGCTGATTTGGCCAAAAGGCTACTCTTCAGAGAAAAATAGCGGCCCATGAGGAAAGTGCAAGTGGCTGAAATGGTACCTGTAGATGTGCAAAGGCAGAGGCTGGGCAGACCTTGCGGGACACCAGCCTCCAGAGCTACAGAAGACGCCTGATCCTGGCACTGCTGGTCACTTCCCACATCTTGATGGCACCAGGCAGTAGTGACAGAGGTGGAGATGAGACACTCAAATGAAATGTTTTCTCGTTCATTTAGATAAACAGTGTTAGTGTGATAGTGTCCAAGGATCCACTGAACCAGCTATTGCATAAACACATGGAACACAAAGTCTCTGTTTACTTAGGTCCATGATACTGAATTATTTAATATTTTTGTTTTATTCATAAGCATACACACTTTAGTGACATGTTTTTGCAGAGGAGGAGCTAGCTTGTGAGGTGGGCATGAAAAGGGAGGAAGAGATAATTGAAACTGAGGAACAGAAATCAGAAACAGAAGGCGCTGAGAAGAAAAGACTGGATATCTGAAAGATTGTAGCAGCTTGAAGAGACAAAGATGAATCCAAGCCAGCAATACACAACTTGAAACAGCTTCAAATAAATGAAGTACAAGTCTTGGGCTTGAATGGATGTAGAAGCTGAGGGGGGTTCCCTTACTGCTGTTACCCCTGCTTACAAAGAGTGGGGGGAAAAGGGTGTGAAGAATACAAGAAGATCTCCAGGAAATGCTGCAAATAGAAGCTGTCAAGTTTTCATCGTGAGTTACTGAGGACAACTGCATTGCTGTACGTATAGGAATATGAATCTCTGCCAGCAAAGAAAATGACCTGGCCCTAAGCAAATGGGAGTATACGAAGAGAGAGAGCAAAGAATTATACAACAGCAGTGCTGCAAAAGGTAGCCAGGTGATCTTAAAGAGCAACAGAAGTACAATCTTAAAATCTACGACTGCATACACATTCCACGAGTGAGGATGAGTCTAGTCGCACTCCCACCGGTTTTGCATGTACGTACCGCAGTTACTTCTAATTTACAGTGTTCTAACCTCAAACGAGAGGACTTGGTTGCACTTCTTTAAAGATCACTGTAAAGAGTCATTATCTTCAGTGTGAGTGTGGCAAGCTCCCAGCAGAGCCTGAGTGTTTATTTTTTTAATTTTTTGCTATTTCCAGTGACAGCTGTAAAGCTGTAGTCAAGAATTGCTTACACTATATTTTAAAAGATGACAGCGAAGCACAATGGCATATTTTGACCTTTGGCAGCAGATAAGTAATTGGCAGATTAAGTTAATTTTTATTCAAGCAGGGAGACTTGCTTTTGCTTGCTTGTGAACTCCTGTACCATCATGCAAGATTAAATTACATGGGTAAGTTTTAAAAATAGGGTTTGGTTTGTTGGCCTTCCCTTTCTGTTTGGTGGCCTCTTCATGGGAAGGAACACCACTCTTCTGTTCTCCATAAATGACGAGTAGTACATGGTATGTACCGTGTGTGTGTGTGTTTGTGTATGAGAAAAGGATGTCATTTTTAATTTCATGACTTTCTAGAAATGTTACAAATAAACTCTGTGCAAGTGTGAAAATTCACCCAGGAAACATCTTTGTTACTGTGCAGTTGAGGAGCCAATTTCAAGACCCGTGATTCAGCATAAGTCCTCCAGAAAATTTTCCTTTTTCCTTTTCAGACACTAGGTTATGGGCAAGTCAGAAAGCCAGATGGATATAACTGAAATGAATACTCCAAAACCAAAGAAGAAACTGCGATGGAGTGGCCTGGAAATAGGGCTAACTGTTGTAGTGATTCTGCTAGCTATTGTAGCAATCACAATGATAGTTCTGTATGCAACTTATGATGGTGAGTACATTTAAAGTGTCTTTCAATGTACAAATACATACTAATGTAAAAGTATTTTAAGTAATTATGCAAAAGTGCTTTATCAGATAGAATTCAGCTGTTCATATTGGAAAAAATATTGAAGATTCAATATATTAAAATGTTGTATTAGAAAAGTCTATGTTGCATGGTATATATAACTGCTAGACAGAAAACATTAAGAAAAAATTTTAAATGGTCAGCTCAGAAGTATTTGCCTGATAGTGGAAGACTGTACCTTGCCCACTGTATAAAATTAAATGATTAATAACAGCTACATCATAATTGTATCTCATACATATGTGATTAACAGTATGACACAATTACATGAAATGTAAAGCTGCATCCCCACTCATTATTGCTGGGCACTGACACAAAACTGCTATTTTTCCAACTAGGACTCTCTAAGTTAATTTGTTCATGCAAAGTTGTGGTAAACACAAACCATCTGCTTGTTCTGTCTTAGCAATATTTCTGTTTGTAATTAATGCTTCAGTAAGCAGAAAAATACAAAATACAATGCTTCTGAAGAAAACCAAACTACAGTGTTTCCTCCATATTCCTGTATATGTACAAAAATCCTATTTTTCTCCTTTCACAAGCTATTGCTGCAAAAATTCTTAATGGGTATAGTCATATGAAAAGGTTTTGTGATTCACTGGTCATACCAAAATATTTGAAAATAATTCAGTTCAGGCAGAAGTACTCTGATAATTTTTGGAAAAGACAATGCAAGGAAACTCAAAATTCCTTTTTGTGACAAATTAAAATGTTTCATTATATCAGCAATGAAATGCTTCTTTTCATTTTAAAGTACTTAATAATTTTAATTTAAGCTATTTATTATAGTATTATCCGATTATGGAATGGCAAAATGCCATTTTGAAATGAAAAATAAAAAATGCTGTATTTCTGAAGTCTCAGAAGGAAGTATCTTCATGTTCTGGAACCTTTTGTTTTGTTTAAAGGGCTTCAGAATGAATGTCTCAGAATTTTCATATAATTCTTCCAAAATGTTTTTGTCTTTGTTGGGAGTTGCTAAATTCAAACTAACTTTGCAACCCTCTTCAGCACATGTTCTGTCTTTCCTCCAAACTTTTTCTTTCTTTTTTTTTTTTTTTGTAAAAATAATATTTTTACCATCTCTAATTGAATGATAGAATATTTTTTTCTGACTACAAAAATTGTGCATGATGGGTGACTAGCACTGAGTGACCCTAAAGGGATGAAGGTAATGGTATTTTTAGAACCTGGTCCTATAAATATTCACTTTCTGAATATACGGTGTCCTTTTATCTTTATCTTACTGTACACTGCAGTTAAATGCAATTTCTAAGGTGACTGTCCATGGAAGTAAAAATTACAGGAGCTTTTATTATATTGACATTCAGTAGAAATTAAAAGTATGATTGTATCCTTTTTTAGATGGGGTTTGCAAGACATCAGACTGTATAAAATCAGGTAAGAATGAAAATATATACCTTTTAAATACATTTATGTACTTAAATATATATATATATAACACCACATAATTTTCCCAGCTAACTGCAGTCAAATATGGCACATTGAGGCATGAGATCTGCTCACCCAAATTTTCTTCTTAGCATATTTCTTCTACAAATGTAAAATCTTGTGATGTGATTTGTCAGATCTTATAAAGTCATTGGGGTCAGGCTAGTTCAAGACTTAGACTCTCCAAGGAATGCTGTTAAGACTTGGTGTTTATACACCATACTGTAGGATTCTGGGGAGGCAACCAGTGTATCTAATGAGTTATAATCGCTATACTTAAGTTTTAGCTGTTGCACTATACCTAAAATAAGATAAAAACAGATGCAAAAGCAATGACACCAAACTAGAACACTTCTGACCATATCATAATCTGCAGCATTAAGATGTGTTTCTGCCTAGCAAGGGTCAATTACCAGAAGCACCTAAAAATCTGTCCGGTCTATTACACTGTTGTAGCAATGATGTCTTTGTTTTCCTTACAACAAAGGAAGCAGTTAGGATAAGGGCCCCCCCACATGATG
Organism: Cygnus olor; assembly: GCF_009769625.2. Taxonomy (NCBI): domain Eukaryota; kingdom Metazoa; phylum Chordata; class Aves; order Anseriformes; family Anatidae; genus Cygnus; species Cygnus olor. The sequence continues at coordinate 25,631,437 of NC_049177.1, read as the reverse complement.
TTCAGATGTGTTAGCCATTACAGAACTGTAATTCAATTCCAAATACTGCATCTGAGTGTAAATTATTTAGAATGCATAGCTCTAAGCAAAGTTTGGAGTGACCAGCTTGAATTTTAAAGTGTTAGATTATTTATTTACTGAGCCAGGTTTTCCCTGTCCCACCATGGTGGTATAACGCATTTACGGCAGAAATTGCTATAGAAGTGCTGGACCTCCTCTACACCTATATGATCATTAAATTCTTTAAATGGGAGTGTTGATAAGGAATTACTCACAGAAAAGACTAATTCAGTTAGGTGGTCGCTAGGGTGAGCGAGTTCTTGACTCCAGAATCAGAATGCTGCGAACCAGGGGTTCAGAATGGTTAGCTAGGGGCTGCTCAAGCCTTCAGCGCTCAAAGAATTCACAACAGAGTTCAAAAAGTTTTTCAGAACTGTATCATTTAATAACAAAATTCATCAACTTTAATAATAATAAAAAAGTCCTTAAACAAGAGAAAACTGTTTTTTGCTCCTTAATCTTACTGGGATGAATCCGTAAGTGTAATATTAGTTCAAATCAGGATTTTGTTCCACATTTAATTTGAGTTCTCCTTCCAGACCATGTAGGATAACAGACAGCCAAGTTAAATACACATAGAAAGCAGGAAGTATTAACTTTCAGAAAATATAATTAGGTATAGGTATTAAGTGAAATGGTAATGCCTTACACCAGAATTGGCCGATACTGTGATTTTTTCCCAATGTATTTCAAAATTTTGCAATAGGAACAAGCCACTGAAAAAGAATAAAGTGAAGATACTGACAGAATTTATAGTACAGTTAATAGAGGAGCTTCAAATAAATGACCAGGAGAAAAAATGCAATGAAAATTCAATTGGTTATATACAGGGTACAATGTGAGTAACTGCATGATAACATTATCAAAGTTTGTGAAATCTATTGCAGTGTGGCATTTAAAGTTACCATGTAATTTGTACATCTAAACATTTTTTAATATGCTGACAAACTCTGCTAATTTTCCTGAACTCAAACAACACAGACTGATGAGAATAGGAAATTTTGCTCTCTCATATAAATTTTACCTAGGTAAGCACATAGTGTTTCTCCCATATCCTCCCCAGGTCACTGGTTGTTATGCCAGCTTTTATTACTTTATTTGTAAGCTGTTAAAGCAACAACTGGCAATCATGAGTATTACAATAAAATTAATCATTAAAGGTAATTGAGAAGGCTCTACATTCTTCAGTCACAGTTAGGAAGTCAAATAAACAAGTAAGAATAGGAATCAACCCAAACACTGGTTCATCAAAGCAATACTGAGGACGAAGGAAAAGTGTACTGTGTATAAACTTTATTTGTAAAAGTATGAATTGCCCTGTATTAGAATTAAAAAACAAAATATTCATCAGTCTCACACTTACTATTTTACAGGGCAGAAATATCTCAATGTACAGCCTTGAACTTATCATAAATCTCCCCTGGGCACAAGTATCAACTCATAAATAACTTAGAGCATGTTTAGGATTCTGTCCAGCATAAGTGGTCCCACTTCCCCTTCAAAGGGGCAATTCATGTGTCAACACCAAGCATATGCTTCAAGGCTTCACTGATAACAAAATTACATCAGATGTTGGCCTCAAATATAACTTTCTTTAGCCAACTGAAGATCCCAAGAAAAGCAGGTGGGAAAAAAAAAGCCAGTCAACATAAATACTACAGGCTGCCTACACCTCTCATTTCCACCAGCATAAGAGACATGGAAAATATTGAAAATACTGGAGAAATAACTATAAATATTTGACTCACCCATGTGGGAGGAATGAACACTTATAATCACAAGCCTCACCATTTACTAAAAATAATGTCTGAAAAACGGGAAGGATATTCAGTATTCTGGCAAATCAGAGGTCTCACTAGCTGTTGCTTGGCTCCTAGCATCTCTCCTTCCCTTAGTGCTAGCATACTAGTGGTGAAAACAAGCTAGGTGGAATAAGTAGACAAAAAAGAAAAAGTGCAGTAAGTTTATGAACAGCAGCTGGGAAACTGTCATCAAGAAAACAGGTTTAAAAAGGGAATCCTGTGTCACGATCAGTCACTGACCAGTTAGTCTTTGACCAGCCACTTTAATAGGGTCAAGAGGGACATCAAGAGGCAGTGTCAGTTCTAGAAAAACTGTAGAATAGGTCTAGAAAATCAAATGTCAATTCAGGGAATCATTAATAGGAAAACTTTCCTGACAAGAATTTAAACAATGAAAAAAAAATCATTATTGTACTGAAATAGATTAGATTAAGCTAAGCCTGCATCATACCTAATTACTTAAGTGACATCACACTGGATACTTAACCTATATGTCTTGTACTTTTAATTTCTCTTTTCACCACATTTCAATACAAAGAAGTATAAGTCAGTAAATTCAACATTTTATAACCAAGTAACCACTCACAATAAGTAGCAACATTAGAGTCAGTTTACCCATCAGTAAACACAGGCAATAGAAATGTATATGTGTTATGCGCAGTAAAAGAATAGCAATTTTTTGTTTACTGACTAGTACTTTGCTTGGTCTAGAACATTATAGTAAACATAAGCCTATTCTAAACTAAAGGAAAACTACTTGTTATTTTCCTCTTCAGAGCAAAAAAAAAAAAAAAAAAGTATTCACTGCTTTTGTCTAAAAAGTCTTCACACCTTGATTTGTCTTATATTACAGCAGCCCGAATCATTGAGAACATGGACACAACTGCAGAGCCTTGTAATGATTTTTACCAATATGCCTGTGGAGGATGGCTTAAGAAGAACGTCATTCCAGAAACCAGCTCCCGTTATAGTAACTTTGACATTTTAAGAGATGAACTAGAAGTTGTTTTAAAAGGTCAGTAGGGTTTATGTTTGTGGACTATATAAAGTTTCTTCTTTGGCTTACATGTAATCCTAAGAAGATGTGGTTATCTAGCAAAGCCTAAAATACTACTAAATATTTCAGTTTCTTTATGTTCAGTTCAGGATAAAACCATTACAAACTGTTTGCTCGGAGAATACTTTGGAAGTTAAGCTGTTGTGTCTGACACTGGGGCAGAGTTGAATAGACCTGACCTTTCTGATATCTGAACTCTGTGTGCTCATCTGTGTATTATAACTGAAATCTGTATCATCCCCATGAACTAACAGTAGCAGTGAAGCTAGGTGACAAAGAAAGAGGTCTGCCTGTAACCAAGTCAGCTGAAATGCTGGAAATTGCTCTCTGGCAGCCCTGTCCTCCATATCTGTATTCCATCAGCTACATCCTAAATAGCATGCAAGCGTTTTTATAAAGAATCACATCATAGACTTACAAATACTTCATTTTCCACAAACTAATACCATCAAATTATCCACATTCGCCTTTTTCAGACAAAAGTAAGTCAAAGAAATAACTGAGTTTATACTCATGAAAGATTCTTCAAACCACTCTATGGACTCAAAATCCTTTCTCTACTTGCATAGCTTTTAGTTTTGCCAGGCTTGCAATTTGTGAATGTCACAGTCTTCCTGAGGCTTTGGTTCATGTGGAACAAAGCAGTTGTAAAGGAGTGGCAAGAGTGGGCTGCCCCACAGGGGAAGGCGAGCCAGAAGCCAAATGTGACAGCAAGGCAGGCAGGGACAGAGGCCTCATAGAAAGGAGGCAGAGTCCCACAGGACCCAGACCAGAAGAGAAGAGCAGGTCCAGTGACAATGACCAGGTTCAGCCAACAGCTCAACCCACCGTTGACGCTATGAGTCTTACAGGCTGCTGGTCAGTGCAGTTGGAGCCTGTTGGTACACTTAGGGCCCCGACAGCAATGCTCTTCACCAAACAGATTGGCCATCTAAAAACTATCACGGAAAGGTCAAGGCAATTCTCTTTTGCAGAGGATGATGTACAGAATATCTATTTCACACCTTTATGCTCAACATGTTATCACAAGCTGACATAATTGCAAGGCACGTCATCTCCAGAGCTTTTCCCCCGTATTTTTCAAATAGTGAAGCTTCCCTGGAATTTGAGATGGAACAAAAGCACTGATCTTCCATCCTCTGGTGCTCAGGATGGTGTCCTCTGTGGTTCTTTCAGTTATCTTTCCCACAAAGATCAGATATGTTTAAGATGTATGTGCCATCTGTTTCAGATGTCCTCGACACACCAAGAAGTAATGATATAACAGCAGTGCAGAAGGCAAAAACTCTGTACAGTTCGTGCATAAATGAAAGTAAGTTTCTCCTGAATTTAGTGCATATAGGATACATAAATATAATCTAAAGAATGATATCCAAGAAACCTATCTTTCAAAGTCAGTTATACCTATATACATATAGTATCTGAGCAGAATTTTTCAGAAATGCTTGGTAAGAACTAAAATATATCAGTTTTAGAGGGTCAAATAAGAACGTCAATAGTAAAACTAGTACTGTATCTCCTATTTTACTTACTTTGATATTTTAGGTTCAATTACATTACTCTTGAGTTACCAGTTTGCTTCAGATATTTAAACTCAAATCCTTTCAGTTAAATATTAATTATTTTGTAGAAATTATCAGAGATGAGGTGGAAAATAGCCCGTATATCATGTTTCAAGAATTTGAGCTAAATGCTGTCACTAGAATGAGAAGCAATAGAACAGCAGTGCTACTAATTTGTTTTTATAGTTTCCATAAAATTATTAATATTTTTAAAGCTATTATTTCAAGCTCTTTGCAGAGTCAAAATAACATTTTTTAAATGTCATCTTCCCAAGGATTTGCATAAGTTGTTTTGCAGTCATGGCTGAAACATATTTTAAAAATTAAAAGTTAAAGAAGAGTCATACATCAGAACATAATCCTATTGTGGTGATGGAGAAAAAATAGCTCAGGTTCAGAATTCTGAACACATTATAATAGTATACCATTGGTATGTTTTAAAATGTCATGCTAATTCATTTTATTTTTTCCAAAAGCTACCATTGATAGCAGGGGGGGAATGCCTTTAATCAGACTGCTGCCAAATGTATCTGACTGGCCTGTAGCAACAAATAACTGGGAGTCTTCCTATGGTAAGATAATTGGTGTTTATTTCCTTCTCCATTAGAATTTCTAAATGATTGTACTTCTCATTGTTTACCAAAAATAGATACTGAGTATACCTTCCATTTGCCTAGGTGCTGCTTGGACAGCTGAGACAGCTATTGCAGAGCTGAACTCCAGATATGGGAAAAAAGTCCTTATTAATTTTTTTGTTGGCACGGATGATAAAAATTCCACAACACATATCATTCATGTAAGTCTACCTGGGTGGCATTGCCTTGCTGATCATGTAAGTGTAGCGAAAGAACCAGAAAGCACAACCATAAATGTTAGCCAGCAGTAACGTTACTGATTTGAAGTTTACCAGTCAGTTGTAGATAAGTTTGTGAATCTCCGTAGTTGCTTTTTTTTAAACTTCCATTATCAGTTTGACAGTATATTCATTGTCCAATGTCAGATTATTAATCTTTATTCTGTGCACTCATACATTGCTGTTCTCAGTGAGGCGAGAATAACTGAGACGTGTATAGATATACACACAGTTTATATGTACACTGGACAGAAGACAGACATGATCTACTTAGATATGCATGCAAGGAAATAAGTAAGCATGACTTTCCTTCCATGTAATTCCGGCAGAAAGCTCTGTCACTGAAAACCTGGCTATGGCAGAGAGCCCACAAAGAAGGGGGTTGTGTTTTTACAAGGTATTCAGATGCCGAAGTAGTAACAGGACCTGCAGTCAGCTGGCACAGATATGAAAATGGCTGAGGACATGTGCTTAAGGAGCATGCCGAGAGTGTCCTGCCTGTAAATGTAAGATGAAAAATGGAAACTCTGGAAATGGAAAGTCCAGAGAAGACAGGATTGTGTATGGTGAATCTTCACCAGCTACTCTGGAGACACAGCTGTTACAGGTGCAGTGACGAGGTAATCTTTCTTGTAAATGGGTGGACAGATCCTTGACTACTTTGCATGTAAGAGTTCCAAAGATGGAGTAACTGCCCTGCTTGTCTGGGGACTGTTTTGTTTTCTGTACATCCAGCATTTTAGCACGGATTACACATAGCATGCATTGTTCAGCAACAGAAAAAGAAGACTGAAGAGAAAGACAAAAAAAAGAAAGGGAGAGTGGAAAGAATTAAAGGAGGGCAACAGGATGGGAGAGATTCTTGCCCCTTTGGCAAGAATTTTGCAAGAGTGAAGCATCAGCAACCTATAATTGGCCAAAGAATAGTACAATGCTATGACAGTTTGTCCTTAAGCACTTCTAAATTTTTATTTGACTTTACAGATTGATCAACCTGGACTTGGCCTGCCTTCTCGTGACTACTATGAATGCACTGGTGCATACAAAGAGGTAAGATGGAGCTGACAGATCACCGACTGCTTTAGAAGCTTTAGCCTCTATTTTCAAGGCAGGTGTACCCTCAAGAGTTGGGTTGGAGTCCCTCAAAGAGCAGGAACAGTCTCTCCCCAAAGAGATTGTAACGCCAACCCTGGGAGTCATCTGGGAAAGTGAAATAGAAAGGTAATAATGATGAGAATTTAAACAAGGTTGATCTACAGGTGGGAAGAGAATGTGTGACAGACTGGAGAAAGAAACTCTAACGTGGGTAAGTGTGTCAGAAGACAAGAGACCAGAGCTAAAAGGAAAGGAAATTAACAGGATATAGAGGAATGAGATTAAGGGCAAATAGAAGTAAGTTGGCTAAGAATGGGAGGGAGTATCACAAGTGTCCTGAAGTTTTGGTATTATAATACTATGCCATTAATGTTGGTGTCCTTGTTTGACCTTTCTGGCTGCACTAGAAGCCAAGTGTTTTTTATCTCGGCTCCAGTTGCCAGTACTAACCAATTGTCTCCGCACTGGATGAGACGACTGCATGTTCCTCTAAAGTCACTCTGCCCCCAAAACCCCATCCTGTCTCATTTCCTCTATCTCCCATTCTCTTTGTTTCCTTTTTTAATAACTGAACATTCATGTGGAAGAAAACTAGTAGTTTTCCACGCAATTCATATATGATTATGCAGGTCAGAAGAGGAGCAGCTCCTTGACTTTTTAGGACCTCTTGGAAGGAAATAATCGTGGAACAAGCAGATACAGTGAGACCTGTCAGTGACTGGAACAACCTCCCCAGGGACGTGGTGGAGTCCCCATCACTGGAGGTTTTATATGCAAATAGACAGGGTGCTAGATAATCTCATCTAGGCTCCCTTTTCCCATGAAAGGTTGGACGTCATAATGTTTTCAGGTCCCTTCCAACCTGAAGCTTGAGTACCTCAATTGAGAGCTGTTCCTCCCTTCAGTCCTTGCACGCTGATAACCTCTGTTTGGCTCCATTTCTTGCTGTCTCATTCTATCCTTTGAGCTGTGCACATTAAACAAGGTACCTGCCTCCTGCACTTTAACCTCTGCCTTTGTCAGGACTTCACACCACAAAGTGACAAGTGGAGTTTGGGAACAGATTTTTTTTTTTTTTCCTGTAAGATGCATGGATCCTGTGCTAATACAGGCGTTACTCTGACATCTAAGCTCCCACCAAGTATCTGAGTGTATTTACACAGTCTGTCTGAAATTAGCTGACAATTCTTTGACTGCTACATGACCATGCAATGATCCTTAGGCCAAAAATAAAGTGCATTGATTGGTACCTGAAGATTCCTGTTTACTTGCTGGTTTGGGGTAATGTCTGCATTCATTTTTTTGCATAAATTATACACAGATTTGGGTATTTTGAAATGGTATTTTAAGGCTTGGTGTGCACTCTCTTTTGTGACTTAATGTGGCTGTCAGTGGTTTGATGGGCTTTCTCTCTGACAAAACAATCTGTCTTAATTAAAAATAACACTGAGAGTTCATTCCTTCAGGATGCTGTGAGCCACCTTTCTTTTTGAAGTCTGTTGTCAATACTTTTCATGAGCGGCTCAGAGTTTTCCAGCACACACAGCCTGTTATAGCACAGCACTGTTGGCAGGCAGGGGAGGCTGACATCAGATGGATGGCAAGGAAGGCAGTTATCAGAATGGCTGTATAAACGCAGCGTTCATTAAAAGGGGTGCAACCTACTGCCATAGGAGCTGAACATACCAAAATACATCTCTTAATAAAGTTGATGCCATGCGCCTTATTAATCCTATTTTTATCACTGTTTTAGTAGATTAAGATATTTTGCATAAAATAGATTTATTATTAGCTAACTTACTATGTATTTTTGATTTGCATTTTAAAAGTATATTGAAAAGAGCATTTCTGCTTACAGAAAAATGAGTGTGACTTATCAAGGAGATATTAGAATAAAATTAAGTTCCATAAAATATAATGACACCTTTATAGATATTTGACAATGTAACATTTAAGAGAATATACTTGTAGATATCCATTCCTATCCTTGGTAAATTCAGATATATTAAATTTAATATATTCAATAGTATATATCCATAGTGTATTTACCTATACCAAACTTAGATATAGCAAAAATCTATATTCTAAACGTTCCAGGCTGCAGCAGGGAGGAGCTACACTGCTTCTGGGAGTAATTTTCCCACAATGCTAATCCTACACAGTCCATCAACATTTCTCTTGGTTTTACATTTCTGGGAACACTGCTCTTTGGAAGCAGTATTTTTGGAAGTTGTAATTAAAGTGAGCTAGAAAAAACACAGGTGGTGGTTTAAATGTGGACCTACCAATGTCTCATTTTAAATAATGAAAACACAGTGCAGTAGTTGACAGTGTTTAGGTTTGAGCAGTGCTACAAATCATACAGCAATTTTCCATGAGGGGCTTTTCAAATTTCTATTTGTGATCTAACAGTATTTTGGAGTAAGTTACTGTAAAGTTACCTAAAAAAGGGATGAAGAACCATAGTTCATAAAAATGAAGATGAAATCTTACAGATAATCAAAATGTGCTATACTTTGAAGAGTTTTGTCTTTAAATTATTTGTATTTTTTTTCCTGCAGGCGTGTTCTGCCTATGTTGATTTCATGATTTCTGTAGCTAAACTAATCCTACAAGAAAGAAATATTTCTTTCAATGAGACACAGATTTCTGAAGAAATGAAAAGAGTTATGGACCTGGAGAAAGAGATTGCTAATGTAAGAAAAAAACATTTTTAAAGTATTCTTTAAATAGCTTTCTTCTTCATACCTAAGAAAGCTAACTGTAAACCAAGTTGTTAAGTTACTTGCTCATGCTACTTTGTGGGACCAAATGTTGACCAAAAATATATGGGGCCTGGAACACCTAAAAGGAACACATAATAAGATGTGCCTTCTAATGAGCAAGGGGAAATATTTGAGTTAGCTTTTTTCCAAATAGCAAAATATTTTATCCTAATCTCTTCACAGAAGCCCTTCAAGAGAAGGAGGAGAAAGCAAGAGACAGGCTTGGTTTCTGTTCAGTTTTAGAAAGTATGTTTTGGGAGATGCTTTTGGGGCCTCTTTTCTGTTTGTCCTTTTCTTCACATGGGCTGTTTGATTATCAGAGCAGTAGATTCCCAACCTTTAGCCTGCCACACAACACAAAGTAATGTTTGTCCTACACAAGCTGCTCCACAATACCGATTGTTTCAAGTGCATTTTTAATCGAGCGCTGTTCTCCAGAAAATATGCCTTGGAGAAAGAGCTACAATTTAAATTTGCATGGAGAAAAGCAAGTGGAAATTAAAGCATCCATGAGCAAAAACATGGCCTGTAATTATTAAACATTTCAGAAGGTCCTGAAGCAGAAGATTACTGTAAAACAAGCCAAATAGCTTCAGCTATTTTTTAAGTTACACTGATAGTAAGGGCATGTGTTTGGCAAAGGTAGACATTTCCACCCCATTTATATAAACTAAAACCATATGGTTTTGATTTATTTCACATTTTCCTGAGAAACACACTTCTGGGCTTAGATCGGAGAGAGAAAATTATTAAATGAAAAAGAATTTATTGGAGAAATATTTGAAATGGAGTAAGAAAGGAAGCACAAATGACATTTCTCTACAGCAGTTGCTGCTGATAAAGAGTACAGGTGGTTGTGGGTAAGTTGCTACTGCCTCACTTGTTAACCTTTTCATCAAAGCTAGAAAATGTGGCACCATCCGGAATGTTACTAGAGTAGAGAAGGCATGGTGCTCTTGGGAATTGGTGAAGAAAACAGAATAAAATACTCAATGCACAATACATTAAGGAGTAGAGTAGGAGAGAGGAAAACGAAGATAAATCTCTTTTTTTTTTTTAAAAAAAAAAAAAAAGGATAGAGATAAAATCAGAGTTGGCATGACTGATTTTTTCAAAGGAGTTGAAATAGGTGGGAGCTACTGTTCTTGCCCCTGACTGAGTCAAGTGGAGTACTCCAGGCAGTAGTGATATGGATTCTCCCATGAATTACTTTCATGGATCACAAGATCACTCTTTTCCCACAGTCACTTGTGTGCCTGTATGTTCTCTCCTTGCCGTCAAAAAAGTCGAAGTGAAAAGGGGCTCGAGTACAGGGTGACTGAGTGCTGATGCTGTCACATGTTACGTCCACACTAAAAGGGATACAGGAATGCACATCAGAAGCATCCAGGCAAAGAACACACTGCTGTTTGAGGAAAAGAACGGAAACATCTTCAAGACAGAAATCAGAGACCAAGGGAGTAGTTTGGATACAATACTACTGAGTCCCGTGTTTTTTTTTCCTCTCCCTAATTTACATTGTCTGTACCCTAATCCCAGAGACCTCCTTGCTGACATTTCCTGTCTAGAGACTCCAGGGATAAAGTCACCTCGTAAATCACCACTGCAGACACAGTTCTCTGGCAGTGAGGCAGTTTTATTGTCTGTAACAAATGGCCTAATACAGTCTTTCCATTAAGGTATTAATGTATGCACATTCTTAACACCACACTGGTACAAAACCATATTGCCTAGACTAATGTGAAGCTTGAGTGAGTTATGCCTCCCATCCTACAGTGGTTCCAGAAGGAATATATTAGACAGCACGTACATGCTGATCAGAATGCACGCGCTGTGTTCCTACCACAGCCCACAGGCCACCTTATACTCAACAAATACATTTCCTTGATTCCCTTCTCCCACGGTTTTTTACCTGCATATATACACGTGAGATGCTTCACAGCGATGCAAACTTCTCACAGTAACGTATTAAGCCAGATTTTTTTTTTCTTTTTACTTCTACTTACTAAAATTCCTATGAACTGACTCAATTTATGTAGTAATGGTTAATCTCATGATTAACTTTGATAGGCAACAACAAAATCTGAAGACAGAAACGATCCGCTTCTGCTGTATAATAAAATGACACTGGCACAACTCCAAAACAACTTTTCATTGGAAATCAATCATACGGTGAGTGATCAATAATCTGGTATTTTAACCTCTAATTTATGGCTGATGAGATTAAATGGTAATGCCTGACAAATTTTTCTTTAAAGACATTTCTTTCTTGAGCTTAGACACATTTGAAATTAAACAAGATACTTGAATTGCACAGTGTATTACCTAAAAGTCTGCTGACATTAAACTATATGTAAAAGTCTATGCTTCTGTACCCGCTGTTCCTGCAAATTTAAAGGCAGATCTTGCCCCTCTGCATCAATATGAGATGGAGAAAAACGCAGCCACCAGTTCATTCAAATATGCTACACTATTGTGTGTAACTATTCAGACCCTCTCTGACTATCCAGAGCTACAGATTCAGAACAAAAAGTCCTGGTTTTCCACCATTCCCTCTGTCAGATGGGCTCCCAAACCAAGCAGAAAGAAGCCAGGATGACACGACCATACACCAGGAAAATTCTCCCCATTCCTCCCACTGTAGCTCCCCCAAGATGTTTCAGCTCTGAATTTTCTCCTATCCTGAGCCACGTGCTGTTCACACAGTATAGCCTTTAATTCAAGTAACCACAAAGTCCAGCTAAAGAATATCAAAAGATTTGATAACATGGGTGAGCCTTCCCGATAGCATCATGTCTTACTAGACACGAACATGTTTATGATAAACGACTTCAGAGTCCTGCACACAGACAAAGAGGCTAACTGATGGAAAGCACTGTGGTCTGACTGGCAGCAGTGTGTTAACTGAGTCTTCTGAGGCCAGTGAGGTGCTATGAAACACTATTATTACTAACACAGTTTCATAGTCTCTGCTATTTTTATTGACTTCAGATTCTTCAACTTTAAATTATATGGCAGCTCCATTCTGCCTAGCTTAATTTGTTTCATAATTTACCTTCTCCCACAGATCTTACTTTGAACAGTTACCATTACTGTCAGAATGTCAGAATGCAATCAGAATGTCAGAAACTAACTTCTCTTGCTCACAGAATGGTATTGCCCTGGTTATTTTTAGTTCCCGGGGAGCACTGCACAGATCAGCAATAATCATCTGCTCTAAATTTATCCAAAAATGCACAAAAGACACATGATGGGAGTTGGTCGTGTTGTTGTAATGGTCTAAGGATAGCACAGCAATTATTCCTAAAATTAGCTGGAAGTTTGCTGCTTCTCTTTCAAACCTGAAGGGATCTATTCCTGAAAGCTTATCTACTTTCCTCAGCTACAGAGTTTGTCTGATAAAAGACGTTACCTCTTCCAGTAAAGCTTTCCTGTCAAAAGAACTGTAACACCATATAACCATACTGAATAAAGCAACCATAAAGAACCATATAACACCATATCGCCCAAAGGACTGCAGGCTGAGGGATCTGTCTCAAGTGGTACCATGCAGATGAAGGGAAGTAGATTTGTCTGCCACAGCTTGCTGCTATCAGATGCTAACAGATCTGCTTTCAAATCCATTTCATTTTTCAGTATCTTATACTACAGCATACAGAGGAAAATTTGTTACAGAGTGGGTATTTAGTGTGTCTGTTTTAAAGCCTATTAAAATAAATCATTTTATGGACTTCAGTGTACTTCGGAGAAAGCCCTTACTATATGCTTGAGAATGTATTGTCATGTATACCACAAGTTTCTCATTGCCCATACCATATTGAAAAATAAAGCTTTTAGTCATGGTTTGATTTAGAAGTTCATAGCCAAATATAGCAAGAAGGCAATTGAAATTTTGCTTAAAATATATATATATATCCGCTTTTCCAGGCTAAATGGAAAGGGCCATAACATTTTTAATTGTGTAAGACTGAAAACAAAACAGTATCTGGACTCTTTCTGCTAAATACCACCATATGTTAATGGGATTTTAGAGCACAGTGGATATAAATTATCTCAGATCAGTTATCATTACGATGATGCCATTTACAAGTGGTGAAGCTATTAGGAGAACTGAAGTCAGAGCATTTGTGTTATGCAAACCTATTTTTTTTAAATAGCTAAATACTGTTTCTTTAGGATTTAACAATATAATAATGCATATTGCTTTTCCAGGTGTTCAACTGGTCAAAATTCATAAATAATATAATGTCAACTGTACAAATTAATGTTGAGAATACAGAACATGTGGTTGTTTATGATCCAGAATACCTTACCAAGCTGAAGTCTATTCTTAATAAGTATACTCCCAGGTAGGTATGTTAGGTATTTTTGTAATTTGCATTTTATTTACAGTAAATTTCAGAAGTCTAAAAACATTGCCAGCTTATTATTATTGTTTTATTACACAGAGAACTTCAAAATTACATGATCTGGCGATTTGTAATGGATCTGGTAAACAGCCTAAGCCGTAACTACAAAGACACAAGGAATGCTTTCCGTAAGGTACAGAAATTCATCTCTCTTTTTTATGTCCATCCTATATAAAAATTTAATGTATTTTAAAATTTTTGCACAAAAGCTATATTTGTTTGCTGAAGCTCCTGCTGGAGTGTATGCATCATTTATATGATATATGCTTAATAGCTGAAGTGGGTCTGAAAAGCACTGTTCTGATACTTGGTCTCTGTTATTTCCAAATCTAAATTAATCCATTTATGATATGGTCATTTTGATAACAGTCATATTCATTTGCAAACAACTGCTCTACAGTTTTGATCGACTTGTTAGAAACTCTTCAGCATTTAATGTAATAGATTCAGCCAAACAATGTGAGCCCAGTCTTGTTTTTCAGTTGTTTGATCTTGCAGATATTTCAGTGCTTTTAAGGAAATGTTGAGCAATCCCACAGATTGGAGATAGAAATCTTCTCTGTTTCCCCAGTTGAACTTTCTACTTTGTAAGTTTGCTGAGCTCCATTAAGAAAGATTAAGGCCAGTTTGTTTTATCTGTTAGTTAAAAAGGAAACACTTTCACACACATATGCAGCATTTTAAGATTCTGCTTGTTGCCAAAAAAAAAAAAGGGGGGGGGAATAATTACTGGAGGCAATTAATGGACATTTAATTTGTTCAGTTTTATGTATCTGAACACAGTAGTCTTATTCATTGTTTATTTCTTTTGTTCCTGCTCTTTAAAATTGTTATAATATGAAGCTTCACATTTGCTTAGCCTGCATCATCAAGGAATACTACTTTTTGAACTCTATAAATATCCAACACTACATCCTAGCACTTCACTGAGGAAATTTCTGGACATACACAAATCCACAGCCCTGCATTTCAATCACACATTACTTTTACTAATATGGCAACAGGTAGGTTTTTGTTGCTGTAGAAAGCAGTGTGTTCCTCTATCCGCAATGCACTGTTAGTGCTGTTGGCTGGGTGGAAAACCACTGAGGGAATGAATTTTTGCTGTATAATCACAATGGCCCTGTCTGAGCTGGAATGGCGATACAGACCCCTGCAGCAACAGAAATGCTGTGTCAGGATATTCCTCTCTGACCTCTCCTATTCTTGGCTTTTAGAGTAGTGTCTTCTCTCTACCTTTCATATGTTGAAAGGATAAAGAATACTGCTAATGATTGTTATACTTCCTCAGACTGTGAAGGATGTTCCCCTCACAGGGTGAGTCCACTTAACTGTGGTAAATACAAACATGAATTAAATACATTGATTTAAGGTCAGTTAGGCTCCTCTGAAACACACATCCACCAGTCAGCCACTGTTCTCCTTTATCTTATGCAGGCCCAGAAGTCACTGTTTTATCTGATGTTTGTGTTTGTCAGGCACTTTATGGCACAACATCAGAAACTGCTGTTTGGCGGCGCTGTGCAAACTATGTCAATGGCAACATGGAAAATGCAGTGGGACGATTATACGTAGAGGAAGCATTTGCTGGAGACAGTAAACATGTGGTAAGGATTTAGCAAACTTAACCCATGTGCCATCCAAATGTCACCTCATTGTCACTTAACATGCAGTTCTTTTAAAAGCTTGGATTACACTTTCAGTTCAGCTTTTCCGTATAGCAGGTTCACTTGCTAAAAACCCTAACCTTCAGGTTTGCTTCTCAGTCACTGTACTGCTAGGGAGTAACAAGAATGCCTGGGCTCTGAGAGTCACTCCTTTGCACTGCGTACTTCTGCATCGCTAACTTTGAGCTGGCCTGTCTTCAGTGCAAACGGCCACACTGTGAAGTAATGTGAAATGCAACTAGAGTACGTGTGCACACCTGGAGGGAGAGAGACATCTGCCTGCTCCACTTGTTCTAGGAGCCGGCCTGGAGCCTAAAGCACCACCACAGCCACAGTAGTGACGGACCATGCATAAGCCGAAAAGCACACACAAGGAACAGCACTTCCTAGAACCAACAGTCCCTGCTTCTTCTTTGAGACTGATGCTAGTTCACATCCTGCCAACACGGGGCACAAGGACAATCGGTTATTGGTTATTTCTGGTTCTGTTCAGTCACACAGAACTTTGCTGAAAATTAACCTGAAAAGACTTAGTTCCTTCCTGTCACTCTGACTGTAATCCAAGCTTAAGATATACCATTTCTTTGTGGTAGACACATATAAAATAATTTCATCAGACGCATAACATCCCACAGATGGATATCTGACAGATTTTTTGTTACCCGAATAATTTGTATTGTATTGTGAGCTCATGCCCATTCCCTTTCCTCCCATAGGACAGGCCAAAAGTACTCCTTAACTCGACCTCCAGATTTTGAGTGTGGTCCATAAACAGCACATGCTTAAGCAGCTACTGCAGGAAAAACAAGACTGTAATAAACAAAACTACCACTGTTGAAAAATAACTTGATCATTTTATGTGGATAGGTAACATACTAATGTTTTCTTCCAAGGTTGAAGAAATGATTGCAGATATACGTGATGTTTTTATAAAAACCTTAGATGAACTCACATGGATGGATCTAGAAACCAAGAAGAAAGCAGAGCAAAAAGTAAGTTAAATCTTAAATACTGGAAATACTGTGTGTTTCTGTAAAGATGAGCATACCATTTGTTAGTTAGGTCTCCTGAAAAAAAGAAGCAGTAACATCTATCACTATGTTACATATATATAAAAACACGTGTTCATACAGGCACAGCCGCTTATAGATTTCTATATCAGATTCAAATTAATTACATGCGAAGGGGCTTCTCTGGAGATAAGCACACAAAATAGAAAACATCTATACAAGAGATTAAGACCTTTCAGGCAAATCAGTGATTAAGGGGATCGATAATCAATGTCTACAAGAAAATAATACTGAAATTGGGAAAGAATGATTTATGGTGATTTGACCAGCTATTACGTGCAATAGGATGAGAACAAAAAGTCAAATCATAGACTGGACACCTTCAGTGAGCTCTCTTTTAAGGGTAGAAGTAGTAGCTGCTATAATCATTTTTTTCTTTCTTTTTTTTTAATTGATTCTGGCATTGTCATCAAGTATAAATCAATATTTAACTATCAAATGAAACTCAGTAAAGTTTGAGTTAAAAGACTTTGTTCAGGAGTTCAAATTGCCAAAATTTGGGAACATTTAATAAAGTATTTCACTCCAATGTAGATGCGGGAGCTAGTTAAGAAATTTGGATACAGATTGAAGCTGAGGTTCTGAAAATTTGTAAATGTGATTTCCTATAACATACTGAAGTTAAAAAACTTCCAGTCATGAATTTTATTTCAATTTTAAATGTTGTAAAGTATGACAAATATTTTGGGATATCTACTATTTTTTAAACCAGATTTTCAACTCAAAAACATAGCTGGAGTATGTTTGCTTGTCTTGTGCACATTTCTCTAAGTTTACTTATAAAAGAAGGGACAATATATTTTCTGGAATTTTCCATTGTTATAATTAACCATAAACCTCACAGTGATTTCAGTGATTAAAGAAATGTACAAAAACTATATATAATTGAAGTTCTGCATTTTCTACAGTTGCTTCCATACTACAGTTATTACCTAATTCATGACTGATTGCTATGGATATCAAATTATCTTTTCCCTAGGCAACAGCAATTAGAGAGAGGATCGGTTATCCAGATGAGATCATGACTGATGACAATAAGCTGAATAGTGAGTACCAGGAGGTAAGTATCCACAATAGGCAGCATAATTACAAAAAGGTCTTAAGAGAGAAATTGTGTTTTTGTCTTCTTAGCCAAGCCAAATCATATGCATCTGCACAGAATAGTTCAATCTTGTCTTGAGTTGCAAAGGAGTAAGTAAGAATGTATTAAAGTTCAGTGTGGTGCAGCTGATCCAGAACCGATGGCGATGTGTATTTGATGGTATTTCAAGGGAATGTATAAATTCTAGAGGAATTATGCTAGAAGAAAACATAGAGACAATGGTGTTCAGTCAAGTACATCTGAATCTGCCACAGATTGATTTAACACTGGTTGACGTGGATGCGGGTAAACTTAACTTAGTAACTGCACCTGCCTAACTGCACCTGCCTAGCCATGAATGGGAATCAGTCCCTGAAGTACGATGTGGACAACCTGTATAATTTAAACTGCACCTGAGCTTTCTCACTGCAAATATGTCCTCGGTATTTTTTTATGATGCAGGTTCATTTTAAGAATAACTCCATTAGCGTATCAACATCCATGTATGTTCAGGTAGAATTTACCTTAGAAGGTGAAATTTTAATTTTGAAAAATACAGACATATAAATAGAGTATGCTTTTAAAACACAGTTTAAACCTTGTTTATGTATTCTTTCCAAGGTAAAATTGCAGTTTATTAGGCTGGCTACTCCCATAAATTAGGGTCAAAACCAACAAATGCTCAACTTAATTTGAAACATATAAAGAGGGAATAAAGATCTCTGGTAAAGATTATGCAGCCAATAACATACATCCAGCTACAGTATCAACTCAGTGATGTGGCAGAGAACTGCGAACTATGCTTTAACCCTAGATAAAAAATAATCTTACAAATGCATTGTTTAGATTATAATGCTGAAGACTAGATTTTCCAGCTCTATCTGTCTTTAACTGCAAATCAGTAACACGGCCGCTAAGTATTTTCTCCTCTTTCTTTTTAGTTGAACTTCAAAGAAGAAGAATACTTTGAAAACATTATTCAAAATCTAGTATTTACCCAGAAGAAAAGACTGAAAAAGCTCAGAGAAAAGGTGGACAAAGAGGAGTAAGTACTTTAAAATACCATATATAGGCTTACACCCAGTCTCCACAGGAGGAAGTACTTGGTTGGAGGGTAATCATCAATGCTTTAATGACCTTCCTGCAATTTTTCCCCCATTAAGAGAGCCAGTAGGAGGGCACTGCTATCTTCTCAAAGGTTGAACCTACATTATCAAGAAGGGCAATGAAGCTTGGGAAGCTTGGGTGTGGAAGGTTAAGTATTCTGGAGAAGGTCTAGTCTGGCCTCTCAGCTCCTGGAGCGGATTAAGTGGACTCCTGGAGAGGAGCTTTTCAATTAAGTTCATCCGAAAGATGAATTTCATCCCCATGTGTTTTATTTCTCTTGCTCAGAGACTGCTGTGCAATGCCAAACAAGGCATGATTAAATGAAGATGAGCAGGAATTTACTTCAGAAATGTTCTCATGCTCTGAATTAAAATACTGATGTAGATGTACTAAAAGACTGACACAGAACATTCCCTAGCTGTGCTGGCTACTCTTCCTGTCTCAGCTCTGACCCATTTAAAAATTAATTAAGCGAAATCAGAAAAAAGACTGTGGTCACCATAGGCTATGCGAACTTTGCAGGACTGTTCATTTGAATATGGGCTGCAGAGATGGATTTGTGTAGAGGAGAGGATAAGAGAACTGGTTTTGTTCAGTCTTGAGAAGACAAAGGAGGGGTTTTACTGTTGTCTTCAACTACCTAGCGGGGGGGGATATAGAGAAGCTTGACTCTTCTTGGAGATGCACAGTGATAGGACGAGTGGGAACAGACACAAATTAGAATATGAAAAATTCTGACTAGATATTAGGAAAAACTTTTCACCTTATGGGGTGGTGAAACAAGACCCAGAGAGGCTGTTTGATCTCTGCCCTTGGATATACTCCAGTCTTGAATGGACAAGCCTATAAGCAACCTGATGTAATTACCTTCACATGAGAACATATGACTTCTAAAGGGACTTAGCTGAATTATTATATGATTCTGTCTTTCTGTTTTTAATTACTTTATCATTTTCATAGTGCTGTTCCAGACTTTTTTTTTTTTTTTTAAGAAAAACAAAACAAAAGAAATCATCTCGCATCTTCAAACTTTTACCTTTTCAGAAGATGACATATACTTCACACCTCTGGAACGGCCATTATGAAATTTCCAAATACTCTGTCAGTTTTTTCAGAAATATAGTCATTATTTAGATAAATAGTTCCAAATATTGCTTTTTCTCTTCAGCATTTACATATCATTAAC
This sequence comes from Cygnus olor, assembly GCF_009769625.2. Classification (NCBI taxonomy): domain Eukaryota; kingdom Metazoa; phylum Chordata; class Aves; order Anseriformes; family Anatidae; genus Cygnus; species Cygnus olor. The sequence continues at coordinate 25,611,723 of NC_049177.1, read as the reverse complement.
TGCAAATATATGTTCCACCTAACAGCTATCTCACTTTTGTTTTATTTTAACTTCAAGCTTTGTTTGAACTTCGCTTGTTGAATTACTTCTCCTTAATTTAGCACAACTCCTGTTTTGTTCCCATAAGAATATATTAGTTAGGAGTAACTACCAAATCTAATTGCATTCAAAAATTACCTAAAGCAAGCCTGGAAGTGATCATCAACCTTATAGTTGAGGTTTTTAATATCAGCCATGAGTGATCATCTCCTGATAGGTATCATTTATTCTGCAAGTTAATTTTGAGTTCATTGAGTAACAGCCACTGTTGGGATACAGTTCATTGCTTATGATTGGTTATGCAATGCAGTTACCAAATAAATCATTTACAACTTCACTCTGTTAGTCCAAAGTCTCCTATGAAAAACTTTTCAGTGTACTGTCAAACACTATTTATTAAGTATAATAAAACTGCCAGGGTCAGGCTTAACTGCTCATGTAAAGGGAAAAACCTGTTTATTACAAATCACCCTAGGAACTCATAGCCTATAAGTCACTACAGCCCTCAGCCCTCGATCAAAACCAGAGATGCAAGATTTCATTTTTACTTTTCTAGTCCTAACAGTTCCCAGATCAATGACTACCTCCCAGAACTGTGCTAATATGAGGCACAACTGAAGCCCATAGAACCCGATAAAGCACATACAGCTGCACATGCTAATACACAATGAGCAGTAAGAACATATGAAATGAGAGAAAAGAAAGTGATCTCCTAAGAAGAATTCAAAAACCATCAGCCTGTGTATTTCTTGGTTCTGCTCCTTGGCTCTGTAAATTAAACTGTTCTTCTTAGCTTGGACTCCCATTGTTTCCTATGTTTTGACATGGACCGAAAGTAAGGCTGAGAATCTTCAGCAAGGAAAGGAGTTATTGCTGAAGTTAACCTGTAGGACTGTGAATCAAGCCTTGCCACAGATCTCATGATGATCTTTGCATGTGACTTCATTCCTTAAGGAAGTGCGATAAAGAGGAAACTGTAATAGTTTCTAATCTGGTACTTGAGATATCTGGATATATGATGATGATAAGCAATGCAAAAATCCTGTTAACTAAATGGTCTTGAAAAAAAAAATTTACATCATCCCCAAATGTTTAGATATCATTATGACATTTGTTTCCGTGTTTCGGTGGTTTTTTTTGTTTGATAGGTTTTTTTGTTTGTTTTTGTGTGTGTTCTTTTTTCATGGAAAAGTTTGCCTGTACAGTCCTGCAGTAAGAGCAGAAATGAAAACACAAACCAAGCATCATCATTAAGCAGTTTGGATAACTAAGGGAAGGACTACTAAAATGGTTAAGGGTTTGGAGCACCTGAAATACAATGAGAGGCTGAGAGCACTGGGATTGTTTAGCTGCAAGGAGAAATGGCAGCAGGGGGACAGAGAGTGTTATCAGTGTGTAGAGATACCTGATGCGCAGGCGTAAAGCAGATGGAGCAGTCTCCTCAGTAGCGTTTGGTGACAGAACAAAAGACAACGGGTACAAACTGCTATACAACAAATTCCACTTATATCTAAGAAAAAACTTTTTTTTAACAATAAGGGTGGTGAGGCACTGGAACAGGCTGCCCAGAGAAGCTGAGGATGCCCCATCCCTGGGGGTGTTCAAAGCCAGGTTGGATAGGGCCTTGAGCAACCTGGGCTGGTGGGAGGTGTCCCTGCCCATGGCAGGGGGTGGAATTAGGTGGGCTTTAAGGTCCCTCCCAACCCAAACTGTGCTATGGTTCTATGCTCATCCTGAGCAACTTTCTCTAGTTGACCAGGCTGCGCGGAGGGGCACTGGATTCATCAGTCTCCATAACTGCCTTCAAACCTCGATTATTCTGAGATTCTGTGATTTCCATTTCTAGGTTTGTACCCGTAGTCACTAACTGCCATTGAGAACTGAAATTCTAACTTCTATTCTTCTGTTGTTCCTAGGTGGATAAGTGGAGCTGCTGTTGTCAATGCTTTTTATTCTGCAAGTAGGAATCAGATAGGTAAGGTTTACCAGCTTACTACCTGGATACATTTTTAATGGCCAAATTATATATATACATATATATGCATGTATTTTAAAAATATAAGTGAAATGGGGGTTGTAGAAGGGTCTCAGTAGAGCAAACTCAGAGGTTTCACTGCTTGAGATCGGTGACCATAGAGTTTTTCATCTCCTACATGTTTTGAATCACTTGCAGAACAAGGACAGAAGCTTGAGATTCAGACGTGAAAGCGTTAGTACAGAAAACAGCTTATTCTCAGCTTCTGTGTCCTTATCTCCTGCACTTTCCCATATACAGCTGTAAGATCCACTGCTAGGAAGACAGAGTCCAGGAATGCAGCCTCACGTGAGCTGTCCTGAGCATGGAACCAGCAGCGTACTCCTGGAACGTACGCTCGTTGTTCAGAGCTGCTTTACGTCCCAGGCAGACAGCAATCCTACAGGGCTCTGTCACCACTTTCTCTAAAGAAAAATAATTGCGGCAGCTGGAATGAAACATTTGAGGCTTAATGAAATCAGCACTTCCCAAAAGACAAACTTTCCTCAGAAAATCTCTCACCAGCTACCTTAAAGATCTAGTCATGAATCACAGCACAGAAGAGCTCCCTACTAGTACTAGGGACGGCAAGACAGTACAGTCATTTCGGTAGGTGGTAAAGCTAAGTGAGCATTTTGAACATATTACTGAATATTAAGCATAAAAATCTGCCCAGAAGGCCTTGCTATAAATTGTTTTGCTCAATAGTCTGTAGAAAACAAATCCTGATTTGGAAGACTGAAGGTGATGGCAGTTAATCTGATCCATAAATTCTTACTCCATCTTTCAGCTATGGCATGTCCAGATAATTAAAGCAGTCTGATCTTTAGAATGATGTCCAAATTAATTAGTAATTCTATTCTTTAAAAAATAACCTCTAAAAAGGAGTTTTTTTGCAGGATGTGTAGGAAGTTTAGAGCTCTGTTACTGCATTTCAATACGGCTGTGATTCCTGCTGTTCCATCAGCAGCACTGATCCTAAGAAAGCCACCCAACCCCAAACAAATCGGCTGGGCTGCCACTAGTAAGGCAGCCCCCGGTACGTTCCTTTGGGTACCGGCTACCCCTGGCCTGCAGGCAGGTGTGTGAAGGGGAGCTGGTTCAGCTAAGCAATGCTTCGGCCTGCTTGGGGGATACCGTGCAACACGGGCACTCCTGGCCAAGGCGTTACCGTCTGCAAACACATCCAGGAAGAAAAGCAGCATGTTCTTGTCACTGGCCGCATGGATTCTGAGGGAAATAATCCATGTGTTTTTCCTTCCTTGGATGTTCTCAAAGCTCCCATGTAAGCTGCACTTCCATTTCCTTTCCTTTCTACATCTCTGCTTGAAATCTATCCCACTAGACGAAGAAGACCTATCCACTGTGCTATGTAGCAAAAGATGGGGAATAACTTGTTTTCAGAAGGACAGAGTTAAAAAAAACTTGAAATTCTGACATTTTATTCTAAAAATGGATGAGGTTACAGGGTGTTAATTGTTCTGAACTGAAAGTCCTGGGGAACTGCCTGCCTCCAGGAAGGAGGGAAGATGTTCCTGGCTTTGCAAGCAAAGGACACACTGAGCTCCAAAGAAGTTACAGCTGTGTTTCAAGCCAGCAGGACCGATGCCTATCATTCTGAGGAAATGTCTTGCTCGCAGTAATCTTCAAAAAAAAGACTAGCCTTCTGATGCTGTACTCCAGATATTGCTCTGTTTTGCCAGTCAACAAAGTAGCCCATTGCACAGTGCGGCATTTACGCTCTTGTCTTTACTATCAGCATTTTCTGATAATAACGAACATTGAAAAATTCCACTCTTTAATTACATGCCAAAGTAACAATGACACAGAATTACCATGACAGCAGGCAGCAGTTTACACAGGGCAGCAGAAATGGTTTCTTTTCTAACCTGTTATTTTTCAATTTTCTCATGGTTCTTTCTTCTCTTGTAAGAAATGCCTAGAACTGTACTGGGATTTACACTGAAACACAAGAACAAATCTTCATTTATAAAAATATCACAATTGCAAGATTATTTATTTTTTACTAAGCTGTTTCTTAAAAGTGTAAAAAAATAGAAGTGGGTGAAAAGAAGCTCCTTTTTCCAATTCTTTCACTGCTCTCATGGCCTTTTATTATTATTATTGTTCTAGTGGGAGTTACTGATATTTTCAAAGGAAGAACAAATTCCTCTGAGATTGATTTCTGGTGGGGGCTATGATCAAATTATTTATTAATTCTAGAGGAACACCCTCCCATCTTCCATGATGTTGCAAGGTCTATTTAATAATGCTACAAGAGTCTGAGAGTGCTAAAAGCTGTAAACTGGAAAAGTACAGCTGCTCCTTTGCAAAGCAAAGCGGTAACAAATACTTAAAGTAAATCTGATCATGATTATGCAAGTGTCTAAAGAACTTGGGGAGGAAGGGGAATGGTCCTGCTGATCTATTTCTACTTCCCTACATCCATTACCACATGTAAATACAATTACTGTTGCTGGTAAATCTGAGGGAACAGCACGACTTTGTTTGAAGCCTGCTAAAACGGTCTGTTCACACTGTACACATGGCATAATGAGGCAGTACCTTAATCATGTTGGCTTTTTTTGCAGTCTTTCCTGCTGGCATTTTACAGCCCCCTTTCTTCAGTGCATCTCAGCCCAAATCTCTGAATTATGGTGGCATAGGCATGGTCATCGGTCATGAAATCACACACGGTTTTGATGACAATGGTAAGTTACTGAGTTTCTAGTTACAAAACTTAGAGTACATGGAAAGTTTTACACACATGATCAATCCAGCATCAATCACAGGTCAGAACTATGCCAGACTTCCTAAAAGAGCCTTAATCCAACCTTTTAATTCAATCTGGATTAGTTTGTTTTATTCCTTAGCTAGAATATAGTTGGTTTAGAAAAAAGGAAAATTAAGAGCATCATATGTATGACTTCCTCATTACGGATATTTATTTATTTATTGCACGTGTGATTGTAGTTACTTGCTACCCATCTTAGTGCATCAAAAAAACTTATTTTCCTGTATACATAGTTCTGCTAAAATATTATTACAGGCAGAAATTTTAATGAGAATGGAGACCTCATAGACTGGTGGACTGAAGAATCAGCACGCAATTTTAAGGAGTTATCCCAGTGTATGGTGTACCAGTATGGAAACTTTTCATGGGACCTAGCAGGGGGACAGCAGGTATGTTGCATTTATTTGTAACTACCAATGTTGTTTGTAATGAGAGAACACAAAATCTTATGTCCTAATTGTGCAAACCCTTTTCACATAAATGGTCTCTTGGCATATGGCCAACACTGTCACCCCCTATACCACAAAAAGAAAAGAGGGAAAACAGTAAGAGGTTGTTAAAGATAATGGTAAAAACTCCACACATACACCAATTGTGCTGAAAGAGGCAGGACTTATGTTCCAAAGGAGTGACAGTCCTAGGAGCAGTTGCCCTAGAAGCCTTTTTAGACCCTCAAAGGCTATTCTTTATGAGGGAAAACAAATAAACACCTTACAAGTTTGATCCTCATTTCTCTAAAGCTTGGTGTGCAAATAATATATACTCCCGTGAAAACAAATCCTCCCTGCTGCTTTCTTTCTCTCACAAGTTTCTTGCTCTTTCCTGAAGATAAACATGTGGACTACAAAGCAATAAGGTCCGAGGAGAACCAAGTACAGTAGGACTATGAGGAAAAGATGAAATGCAGACTTAGGAGAGGCAGCCAATCTAAATGTAACTGCATTTATAGCATTCTGCAGGGCTAAAACTATTAGGCGTTTTAGGCATACAGTGTAATGGCTGTGTCTGGAAGCCCTAATTTCATGAGAACAGTGTGCAGGATCAGGTCTGTTTTGTGTCCCAGCAAGACGAACATTAACTCAAAGGAACAGGTAAGAGTGATTTGGGCATTCCTCTTGCTGAACAGGAAACCAGTCCTGTTCCTATTGAATGCAAGCTGCAAAACCACCACAGGAAACAGCCAGGTCTGTCTCCATAGCACAGCACTTCATACCATGTCATTTTGAGGATGACTAAATGCTCTGTTAATACACCCACATTACCTCTAACGCGTAAGCCAGTTTAAATCATCTAGAAACTGCTTAATTACCTTCACGGCACTCCCACTCTAGCGCCACAGGGCTGTAACTGATGCAGGTTGGCACTGCGTGTTCTTCAAATCTACAGACAGCAGGTTTCAGCCATCCTTTCTGGGTGAGGTGCCTTTATTCTGTCAGCAGAGGCGCACTGTGCACCAGGACAGTTTTCAGTTCATGCTTCTGCACCTTCCAGAGGGAAGTCCCAGGGCAGTTGCTGGGTCACCGCCGCACAGTAAGAAAGGGAAGCAGTCCACCACTGTAGCACTCACTTGCATCGCATGGTGGCAGAACAGCTACCTTCAGCGCCCACCTTGTTTATTTTGGACTTCACTGGATAACCATGTAGGGCACTGCACAGTGCCACCACCTATTTCTGTAAGGAACAAAGTTCTTGGGTGGGACCTCCTACAGTTAGGTGGCCAACGAGAAAATGCTTACAAGAAGGTACTTCTCTGACTACCACTGTGTGGCCTTTTTAGAGGCTGACAATATATTCCTCTTACAGAATGGGGAAAAGAAAAAGCTTCTTGCCCTGAGAATTTCCTAAATCTCTTTTTAAAACTGCTGGGACTGACAGAGAAGCCATTAAAAATAAAAGAGGTTTTTTTTTGGCAAATTTATCTGCCATTTTTCACACATCATATTTAATCTAATGATGATTCTAAGTTTTGCAACTTTGAATGTTGTAGCCAAAAGTCCAGGATAAAGGTCAAAAGTATAATCACTTAAAAATAAAATTATAGTTTCTCTATTACCAAAGATTCATCATCTTTAGTGATACTTCACTGTTTTACAAGTACTGTATTAGCTAAATAGTTATCTTCTATGCATCTTGCTACCAGAGAGCTACCTAACTGGCCTAATATACAGGAAAATACTTAACGACTTCCTAGCAGATTTGCTGATGTCTGTTAACTGATAATTTCAACTATCTGAAGTTTGGATTTAACTTACGGACAGATTCTGCCCACTTCTAACTGGAACTGTGGTAAGAAGATGATGGTTAAAGACATGGGAAAAAAAGGAAGAATGGATGAACAAATGACTAAGCATCAGAAAATCTGAGTAACAGAGATATGCGATCCTAGAGAGCTACCTGGATGGGGAAGAAGAGAATTAGGGAAAACAAGAGTATCTGCTTGGATTTTGAGACAAGGGAGGCAGATAACTTTCAGAGACAGTGTTATAATCTTCTGCTAAAGCTTCACATTCTAAGGGAATTCTCCCCTCTAAAAGTGAATAAAGCACAAAGTTTGGCATAGTTTAGAGGTCCTGGATAAGTTCTTTCAGAAAACCATACTTTTCGTTTTTTGTTTTACAGCTGAGTGGAATCAATACCCTAGGAGAAAACATTGCTGATAACGGAGGTGTTAGACAAGCATATAAGGTAAGAAGTATCCATTTTTCTATTTTAGCTAAAACCATCATATATTACAAAAATGAATTTCAGAGTCTTTGAAGAAGAAACATTATTTTTGTGTTAGGGACAAGACCAAGCTGTTGTATTTCATCCTATTTTCAGGATAGGTATTAGTTACTGCTAGCACACTCTGTATCTTTTTCAACTTTTTTTTTTCCTTCTGTGAATAGGGACTTGTAGAACGAAAACATTTAATGAATCAGTGTCACACTTGGACCATCACCTAACTAAACTGATGATACACTGAGCAGCTGTCTGCCTTCACCAGCCTTTTCACGCCAGGAAGGAGGGCTAGAATGATTTCCTTCTAAGTTCTGTCCATAAACAGTCTCTGCCTACATGGAACACTACTCCTTGTTCAAAATGTCATCTCATACAAGTGACTAGTGTCCCCTAAACAGGTATCCAAAGATGTCAGTGACATCTGGACTCCTTGCGATAAGCCCTCCATGGGGGACTTGTAAGCATTTTGGTTTTCCTTTCCTTTCCTGGCCATTTTCTTGTTACTTACAAATCTGACAGTGCAGGCCATCATAACGTGGTCCTTCCACTCCTTCCCTGAACACCTTGTTCTGTAGCAAAATACTCCACACTTGACAATGAGACTGCTATCATTCCTCATGAAGTGCCTGCTGGGATGCATGGGCCAACTCACACATCACAGCTTCTGCAAACAAGGCAGTCAGCAACACTTACACCACTAGAAATATAAACGTTTGAGGGTAAATACATAAATACAATCATAAAGGAGAGTTTAAAGAATGACTTGGAAGACTAAAAGAGGCATCTGTATGGCATGCTACATCAGTCTTATCTTGAATTGTCAGAAGATTTATGCATTAAAAAACCAACCAAACAAAAAAGCAGAGCAGTACAGACCCATGAAAGGCCATTCTCGTTCTGAAAGGAATGGGCGTAGGCAGAGAAAAAGTAGAAAGTCAGAAGTATTTAAAAAAATAGAATTGGCTATCCATACTTATTACAACATCATATGAATAGTAGAAAAAAGGACAAGAAGGAACCTTGAGAGCCCACCCAGTCCCCCCTCCCAGCAGGCACAACCAACCTTTCCAAGAGCCAAACCTGCAGTAAGGGAAGATCTGCCACCTCCATGCTGTAGTGTGAGCGCTGTCGCATCTCTGCTTTCAACAGTGGGAACACAGAGCCATCTATTCCTTCCTTTTCTGCAACCTTTTACATACTTGAGGACTGTTACATACTTGAAGGCCCAGACTTCTCCTCTTTAGACTAAACAAACCCCGTTCTTTCAATCTTTCCTCATAGGTCATGTTTGCTAGACCTCTGCTCATTCTTGCTGCTTTCTTCTGGACTCTCTCCAGTTGGTCCACATCTTTCTTTAAGTGCAGTGCCCAAAACTGGACAGAGTGCTCCAGCTGAGACCTGGCCAGTGCCAAGTACAGGGGAAGGATTACTTCACGTGACTTGTATAAGACATTCCTGTTTATACATCCCAGCATGATATTTGCCTTTTTTGCAGTATCATGGCACCGTTGGCTCTTGTACAGCTCATGATTGACTAAAATTACAGAAGCCTTGTCACTAGACCTGTTAACCACTCATTCTTCAATTTGCACTTGTGCAATTGGCTTTACCCTTGCTGTAGTTTGGCACTGTCTTCAGTCAGAACATTTCTCCAGTTTGCCAGCATCTTTCTATAAGTAGTAACATGCTAACAATTTACTGTTTGACATGTGGTCTTCATGAGAAACATGAAAGCAGCTTTTATTACTATGGAAAGTTTTAAAGTCTTCTCCAATTGTTAGAAAAAAATACATTTATTTCTAGTCCATTAAAAAATTAAAATTAGCTAAAAATTAAAAATATATAATACAACATTTAATAATTGATAAAACTGATCTTCTCCCTGCAGAATCAGTTTTATGCTAGTAAAACTGGATCCTGGAGCTCTGCATTGTATACAGGAAAGCCTACCTTACTGTAGGTGTATTACTTTAGATGCTAACCCAATAATTGGCAAAATAATATGATATTTGTTTGATAAACATTTGAGAGGAAAGCAAACTGTGAACAGGACACACGCATTCTGTAAAATCAGAGATTGTTGTTGGTTTTTTTTCTTCTACTTTTGAAGCATTTTACCACACTTCTAACTCATTAGAGAAGAAAAGGAACAAGAATAACTCATAAGAGAAAGAACAAGGGTAGGAGGGAAAGATGAGTTAGAGGAGGAGGAATGAATCCTCTGACCACATCTTCATTGTCTTGGAGATCATTTGTGCCAGAGGCAGGCAGGGACACCCAGCAAAGGCACCGGGCTGGGGATCCCCATGCTGGGAGTCCCTGGATCAAGAGAGACATTTCAGCTGGGCTCAGTTTGGGACTGTGCCTTAGAAAGCAGCTCAGCACCATGCTTTTTTTTTTTTTAATCTTACCATGCAAGATACGTATTGAGGGAAGCGACAGTAATGCCTGACCACAGAACCCACAGGAGGGGGAGCTGCTGCAGGTGGCTCTTTGCACAGACAGCTCCCAAACCCTGACAGGTTGGAGGCTGGCTTGGCACAGGGCGTGCTGGTGCCTCACTGCATCTACCCCTAAGCTGATGCAAGAGGCTCTCTCAGCCATTTCCATTACAGAACATACTCTGTTATTCACTAACCCTGTGAAAGGGTTTGCTAGGAAAATATGTAACAGTTCAACGGAATTTGATACATTAATTATTACAAAGTTTGCTGAAGAGTAGTATTGTGTAGCTACCGCATTTCAGAAAAGTCCTCCTTTGCATTCTTAATTTCTTCCCCTATAAAAAGATGCATAGTTATGCAAAAATCTGGTTATCTGGGTGTACCCGTCTTGCTGAAATTACTCCATTAGCCTTCTCCCTACCCCTCACCTCCCCTGTAAATTGCTTTATTTAAGATTGTTTCTTTTACCATTTATTCCAACATAAGTCAGGCAGCAGGAAACCTGACCAGTAGTCTAAGAGCCTGCTCATTGAGAAACCTGCCTTGGTTCAGTCAGACCACTGGCACTGTAATACTAAGAAATGGTCCTGGTTTTTATGCTTAAAGGTGGCCTGTGATAAGATGGATGGCCAAGGTAGTTCATGATAAATTATGTCAAAGACTCTGTGATGTTCCTCCTCGTCATCATTTCATTTTGACTGTATGGATTAGAAGTTGTAACATTGGTACACAATTCATTTTACAGGCCTATGAAAATTATGTGAAAAAGAATGGGAAAGAGAAACTTCTTCCTGGTCTTGACATGAACCATCAGCAGCTGTTTTTTCTGAATTTTGCACAGGTATTTCATACTGTCTTTCTTTGATGCTTACAGTATCCTTTTTTTAAAAACAAAGAATGCACTTTTTGATATGTTCTAAAATGAAATTTAATCTCAAGATATTAAGTATTTCACAGTGAAATGACAGCAGGACTCATCCTGAACGATCTTATTGCTAACAAATTCTTTTCTTTGTTACACGTGTAGGTATGGTGTGGAACATACAGACCAGAATATGCTGTGAACTCCATCAAAACTGACGTGCACAGCCCAGGCAAATTCAGGTCAGCATGTATAACAATCCTCAGTGTAATTCCCTAGGTGCAACACAGCTTTTAGCTACTGAATTATAAAATCCAGCACAAAATGCTAGGTTTCATTTACCAGGGTTGATTTAGGCATACAGAAAGCTACACAAAATCACCATTTGTTTTCTCTTGCAAGAGTAACAGAAGTGAGGTTTTGATGGAAGATTACTTACAAACCTGTATGTGTTGGGACAATAAGCAAGAGGGACATACCGTAAACTTGGCTGTTCAGTGTGAATTACTAGGAACAGACTAGGATCTTTTCATTTAAGTCAGAGCAACCTGTTCTTTAGCGGTATAGCTGTTAGCTTTGAATCAGCTCTGGGGCTCACATGCACAATAACTGATTTTGCTTGATACGATTCAGAGCATTAATTCCAGCATCTTTCTTTCAATGGCTTTTCACCAAAGAACTATCTCATTTATCCCACATGCTTAAATATTTGGTGAAAGCAGTGACTGTTCCTTCAGTTGCTCCTTGACTGACATTTCACTGTGGGTGGTTTTTAGAGACCAGACCTCTCCCAGAGGCAGTTTGTGCAGAACTCCTACAGCCAGCTGAGTTCAGCCACGGCACTAATGAGGCTCTACGGTGGTTCTGCAGAACTTTGCCTCCTCCTTCCATACCTAATTTCTACGAACCATGAGTCCCCTGAAGTTCACCAGATCAGCATCTTCACGTAGTTGTCTTTGTGTATATTCTAGACACATTACATCACGTATTGTGCTGTTTTACATCAGTATGAAAGGCTATAAAGTATATACCCAATTACACAAATATTAATGAGGAACCATAGTAACATTTTTAGAACATGAGGCAATTTTCAGGATGAGGCCTACCTAAGAAATCTGAAATAGAAAGCATTTCAGTACACTTTTTGTTTGTAACATATGCAAATAGACCCGAAATACTACTTCTGTTTCTGGCGAAGTCGCACTTTAGCGGTTCTTGGCCACAGAACAGAGAAGCTAGATCACTTAAAAACATAGCCCAGAAAAAGGGCTAAAAAATAGAAAGTTACCTCCTGCACTGCTGCTGAGACCAGCTGGGAAATATTTTCACATTTGATCTTGTGGAGCCAGTCAAATCATTGCAGATGTCACCTGCTGAACTTCACCTCAACTTCTCTGGACGCTTCCTGGTTCCGTTGAACGTAATCATTATGATTATTCACAGAATAATCAAAAGTTACTCACAGAAGCAGTCCTTCAAATAATTCCTGGTCCACAATCAAAGTGCATCAGTATTTATGTTTGACATTTACAGCTGAAGTTGTTTTCTAGCACGGGCATGTGCATGCTATGTTTCCATTCCTGAAGGAATGAGCAACTCCTCTCAGTTACATTCACACATGTTCACAATTACAGACACAAAAACCACTTTAGCTGCTACGTCCTCATACTCACTTGAGATCTGCTGTTTGTATGAGTCTTTTTTCCAGGAAACTCCTTCACTGGAACATTTGTGAAAACGCCCAGAGAAGCAATATGACATTACTTAAAATCTGGTTGGTGTAAAAATGTAAATGAATATTCACTGAAAAATTATACCTAACTCCTCCACCTTGAGGTCTTGTTTTCCCTTTAGCGGGAAACTTATCAACAAAAGATAGCTATGGAACAAAATCTCAGTGAAATCAAACAGGCAGTAAAGCTGTTGGTATAGAAATAAATGGAAGTCTTGTGAGAGCCTATAGTGAGGAAGGTCTGGTCCTATATTTCTGGGGGTTGCAAAAGGGAATATAAAACTGGAGGGAGAAGACACAGCCACCACTTTAGGTGAAAGGGAACCAACTGTCTGAGCTGAGAAGTACATTCTTTTCCCACAGTTTTTTGGAGTGATGGGGGAAAAATGTTATGAAATGTGGATCTTTGGTTTGCTTGTTTGCTTTGTTTTTGCTTTTAAACAAAGGGAATTAAAAATGCCAAGATGTTCTTGTTTTGTTTTAAAGGGTCATAGGATCATTGCAAAACTCTCCGGAGTTTTCCGAAGCTTTTTCATGTACCACGAAAAACTACATGGATCCTGCTAAAAAATGCCGAGTTTGGTAATGGAGCTGCAAGCCTTGCATCTCAAGAAGCTTTCTAGAAGAAGAGAAATTTTGAACTACTTTTTAGAAGGGGAGGAAGGAAGAAAACTGAGGGAAACATTCTACAAAAGTCACTGTAATTCTTAGTAAACAGGTAAACACAAAACAATCACACATCAAATCAATCTATTTCTCAAAGGAAGGACTAATACCAATGCAGCAGTTAGCTGTTCTAGCTAATCAGCTGCTTTTCCTATCACTGAACCCTGCAGAATCTAAATCACTTGACAGTGTACAGTAACATTTCACTCATAGTTAATCCTGTTGCCCATGGGTCGCTGGCACTTTTTTTTTTTTTTGAAATGTCAAAGTACGATGCATTATCTCCCACCGGCTGGTGAATGCATAGTTGTGAACAAGCAGAGGAAGAAAATATTAAGTAACACATGGTTTTAGACATCATAATATGATAATGAGACAACAGTTGGTATCCTGTGTCAGACTTTGTACCCTCTGCTGTTACGATAAATCTGTTCTACCAAATGCTTTCATTTCTACTTGAAACCATTTATACAAGAGGAGTCCAAAGACCTGCTGTAATTAACTTCTCACTAATTATGCCAGTGTGTATTATTTGAACTCACTATTTACAACAGTTTATCTAGTACTTTCCAGCCAAACTGAAATTGTAGGTAATTTATTAATTTTTGAACATGTAATCTGTCAGATTGCAACCTAAGACCCTTTCACGGTTTTCTAAGCTTTTTCTTGTTTTCTCTAAAGTTGGTCTTTTTAAAAGTTTCTAGCAATGTACAAACCATAGTTTTTATATTTAAATCTGAGCTACACTTTTGACTTGAAGTATTGTAATATATTTTATCAGCATCTGCATAGAACTGGGAAATTTGATTAAAGCATGGTATTAGGCAATAAGATAGAGTCTACAAAACAGAGCTCTTCCATGGAGTACACCAGCAAGTGTACCATCAAGTACAGTTTTCAGGCTGACTTTCTCAGTGTTTAGGGTTTTGATCCTGCGCATAATTTGTACATGTTCTGGTCAGTGTCAGTCCTCACATCAGTAAAGCTGCTTGCAAGAATGGAGCTTTAAATAAGAAGGTAATAGGCTTTAAATCTGCAGTGATACATGTTGGACATCCTCATGCAGATTGCAAAGGAACTTACTGCTTTGTATACCAAAGCAAACAGATTTCCAAAAATAAGTAGCAGATACCTCAGATGACTGCTACAATAGGTACATTTGAAAACCTATGTTCCTTTTAGCTTTTTGGGTTTGTCATCTGATAAAAACATTTTGATAATAAACTGAAATTATGAGCCAAATGCAATGCGTATTCTTTATAGGAAGTATAGAAACACAAAAACCATATTGTCCCTGTAAGTGAACTTCTGTACCTGCCCCTGAGCACTGCACCCTCAACATCTATAAAAACTGACAAGGAGAATTGAAATCACTTTGTTCAAGTTTCAAAACCAGATGTTAACAGGTTATTTAGTAGCCAACGAAATCACACCAAAATTGACCGCAATAAACTCTCTTACAAGAGACATCAACCTGATGGCATTCAAATGAAATTCAATCTTTTACAAACTCAGGTCCACAGGCATAGTATCCAGTGAAGTTTTTTTTTTCATTTCTGAACAACTTATACACATAAAAATAGTTACATCTTGTTTCATGCTAGCTCCTGCTCAGGGAGCAGGGAATTCATATATGCTAGGTACATACCACAAGCACAGTCATCTCTTTCACTGTCGCAGTAAGAAATAAAGCTACCCTTATGGAAAACACCCAGCAAAGCTCTGGCCAGAGCAAGAGAAGCTCTTTTCCTAGACACATTTAACAGCCGGCTTTAGGTACGTCATTGGACCCAGCTTTTACACTCCTGAGTGACAGGACACTTTCCCTAAAGCCCCCATTTCATCACTAGGTACACATGCTCATGCACCTAAATCCCTTCCAGAAACACCACCTGAGACCCCCCCTTCCTTCCTCTATACAGCTGTGGGCTCTGGTAGCCGCAGGCTCAGGCCTGCAGGAATGGGTGAGGCTGCTGGCTCCTTGTTCCCCCATTGGAATAGGTGGGGAAATAAATGAAGGCTCAGCTCTACCCCTGGCTAAAGCAGCTGAACGAGAACTGTGCGGATAGCTACTGAAACAAGCCCTGGCAGGAAACAACTACGCTGCGGGACCAGGGGAAAACAAGAGTGATCTTGCCTCTGCGGTACAGCCCTCACCCTCAGCGCCTGCTGACACCAGTCCTGGGGCTGGGCAGATCATCCACCACTTCTCCTCAATCCAGTCTTCTCCGGTTCTTACCCTAAAGTCACCTGGCACAGCAGGCAAGTGCAGCAAAACCACATAGCAGCATTTAACAGGAAAATAAAATGTACCAGGCGTGTATTAGAAGCCAAACTCTACCCAGTGACACTTATGATTTCCTCACACATGCAAAAATGAAACTCAGGTCTTCATAAGAGAAACGTAGCACTAACAATTTAGATGCAAGCTGTCTGACATTAAGCAAGCAGTGACAATCAGAATATAACTTTCATCACAGCTTGCAAACTAATTAGTGCCAGTGAGGCTTTTCCTTCGTAGAATGTTAATGTCAGGGAAGTATTTATAGATATGGCATGGAAACCATCACCCAAAGGCTTCAAAAACAACAAGGAACTTATAGGATTGTTGCCAGCTTCTGCAGAAGCTCACGGTTAGTCTCTCGGGTTATAAAGACGTCTTTGGACTGTTTTGGTTAATGTAACTTCCCGCTGCGGCAGCCTGATGAAACTTCAGCTAATACATACAACGCAAATGCTGGCATTAGTCAGCTCGTTACCAACGCATTAACGAAGCAGGTACCAAACACACACAACCCGTAACCATCACTAAATAATTCAGCCAAGGAGCACAGATGCAGTGATTCCCCATCAAGCAGCTTCACTTCCTCTGCCCAGGGAGGGCCACGCATGCTGAAGCCAAGGGCAACCTGCTGCCGAGAGGTGCTGAAATAATGAAAGGGGGGGAGGGCGGGTTGGAAAAGGCTGTCACCTCTGCTTACAGAGAACTGGAGCTCAGGCGATGCCAAACAGCTCTTCAGACCTCAATGTCATTATACCGATAACCAAAGTCCTGCCCAGTGTCATAACAACACAAACATCCCATGGCACGGTGATGGAGACACTGAAGCTATTGCCATGCAACAACAGCAGTAGCTTAATTTTGGTAGAAATCCAAAGTGTATGTTTTCTTGGGAAATAATAATAAATTAGTTTTTTTTTTTCTCTCAAGTGGAACAGGATACTTGTGCTTTAGGGGAATTAAAAAAACCCTAGAGAACTTATTTCCCAATCCACCCCTGCTAGTGTGGGAAGCTTCAGCAGTGCATTGTATGGTATTGTAATGAAAAGGCGCATGAGTGGGTTGCACTGGAGACGGATGCAAAAGGCCGCTTTGCATAGTGGTCAGTGCGCTTTAAGCAGTGTGTAGGGTGCATATTTTCTCGGAATAATCCTCTTTTTATTAGTCTACAAAAGTGGCAGGAGGTTCTTTTCCACTGAACAGCAGTCAGCTCAACAATATGCGAGCCACCCTAGATAAAGCTTTGTTTTGCCCTATCATTGCCCTTTGAGCAGCGATTTCAATTCACCATCTTATGGATAAAACTATAGGGGGAAAAAATAAATAAAAATAATAATAAAAAGCAAACATAGATACTGGGAACTGCCTAACAATCTGAAGAGATTATGTATTTATTTGTCTTTTCCAAATGAGATCGTTCTGCTCTCAAACATCAGGTAAAGCTAAAACTGTTTATGTTTTAGCTCTGTACTTTTAAATTTGAAGCTTTTGATGCCTGATGTCATTAGACACCTGAAAAAGCTGCTTGGGACATCTGGATCTTTCAGAACTGTGTATTTTCATCAGTGCCTGGTACATAAACACGTGTTCATTCTGCTCCAGACTTGGGAAAAGGCGCGGTTTGCACGTCCCTGTCCTGGCGGTGGCTGTAGCCAGGCGAGTGGCACACTGCAGCTGTGCAGGCCAGAGCTGGGATCAAAGCCACGAGGCAGCTGCAGGAGATCTGCTGTCGGCTCTGTCACACCGCTGGCATAGTGCAAACCAGGCACAGCTGACGAGCTGCTCCGGTAAGAGCCCCGCTGTTTGCTTTGTCCGCTCGCAAAGGGAAGAACGAGCTCATGAGAAAAGACAGGTTGGAATTTAGTGTAAAGGCCGTCACTTAACTTCTCAGCACAAGGTTCTCTGGGAAAACCACCATAAAATTGACCTACTTGTGCACCTACTTCTCTGTGTCTCCAAGGGCCTCCCAGTTGTCTAGTTTGGACAGTCAGAGCTAGTAGCAAGACTGTCTCAGTCTTAGAAAATGAGGCATTGGTCCCTAAAATGAGATAATGTATGCTCAGACTGGCCTCTTAGAGAGCTTATACAGTAGGCGTACAGATGAGTTAGAACGGGTGGTGTCACATGGAAGCAGCTGCCACAGAGGTTTGGACTCTGCAGCTCTCCAGGAGACTGCACGGTTTATCCCCTCAGGACAGCTGAGGAAATAAGACTGCCTGTGAAATGAGCTGACGTCAAAGGGGCAAGGTAGCTTGGTGTTACAATTCCCAAAACTAAACGTCACGCTTCAGTGCTTCAGCTAATAGCTGCTGGAGTTGCAAAGGAATTTTCATGGTTGCACCAATGCCAAACACGTTTATTTTTTCCCCCCACCTCCCTAAAAGATAACAGACAGTGACCACAGATGGAGACAGGATGTCTGATTAATGTGCCTTCCTCCTCTTCTCAGAATTAATTCAGAGTGCCTGAGCAAGAGCCACAGAAGTTTCCTACCCAATCTCATCAAGGGGTCATTAAGGTTTTTTCCACATTTCCTTAAATGTACATCTTGTTAGAATCACCAAGACAGAACAGAAAGAACAGAAATATTTTAGTATAAAAATCTTCGGGCTCAAAACTGAGCTATCTGTGAAAATATAGTAGTTCAGATTATCTGATCACTTCTGATTTTAAATGAGCAGGTCACTGGACAGTCTCAAGACACATTACATAGCAGGTAAATATAACTAACTCCAATTATAATAATCAAAAAAAGGCAACCCCCTTGTACAAGATAAACAGGATGCCACTTTGAATCTGACCTACAATTTTAGACACGCTATGCTACAGAACAGACCTCCCAACCTTAAACATGCCTGATGTTTTCTTTTTGAAGGACGTACACATTTCTGTTTCATTACAATAGATTCCATGAAATTTTCCCCATAATAAGACTAAAAATACGTCCCCAGGCCTCACAAGAAGTTAACTCCCTGCATGATTCTGAACAGCTTGAGGTCCCTTAGCTAGTAACAGCTATTTTAAGTTGATATTCAGTGATGCGTTACGTAAAGCCAACTTTCTATAGAAAGGCATTGAGTATTGCACCAAGGCTGATTTGGACAATACTATCATATCTTCAGATGACTGCACTACGCTTTGGTATGTCAGGCAATGCCTCCTAGCATTTGCATGGTACAGCCTGCCTCACCTGAAGACCTGTGACCCTCCCAGCAACTGCCCTCATTTGAGAGGTGAGAGTCTGAACTGCCTTGGTACTGCACAGGAGCATGCTGACACCAAAGCACAAAATCTGGGAAATCCAGAGAATCAGTCCACCTGTCCTTGGGATCAAAACAAAGAAAAGGTTCTCACATGCCTCTTCCTCCTCTTAGCGATGCGGGAAACATCTAGCAGGCTTTAAAAACATGCAAAATTAAAGCACTAAATGTATGACTGAAGGCTTCAGTCCTTTCTGCTAGTCCGCAGTGAGGTGGAGATCATTAAAGTGCGACACGTTCACGTGAACATTAGAGCAAGACTGACCACAGAGCCCAACAGCATGGCTGGCTTTCGTCACATACCTCATGTTCATGGTCTGCAGCTCACCTCTCTTCTGTGCTACAGACTTCTCCTAACACTACAACAGTATTAAAATTATGTATTTCTTCACGTTGAAAGTAGCACTCACCTGCTTTTACCACCAGTCGGTTCTGCCTCTTCTCTACAAACAGCCTGCTGGATTTCCTGAGAGTACTTACAGCTGTGGAGAGTTGTGTACCTGATGTCAGTCACCCTCAGGCACCAAGGCAGCACCACCTGTCCGCCTGCTGCAGGCCTGAAGGATGTTTGTCCATCTGTTTTCAAAGGCCTCCAGTAATCAATAATATTGATTATTATGCTTAAAAAATTCTTCCAGCATGTCTGTATCTTTACCATAAAGACAGACTGTACCTCACCTGCTGGTTCTCCACTAATTCCTGCTGCGTGTGTCACCAAGAAAAGGTTATTCCCTTCTTTTTTTTATTAAGGTTTTGAAGAATTATGTTTTCTTCAGTCTTCTCTCCTTTAGGCTGAACCACTTCAGTGCGTTCAGTTTGTCCCTGGTTACACATTATGAATCCCAGTTTCCTGTTGCTGCCCTCCTCTGAATCCCCATATTTGTCCTTTAGAACAGTTCCTGAAAGGTGTAGAAATTTAATTTTCACCCTTTGCATTGCATTTTTTCCAGACCAGTTATTTAGTTTCATTCTGATTTCTAACACTGTTCCCCGATATCCCGTTTGCTGCCAGCAGAGGGGAGCTGCCGGCACACCACAGGCCAGGCCTGGCATGCCAAGCGATGACCTCGATCCAGCCTCATGGCATTTGATTCAACAAGAACTGGATTGGATTCCAATGTAAAATATACAAGATTGGGCCCTGAATATCATTTATACAGAAAAGACCAGCAGTTAATTTGGATTTTATCTACACAGTATTAAATAAGAAACAAAGTTTTTAGGACCTAGAATGTCCAAATCATACATTTTAAGCTGCTTTTCCACCAGGTAACTTTTCCTACCTCCCTTTCATTTTCTAGAGGATTTTTTTGATTTAGATAGTGGTGCTATTTGATTGCTTTGTTAAAAAAGGTAATGTAATTTCAGAAAATATATTTAGACACTTCAGATCTTGGGAAAGGGAGACTATACAGCCACAGTATTTTAAATTTTATATAAAGTTTACTAAAAAACTTAAAAAATTGTCTTAATTCACTTAAAAGTTTCCCAGATAGACTGAGATACTCCTTCCCCAGCTTGGCACATCTCACAAATGAGCTTAACTCATGTTTTTTTCTACCATGGTACCAGTAACTCTAGGAATGCTGTTTCCAAAAATGCTTAAATTCAAGACGGCAACAACAAAGCAGGATGGAGAGCAGGCAGGTATCTGACCTACCATTGGACTCCAAAAACCACTCACTCAGTTACAAACCATTTGAAAATCAGGAAATTGGTTTAATGATTCTTCCTGACTAGCATTTCACATCTTTGTTGCAGTTAAAAAGTATACACCATATCTAGTGTTGATATTAAAAGTAACTCATTTTATACATATTTTTGTCATTCAGCATTTCAATTTAACTTTCAGGTTCTTCCAGTCAACATCGCTGGAAATTCTTCTGTCCTGTAAGACAAAGAAAACTACATTTAAAAAGGTAGCAATGCACACCAAAGCAAGCAGGGGTGGATATGATACAGGTCACTTACTTCTGTCAGGAGAAGACGATGTAAACCATTAGGGCACAACCCACGATCCAGCCAACTGCAAGGAGAATAGGTACAACGAGACGGGAAAGTGGGACTGGGGCTGAAAGACAAAAGAGGATCTTTTTCAGAAAGGTCACATTACAAAACCGTAATTATCACAGAGCAAAAAAGATACCTGTGAGCTCGGGCCACATCTATGACTGCTATTTTTGGCACGGAGTCACCATGTCTTGGCACACGTACTACATATACATAGCAAAGCCCCAAGAAATTTCCACACTCGGGGCTCTGCAACCAGATAGGCCAGAGGCTTAGCGCTTCCAAAAGTACCGGAGTGCAGAGAGGAGACAGAAACGTGCTTCTGTCCTTGGGCTCCACGGGTCATCGGGAGAACATCTGGACTGGACTGCACTGATGGCAGCTCCCCCGGCAGATTCAGGCTCAATACCCTGACAGCACCTTCCAGAAGCAAGTCTCATGAGGTTGTCAACAGTAAATTAAATATACAGTGATTAGTTAATACTGCACCTGTTTAATTTAAGGTTGGTGTGCCTGGGGCCACAATGAGGGGATGCTGTGTGAGTTCCCACACCCCAAACATCCAAGGGATGTTTGCCAGGCACTGTGCCTCAGGGGCTCACAGCTCGTCTCAGCGCTTTCTGTGCATGGTGCCTGACTGAGCTCTCTCCTCTCCCCTTACTAGAGTGATACGTGGTAGTTACGGTTCATGCAATTATCCAGTGAAAGGGTTTTCCCCACATTAAAGGAAGAAAATAACAGAAAAGTTTCCAATGTGAATGTACCACCTGTCTGCCTGAGTCGGGCCGGACACAAAGACGTGATGTTCTGCCTGTCCTGTCCGGCAGTACCAGGACAAGCTAATAAATAACATGGAGACACAGAGGCAAGTGCCGGTGGTGGTTCTGCAAGAAGCATGCAGAAAGCAGGAACAGGCCTTTAAATAAACACGTATCTGTACAGCATCAGAAGTTCAAAGACGCTTCCATCAGTTTGCCGCAAATAGCAGAAGGTTGCCAGAAAGCAGCATATCAGCAGCCTTTGAGGTTGTATTAGTTACCAACATACTGCAGCACGTTAAAGCACATCTTTCTGCAGTTAAAAGAGTTCCAGGTTTTTTAAGGGATTGAGAAATAATGTAAAACTATTCACAACACCTTGCATAGCTTAGATATGCCATGATATAGTTTAGTTTAGACATGCCACGATATTCCGTGGTGTATCTACAGAGAGGGAAAGAGAGCATATAGACAGATAATCTGCATGTGCTGCCATTGAAATATAAAGCACATAAGCAACCATGCAGCACAAGAATAAAACTCTGCTTTGAAACCAGGTGTCCTTCTGCCACAGGGGAATCCCTTACCTGTTTCCTTTAAAGACTGACCCTTGGTAAGGGAAAGCTAATTCTGCTGGGAATCACTTCTCTTTCCTTGCCACTTTTTCTGAAGGTCCTATTACAAATAAAGGGCTGGATCCTACTGGAGTACATGGAAATATTTTGATAGAGCTCTGCTTGCTTGCCAACGTGTCTGCTGAACATGGTGTTGTGTTATATGAGATGCACTTTCAATGCAGGAAGGTGAGAGGAGCAAGCAGTCGCTGACGGGCCAGCAGGAATGCTGCGCCCAGCATTGGTCAGGAGGCAGCAAGCAGCTGGCTCTGAGGGATAGAGTTTCATGGGAGCCATTGGGAGTACTTGTGTTTCACAGTTTAAGAACAGAAATGACCGTGAGATCATTCGCTGTGATCTCCTGCACGTCATGGGACAGATACCCTGAGCTAGAGTAAAGCGACCGTGTGGAAGGCTGCATGTTATGCCACGAGCAGGAGAGGCTGCAGCATGACATATGGACATGGCTAGGGGATGTCTCAGCAGGTAACCCATTTGTTAGGCCTCAGAAGAAGGTGACAAACTCCAAGGTTCCAATATTTGGTCCACGGGAAAATTATCCCTAGCGTAAATCTGACAATCGAGTGCCACCCTTGCCATGGAGCAGGGCTGCGCACACCGGCAGCCAGAAGGAGCCTCGGCACGGCCCGGTTCTCAGGCTGAGGTGGTGATGAGGTGTGGAGGGACAGCAGCAGAGCAGGACACTCCGACGGAGCTGTGCTTTGGAAAGAAAGAAATTACCCTTTTACTGACCCCTGCAGGTAACCAGCCAAAATCCTAAAATGGGAGGTGTCATTACAATCACTGTTCTTATGGCTGCAAATGAGAGCAAAATAGCGAGGGAAATATGATTCGTTGAGCAGCAGTCACGAGCATTGCCTCCAAACAGACCAAGGAAACCAAGCCCGCTGAAATGAAAATGGACAGTTCTGGGTGGCAGCAAGAATGAATAAAGGAATCTTGCTGTGATCCCTGTACCTAAGTTGGCGTTCTAACTAAGAATTACTTTCTTTTTCCCCCATTATAGTAATTTTTCGATACTTCAGACATGAATTTACCTCAGAATAAACAGAGAGGAGCTGGTCAGAGTGGCAAACACAGCACTTTTGCTGTGCTACAGGAGAGCTCCTCTGCGCATGTCAAACAGACTCTGAGCACCGCTCCTGGAGCTGTCCACCACGGGATGCCCAAGGAGCAGTGACACCGAGGAGTCCTCAACCACAGGCTGCAGCAGCAGAGACTTCCAAGCTAGGTACTCCCTAAATATACTGATAAAATTCATCTCGTCTCTGTATTTTTTTTTAAGACCTTTTATCC
Source organism: Cygnus olor (assembly GCF_009769625.2). Taxonomy (NCBI): domain Eukaryota; kingdom Metazoa; phylum Chordata; class Aves; order Anseriformes; family Anatidae; genus Cygnus; species Cygnus olor. The sequence continues at coordinate 25,588,211 of NC_049177.1, read as the reverse complement.
AGAACTATAAATTTGCTTGGTTTTACTGCCTGTACTTGGTCGAAACTCCTACCAACTGCCATGAGCACACCAATGACTGTGGTCTCACTGGGCTGCCTTTACCCCTGAAAAGTCTGAGCCCGACAGCACTGACAAGGACAGGTAAAAGAATTACCCCAACACACTTGCAAAAAACTCCCACTTGATTTAAACAGGTACAGGCCTGGCAGCTGAAGAGGTGAAGTTTTCCCCTGTGCAAGCTTGTCAAGTTCGAAGCCACAGACTTATGCTCCTTGCTCCAAAATGCCTCAGGATTTTGCTGAAGTTTTCTTTGTGTTTCATCTCAGGAAGCGACACATGGCCAAACTACTGCCCCCTCACTGTGATGGCAGCTTGAGCTCCACGCTAGGCAGCAGAAACCTGGGAGGGAAGGTGTGAGCAGGCCCAGGTGCCCCCCAGCCCCCAACTAAAAATTCCTTTCACAAGGAAAAGTACCGCCTGAATAGCTGTGTTCACAGCTGACACCACATTTAAGCCTATAGCTCTTTTACCATCCAAACCTCTCACAGTGAAATAAATAGAAAGCGACAGTGACTACAAAATGCATTTTTATAAAATGCCTTTTCTCATCTTCAGTGGAATTGTGCTTATAGCAAATAATACATTATTAAAATTTCACTCTGCTCGGTCACTTGGGCTCTGTGGGGTTAAAATCTAAACTAATGTCCACCTAGCATTACGCTCGGATTTCAGCTACACAGTGTATTTAAATTACTGGCAAACATAACTCCTTTTGCATGGTTCAGTTTAATTATGTTCGACAACTTAAAATCGCAACTACAGAGGACTAAAGACAACAAAACTGGTAGAATTCAAAGATACAGGAGGAACCCAAGCTACTTTAAACTCGCCACTGTTAATGGAATTAGCTTTTAAACTCTTGCACTTTCTTACTAGAAAGTAACATACGGTGTATCAAAGAAGACTCACTACCTTACAAATAGCTGAGTATTTTCACTTTACGTTGCTCAGAGTTATGATTTTTAAGAATACACTGTTACATTAATCACATTAACATTTAATTGTGCATCTTACCTGGTTCTGCCATTCCTCCCTCCGCTGGTTTTATTGGCAAGATTTAAGGTTTGCCTCTGCAGTTGTTCTTGTGAGCCTTGGGATGCTTTAAATAGAGCAATATTTGGAACGTGCTTCAGCTGCCTTGCTTGCTGATGCCAGTTTTTGGCTATATGCATTCAATTGTTTAAAAAGACAGGAGTTCAAGGTATTCAAGCTTACCTCTTCCTATTTCTGCAATTGCAAATCTGTTTTCAAAGAAAGATGAGCAAAGAGGGGTCATTATTTGGAGCGGAAGAAAAATGAGGGTGAGGACAGCTTTATGGTCTCTTAACCACATGACAAGTTTGTGTAATATTTATGTGCATCCACATACTTTGAACATGACAGGGATCCAGTTCATTTTTAATCTCACACATCTCCTCTCTTCCCCCTCCTATCAAAAACCAAAGCCAAATCCTACTCAGTAATACTTGTATATGCAGTTCTGTTGATGCCATTAGTTATTTACTAGGCACCACCAGTATCCCCTACTTCACAAAGCACAGACGAACTGTTAGTGTCTAGCCTCTGAAAGGTTACAATGTACAGTCACAGGTTTCCGTTACTTCTCTGGGTAGTAGCCAACAAAATTCAAGGGAGGGACATTCCTAAAACAATCTGAGAATGATTTTGTCTTAAGCAGAATACAAGGAGGTTAATCAAAAATCATTGCAAACTGCAGTCTCTAATTCAGAAAAAGAAAAAACAAAATGGAGATGAGTGCCAGATCTCTGCCAAAAGGACAAACTGCACATCATCTTGTATCTTGTTAAACACAAGGAGTGCTCCATATATAGATCCCTTGGAGTGATCCTGGCCACGGTCTTCGACCAATAAGCATAAGAAATTCACTCAGAGCTTACCAGGAAAATGAAATCCTGTACAGAACATTCAGAGGAACATGCAGGTTGCATCACACATCACCGAGGAGCCCCTAAGCAAACACTTTTGTTCAGGCATGGGAGGCCATTTTATCTGACTTAGCAAGTTTACACATAATCCCACTTCAGAGGTAGGCCTAGATACTAAATGAAACTGGGATGCTTCCTGTGTGCTTTTGAAGTGGAAAAGAACACAAATCGTTGTTCAAAAGCCACTACATATAACAGGTGCACAGGGTGTTTTGAAGTGATCTAATCTGGATGTTTGCAGAGTTCAGAGGGACTGATCATGTTCTCCCAGAAGATGAGATGGGGCTCAGAAACAAATAACACAGATCTTCTAAAAGACATTATTCCCATCTCATGTGTTTGTTGATTAAAGGTTAAGTACTTTACATAAAAGATATTAAATTTCAGTTATCACCTTGCTTCAGAATTGGCTCCTCTCTCAGTGGCTGTGGAGATCACATCTTCCTTAGAGCTACTGTATCAGGCTGCCTGCAAAAAGGGAATTAAACCAAAGTTAGAGTCTAGAGACCAAGGTGGACAAAATACGGCTCTTCAAGCCATCACGATCTAACTTGATTTAAAGCAGATCAGAATCCAAGTAATTAATTTTTAAAGGACTAGAGCTGGTTATATTAGAAATGCAGTCCCAGCCCCTCCCAAGGGGGCAGCTGATCCTGACCACAGGAGCCGCTTTCCAGCGTTCGCTTCTCGCTTCCCTGCCCGCTCCCTCAGCCCCTGGGCCACAGAGGCAGAGCAGAAGGGTGCAGATGTGTGCCCAGTGCTGCATCTACAAAACAGCTGGGGGAGAGAACCTTCAAAACACCCATAGGAAAGGTAATTAAATGTCTGGTTATTTTTTCATGGAAGATGTTTTTTGTCCTAGACGCAACAATGGAAACTGTGGGCCCCAGGCCACACATGACTTGTATCCATCTGCAAAATATTTTTATTTGGAATAAACAACAACAACTACAAAAATGGATGGCAGTGGATTATTTTAAATACAATTATTTGTCTTGCTGTGATCAGTGCCTTAGAAACCATGCTAACATACACAAAGTGACGGAGCAACATTCAACTTTGGCAAAACTTTACTGAAGACAGTTGTTTTATATCAACGATGAATTTAGCTTTGTATGGATTGGTTTTGTTGCTTACTATAAACAGTTCCCATGTTTTGGTCTTCTGAGTTTGTCACGAGTTCTAAGAAAATTACAGAAAAATGAGTGAAGCCAAGTCACCTGAGAATTTTGCATGAATTTCTGCTGTCAATACCTTGATCAACCCGCTCCTCAGTCAGTTTGTGCTCACCGGCTCTTAGGTTCTTGTGTTTCTGTTTGTATGATGAGACACTGCCCACTGAAACTTATCAAAAAACTTCCACTGGTTTCTAGAGTTCGGTTTGAGCAAATATTGTATTGACACAACAACTAAAATGGCAAGTTCTCTGAGTATGGAAGTTTTCTGGTACGGAATATGCTGAGTATGACTCCGCTGCTGGCTTTTGCCCTGCATTCTTCAGCAAGATGGTTCCCCTGAAGAGATGCTTTGCTCAAGCACAGCATAAGGAACTGATTTTGTCACTGTTGTCCAAAATGGGCATACTCTTAAAATAAAACTTGGGGTTATATAACATTTTATTGTGCAATGCACAATACATAGTAGCATGTCATCTTGAGACACAGAATAAAGAGCAAGCTTTGCACTCTTTGTCTAGCTTTGCTGTAGAACAATAGACTTTTTGAGATAGAATCTGGTTTGTTGTAAAAAGAAATATGAGTCTGATCCCCATGTCATACGTTTATTAAAAACATAAAACACAAAACTCTGATGCAATAACTTCATTTGCTGCATAGCTTTTCCCGTAAGAATCCTATCTGGTTTTGGTTCTGCTATTTATATATATATACATCTGATCTAATGGAAATAATTTCTACCATGAACCATGTACTCCTAACAAGATGATCTGACCTTCACAGATTGGGATCTTTCCAGGCTTAGTTGCCCTAAGCAAGGACAGAGCGTCATTGCTGTTTGAAACGGTTTTGATAACTACTACCCTCATTTAGCTGCAAGCACAGTAAGTGTACTCTGCAAATCTAAAGCATGAGGTTAAGAATATAAAAGTTGTAACTTCAAAAAATGTAGTATGACAATATAGACATTATTTTAAACATCACATCTTCTTTTTGGAATGGAGGAATGAACTGCAGACATAACATAGTTTTCAGTCCAACAGCCAAAAAAGCAGGGCGCCAGTTCCAAAATATAAGAAACCAGGAGAGTACACAGTGTTTGAGAAAAAATGCAAGAGAATGATTCGTGGCAAATAAGCAGCTACTTTTTTACCAGCTGAAGAACAATACACAAGAAAAACAATTTCCTCATTTTGATTTGTGTTTCAAAATAACATTATAATTCGCATATGTTTTGTTTCCCTCTGTGTTTGTGCTGGAATGCTAAAATACTCACTATTCATCATTAGACTCAGATGGTTAACTGTGGTCAGCTATGAGATCCCATTTTTTGCTGAGGTATTCAACAGATTAGTCTCACTTAAAGCAGTATTTTGAGCGATCTTGTTGACTTTGGTACCATTAACTGCTCAAAGCTAGGAATGCACTTTAAATGCTTTAAATGCCTTCAGTGCTTTAAGTGAACTAGGGCCAAAATTCAGAGGAGGAACCCAGTCAGCCAGCGGGGCTATAAGTTGTTCCGGAAGAGAAAGCCATTTTAAGGGGAAAAGCAGTACCCGATATTTTAGAAAATACTAAATTCCTGTCTTCGGATACTTGTGGGCTTTGCCAAAAGGAAAAAAAAAAATGGAGAGGCTGCTGTTGGAGTCACTGGCTGCCAGGCTGTTATGAATGCAGTTGTTCACAAACTCATCTGCTTCCCAGCAAAGCTGCCCATGCCGCTGGCTGTGGGGAGCAGCCAGAGCCCTGGGCCGGCTGCTCAACTGCTGTCCTTGTGCCAAAGCTTCAGTGAGGGCTGTGAAGGAACAATGTCCCTAGCTGCGTCCCTAGCTGTGTGCCAGAGTGTCCGCCTGGCGCTACAAAGTGCGAAGTGCGTTACTCTGCTGATCCCTATCTTCTGGCTATTCCTGCACTTACAGGGTGGAACTGTGCGAGCCAACACCCTTTGAAGGACTGACGGCAGCATTATCTGAGCGATTTAACTGCTTCTGCCCCAAAACTGTTGGGGAAGGTCTCGGGAGCCACTGGTGCTGCTGGTGCCCGCACCAGGCCAAACGCCACCCGCAGCATGGAGGGGACCAGCGCCTGAGCAGCAGGCACAGAAAGTGAACGGGCACGGGGCAACAACGGCCTGCAGCCGACCCAGAAGGAACAGTGAGAAGAATCAAGCCAGCGCTAGCGGAAATGTATCTGTCGATAACCAGTCGACAAGGGCCACAAGGCCTACAGATACAGTGCCACACCATGCAGCTGGCAGTTAGCTTTCCTTTAACAACAGTGTGCACAGTCCAAACACCAGAAACAGCATCTCCGAAACCAGCCACCTTGTTTTCACAGAGCCCCAGGGCAAACATCTCCGCTTCGGGCCCCCCTCTCCCTGCCCTGGTGCTGCTCCCCGACAATGTGTTAGGGAAAGATTTAGCTATGAACAATCACGCATCACCTCAGTAGGAGGCAAACCCTTCCCCTTTTGTACCACATGGAGTATTGCTTCACAGCACGGCCCCCCCCGAGGAATGCCAGGAATACAATAGAGAGAGCAAACGGAGGCTGCTTGGGAACAGCAGCACAGATGCATTAGCTTATGTTAGTTCTGGTGGATTCGAGTGATTTAGTGTCTGACGTTTGAGAAGCAACAGCCAGAACACCTCATTAAAATACTGGCCGCTTTGCAAAAAGAATTGGCAGTATTTATTCTTTAAACAACTAATACGTTTAGCGTACACTCTAATCTTTGTAGTTTTATCAGGCAGCTGGATATCAAGTATGAGAATGCCAAGTTTAAGTTTTTGTAGCCTTACTTCTAACACCTAAAAGTCTACATGCAGCATTCAGTAGGTTGGCAAAGAAATATAGTTTTGCAAATCCTATACGATTTGTATAAATAACTCTAGGGTACACTGCTTTGTATTAGAGTAGAGGGACACATCAACTCATCTTCACAAACAGAATGACCCAAGTAATAAAATCTTTAAAACTTTGTAATATTGGCACTAATTTTCTTTTAAATCATTTTTCTTTTAATTGAGATTTTTCCTTTAAAAAAATGGTTTACTACATAAATCAAAGGCCACATTTATATACCTTGACTTGTATTATTACTTTGCCATACTCTCCTGTGACCTGTAGACTAACATGTGAGAATATCAAATTACTGCCTTCAGAAAATAGATGTGCATATGGGAGATCTGTCCAGTGAGAAGAATTTTCTTCTTAGTTACACCCATCTCAACATTTGAAAACTCCCTTAAAATTGCTAGATTACTTCCACTCATATCTACAGCATCAGAATAACAGCAGAGCATTGACTTATTTGATAACTGAGTGATTGAGACCTGAAAAATTCCATTTTTAATAAATGAAAGCTTAATGCTTTAAATATTTAATTCCACACACTACTTCCTATGGCTCAGGGTACACACCCAAGGCAGGACTCTTCAGCTGGATGCTGAGATATCTGATAAAAAAAAAGCTACAAACATCAATGGAAGTATTCTAGCTTAGAGAAGCAGCAGTATCAGTGGAGACATTTACACGTGCAATGTCATTTCTGGATTAGCTCCCCACTGGTCTCTAAAAACAATGGCTGATAACGATTTTGGTTTGCCTTTGCATAGCTTCGCTTCAGTGGCTGCAGAATGATTGGTAAATACCTTTCTTACGAGCACTGGGGTTGTTGCTGTGAATAAATCTGCCCGACACATTAGTTATGAACAGAGGCCTTGGCTGGATGTCTCAGAGCCGAGCCTCAGACAAGAGGCAAGATGTCCCACGAAGCGACGTGCGGCCGCCCCTGCCAGGTTTCAGTGCTCCACGGAGCAGCCGAGGCCTCAGCGAGCACCGTGGGCACCACAGTGCTGCCAGCCCACCATGCTGCCCATCCAGGCCCCAGTCTGCTGGCACTGCACCGAGCAGGACCCCGAACACCTCCCGGGGACTGCTCAGCATCCAGGGCAGCCCCACGCAGGGTCTCTGACAGGACAAGTTTCAGGTAGTCTGTGTAAAACTTACCTGGATTTCCTCCCCTCTGATGATTACCACTTAGGAAGGAAAACCAACCCAGTCACGCACCACAAATCACTATGGGAAACGTCAGCTTTCTAGAGCACGCATGTTAAGATTTATACAAGTGTCACCTGCTGGTGTGGCTTTTACAGCGACAACTGAAGGAAGAATTGGCATTTTCCTCATAACTTAAAGGCACTTAATGTGTCACTCGAATTTGCATTGACTCGAAACTTCTGGACCGAGCTGCTAAGCCTGAGTTAAAAATTCCAGCTTTGCCATGCTGCATTTTCCGTGCGATTTTTCTGCTATCAGAGAACCCAGGAAGCCAGTCACCATGTCTGTCCTTCTGCTCCGGCCAGGAGGAGCAGCGCACCCCGCGGGCAGCAGCCAGCCGGAGGAGCAGCAGGTGCCGGCGCAGGGTGCCGCGCTCGACCCTCAGTGGGTGCCAGGCCTGTAGGTGCCAGGCCCCGCTGCCCCGTCCTGCTGGCAGAAAGCCAAGAGGAGCCACAGGGCCATGACAGCAAACCCCAAACCCCACGCTGATCTGCAGGACTGTGGCCATGGCCTCTCAAGCAGACGTCTGTTTGAGACCTGGCTGGTTCCTGCTCTTCCGGCCCACTAGGCATGCTGTTCTCCTTCCCTGGTTCGTGAAGGGACTGTTCCTTTGGGTAAACTGACGTTTTGTGCTCAGGGTGGGTTTCTAACCTTTCCAGCTGTGAAACTCAAGTGGGGAGCAGAAGCTTCCCTCAAGTGGTGGATGGGGTGGGGAGGCCGCAGTGGAGGAGGCCAGGAGCCATGGGTGAGGCTCCGACATGAGGTGCTACAGCAGCCCCATACCTGCAGCCCCATATCTGGTGTTCGTTTGTCTCAAGCGCTTGGGTTTCATCATGATGCCTTGGCAGAGGCCAAAGAGGAGGAATCTGCTGAATATTCAGTGACATTCTTGGCCGTTCCCTTGTTCTAACTCCTTAAAACAATAACTGAATTGGTCAGCCATGATGCATATTCCAGTTCTTGGTTCAGCCCTGAATTTCCTACCAGACTGAAGACAAAGCATTCAGAAACAAATGCTGGCTTGTATGATTCCAGCTCATGTGCTAAGCAAAGTTGTACAAAGGCTGAAAACATTTTGATTTGGTCTTATTGTACCCTTTGAAAGAACACTGGATCACGCCAGCAAGGAATATAATGGGAAAAAAAAAGAAAAGCCAAAAGGAAAAGAATATATTCATTAACAGATTGTGAAAAACTTGCTAAAAAGCTGCGTTTATTTAAATGTATTTATTTAAAAATATTTTTTAAAAAAAAATTTAAATTAATTATTATTTAAATAATTAATTTCTTGATTTGGACATTTCAATTAAACATAAAACCTGGTTAAAGACAGAGCAAGATGATTTCAATGTCCTCTTTTGAATAAAATGAAGGATTTCTTCAGAAGCTCTTATTCAGTATTGTCCCATGTATTAAAAAGCTTCAGCATCATCAAGTATAAGCCGGACATGGAATTTGTGCCCTAAGGTCACACACCCTAAAGTGCACCTTCCCCAGCAGAAATCCATATCCTGCTCTTATCCCTACAGATGAGGATTCTCTTTTCCTAAAAACGGAAAAAAGCAAGCCTGAACAAGGGTGGCAGTTAGTGAATGGGGACAAAATCCAAGGCAAGAACAAAACAACTTCTGATAAAGCCAAAATATCCTAAGGTAAGCAGGGAGACACTGAACTGTACCAGCAGCAAGGAAGCAGCACTTACGTGAGTAGCTGAGAGCTCTGCACCGCCAAGTTGCCATTTCCAAGTGTGAGCTGAATCTGTGTGATGTTGGGGTGAGACTTGACGCTGTCCTCCCGTGGGCACGGGTTTAGCATTCTGTAGCATGTTGTAGACAGCTAGCCAAAAGACATTTTCTCTCTTGCTTGACTTGTGTGCACATTTGTCTGGATTTTATACCCTTGTGGAAACAACCACCTCTGTTCATGGTCCTTCTACCTGTGGGAGAACATGAGACAGATCTTTGTTCCCTACCTTCCCTATAATTTATATTTTCCTTTTTAAATGAATCCTCTGTGCAGGGGAAAATTTATGGTTTTAAAATTACCAGAACAAATCACTTATTAATTCAAAACAGCTTTGCAAGCCTTGAAAAGCCATTAGAACATTCCCAAGTTTCATCCAACCAGAAATACATTTGTCAAAAAAATATTCAGCAATTGCTACTTTCATGCACAGACTAAAAATAATAATAATAATCTTATTTGCAATAGCAAAACTAGCTTTACTATGCTAGATAGGCAAACACTAAGTCTTTAGAGGAAATGTAAGGTGCAGAGCAGCAGTTCCCATGCTGGTGCTACAGTACCCTCTTGTGTCAGACAGTGCAACTTCAGGTTTTCAGGGAGCTCGGGCTCTGCTCTGTTGCATCACTCAGCTGAGACCCTGGGGTTACGTGCACACAGAAAAGGTGGTGGGTTTTCTTTTTCTTTTTTTTTTTTTTTTTCCCAAATGAAATACTCTACACTTAAACTTCTCTCAGGAAAGATGTATTTACTGTTTGGGGGCTTTGAGAAGGACAAGGAGTGTTTCCTCCCCCTGCGGTGTCTGCCCTTGTTTAAAAGACTCCTACTGCAATGACAGGAGACGAAGTGGGGCACCAGGACCTCACAGACCTCAACCCACGGTACCCACCTACACAAGCCAAGAGATGCTCAAAAATGACTGAGTGTTGGCATTTTGGCTGTTGTTCGGGTTACATGAGATTACATGATACAGCGTAAGTGGGCTTTACCTTGCCGCTCAAGGCTGAGGGGTTTATAAATCCTCATCCAAAATAAAACGGTCAATGGTCATTTTTGTAAGGCCTTACTTGCACATAGAAACTCACCACTTTAATCACTCTGGTTTAAGTTAATTGCTGCAAAATGTATGCAGAAAGCCTTAGTTCAGGAACAGGCTTTCCTCGGATTCCGTTTACTCTCATTTCATTTACAGTAATCTGAAATAAGCTATCTTTAACCCTCATAAAGAGCATGTTATCTTTCATAATGGCTTAAGCGCTTTAAAATCATGTTGCAAGTAAAAGGGCTCACAGATAAGCTCAAAGGCTAAGACAAAAGCGAAAAGAAAACACTTTTGGATATTTTTTAAGGGAGATAATCTCTTAAAATAGCCTTTTAATAAAAAGTTATTTTGTAGTTGAAATTTAAAGCAAAATCCACGAAGAGAGTGAATATGGGCTATACACAGTGTAAGAAAACAACTCTTTTAGGGGTATATAACATATATTAGATGAGATTATTGGCAGATAACAAGAAGTCCATGTTCTGTGAGTGTATCTCAGAACTACGGATTTATTTTTTTTATCGGAGCACTAATGCCTTTGCTAGTTCAGCAGACTCTGAACCAGTCACCAATTTTTCTAATGCAAAAGTTTACAACATCACCAGACATGCTAAAGTCAAAATATTCCATGTGTTACATGAATAATTACAAGTGTCAACAACTGCCAGCAATAGTTTAGAACACACTAAAAGCCCAAATGAAGCACAAATTCACTTACTTTTCCTCTCCACAGAAACTGATGCTGCTGATTGATTCAGGTATGTCCTGTGAGTACTGATACCATCATCTATCCTGCAAATAAATTATTCATGCAAAATGAGAATTGTAGGGTTCCAATGTTTATATTTCTATAGGCCTATGCAATGGAAGGAAAGAATTTAATTTCGAAATATTGTTTGAATTTTTCAGACATTCCCTAAGTGGACTTGATTTCTTTTTCCTGGTACCTATTTGTGAGCAAGCAACTCAAAGTTTAGGTGCCGTCAAACGCCAAAGGATGTCTTTTTCTAAATGTATACTAATTAAATTAGCAGCATAGGTAATTACATCGACTTTACGCGTATATTATGTGATATTCCAATTGACACAATTAATATTCTGTGTCACGTGTCATACTTTGGCTTTCTGTATCGAAATACTAACGTTTCTTAACCAAACCCATTATGTTAATGATCTGTAATGTACCGATCAGTTCCTTGATCACTTTCTCCAGCTCCTTCACCCTGGAGCTAACACTCACAAGCCTGGTGGCACCAGGCCCTGCATGCAGGACACCCAGTGGCAATATTGCAGAGCATCGCTTGGTACTGCGCTCACTCTGGGTGTCGGGGCACGTCTGGGCAGTGTGGCTCTGTGTACTTTTAAAATAAGCTCAGGTGAATTCAACAGGACCCCAGAGACTTCCTGCTGAAGCAGTATCCTTCACACCAAGTTTCAACTAATGTTATCGGGATGGTGCCAAGCCATGCCACCCTCTCCTCGCTAACACAGATCTGCAGCAGCAGGGTCTGCAAAATGTGTCCATGGCAGAATAAAGGACCTACTGAAACTAAAGTTCTCTTAAAAGTCTGCTTTTTGCCCTTTGCCCTGTGCCTGACTCCTGTCTAAATGCCAGCCACATATTTTATATGTATACATACAAAAGCCCTCCCCTCAAGTGGGCATCCTGCCACCTTGCGCCTCACTGATTTCAATGAAACTGCCCCAAAAGCACGAGGTATAGCTGCCAGTCACTAAGGTCAGCATTTACACCTCTTTATGCTGCACCCTGGGCTCTAAAACCGGCACGATGAAGTAAGAAAACCCTCACAACGGAGACACCTAAAAATACTCTCCCAGGAAATGCCGGAGTGGCTGCAACTGGAGGCGCGGGGTGGCACGGCTGGCTGCAGCCCCATCCCGCGGCGGGTGCACGAACCCTCGGGGACAGCGGCGTGGGGCTGGTACTGCACCTGGGTCACCAAATCCCCACAGCTTAATGGCACCTTCCTGGAGAGAGCCCCAGAAATGCGAGCCCTGGCAGTGCACCAGCAACTTGTGCGGTTCATTTATTGCCATTTTACAGCCTATCGACCATTTTGAGGGGGCTAGAGGGAACTTCCTGCTATTAAAATAAAAAAAACATAGACTATTCCCCATGCTAGTAAGTAATACTGATAAAAGAAGTTATTTTTGGCATTCTTGGCTCTATTTCATAAACAGTGTCAGATAGCCTAGCCTTTAAACCGCAGCTATTTCTGTTCAGTCTGCCAAATCATTATTTGCATCCTTTTCTGGCTGTGAGGAAAAGCTCTCCCCGTTCATCCCAGTATGTCCACCGAGCTCATGGTGAGAGCATCTGACCGCTGCAGTATCCAAGCATGGGGTAACAGCCTGCTGGCATCCCCATCAATTACAGCTCCCAGACACGTGGAAGCAAGTGATCCCACCAAATAAACAGCCTCATCTTTAACCACTGCTCCTGGAAATGCATTTTGAAACATAGCTTCAAATAATATTAACAAATTCCTGGTACTGCACTTATCCCTTATTTAAAGGGCTTAAGATATTATATCCCCTTCTCTTTGTATAAACCAATTCAGGTTATATAATGCATGTGGATTTGCTTTGACCCAATTCCAGATAGCAATATATTATTAAGCCAAGGCTGTACAATTGCAATTTGGTGGAAAGCAGGTCAGGATCTATTACACATCAAAACTCTCAAACTGTCCTGAATATTTCAAATTAAAAAAGCAAGTAGAAAATAACCCTTGTGTTGGAATGATCCTGCTGCATTACCTTGCTCATGAATTTATACTGGGTGCATATTTTATCAGTTCGTTTGCTACTTTTCAACATCCAAGCTGTATACGCAGCTTGTTGTGACAAACCAAGGGACAAACCAGGGCCAGGACTGCACAGGTACAGGAGGAGGAGGGCACCAGCAGCCGTCCCAAGCACAGCAGGTGAGGATCAGACATGGCAAGCCTGAGGAAGACACCCTCTATTCCAGAGTAGCACAAGCCCAAGAATTTCTAAGCCTCGAACCTGGAGAAAGGCACAGAAGCCATGCGTGCTGAAGGCAGGAGGGGGCACACGCCCTGGGCAGGACTGCTCCCTCTGCTCCTGCTCTCACTGCGTGCAACCGTGCTGAGAAAAGGCACTTGGAGGTGAGGGAGCAGCAGACGGAGAGGTGTGGAGAGGCAAGGAAGGGATGCAGGGCGAGATCTCACATGCAGTGGGCTTGGAGGCTTGCTGGTACTGACCTCTTCTCCAGGCAGGACACTGGAGTTTGACTGTCAGGAGGATGTGCGGCTCTCAGCGCTCATATATATATATATATGGATATATATACATACACACATATATATACATACATACACACACATATATATTTGAAATAATAATAATAAGGATGAGGTCTCTGGAGGAAAACGGGCTTCCTTCCAGCAATCTGAGGAACACAGCTGCCTTTTCTCTCTCTGTCAATATCTCGAGTATCCAAAAGCACGCAGGAAGTCAGAGTGCTGATTTCCTCGGCTAACTCAGGGCCAGTCTTAAAGAAACCCATTAAATCCACTAATTTCCAGTCTCACCCTTCTCAGCGCATGATGCCAATGCTGCCCATGAACTCTATTAGTGGGCTGCGTGTTTGGATAGATCTGGTTTGTCCTCAGCTCCTCAGTTAAGGCTGCGCCACGTTGTAGGAGCGCACAGACCGAGCTGGTCTCTGTTATAGGAACCACCGTGAAGTACAGTCCTGTCCAAAGCAAAAGGAGACACAAGGCTGCTCAGAAGCCAAGGGGTTTGGGGCACACACTGATTTGTGAAGGGGTGCTGTGGGAAGGAAGGGACGCGAAGCTCGGCAGGGTCAGACGCAGAGAGCTCGCAGCAGCCGCGCAGCAGCAGAAGGGCAGGATGGAGGGCGGTGAGCAGCGCCCGCTGGCACCCACGCTGCACAGCCAGCGCTGTCCTGCCGTGTCGGCGAGAGTACTGCCAGGGGGTCTTTGGCTTCGTAGCAGAGGGTGCCTAAAACTCTCCCTCTGCACTTCGAATGCTTGCAGAGTAAGCACAGCTTCAGTCTGTCTAAGCAGATGTCGTTTATTAACTTATGTTTTATGTCACTAGCACTACTGCTACACTGAATTAGTTATTTATTTATTCCAGGCGTATTTATTACGCCATCAGGAACTTCAGTATTCTGTATAACAGAGAGAAAAGAAAACAATTCTCCCATAGCTACTAAAGCTTCACATACAACAGTTTTCAAAACCAGATGAGTATCGGGTGGGCTGAAATCCTACAGAACTGATCATTCCCTGATCATCCTACAGGGGTACTGATCATTTCCAAATAACTTTTTTTTTTCTTTTTGGACAACCACTCCTACCCAAAGTCATCCATATTCATCACACTCATTATTTGTGTCTCCAGCTACGTGAAAACTCATTGCATCACAAATTAATGGAGTTTCAGTGAGGCAAACTGATTTTCCCCAGTGCATCCCCTGGTGCATCCCTTTAAATCAATAAAACCTTACCCATCCCAACCCCCTGGCTAGCTAAGGATTGTTCCCACAAACAAGGTGGTCTAAACAATATCTCCACAGCTAAAACTGACTTGCACCCTCTGCTTTTTATGCACCATCAACGGGCCGTCTGTAACACCTTTGGCAAAGTGCTGAACTTCAGATGAACAAATCCTTAACAACAGCAGTGCCTCGTACAGGCTTCACTGCATTTAACCATCTAAAGCTCTTGCCTTTGAACAGGGCTTGGCATGCTGGAATGCCATCACAGCAGCATTCAACCAGAGAAAGCTGGATGATGTAGATGCTGCTATCCAACAGCTCACTGATTTCAGATGTGCATGACGGTTATTTTGAAAGTTACCCTTTGTTTTCAAATGCAGATGCATTCATGTTTTGCCACTGAATATTATGTTTCTGAAGTAAAATATTCTGCATATGCTACTCCGTTTCCTTTTCCCAATTTTCCAGAAAGCTGGAAGAGTTTAAATGGGGCCAAGAGAGAGAAAAGCATCTGAGCTAGTTCTGGCTGTACCTCGGGAGCTTCTGCTTCGCTCTCTGTGAAGCTCCTGGTCTCCATAGTTACAAAAAGAGTTGGAAAATAAAGATCGGGTGTTACCTCAAATGCTCCTATCCAGAAAAACAAAGCTGCTGGGAAGCTCCCTGCCTGATGGTCCGTTCTCTGCTGCTGGGGAATGACTGGCCAGCTCCTAAGGATGATGATATCTGAATGCAGACGGGTTTTGTTTCCCTATGAGTGACACTATTCCTACGGACAAACAGGTGTATTGAATCTTGACAACATAATAAATTCACAGTGCAAAGCGATGTATGCCAGGTTGCCACATGGAGGGGCCATATGGACAGGCCAGAACCGTAAATGGAAGTCCCCACGTGTTCTTTTCCAGCAGGATGCTTGTTGGCTGAAGGGGAAATTTGACTGAAGGACAGCTTGCTGGATTATTTTTCTAAAATCAAATAGAAGTTGTTCGATAACTTTTTTTTTTTGAGCTCAGAAGCCTGTTTCACACAAATTGCAAAATACTTAGTAATTCAACAGCTCTTCCTCTACAGTTTGGAACAGCAAAAAGGAGAGAAACCAGGACATAGGTAACAGAAATAAAATTCTAGATGAAAGAACACCACCAAAGAATATGTGACTTCACTAAATCTTCCAAACCTGACACTCCTGAGCATTTCCTAGCAGTTCTCTTAAATACACTGAGGTTTGAACCAGTCCCAGGGAAATGAAGGAATCTATTCCAGTTTAGAGCTAAGAGTATTATTAAGGCTTGTACTGACAGTCAAGTAAAAATCCCAAACTGCAAAAGGCACCAGGATTACAATACACTTGCTGACAGAAGTCTGTTCTGCAAATACGAGATTGTCCCTGCAGCAAAGTCATTTGACAGTTGGCATCGCTTAAATTTGCCACACAGAAGTCACAAAGCTGGGTCCATCCTTAATGTCTGAGCGAGCATCTTATTAAATGTTAATGAAAGTGTGCTGGCAGCTATCTCGTTATTCTGTCCAGCTCCATAAAGGTGCGAGCACTGCTCAGGGAGCCAGGTTACCGTCAGCATCCTACCACGCTTCTGCTGTCAGCTTCGCCCCGTGCCACCTCCACTCGTTTCAGCACGGCCCTGGAGCAGCCGGCAAGCTCATCCACGTCCAGCGTGACTGCAATGGGAGAGGGCTTCACCACTGCGGAGAAAATGGTGCTAGAATTAGTCAAACCACGTCTTACTTATAGAAGATGGCTGAGATATCGTGACAGCCAATTTGGATTTCCCAACTGCTCTTCCAGAGGAGGTCTCTCCTTTGCGAGAGGAAGGGGAACACCACCTCTTCCCGGAGCACCGTTCTCACACATCCCTTGCCCCACCACGACGTACAGCAGCATGGGTTGGCAACCTCTTGGTTTGGCCGCAGACCGTTCATCAGCTGTGCTCTTGCCAAGAAGTTTTTCTTCAACCTCTTAGATGAAATAGGATGAACAGTAACAGAATATTATCGGGGTATATATTTATCCCTTGAAGTTTCTCTATTTTTTTCACTTTTTCCATACCCTCCCTTCAATGAAAGGCATTCCAACCACACCAGCAGTGATTTTTATGGCAAATGATCAGATTAATTTGTCTATTTTAAAAAGAAATGCTTAAACAGATACCTGTCTGCATGCTTTTCTTCTATGGCTTTTCCCAGCCATCTTCTCTCCTCTGCCTCCTCTTCGTGCCATTTGTGACGAACCGAGCAGCAGGTAACGTTTGATCTACGCAGGCTACAACAAATCACATTTGCATTGGGCCAGCTAGCTGGCTTTTCACAGCTACACAACACAGCAGCACCCGTCTGCTCTCAACCAGGCGGTCAGTTATCGACACTGAGTTCCGTTTACGAACAGCTCTCCTATTCATCCTTCGTTCCCAGTTTCAGGTTTCTCCGAAACCTCTCCCCACGTGTGAGACGAGGCGATTTGTATGCACGGGCTGTGCAGTTGAGCAGATGGATCTGACAGCAATGGCATATTCTTTCACAAAAAATGACAGGATAATAAGTGGAGATCTTGTTAAACTTGGCTACCACTAACGTAACTACTTGTTTACTAATATTTCACAGCAAGTCAGACTTGCTGACAGTGCTTTACTTGCCAGCAGCTGAACGTGCTGGCAGCTGCTTTTTCTTAGGCTTAAAGAAAAAAGGAAGAAAAAAGAGAAACAACAGGGCTTTCTGGAGGTAGTCTGCCCCCCCCCCCATATATATTATATACATTTGAACTTAAATAAATAAAGAGAAGCAATTCAGACCACAATGAGACGAGCAAACAATTGTTTAGAAATGAAAGAGCTCAACTGTGTTTCCTAAGAAGAAAAAAAATACCAACTGTTTCAGTACAGGTGTAAGGATATCCACTTATCTGAAAGCAGTAGGGCTGCAGCTGCAAAACACGACTTTTTTGGTAATTTAATGAGAGACTGCAATATTAGAAGAATCCTGAAGCAATTTGTGTCCCAAAGAGATGGAGACGAGGAGGAGAGCTGCTCTCTGGCACGCTGCACAACGCTGCAGTGTGCAGCTCCTGCCCTCAGAGCTTCACTTCCAGCTCTAACAGGATAATTCAGGTTGAGAAGAAGCCATAGAGGCTTTAACTGACTTACACGTCAAGTAATCCTGCTTAGGTCAACGTAAAGTGATAAAAACGTCAAGTGTGCTTTCTGTTAGGATTATTTTTCTATGTTTAAGTACCAGCCTGCTGTACTCCTGGCATGACAGAGACCTGTTGCTCTAAACCAATGTGGATCTTAAAAACAATAGGCAAGAAGCAAATTTCCATCTGGCAACACCCAGAGAGGATAGGAAATACAGATGAGCTCTCCCAAGCCTTGCCACACTACTCTGCCTCTGGAAATGACAAAACCCTAGGACACGGGACCCATGTCTGAGACCTCACAGCGAAAGCGGCCAAGCGCAGCCCAAGCTGGCACTGCCGGGCAGAGCTGGAGGATCGGCCCCCCTGAGGCCGGCGTCCTGCTCCTGCAGAGGAACACCCTGCTCCTGCCTTCGGGGTTTCTAAATCGGAGGTGGCTGAAGATCACCCAACAAGCAGAGACTCATCCAAAAATGCTGCTTAGTTACAAGTCACTGGAGCGGTAATGAGTCTGTAGCATCCCAATTAGTTTTCTTGCCACCGTCGCATCCTTCCTGCTTACTTTATGGGCATGAACTATCCTCTTGCAAATCCCCCCTTTGAGCATTACCTTCCTGCGTAGCCTGCTTTGATAGGAACCAGCCCAGCACTCACTGGACTTCAGCACCAAGCTTGCATCGTCCTCCCTCTCTGCCTTCAGCAACACCTGGAGCAGAACCGGTACTGCTCAGCAGTACAGGACACAGTTGGCACTGCCAACACTGTGACCACGCACTGCTTAATGAAATAGCATTGATTTTGGTGCTGTGGCTCTGGGAGGCAAAGATTTGCTTGGTCTTATTCCTGCTGCCAAGGCAATTGGACATACTCCTTTTACTGAACAGCAGGAGAGTCATTTTACCCATCTGGCAGGAAGAAATACCTCCTGCTGCCTGCCTCTGCAGCCAGGAGGAAGAAGAGAGATTGCTGGAGACCTCACCAACGCCTGTCCAGAATACCACGGGAACTTCGGAGGCTGATGGAGCCTGGAGCTGCTGGTCTGGTACAAAATGAGAAACTTATGCTTATGGCATTGTTTTCCACAAGTCACGCCATCACTTTCCCCACAACTCTTTCACTTTAAATCAAATGAATATATATTTGATATGGACGGGCAGCAACAAAAATTGTCATCTCATTTATACTGTTATAGCTCAAATGAAATGCAGAAACTTATTGCCTGTTTAAAACTCCACATTCAGAAGTGGAAGTCAACTGTTACTTTTATTTCTTCATCCTGGTAAACATTTAGCAACTCTACTACGTGCAACAGAAGGTGCCGTCAAAGCCATCCAAGAGACGCAGACCACTTCATGTGGCTCTGGGCTGTTTCCTTCTGCATGGTGCCTACCAAAGACCTACAGCAGAGAAGAAACACGCTCACAAATTTTGAGTTCAAAAAAAAAAAAAAAAAAAAGCTTTTCAGCAAGGAAATAAAAGGGACGATTTACCAGACGTGTGCATCAGGCCTTTTCCCTTCGCTCCTGCTGTCAAGTCTAGCAGTCCCCCTGCTGGAAAGCTGGCTCAATATTGTGCTTGGCACAGAGGCTGCACATGGAGACCGAAGGCAAAGGAGACTGCTGAGGATTCCTCTTTCACATTAGAAACAATATTAATGAGTAAATCTTGTTTCATCTTATGAAAGCATACATTGGCATCACGGAAATGCAGAAAATTCCTCTGCAGCCTTCCCTCACGCTGCTGTGGCTGTAAAGGGATCCTGCTGCAACACAAAGGTCTCATACGATTCCACTACAGAAGCACTTGGTGAATTTTAATGCAATTTTAACTCTTCTTCTCCTGGCTTTACTCACATGACCCTAGGATTTTATTGTCTTTGTCCCCTTTAGCCCTCAGAGGATGCTAGTAGTCTTATCCCAAACTATTTTGTTTTTTATTCTTTTAGCAGACTCCCTGTGTTCAGCTCAAACTTCCTAGCTGAGCACAAGCTCTCTGGAGAGGAGCAGAGACTTTCTGGAGGCACCACGTCTCCACCTGACATGACATCTCTTCAGCTTCCCCCTGCTCACGCTGCCTGAATGTGTGCAGGACGGAGCCAGCACCGCGGCTGCCTCCAGGCTGCCCTGGGCTCGGGAGAGCTGGCGGCAGGGCGGTGGGAACAGGCACCCCGTGCACCCCACGATGGGAGAGCTGCTTCCACAGGGCTGCACGCAGTCAGGTGGGCCGAGCCTTTGCCCATGGACCAGCAGCTGGAAGCAGAAATCCTTCCAGGATTAGGAGTGCAGCTGATTAATGCGGAAGCCTCATTTTATGCAGATGCTGTTCGCACTCAAGCTGCAGGAAAACAAAGGGGTGCGCAGGTCAGTACAGCTACTATTTATTTAAATGCATTCCAAACAGCACATGCACCCTCACCTCGAAGACTAGGCGTATATTTTAAATATTTAATACTAGATTCCCAAGACAAAATGACTACAAGGGTATTAATCACCACCTCCTTTACTCAGCTTTGCCTGTATTTGAAGATCAGATATGGCAAAGTACAAGAAACCTCAAGCATGCTTTGAATCAAACTTCATCTCCAGAGTTATCCTTCTGAACAGCCTTTTTTTTTTTTTGAATGGCTTTTGGTAAGTACTCAAGGAACTGACCCCCCATCCTGGCATACATCTGGAGAACCTCTGGTTGTTGCTTTTATTTTTTAACACAAGATTATGAAAATTCGGTGCCCACAGTAAGAGCGAGAATGATTTGTGTTTAGTCCTCCATAAAGCATTTAGTCAGATGCTTCGTGGTATCTTCAGTAGGACTTGAATGACACGCGATCATTATGACACTTGCTGGAAGAGCACAAAGCCGGTTAAGAGCAGAATCTCCAAAGGGAGCTGCAGACGGCGAGCCGGTGGTGAGCCCGGGCAGGGGCATGGGAGTCCTGTAAGACTTAACGCTGGCCCTGTGCTGTATCAGTGACGTGAAAAAAAATGTTAAATCAGTAATGACCAGGATTTGAAGACTCCACAGGAATTTAAGGAATGCTAAACAATAAACAGAGCACATTTCTGACCTGGACAGCAAGGTAAGATGGAGGCAAGGAAAAGTACATGAAAAAAGTACAGTGAAGCCCAGAAGGAAAAAAAATGCAAATTATAATTACAAAACTAAATCCATCTTCTAAAGAAAGAACTTAAAAAAAAATCCTATTGGGAATTAGGGATAGGCAGGTAGTTAGACATTCTCAGTAAACCTGGCTTCCTATCCAGAGAAGAGAGGAGCTCAGCTGCAAGTTTCTAGCCAAGAAACATCACCATCACTTGAAATGATGGAATTTCCCCCTTTCTGAAAGTTTATTGCAAGCTCACGGCAAGACAGACGTGTGCAATCACTACTGTTATTTTAACCATAATTGCATTTGCTACGGTTTCAGTAAACATGTAACCAGGTGCTTAAAAATCTATTTTAATGATGTTCTCAAGAATAATACTCTGCATTACAAAAAGAAAGAGGTAAAAGGTACATCTTTTACATATAAGAAAAAAACTTACAGTGAAGACAAAGAATATCTTTAAACCAAAATAAAGCTATGTTGCTCCCTGCAGGGAAGCCTCAGGTGTTTGAGATTACTCACTCAATTCACTTTCAATGTTCATAGAAAAAGATGAAGGACAGTCAAAATAGTTACTCTACACCATGTCAGCTTTAAATATCCCACTGACTGTCAACAATTTAACAATAAAATTACAAATATACAGAAAACAGATCTGCTACCATATTGAAGTTACAAACACAACCAATAGCAAAAGTACGTAACAAAATATGCAGAAATTAAATGTTTTCAGTTGATAAATGCTGGATTACTCCCACGTTCCACTCCGGCCTGAAATTAGCATTCCACACATGGACAAAAATAGAATACAACTGCTGCTATACTTCACAGAGTGGGCAGGAGACAGACCTATGCATCACTCACAAATTTGGACTAACCCTAGTTCTACAAATTGTTTCTTGTAGAATCACAGCTCCTAAATGGAAACATGGAAAATAAACGCTAACAACTGAGTACAGGTAGAGTGAAAACAGCGGTACTAAGCAAGGGTCTGAGTCCTAGTTCAGAAACTGAACCCCAAAGGAATTACCAAGAACAGAAAGCACTACACTTAGTAGAAATTGCATGAAAGGCCAAAAGGGATCACAATTTTTTTCCCAAACAGTAGGGCTTCAGGAAAACAGGAAAATACTCTTGCATTCATTGCAACGTTATGCTCTTGAACACAGATGTGCTCATCTGTTAAAACGCGGTGCATTACAAATACAGATGCTTATTGCATGCAAATAGTCCTCAGACTACTTCCTTTTATAATTTCTAAATTAAAGTAATACATACAGAAGGACGGAGCACAGTTTCTATTTACATAAGCGTTGACAGGAAAGGGAACATTAAATCACAGCCGAATCACTAGCATGAAATTGCATTTCTAAATAATTTAAACAACCCTCAAAACAGTACTTCTTGCTAAAAATCCTTCATTTCATTGAAATAGTTTGTAAACATTGAAGATGTACATTTATACAATCTACAGCCTCAGCAGGAAATAAATTTCTGGCTTATCATCGCTGTTGGGTTCCAGCTGCAGAACGGAATTGCGTGCACACAACTGGTCGCTGCAGCCGTAGTGCAGAGCAGCGCAGGCGCCCTCCGGTATTCCTCGGCCCTCCACGTCCTCCCCGGGGAAGCTGCTCAGGTACCTGGCTATGTACGAGCCCGTCGAATGCCTGTTGATCACGTGAGGAGACGCCGAAGGCTTGTTCCGAAGCACGACCCCTGCTATGCTGCTTGTGTGCGAAGACCTTTGCTTGCTGGCGGCTTCCTGCCTCTCCTTGGCGCGGCTGGCTATGTTCCGCACTCTGCTCTGGCTTCTGGACGACAGCTTTCTGACCAGGGCCTTTGGGCAGTCTTCCTCGATCTGCCTGGAATACAGCATCTGGTGGCTGTCCTCCTGGTCCAGGGACACCAGTTTTCTCAGCTGTTCCGTCAGAGCATCTGTGGAATGGGGTCTCGTGGTCTTCATAGCAGCAAGCTTCTTGTCTCTCATGCCGGACGTGACAAAGCTCCTACTGATGTACTGATACTTACTTTCGAAATTGCAGGAAATATCCTCCGACGTCAAGTCACCGAGACTCTTGGATTTGCAAGGGCTGGTCTGTTTGACGGCTGAAGAGGGAGGGAAGGCCAAAGAACTTTGGAGCACCGATGAGTGTACTTTGAGTTGGGATCCCTTGGAGGAACACATCGCATCTTTCTGTTTATCTGCGTGATGATGGTGATGTAGAAAATCAACGTTTCCACAGACTGGAAAAGGGAGTTTACGCCCTGCAGTCCTGAAGCTATCTGAGCAGTCCAGGGCAGCAGCACAGAGCTCGACAGCTGCGCAACTCCCAAAGGTCCTCTCACCGCAGCGCCTGCTGTCCTGCTCCTGCCTCAGTTTTAAAGGGGAGGCCAGCTGGCTCATGTCTTCCCGCCTGTACTCACATGTAGTTACCAAGAGATCCTGAGAATCCCCATCGATTTCTACAAGACTGCTGCTTTCCGAATTCTCACCCGTGGGAGGGTCCACAAGCATCTCCTCAAAGATGAGGCTACTGGAAGCAAGAGAGCTGGCAGACTTGGTGGCTTCCCAGCTCATTCCACATTTCCTTTTGGGATCTGCACTTGGCAAAGAGAGAGGTGAAGAACAAGGTGTGCTAGGCACGTTATTTTCTACACTGTTTGACTTTTTCTTGCAAACTAATCCACTGTGTGTCTTATATTCGGAAGGTGGCGTAAGAGATGTTTCGTGGATAATTGCGTACACAGAATACTCTGCAGTCTCGGGGCTGGAGAACAGGGCTGGATCTGGAGTTGAGAACAATGGGGATTTGATGGATTTTGTGCTAATAACGTCATTTTTACAGGGAGTGTTAAGTTCTGCAGTAAGCACGCAGGGGCGCGCAGGCATGGCGCTGAAGGTCTGGCTGCCAGTGCCATGGAGGCCTGAGAGCACAGTGAGATTGGTTTGGGCGTCTGTGACATCCAGCTGCCTGATCAGAGCTGAGACAGCACTATCCAGCTCGCTCTCACTCACTAAAGAAACTTCCTCTATGAGGCGAGAAATGTCACTGTCTTGCATGGCTGAGGTGGAATGTAAGTCAGGAGCACCGGAGCAGGCAGGAGAGGAAGTGTCCGTCAGAGACAGACCTGCTGCAGTGCTCCTCTGGACGATGTCGTGGTTGAGATTTTCCATCTCCTCTACTTTTTCAGAAAGCAAAGTCCCCACAAGAGTTTTCTCCTCCTTAGTCTCTTTTGTGTCATCTTCCTTTTTATTGTCTGCACAGTTTTTGTCTTCTATTTTTTCTGTGACAAGCTCAAAATGAGAGGCCTGCACTGGAGGGACAGTTTCACCAGAAAAATGATTTTCTTCATAGCCTTTGAGGTGATTTGTTTCAGCTCCACCACTTGTGAAAACTGAATTTTCATGTTGTTCCTGGAGAGGTGGTACTAAGGAAGAATCAACTGTCGTTTCCTTCTGGGCCTTCTCCTTTGCAAAGGGAGAAGCCGAATTTGAAATATTTGCTGTTTTCTCAGAACAGATGAAAACAGATTCTTTCAAGTTCGTTTCCTTCTCATTTTTATTGCCATCACTGTTGGCTGAATTAAATAAGAAAGATGTTAGTTGCATACAAAATTTGCATTCTGGTTATTCACAACTATTTTGTCCTTAGACAGACGAATGGAAAATGCAAACTTAGGTACAGCTGTGACAGAACTCAATTATGGAGTTGTGCGGGCTTGGCCCAAATTATCTGTGTGATATGAAGAAATGGAAAAATACAACTGCAGGCACTTCACTGAAGCTTCCTTGGAATGTCTATTACATCAAGCACGTGATGTAATATTTGTTGCAAATAATGTCAATGAGGCACCATATCATAGCTTGCACACGGTATTACCTTCAGCTGTGTTCCTATTCAGATTTGTACTATAAAGAAGCATGGCAATAAAGACAGAACAAAACAGCTCTGTTAAAAACATAACACTTTGAAACAAGATGCATGCTTAAAAGAGCTCTGAGTAAAAGCATCAAGTAGATGGACTCCACACAATGTTCTTTACATACAGTTATTTTAAGAGATTTCAATCCAAGAATTTAATTTTTGATCTTCCACCAGCATGCTGCATTCATAAGAGAGTAAGATTTGAATTTCATGAAAAATACACATTCAACATTTTTTCCGCCAAGATCTTACTTGTGTTTACATGCCAAATCCCAGCTCCAGACTCACTCCTAGCTATGGAGCTTTTAATTAAGCAGGGAATAGAGAAGAAAACCTGGTATAATACATACTCTTTCTCACATTCACTAGAAATGAGGTACCCTAGGAGCATTCATTAACAGTGCCTGAAAACCCCCTGTTACGGTAAGAGGGATTTTTAATGAGCCTGGCACTAAAGGCTGATCTCCAAAATCTGAAAAGTTCCTCAAGCTTTCCACAGTGTGCCTACGTAAGGTTGGAAGAGATGTAAAATTCTTTGATTTTTAGGTTGTTGTTGTTTTGTGTTTTTTTCCTACAAAGGACAGAGGAGGAAATGGACAGCACCCAGCCTACTTGGCATACATCCAGGCAGGACAGATCTGTTTAGCTATGGTATTTTGGCAAGAAAGATCCCTGTTGGACAGCCAGCCCTCTCCATTCTGTACTGATTCCTGCAACAACGAACGCTTCGTTTGACTAGTACCTCCATGAGGGTGAAGCCACCTCCCGGTCTGAAATATTTGGGCCGAAGTTACTTTGAGAATACCCAAGCCTTATCCTGAACATGCGTAAAGCCGTCACGTTTTTTCTCACCACGACTGAAGGTAAGTGCTTCCACCAGAGAGGGACGTGCCCTTCAGTACAGAGAAGCAGGAAGGTCCTCCAGCTACAGCAGAGGGCTCCATCTAGAATTTCTTCTTCACGTCTCATTTCTTTATGTGTAAGGTGGCCAGTCCTCCTCTATAGGGGTTACAGAGCAAGCCCTATGGGCACCCAATGGACAGGATCTAGTCCCCTCATAGCTAGAAGGGGCAGGATTTACTCCCTGAGGCAACTTCTTGGGTCATCTCACCAGGGCCTGTGCTTTCTCAAAGGTTATTTTGCTGTAAGTGAACACCCACAGCTTATAAAAAAAATAGGTGTGTAAGTTTCTTCTAAATTGATTTTCTGTCTTCATCTAAAGCATCTTTAGGAAGAAATCTCTCTAAGAAATTATTGCATCCATTGATAAGAACGGCTGAGCTGTATCAGCTTCGTATGGTTATCCAGAGAAAATCATTCCATTTTAAATGCAGCATTTTCAGAGTTGGCCTCCTTTTTCCTGTCTACAGTTTCTTCTCAGGTTGGTTGAAAAACTTGGTTTAATTTTGCTTGCTCTTTCTCTTAAGTAACTTCTTTTCTAAGGTGATGTCCAGATTATACGTTCATTCAAAGGCACAAACAGGCAAGCAGAACAAATATGGCTTAACAACACCTTCCATCTGTGCCCAGTAACTATCCTGTTCCAGAGCAACACCTGGGCTGGCAGAAGCTGCTGCTCCACAGCAGAGAACACTGAGGGCAGAGCAGCACTTCTGCCCCTCACCACCCAAGCCAGGTTCCCCGTGTGCTCTCCTCTCACCAAGGCAGGCGGCCAGCGCTTCTGGCTGCTCAGTGCCAGCAGGCACAGCCCTGCAGCGACCAACTCAAAAGCGCTGAGCTGCCAGGAGCAGCCAGAACCAGAGCACCTGGTCAGCCCTGCAGCCCCACAGGGATGGCATGCACGAGTGCACGCACTCTTTCCAAACAAACACAAAAACAACCCCCAAAAGCAGCGTAGATGTCCTAGACTAGGTACAAGCTAAGGGTGGAGACAGCAGGTCTCATGAATTACAGCCATTGCATTCAAAGCTTTCTAGAGTTATTTAAATATTTCAGTAAATCAACTATTAGGTAGGTCATCGAACATGCTAACTTTGCTGTAGTCAGGGGATTGACTTCAAAGTACCGGATTTCAAAGGCCAGACTAATGTTGCTGAAAACACTTAGAAAAAATCCATTTTAAGAATTGTGTTGTGCATCAACAAAGACCAAGATTTTATTCTTGTACACTTTCCACGTAACTTTGGTTACTAAATTTGTTTACTTTAGAGGGACAGTATCGAGACTGTTGGATACAGTCTGCACTACTGTCACCCCTTTTACATCTATTTGAAAGCCTGCATTGGTCTTTACATACACTGTATCCAAAAACATATGTTGCATTAACTTCTTCCTCCTTGAAAACAGGGAGAAACACCATGCCAGCAGCTCTGTTTTCATAAGGAAATGGACCGTAGCAAACCAGAAATTGATGAAGGTTAATTGAACATGTTCTTAAAGAAAGAAACAATTTTTCTTTCTTACAAAGAGAAATTTGGAAAACATCCTTTTAAGACCACTTCCAGAACCTATTGTAATTTATTTGCCTAGTTTGGAGACAGCTTTCCACTGTCACCCCAAGTGAAGGGGTTATGCTTATCAGAGAGTCTGAGGAGATTAAAAACGTACGTGAGCTGTTAAAAATACTAGAGTCTCAGGCATGTGTCATTTCACCCAGTAACTCATTTGAGTTGAACAGAACTACTTGCATAGAAATTGCAGAACCGAGCCTTTTAATAGGCTATTTAAACTTAGTACACCAAAAGTAATTTTGGAAGTTTCTTACCAGATGTGTTTTCTTTTCCTTTGGCATCTTGAGCAGTTTCATTATCCGGGCACGGCAGTCCTACCAGAAGGTATTTGTCCACTGGCATAGAAGCAGGACGGGCTTGCAAACTCCGGCTTGTACGCCTTACGACTCCTTCTTTGTCTTTCAGGTCTGCTGGTTCAGAGGTACTGTCTTTAATTTCCGTGGCTTCCAGAAAACCCATTTTACTTTTCTTTCTGCCTTTTGCAGGTGCACTAGCTGTGCGCCGGAGAATCCGGTCACCAATAGATCGCTTCCGTACATAGTGACCGCTCGTTTCAGCAGCGTTGTGCTTAGGGTTCTTGTTAAACAACCCTCTGAGTCCTATCAGCTGCTTATTCTGAAAAGACAAGAATAACCAGGTTTCCAAGTGAGTTCAGACTGCTACAGAAGCATGCAGTGAAAACGGTTGCTTTCTAAGCGTTTATGAATGATGAATACAAAGTTAAAATGCAGCAAAGCAAAAATTCACACCAAGCAATACACATCTACTCTGACCGAGGAACTATCAGCATAGGTCTCCATGAATTCATGCATGTCTGTATTTCTCCTCATTAGGATGGCAGCCTGCCACAATTACAAGAGAGGTTTGCTCCAAGTCTCCTAATCAGAGGTGACAAGACTGTAAGAAATGTATTGCAGTGACAGGCTAGACATTAATTTGGAGTTCTACGCATGGGCTTCATCAAAGCAAAACTCAAATGTTTCAGAGTCTGAATGAAGAATGATGTAGTTTGGTAGTTACAGATCATGCGATTAGGAACCATTCGAAAATCTGTGCCCAGCAAGTGCAAAGTGCATGCTAATGAAGTCTACCTTTGTGGCTCCTAGAAAGTGCAATATTGTGTAACTGGGATTGAGGATTAAAGGGCTCCACTGAAAGGCAAAAAATGCAGATATGTTTGGCTAATGTTTTCAAGACCGTGACACAAACAAACAAGGTAAATAGGACATCAACTGTAAATATCACTCCCATAATATAAGCATTCAACAACTAGCTTACCGAATACCAGGTTCTAGTGCAGTGCCCTCAACATTTACTTCTGAAGTAAAACTGATTTTAAAAAGAAATGTACTCACTGGATCTAGATGTGAAATAATGATTAGGTGGTAACAGTAAGCACATTTGTAATGCATGCATACTAAGACTAGAGTAACAGCACGTTACACTTTCCTTGCTTACAGCCTGCAATTAAAAAAAAACCACCCGGATTATGGGCTATATCCTCCTGCTCCCTGAGCACTGTGACAGAAGCATCTCTGCACTGTTATTGCCATATCTCAGCTGGAGGGAGCCAAGGGTTCTACTGGACACAGGTGTGGTGTGAATGGGTGCCCTGGCTCAGTGCTCCTCAGAGAAAACACTAGGAATAGGGAATTGTAGTTCGCTTCCTTGAACATGGTGATGCTTAGCAGTGTAGGTAGTTATCTATATAGGTAACAGTAGAAATGAAGACATCAATTCAAGGACAACAGAGAAGCTGACGTTATGCTTTTCCATGGCTGTACGACCCAAATAACTTCTTTAAACTTTATTACTGGTCAGCGGCAGAGTGGGCTAGGCTCTACTAATCCACTGTACAGAATGCCACAACGCCCAAACCATAAGAAATATTTAGAAAAAGCACAAATCCTGTGAGGTTCTCTGGTACATTTAAACCCATTTTTATCAGAAGAATTAAAACGTAACAGTCATAAGAGTATGTACATTTCCAGATATACCTACCTTTCCATAGATTTCATTAATGGTTATATGAACAAATATGGATGCTTCTGTCAGTCCTTCTAAATACACATGGCGGTAACCTAGTAAAGTAATAACAGTGCATTATTACACTCAGCAGTATGCATTCTACTGAATAACTGGCAATGACTGTCTATAAAAGTGAAAGATATATATACCTGCTGTCTTAAATAAATCCTATTATGTCTTCATGAGATTTCCAAGCCGCCCAGTACAAATTGCCCCAAAGTTAGAGGCAAGAGCAGAAATTTCCAAAAGTGCAGCCATCCAAACTCCTTAAAGTAACAGTGAATACACTACACTAACGTAACAGAACTGTCCAAGATCACACATGAAGTCTCAGAGAAACAGGCATATATCCTATGCTGAGACCTTGCCTTAAACTTTAAATTCAAAGGCCTTTGATCTTCAGTTAGATCTCTAACTTGAGAAAAACATGTGAGACTAACCAGGCACAAGGCTGCTAAAGGCCACGGTTCTTTGTCCCACGAAGTCTCGCCCAATAGGGTCATGGTCCCAAACAAGAAATCGGACCAAAGCTATTTCAGGCATGTGAATGGTAAAAGTGAGTGTTTCCTCCCAAACAGGATTAAACCCTGTAAAACAAACAGAGCAGAAATTTGGTGAAAAAAACCCATAGCAAGTGCTAGCCTTAATTTTCAAGATGCATAGCAAGAGGCATTAGAAACAAGTAGACCAAATACAAAAAAGAATATTCATTATTTATTGCTCATCTAGGTCTAGGATCTCTCATAATCTCCACTACAGAAATAATTGAAAACAAGAGAAATCTGTCTCCTAAACAGCTTTTACAAACAAAGTGGTTCTGGTTGGGTAGCTGGCAGGGATAGAAAGGCAGGCTGCTGTTTTGCAGAACTGTGGTAAGCATTCATTTCATTTGAAATTAAACACGTATTTTATACATTTTAAAATATACTTGGAATTTCTGCCTAAAGGAGATTTAAGAACAATCCAGTAGATAGATATTGTGGTGAACAGTTCTCTTCCTTTACCTGTCACTTGCCTGTCTCCCTACACCAGAAATTCTACTTAGAAAGCAGAATTAATTTAAAAGACAATCATTTGATTTCATCAGGTAAAAAGCTTTGCAATTTAGATAGTAATAACAGGTACTGAATGATTTATAATTACTTAATATTTAACTCTAAGAAAAGGAAATCAGCTAGATTATCTTACCATTGTCATCAACCACCCTGGTCTGATCTTTACAGCAGTCAACAGGTAATCCAATAATTTCCACCTCGACAAAAGGATCTATTATCTGTTTTTTTTGGAAACAACAGTATTTTAAAAGCAAGCTAATGATACCAGTCAATGTTAATTCTCAAGGAATCTCATGCAGAGAATTGATTTCAGTTCATATAAGAATTCAAAAACTTTTCATCATGTGAATTTTCAAGCAGTACAATCATGCAAAATAGCTTCATGAACCACAATCATATGTGATTTGTAGTCTCAAGAACTATGGCCAGTTATGAGTTATTTTCAAAAAAAGTGAAGTCATGCTGAAAATACGAAACAAATTAGTTCATAAAGATCACGTATAGGATACAGACTCTGTGGGAAAAGGTAGTATTGGTGACCAAAAGCTTGACAGCATCTGAAATTATTGGTATATTTAAATAAGGTGAAAATTTATTTGAGACAAATGCTGCCATGTCACTCTTGGACGCCAGGATAAAAGCATTTGTTGGTATCAGTGTAGTTTACCTCTCCTCTGTCACCCAACATTGAGTCAGGAGGCTTAGGTAGCTGCTGTCCACTGATTATTTTCAGAATGAGCTGCTTTTTGGGACTGGCAGGAAGTGGATCGGCAGAGTAGGGGTTGAATGTGCCTAAAAGTTGGCAAGGAGGGAGAGCAAGGGTAAGGAAAAAGATGCACTGAATAAATACCGTCCCCCCAAGATGCATGCACCTAGCCAAAATTCAGGCATTATACTAACTTGCAGAGTATGGAGCAGCTGTTAATGAATTTTAAAACTTTTTCTTTTTTTTCCCCCAATCCTTTCTGAGCTTAGCAGCCTTTCTTTACACAATTACAAGACGGAAAGACTACCCCCACCGAGAGGAGGGTTTTGCAAGATTTACACTCATTTGGAAAAAAAAACTGTCTTCTATAGCATAGTAGCTTCAAAAAAACAAATAGTTATATCCTAGATCTCCACTCTGATTGTGTTTCTTGCACACCTGCACAGATGTTAAGAAAAACAAGCAGCTAGGACTGAGTTCCTCAGCAACTGTGCCTGCTTCAAGTTCCCAAACTGTCTCTGCCACTTCTGGAATACCTGCCACTGCTTCTTATGGCCATATTGAGAAAATTGCCTATGGACACATTAAAAGAAAATTGCCTAGGGATACAAGAAAATTGCCTAGGGACGCAATCAGATCCAAAATCCTCCAAATGTGGAAGGATTGGCACTGCATAACACTGAAAAACATTTGCTTCTGTTATAACAGAATTTTCAGGACGGAACCAATTCCTTTTAAAGAGAACAAGCTAATTCCATTGAATTGCTTGACAGCTGGAGCAAGTCCTGGTACGTGGTCCTGGGCCTTGCTCTTCTTGTTTGGCTGTCCTAGGACCTCCTTTTCTTTTTTTTCCTTTTTAAACGCTTATTAAGATGGAGCCCTGGAAATATGTCTATAATAACTACAAGGAATTGCATACCGGTACTTATACAGTCTGAGAGGTAAACACCATTTTTTGAAGACAATATCTGAATTCTGAAGCAAAACAAGCTTACAGATATATGGAAATGTGAAAGAGATTCTACATATGTCCTTATTTGTCTTTCTTGCGTCTTAGCAACTTCTCCAAAATAACATTTTTGGAAAATGTTTTTTTTTTGAAAGGTTTGACACTTACAGTAATAAATGTATAGTGGGACATTACCTTTGCACATCTGCTGAGGTTTGAGGACATAACCACAGTTGCCATTTACCCTAAATTTTGCTTCATTTAATTGCATCACACGTCCCTCAGACTGGTAGTTTAGTGCCACTGTTGAATGAGAAGACTCAGGTGTCACTTATAAAGATAATATTTACTTAGCACAAATACAAGAAGTGAGAAATAAGATTATTGTGCAGCACCTACCTAACTGGCAACCAACATTCCAGTAAGGTAAAGGGTTAAAGTTGCTGGAGTCGATCCGATATGCCGATGGG
Organism: Cygnus olor; assembly: GCF_009769625.2. Lineage (NCBI taxonomy): Eukaryota > Metazoa > Chordata > Aves > Anseriformes > Anatidae > Cygnus > Cygnus olor. Next base: position 25,555,817 of record NC_049177.1, on the reverse strand, counting down.
TAGACCCTTGTAAGCTGCTTCTGGTTGTAAAGCATGAACTGTTCGGCCTTCTGCTGCACTGCTTGGTGGGCTCTTGTTTCACTGAACGACAGCACGTTCCCTGTTGATCCTGTGTGCATTGTTAATCAACAAACAAGTTACAAAGCAATCCTGGGGAAGGAAGGCCTGAACTCAGACCTCAGCTATAGTGGTATTAACCAAGGGGAACATTAGTTTTAGCCCAAATTTACACCAATAGATCATCTTGTCATACTCAAACCATATGTTGTGTAACTGAAGCATAGCAGTTTTCCCTTCCAGAAGCATCTTCTGTTCTACCCACAAGTTTCAAGACTTGCAATGAAAGCCAAACAAGCTCATGCTAATTGCTGGAGTCTTTTCTCCTGCACAACCCTGGATACAACTGCTATGAACAACCTACAGAGAAATCTACAAATGGAAGTGTAATCAAAACCATCCTTCTGAGGAGCTTACAACCAGGGAGAAGAAGGGCCCACCAGCAGGGATTGCATTTATTTATCACAATTCAACCTTATTGTGTTACTAGACACTATTTAAAATTGATAACATTAAATGATGACAACACTTCCCATAAAACTGTAAACCAGGAAAGCATTCTCCTGAAATAAAAAAAAATAAATAAATCATTTTTAATATTGCTACTAAAACATGAATATTATAGGAAACCAAGGGAAAAGGATATTTCCTACGGAAGGGAGGGGTGGTGCTTTACTCTTTCTCCATATTTAAGTAAATGGAATAAATAACTTACTATTCTGCTTTTAAAATATCTTTGAAATATGAGGGAAACCCTGAGATCAGATATGCTTCCTATCAAAACAGAGAAGAAAAATGCACGTGTAAGTCTTGCACCAGCATCCTTACCATCATCTACTATATCCTGGGCTGCCACAGAGTTTGTGTACACCACCAGGTCAGACAGAGCTCGGCACAGCTTCACAGTTTTTCTTCGACGAGCCAGTCTGCTGAATTATATTTAATATATAAAACAAAGCAGGAATTTTTCAATATTTAAAGCATATTTGAATCCCCTTTATGTTTTTCCATCAGTAATGAAAAACACGTGTGCAACTCAAGCTGAAAAGAAAGGTGCAGTAAACAGGGAACCCCATGGGGCAAGCCTCCTTCGAGAGGGTTCTGAGCAATCTTCGAGATAACTGTTCCCCTTCTACCTTCGGTCACAGCGCACAAAATTTTTCATTTACAACATAATGAAATGGCCGCACCGTGGCTCTTATAGACAAAAACAATGCAGACGGCTTTGAGCTGCATCTGGAAAGGAACGTTTCAGTGACAGCAAATGCGTTCTCGATGGTGCTTTTTTGATTGCTTTTTCTTTACATTCTCAGATGTAATAAAGTTGGCCAGGCTGTGATGTACCCTTATTTAGCCTAAGCAGCTTTCGTTGAACACTATTTACAGCATGAAAAATGTAGATTGGCATTTTTCCATTAGAAGAGTATTACTACCACATTTCTTTTCAGTTTAAGGGTAATTGCTATTGCAACCGATGAAAATCTGCACATTCAGAATATCAGGCTACAGCAGTCACAGCGAAATATACACCAAGAGCAGTGTCATAAATGCCTTGCTCTTAAAAACAGACTTATCTGAGGCAGTGACGTATACATATTAATAGTAATAACAATGCTCTAGCTCTAACCAAACATAAAATTGTGGTGATTCTTAGCTCACCTGTGGAGCTGCCCTGCTTCCTTTCCAGAAGAGTTTTGCTGATTTTCTTCATCGTCTGATGCGCTATATTTGGATGTTGCCTTCCCTGCTTTCTGGTGGGAAAGAATTAAGCACAGCTGTGTCAATGCATGGGGATGATTCTGTACGTTCACATTACCATGATCAGTGACAGGTGGGTTGGTGAGCCGCCACAGGTTCACTGCAGGGGACCACTGTCCTGCATGGACGCAGAACGACCCCTGGGTGTTCAACAGCAGACAGTTCTCAGCAGAACAGCGAATGCTCCCAGGCATACAGGGAAGGAAAGCCAACAGAAAGCATCTGTGCTTTGGTCTCACTTCGAGCCCAGGGAGTCCAGCCACCAGCCGGGGAGCAGGTCTACCTGCTGGCCAGCAGCGAAGGCCAAGGTGGAAGAGAATCGTTTCTGCAAACCTGCCAGGCTGTTGCAGCCCACCACGTACACAAACAGGCTGTGCATGGAGCTGAGCAGCAGGGAGAGGAGAGCTTTGAAGAGCTCTGCACCGCTCCACTGCCTCCAGTACGCTGGCACTGGTTGGGCCGCATTGCTAAGGGCCCGCACCATATTTAACAAATAGCACCACACAGTAGGATCTAAATGAACAGAGCATTGCTTTAACCTATGCTCCCCCCCCGCAATTTAGGAAATGTAACAAATGCATTCACAAAGCTGAGAACACAAACAGCCTCTGGGCAAAACTCTCAAACATATTTTTTCTACTGCCTTTTGAGCTACGCAAATGAGCATTCAAATTATTCTAATTTATTACAGTGTACAGTAGAGCAACTAGCTATGATAAAAAGATTAAAATCTCAAAAGCACCTTTTTAAGCATCTACTCTTTCAGTTTCCAATTTCAACATTGCATCGTTTGTAACTAACTATAGTTCAAACGAGAGTTTCTTTAATTCCCTTCTCATCATGAGGTAATTCACAATATAACTGAAAGCTCCTTATCCTTCTGCTCATACAGCTAGATGATAAATGAACACAGAATTAATTTCTCCTGCTATGATAAACCAATAATGCTCATAATTTAGTACATGCTTTAGTTTGCTGTGTTTAGTGCTGAAATAAAGTTGACCACAGTGGAAACCATTTGCAGAGTTCAGTTTTGGAACCCAGAGGTGTAGACTGTGGATGATTCCCGCAGTTAACCTGCAGGAGTTACCAGCCTCAGCCTCTCGGACCTCCACTGGCAATTTTTAGAGTTTACATGTGGGTACAGTTGGCACAAGAGCCAGGCTGAAAACATCCCAAGTCAATATCCCTGGTTGGATAATTCTACACCTGCAAAGATATCAACAGCAACTATCCTTCCTGGCTCCCTTTAGCTGTAAAAGCATAAGGGGGAAGCTACTGGCTCAGCCTACAATATAATCATTAATTATAATATATACAGCCTTTTTTTTTTCCCCAGCAGAGATTACACGAATGGGCTTTCCTACCTGCTATATCCCTTAGAATAACTAGTCCAAGTAATTAAATTGCTGACATGCTTTCCAGCCCTCGGTGTACCAGCTGTTTTTAGTGGCTCCATGGTGTGTCTGTGACATCTCACCCACAGACTTTTTCCCCAGCAGCGAGCACAGGGTGCGAGGTGAAGCTCCCATTAGCATGCACTGCGGCTACTTGCAGATCTCAGCACATACGGACTGAGTAACGTGCACTTAGCTAAAGCCACTGAAAGAAATACAGCCAAGTTAGAGATGTAAGCTTGTAATCTAACTGTAAATATGGGTCCTGGTATTGGCTACCTAGAGAACTGTTGATGGCTTCTAGCTGGATTCACAGCAGGTAAGGCGGTGGCCGCTTAAATTCTATGATGTGTTTCATAATTGCTGCTTCTCCTGAATTGCTGTGGAGATTTCCAGTTACACAGCATGCTTCCTGCTCAGCTGCAGCTTTCACCACGGGCAGCACTGAAGGGGAACGCAGACAACTGCCGGGCCGCAGCATAGCGACTGGGCTGCAGGCCCGCCTCATGGCTGCAGGCCCGCCTCATGGCTGCAGGCCCGCCTCGTGCCTCTCCCACCGTCCACCATCTGACGGCTTCCTCGCTCGGTGCCTGCTCATGGGCCCTGCGAGGAGCTGTCGGGAAACGAGCTCACATGGGGCTACACGTTCATTAAAGCCCAGCCACGGGCCCTGCTGGAGTGAGGGAAGGGGAGAGATGGGTGACAGCAACACATCTGCCAGGCAAGGGGATGAGGAGGAAAGACGGGCACACGTCCCTTTTGGTGGCCGGTATCTGCTCAGATGCACGGCTGTGAACAGAGACCTCACACTCGTGGGGACTGTGTCAGCTCTTGCTTGGCTGTGCAGTTGCTGCAGTGCAGACCCACTGAAGCGGACAATGCGACCCAGCAGCTACACAGACGTATAAATAGCGCACACCAAACCACAAGGAGGTCAGAGAAGAGCCCGTTTTTACAACACGGGAGTGGTGGGACCAGAGCCGCTGCTCAGTCACAGCAGACCCCGAAAACAAGCAGGAGGCCAGTAGGAAGTGCATTGTATGGCTCTGCTCAGGGTGTGAAACGGGTAAATTTGGACCCCAAATGAAAAACACCATCAGCTGGGTGGGAGGAGGTCTGGAAAACAAGAACATACTGAAGCAGTTGTTTACGCTGCTCCTCTGCTGCTGCAAGTCTGATCAGAAAACCAGCAATTCCTCTTCACTAATAAAGATTAAACTCGTGGTCAGGCAAAAATGTTTTTGGTTTTGAGAGTGTCTATCTTTGAATGATTCTCTGTACTCTTGGCAGCTACATTCTTCTTCTGAACAATAAAAATTATACCAAGTGTAACCAAGCAGTTCTTCCTCGTTGCCTCCACGCACACCATGCCTGTCCCAAGCAATAAGACATACTGTGTTGTAAGAAAAGTCAGATATAAACCAGCAAAAGGAGTCTCTCATTTTACTTACTTTGTGTTTACCGAAGTTGCCCATTAATGATCGACTATGAGACTTTTTTCCACCTTCTTTTGTGTCCAGGTTCTGTGCAGAGAGAGTGCAATAATGAGTATAACTAGATAGCTTCAGAAGTATCTTTAAAAAGTCTGTTACAGTCTCTGAAAGACATGCCTTTAACCCCATAGTTTTATGATTCATGATTTTAACCCCAAGTTTCTGTATGTCGCTCTGATTCACTATTGTACGAGTACACTAAACGCACAAGAGAATAAAGGTAAGAGGGAAACAAAACCTAAACGCAACATACTGATCTCCGAACGCAAATTTAAATCCAAAATCTCATTACAGGACTTTTCTCATTTCTTTACATAATTTTAGCTTAGCAATCCTCTAACAGTGAGGAAAAGAATTAACATTAATATTCAAGACAGCAACCAACCATGTAGAAAAACCAGTTCAGCGAAAACAAGCAAACAAAAATGAAAGTGTACATAAAATAGCCGCAAAAGAAAAGGAGAGAAAAAAATATATATCTGTCTAGCAGACATGGGCTTTTCATAGGCAGCCTGAAGTCCAAGTTTCACATCTATAGGCATGTCCCTAGACATTGGCTTGATAATTCCTGGCAGCTTCTAGCTTTCTTCTGTCAGAAAAACACATCCCTTTATCTTTCAGAGAGCAAAATAAAGACCTAAAGGTGCTGAAGAATATTCCCCCACCCTTTCACAGCAATGCCAACAAACTAGTTATTCACTGTGCTGTGTTGGACTTTACTTCTGGCTATTCTAACGATAAAGGAACCAGATGGTTTCTTAACATCCAGGAAAGTCAATAATCCCTGTACCTACGTTCAAACATTTGTTCCTAGCTCCTTTCCTCCATAAAGCGTAGAAGCAAACCCTAGCAGATAAAGGAACAGTCTCTTTCAGACAAGAGCGAGTAGTTGACAGTTTCAATAGCAAATCAAATTAAAACTTACATTATACACTGCCCTTAAAAAAAAAAAAAAAGATAACTTGATAATTACTGGAGATTAGTACATAATTTTGCATTGTGAATAGTTCTTTTTTTGGGGGGAGGTACCAGAGAACATACCAAATATAATTATTCTAGCTCAAAATAATATTGAAATGGCTCATATCTGATCATGTTTATGAACATACAGGTTGCCCTCTGAACTCCCACTTCTCTGACCTCAAAAAGGCCAAAGGGAGGAGGCAAGCTGACTGTTTTCATGCTGCAAAGCCACTATCTGGAAATAACCCTTCTTTCCCAGGTCAGATGGCTCTGTCCTTTGGGCTCTCACAGCCTCTGCTCATCACAATGCAGCTTTGACCAGATATCTCAAGCATCAGGACAAGCTGAGCATATTTTCTGTAGTCAAGCCTGGCTTCAGGCAAAAGTCTCACAGGTCCATCCTTGGAGAAAGGTTGGCAAGAACTACAAAAAGCTAAAGAGTGAGAAGATGTGCAGAAAGCAGCACTGCACATACCTGACTTTGGAGACTTATACCAGCTAGAGTAGGCACATCCCTCTGAACAGTTCATTCCCTATTTAACATAACCAGGCTTCGCATCTGCTTGAGGTGAAATGTGGTGGTGGTGGATTCACGGTACAGACTCTACTGATGTACTCAGAATTCCAATACATTTCACCGTTTCGCAATAATAGTTTCATCTCAAAAGGGAAAAGAAACTTACCAATTCTTTATATGTCATATTTCTGGGTACGAAAAAACAGAACCTTGCTTAGGGCAGTAAAGCACGATCCCATGTTTTACTGCTATACAAAGCAGCCACCAGCATTGCAGGCAGCAGACAACACTGTCAGTTATCACTGCCAGCCTTGATAGGACTAAGGTAGTAGAGAGAGGGTTTTCCCCAAAACCTAGACACAGACCAAATGGTTTGACAGTTGTTTGCAATATCAGTGCTTGCTCAATTAATTGCTTCCAACTTTTACAAGGAAATAAAACGGGTTAGAACAAGATACTCCTCACATTTATCATTCAAATCCTCTCCTTGGAGATTTTTTTCTGAAACAATTCCAAGTTTTCATTTTAGAGGAAATACAACTCTCAGATGCTGTTAGTAAGCCATTGCCTTTCTCACTTAAGAAACATGCAACACATCACCTTGGCTAATATCCAGTACGTACAGGGGGAAAAAAAAAACACCTACCTGTTTCAGGTTAACACTTAGACCTTCGTGAGTTGCCTTTAACAGTGCTCTCACAGTGAAGCTGTCAGGATCTTCTTTGTCCCTGATTTGCGATTCTTTTACCAGAGATTCAAGCTTTGTTCTTATAAAAGATTCCACTTGGTGCTCTGTTGCACCATTACTCTGAAAAGCATCAAGAAATCCGGTTAAAATAGCTTACTATCTCCAACACTTCTGGGACAGCCTGAGGGAGCATTACACATGCCTCAGGCACTCCCAGCATTTCTTTTCACTGTGCAAAGAAAAGGTTCTTGCGTAATCCTGCTCCGATTGTGGCTTTTATTGTCACTGCCATCATCCTTTCTTTTCTTTAATCCCCTTGAGACATCATTTGCACTGCCTCACCAAAGTACTGTCCAGCACACAGATCACCCCAGGCCCTGGTGGTAGCTCTGCTTCAAGCAGTCGCAAGCCTGACCCTCCTTCAAGGTACAGCCAGAGTTCACAGCCAACGCACCCACACGCTTCCTCAAACTATCAGCCCAAATACTATTAGATTTCTGCTCCAAGAAGTGAGACAGGGAAATAATTAATAGTAGCATGACACCAAACAGTCTCTTACGTAAGGTGCTTAAAACAAAAATGGATCCCATGGCACAGCAGCATGCACCGAGCATTCCTCTCTCCATGGGGTAAGAGAACTCTCCTCAGACAGGAGGAAATCAACTGCTTGTACTAACGTGCTCCCTTTCTGGCCACAAAAGTCCTACTGCATTGGCTTTAAGGACTGCAGATTTTGTTTTAGGTCTTTCTGCTCACCAGAAGTGCTGAGTTCATGTTGGCAAAGCATATGTGGATTACAGAGTGCTCCTCTTCAACAGCACAGGACAGTGAATTGGGCAGTGAATTCCCTAAACTTAAACCTGCAGAAGTGTTTAAAGATACTGTACTCAAAGAAGAACCTGTAGTTTAAACCAAGCACAATCCTAAAGATTTATGGGATTACCCATAATTAATACACAACATTTCAAATTCTATAGTAAATGCCAACAGAAATACAACAGTTGGCGACATTAAGCAGGCTGATTTATCCTACACTTCAAGCACTTTCTGCAAGCAAAACTGTACTTCTGTATGAGACTGTCTTGTGGAGCATGTGGCTTGAATGACATCCAAGTGCAATCTAATCTCTAAATTATTAATAAATTAATCAGGATTTTGTCTAGTAGGACAAAGGGATTTGGTTTATCTAAGAAAGCAAAATCTGTCCTTTTGTGTAATGTACACAAATCCTCCAAAAGGTGTTTACTGGCTGTAGCATTTTAGCAACCTCATGGTAGGGGGAGAACCAGCAATCCTTCCATTGCCAATAGCTGGCATAAATGATACAGAGAAGTTAAAAGCTTGATATTCAAGCCATAAACAGCTAATGAGAGCTACACTAAGGAGCTTCTGTGTGGCAACAAGGCAAACTCACTGGGCTACATTCAGAAGCAAAGATAAACAATATTATACTTGCTAAATATTAATTTGAATTTGATCTATTCTTTCTGCATCTCCCTTGATAATATCTTCTTTGTTCAAAAATTTTGACTGGTGAAGCAAGGCTGCCTTCTGACTTGAAAAAAGCACCTGCTGGATAACGTGTATTAGCATTGCACACCAGCTTCAGATTGTAGCCAAAAAAAGCATTAGTAAAACCAACAGCAGAAAAATAAACAGCAGGAGTTAGGAAATAAAGAGAATAGAAAACAGTTTTCAGTGTCAGAAAAGAAGAAACAGAAAGATTAAAAATAAAAATGTTTCACATTCCAATTTCTTTTCATTTGCACGTCTCTTGATAATTTTCATTTAGAAACTGTGTAGCACTTCCATCATTATGATTGCTTTGAGTACTAAGCATTTGTACCTGAAAAATCTTAGCATGCTTATTGTGCTGGCATCAATGATTTCAGCCTAGTGTAAAATACTTATACCTGTTACTTATGTGGTATAAATGAGGAACAGCCTGCATTTCTGAACAAATTCATTCCATATCTAAATGTGGAATGATATAATTCCTGCATCCTAAGGACCTGACTTAGAAATCCAAGTTAAAAACCTTAATCTGCTAACAACTGTAAGCAGGATTATGGAATATGCACACAAGAAGTGTGAAGATAGAGCAGTTCTGGGACATGTGTATATGCACATACATAGCAGGACTTTAATTTGCAGTCATCTTCAATTTCATCAGCACTGTCCTCATCAGAAACTTCTCCTTCCTCAGCATCTGCTCCAAGACTGTATGGCAACTTCTTTCCCTAAAAACAAGGAAAAATATTCATGATAAATGCACACATGGTCAGTGTCATGTTGTGCAAAGACCAAAATATCCCTTTACTCAACTATTTCTTATTTAAAGGTGGCCATAGTTTAGAATTCAGTTTCAGAGAATCTCATACAAACTGGCCCAAGGGGTCACGTCTTCACAAGGGGACTTAAGTATTTCTGGAAGAGTTTGCTATTGAAAGATATTTGCAAACTCGTTCAAAAAAGCACACTATCTCCCATCCCTGGAGCAACTCAGTGAGCGTCTGAATGATTTATTTTCAAGCTGCCTCCCAGATGCTTCAGGCTTACCCCCAGCAAGCAGACCATCGTGTACTTCAAATAAAACTCAAGAATCAGTAGTTCATACTTTGTTATAGGCTCTGCATCAGAAGGGAAAATGCAGACACAGAAGAACTCATTGCGAGTAGCCATCATCATGAAGGAAGCAGCAAAGCTTACTTTAATACTGCATGCTCAGAACGCCGAAGGACCTTCAAATTCAGCTCACACTTGAACGTTTATATGGGCTTAAACTCCTATTACCAGAATTACTCTTTATATGCAGTAACAAAATGAGAATTATGGCCACCACGTGAAATTGTTTGGCTAATTAATCAATGCAGTGTTTCAAAGAAAAACATATAAAACTGTGCAAAAATAATAGCAAAAAAAAAAAAAAAAAGAGAAACTGGCTTACTTCAACAAGATGTTGATTCCTAAACATTTTATCTGTTCTAACATGACTGTTTAACTTAAACAGAAAACAGAAGATGGGAGATAAGGCGTCGTGACAAGGCACAGTGATGCTGAAAACAGAATTCCTCGTTCTAAAAACATCAGCCCAGCTCTGCACCGTTCTGTAACTATCCACACAGTTTCAGCCACTGATAGCTGAAACATCAATCTGAAGTTACAAACTCAAATGTGCTAGGAAGACCAGCACAAAAGTTCATGGAAAACAGCGCAGTACTAAATCTCTTGCCTCTTATTCACTGACAATATTTCAAGCTAGGTCCGCTCTGTTTTGTCACGACTGACATTACCTACCGTTTTGTTCAGCTCCCTACGACGCTGACACTACCTGCTCACGCAGTTCATTAACCAGCAGTTACACAAGAAAAACACTTCAATAAAGTTCAAAATCACAGCTGAGCACTTGAAGGTTTTCTAATTCAGAGTCACATCTCTACTATGTATCGAAATATGTTCAACCTAGCATCAAACCTAAACTGTGAATCACTGTAGACAGTTTGACATGGAAGATAGAGGGAAAAATGTTATCTCAAGGGCTCGCAGCAAAGTAATTGACCTCGTGTGTCAAAGTCAATTGGACAATCTAATAAGCTACAACTCTATTAATCATCCTCTCAAAGGCCTGCCTAGCATTTCTTTCTTATTATATCCATCTTGGTCTTTGAAATTCCTTTCAGAGCAAATCTGTTTACACTGAGAGGCTCGAAGAATTTATCTTGCATACAACACTTACTACAGTGCTCTAAGGCCTCCTCCCTTGCTGCTCTTTAGCTACCTTCTGCAGTGCTCTTCTTTCATAAACACAGCTGATGAACCGTGAAAATAGTTTCATTTCATGAACTACTGCTCATACCAAGGTGAGGGGGAAATGTGGGGTAATGCAAGAAAATGCAAGAAAATTTCAGATGTTTTTATATTACTCCAAAATACTTTGTCTAATGGAAGACGGTAGGACGATGTTTAGATAATGCAGGGATATGAATGATAGGGAAAAATTTCCACTAATAACATCTGTTAGATTTCAGAAAAAGAAAAGTATCAGATAATTTTGTCGCACTTCCTCCTATTCACAAAGATGCATTTTATATAATTTCTCTACTCTCCTGACTCAGTGCTAAGGTTTAAAAACCAGCATCTCTGACTATAAGACTCTTAGACAAGATGCTGAAGAAATAGAAAGCTTTTCTTCACATTGCTGTTGATAACAACTCTTTGTTAAAACACTTAGAGAAGTATTCTGGGACACTTGTCAAGGCTAAGGCTTACCCTGTTTCAATGTGTCTGTGAAAAGCTCAGAATTGTAACTTACTGCATCTGTGCTCATCCTCACAGTACAGACAAACCGGCTCTCAAAAGCGAAAGATCTACATAAATGCCACATGCTGACTTTTGTTGTATTTTGAACACGTCATGAGTAGCAAATTACCTTCACTAGGATTTTCCCTTTCAGATTTTGAGGACTAGGAAGCTGCCTGGAGTCGCCGGTGACTATAGATGACAAGTCCAATTTGTCACCAAATATCTCCTTCAAGTACTGAGCAATCTTCTTCTGCTGTTGGATACTGCAATGATTCTCAATAGACAGTATCACTGGAAACCTAGAAACAAAAACCCCAGACAGTGTCATAACAGTGTTTTAAGACAGAAGACCTGCACAGCTTACCACAAAGTGTTTCAAGTAGTTTGCCTTTGCATTGTCAAGAGTCTGGAAACAGACTCACTTTGAGAGGAAGGACTTCGCATAAGAACTCCCAAATCCCCATGGGCTCAGAATTCCTTTGCTAATCCCTGCAGGAGGTTCTGCCCTCTCCTCCAACCCCGTCCCACTAGCGCCAAAGTTTGAAATGATTTGAACGATTTGCTTTTGTCTTAATAAGTGCAGCTACAGTGAGTCAGACCAAACCTCTGAAGATGACCAGACTGAGGAGAAGCAGAAATATTTGGCTATACTTTCCAGAATACTCTCACAGGCTCCAGGAATTCTCAGCTAAAGTTCCCTGAGCTAGAGCCTTTGTTCTGTATATAACTGCCTATTTCTTCCAAAGACTTGCCCAGTTATTTTTTTAAACTCTTGACAGCCCCCAAACCTGGCAAGCAACCCTGCAGCCCAACTACATGCCAAATGAGGACTCACCTCCTTCAGTTTTGAGTTCATCCACTCCCAGCTCTAGTCAATAAGACCAAATCTGGGTGCTTATATTTATTCATTTATTTAGCCTTCCCATACCCTCATTTTTGTGTCACTTTAAAGAAAAAAAAGTACGTATTTTCCTTTTCTTCTCCCCAGACTACTCAAAATTCTATATACTCACTCATGATTTTTTGAGACTGTTATGTGTGTGCATGTACATATAAACGTATATATATGGCTCAAGTCTCTGCAATTTTCATAATGAACTTTGTTATATAGTACCATGGAAAGAAAACTCAAATTTAAACATTACCTCTCAACTCTGTATTTTCTTATACTAAGTATGAGACAGCTTTTCGATTCTCCTACTGAAATAAAGTATTTCCTTAGGTAGAGAGTATTACGGTGTTGATTTTTAAGGAGAATTTCCCAGAGGAAATGAGTGGGAAGTTTTGTTCAAACAAAGAACCAAAATAATCACTTGATATTGAACAGTCTCAGTCTGTTCAAAGTATTATTGAGTTTACAATGCATGAAAGGTCTTTCTAACTTTGGTTGAACTTTCTAATTAGATTGACAGTATTGCTCATGAAGCTGATCAATAAATATGATACAGGCAGTAAGCAGGGGAACAGAATCAACTTTCTATTCCCTGTGTGTTTAAAGGAATACACGTACTTCCTGGTGTTGAACTTTGACATGAGATTAGTTACACAAAACAGACTCTGCACTTACTCATTTTTGACAAAAGCATACTTATTGATAGTTTCTGCCACATCACGGAAGAGTATTTTAGAGGTAAGCGTATACCCATGGTGCACTACCGGCTCTCCGTCTGGACCATCCCAGCAATCCACTATGAAGACAAAAAAGCTATACATTAAGAGATGCCCATGGTCTTATATTTTTCTGCTGATCTTCTTTGCCAACAGAACTCGTGTACACCACTCAACTGTACAGGTGTCAAGAAGTTTCATTCAATCCACTGCAACTTCCCAGTTAAGTTAACACTAACAAAACAGTCTTTTCATATACTAAACACAGTATCTGCAACCTGAGCCTGACTCCCCCTTTATATTAAGCTCATTTTTTCCTCATATACAAAATTACAAAGGTGGAACAGATCAAGTAATGTTTACAGCTATCTATTGGGAAAGCAGCTTCTGCAGACTTTTTTTTTTTAATATCTAGTCTTTTTTCCCCTTGCTGTTAAACTTGCCATTGATGACCAAGTGTGTAGTGGGAGCAGCACTGAGATCGTCACACGCCAATATGAAATATGAATGGATTGAGACAATAATACTTCTAATGCGTTAGTGTGGTCTGGGTTTACATCAAACTTGTTACTACTGCTGCCTCTATAGAAAGTTAACTTCACGAAAGACAAGCTACAGAGCTCTTACCTACACTGTACAGTACCTACATGAGTTCTGAAGTGAGGCAAAATAACATACTACTGTGCTAAAGTGAACTTTCCTATGGAAAAAAATAGAGTGACAGACCACCCAGTTTTTTCAGCTTAATTTTTCCGATCTAATTCATTCCTAAATTTAGATTATTTTTTTTTCTTCCAGTGATGGGTTTTGTAACATTAGTCATACAAAATTAATACTGACTGAGTGTAAATTTGTCAAAACACTGTTCCATCCAGAGGAAAATAATGTTTTGTTACTATTTAAATCAAACAATTTAAACAACAATCCAACCCCACCTCCAAGCTATCAGACAAATAAACAAGCAGCATCTTGTTTTCTTACGCCAGCATTCAGCCAACAAAACAGCATCCTATGTCTGTTGTGCCTGACCTAAACTGCATTTTTCAGCTCACATGTTGACAGAAACACACACACAGCTGTGCTGGCAGAAGGCACTATTTGCTCACCTGTCCTTTTCCTCCAGGCACTAGTCATTTTTGCATCGGCAGAAGGAACTGTATATGCAAACACCCACTTTCCCCTTCAATTTGTGAAAGGGAAGGGTTTTGCTGACTCGCAAGGTGGATTAGGAAACCATGCCATGAAATGTCCTCCTCCAGCACAGGCAGCACTGCAGAGCACACCAAGCAGAGCTGCTCTGCTGGAGCAGCAGGGCCCCAGGAAGATCCCTGTCCATTGCCTTCGTGCGACTTGAGCAAGAGAGAAGTGCTTCAGACAAACGTGGGACAATGGAAAGCGAGCACTGACCGAGAAAAGCTTAACAACACAGTGGCTGGCAGGAGGAACCAGGAGTGGCTAAGCCATTTGTCTGAGAAGGTCATTCCCTACAGAAAAATGCTTGCTAGACTGCTGGAAAACAGGAGTTTGCTGCTGTAATTAGTAAGATAGTGAAGCATTAACGTCTTAGGTTTGTCACTGACTGTGCTGAAAAGGAAGGTCTATCCTACCTCTCACAGCTGGAAGTTACACCAAAACGTACCTTCGATACATCGACAGCCATCCTGCAGCACCCGCGCGTACATCTCCACTCTGGACTGGGACAGCAGCTGGTCTCCCGTCAGGTACGTGTTGTGAGATGAAGCAATGAAATAGTTACAGAGGGGCTGATCCATATCCTGATGCACTTCGCAGTGCAATGGGTTGAATACGTCACAAGCAGGACTGCGCATGAAGTTGGTGAAACCTTTGAACAGAGAAAGGTTTGCGTGGATGCCGTGCATCTTCCCAAGAAAATGATTTGCACTCTGATAGTTGTGTTTTCCCATTGTGCTTGTTAGTGTCAACCCCTGTCCCCAAACCAATGAATCACATAGCCGAGATTCACCTTCACACCCCATATTTTCAGCACATCAGTTGCAGTCTGGGGCTTGCCTATTTCTTTGCAAACTGAAGATGCTGCACAGCCTCAGTCCACTGCAGGCACAAACCCAAGTCATTCTTTTTGGAATCCTATGGAAGTTTATTACCTTCAAGAAGCACATGCTCCCAAGATCCAAATCTTGTCCCTACACAATTTGCTTTGAATTAGAAAATAAAATATAATCTAGAAAAACACATTCACGACTGCCCAAAAAAAAAATTAAAAAAAACCAACAACCTACACAACCAAGAAGTATCTGCAAAGCATGGCAGTGAGCTAAGCTTGTTCAGAAATTAACCAATTAACAACCAACAGTAAAACCAGAACTTATCATTCAAGTATAAGCATAAAAGTGATGAATAGTAGCTATAGAGAAAGCCAAATAAAACCACATATCTATATGCCCACTACCCAGCTGTTTTCAGATCAGGTGTTTCCTTCAGACCCACAGGATTTGACGTGTGCACCACCTTTCTTTTGTAGGATACGATGCCTGGAAGAGCACAGGTTTGGTGTTCTGCAGATCCACAGAAGGTACCGTGTGGACAAGGTAGCAGCCACTTAAGGATCAGACAGCATGGGGGCCTGGGCTAGACAACTCACTGATTTAGCCAATTTTACTCTAGTTTACAGTTTTCTCTATGCTGCAAGCTTATCTGAGAAGACGGTACTGGTTTATATCACTACAAATCAGATTAGAATCAAAACAGAGAAAGTTTTAAAAAATATCTCCTTTGAGAATGCGAAATGTAAAACATTTCAAAAGGACAGCGTAGACAATATCAATGCTGAAAGCAACTCGAACATAAAAGGAGCAGCAGTAAGATTAAAAGGAACATAAAAGCTTACATAAATATTTTTTAAATGTCACTGCTTGTTCATTTTGCTTTCCTTATGTCAGTGTAAATTTCAATAAATTGCCCAGAGTCACGCCAGAAACTTATTTCAGAACTGGGAGGCTGCAGCCAGGGTTTAAGTACTGTGTGGAGGAATATTTTCCCCCCACTCCCTAGAGAAATCACCATGTAAATTATTCTGCTTCGTGAAAACTATCTTCTGGGCAAATTAACAGACCATAGTATTTAATCTGTTTTATTTCAATTCAGATTTGAATTTGATACTAAATTGGATTTTGAATAAATATGCCATCTACAATTGCTTTAGCAAACAAGGTGAATAAGTTACTAAAACCCAAGGAAAAAGCAACTGTTCCTATTTTATTTCACATAAGCATAAATCAATGGAGTGTACCGCAGTGATTCCAACCCTACAGAGACAGAGCAGAATGCAAACTTTGATTCATTACTTCAGTTAGAACATGTTGTAGTATAAACTATGTTTCTACTGTACTATACAAATATACAGTTAGCCATAAAAACATGCAAGGCTGCAGCTCGCGAATTACCGTGCTGTGGCTATGACGTACGGCTGTGTGATGTATCGCCGCTCGATGGGTAACTGAGCCCACCCACTGCCGTCTCCCATAACTCACAACAATGCACCTGTGCTGCTGACTGCTGGTTTCTTACGTCAGCTGCTGTCACAGTCATCAAATATTGTAAGATACTTGAAAATACTGTTAAGGCTTTTCTATTCCACTATAATTGGTCAGGACATAAAAATAATTTAGAAATCAAAAGCGTTACCTTCAATCCCAAGAACGTTCTGCTCCTTGTTTTCTTCTGACACCTCAAACTTCTGTATGATGTCAAGACAATATTCTGGCGTCACGTTATTCATCTGCACAAAAAGGACAGTGTTGGTGCACTTATTTTTTCTACTGTGTGACCAGCATGTCAAAGCCTACTTCAGACCTCTGGGTCCCGTGGAAAATCTTTTAATCAAAGACTGAGTTCAGGCAGATAGGAAGAGGACAGACCCTCCTGTAAAAGGACTTGATCTGATTTTTTGCCAGTTCTCCACAAGACTCGTGGATCTTACATTTCAGGAGAAAAATAGGAATGAGAGGTAGTGGTTACTGTTAAAAGTTGTCATTTCAGCTTAAAAGATAAAAAATCAGCCGCTCAGCACAATTAATAATAGTTGCATTGGGCAATCATGCTGAAATGAGAACTATGATGTGATATTCCTTAGTACAATCTACTTAAACATGTAAAAAAAAAAAGATTTGGCGGGGTTTGATTTCATTTACACACATTTTCCACTCCTACGATTTCATTACTTTCAAGAGACTTCACTCTCTAGGAGAGTAATGTACACGCTATGAGATAAATAATTAGATTGTGAAATGAAAAGCAGCAGTCCTTCGGAAACAAATAAGAGTTTTGTCACCAGCTTCAGCTAGCCCCCAGCTGAAGTCCTGACCAATGGGGCCAGAGCACCAGAGAGATTTGTATTCCTTCTAAAACCAGAGGAAAGTGGCTTTCATCACTCACCTCATCTTTTTTTCACCCCTGTCCCCCTTAATTTGTAAGGACCCAAAGTGAAAACTACGACTGGGCACGTTTCCTCTACTAATTCTATCACAGGATGGCAATAATGTCTCTAAAACCTTTGGCAGCTTCTCCGTACCAGTGTGCTGCTTACTGCTTGCACTCTGCCCCCGCTGCCAAAGGCAGCTCCAACACCTGCCTTCGAATGAAGGCTGGAAGCAGGGGGACGGGCGGCTCCTCTCTCCCGCCGGGCGCGATCTCTGCCCGCAGGGCTGCGGCAGGCAGAGGAGCGAGACTAGCCACCCTGCAGATCAGGCAACGTTTATTGTTTAAATCCCCAAATGGTCCCTTCGTGGAGTGTTATTTTTACAGACGGACTTCCCTCTCAGCTGGCAAAACCGATCCCATTCGCTCTGCTCTGCCTGCGGTCTCCAGTTAATTGCGCTTTCTGTTACTTCCCATAGCTCCCTGTTCCCAGCATCCAACCGCACGGAAATCTTCCCAAGGTAGGCTGACTCTCGATCTGGCGGTCTTCTGTAAGGGACAGATCATGCCAGGGGCTGAGCTCCCCCTGGGAAATGTGGGTGCCATGACCGACCTTATCTCCTAACAGCCCAAATGCGAAGAATGACCAGGGGACGGAGCACCCAACACCCAGCTGTATCGACGTTACGAGGACAGCTGCAGGAGGAGAGCGAGCTAGCAGTTCAACTCAGCTGGCGACTCAAGCTGAAAAAAGAAGTATTTACATGGCAAGAGAGGTTTTCCAGCCTTATTCCTTCCCTCTGCTTTTCCTCTTGCCCAGGGAAGGCAAGATCCAGCCTGTTTGCCTCTCCGAACGTTTTATTTATATCTCCAGCTAAGCCGGCAACGCGAGACGCCCGCTGGAATTACACTGGGTAAGAGGAACGAGAACAATTTGGTAGAGAAAATAACTGATTATCCCAGCTCAAATAGATGTTGCTGTTTGATTGCAAGCACTATTCATAGCAGCCCTCCTTCAGCACAGGCTGACCAGAATTAACTTTTTCATTATCCCACACCGCTCCTTGATGTCTGAGTGGCAGGGTGCTTGTGTGCTCTGCGAATGAAAATGTCTAATCTGGTCCAAAGCTGCATCTGTTAGGGAAAAGGCCACTGATTTGTGCTTTTTAACTGTAGCTTAAGAGAGATTATGTCTTAGGATACTAATATAAATTTGTTTTCATTAGGTTTTAAAGTCCTTCATTAGAAAGAATACCAAATAGCAGTGACTACCATCAGTGATTAAATATGTAGATACAGGCACTGCTGAAGATGGTCAACAGTGGCACTTCTAAAATTTCTTGGATATGGGATCATTTTTTATATTCCTGGTTAAAGGCTTTCATTTTGATACGGCTACACTCCTTAAAAGAGTATCAGCCTTTGAATGACCAATGAGATCTTGTTTTTTAAGTAAATGGACTAGCAATTAACTTTCCCAAAATAAAATTCTACATAAAAAGCAACATTACCCCTAACCTGTATAGGAGCAGGAAAAAAGAGCAAAATCACTTTTCATTTCATCAATTTCTTTGGAAGCAGGTCAGGCAAATCAATTGCCGAAACTATAATGTCATCAGGAGGGGCAGAGCACTGCGGTGCCAGGTGATGGGAGAGCTCTCCCGCAGATGAATGTGAATCTCCCTTGTTTCCCATTCTCATGGGAAATGAAATAAGAGAAAACAATGTAAACCAGAAGAGTAGTTGGAAAACAAAAGCAGAAGAAATTAGAAAAGAATTGCAATGCTGGTGACAGGTATTCCTAGACGGGATGCCAACCCACTAGCCTGCGTCAACCATGCACTGATAGTTCAGCCTTCAGCTGTTCACAGCTAATTATTCTATAAGAAAAACAAAATATAAACAATCAAAGCAAATCTGTTCTTCCGATCTTGATGCTATACGCTGATATAAATGTCATAACATATGGAGTCATGACACAAATCAGCTGTACTCATTCTCCTTTTGTATAAGCACGAGAAGAGGGAGGGCATCGGCTTGCTTTCTGTTTGAGAGCCCGTGCCGCTGCACTAAGGGCTGCTGCAGAAAGCAGAAGGGCTGATCAGATACGACCCTCGTCTCTTATCAACAACCTCCACAGCCTCTCCTCTTTTCAAAGTTCCCATACCAACATTGATATTCTCATCGTTTCCTACTCCTCCCAGGATGCAGGTTCCTGACATCCTTCAGCACACGCTGCCTCAGCTCGCAGCCCGGCGTACGCCGACATTCCCTGACACATGCAGGCTCGTTACACTCCTGTAAAACCAACTCCAAGAGAGCACGTAGAGTTGGTGCAAAACAGTCATTTTCTTAAAATGCATTTAATCCCCATTTCTTACCACTTCTCGTCAGATTTTCAGCATTTACCACGTCACTAATTGTTCCTGCGTGCTACATAATTAGTGTGGACGTGCAGTAAGAGTCGACTTAGACTCTCAAGCCGACTTAAAACACACCAGCCCAAACTGAATAATTAAGGAAAGCTTTACAGAATTACAGGTGTGTGTTCCCAGGGCGTAATCGTTAGGAAATTACTCCCTATTCTATTCAACTAAAATGAGTGGGGCAATAGTTTTGCGGCCAGTTTCATCCAGGCTGCATGAAGGTCCTTTTAACCTTTTAACCACCGAACACCGACTTGGTGCCAGTCTGGCGGCGTGCTGAGAACAGTCCGTGTGGGTCTGCATGTGGGAGCACAAGGGCACAGCATACAAGGAGCGATAAGTTTTCCCGGAGCACACAGAGAGTGCTGCTGGAGGAAAGATCTCAGCAGGTTGTCCTATTCTCAGCACAAATAAAAGGATTTTGCAAAGTACCGGATCCCCAGCCAGCAGCACGCGGCCAGCAGGCACACAGGAGACCCTCTTCATACGGTCCCTCTTGCTTTCAGAGAACCAAAACCAAACATCTCAAGTTTGTAACACCAAAGCGGCCTTGTAACTGCACAAAGCCATGAGCGAGAGCATCCAGGAGGTCTCTGCTGCTGAAATTAAAGCACTTGGTGTGACATGGACACAGCGGAAAGGAGAAGGGAAGCACAAACGCTGCAGCCACAGGTGGAGAGCCCGCACACACGGCATCGCGATGGGGCTCCAAAGAGCCGGGCAGCATGAGGCCATTCCCTCCGCTGGGCGGGTCCAGAACCTACTGCAAAGCTGCTCTTCAGCAGGGAAGACAATGTTTTCAGAGCCCATTTCACACGTTACTCAAAGACAAGTAAGAGCCAAACTGTCTGTCAAAAGACCCTGGAGATCCTGCTGTGGAAGCAATCTGTCATTTCGCAGGAGATCAGCTTCTGGGTGGGACCAGTTCAGACCCAGATCGATTCATTAGGAAAGGGCACTCCCAAAGGGACAACCTGCAGGCATGCAGCCGTGACTGGACATCCAGGGGTTGTTCCTCCCTCACAGATGCTTATGGCTAGGAGGACCAGCAGTCCTTCTAGGAAACCAGCCTATTTTATGCCTATTTTCTGCTCCTCTGACATTTGAAGCCAAAAAATTGCAATTTCAATTGCAATGAGCCGAGTTTAGCTGCACCTACATGGAAATAATCTGTTTCACAAGCTCTTAGGTGAGGGCAACAGGGTGTTCTCCTAGGAAAGCCAGCTTAGCAAATTGACCAAAAAAACACACAAAACCGACAAAACTTTTGTTCTATCCTCAGTCAGCAGAATATTCAAAAGTCTTGCCCCAAAATAGTAGCAGATGGAGTTGGACAGACCACCCACAGGTTTCCAAGCAGTCAGACAAGAGCAAAAACCCAATGCTGTTTGGTTGAAGGCATTTTAGAGCTGCATTATGATCTGAACCATTATCAGCTTTTGAAGGCAATCTTGCCTTGCCTGAGGTCATTGTTATCACATTTGTGTTCTGAAAACACACAAAGGTAAATGTGCTTCAACACTGCTAATAAGGCAAGTGAGAAGACAAGAGGGAAGAGACAAAAAGTGCAAGATGCTTCTAAAGTACGCTGCCTAGAGGTTCACCTAAGGAAGTCACACTTCTTTTTTTCCCCTCCCAGAAAAATGTCAGCAGAGTGTTTACAGCTGACAGCCCTGCCTGTGTTCGGGCTTTTGAGTAGTGTGTACACAGAGGGTGGGTTCAATATGCCAGACTGAACAGTCAGCTTGGTTCTGCCGTTGCATCAGTAGTTTCCTGATGTCCTCCCGCACCCACAGACAGCGTTCTCTGCCTCTTTCACGTGTTTTTCTTCCTGCTCCGGGTCCCTCCATGCCCCCTCTCCTACCACAGCCCTTCAGCTGTCCCTGGGCACTTCAGCATCTTCATGCATGTCCTCCCTGGAGCATCCAGATAGTATCCTGGACACCTGACCTTTCTGAACTTTGGCAGGTGGGTGTAACATCCATCTTTATGTTGCATCACAAAAATATAGTCTTCCCTTAGAAATACAGATCTCTTGTAAAAAAAAAAAAAACTGTTCCCCACGCCCCTGCCCCAAGCTAAACGTTTTCCACATAATCCTTTCCCTATACTTGTATTTATATGCACGTACATTTCCATACCTTTTGTTCCACCTTTAGAAACTGAGCAAGTTCTTCAACAGTGAGGTGATCCTTCTTGTCACTGTAGCTTAAAAGCAACAAGTAGAGATCTCGACGTAAGGACATCATCTTGTAAAACACTGAAAATTCTTCAAAATTTAAGGTTCCTTGGTTCTCATCTGTGTCAGCTTCCTAAGAGGTAAAGACACTCAGGTAAGCGTGCTAGAATGTAGGTGAATTCAGGGAATAAAGCAGAAGAGGATTTATGTATAGAACAGAAATTTAATAAATTCTAACCTGCAAAATTCTGTTCAGACTCAAAGCCTACTACACACAGGCTAAAATAACTGCAAAATGATAATACTATCTACTGGAACTTTTGGAGAAAACAGTTCCTGCACTGAAGCCACAGGTTCCCTATGGAGGTCTCAATTCCACCTTCAGTTTTGAATTTGTTCCCCACGTGAAGAAGCACACCCTGGGCTTTTTCTGATCTGTTACTCTCCTGTACGTCTTGCAGTTATCCCGGATTACAACATAGCAAGGAACATCATAATTTCACCCCTTGGCTTCCTCTAACAGAGTCTGACATTTAAAAACATTTGGAACAAGCCACGGTCTTAAATTAACAGTAATTCCAGCTGCAGCACTCTGAGCCCCCGTCAGCTCCCTGCTGGGGGTCCAACAGTGCAGCAGCAATGAGCCTCGGCACCAAAAGAGAACCCCAGCAGCCCCAGCCTTGGTTGCAGTTTTTGTTTATCCTCAGAGGTAGCAAGAGAAGAAAACAGTACTTAACGTATGTTAATACAAGGTTTTTACTGTGAACATCTGCCTAAGAGGATTGCTTTGGATTTCCAAAACAAAGAATGTATTCTGGAGAACTGCTGTCAAACATTATCTAGGTCCCCACAATGACCAAACTTTGGGGGTGCTACAACTCTTGTTAAGTTTGAGAACGTAAGCAGATGATGTAGACAAAGTGAAATAAATGTGTAGAGACATGCTATTGTTCCCACAAGTAACATCTTTCATTCAGAGCTGCAACACAATGTTTTTCCTCTCGTTATAAAACCCGTGGCCTTTTCCAAGCAGCGTTAAAGTGCAGGTCACAACGCCTTCTGTCAGAGCCCTTTCAACGCTGACTTGCCTTTGAGCCCGAGGTCTTGTCTCCACACAGGTTTACCAAACCAAAATTCCTCTCTCCAAGGAAAATAAGTATCCCCAACCTTGCTATCGCTTCCTTCTTCTCAAGAAAGCTCTTCCAGTTCAGGCTCAGTCTCCTTCTGGACCGGAGGAGCTCATGTAATAGCAGGTGCAATGAGCAGATCCAGTCTGTTTTGCATTCCAAGGACCAAGTTTTATTTCCCCTTCACAGAAACCACTCCGTTAACATTCAAGCATTTTGCTCTTCATTATGCCCTTGGCTTATCTTTCCTTCCTACATTGTAAACCATTTTCTACCAGCCCAACTGTAACTGTTTTCAGGCAACAGAAGTAAAATATAAAATAAAAATTATTCTGGCTAAGAGAGGAAGTTTTAAAAAGAACCATAATCACTTTCATAAAGCTAGTTTCTATCAAATAATTTTCCATAAAGGAAATGAAAAAAAAAAAAAGAGAGATTTCAATAGAAGCAGAGCAACCATCACTGCCAATGTAGAATAATTCAGGTCATAGAGATGAAAACAATAACACATCTAAAGAGTAAAATTAATGAATTGTCTTCTGTGGGGTTTGTCTTGTGAAATCAATGTTCTGATGCACCCTTGTCTATAAAAAGACAAGACTTGGGTAAAAATCTGAGATGTTGGAAAGGACAGGGTTTTAAGTCCCAGCTTTCAAACCCTGTTGTGGTTCAGACCATAACTGTCACTGGTTTAGCACAGTACAGCCCCGTGCTAGAGGCCACCAACCTGAAACATCTGCCGGACCTTCCTGCGGGGCAGGTTAACGTTGAGTTTGTGCATCAGCTGGTGGATCTCTTCAATGTTCAGCAGGCCATCTCCGTTCTTGTCAGCCTCCTCAAAGGTCTGTTTCACCCAGCTGCAAACGCGTCAAGGAAACGTACAAGAGTGTGGTCCCCTCCTGGAGGAGGGAGGCAGAGCAGCTGGGCAGGACAAGGACAAGACTTCAGCTCAGGAGAATGAAACTCGTCCCCAGCTCTTCTGGGCAGGAGGCTGATACTCCTTAGCAGAGCACCTTAACATCTGCTAGGGAAAAGAACTAGGCATTATTCAATCCAGCCTTCACAAACACATCTTTTTTTGAGTCAAAGCCTCTGGGCAAAACCCGTGAATTAAGATTTCCCACAGCCCGCATTACAGATGTCAGGGGTACACCCTGAAAGACTCATTGATGGAAAAGATCTGGTGCGATCTGCATGGTTCTCCCTGTGCTGATACCAAACCAAAGCTTTACTTTTTACTACTGTACCCCTTGTGGTACCGCTTGCTATTGTACCTTTTATCTGGTATAACCAAGGCTGTTGACCTTCACGGAGTTAATATCTGGGGGCTACCTGCTTTATGACTGACAGGACGCCAGCCCAGCTGCCATCCGTATCAGAGATGACAACCTCATGCAAGTGGATGGCATAATGGAGACCTGGTGAAACCTGGCCAAGTACATTATTACGAGCCTGAGGTTTCCTTGAGAGCCTCATTAACAATGAAACACTCTTGTTTTTCCATGTTCTTTCCCCCAAGATTGTTACACAGTTCTTTCTTCTGTACACTTGTAATTTATCCATCTCTGGACAACTTCTTTAACCACCGTCTTCCCTCTAATACCTCTGCCCTCACCTTTTATGTCAGGTGTCCCACAGGGCAGCAACAAGTGCATACAATGATAAATTGCACAGAGAGAACGGACAGCAATTATACATTTGCTGTTTCTCCCTGCACAAGGACAAAATGGTATCAAAACTAGCAGCTGTCAAGGTCAGAAAACAGGCTGTGATTCTTCACGCTGCATACAGCTCAGCTCTACTAAAACTTTTCCTAGCACATTCTGCAGCTTTATGTCTGTTCGAGGTGGCATTGAAATAGTTCTTTCCCTTACCCTTACTATGGACAGAAGTTTCATTTAAATGCATAAAAGTGGTACCGGTTTATGACAATTATTTGTAGTCTGGTTCACAACACTAGCTCCTTTGCTCTCTTATTTCTGATATTGAGTATATTCTCAGAGGAGAAGCTAAAGTAGCTTTCAAATATTGCTGGGCTCGCTCTGATATTTTCCTGCACCTCCCTTAATTCTGTGTGAACTCTGCTTTCTAACCAGTGAATTTTACCCCCTTTTTGCACATATATTCCTTTGCAGCTTTTCCTAAATTCTTGCTCTAGCTGGAACTGTTACCGGGTCATTTTGTCTGCAGTCTCCCAGCTGCCGCATTTGATAACACAAACAAGACTTGAAGTGATGTTTCACCATACAGCAGATATGTGCAGCTCGGAAAAAGTCATGGATAAATATAGCAAGCTGAGTATGTGTGCAGCGGAGCATGCAATATATCCCCCAAACAGATCTGTGCCTGTCTCGTATCAGAATTAAACACTGAAAATATAAATTAAATACCGTGTGTGTATATTCTCCAGCAGGAGTATTTACAAGTGATCGTTTTGTATTCTTTCTCGTGGCAAGAAAGAGACAGGTTACAATTATAATCAAGACTTTTCTGTCTGTTTAGGGGGAAGAGTGTTCTTTATATTTGACACGCTAGTAAACACTCTGTGAAAGAAAGCACATCAAGAAAATACTCAGTGAGCACAGTCTTCGCAAAAAGCTCATTTGGGTTACTAGGCTAAAAAGATATTTAAGGATTTAAGGAGCTTTAAAGATTTGTCATTCTGACAATCAATGGAGGCTGAGCAGCAGGCACAGATATCTGACACACACCAACCAAGAGAAATGGAGAGGGCCAGGAGTTTACCAGAAGACCGGGCAATTTACCAGAAGGCTCCAAAAAAAAAAGTTCACATTTCAGCTGTACAGAGGCCAAGAAATTTAAGTTTTCCATCAGTTCCCATATCTTGGGAACGGTGCCTTCTAACGGGCCTTGCAATTTGCAGTGGGAGAATAAAGGCACAGTTGGACAAACAGAAGACGA
This sequence comes from Cygnus olor, assembly GCF_009769625.2. NCBI lineage: Eukaryota > Metazoa > Chordata > Aves > Anseriformes > Anatidae > Cygnus > Cygnus olor. The sequence goes on along the minus strand of NC_049177.1, from coordinate 25,529,982 downwards.
CAGAAATCCTTCCCTGGCGAACATCTCAGGATTTTCACAGGTGGCCAGTAGTGCAACAAACCCCAGACCAGCCAGGCTGCACATGCTCACACACAAAACGTTCATTTTAGGAGAAGTATGGAAGAGGAACAGCCACAAAGGAATTATTACTGTACTATTACTGTACTATGCTGTGTGCCTAACCAACCTAGCCTCTCGGGTTAGTATTTGCTGAGAGAACTAGAAATGAAATGAGCATTTTGACCCTCCAGTAGGGATTTCACTAACAGAAGACCCAGGCCTGCCCACTGACTCAGTGGAGTTTAATCCAGTCCCTATGGCACAACTGATGTCTTATTGCACAGGTAAGTGTCCATATCAAACTTAACTAATATTTCTATTGCAATCAATGGCAAATTTTTTGGCACTTAGCTTGGGGTGAAATAACACCCAATACCAAATTCACTAAGAAACTAAACAAGAAATACTGAATTGCAGGACGTTGCTCAGGCTTATAAAAGGATACTGATCGTGTGTTCTCTGTCGCTTAGCAAGCGAGTCCTCATCACTTATTCCAGCCATCAAATATTTCAGCCCCGTGATCCAGGTGCGAGCCTCCTCTGGGTTGGAGGTAATCAGATCCAGGGACTCCAGGTGGTTGCCGTGGTAAATGGTGAAGCAGCAGCTCGGGTCAAAGTTCCCCTCTGCATGGCGGTGGAAGATTTCGGACTGCCGGCCTTCGGTCACTTTGTAAATGGAATCGATGACAACTGGGGAGAAAAGGGAAACCAAAAATTGACATGCTCGTATAATCACCCAGTTATTTCCCGCTTTTCAGCAATTTTGAGTTATTCAGGCTAAAAGCCATTAAATGATTTTTAATACTAGATCTTCACATCGCTAAGGGCTTTTTGACACCGAGGCTCGTCCTTGCCTACGCAGCATGCACAGAACAGCTGCCCTGAGGGCAGTCCTGCTGCAGGTGCAGGCAGGGTACAGCATGGCTCTGAGCACTCCCTGCTGTGGGCTCCCACCTCCACGCCTCTGAAGCCCTGTGCTGCTCTCTGCTGCAGCCCTCAGCTACCACGCACGGTCCCAAAAGCACCAACTGTCACTGCCCGCAGCCTTGCCAATTGCTTGCTTTTAAATCTCAAGCCTACAGGACAATTCTCTGAATTTCCAGTCCTTAATTTATTTAATACACTGCTGATTTGAATTTCTACTTTAAAACACGGGAGCAGGAACTGTTTCAATGAGAAACATTGCTACACAGTAACTCCAAGATGTAATAATACCTAAAGAAAGTTATCATAGTTGTTACAACAAAGAAACATCCATCTAAGCTTTTCTAGGTTATATTTTTAAATTGTGGTGCATACATTGTACAGAGATCAGTACACTTATTGAGTCCCCACTGAATTTGTTCATAATTCACATAAGCACACGGAAAATGTCCACATGCCACTGAACTACATTCCCTTCCTTTTACACTCCCAAGTTTTCAGTAGATGCTTAAACTCTACTCACACTATTGACAACCTTCATTTTAAGTATCACAGCAAATTTAAAATAAGTGAAGAGGATTCATGTAATGAATCCAAAAGATACTGCTCAGTTTTCCATCTGTAATTCACACTCTAATACTGAGCTGCCCAAGAAATTAAGACATTAAAAATTTACTTTTTGCCTTTTCACTTTTTCTGGACGGTCTCCATCGGATGCAGGTTCTGTGCTCATCCAGGTAGAAGAGACGAACGAGCCCTTTGGTTCCACTCTTCAGCTTAACCATCTGAGTCCCAGACTGCATAACACTCATGCATCTTTCAACTGTTAAGCAGAACAGAATAAATTCAACTAAATAGCCATCCAATTCCGCTAATAAAATGAGTTAATGGCTTTCAAACATCTCCCAGACATAAAACATTTGCCTTTCACCTTCAGTGCCAGGAACTGCTCACTACTGTGCCAGAGACATACCATTTCTTCTTCTTCTTCACACCTAGACTCCACATCAGAAAATAAAGTGCATCGGTCAAAACACCTTCACAACAAAGGAGGCAAAGAAAACTCAACCAGATACTGAAGGAAAATATTTTGTAGTTGTTCTATGCATATTTCCTGTAAGCATTTTGGTTTGATATTATTAGCCACAGCGCTGTAATTTTAAGACCCAGCACTCTGCCAGCTTTGAATGGTAAGACCACTGTCCAAACTCCGTGTTCCCTTGGGCTCAGTAATCCCTTAGCTTAGATCTCGCTGTTTTGACACTGTTAGAACCGCTAATGGAATTATAAATACACAATCCCTCCCCGCTGCTACACACACATTTACAGCCTCTCTATCCTGCTACCAAATTTCAAGCACACACAGTGATAACTTCTCTTTATCTGCCCATCCCATCTGGGACAACGAGGTTTTGTTTCTCTTTGTTTTGACTAAGATAGACCCATCTCCTCCACTTCATCTCACATCTTCCCCCCCACAGTTCTCCAAACACTAGGATCAAAATAACCTTTCCCCCTGATCTCAGTACACATATATCCACCTTCCTAAATTCCCTTGGTTTTATCCCCATTGCCTCTCCTCACTTGATATCACTCCAAATTCACCTCCCGGATGGTTTGCTTACACTCTGGCTGGCTCTCAAATAAAACCCCGGTCTGTCTTTATTTTTTCTCCTCATCTTCCTCCCCTTCACACGCAACCCTGAGGCCAGCAACAAAGGAGAACCGGCCTCTGCTCGGTCAGACGCAGGCGGAGCAGTGCCCCAAACCTCACGGGACGAACGGGCCCCGGTACAAAGCCCTCCAAGGCCTCTTGCTCCGCACCCAGAACTGCAGCAGAAGCGGTGTTTGTGCCGAGTTGTGTTGTTTGGAGCACTGAGGACCTGGGCTGAGCTGAAGAGAACCAAAGCCTCCCAAAAGCACCACAGATGTGGACGAGCGCCGTAGTTTGTCCTCGCGAAGGCCTGGCCTTTCCCTGGCCTGTCACCCATGGCCGATGGGTGGGTGCGTGTGGCAGCGCTTTAAGATGAACCAGAAAAGGGACGTAAACCAAGCCAGAACTAGATGTTACTGTAACTTATGGGTATGCACTTATTCAAGCTAAAGCCATGGCAGTTAATGTATCTGAAGGTGCACAAAGCACCAGGCAGACAAGCCTTGAAACAGCGAGGGATGGAAAAGTCACAACCTTAAAGAAGACAAACTGAGGCAAAGTACGTCCCTAAAACTTCCTGCATATACAGGAACTGAGCCTTCCACATTGGAACTGAGTCCAGCTCAAGTTTGCCTTGGATTCACGCCTTTAAAATAATTTAAAAATGTTTCCTCCAGCACAGGTTTGAGGCTGTCCCTAAGAACAGGCCGTGCGGGGCCACGTGGAGGTGCGAACCTGAGCCCTTACCTAACCGCAAACTGCACGCACGTTTTTATCTCACTATCAGTGATCCATTGCAACAAGATTTTGGCTTAGGAAGAGGTTTAGCTACGAGCTACTCAATACAGATAATCTGCTGCTTTGCACCTAATCCGTAATCAGTTATTAATAAAGGTCTTAAACACAAGCAAGTTTCGCATAAGTGTTTCTGTTACCATCAGCTCAGCCGTGCCAGAAAGCAAAGGGTCTCGCCGGGGTGTGGTTGAGCACCACTAGCAAAAGGCAGCAGAAAGGGGACTACATTTCTTTCATGCAAGAAAAGCAGAAAATGGGCCACAAGCAGATAATTCCAACCACCAGAAAACACGGAAAAAATCCTAAAAGACTTCACAATTTCTTCTGCAGTTTCAATGGCCCGCATGTTTCTATATCACATTTGTAATTAACACAGACACATTTCCCACGCACATCTTCAGACAGACTTGAGAATCAAAGTTACATGGAATAGATTTTAAAACACCAACACAGAAGAGTGGAAGAAATGCAGTTCCTGCCAAATACCACAGTATTCTCCATCTCTCAGATGCCACCTGCACTAAGCCCACTGCCCGAAAAAGCACCAGCTTTTCTGCTTGCACTCTTGCAGTTCTCAGAAAACGCCACCCAGATGCAAACATCTCGCTCAGAACAGCAGACGGGTAAGGAAGTTCACGGCACCATCCCTGTTGTGCACGTGTCCATAGCAGAAAGCTCCACACCATTCAAAGGCCCGCTGGGTTTCAGTTTTAGAAGGCTTTTTCCTTTTTTGTTTTCCCTTTCCAGTTTACAAAATATACCATCCCCTCCTTTCAGGTACCAATGACACAGGCAGACATAAGAAACAAGGTCTTTTTAAGCCTACGTTAGCGTGCTGATTTCAGCCTCTAGCGGGGCATTTGCAAGAGGGCCCCGTGGGTCAGCACCTGAACGCAGCCAAGTGCCTCAACAGAGCCAGGGCAGGAGAAAGCTCCAGAAGAGTGGCTCAGGAACGCTTTCACTAAAGGAACAGGAAAATGGTTCCAGAAAAAAACATTTAATACTCTAGATAAACCAGGAATACTGAAATAAATAAATAAATGAATAAAAACGAAGCAGCCCCTCAGTGCAGCCATATGCTAGAACTCAGGGAAGCGTGACGTGCTTTCCATGTTACGGTGTTTTTCTGACCCAAGCGCTCCCTGTGCATTTTAATCCAAAGCCTGAAAATGAATAAAAGTTACAGGCTATAATACAGCACAGTCTATGCTACAAAAACAAAGTTAATTAATCCAGAAATTCAAAAAAGATCACACTTATGCATTGTATATTTGAAGATTTACTTTCAAATTAAAAAATAAATAAATAAAAAATCTGAAAGCTGCAAAGTTACTTCTGTTTCCAGAGGTAGGCAAACCTTCCTGAGAGCCTGAAATCATCCCAACAGACGTCCTGTAGGTTAATGGGCTTTAACAATACCAAAAGACCAGGCTACTTTTACCCTCCCACAACAATCATTTAGAGCAAACCAGACCTGAATTCAGAGAGCATTTTTTAATGTTTAGATCGAGCGATGATCGTCCTTCTCAGTAATACACGCATCTTTGCGGAAGGAGCTGCTTCTGTATCGAACACCAAACCGAATACAAACCCATCTGTGCCAGCTGGACCTTCTCGGAGGCGGCCACGCTGCCCACCGCCTGGCAGAGCCCTGAAGCCCGGAGGAAAGCCATCGGAGCCCAGGGCGGTCCGGATGCCCCCGAAAGCTCTCACGCTGGGCAGACGCTACCTGCCGAGGCTGCCTCTCGCCGCAGAATAAATCTCGCTGCAGCCCGCGAGCGCTAAGCTGGAGCGCCCAGCGCTGACCAGACGCGGCCTTACGTTCGAAAGCACTCTAATCCGCCCCAAATCAGCCGCCGCCACCTTCCGCCCAGCCCCGCTCTAATCTGTCCCCGTGTGCAAGCGGGTCTTTAATAACCAGGGGATCGCCGAGCGCCGCGCCGGGGAGCAGCTCTTGCAGAAGCCACTGCTGTGGTGCCAGCTTCAGCAGCCATTCCCTGCCCCGGCCCCGATTCCTGCTCCTTTGCCACTCACTCGGGCTAAATCCCAACAGCGGTGGTCACAATGCACACGCCTGCCCGCTGCTGCAAGTACTGCGCAGCCTTTAAGGCATGCCGGACCCTTCAGTGGGCACTAGAAGGAAAATATTTAGGGAATTAAAGCGCTCTCCCTAGCCGTACTTTAAGTACATACAGGCACGCCAGAGCAGTGAGAGAAGCACCTATGGGCCCCCGAGCACGGCTCCCCGGGACACAGAGGCGCAGATCAGTCCGCAAGCAGAGCTGCATGCAAGGCTGTGCCTCAGGCCCAGCCCTGGGTGGCTTCACCGGGTTAAAAATTCATATTTAGTTTAAAAAAATTAGCGATGGCAGCAGCAGGCTTGGGACTTTTTCCTGCTGTATTTTGGCTTGCGGTTATCCAAGGTAACGCTGTCAGCTAACTCTTAGTGGCAAAACTCCACTGCCCAGAGCCTCCAGCAAAGTCTTGGTAGAGCACAGGCTTTGGACAAAAGGGATTTTAGCCAGTTTGATGGGGATTTCACTTCACAAACACTGTTTTCCATTGCCTCCCAGGAACCACTGCCTGCACGGAGATGACGTTCAGTCTCCTGTCTTGTTTTTATGGACTCGATGTTACAGCCGTCTGACAAAATGAGAAGATTAAATAAGGCATAAAGAGCATTACCAAACAATGAGAGGTCTAATTGTGAAGGAGGATATAAATTGCGTTTCCAAATAATACGCAATCTGCATTAAGCCAACATTAAGCTTGAGGAGATGAAATAAACCCACAAAATAGAAGTCAATTTCACTTGTAACATCAGCTCTTCTCTCTGCATTTTGACATTCCCCAGCTGTGCCTGTGCACTCGGTAGCTCTGGTTCGGCTAGGCGCTCTGTGGGAAGGTTGTCAGTCTGTCTTTGGAGAGGAACAGCACCAAAAGAGCCCCCTGCAGCAGGAGCTGTCCCACTGCCAGGACTGCTGCGGGCATCGCCTGTGACCCCTTTTGGTGCAGCTCCCCGAGATCCCACACCTGGGGCACCTGCGCTGCCGTGCGGGGTGGAGGCTGTGGTGTGACGCCCGGACCCAGGCTGGGGAGCAGCCGGGCGGCTGTACGGGCACGTGCCCAGAAGCAGGCACTGGAGGGGTGTGCGATGAAACCAAGCGCGCGAACCGGAGAACAGCCCGCAATTACATTAATGCGATCCGTGGGGGAAGATATTCCGGGTGAAACCACAACTGGAGAGCTCGGACAACGGAGAGCGTGCCGCCCCGCTCCGCAGCCATCTCCCCGTCACGAGGATGCTCGGAGCCTTTGCGCTAACGCCACCACAGCCCGTTTACTGCCCGTCCGCCAGAGAACACGTCGCATCTAAATCCCACAGGGCAGCGCCAACATCTGGAGCGTCACGCAGCTTGCCGCTAATGCCACCAAAGCACCACTGCTGCCTTGGTGAGGGGCGAGCCCAGGACAACGAGAACTGCGGAGGGAAGCCTGGGGGCACCCCTGCCCCGGGTCAGGACCGTTTTCATTGCTGCGTTTCGTGTTTACCCAGAACTTTCACCTCCCCTGCGGTAACTCTTCCAACCCCTCGCGCTATTTCCCTTTAAGCTCCTTAGGGTGGGTTTAATTATAATCCCACAGACGAGCACTGACACGAGGTGGACAATCTCCTGCACCTCTGCCAACCTCAGCACGGCCTCGCGAGCCGGCCAGGCGCAGCGGGGCCGCTGAAGGCAGCGCTGTCCGTCCTCGGCAGGCGCTGCTGGAAACTGTGAGGGCGTTTCCAGCCCTCAGGGGAGCAGAGAATCCTAAAGCAAGGGGAGCAACCAGCAGAATGCCAGCTGACTGCTCAGAACAACGGTGGATGGCCTACGGTCAACGAAAATCGCTAAATCTGAAGGACAACGCACGCCTGTAAATTCACCAAATAATACGCAAACAAAAAAGGGGTGAAGCTTGAGAACAAAGGGGAGCAGAAGGGGAGAAAAGAAATTATCAGCGTAGTTTTAATTCTTCTTAGGCCTGAGACCCATCTGGTGTGGGGCTTTTGTTTGTTTTTCTAAAGAGACTTGGGACTGGCAACTCCCAGAAGTTCCGATTTGGAGTAATCCGTATTTCCTGGTAACTGCCGGGTTAGCCTGCCATAGTGGGGTTGCTGGCTTGATGTTTCCAGGACAATCAATTTCAATGATTTTTTTTTCCATATTCGAAGTGGGAAGCTTTAGCTGTGTACCTGCTCTCTGGTTGGTACTTGACAGCGCTGAGCAGCCATTCTTGCTGGGGGAGCACCCAGAAATACACCAGCAGAATCCAAACACTGACAAGCCTGGCAATGCAAAAAAATCCTCTCTGAGCATTTCTTTGGATGCACAGGGCCCATATCGCTAAATCTGGTTCCTACAGCGAGCTCATCCTTGACAGAGCGTTGTGCAATACTGAAAATGACTTGCTAGGGCAGCACCTTACCTACAGGGCCTGTGATCCCCTTGAGATCTACAGTTCAGGTTGTAACTGAAACCTGCGAGCGCAGCCCCCAGCCGCAATACATAATGCATCGTTTCCACCTCTGCTTGAGGATACCTTCCCTCCGCCAGCTCGGCACACTTCTAATTGTTATCTTCAACAAATTAGCCCAGGTTTCATTCAAGCAGCACAAGTCACCAGGCTTTGGGACATCAGCTCCAAGGCTCTTCTGGAAAGAAGCTCCTTCAACAGGCTGCTCTGGGTGAACACGGAGCCCAAAAGCCGGCTGTGTAACAGCTTACAGGGGACCCCCACTGCTGCTTCCCGAAGTTACAGATCTCCTCCTCTTCTTTCTTCAGACACAGGTCGCATCAGAGCTGCTCCATTTGGGAGCTCTGGTGCCTCTGCAACCAGCATGGCTGAGGACTGCTACATTTCCTAGAAGGGCACGGAACTGGCCGTTTACCAACAGTGCACGATCATTTACCCACACACGCGGCCAAGTGCCAAAATACACCGTCACTTGATCACAGTGAGCGGGAAATGCAGGTTTATTAAGCAAACGCCGTCACCAAGTCTGCACACCCTACTCCAAGGGCAAGAAGCAGCAGCAGACGGGGAGAGGCGGCCAACGGTTCCCACTACAGCCCCCAACAGCATGAAGGCGAGGCAGGCCGGTGAGTGCAGCTGCGGCAGCCCAGGGGCAGGTTTCAGGGCGAGCAGAGGGTAGAGAGGCACCCGGCTGCCCGGGCAGCACCCTCACGCTGCCAGGAGGACGCGGGAGCACCAGACGTCGCTCCGTGGGGCTGCAGCCCGGCCCCGAGGGACCCCCAGTTCTCCCCTGAGCTCGGGGAGCTTCGCCCAAGTACCAAAGAGGACGAGAACGGCTCGTGCAGAGCTCGGCTGGGTCACCACATCCCCCCCGAGGCCTCGCAGCGATAAGGCAGGCTCTGGCAGGAGCTGCGCCTCTGGACACAGAGGTCAGAGCGGAGAACAGCAAGCCATGAGTTCTTTCTCTTCCTGAATCCTATGCTTGCCCTCTAAAAATACATACAGGCAGGAGGTCCCCGGACTTGAGAGCCAAGCAGGCCTCCTTTTTAGCCTGCCTTTGTTGTAAGGGATTGAACATCTTCGCTCTTCTTTAGTCCTCGATGCACTGCCCCGTACTTCGGTGAAACACAGGTCCCACAGCAACCTATTGCGCTGCATTCGACTTGTTTATATTTTTGCCCTTCCCAATATGCCACTCCTTTATATTTTACCCCCCCCCAAACCTGTCCAAGAAAACAAAAGCAGAAAAACCCCGCCAGAGTGCCCCTACAAGCTTGCTCCCGTCCCCCTCAGAGACATGCAGAGGAGACGCTGCCCCAGCTCCAGCACGAGCAGAGCCTTCTGCTGGCTGTGAATTTATCAGCGGCCAGCAGCACGTCGCGGCGAGCCTGGCGCCTCACGGCACCGCAGCCTGCCCAGGATGGCGCTGGGCTGCCCGGAGCACCGCTGCCCCCTCGGGCTGCCACACAAATCCACACAAATCCACGTCTGGGGCTCTTCTAGAGAGCTTGAGGGGGAAAAGCGCGGCAGAGCTGAAGGTGGAGTTAATTAACCTTTAAATCAATGAATGAAGCCTACAGTTCAGCTGATGGTATGAATTAATTTATCCCCACTTCTCAGAAACAGTCATTTTCCTACCCAACGTGGTTATCTGTTCCGTTCTCAAATTACCTCGGCCCAAGTCACCCACAGTGAGTCAGCTGTGGACAAACAAAGAGCTGACAGTCTCGAACACCGAGGTAATTTTATTACTGAAAAACCGTGTTGTGCCTTCGAGTTTCATGCAAAGCAGCGTTCCTGCTGGCAACGTGTGAACACGTCTCCGAGCCAGACACCTGCAATACCGCTGGGCATACCCAGAGCCCGACCTGCGGGAGGCACGGACTCCGGCGAGCCTTCCTGCCACCCAGAGCGGCGAAAAGCGAGCCCCTGGTTCCCCGCAACCTGCATTTCTGCCAGCAAGGAGCACTTGCCCAGCACAACATGCTGCCGGCATACTAACAAGCTGCCTTCTACGCCACAGCCTTCTGAAATGACTCCTTCAAAATGCGTGCCCAAGCGCAGAAACAAACACACACGTTTCCTCTCGCAGGTAAGATCTGCGCTGGAAGGAGCTGGCGAAGTCTCTCGGCAGGCTCCAGGTTTTACCCAGCGCTGCCTACCACGGCAGGACACCCACACCCTTACCAGCGGCCCCAACGCTTTGGTACCCGGACAGTTCGAGCTTCGTGCCGCAGCTTCCCAAAGGCGCCTCAATTCTGCTTCACGTGGTAACAGTGCTCTGCAGACTTACTGAAACAACTACACGTAACTCAGGAGTAGCAATACACGAATATTAGGTAGTTAGGAAGCACAGAACTTCGCTGCTGCCTGGTCTACCGCGTCCCTGACCTGCTGCCCGTGAGGTCCTTCGCTCCTCCGGAGCCAAACACCCCAAGGCTTGAAAACTTTCGGAGCTGCCACGTGCATACTTCGTTGCAATGCTGTGGTGGATTCAAGCTGTTATGGGAATCAAACCTCTGGAAAACCAAGCTCTTCTCAGGAGCAGGTTGATGTCCTCAACAGCCGCTCAGACCTGTCTGTTCCTCACCCAGAGCTCATTCCGTTATCTGTCACGCACCGTTGCAGGGTCTATACTCAACACCCATTTTATAGGTGCTCGGATAGATTTAAAGATGCAAGAGTCCCAAAGAAGCACTGGCAACGGCCTTAAAAAGGGCTGCTGCCAGGGTCCCTGCGAACAAAACTTGGCCCCAGCCCAGACGGACGCTCCGAGGCCCAGTGCCACGGCTCAGCCCGCACCTCCTCCCGCACCGTGCCCACCGGCCTCCCGCTGCCCACACCTCCCTGCTCACCAACGTGCCTCCCATCCCCGCGGGCAGCAGCCACGGTTGCACTTACGGCCACGCCGCTGGCAGGCGGAGAGCGGCGGCGTCCTGCGGTTGCTCATGGCTGAGCGCCGGGCGGGCTCCGGGCAGCGTCACGGCACCGCCTTATCCAGGCGCTGCCATAACGGCGCGCAGACCGTAGCGGGCGTGATCCCACCACAATCGGTATGGGCAGGCTAACGGAGCCACCCGCCCGCGGATTGGGCACATCACACCTGTGGATGTGTTTGTGCCCACAGGCCGCGAGCTCCGAAGTGCCCCAGACTGCAGACAGCTGAGGGGCTGCGCCCACAGCGCCCGGCCGCGATCCCGCTCCTCAGTGCCCTGCCCCGCGAAGGCTCCGTGCTCCTCCTGCTGCCTCCGTTCCCCTCCTGCTTCCTCCATTCCCAGCAGGAGTCACTCTGGGCACTCCAGCCCCAAGCCCGGGTGCGCAGCGGCCCCACACGCCTCACCCACAGCACGGGACGAGACGGGATGGGATGGGACGGGACGGGGCGCTGCCTTGTGCGCCGTGCTCCTGCCGCCCGGCCAGGCAACAAACTGAGGAGGAGCAACAGGAGCGCTCATCTGGCGGTTGCTGCTGTATTTGCCGATGGAGAAGGGACAACAAAATAACTTCAGAGAGGATTTCACCCTCAGCGGGACGCTTTGGCATGAAACGCGTTTATCTATACATATATGTACACACCTACAACAGCTTCAGAAGTTAAACCCAACGCCTTTTTTCTAGGGCTGTTCCAAAAAGTCCCTTCCAATGCTCTCATAAATTATCAATTGGGGACGTATCCATTACCCACCGTGTCTCAGCAAGCAGATGGAGTAACACCTGCCCTCCTTTACCTACCCGTGTGCATCAAAACTTAATGTCGAGCTTTGTGTAACGGAACCCTCCAAGATAAAAGCGCCGTGTCTGGAGCCGCAGCACGCTCACTCCGACCGACGAGGCCGTCCCCGATGGGACATACAAATAACCGACAGCTCCTTTAAGTGGTCTCAGTTCTTATAGGGTAGCGGTGTCGATTTCCCACCACTTCCACTAGTTAAAAAATATTTGCCTTATAGAGTTATCCATGCTAGATACAAAGAGTTCTCCCCCTCTATATGGCATTTACCCCACAGCCATTTAGGGGCTTAAAGTAACCACGACTTTGATCCCAGCACCGACTTAAATTGAACAAAATCAGACATTACAAATCAGAAGTTCCCGAAGAAAGTTATTCAAGATGTCTTCCTCTTTTGCACCAGTCCCCTACAGTTCTTGAAGAGATGCAACTTGCTCATCCACTGCTCTGTGATCACAATTTTACACATCACTTGCATATGGGTTAGCATTCTATTTATAAGTGTTGCTAGAAAAAATAGATACTCTTCCCCACGGAAAGCTATGCTGTGGCAAAATGACCAATAGATTAAAAGGTCAGGAATGTTTTTAAAGGCAAATACATTTGTAATAATTTAAGATAAAATGCAATCTCTGTTTGTCCATACTGCAGGAGCAGTATCTCCCATACAATCCACATGTTTGCATGGAGAAATGTATTTTCAATTTGAAACACACACCCCCCAAAAAAAAGAACAACACAAGTTTTCTCTTAAATACTAAGGAATATTTGTTTCCCATTTTTAAAAATGTCCAAATAATTACAGTACTGAAGAGTTACCAAGCACAGATATATAGTGCACCTGTTTTTCTATAAGCACTTCCAGACATGTTTTTAGCTCTTCCCACAGTAATTACAAACTCAAACATCCTTACCTTTTTCTGGACTTAAATTTTTATATACTTCAAGGTCTGCCATTAAATTTGCAACTCTTATGCATTATTGGCAAGTAGAATGGAAATTCTCACTGCAGGAAAGCCTCGATTTAATCTTCACGTCTCCAGAGAGAAAACATTTGGGAAGCAATCCGTAGAAGTACAGGAGAACCTCGCCAGCGCGGCTCTTTATGGGGAGCAACGAGATCTTTGCGAGCCATAAGAGACAGAAAAACAAATCCAGAGGCAATACGAGGCAACTTCCTTCAAAGCCGAAAAGCACAGCCTGGTCGGGAAGCTGGAAGCATCTGCTCCGTGCTGCCGCTGCTGCTGTGGGAAGGCAGGAGCAGCGACTACTTTTGGTGCGAGCCGTGCGCGCATGGTGCTGCGATTAAGACGCTCCAGGCATTAAGCGCCCGTAACGCCCGCGAAGAAGAGCGGCTCAGGCAAGCACGAGGAAATCCCTCAGGCACCCAGGGAGGCCGGTCGGGAACCGATTACCGTGCTTCAGCTGGAGAGCGGGCGAGTGACGCAGGCTGAATGCAGGCGAGGAAAAACACCCTGGCTCCGAGGAACTCCCCGCGGCTGCAGCCCGGGATTCTGCGAGGTGAAGGCGAGAACCTCGCGGCCCGCGCTCCCCTCTGCCACGTTTTGCGCCCTCTCCTCCCCTCTCTTCCCAGCCCGGAGGGGAACAGCCAGCTTTTGTGTTCCGCGAACAAGGCCAGTTAGAGCGCGGAGCATGCAAATGGTTCAGCCTGTGCATCAGCGAGCATTCGATTTCATAAGAACAAGTCGTCTCCAGTGAGATGCTGAGCACCGACTCTCCCGGTAGCTATAAGAAATTACCATGCTGCTGGCTAAGTACCGTGCTCAAGCCAAGTCAGTGCTACTAAAATCAGGTCTACAGCCAGCGTGGAGCAATGGGCAGAGCCCCTCAGACTTACTCGGACAGAGCCCCAGGGGACAGCGCCGGCAGGCAGCGCAGGGAGGAGGCGGGCGCCCCGCTGCACACCTCTGACTTGCTGCTCCTCCGGTCCTGCGCTGCCCCGCGGGCTCTGCACAGCCGCCTCTACATCAGCACCAAAGGAATCCCCAGCGGCATCCCCAGAGACCGACAGCGGTACAGGAGGGCAGGATTTGTCCAGTTGTGCTAGGGAAAAGTTGGGTGATAGAGAGATTGGGGCAGGGGAGAGTGAGAGCAGTTCTACCTGCTGGTCGCACCGAGGGCGAGCTGGGGGCGAGACAAGTGGAGCTGACGGACGGGCGTTCTACTTACTGAGAAATCATTGCTTCTCAGCTGCTGCTAACGTGGATACCGAGACTTCCAACAGGCCTTTCAATACTTAAAGGGGGCTTATAAAAAGATGGGGATCTTTTAGGATCCATTAGGAGGGAATTCTTCGCTGTAAGGGTAGTGAGGCACTGGCACAGGTTGCCCAAAGAAGCTGTGGATGCCCCATCCTTGGGGGTGCTCAAGGCCAGGCTGGACGGGGCCTTGGCCCACCTGACCTAGCGGGAGGTGTCCCTGCCCATGGCAGGGGCTTGGAACCAGACGGTCTTTAAGGTCCCTTCCAGCCCGAGCCATTCTCTGATTCTACGGCATGACGGATTGCAGCACGGCACAAGACACGCCTTGCCTACACCCAGCAGACACAACCCAGACCATAACACGGAACAAGCCCCAAAGCCACTGTAGGATCCCCTGCCGGCTGCACCCGAAGCTCACGCTGCTGCCCACGCTTTCAGCTGAGGATGGCTGCACTGAGCAGTCACCTTCTGCAGAGAGAAGTGCCTCTCGGTGCAGCTGTAACGAGGGAAATGGAAGAGCTGCTCGGTTACCCCACCAGTGGTTCACACCTCAGTTCACAAGATGACTTCTCACGAAGTCACCCATCACTCCGAAGCCTCTAGACAGTTGTCAGTACATTTGCATCCAAATGAATCGATGTATTACAGTCACAATTCAACAACAAAAAAGAAATGAGCTGTCACCAGCCGTCAGTTTAATTCTTGGTACGTCAAATTGCACTCGTTAATGCGTTGCAAGTATAATTGTGCCGCATTCCTAACCTGGCATTCCACTACCCGTGATAGGAGCTATACACGAGCATCTCTAACACCGAACCTGCTCTGTAGGAAAGCTTCTCTCACCATTAATATATTCCTTATTATTCTGTCTTCAAAATAACGCCCATTTTACAAACCGAAGTGCTTCGATGCTATATGGCTTTAGAAATTAGAGCCCACTGTACGGGTTAGCATGAACATTACAGCAAACAAACGAAGACTTCTACAAAATTTGGGGGGCATGTGCCAAGCGGTATGAAAATACCTGTAGGTACATTCAACTTCAAAAAACAATCACCATGACAACTCTCCACTGCGAAGCCAGGTTCTACACCCAGCGCCGAGCCCTGTCAGCCGGAGTCAGACCTGACGCCGGCGCGTCCTCCAAGACACCGCAATAGTTTGCCTGTCTGCAAAGGGAGAAGTCAAAAGGCAACCAGCTCACCTCATCGCGTCTGACACTGCAGCTACACCCTACTGAAGCGGTGGCTGAGCAGCCCGCACATCCTTCCAGCTCGCTCCGCTCCACGCAGCCCCGCTCCAGCCAGGAAGGCGCTGCGCAGCGCAGCCTGCACCGTTCTAACGAGGTCTCAAGCGAGGGTGCCAAGCAAGCTCCCAGAACAGGGAATTATTACCCTGTCACATGTAATTGATCAAAACCGACGATCCCCATAGGACAACAGCACGAATTTTCAGCAGGCACTACTGTTTCATACGCATCTCGCAATCAGGCAAGATCAGATTTGGCAGGAACGGTGACACAGGCTCACGGGCCTGCCTCTTTTTCCTAGGTAGTTTTTCTGCCCCACAAGCCCTTCCTTGGGTGACTTTCACAGCGGCTTGCATGCTTAGAAGTCTGTCTTTTCAACTTTTTAAGCTGGTTTCATAAAACACATTACCCGTACTCCAAGCCTCATTTCACTGATAGTTTTTGACAATCTCAGCTACAAAAGCAATAGAACTTATTAAAAAGATGTTCATTCACTCAAAATCCATTTCCCCTGGACTAACATCATTTTCCAGTTCTCTTCATTTGCTGTTCAAACAAGGTTCTGTCATTAAACCACGGGAATTATCCTGAGAGATGAGACAGCAAGTACCAGTGCCAAAGCACTGCCCCTGTCCTCTCGTTAAGAAGGGGGATTTAAAGCTTTCTTCGGATACCTGCAGGCTCTTCTCTTCCGCACACCCAGCTCCAGATACGCTTTGCTTTGGAGCATGCTGCAACTCAGCTCAGCTCAGCACCTCTGGCTGGGATGTGGGGAACGCTGGAGCTGCTGTGGCAGAACGCCGTGCCAGGGGCCCAAACGGCACCGGCCTGTCCCGAGGTCGTTGCCGAACCAGTGCCGACGTTTTCAGCTCCCCAGAAGCAGCATTCTGCAATAACCCTGGCAAAAGATGCATGAAGCCAGCCACCGAGGCACTGCCAGCTCCTCCTTGCGCGGGAGCAGAGCCGGAGGGGCCCCGGGGCAGGCAGCAGGCAACCCGCGGCACCAGGGCTGGCAGATGATCGAGTTGATGGCTATGGGAATCGCCGTGCTCAGGCCTCTCCTCCCCAGGCAGCTCCGGTCTCAGACTACAAAAACAGCTGAAAACCCCCTAGGAAAGCCAAGCAGATGCCTGTAGGCCATCAGGAATGGCAGCAAAATCTGCCTTTACAAATCCAAGGCAGCAATCCCAGGGTAAGAGTGCCGCCTCGTGCTCGGTGCTGGCCGCGGTGCGGGATGCGGAGCGGGATGGGGAGCAGGATTCGGAGCAGGATGCGGTGCAGGATGCAGAGCAGCCCCACGGGGCTGGACCCGCAGCACGGCCCCGCTACAAGAGCCGGCAGCCCTGTGCCACGCAGCACCCGCAGCACCCGAGCCTGCCCGTGGCATGGGGCAGCTGCCACATTCCCAGTGGCTGAAGGAGAACGGCAGCAATTACTGCCAGAGGCGTCACCTTTGCCAAGCTGCTGAAAACCACGGAAGCTCAGTTTATAGATATTAAAAACTACAGCTTGCCATGCTTGCATTAGTGGGCAAAGGGACACGGCAGTGCAAGTTCTACTGCAAAATATTAATTTTCCAATAAATGAGAACATTTTTAACAATTAGGTTTTGAAATTACAGCACCAGAAGATTATTAATTTTCTGGCTCATCAGTTTTTCCTTTTTCACTGACAAAATGGATGGAAACTGCTACAAAGACTTCTTCTGCCACAGAGAAAGAAAAGCTGATTAGAGAACCTTTACCTTCACAGTAAATAGATAATGAAATAAGAAGATAACATCTTCATATTCATCATCCAAATTTAATATTAGACCTAAACTGTAATACAATCTCCTCCTGAGAACTCAGCTAGCTGTGAATGAAACTTCATGTTATCTGCACAAACGACTTGTCGCCCGTATCAGATTACGGCTTTTATCAACTCCACTCACATGTCATTAACGAAGACACTGTTCTTTGTAAGGTTGACAAACACACGAGGACGGAAGGGGAAAAACACTCAGCATCAGAACTACACAGCCCAAAGCACCGACGTGGGGGATCCACACGCGGAGCTCCTCCCGCCACCAGAGCACGCACCAGGTGAGAGCCGTAGCTCTCAGAGGCAGTTAGGCACTAAAGGAAGCACGGAGGGGAAGTTTCCCAATATATTTCAGGAACTGCTTTTTAGCCTATGAGAACTTAAAACAAATTCTTTAATGCCCTTCTTCTACGTACATTTTCAGTTTCATCTGGCTGTTTTACAGAAGGAATTCAGAATACAAAACAAAGCCCGAATTACTGCACTATTAACTTATCCTCCTTTCCCACGCAGCGTTATAAAACTTCACTTGAAGTTGACCATAAAGATGTACGAGCAAATTCTGCAGTCAACATCTGGCATTTTTAGCACCGTAGCCCCAAGCACGGGGCTTGCACGAGGCTTCAGCAGAGCTAATTATAAGGCTTTGCCCATCAGCAAACATCAAGCCAAACATACGTGCATTTCAGCAAACATTTCATACTGTTCCCCCAAAACTCTTGTGCTCTAATAAACACAATTGACCATTTTACCGTGTAAAACATAAAATGTAATGCATTTTATGTTCCCATTCATTGAACACAAAAGTTCAAGACCACTGAAGCAAAAAAAAGCCTACAAGAACTTGCGTAAGAACTCGGCTTCTCGGGCTGAAATGAAGGGAAAGCGCTGCAATAACACCTGCCACAAGCAATCTCTCTTGAAGCTGTCCAAAAGCGGTTGTGTAACAGCAGTAGGTGTTCATCTAACAAAGGTGGTGCCCAGCTGCAGGCATCGCATTTGGGAAATCCGTGAGATGCCCTCTCAAAATGAGCAATTTCTTTGGGCTAAGTCTCTCTCCCCCCTCAGCTCCAGATGTTTATAAGCAGGCGATCGGGAAGAGCCTCCTGAAGGATGAGCCCGGGTTTTCCCGACACAACGGGCTGAGAGCCCCCACAGAACTCCAGGTCAGCGTTCAACACTTTCCTCTGCGAGGCTGGTGGGACGGACAGCTCGCTGCACACCATCGGCTGGCGAACTAATCGCTGACAGATATGCTTTGTTCAGTGTCAGCACGACCCAGGTGTTTGAGCAGCCTACCTCGACGGGCCATTCGAAGGAAGCGGAAGCGTGGCAATTCGTCACAGCGCCCCACAAAAGCCGAACCTCAGTGGATTGGGACCTCGATACCAAGGTCGAGAGCAAAGTTCCCCTTCTTGCTGGACCTGGGCACCTGCCCACCTGCCAGGCGTGGCCCCCAGCTCAGGACATCCAGCCAGCTCCTTCCCAGGTGCAGGACGTGAGCAACCAAACCTCCCTCACCGACCAGTCTGAACGTGGCAGGGGTGTGTGAAAGGAGCGTTTCCCTTCGAGCAGGAGGTTTGCGCCAACCCACAGAACGTCCGCGGTTAGTTCCCACAGGTGGTCAAAAGGAAAAATGGATTTTAAAAAATGAGGAGAAGTTATGAGATGGGAAGTTAACAAACACAAAGGTCTTGATGCAGCTTGGGGAAGCGCTTACGTTGCTGACTGGCACACGCTGGGAGCATGTTCCACAGAAAGGATTTAGGTATACACCATTTTTTCCTTTGTGCCTTTTAGCCCCCCTTTTCTGCTAGCAGAGTAGATGGATGTTTGGCCTGACAACACAGCCATTCCTGCACTCTTATCGCCAGCAAACAAACAAAACATGATCCACTTTTACAGCATGAAAAGCCTAAAAAAAAAAACATCTCCCAAGCCTAGAGGCATGATGTACTTTGTATTTTGGCACTCTTTGCAACAGGAAAGAAAAGAAAGTAGGCTCCCCACGTCCGGGAGGCTATTCTCAACATTAGCCTGCCTGTCTGCTCCGTTCTACAAACTGCTAAAGCAGCCTCACCGCGGATCTGTCTGCAGCTTGGTATTCTCGGTGCGCACACGCTGCACGTACCTCGCTGCTCCTGAAGAAAGCTGACATTTTTGCTTCTAGGCAGAGAAATCTCCCTAGAGTACAAGGCACAGCAGCAACTTCCACTTCTGTAACCAAAAATTCCAGACAAACAGATAGGGATTTTAATATCCTGCAAGGGCAGTTATTAGCAGCTTTTCCTAATAACATCAGAAAATGATGAGAAATCCTCAGGCAATGCAGACGCATACAGGACTTGAGCATTGCACGTGTGAATGTTCAGTCCTTGCTCAGACACCACCTGTTAAAGCCCAGCAGGAAAGCACAGCGTTGCGTATCAGTGCTTTCTCTCGCCTAACAACGTGCAAGCGTCTCAAAGCACCATTAAAATACAGGAGTGAGCAGTCTGATCTGCACACAGCAGCATTTCCCAGCAGGGAATGCGGACAGTCCTGGTGCTTTTGCTGTTCAGTACCCGGGAGATGAACGGGGACCACTCAGCCCTCCAGCCTTAGATTTACATTTGCCGGCTTATTTCTTGCTGCTGCTAATTACATTTGCAACTTCAGAGCACGGGCACAGATAGGATGCTTTTAACAATTTTTCAAAACTTACTGGCCTCTACCTCAAAGGAATTCAGTTCTTCCCTGCAACTATTTATTTACTCACGGATTTCAATTTGGTCTTGTGCCAGTGTTCCCCATCGGTTCAATAAGGTTTTTCTTCCCCAAGCTTACTCTTTGCAAGTCCGTTTGTAGCCAGTCACAGCCCCTCGAAATCTTTGATTTTCTACGCCAAATAAACCAGATCGATCTCGTCTCCCCTCACGCCCTACTCTATTCTCCCAGTCACCTCTCTCTGCATGTTCCCGAGCTCCCCTTGCTCAAACTCTGCTGAGCAGAGCTGCAGTGGGCTGGGCCTTGCAGCACCAATGCCTTCATCTAAGAGCACGAACACCTTCAGCTTGCTACCAGCACTCAAAGCTGCATTTGTCTCCAGATAACGCATCCCACGAGCACGGTGCTGTCCTGCTGTTTGCTGTATCTCATACGCTTCATCCTCCACCACCTGCTCCCTTGCAGCCAGTGGTCTCCCACGCTGGAGCAGATGCATTCATTCCCTGCTCAACTTCCACGCGAGGTTCTGACATTGCTTTGGAGACATGGTGCGCTCCAACAGCCTGTACGTGCAGTGCTGTGGTGTTTCTGCTAAGCTTTTGTTTGCTTTTCTCCCCAAAACAAGATGTTCGAACGACTGCCAATAAACCAGGAGCTTCAGCATTCCCATTTAAGCAGTCCGCATGAGTTTCCTCTGTTTAAACAGCTCAGCTGGAGGTGAACAACTTTAATACCACGTGCTCAGGTTCTTAAAGCAATGCAAGCCCCTGAAGGGTGTGAAGGGAACACCACAGAAACACAGGTGAGCAAACTTTGTATTGTGTGCCTTTGTAGATGCTTCCAGTCCTATGGAGAAAGATGACCCTGACCTTTTTAAAACACCAGCTGACGCGTTGGGATAAAGTTGTCTGCTTTGCACCTGAGGTGCGACAGTTCTTCCAGATTACAGGGCCAGCTACAGATAACAATCGTGCCACCGAAATGTGAACCTTCCAGACAAGCCCCATACAAGTGAGTTGCTCCATTGCTCTGAACGGAAGAGCACAACTGAGGTAATATGGGCGAGGCTGAATTAACACGACAGCCTACCAGCGGTGGTCAAGTCCCTACTGACACCAAAGTCTGAAAAGAAAGAGGTGGAGAGGCTGGTTGATAAAATTAGCAAGAGAGAGCAGTTAATTACAATTACAGAAACGCAATTTAAACAAAAGGTTTGTATTTGAGAGAAGAGGAAAAGATAATTGGCATAAGTAACTGACTCTAATACGATAACTATGTGAAGCTACTTCCCGAATTGCTGCGACTAAATCATCTATTTGCCAAACATGTCATGTCTTCTGTTTAATGACTACAGAATATTAGCATGCATAAATGTAGAAAAATGAGCTAATCAGCAGCTCCACATGCTTGCTCTCTGGAGAGCCATGATCTCAATGCCAGAATATGAAA
This sequence comes from Cygnus olor, assembly GCF_009769625.2. Lineage (NCBI taxonomy): Eukaryota > Metazoa > Chordata > Aves > Anseriformes > Anatidae > Cygnus > Cygnus olor. Next base: position 25,508,873 of record NC_049177.1, on the reverse strand, counting down.
ATAGCAATTAAAAAAAAATCAGACCTGTTTAAGTTAGAAGTAATAGATATTAGAGCCGGAAACATACACACCAAACAACGCAACTGTCAGCAAGTCGCAAGGAGCTCAATCACAGTACCTGTCCTGCTAACAGGCAGCACCTTTCCTACAGAGTTCACCTGAGATTTTCTCTCCTGATTTCCCGGTAGTGTAGTCAGGATCACCCCACGCAAGCCATGGCAAGAAGCCAGTAGAGACTGGGGGCAAGCGCCCAGCCTGCTCGCTGCCCCCACCCCGCCTGCACTTCGCCACCGCCCTCTGTCAGGAGCTACAGGACCAGAGGGCTGCAGAAGGCACGGCGACACAGAGCTAACCCTTCCAAAGCTCTGCCATCCCTTTGAGCTCCATCAGCACGGTTCCGCAGCAAACCAACTGCTCACAGTGTCAGGAGCAACGTGCAGACTCCTGGGGACACGCACATGCCTCCTGCCCAGTGCGGTTGGCACTGCCACTTCCAGCGCTGTTCAGCAGGACTTCAGCTCCCTCTGCGGCGTCGTGCTTAGGCTGAAGAGACAGATAGGAAGCCCTGAAGGGCTCTGTCAGGGGAAAATAATGAATCCTGTCTGGTCCTGAATGAAAGACAAATAAATTAAGCCGCAGAATCTTTCTGGTCTCGGATTCCTGCTGACTGTATCTCCTACTTTAGATGATTATCACTTTGCAGACTGATCACTTCAATAACTATTCATGGATTACTGGACTCGGTGCTAATGGATCATTATCCCGTCTCTGCACTATTAGCGAGATGAAGACATTATGCTGCTCCGCTACAAAATACCACCTCGAGTCACAAAGCCTGGACCAGACTTTTCTCTCATTTCATTGCAATAGGAAAATTGCAAGTACATATCCCAAAACGTAGCTGCTCCAGTTACACACGCATGCTAGAGAGCAGACTATTGCCTGGAGAGAAGCGTGATCAACGGGCATTTATCAAAGCATACCGAGAGTGCTCAGACTCGGGCAAGGGGGAACTGTGTGAGGCCATCTGGGAGACAACTCCCTCCTTCCATAGTGCCAGAGACATCTCAGACGGAAAGTGGTCCCACCAAAATCAGTGGGACCAGGAGCACCCTGATAAATCCCAGGACTGAACCTCAGTTTCATCTGAGAAGTAGAACTGTGGTGCCTACACACGTCAGGTGTGTGAACCACCCCCAGTTTGTCACTTTTTTCAGTGAAACCATGTAATTCCTGTGTTGTGCAGTCACAACTGGATTTCAGCTCTCCCCGTTGTGTCTGTGTTTGCAATTTAAGCAACAGGCTTCCCTGTAGTAAGGATTATATCCTTCTCCACCAGAGTTTCACAGTAATGTAAACGCCCTTACTACCCAGTACAGTGTACCTGGTACTACTGCCCAGAGTGTTCTCTTCAGAAATACATGCACACACTCCAACTGAAACCCATTGATGGAGACTTTAATGCAATGCAAATTCCATGACGATGCGATGCAGCATGATACACGCAGCTGAACGGGCTCCAGAGGAAAATTTAAGGTAAGCAGAAAAATAGATGTTTTAACCCTTTACAGATTTGGGGGAATGGGGCTGGCTTTCAATAGTTAATTTATAGGCATTCCATTCTGCCACTATTAGTGGTGCCATAAATCTGCCCTGAAGTAACAGTTTGTTAATCCCTGACTTCAAAGAGAACAAGGAATACAAAATCTGGGCCTCTAAGAAATACACGCTCACCAGTGAAGCTGATAGATAAAGTATAAGCAGAGAACAAGAGGCCATGAAAATAATTTTACACCAAACTATCTTCAGGGTAGCTTCCTGACTTTGCTTTCAGGCAGAGACCTCAACACCTGAGGGATCTTCCCATGCAGTTTGCAGCGGCACGAGACTAAAATGCAAGTGGCTGGCAGTGGACTAGTTAGGGGGTCACTACGGGGAACTTTTTTGTTGTTTTGCACAAACTTCTGATCAACGCTTGGAAGTACTGGAAGACACTTCCACTTCCTCCTCAAAAGACGCATACCTGCAGGTTTCGCTGGAGCACTTTTAGAGATGCCTCACGAGGAAGTTAGCACAGACTCCTCATCCCTTTCGGTCCGAAACACAACTGCCACCTGCACCCGGAGCAACCCTGCCTGCCATCGTGCTCCAGCCGCTGCTCGTCCCCTCTCCGAGCACCCACGGCCTTGCTAAACACGGAGCGCGGTTTCCCTTCTCCAACATGCTCAGCGGCAGCAGCAGAGGTGCCCTTGCAGCAGCCCTGTCCTCCCGCCCAGAGCTTTGTGCAGGCCCCTAGGGCTGGGGGGACGGGGGGGGTTCCATCGTGCCTCCCGGCTGTGCCGCAGCTGCCCTTCGCCCCGTGCACCTGGCTGAGCTGCTCGTGATGCAGCAGGCCATGGGAAGCCAGCGCTACGACTTGCCACTTACCGTGAAACACCCCGTTGTCCACCAAGAAGTGCCGGCAGTACTGCAGACAGCTTTTCTTATCCAGACTCCAGTAACTCATCGTGAGAAGACTTTCTGCTCACCATCAAAGACAGCTACCCTACAAAGCGAAACACAATGGGTAATTAAACGAGTCAATTTACAAGAAATGCATAACTACTAGAAGCACTACAAAGAGAAACGCAAGTGTATTTACTGGAGCTCTTTATGCAAAGTAGTCCATTAGCTTCATACCGAGTGTTACAGCAAACGCAGCCCTTCTCTCCCCAAACACACGCACCTCCGAGGACACGCGGCGATGCCAGGCGCAGAGCACTCGGACCAGCTGGACCCCGCCTGCCAGCAGCACTCAAAGCCAGCGAGCCAAGAGCTGCTGTGCCCGAGCCGAGTGCCTGCTGTTAGTCAACCCCGCAGCCCTGCAGGCGAGCATGTGGCCACGAGAGAGGATCGATTTAATCTATTTAATGATGCCGTCCCACATTTAACAACTGCAAACGCATCGGGCAACACCACAAAACAAAGTATACCCTCCCCAGTTAAACCTACCAAAAAAAAAAAAGATGAATCAATGGAACCGAAGGTAGTTAATTACATCCTGATTTTAGGACCACGTTGTGGCACTACGTGGACGCAGAGCCCCCGCAGCCCTACCCCTACCACGGGGCTGAGGCTCCCGGCACTGTCACCGGGTGAGTTCTGCCTCCAAGGCCGCCAGCAGCAGGCACACGGGCACCGAAATATTCACGGGTGATTTGCTGCAGATGCTACCACCCATCAGAGCCCGGAGCCTACTGCGGTCCTTCTGGCCACATGCCCTGGGGCTCTGCTAGGCCAAGCCCCCTGGGTGCCAATATTTCTTGGATGCTGCCACCAGCGCTTACAAACCCGAAGCGGGAAGGCCCAGCGGAACAAAGGGCAGCCGAGCGAGGGGCTGAAGCCAGTCGCTAACAATGAGGTGAGGAACAATCCCCCTTTGGGCCCCGGGAGCGTTTCCATCACGAGCTGCCCCGCGGTCCCACTGCCACAGCCCGGGACAAAGGCAACGATCGGAACAAGGATTTTCAGAGACCCAAAGGCACAAGTTAACTCGTTAATAAGCTGGTGGCTGTAACGCAAGACAAGGCTGTGTTTGTTTGAGAGGTTTCGCTGAACGTCCACTGAGGGAAGCTCGGCCTTCTGTTGTGCAGGTCGGGCCTCGCAGCAATCCCCCCAGCCAGCAGGGCTCTGCGCAGAGCCACGGGCACAGCCGGACAACGCAGCGCTTCACGCTTCTCTCGTACCTGCTGCTGAAGGAAAACAAACAAGCAAAAAGGACGCATGGGCTCCTTGGTTTTGACACCAAATCCCTGGATTCTCCTCCTCCCTTTGCTGTTTCAGCCAGGTCAGGATCCGTGCCAGCCACCCCGCCACGCCGCCCCTTCCTGTCCCGGGCCTGCTTTGGGCTCCCATTTCACCTCCCTCCCACCTTCCCCTGGTCCCAGCCCAGCTGCTGTCTCGCCCACGCTTTGCACAAACAACTCCCTCTCTGTCCTGCTGCCTTCATCCAAGAGACCCCAAGCAGGACGTGAGGGCACTGCCCCACTCCTCCATAAAGGCCCTGCCGGGGGGCTGGTGGCAGCTCCCCCCAGCTGAAGCGCCGCGGCACGCTGGAAGTGCCAGGGCTGCAGATCTGCTGAGGGACGCGGATACTCTGCTTGAGTGATTTCAAAACGAAAGGGAAATCAAGTCCTCTCCAACCACGGCCAACGGGATTCACACTATCCGTAACGACCAGTTCAGCCACAGTCGTCTCCTGGGACCCAGTCACCGTGCTCCGCTACGAAGGAAAAGAAGAACGTGGAGAACTTCTCCCCTCCCGGAGAACATCCGCCTGGCCTGCACAGCCCCCAGCTGAGGCTCAGCGGCACCACGAAGGGCTGCCGGTGTCCTGGCACCCGGGCAGGCAGCAGCGGGAGCAGCCTTCCCCGTCCTGCTGCACCGGAGCGGCCCTGGAGGCGGCACCCCGAGCGGGCACAGCGCTGTGCGGGTGACCGCTGCGGCAGGAGCGGCTGGCGCGGGGCTGAGGCCAGCAGCGCGTTCCGTTCCTGTTTTGCTGTCTTAAAAGCAGCAGTCTCCGTTACAGTATGGTTTGGGTATGGACCACACAGTGTTTGTACCAAAGGCATACTTTACTAAAATTTGGACCACCAAATAGTAACACCCAGTAGCAGCAAAGCGACACCTCCGCCAGGCTTCTGCATTTCTTGGACTTTTGTCCTTGCCAGGGGTGAGCTTTCATTAGAGCTCGTCATAACTAAGGCCACCCTTCTGGCATTAATTAGCAAGGCGCGAGCTGTTAGTGTAGAAGTCTAGGAATAATTTTATCAGCACTGCCCAGCCTACTGCCGGTCTTTTTGCTTTAGGTGTTAAAAAACAAACACACAAGTATTAGCATGTGTTAATTAGTAAAGTCGTGTCAAAAATTTATCAGTAGGAATTTGCACAAAATTAAGAGGTTTTCTCTCTCGTTCCACTCCCACAGAGAGCTCAGGTCGGGGGGGGGGACTGAGGGGTAGGAGTTCCTGGCGATATGAATGCAGCGCCTCGGAGCGAAAGCCTTCAGCCCCCTCCCTCCCCTCCCTCTCCCGCTGACACAATGTCCCCTTGTCCTCAGCACCACCGCCATGGCACGCAGAACAAAGGTTCTCCTGGCACCCAGGGAGGAGAGCAGAAGCCCAAAGCGGCGACACCAGCTGACACAACCATCCCGTAAAAAGCCCCGTGACACCCCCCCAGCCCCTCAGTGTCTGGCTTTCTCTGGTACGGAGCTGTGGGAGAGCCCGGCCAGGACCGTGCCCTCCTCTGTTGTACAAAAACAGCAGACAAATGAAAAACAAACAAACAAAAAACACACGGGAAGCCCCCACGCTTTGGGGCAAAAGATCACCATTTCACGAGAACAAACGCTTAGGAATTTAGCATGTTAACGAGATGACAGATTGCAAAAAGTGCATCTTGGCCACATTAGGCCAGAATGAGTGGTTACACAGGTAAGTTATTTCAACGTACGTAGAATAAGCTACTTGGGCATAAAACACGGGCATAAAACATCAGTAATTGTTTAAGCAGAAAAGGACAGTATTTTGGTAAAAAGTCACTAAAATAATTTCCGCAGGGCCAGCTCTGACCCCGGCACGGGATGTTAGTGCCCTGAGCCCTGTGTTCCGCAGGAGATGTCCTCCAAAAGAGCAGAGCCCTGGCTGTGACTAGCTCTGCTGAGCGGTACTCCCCAGGTTGTTACTGGAAGTGAACTCATTTTGCTCAGAGAAGTTTGATACAAAAAATAACTCAACTGACACCTGCATACGTACGTCCATGTAGATATATGTTGGAGAGATGATTTTCTTACTAAGACAGTGGGGGAACTCCTCACACGGGATATTTTGTTATGTGTTGTTCTATGAAATTGATTCCACAATTTGCAGAGCTAAATGTATAAGGTACTTCTGAATTCAGCGGAGGATGTATATGCTCTGTCTAGGTCGTGCTAGATGCTTCATGTTACAAGGGCCTTAACACCAAGAACCCGATGGCCCCAGGGCTCAGCGCTCTGCGCCTGCCCTTTCAAAGCTCGTCCGAGGGAATCGGTCCCACCGCAGCGCACCAGCAGATGGAGGGGGAGAGAAGCGTGTTCGCGGCGCGGACGGTTATGGTTAGCACTCAACTATTTCATAAAGCCGCGGCATAATCTAAATAGTTCGCTGCACTATTTCACCTGGACACTGCGCAGGCCCCTAATGTGAAGAGGGAATTCAGCACGCGCCCATCGAGCGCTTGGAACTTGGTTCGAGCCCTCTGGAGAGCGCTCCGAAAACTGAAGTGGTAGTTAAAGCTCCGTGAGCAGTCCGCAGGCTGCAGATTGCTAACCTCCTCTCTTCTCAGCTCCCTCTCCGCTTCTCATTGCTGAAGCACTTCAACAGGTAACATTAAGTCAGTCTGACAGCACAAATGGGTCCTGCCAACAGGACACCAGCACCTCCCACGGCCAAAACCAGCCTGAAACCTCCAGTCTGAAACCTCCAGAGAAAGCCTCAGCTACCTTACTAAGTTTGTTTTTTGTAAGTATCCATAGTATACAGAGATTCTTTCTAGAATTTAAAGTATCTTGTAGTATAAATAAAAAGCTTTAAAAAAATCCCCCAAATTACACCCCCTTTTCAACAGCAAGTATTTATTCATAAATGTCACCAGCACAAAACCAGATTATTGATAACAGCTGGTAATAGAAGGGAAAACCATCTAGTACCTGATCCTTCTCTTATTTTTATTCCTCCAGAATTCCTCCAGTTCCTAGAGGAATAACAAGTTTTTAGCTGGTTTATTTTCCTTCCAGAGCAGTCCCTGATCTAATTTGCCACGCGGCCCCGAGGACGGCTGCACTGGCACAGCAGCGATGGCTCTGAAGGTGGTGGCGGTGTGCGAGCCACACAGTGGGAAGAGAAATTTCCTGTGGGTTTAGCTGGAAGCAATCGGAAACTCCTAGGAGTCAGAGTTGTCTATACAAAAGGAAAAGCTCACAAGAGTTTGGATTTAGGACACAGATATGGCACATCAGGCTTTTTAGAGATATGAAGTTGAGGTGTGCCTTTGGTTTTTTGTTTGGGGGGGGGGGGGGTTGTGCGTGTGGTGGTGATGGCACGGGCTTTTTGTTTGTTTTAAACTGATATTTTGGTAATTTCCTTATCAGGGCACTAAACATTAATCCTAGTCACACATCCTTCACGAGCCGAAGACAGACTGGTGTCAGTTGCTTGTTTACGCAAGCCCCTCGGGGCACCCAGGAAACCGTACCCAACCTCACCCGGCCAGTGCCGAAGGTGTTGAGAAGCCAAGAAGAGGCGGCAGCAGCAGCCTGCCTCCCACCTGCTGTAGCCCTGCTCCGGGAGGCCCTGCGCAGCCCCTCGGGGCAGCTCGGATCAGGCAGCAGGGCTGACGCCCGCCCCAGAGGGGCGCACAGACCTCGCCACCTGCCCCAAACGAGCTCCCACCCCGCGTCGCCCACCCGGCGGTGGCAGGAGGCCGGGCTGTGCCGGGCCGGGTCCCGGACGAGTGTCTTACCTGTCCTGCCCCGCTAACCTAAACCTTCCTGCGGCTGCTAATTCTGACGGGGCTTTTGTTTCATTTCGCCGCTCTTTCCGGGAAGTCATGAAAAGCGTGTGTCAGCACAACTCGCTGCTGAGGAAGGCATTAGAAAGGATTTGGACTGACTCCCCATGGCAACAGACCCTGAAAAGGAATTAGCATTTGCTCCCCGCTCCTCCAGAAGCCGAGTGCACTTTGTCTTTCTCCCGGTTAAGGAATGCTTTCCAGGAGGGCGGCGTGCTGCTGCCTCTGCCGGGCATGGAGGCGGTAAATATGAGTAAGTGTGTATGGATGGCTTCCTTCCACGCTCCCAGCGCTCCGCACACCTTTCAGCTGTCCTTGCCACCTCTCTGCACCCTCGGTCACTAACACAAATCATTTGTTGGTTTTGCTGCCCAAAGGTTTCCCCACGCTGCCTGTTGCATGCAAGTGCCTTTCTACGCAGGAGGTTTTCACCCGCGCAGACACAATCACTTCGCCCCATTGGCGATGCTATTTCTAATGCATCACCTACAGCACGCCCTCAGACTCAGCTGTACTCCTGGAGACCCTTCTGTAAGCTCTCCAATTTCTTCTGTGGGATGAACACCGCCACTCCCTTCAGAGCAGGCAGAGGAGTGCACAGCAAGCCCAGGACCGTCAGCTGTAGGAGCCATCCGCACCCATACGAGCAGCCCCGAAGCGTGGGGACTCGATTCATCCCAGACGCAGCTCACGAGCTCCCGGGGACACCTAGCTCACGCCTCGACTCTCCAGGTACAGGCAGGCACAAGGGAAAAATCCAACTCTACTTTCCACGCTGGAGATAAGTTTCCAAGGGTTTCAGTGAATTCAACCACCGTGCGAGGCCAAGAATAGGAACTCCCGCTCACGGCACTGCCTGGGGTGAGCTGCTGACAGTGCCGCCAGAGGAGACTGCCGGTCTCAAGAACGCGCCTCGCTCCGCTTTTAGCTGCAGCTCTGCTTAGCATCACTTCGCCATGCACACCTCTGCCTGGGGTGTGAGACAGAAGAGGCAAGTGAAAGGAGCGAACGTTCGCACAGAGACTCGACACGGCGAGAACTTCACTGAGCAGCTGTTAGTAACGCAGCTCTAAGAGCTTCTGAAAATACCCGACACAGAGCTTCGCCCCTCTTCCCAGCAGCAAAACGGTGCTTTAAAGACCTGAAGTCACAATAACAAACATGGAGCGCAAGCTTGCTGTGTTCTTACCTAGCATTACTTTGGAAGATGATAATTCTGTTTCTAAAGATAAAGACGAACTTTCTTTCCTGTGGGTCCTTTCCACCCTGAAGAACTCTCTTCCTCAACAGACCAGCTGAAACTTTCTCCCTAAAACGCAGGAGGAACACAGCGCACCAGGTCACGCCTGAGGGCACGCATCTCTCACCAGGAGTAAATGTGATCATTTAGACAAGTCATTTTCAGACACATTGCTAATATAATACGAGATCCTATTATCTGAAATGCGTAACACTGCCACTTCAGTAGCCGCTTCTGCTATCGCTGAGCATACAGCTGTTACTACAGCCAATGAAACCCTGGCGACTGCTGTGCTATGGCACGGAATAATTCAAACACTTTGATAAAATATGAAGATAAAAATAAGATGCCTGGAAAGGGCTTATGCCAGCAGAGCCAGCCACGTACACGGATGATCTGTGTCTCGTACACTATCAGGCTACTTGCCGATTGAGGTGCAGTCCCCCACGGAGCACGGGTGGGGACCGCTGCCCCCACAAGACCCTCTGCACGTGTCATCGATCGATGCAGCTGTAGCTGCCAATAACCTTTCATTGTTTCCCGCAGGGACACTACCAGGTTTGCTGCCAACCAGTCGGCTGATCACCCGCAACTCGAACTAAGCCCGAGCAAAGAGCCCAGGAAACGCGTCCAGCCGGGGCTCAGCAGCGCCCGTTTTAAGCCTGAGCAGCTGGAGCCAGCGCTTCCTCCACTCCCACTCAGGGACACGCTTGGCCACACTCGGTGTGCATGGGTACGTGAACTTTGTGTCAGTTCCAATAAATCGAGTCTGTAGCGCCGCACGGGCTACTTCACACCACAGCCTCCACTTGAAACTTCTTGCAAGCGACCCTGAGTTATTTCAGGCTGAAGAGACTCACATGGACATCTCTTGCCAGGAACGTTACACCTCTTTTAATACACGTGGCCAAATGCAATTAAAGCGGTTCTGTAATGCTCACCCGTGGACTTGAGACCCCAGAAGTGCAGGTTGCATCCCCAGCATTGAGTACTCGGCTTTTTCCAGCACCGCAACAGGTGCCTGCTTCCAAAACGCTCTCAGCAGCTCTGCCTGCCTCTTCCACTCCTCCACACTTCCCCTGCTCTCATCGGAGCCTTAGTAAGTGGCTATCCACAGGATAAATATTTCCCACTGCCTTCTGGATCCCTCAACGTGCCTTTCCACCTCCAGGCGCACGCACATCACTCTCAGCCACCCAGGCACACCCAGCCAGAGCTCCTGCAATGGAAAGCAGAGGCAAGCTCAGACCTCTGGAGTAATGCTGATGCCCTCAGTGTCCATGGAGACTGGAACAAGAAAACCGCCGTTGTTAAGAAAGCAATCCCAGCTTTCTAAAACAAACAAACACGAAAGAAAAGGCGCAAACGCAAACACCCCCTAGCAGTTTGGCCAGCCTGCACCACGGCCGGCCAGCCTCAGCCCCGCTCCGGCAGAAGCACCTCCTGCTTGTGGACGTGGAAGCCCAGACACATTTATCCTCAGCGCAGCCCTGACCCAGGGGCACAAGGCAATCGATCTCCGCGCAGGGAACCGCGCTCTGCTGGCGGGCAGCTCCGAGGCTCGCGGCACGCTGCTCACAACTGCGCAGAACACGCTCTGCATCCTGCCACACCAGGGGAAAACACCGTAACGACTGCTTCTAAAGCACCTCCACCACTCGAGTGGGTTTGAAATTGTTGTGGCTTAACCCGGCTTTTTAACTAAGAAGAAGTTTCTGTAAAACCCTACAAGGCGATAGCGCACGGCAGCCTTACCTCCGCTGAAGGCACGGGTTGGGACAAACTGTCCTCTCAGGTAACGCAGACCTGTGGGCAGGCTGCTGCTTTCAGGAGCTGGAGTGCTTTTTGTCCCCTTAACTTCCAGACTTTCTTAAACGTAATAAAAATAATGTGATTTAAAAAAAAAAATAAAAACCTACTGTGTAGCTGCGCTCCTGGCTTTGCCATCTAGGTTATCAGTTTGAACCGAACCGGGTCTTGAGGGGCGCTTCAGATTTCCTTAAGGGATTAAAGGAAAGCCTTATTTATAGAGAGATCGCTCTGTAGTGCCAACAGAAACACAGCCTCGTGTACAGGCTGCCCCAGGAGCCAGCCGAGCGCAGGCCGGCTGCCACCCGCTGTGTTACCGCTCCTCGCAGAGCCGCTTCGGGGCCGGGACGCTCCCTGGCAGACCGTGAGGCACCAGCGTGGCCCGGGCACAGCTCGGACCCGCTACCGGCGAGCCCCTCTGCTTTGCTGTTAGGGCGTGAGGATGTTATTCAGGCGCTGGGGGTTTAGATGGAAGCCATCTCGGGACAGCTGGGGGGACCCGGGCACCCCCCGAGCCGCGCAGCCCGCTCCGGGACCCGTCACAAACCTCCCGCCCCCCTCTGAGCAAGCTTCACGTTTTTAGGAAGCCTTAAAAAAGGCAAAAAAGCGGTGCCTGGGGAACAAAAGGGGGTCCTCGTGAACTTGTCGCGGGGGCGGTGCCGCGGCCCCGGGGAGCACACGGCGCGGCCAGGAGCGCCCAGACGGGCGAACCGGGGGGGGGGGGGGGGCGGCGGCGAGCGGCCGGGCCCCCGCCACCGGGGGCCGGCAGACAAAGAGCCGCGGCCGGCCCCGGGGTGCGGGCACCGCCGCGCTGCCCCCCCGGCCGCTACCGTTCGGCGGCGACCCCCGGGGGCATCGCGGCCGGCAGCGCCCCGCATCCCCGGCCCCGACCCCCCGCGCCCACCCCCGGCGCCCCGCGCTCACCCCGGCGCCGCCTCGCCCCGCTGCGCTCCGCTCCCGTTCAAACGCCCGGCGCCGCCGCCCGGCCCCGCCCGCCGCCGGCCGGGAGCTCAGGGGAAACCCGGAGCCGCCGGCGGCCCGGAGCGGAGCCCAGCCCAGCGCTCTGCCGCCCCGCCGCCCCGGATCCAGCCCCGGTGTTGCGGCGGCCCCGCGCCCGTTCAACCTGCCCCGCCGCGCCGCGCTCCCCCCCCCCCCGCCTCAGGGGCCCCCGCCTCTCCCCTCCGCTCCTCTCCTCACGGAGCGCCCCGGGCTCGCCCCGCCGCCGCCGCCGCCGGGCGCTGTGGTGAGGAGGCGCGGGCCGGGCCCGCCGCACCTGCCGCGGGGCCCCCCGGTCGCGGCCCTTCCCCCGCGCGCCCCCTGAGGAGCGCAGCCGGCCCGGCTCGTTGCTTTGCAGCCGTTAAAATCCCTCACGAACTTCACCGGCCGGTCACCTGCGTGAGCAGGCGGCGCCGAGCCGGACGAGGGGTGCCCGCCCCAAAGCTTCGGGTCCTCCTGACGGGGGAAGGCTGCCGTGAGGGAGGCAGCGTCCAAAATCCTGCTTCAGGGCAGCCCCTTCGTGTACCGCGGGGGCTGGAGCGTGACCGAGACGTGTTTTGCGAGGAGCCAGGAGGCACCGAGGCCGCCGGAGCTCGAGGAGCTTTGGGACAGAGGGTTTGGGGTTTGGGTGCTCCCGTGCGGAGCCAGGAGCTGGGCTCCGTGATCCCGGTGGGCCCCTTCCAACTCGGGAGATTCCGTGGTTCAGCCTGGGAAGGAGGGGGAGAGGCGGCAACGAACAAGAGATTTACCTAAGGACGGTGACTTTTTGCTCTTTCTTCTGTCCAGGAGCAGTCGCAGGAGAAGCCTCTGGCCAGACGCTCATGGCCACGCTGCAGCAGGGCCCTGCTCCACGCCTTTGTTCTCCTGTCAGGAACGGACGTGGGCAGGGCTGCGCCCACCGCTTTCGGGGAGGCTCTGGGAAAGGCTGGTAATGTTTGTCACAGCCATTTGCCTTAAATACCACACCGGCAATAAAAAAACCTCTGCAACTCTGAAGGTATTTTCCTTAGTGGGCCATCTGGAGGCATCTCCTTTCACTCCCTGCAATCTTTGTAAGAAGTTGGCTTGTTTATGGTGCTTTCAGAGCTGCGGGGAAGGCAACGAGCTAAGTAGTTTAATTCTTGTCCTTACTCCCAATCACACAAGAACTGCAACCTCTGCTTGGAAATACTCTTGTGTGTGTTGCTGCTGTGGTTAAAGGAAATGGATAATGCTCCTCGAGGCAGCGCGGGGTGTCGCCATATCGTGGAGAAGAGTGCTTTCTCTTCCCCTGACCTCCCAGTCAGTTCCACAACGTGGTTCTGCTTAGCTATTTGTTTCTGCTCCTGTTACGGGCTTTTCAAGACAGGCCTCCCACAGAGACAAGATCTACAGCCATTCAAGACTTGTACAGATGGAAAGCACTGCTATTTTTTGCCTGATCGGAGTTGTGGTGGTTTTTGTTTTGTTTCGTTTTGTTTTGAGAGGGGGAAGTCTGGATGGAATTATATTTAATTATATTTCATTATCGCAGCAAAAGGCCATATATAACTGTAGAGTTATGCTTAGTTCGGAAAAAGCTTCACTTAATAAACCGAAACACCTACAATTAACCACGAGAAGTAGTTTATGACTCTATGACCGTGTGACTTCTCTGTCCAAGTACCACAGCAGTGATTGACCCAGACCTGTAATGCATAAAATCAGATACTTCTTTTCATGAATTTTCTGGAATAGGCACAGATAGCTGGTTTCCAGCTCCGGTCAAGGTCTCCCTCTGCTCCTCTATCCCACGTTGGTTCCCAGCACTGATACCTGTCCTGCAGGTACCTCATGGCTAGCTGCTCACTGTACTGTGCAAGAAAACAGCCTTTCGGTCCTTAAGAGGACACAGGAACAAAAGTAATAAAAAAAATCACTGACATACATTCTTACCCGAGGATAAACTGTTTTTTTTAGGATCTCAGGATTCACAATTTTGCACTGAAGCCAGCAAGGAAAAAAAAAAATACATAACTAATACCAGGAAATGCTCAGATACTGAGATTTTCATACCGCACTCCTCTCCTTGGCATTTCATTGCCAAATAAATAAGTGGAAAGAAAAAATATATGCAAAGCACTTCACTTGAGATAATCAGGAGTGTGGCAGATTAAAAATCAAGTGTTTGGTAAATAAAACGTGATGATGAACTTAAGAAATCAATCTTTATTCTGAGAATATTTACAAAAAATATACTTTACATCTACATAACACCTCTTTCAAAAATAAAGCACTCTGTGGTCCATTTTTTATATTTCCTATTTAAGTTTTATCTTCATCTGGTTTTAGATACTTTTAGAACCATCAGAAGAAAACAGATTAGTTTTTTCCTCTGATATAACTTGCAAAACTCTTTCATGTTAATTTTGTGTTTTACAAATTGGCATTACTAGCACAGTAGTTTTCATTCTTTAATATACCAAGTAATTTTTTATTTTTATATGTTAGTGGTTATGACCCTATCGGCTTTTTAAGATCAACCACAACAAATTACCTTTTATTCTGGTAATAATGCAGCCCGTTATTCAAGATGAACGATTTTTTCACACACAAATTATGCACAAATGTAGTATAGGAATTCAAACAAGCAGGTAAATACGTGCTACAAGCTTTCTCAAGCTCTGAAATGGAGTTTTCTAGCCAACGCCAGTTACCTAGTAATGACCTGTAACAGCTAAGCATTAAGGTGGTGCACTTTGGATGGATACTTTGCACCTCTTAAAAGCAGCTGCCGACTGTTCTCACTTCAGTTAACGCATCTGTAGGTATTTAGCAGGTGGAAAACGGCACAACTGATTTGGGACACTGCTGGAGAAAATTTTAGCTTAAGGACGCTTCAATTTTCGTCCTGCATAATACAACTAAACTTCAGTCCCACATAGGTTATATAATACGGCATTGGGTAACTTTACGGCTTTTCTGTTCAAGACAAGGAACTCACAAGTTACGGCACTTTTTATCACAAATTTATATTTTACATAAATCATGTAACACAGATACGTGGCCTCCCTCTAGACAAGTCTCCCATTCTGCCTTTAAATATAACTTCTTAACCAGTTCACAAACTGTTTCAATGTCTGTACACATTTATTGTTGCTTATACGGTCTCTAACTCTTTCAGAGAAGCTTTCTTCTTGCCATATACCTTTATTTTTCTTCAAGGCCTTTAACTCCGCCCGAAGCAGTCTTTTGTGAAGTTTCCAGTAGAGGCGAGAATGATGATGTAGTCCTTCGATACGTGCTGTTCTGCCGAGCCCTTGTCTCAAGATCTCCTCATTTAAGCACACGCTGAGAAAGCGACCCTACAAAAAGGCACAGTAAATACGATATTCACTTACCCTTTAAAACTGTGTGTGTGTGCATGTGTGCGTCCCGCTGACCTTCACTTCTGGCTAAATCTACCCTCGTGCAGAAAGAGTTAAAAGAAATACAGCTGACTTTGAAAACGTACTACTAGCACAAGTAATCTATAAGAAAACATTTGATGGATTAAACATTAAGCTAATCAGAACGACACCATATAGCCTAGCACTATCAGACTGATCAGTCAACAAAAGTACTTGTTTTGGAGTCTGACTTAGTAATATAACTTTATTTAAAATTCCTGTAAAGATAATTTATAATAACTAATAACATTCTCATGTACTGACTGTTTAATCACAGCCAAACTTAAAACTGCAGATTAAAGTCATTTTTTGTTACTATTTTTACCTTATTTACTAAAACACGGCACTCGAGTGCCAAGTCCTCCCTTCCAAGAAGCTGGAACCATACCATTTGCGAGGGTTTCACCTCTTTCTGTAACCAGACCACGCCACTTGGAGCCAGCTCCACTCCAGCAAGTCTTACCAGCAAAAGACCTTTTGATTGCCCTGGACATAGATAAAGAGAACTTTTTTTTACTGAATGCCATAGTCAAGTGAAATGTCATACTTTGCACAGACCCTCAGCTGTCGTTAACAAGTTTATTCCCATGGACTTAAAAAAAATAAATCCATTTTAGTTCCCCAAAGCACTATTTATTTGCAACTAAGAATTTGATCTAAGTCCCCCTTCAGTAAAAAAAAAATAATCAAGATTTCACAAATGATATAAGCTATTTTGTGTTATTTTGCATACAAGTAGAAAGAAGTACTTTCGTTATCAGTCACCACTATTTTATCTGAAAGGGCAGAAACACTAGGCAAGAAGAATTAGCGCCTCCACGTATTTGCAAAGCGAGCACGTGACTGCGCTCACAGACCGGACGGAGCGCTTCTGAGAAGCCAGGGCAAAACTGCCCTGCTATACGGAACTGTCTGATCTTCATCTCTGAATAAAAGCATAATTGCAATAGAATTGGTTTTTTGCCAGTAATGAGAGCAGCTATGCAACCAAATTAACTGCCTGTGTGCTTGGGCTTTTGCTGCCAGAAACACATCACCATAATAAAACACTGTATTGGCAAGCTCCTCCTGCAGCTCTCCTCTCAGTCTTTCTTATTCCTGTTTCCCACCTGTGAAGTACGGAAGGATCAGAAGGCAGCGCCAGAAGTGTAACTTTAGCCTTCCTCTCAGCTTGCCCCCGCCTGCCCGCTCTGTGCAAAGGCAGCGCACCTGATGTCCCACTGATTTCTGCCCATCTACTTCCAAGAGTATCGTTTAAAATAAAATTTAAAAAAAGCAAATACTTTTGGTGTCGCAGGATTTGTGCTTGTCTAGTGGACAATACTGTTAGTGACATTTCATTCCTATCCTTGTTTTTCGTCTACTTTTACTTACACTTCCTCTGTATTGATGTAATGATCGGAATGCTAATGGGAATGTGTTCAACTTGCAGACCTTTCTCCGTTACGTGATGTATTTTTCCCCGCAATTTGACATTCTTTTCAATAAACTCCACGGGTATATCCAAAGCATTTGTGAACTTCGTTGTCTATTGATGGAAAGAAGAATGAGACACGGTTTAAAATATACACAGAGAGAGAGAGCATTTTCAATCACATGAAACCCAACTTACTCTACAAACAATTTGGCAAATTACAGATATGCTGTTACACAGCACGGACAACTGATTTCTTAGACAGTAATCAGCTGTGGAACCCCTCAGGTGCCCGCCCTTCCAGCCGCTCAGGAATGTTCCCTGTTTTACGGTATTTGCAATGTTAGGGATGAGCATGAGAGCAAGAATGGAAACTGATGTTTTATATTGACACACATTGAAATTAACTTGATTCACCATGAAGAGTGTTTTAAAAGCGGCCTGAACGGTGCTAGAAGAGGGGTGAAAGCCAGCCGAGAAGCGAGTGTTTGAAGACACTCGCAAAGAACAGACACACAGAAAACAAAGGCAGAGCAGAGCAGAGCAGACAGAAGCAACAACACAGACTTTGATAAGGGAGGCAAAGAGGAGAGGGACAAAAGCAGGTGTGCACCTTTCAAAAGATCACAGGATGACTGAATTCCATACTGCATCCCTTGATAACAGGAGGATTCAGAGGAGGGAGTTACACGATCACATGGGAAAACAAAGGGTAGTGGCACCAACGGCTTGGCCAGCAGCAGCCGCGCAGGAACAATGCAGCTGCAGCAGGGACACAACACCCGGAATTTAGGACGCTGATTTTTGGAGTTCTCACTGAGAGAAACCTTCTGTGGACTCCTGACCTGCGTCCGTGCACCCGCGCGAAGCACCGAGCGGCCTGCCTACAAGTGCCGCGTAGGCAATCCGGCAGTACGTGCGGTTTGGGCTTTCTGGGGAGATTTTCACATAAAGACGTCATACAGACGTTCTCTCACAGCAGACTCCATTCGGGGCTGCCAGGGGCGAGTCAGCACTGACCGCTGGCCCCTCAGCAGCCGGAGGCGGCACAGCGCCGGCTCCTTACGGAGCGGGACGTTACCGTGCGCTGGGAACCGACCGTCTCGAGGGGCGAAGGGACCTGGGTTTATGCTTAAAAACATGGGAAAAGCACCTCTGCTCGTGGAAGTAGGGAGAAAGGATGCGGGGAAACCACCTCCGTTTCAGTTTTGGTTGAACTACGGGTACTTCTGTGCCGCGGGCTGCAGGAAGCGGCAGCTGGGGATGCAGCACCGAGGAAAGCGACTTCACGAGCTGAAAACCAGGGGGAGGTTACAGCGCCGGCGGGGGGCGGGCTACAACCAGCCGCAGGCCGGTGGGAGAGGGGCGCTGCGGGGGGGGGGACCCCCGGGCTGCCGGGAGCCCTGCGGGGAGCCCTAAGGCCCTGGCCCGGCCCTGCCCCGGCCCGGCCGCACTCACCAGGCGGACGCTCCTGGCCAGCACCAGCAGCCCGGCCGCCGCCAGCCCGGCGCTGAGGTTCTGCGGGAAGAGGACAGCGAGGATCAGCGGGGGGCCGGGGCCGGCCCCCGTCCCTGCCCCGGCCCCGGCCCCGTTACCCGCAGGAGGCCGAGGTGCCCGTCGGCCCACTCGGAGAGCCGGGCCAGGCCCTCGCCCGCCGCGCTCCGCCGCTCCGCCATGGCCGCCTCAGCGCCCGCAGCGCCCCCGCACGGAACCCGCCGGCACCGCACCGGGCACCGGCGGGGATCGGGGGGGGGGCCTGCGGGGCCCGGGGGGCCGCCGACGAGCCGGGCGGCTTCCCCAACGGGAACTGGGGCAGCTTCCCCAACGGGAATCCGCGTGCAGGGCCCCTGCCTCTGGGCGAGCCTACGGGCAGCCCCTGGCGGCGGCTGGGGAGGACGCCGAGGCCTTGGCTCGGCTCCTGCTTTAAGGGGCCGAGCCGCGGCCTTCGTTCAGGTGGATTCGGGCTGATTCCAGCCCCTCGTCCGCATCCTCCGGCCCTGGGACAGCCCTTGCTGCACCTCGGGGTGCTCTCAGAAAACGACCTGAGAACGTTCCCGTGTTTACCGCTGCTGCTTATTCGTTCCCCTACCTCCGTTCCAACCTAACAAACACCCGCAACTCCTTACCAGATGTCCCGAGCCAGCCGTTTCTCTCAGCTGAACCGATTGCGCAGCCGTGCAAAGATCTACGAGGTCTTCAAAAAAATACAGTGCAAGGAAATAATCACACACGATATAAAGTTATACCTAGGTTGATGTTTACACAAGCCTTTCACCTCCATTAAAGCCCAGCTCAAGGTTTCTGTGTGAGCAGGCGGTACCTTAAATAACGGCAGTATCAGCCACGGCTCGGGATTTCAGGAAAACCACAGATCCCGGTAGGAATTCATAACCCAAGGCACCGACAGAAACCTACTTGAATCAAAACATTTTACCTGATGTTGCAATTAAAACAATTCTTAGGCTACTGGTTGCGAGGTGTCTTGAACAAATAAATATTACCACTATAATTTTCTTCACGGAAAGTGGTGAAGCTGTTAGGTTTGGTTTATTTACTAAGCATGAACATTTTAAGATCAATAATAAATACAGAAATAGTGCAAAATCTGGGTTTCAACAAAAACATATGCACACAGCTCTTAATAATTTGGAAGCATGCTGCTGACTTGCTAATGCGTGTATATCGGGTAAAATGCTAACTACGCAGCATCGTCTCGTTTGGAGAGGCGCCAGAAGAGTCGGACAAGGCTGCTGCCTGCAAAAACTTGCTCCGTTCCCTGCTGCAGGGAGAGGCTCCGCCTGCCGACGCTGCGCTCTGCAGCTTGGTGACAGAACTCTCCTCTCTTCCCTACTTCACCACACCAAAAATCACCTGAGCATCACCTCCTTGTAGTTCACGGCGGTGTTTATCAGCGTGTATAACTACATCGAGAACATCTGGAAGACAATAATCAAAACAACTTTACAGGGAAACCAAGAACTGTCGACATCACTGGCAGGTTTTTCAATGTCCACAACAAAGAGGAAGCGTGCAGTTGGGGTGTTACCACGAGCTGTAGGTGGCAGTGACGGTATCGCGCTGCCAGCACCAACATTCCCAGGGCATCGGGTGGGCGAGCTTCTCGGCGCAGGGCAATCCTCAGCCGCTTCCTCACTGGGACGTAGGCCGGAGGCAGCAGCAGCAGGAGCACGATAATCCCAGCTCGTGCAGCCTGGAGAACCTTACGCTTTGCCCTGGACCTGCTCACTGTGGGCACTACAAGTACAGAACTGAATTTTGGAGCAAGTGGCTGTTTCTTTGGCAAGTCTCAGGGAACAACAACGAATTAATTTCACAAGAGCAGGGGAGGATGACTTTCCTGCGTGGCAAATCCAGCACAACATCACAGCTGCGTCCAACAGCACCGCAAGGGCGAGCTGTTCCCTGCCTCTCCTCATGCTCCGCTGCACCCCTCTCCCCCAGGACCTGGCTCACTTCACAATGGTCCCGCTCAGCAATCTACGCCAGGACAAACCGTTTACCTACAAAAAAACATGTCTGCTATTTGTCTTTTGCTAGGAAGAAGTCACCTCTGACTCCCTGCCAGACCCATTCAGGGAGGTGCGGGGATGAAGACGTGGCTGGGGAGCCACGGGACAGCTCTGACAGGGGCAACCTGGCCAGAGCACCAAGCTGCCCAGGTGCTGACCTGGATCAGGAAGGGAAGCTGGCTACACAGACACGCAGCACATGCCCGTCTGGTCTCCAAATGCAGAGGAGCCCCTGTTTTCATGTAGCACCACAAAGCCCCTGCAGCAAATCAAGAGACTAGAGCAGTGCTTGGTCATTTTCTCCAGTTCCCATTTCAAAAACAGACTCTCAAGCAAGAGATTGGGTTCTTTCTTTTCTTTTTTAATGTTAAAGACTTCTCTCACCAAAAAAAAAAAAAAAAACCAAAAAACTTTAAAATAGGGATAGTAAGCCTGAAAGATTACTGGATCCTTTCAGCAATCTGCTGATGAACTGGCACGGTTGTAACATTTGTGACTTGTGTTACAAACCTGCAGCATTGAGAGATTAAGAAAAATACCCTGTCCATTGGTTCCTTCTCCAGTTCGAAAGAGGAAGAGAATTACTTATGCTGCATTTCATATAACAATTGGAGTTTAATGTTGCTGTTGAAATCATCTCATGTATCAGTTAAGCACTTCCCAAGGCGTTTTGATTATAACAGGTTACACTGGCACCTTCAGACATACTGAAACAAAATTGCAGAGTGAAAGCCAACTGTAAAACATTTATGAATTTAACTTCCTATATTCCGCAGTCTAGAAGATCTCCCTCAAAGCCAGACAGGTTGAAAAAACACTCTAGGTATGGACAAGCTGCTACGGAAATAAGCGGCCCGTTGTTACCATACAGACCCAGACCGCCTCAATGCATACTGAATCCAGTAGCAATGACCTGGCTAGGACTGAAAAATACACCCACTTGTGACTACAAGCCTCAGATATATTCTTAGATTCCTCTTGTGCTTACGCAGAGATGCGAGTGGAAGACTTAGCATGGGGAGTAAAAACTGTGCTTCTGTCCAGCTTGATTTTTTAATCCCGCTGTCCTTGACACAAAGTGAGCGCGCTGTTGCTGGACCACAGATCACAGCCAGGGGAAATCAGCTGGGGCCTGCAGCTCTGGGCTTGGCTTCCTACCAACTGCTCAAGGCTGCCGCTTTGAGGGAAAGAAGAGCCAGAACAGGCGCCAGTACCCAAGGAAACACTCGGTCACTGTCCTCTTCCGGCACCTTCTCACTCGGAAGGTCACACAGATGCTTTGTGCACAGCGGATCTCCCCTGCAGCCTGCCCAAAGCTGGCATAATTTACTTTTTGCCGAAGCATACAGTAACACAAGACCCACAACCTGCCTCGCCAGGAGCTGGGAACATGAAGGTCATGGTGCAATACTTCCAGTATTGACAAGGCAAGAAATAGAGAATTAAAAAGAAAATCACATACCTTTCAAAGGTATTTTTGTATATGTTTTTAATAATGATGTACGATATACATCCACCAATATACAAGTGCCCCTTCTCTAGGCGTACAGTGTACTTGCTGTACATCACTAAGGCACTCAGGAAAGAAGTCATTCTTGATAAATGCAACCGGAAATTTCCACTATAAAGGATCAGTAATAAATTTCTATAGCAGCTCTACCACAGGATGTAACTCGTTTGCATTATGCAACAGCAAGTTGTACATCAACTCACTGGGAATTTGGCAAGTTTGTCGTCACCAAATCACTTTCAAAGGCACTGATCTTCTTTTCTTACCCCTGGCTGGGAAGAGAGGCATTTTTTCCTCACATTGATCTTTACCCTGTTCAAATTTTAGTGACAGAGGAACCAGCACTACCACTTCATTCCACCAAAATAACAACTGCCTCCACAAGGACCGCGTGCCTTCTCCTTTCAAAGCCTGCGTTTTGTGCGCTAGCTGCTACACTACGCAGTTTGAGCATTGAGTCCTGAAGGTGTAGAGTATTGTGCGTTACTCTTAAGTCCTCCTTTACATCATTTTTTCATCAAGAAAGAATCCTGAATGTAAATCAAAATGCTGTGAAACAGAGGAAATAAATTAAGTGTAACTTTGTTTATAAAAATATTCTCTTATAAATCTTTAAAGCTTATAAAAGCCCGAAAATACATTTAAAAGAATCTCTGAAACATTATTTCATCCTTTGAAATGTGGTTACAGTCCAGAAAGCGAGAAGAAACAAAGCCCACGGACATTTTACATTTATCTTCCCACGATGAATTCTGCAGTACGATGTGCTTAACCTACAAGTCAAAATGCCTTTCACATCCTTCCTCAGGTCAGCTGCCCGTGCCAAAGCTGCCTGTTCAGAAATCAAGAGCTGGAACTCAGCTAACAGTGCTGCTGTTTAGGTAAACGCGGCACAAGCAGCTTTTCCATAGTTACTATACGGAAAGTTTGGATGTTGGTTGTATCAGAAGCCACGGCTCTGAAGCTAGAGCATGGGGACACGTAGTACACAGGTGCCATTTTCTCATTACTTTCTCAACTTGTGTTCTCAGATCGGGAAGGCAAGTGGTATCACATACGCACATACCACTGTCTCAGCCACCCGTTTTTTTCAGCAACTTGGCATTTAAAAATACCTATACTCCTGTTTATTGGTTATGGGATGTCTTTGTAAGAAAACTAAAATAACCTGCCTAGTCCGTCCAATATTTAAATGGCATCAATTGGTCCTCTTGCACTTCCATGAAGACTGTCCTTCATCCTGCAGCTTTTTCAACTTGGGCCCAAACAGGAACCACCAGGCAAATCCCAGAATGACACAGACGACAGATTCCACGTAGTAACCATCCAAGGTAGTAACGCAGGAACCGCCGGCTTTCGTGCAGAGCTGCAACACAGAAGCAGAGGCATTAAGTATTTTCTGGGAAAAACAGAAACGCAGGCTTTCTAGAAGTAGGCATTAGATACTCACAGTTTAATGGCCTTTTAAAGGTTATGTCTAAACATACTTTGTTATTTCTCTTTGTTTCTGATGGAGTTATTAAAAGACATTTGAGATTACCATTAGTATGAAATGTTAAACTGTTATAAAACATGTGGGAGATGGAAAGTACTGGCCCAAGGATCCAACTCTACAAAACAGATGTACGATCCCTGTTCTTAATCCCATGAAGAAAGATTTCTTTTCTGTCCATCCAAATTGCTTCTTTAGAAATGAGAGCCTTGCATCTCACCACATTGAACCTGCAAACAGACAGCACAGAGCCAGCTGCCTGCAGTGTATGTCTGAGGAAGAACAGGCCTGGGATGTGCTTTAATTGCAGAACTGAAAGGCAAACTCAAGCATTGAAGGGGTAGGTGTACGGCATGTGATTGGTTTTGTGATTAACTTTCAATACTGCCATAATCCCAAAACAAAGCAATCCTCTGAAGCGAGGTTCTGCCAGCATTTGCATTATTCTGAGACATGTCAAAATCAGATTAGGAGTCAGAAGGGAGTGGTTGTGGAACATTTCCAACAGAGAAGACGTGGAAAAAAGATTAGAGGAGTGAGTTGAAGGAGGAAGGACTTAAGTCCAACGGAGGCCAAGGCACAGGGAAAATAACTAGTGCTAAGCTGAGACCCATGCTGAAGCAGCACACGTTAAGAGGAAGCAGTTTCTCCAGTCGAAACTGCAATTCTGGTTCAAACAAGTCCAGTTTGACTTCTAGAAGAGTGTGTTCAGAGGACCTCTGCAGCCCGAGGAGTTCCGTAAACACAAAGGCATTCAGGAGTGAAATCTCAATCACGAGTAAGGGAGAACAATACCACACGACAAAAACCCCCCAAACATTTCCACCCTTCCAAACCTTTGCATTACAACTTCTCACTTGCTCATGCGGAGGTGAATTTGAAACACTGCTTTCCAGGCAGATTTGCGTGCTGTTGTTTGATCTGAGTACAGTAGCACAACATGTTCTCTGTTCTCTTCCACAGGGCTCCCCGGAACCGGGAAGGCTGCCAGTCACACCGCTCAGTTTCAAATGGAAAGCAAAGATCAAAGGCAGCAAAGTAACGTCACGGTAGAAGGAATCAAGGTATCAAGACAGGAAGCCACCGGAAAGACAGGCAGAACAAAGAACCACCACAGAACCGAAGGGACCTGGGGACAGACAGCCTGCCAAGAACAGAGCGCCTCGTCACACAGCTCCAAGCTGAGCACACTTTACTCAGGAAGGCAACCAACAGCTCCCTGTACTGCAGAGCGCGGCACCAACCCAGTGCTGCTGCCAGCAGCTTTTCATCCCAGCCAGAACAGAAAGGGACAATTACTCTGCAAGTGCAAATCTTTGGTAAAGATGTCAGCTACGAAAAGCACGCAGATAAAGGCTGAATTTTATCAGTTAGGAAAAAAAGTTTAATTACTGGGATTTTTTTTTTTAAGTGTAAACTATGCTCCGTGAAGGTTTTCAAAGGTGGAAAGAAAAAAAAAATACTAAGAGAAGCCATTTCACCCGGCCATAACTGAACCGAGACCTTCACAGCCTCCAAGCTTACTTCTGCAGCAGCTGGGGTTCCGCAGGCCTGTTCCTGGGCCCCCACGCACTCTTTCACCGTGAGCGGATCAACGAGCCAGAGGGCAACAGTGGATGGCCAGTTCCCTCCCAGGTTCGACACGGTATTTAGGAGCGTCATGTAGGTTCCTCCGATCAGCGGATCGCTAACCTTGGCATTGAACGCCATTATTGCAACGTACATGCTATACAGCGTGATCTGGAGGGGATGAGAAAACCCACAGGTTAAAGGAATTCCAGGGTAGCTAGGAAGAAAAGCAGTTATTGGCATTTACAGTCCTCTAGTTGATATGAAATACCCTCCTGGTGCCCTTTGCTTCCCACACAGTGTACGTTACCTGATGTAAAGCGTAGCTCAACAATACTACGACATAGTAGTAGACAGGAAATCCTCCTTCGTGTTTTACTTTAGGAGTCCACCATACCAAAAAAGCAAATTCTAGTCCAAACAGTAACCTGCAGGAATAAGAGAGAATTTGTAACTCAAGTAATTTTGTCCATGTGTTTCTGTACCCTAACAGAAAGCGACTATCAAACATCTGTACGTACAATATATATTAAAATAGCTTTAACTAGATATAAACAATTTCTATCTCGTATAGAATTATGTATTTAGTATTTGACAAGCACTGAAAGCGTAAACATTTCATACCTAAACAATTCTTCCTTCCATATCAGCATAATACTGCCAGATCTCCTACACCAGCTTCTTCCCCGTCCCTCACACAGAAGTTTTTGTTGTGGAAAGCAACACACAAGACATTCAACCAAATTCAGATGGAGAAAAATTTACCTGGCTTTTTTTTGTTTTTTAAATGAAAGCATACATCGTTGCCTAAGAGCACATTTAAGTAATGGTACAGACAGAGCACTGATCTACTGAATAATGGCATTAAGTAATTTCCTGGATTCACTGGCTTTACATTCCTACAGAATTCCACGGGCAAACTCCGATATAAACCACTCACAAACGAAACGTCTCACCTGTATCAGCCTAATTCACCTTCTTTTTTCTCACTTATCTCAGCAAAGCATGCATCTAGTAGACGTTCCAAACGATTTGTAGAGGCAGTCTGCTGCTCTCACGTTAGGTGGTACGTGTATTTTCAGAGACACAGTCCCACATCTACTCAGAACGATTCAGGAATAAGGAACTGCTGACGCTGCGTAAGAGCGGGGAAGTACTGCCCTATGCTGCTGTACACGCATCTTAAAACCACTGCTCATTGTGCTCTTTCACTTGTGTCACCACGTGAATCATCTCCAAGGCACAAGATACAGAGAGTTCAACTTGCTACGGGAATTCTGACATGCTCTTTCTTCTGTCTGGAGCTTACACAAGAATTCTTATAATGGATCCAAGTACACAAATTGCTATGTTTCAACAAAACCATTTTTTGTTCGTTTTTACCTAAAAGGCATAGCTTTGTAGAAGGTGTTCAGCGGCTGGGGGCCTGCTGTGTATTTGCTGATAATCAGGGGCAATATTATCTGTACAGGAACCATTGGAACTGCCAGCAGAGCTAAATGTTCTTTAGGTACTCCTTCTTCCACCAGTTTGAGTCCCGTTACAGCATCTGCTGCTGAAAATCCAACCTGCAATATAAGTTAAACAAAATAAACTGGGGAAAACAGTGACAGTATGGCTAGAAATTCAGTTTACTTGGCATTAAGTACACCGAGAAAAGCGATAGAGCACAATTCACTCGTTTCTGATTTCCAAACTAGTTCTAAAACGTGTTCTACACTCGCACACTATTCTTGTCATCAATGCCAAAACTATACCAAGAGCAATTAACACAGCAACAGTGTTCATACCCGTACCTTAAAGGCCTGCTGGTATCCATGACTGCCAACAGAACCTTGTGAAAACCTAGTTTGTACAGAGTTGCAGGTTCCGGGAACGTGATTTAGGTGAAAAGGAACATTTTCTGTGCTTTCAACTGCAGCCTACGCAAACTGCCTAACTGTAAGGACGCACATTTAAACATAAATTAATGTTAGATCGCAATCAAACTTTTCTTTAATGCTCACGTAAACACGTAAGCGCTCAAACTAACGCCTTCCGTTGTACACAGCTACGTAGCTCAACCATACAAGCCACTGTGTTTCCAGATTTCATGTGAAAATTTGGAACTGATGGCAACCACTGGCAAAAGTGAGCAATAAGCTGGACCACGGGGACTCAGCAACCTTTTAGATCCTCATACCATCAGCACCTGACAATTCACGTACGTGTTTACCTACTTTTGCTGTGAGAATCAGGAGACAGAACGTGAGAACTGCTGGCATCTTGATTATTGAGAAGAGCAGCTTGTATGTATCGGTGATGCCTTTGGTCTCTTCTTTTGTTGGTGTTAATTCTTTGTTTTCCTTTTTCAGAAGGGCAACAAGCGTAGTGGTAATCAAGAAGACAGCTCCCCAGAAAAACAGGAAATCTGGAATACAAAAAATATTCTAGCACCCACTACAAGCATTTCATTAACAGTTCACTGAAATGCGCTTTTTCGGCTACCAAACAAAGCACAACCTAATAAAAAAAGTCGAATAAAAGCCGTACGCATTGACCCACCTGAAAAGAAGCAACAAAACCAAAGCACAAGCAGACAGCTACAAGCAGCAGCAGCACCAGACAGGGCTCCTCCCTGCCCCTCAGTCTATAGTCACGTTTGCTCGAGGTTTAGACACAGCAGCAACCTGGGTCACTTCCCTCCAGGTCTGTGTGGCACCAGTGGGCACGTTGGAGACCAGAAGTCAAAATGGACTTTCTGAGGAGCTGCACAGAAACCCACTGAAAGCGGATAAAGGAGGAAAAAGGCACACTGAACAGTTACAAGACAGGATGGGAAAAAACTCTGGAGGAAGAAGCCATTCGCCCCCCTGCAGGTGACCCATCGCAGTCCGTAGCCATTCCGCGCCCCGACCCTCCGCTCCACGTACCCCCCGTCCGAAGGGAACCACGATCGATACCCACACGAGTGCAAAGATGTCCCGATGAAGGTTCCCACACAGTCGCAAAGTAAAGCGTCACTCAAACAGATCTGTTTTAAGAGGGTGTCATATTTGCTATCTCCTCAGTGCTTGACGTTAAGCAGATAGAGCGTTTGCTAAAAGGCAGACGGGAAGGCAGCAGCAGCAAAGCACGCTCACGTTTTAGGGCAAGGACTTAGAGAGCGCGCTAGCCTAAGACAGCCCTGCAGAAGAGGCAAGAAGGAATTCAGTAACGCGCAGGGACTACGACAGCAGTACCCTTTGATCTTTCTGATCAGAAGCAACCCCAGGAGCCTCAAGATAACGAAGCAAGCGGCAAGGGCTGGTGAAAGGGCAAAGACAGGGCAAAGGTTTAGGCAATCATTAGCTGCTTTGGATTCGCAGGAAGAAAGCGCCACAAGCACGGACGAAAACCTGGAAGGCTCCTTTAGCTATTCCCTACCGTTTCCAGTTTACAATAAAAGTGGCGCTTCAGACTAGTTTCTGCCGTTCCATGTCGCTTATTTTTCCCGTTTCAAGAGTACTCTAAAGGAGAGAAGACCTCGTAACCAACACTGTCAGATTGCTCTCTCCTCTGCTTAAAAAAAGAAACCCTGAGCATATCTTCTGAGGAAAAGATCAGCGTTCAGAGCCACGCTGATCTGCTGCCTACACAAGGCAGGCAGGAGCAGCACCGTGACAACAGCGCCGAGTGCCACCGCGGCAGTGGGACACCCGCAGCGCGAGGATGGAGTGGAAATAGCTCTGAGCATCATGCCACAAACACTCACCGGGTCAGCCCCGTCAGACGCAATACAGCGGTGGCTGGGGTAGCTGAAAAAGGCCGCATGCAAGAGTCCAGACTAAAAAGACTTTCTTTTCATAGCAGACGTTTTCTAGCGCTTCTGGTGCCACCAGCGCCGCCCACTGCCCCATCCCTATTTTGTCTCTGCCTCCGTACTACCACCAGGAAAAGAAACGGCCGTGCTGGGGCAAAGCAAACTTCAAAACTCGATCACAAATAGAGCGGGCTGCAAAAACATCAAGGAGGCGTGGGACAGGACAGTCGCTTCATCACAACAGCTTTACGTAATAACGCAGCCCCGCATCTCCTCCCAGGAAAAAGAGCACTCCCCTCAGCAGCCTAGTCACGGCTGCTGCACCTTCCTCCTGCAGTCACACCTCACCTCTGTTCCCTCACGTGCCACAGGCATTCACGTGCCTCCATGAAAAGCTGGACAGGAACCAGAAGACGCGGCCAGTCAGCTTTTAAAGAAAAAAATAACAACGCCCTTTGAACAGCAAAGTGCAAAGCTCATATATGTGCTAGCACAAACAATAAGCCCACTGAAACGAGTTTTTTTTCCCCCTCCAGAACTTCAGCCTGAAGAACATTCTAGGACAGCGTTTGTTCTGATGAGCAGCGTTACATTTGTGCACGCTGCTTCCCGCAGTTAACGGGAACGACGAAGGCTGCTGCTTCCCAGCTACCTGAAGCTGACTCGGGATCACGAAGCGCGGCCTTTTCTTTCCCTTACCAGCAGTCAGTCCACAACAGAAGCGCTCAGAGAGCTGAACGGGCACAAAACCACCCGTCGGCGCTGCAAAGTTCGCTGTGCCTTTGGCTGCCCGGACCAGCTCTCCCCGGCGTGACAAGCAGAGCGCCGCTCACCGCTGCAGCCGCCTCAGGACAGGAGAGGACACGGGAGCTGTGGCACGCCGGCACGTGGACGAGGGAAAAATTTCTTGAAGGAAGGCAGTTTTGCTACCCAAAAAACACATCCTGCACCTGTAGCGTCAGAGTTATTTGCTTTTCTTGCTCCACCCAGGTTAACGCCCCACACAAGTTAAGCAGGCTGTGTAGGTGGTTTTTGGTTTCAGCCTTTTTTTAAGGCAGTATTCCTGTAATAGCAAGAAATCCCTTTACAAAAGCAGTATTGAAAAAAAACCACAGCCACCAAAAACCCGGCGAGCGGAGCTAAGCAGACAAACGAAGCCTCTTTAAGCACACGAGTGATTTCCAAGTTGCATCAGCAGCAGAAGCCGCCAGCTCGCTGCTGCAGCAGGAGGGAAGAGACACGCCAGCACTGCTGAGCAGCACAACAGGGGAAAGCAAAAGCAAGCAATACATCAGCGGGGTAACTTAGAGGAGCGCGCCGTGCTTGTTGACACATGGACAAGACAAATGAGGTCACCTGCAGTAAGGAGATGGGAAGGTTAGTTAGCAAGCGTAGCGGCTGCACAACGCACAGCAGTCTCAGATGCCCTCGTGGATCAGTAAGATCAGTTTGCTACCTACGGGGCAGGAAGCAAAAGCGAGTCTTCTCCCACCGTCTCACATCAGTTTTGGCACGCCTCTTCTCTTACCTGGTATGCCCAGAGCGATCAGAGAGGAAGAAACTAAACCCGTGAGAACTTACTCTCAGCACTGGCCTGGTCACTCCGAAACTGCCCCCAGAAACAGCGCTGGCTTGTCAGATCCTCCCCGAGCCGAGCTGCCTAACCTCAGCCTCCCAACACACACACGGACTTCCTACAGATCTTCTGGCAACGCACCTAACACCAACAACACCCAGACTTTCTGAGGAAAAAATTAGAAAACACTCCTAGACCAGCAGCTAGAAAAGGATGGCTCACCAGATTCCCTTTAATTCACTGAAGAAAGAGATAACTCTTAATTTACTTAATTAAGACCTTCCTTTGCAGGTTGGCAACGTGGCCAAGCCTGAACGCTTGTCATTTCTGTTTCTGTGAGCAATACCATTTGGGAAGTTTTTTTTTTTAAAGCTTATTTCCTCTTCTCTTTCTCCCAGAAGAAGATATTCTCAAGCAGCCTCCTTAAAGACAGGAGGAGCGTTTGCATTTTTTGGAACAGCAACCTATTCTGTGGTCATTAAACTAGGAAACGTTTAAAAAGCAAGCAAGTCTCTCCAAAGCGCTCGGGTCAGCCAAGTCCATGACCAGGCAGATTTCCCTCGCGCTTCAGGCCGGAGGAGCCCAGCGCACTTGCAGCAGACCCCACCAGCCTCCTCACGGCTCGGGAGGCCAGAGCTGCAGGCGGAGGCAGCGAGCACCCCCAGCCCCGCACCACCACACGTGGGCCGGGGCACCCGGGCGCTACCTGAGAGGGTGACGATGCCCCGGGGCTGGGGCTGGAAGCGCAGGTACTTGTTGCAGAAGGAGGGCGACTCGAGGGCGAGGAAGAGGACGTTGCCCAGGAAGTAGCCGGCCGTCTGGCCCACCGAGTTGCAGGTGGAGGCGTAGCCCACGTTCTCCCGGGACAGCATGGTGAGCGCCCAGCCGTCCACCGCGATGTCCTGCGTGGCCGCCAGGAACTCGAAGAGGAAGAAGGTGGCCGTGAGGGCCACCACGTCGGGGCCGCGGCCCTGCCCGTCGCCCAGCAGCGCGTCCACCCGGCGGGACAGGCAGATCATGAAGAGCCCCAGCACGTACTGTGTCGGCACCAGCCACGACTTGCGGCGCCCGAAGCGCCGCACGTACACGGCGTCCACCAGCGGCGCCCACAGCAGCTTGAGGCTGAAGGGCCAGAAGACGAGGCTGAAGAAGGCCTGCTCGGTGTAGCTGGCGCTGCGGCTCTGCAGGATGAGCGGCACGCTGCCCGCCAGCCCCAGCGGCACGCCCTGCAGCACGTACAGCGCCAGCAGCAGCAGCACGCTGCCCAGCTCCGCCCGGCACCCCCGCGGCGCCGGCACCGCCGCCGGCAGGCCCAGCTCGGGGGGGGGGGGCGGCGGCGGCGGCGGCAGCAACGCCTCGACCTCGCCGCCCGCCGGGCCGGCCCCGAGGAGCGCCGGCGCCTCCGGGCAGTGCGGGTGGCTGCCGGGGCGGCGCTGCCGCCCGCCCTGCTTGGCCGACATGGCGCGGCCCAGCCCGGCGCCAGCGGAGCGCGGAGCCCCGACCTGCCGCCGCCGCCGCCGCCTCACCCTCGCTGAGGAGACGCCGCGCGCCGGCCCCGCCCCGCCCCTTCCGGTCGCGTGGCTGCGCCTCATTGGCCCGCGGCGCGGCGGCGGCAGCGGAGGCCGCGCCCCCCGGGTTTCACCCCGCCCCCCGAGTCACGCCCCGCCCCCCGAGTCACGCCCCGCCCCCTGGGTTTCGCCCCGCCCACCATGTCCCCGCCCCGCCCCGCCGCGCTGCCGCCCCTCCCGCCCCCTCGCTCGGCCCCGCCCCTTCCGGCCCCGCCCCGTCGTGGCCCCTCCCCTTCCGGCGGGGCGGGCCGGCCCGGCGCGGCGGTGGCGGTGGCGCTGCTCGGCGCTGCTCGGCGGCGGCTGCTCCGCGCGGCCCCCCCCCCCGGCCCGGCCCCCCCCTCCCCCCGGCCCCATGGCGCTGTGCAACGGAGACGCCAAGGTCAGTACCGGGCCGGCCGCGGGCCCGCTCGGTGCCGCGGCCGCCGTCCTGCCGCGGGCACATGGCGCGGCCTGCTGGCTGCCCGCCGCTTTGTGCGGCCCGCCCGCGGCGCTGCGGGGCCGGGGCCCCCCGCCGGGCCCGGCCGCGGCAACGAAAGGAGCCCCGCAGCGCCCCGCGGCCCCGGCAGGAGGAGGCCGGGCAGCGGCCGGGGCCTCCCGCCGGCATCCGGGGCGCGGAGGGAGGAGCCGCGGCCCCGCTGCGCCTCGGGGAAACCCGGCCCCGTCCTGCCGGGCGCCCGGGCCGCTGCCGTGGAACCGGCCCCGGATCGGGGGCGCCGGGCTCCGGCGTGTCCTGATCCGGGGGTGCGGTGCCGAGGAGCTCCCCCTGCCCGGCAGCGGGCCCCTGCCCCTCGTCGGGGCGCGGGGCTCGGCCCCTGCCCCTCAGGGAGCTCCAGCCCCTGTGCAGGGCTCAGCCCCTCCGCAGGCGCACCGAGGCGTAGGGCGCGCGGTGGCCTGGCCTGGCCATCCGTTACCTCGTAGCGCTTGGGACCAGCGGCGCCTCTTCCTTCTCCCGGTTTCGGAGCGGCCGAGCCGAGCTGCCGGCCGAGGGCAGAGCCGTGCCGTGGCAGCGTGCTTGGAGGCGGTGGCAGGGGTCAGCGCGGTGTGGCGCGGGCCTTGGGTCCGTGCTGCCCCGGGAGCACCGGGGCCGGGCGGCACGTTGGGTTGTTGTAGGCGGCGTTTGGTGCGTCAGGCGCGGACAGCAGTAGGAGCCTTTCACGCGTGAGATGGTTTCGGGTTCGGCCTTGTGATTTAAATGAGCCGAATATAGATTTTCCCCCCGTTTTTCTCTCGGGGTGTTTAAGGGCTGTCCCGTTTCCCCGGCCCCGCTCTCCCAGGCCAGCAGGTGGGTGCAGCTCTGCGCTGTGCCCAGGTGCCCGAACCGCCTTGAGGGCTGTCAAACCAGGCGTGGCAGAAGTTCCCAAAGCCAGCCGTTTCTATGGGATTTTTTGGAAATAGAGCGGGAGAAGACAAGGGACTCCAGCTGAAACCGTACTGAGGGGAAAAAGGTTTTGTCAGAGCCTGGAGCCTCCCCACCAGGCAGAGGGGCTGCATCCCGGGCTCCCCACGCCCCGGTCCTGGGGGCGTGGGGCTGCCTGAGGTCCTCCTCGTCCTTCTGGCACGCACACGGTACGCAGGCGCAAAGGCTCAACTGCCGTGTCGGCTGCACGTTCACGGCATCTGCTTCCTTTTTTGATGTCGTTAAATGGAGTTTCCCTCATTAAATTTGGATTCAAAACCTTGGGGCTGCGCCTTTAAATAAGTAAAGCCAGATCCCGCCTCGCTCCTTCCTCCCTTCCCGTGATTTATGGTGGCGTTCCTGCCGGGCCCTGCTCGGAGCTGGGCTCCCTGCAGCCTGACGCGTTGTGCCGGGGTTCGCTGCCCGCTGAGGACCGCGTGCGGGTGGTGCTGGTGGGTGCGGGTGGTGCTGGTGGGTGCGGGTGGTGCTGGTGGGCGCTGGGCGCGAGCCCCTTTTGTGCTGGGTTAAGTGGCGGGACGTGCGCTGGGACGCGCCGCAAGGAGAGCGGGCAGCGGCCTGGGAGCGCCGGGAGGTGGCTGTGGCTCCAGGCCCGCGTCTACGGGACTGGTGAAGGAGCAGTTACTGGGCCACCGGTTGCGCGGTTCTGTTTTTTTCTTGTCGCGTTGCTCGTCTCACGCCGTCCCTGCAAGGGGATCCGCAGTGCTTGCGCTGGGGTTTAGCCCGAACGCCTTCAGCGTCGTCCGAGGAATAAAGCCGGCTGTGCGACGCTGGCTTCTGAGATCCTTGGGAGGGCGTTAAGGGGCTCCCAGCGAAACTCTGGCAACGAGCTATTACTTGAAGCCTCAGAGAGCCGTCTTCGAGAGCCACGGGATGATGGAGGAGCACTCCCGCGGCTGCAGCCCTGTGTGAGGGGGCTTCTCCCGAGGGCTGCGCGCGGCAGCGCTGGCTGCGGGTGCAGGGCAGGGCGGTGCTGAGGCGGCCCTTCGCTACCGAGGGGTGCAAACGCTCGCCCATCAGCGCGGCTGAGCTGGTGCCACCAACAGCTTGGTTTTATTCCTAACCTCGTATTCCTTACCGATACCGGGGAACGTAAAGCTACCCCTGCGGAGGCGGCCCCCTCTCCTTACAGCCCTGCTGTGCTCTGAGGGCAAACACGCAGAGCAACCCTAGCGTGCCATAATAAGAGCTTGAAATGGTTGCGAGCTTCAAAATGTGTTCTGAGGTAGCGTTTGCCGAAGCGAAACCCTTCCCGGTTTTTCCTTCATCGAGTTACATTGGCAAGGGAACAGCCAAGGAACAAACACCCCGGAGCGAGAGGTTTCGCGAGCAGCAGCGTTTTTTTCTGCCTGAATTTCCCGGTGTCTGACGGCGCCGTTGAGTTCACATCCTTCCCCGAAGATCCATCCCTCAGCGAGGGCATTTCCGTGGAGCACTGCCTCTCCTCGCGAGCTCCCTTCAAAGACCAAGGAGCCCGTCCTTGCGTTTTCTCACCCTTTGTCGGGCGTAGCTGAGGCTGGCCAGCCAGCTCAAATGCGACGGGGTCGAAGAGAGCCGTCGCTTTGTCCCGCTGCGAAGTGCAGCGCAGCCTGCTTGAAGGCTGCTTCAAAGCTCGCTTTAAAAAATTTCCGTATGAAATATTTTAGCAGAGGCATTTCTTCTCGGTTTGTCCTCTCTGCGCTCTGCAGGAGGTAGCGTCAAGTGAGAGCTCGGAGGGCGAGGCAGTGCGGTGGGGGGAACACGTTGTTTTTCGTCTGACTTTGCGCTGTCCTGCTCGGAGGGAAAGCCGCCTGCTCGTAATCGTCCCGTGGCGCGCTGGGCTTTGTGCAGAGCTGTGAGCTGGAAGAAGCCGGAGCGGCTGCGGGGGTGAGCGGGGCGCGTTGCTGCTTTATGGAAAGCTCTGCCTTAACGAGGGGGAAAGCTAACGAGCTAATCCGCACCACGTTTGGTCTTGGGGATGGGAGCGTCGTGTCTGTGCGCGTGCCTCCCGGGAGGGACGTGCTGCGTTCGCGTGCCGGCCTTTCTGAACCCGAGGATTCTTCATTTCCAATTTCCTCCGTTAGTCCGTATCACTTTAATTAACACGTAGGCACCCTTAGCGAGCTCTGCAGTCGCTAGTCGGTTTAAGAGGCCTGCCGCGAAGCCCGCGGCGTGCCGCCTGTCGCCGCGAGGCGCTGACCGAGCCCTGTTCGCAGCCGGAGAACGCGGGAGGAGAGCTGAAGGACGGGCAGCACCACTACGAGGGAGCCGTCGTCATTCTGGACGCGGGCGCGCAGTACGGGAAAGTCATAGACCGGCGGGTGCGCGAGCTCTTCGTGCAGTCCGAGATCTTCCCCCTGGAGACGCCAGCCTTCGCCATCCGCGAGCAGGGCTTTCGGTAGGTCCCGCTGCTCGCGTCCGCTCCGGGGAACGGGGCCGCGGGGGTGGCGGGCCGATCGCCTGGCTGCCGCGCGCCTTTCGGCGTAACGCTGCTCGCGGCTGCATCTTCGGCTCGTCTGCGGAAAGAGCTGGGCGAAGCCTGGGCAGCAGTGTTGCTTTTGTATGCTTGCTTCTTGCTGCGGTGCTGTGAAATGTCATTTCAATCGTTTTCGTTTACAAATACAGTGTAAGGGGCTGCATTTTAAACGTATGTATCTGCAGAAATTGCGATGACCTTGCTGTTTTATCTGGTAACCAGGGCAGCTACTATAAGCACAAAACCAAGTTTTAGGAGTTTCTAAAACTGATTTCCTTAGTCTGACGATGAGAAGCTGACTATTGAAATAACTGTGACTTGGATATTGGAGAAATTGTGAGGAACGATGCCAAACCATTTCTGGGAAGCAACTGAAAAAACTTAGCTGAAAGTGCCACGCGTTGTTTGCAGCGAGGAAAGGTCTCACACTTGTGCAGTGCTTTGTACAGTTCTTTTGGTTTTTTATTTGAAATTTTAAATATTTTTGAAATTTATTTGAAATTTTAAATATTTTTTATATTTTTCGTTTACCCTGCTTGCCAGGGTATGCCTCTTTTTTTTGTGGGGGGAGAATAAATATACGTTACCGTCAGGTGTTCAATATATTTTAAATACATAAATACCCTGAAGGCTGCAAATCATCACAGACCTCACTTGCTAGGTAGAAATCCAGAAGCACGTTGTATGCGTGTTCCTCACTTGTGCCACACAACAGATGCGGCAGCGCTGTGTTGCGGAATCACGTTTTCCTAATCGAGGATAATTAGCGAGCCGGTAAACGGTGCGAGTCAGATCGGAACTTGACTGACCTCTGCAAACAGAGGGGAAGACCCGGGAGCTGCTGCACCTATCAGGCAGCCGCCCTGGGAAAAGTTTCTTTTAGAAGTGTTCTGACAAATACGTTCTCCTGTCAGATCTTGTTTGTAGTTCTCCAGCAGTCGAGCCTGCGAGAGGTGGACGTACCCAGTCACTGCTTCCAGAAGAGTTACTGCACCTCCTCTTTGCCGGTTTGGAGGTGTGAATCGTGGCGCTAATGGTGCGGGGCTTTGGGCTGGTGCTGTGCCCCAGCGGGTTTGCAGTGGGAGAGGTTTTCCTCCCGCTCTGTTCAGAACTGAAGGCTCCAGCACGATGTGATCGGACCCGCTGGGTTTGTCGTGCCAAACAACCGCCGTTTAAAATACGGCAAGCGCTCTCCGCTCAGCAGGTCACGTCTCGAGGTTGAGGTCGTGATTTCAGCTCATCAGTCACACAGATCGGTCGATAAACCTTGTGTCCCCGCTCTTGGTCAATCATTTGCATGCGGGAGAGCATGGCACGCACCGAAGCTAGCCGTTGGGTGCCTCCGTGCAGTGACCGTTGTAAAAACGCGCTCACGGTTTTCCTGCAGCATTTCGATACGGGCTCCAGGTGCCGCGGGGGTGGTCTGGTTTCCGAGTCACAGCGCGTGGCATCGAAGATAAAAACTGAATAGGCCTGGGAGCTGCCCTCTGGTCTGCGCGAGGGTTTGAGATGGGCGGCGAGATGCAAACCTTTGCTGAATTGTATTTACATCCTGCACTCGCAGAGCCGTCTCCGCGGCTCTCGCAGCTGCAGGGCGCTTCCCAGTGTTCCTGGCCACGGAGATGCTTTAGGTGCAGCGTGAGGTGGCGTTAGTCTGTGAACTCGGACACGTTTCAGACCTGTGCCGTGGGTCCTGAGCCTCGGATAGCAATGAATGCGTTTTGCTGTTGGCGTTTTGCTGTGGTTCCTGACGGCCTTTGGTCCATTACAAGTGGGCTTCCCACGGCTAGTTTAGGCTGCTCTGGAAGTGGTTGAAGCCAGACCAGGACTGGGTACGTTCATAGCAGAGCACGAAGGTGTGTAACAAATTACATGGTGCTGCAGTGAGACTTCCAAAATCTGCATCCCACACTGCAGTGACTTCTCCTGAGGACGGCTGAGAAGACGCAGGTCACAGCTCGGGCTGGCTCTCTCCGTTTTCCTCTCACACCTCCCAGTTCATTTTTTTTTTCTTGTAGTATTCAGATTGGAAAACCTTTGTGTTCTGCGGGATTTTAATTGGCATTTTTCATTAAAAAAAAACTTTAGCCACACCTATAGATTAAATTCATGTTAAGCAGTGCTCTGCACGTACAGCTCTGGAGCAAATGCTTCTCAGAGACACGGCGGGGCTGCGGCTGGAGGCACCTCCGGGTCCCTCTGCCCCAGCAGGGCCACCCAGAGCAGGGCCCAGGGCCACCTCCCGGCGGCTCCTGGAGGTCCCCAAGGAGACCCCAGCACCCTGTGGCACCCGCCCGGCACAGAAGCATTGCCTGGGGGCCGGAGGGAGCTCCCGGGCTCCGGAGGGAGCTCACCTCCTTGTGCCCACCGTGTCCGCGTCCCGCAGAGGTGCCGCCGACGCCGTGTGTCACCACGTCTCGACGCAGAGACACCCCCTGCCCGCCTCAGCACAGCCCACTTCTGCTGGCTGAAAATGGAGAAAATGTCTGTGTCAGGGCCCGCGTGGCAAACCCTCCAAATAACGGTAGAAAGAGCGTTTTGTGAGGTGTACTAAATCCCACAGACGTAGCTTCCCTCCCACCCCACGCTGCGTTTCTCGCTGAGGGATGCGATGTTCCCGGCGTAGGCAGCGCGGGGCCGCTGCTGCCCGGGGCCGAGGCCTCGCTGAGCCTGCTGCAGTGCAGCGCCTGCAAAGCCTCGCGGCCAGCCCGTGCTCTCTCATCCCCTTGTAAAAGGTTTAATTTTCTCTTACAGCTTGCAGTGGTCACTTCCGACATTAACCGCTTGCGCGTTTGCCAGTCCCAAGCCCCGGCTCGCACCATCTCGCAGCGCAGTCGCTGGGAGTTAGGGGCCGCGTTCGCAGCAGCTCCAGAAATTCAG
Source organism: Cygnus olor (assembly GCF_009769625.2). Classification (NCBI taxonomy): domain Eukaryota; kingdom Metazoa; phylum Chordata; class Aves; order Anseriformes; family Anatidae; genus Cygnus; species Cygnus olor. Next base: position 25,470,642 of record NC_049177.1, on the reverse strand, counting down.
AGATCTCTCTTCTGAACGCAGCTCTCCTCCAGATGGCACGAGCAGTGTGAAGTGTATTTATGTCTTAATGTTAATGCTCTGTGCTTGATACTAGCCATCTTGCTTCCCTCATAGCGCTTGGCTAGGAATTTGAATCACGGTCACATTTTAAGACTGCTTATATTTGACTTTGTTTAAACTGATGAAATACTTCTCTGGTAAACTGCTGTTTCTGCCAGCTATAGCATAGCAAAGCTAAACTATCTGTTAGATTATCTGTATTAGAATCTACCTTAGAATATACAGGGTTATTAAGAGTGTTATAAGTCAATGTCACTGTTCAAATAAAGAGGTTTTAAAGTAAACAGTGCTTTTGAGTTAATTAAATTATCTCTTGTCTGCAGAGCTATAATCATATCCGGAGGGCCAAACTCCGTGTATGCAGAAGATGCACCATGGTTCGACCCGGCGATATTTACAATAGGAAAACCGGTTCTTGGGATCTGCTACGGAATGCAGGTGCTGTGGAGAGAGCTGTTTGCCTACTGCTGCCTCATTTCTGACACTAGCTAGAGCTGAACTGCTGCAGGACCCGCTTTTCCAATCTAAGCGCTAGGCCATGTATGCAAAAGATATTTTTAAGGTGCTAATCGGTCACTGAGCATACTGGGCATTCCTCTCTTGCTTCTGCCATATCAACAGCTTTTCTCCCTGTTTTACTGCTCTGAATTGAGTTCCAGACTGCATTTTTTATCACAATAAATAGACCTTGCAGTCATTAACTAATTCCATCTAGTTGATATTGAAAAATGTGTCCCTCATAAACAGAAGTAGTTTTTCCCTTTGGTTTTCAAGTGCAGAATGTTTCTGGCATAGTTGTGAAGAGTGCTAAAAAAAAAAAAAAAAGCACAAAACACCTATTTCTCTTCCAACTTCCTGGTGACCCTGCAGTGATCTAGTAGATCCAAGCCGAGTGAAGAAACAAATTCTCGAGGGGGCGTAGGACAGGATAGGTGCTTGACTTCTGTGTGTGCATCTTGGTTTTTTTTTCAAGGTTAGCAATTTACTGGGCCTTCAGAGGTGCTGAATAATGGCTGCAAAAACTCCTTGAGAAAGGCTGGTAATTATGGGAACAATGTTGGCACTCCCTGTTCTAAAGGGAAATGTGTGTTGTATTAAAATGGAAGTGCCTTAAAATGTCACGCAAATTAAAAACCATGTTAGCTAGCCTAAAGCAGGGGCGTTTCTCAAGGCTGACTTTATGGAAGGAAATCAAATGTGTGTGTTAACACACCACTACTTTTATTATAAAAGAATGGAATCAGTCAAGCACAGCAAGTATAATACCAAACTAGATCTAAATAGCTTCTCACAGCAATGAAACAGCGTAGTCGGGAGGTAAAACTAACTTTTTTTTAAGTTAGCTGTTTTATTTGAAAGGAAAAAAGTCTTTAATTTGAGAATTCTGAAGTCTGAAGTGCAGATACCTCATCGTGTTGTTTGAAGTTGGGTTTTAGAAAGAAAGAACTTGTTGAGAATTGTACTACTCTGCTATAACAAAGATTAGTAAGAGTCTCCTTGGGCACAAAAATCAGGCTAACGTTGCCTTATTCTCCAGAGCTGAGCAGCAAGATTTTGAGAAGTTTAAGCCTACCTGAGCTCTTAGCGAAAGGGTAGATAAGACAGGTTTTTGTTCAGCAGCTTAACTATTTTTCTGACAACTGGCATCAGATGCTCAGCTGATTTGCAGGCAACCATTTGTAAGTGCACGTAGATGTACGCTACAGAACATGCGTTATTTTGCAAATCTCTGCTCGTTGTCCACCACTATGGATTTCTGTAACTCACTGGGGGCAGCAGCAGTCCCTAGCTGTGCCGACAGAAGGTCAGCAAAAGAGAATGAGCCCAGTGCAGGACAATGATTTTTGAAAAGAATTCTCATCATTTCGCAAAGTGTGATATTAGATGAGAATAATCATGGAAAAACTACCTTAGTATGTATCGTCAGGCAAGAGCTGTCGTCAGTTGCAGACAGAGCTATAAAGATTAAAGCAATATCAAATTGTGCCATGCTTTTTCACGTAAGCTTGTTTCGGCAGATGATGAATAAGGTGTTTGGAGGTACAGTGCACAAGAAGAGTGTTAGAGAAGATGGAGTGTTCAACATTACTCTGGATAACACGTGTTCACTGTTCAGGTACGTGCACGTTTTAAGTGATCAAAGCAATATAGGTAATACCGGCCTGGAGATTGGTGGCTGGGCAAGAGGAAGCATATGTTTAGGAAAATGAAATTGCACCCATGCTCATCATATAATTTCTAATAATAATTTCTAACCTTTACAACTGTGACTAAGCAAGTTACGTGTTTAAACAAATACTTAGGCATAACTTTTCAACTAACTCTAGAAAGTTGGGTGTGTTTGCTGGAATTATTGTATAAGCCCCTTATTTCAAAGTAAAATGCCTCAACTGAGGCACCATAAAGTGTACCGCAGCACAAAAATGTGTTAAGCTCTTGCATCCTTCTTGGTTGTGCATTGCTTTATGTTGGCTGGCACCTACCTAGTTTTTGAAAGGTAAGAGAAAATCTGAAACCATTAGTTTTCTACCTTCCTACCTTAGGAACAAATTAGGTATCTAGGTAGTTCGTCAGTGCCCCTCAAGTTCCTTGCAATAATCATAATGGTTTTTTCATTCCTAGAGGTCTGAGTTTATTAACTTTTTCCCTCTGCAGCTACTGTAGAACTGCCTAAAGTCCAGGGTGTCCAGAGCTGTCCTGAAGACATTTTGATTCGATTACAAACAATTTGCTTCATTGAAATAAAAAGCAGGAGTCTACATATCCTGACTGACTCTAAATGGTCGTGTGTGCCAGAGAGGGGACATTTCAGTGTTGGAGTGTTTTAAAACAACAGCAACAAAAACGTTTGAATTCAGATAAACTACCTCTTGCAGGAAGGGTGTATTGTACAGGAACTTAGGGAGGCTTCGTTGAAGGGATCTCGGTTGGAGACGGCTGTTTCTGGTAAGGAAGTCCTGCACGTGTTTAAAAAACGCGTGGCTGATTGGAATGCTTTTACTGTTTCCTAGGGGCCTTCAGAAGGAAGAGCTTGTACTCCTCACTCACGGAGACAGCGTGGATAAAGTAGCTGATGGATTCAAAGTGGTTGCGCAGTCTGGGAACATTATAGCAGGTATTTATTTTATACTGAAATTGTCTTTTGGTAGTCTTTGTTAAAGGAAGGAATTACGTCAGACAGTACCTAATGGGAATAGAATATTTCCATTTTTTAATTGCCAAATAGTTGAATTGTTTTAAACAAGTTCTTGTATGTGTTTGCTTCCATGCTGTGTTGTCATGCTAATAAAGAAAGAAATAGACATGAAAATGAGTGGTCTTGTTTTGAATTAGTGGTTTAAGGAAAATGTAACTAGATTTTTACAGTTCGTTTATGTTATTTTAAAGTATGCATGTATTGTTTCTCTTCAGAATAAAATACTGTGTTCCCTTCAGATAGGGGAGAGGAAAACGTACCACAGTGTGCGCAGTGTAAGCGGAGGGGTTTTTTTGCACTGTAATGGTACAAATCAAACATGGTTTAGTTATTAAAGCTTGATTAACTCATTATTGAAGTTAGAGAACAGTATTTTACATACTGCTCTTAAATCAGATAACTAATTAAAGAAACTAGACAAATCCTGTGTATTATGTAAATTCCCCTTTCAGATTAATTACATTAGAAGGGCAACTTTTCGACTTCAAAAAGAAAGATCTTCACTTCTTGTACCAGGAATGTTAGTGTAAAGCTTGGATGGCAAATACCAGATTTTCTGAATTTCTCAATAGATCTGCTAATACAGAAGCAAGCAGATTCCTGCTGCAAATGCAGTCATGTCATTAATCATTTACGGAAAACAAATGAATTGCACATTTTGGTGAATGAGTACAGGGAATGACTTCCTAGTGACAACTCTGAAATGTTTCAACTTGCCTTTTTTATTTTAACATTTTTTGAGGACATGCAGTTTTGAAAGTAAAGCTTAATGGATTTGAAGCAAATGTGTTTTTTTGCTGTGTGGATATGCATTTCACTTCCAATTTTTTTTGCTATCCTCATTTCCTTGCACCAATTAAGGTATAGCGAATGAATCTAAAAAACTGTACGGAGCGCAGTTCCACCCTGAAGTTAGCCTTACAGTGAACGGAAAAATGATCCTGAAGAATTTTCTTTACGATATTGCGGGATGCAGTGGTACCTTCACAGTGGAAAACAGAGAACTTCAGTGCATTCAAGATATCAAAGAGAAAGTGGGTTCATCAAAAGTCCTGGTAAGTAGATCAAGTTGAAGTTGAAAGATTATTTGTAAAAATCTGACAGAAATGCTGACACGGTTAGTCTGGGTAACTTGAAAAATGCAGAATTGTCATGATTTGGGTAATACATTAAACAGGTTTGAGAAAGCTTGTACCCATTGCACAGTTGGCTCAATATGTTGTTTGACTTCTCATTTTCCTCCAAGTCATTGCTGGGAAATCAGTAGTTTTTCATCCTTGTAACAGTATCTGAATTATTAGTTAACACTTTCCCCCTAAACAGCTGAACAATTTTTTTTTTCTTTTTTTCTCATCCTTAGGTTTTACTCAGTGGAGGTGTGGACTCGACAGTGTGCACTGCTCTCCTAAACCGAGCTTTAAACCGCGATCAGGTGATAGCTGTACATATAGATAATGGATTTATGCGCAAAAGAGAGAGTCAGTCTGTGGAGGAGGCACTCAAAAAACTTGGTATTCAAGTTAAAGGTACCATAATTTCCTTAAATATCCTTGATACCCCTAATGATGTGTCTCGTCTCCTAAAATGTACATTTAGTATTCTGTTTCATCGATTTGAACGATCTTTCATGGTTCACAGACTACGTACCAAAGCACGGGTGTTAATCTGGAACAACCTAGGCTATCACCAAATTTCAAACCTAAAGCACTAAGCCTAACTCGTGTGGTGGGAGCATACCCTGAACTGACCCATCTCTTCTGCCCCTGGGGTGCGGCAGCTGGCGGTGGGCACAGTGGAGCAGCTGGGGCATGCCTCTGCTGCTGATGCTCGGTCGCTGTTCTGCAGGTGGCCAAGCAATCCTCTTCAGCTGCTGCAGAACTCATTTGATGGCGGTTTTCTTCAGTAGCTTGGTTAACAGTCCTCCACTGAGGCTTTACTTCTTGTCCCATATCTCTGCCTTTTAACGCTGTGAGCTCATTTGGGTGAATCAGTGCCGTTATAGCCAAAAATCCCTTCCCAGGGCTCTTTTTCACTCTCCCAGTTTCTAAATGGGCGCTCTTCAGTTGCTTTTGGAGTACGTTGTTGAGAAGCAGCAGTCTTACGACTTCAAGCACTACATTTGAGAGGGTGGAAGGTGCCTTGTCTTGGCTGATAAGGTTTAGAGTTTTTGGTGCCCAGAGAAGGAGGTCAGAGAAGACATCTTATGTATGGATTGTGCGGATGATGAGAGCTGCTTTCTACTGTCCAGCTGGTTTGTTTTATAAGCTATAGCTGCGTCTTCCTGGGGCTGTATGTGAGTGGTGTTGTCTAGTCGTTGTCTCGTGTTTTGGTCAGGAAGTGTGGGTCTAGGTGAGCGATGCGTTCCACTAGGCTGCCAGTGTGAAACAGTGCAGGGAGCTTCCACAGCAGCATCTGGCAGCTTGGCCTGCAAGATCCTGACGCGGCGAAGGACAGAGTTTGTTCTGCACACATCAATACAGGATTCTTTTTTGTTGTTTTGTTTTAGTGAAAAGCTAGGCCTTATTCTTGCATTCTCCGAACAGATAAATCTGGGTGCTGGCAGGCCGCCAGAGTGACACGAAGGGAATCCCTTTACTGGAAATGCTCCTTCTGGAGGTCGTGGAGTTCACTGCTGGTAAAAGATGCCAGAGAGCCTCCTAGCTGATCTCTGCGTTGAGAGCCTCTCTAAATAAAGAGGGATAATGTACCATGAGGAAATAGTGTATCATTTAATTTCAGTTGCAGAAAGGCCTTGGGGAAATAACTATCCTGTAACTATTTAAATAAAGCACCTATCTAAGAGGGGAGACAAGAACTGAACTTTCATCCTGTTGCCTAGCCTCATAATAAGAAAAAATTGCCCTCTAGAGTATGTTAATAAAAGAAATAAAATACTTTTGTAGCAGTTAATTGTTGAGGTATTAAACAGGCCTATTTAATGCAAACAATAGTTAAATGACTGAAATAGGTTTGTTTTTTTTTAAACAGTAGTGATTCTTATTTTTTGCAATCTTACTTACAAATCTTTATTGATTTTGGCAACAAATTCCCGTAATTTCATGCAGTGGTGAATGCAGCTCATTCGTTCTATAACGGTACAACAACTCTGCCAATCTCTGATGAAGACAGAACTCCACGTAAAAGAATTAGCAAGACCTTAAATATGACTACAAGTCCTGAAGAAAAAAGAAAAATTATCGGTGACACCTTTGTTAAGGTAATGCTTATAATTATTATTATTTATTTTTTAATGATTTCTAGATACATTTTTTACCTCAGACTATTTCATTCTAAAGCTCTGTGCACTCAGTGGCATCAATGGTCATACAAGTTGTAGGTGACCTAAGATGTTAGTGCGTTACCCTGAGCCTGAAATTTTTGTCAGTCAATGAGTGGTTATAACATGAGTAACAAACACTGCACTAGACCCACCATCGTCTTTAGGTGTAGTATATTGGTGGGCCATCTGTTTGTGTGGCATTAACATAAATGTACTGATTCTTCACCGAACGGGTAAGTAACTCGAATTTGGGCGCACTTCTGTTGTTTCGCCATTTTTCATGTCAGCTGTCAGTACTGGTGATGCAGGGAGAATATAATGCTTAACGAGCACTGGTGTTCCTGTGCTCTGAAGATACTCTTTCCATTTGCTATTTAAAAAAAATAGAAGCATGGGTTTAGGGGTGAATTAGAGCAGTAGGCTACCGTCATGATTAGTCTTTGTGTTTATTGTTCCTGTTTCTGCAGCTCAGTAGCACTGTCAGGAGCGATCTATTTAGACCTTTGATAACTGAAAAGTAGATCAAAACCCATCTCCTTTTCTTCTGTACATCTTACAGATTGCCAATGAAGTTATCGGAGAAATGAATCTGAAACCTGAAGAGGTGTTTCTTGCTCAGGGTACCCTCAGACCTGATCTCATTGAAAGTGCTTCCCTTGTTGCAAGTGGCAAAGCTGAAGTCATCAAAACTCATCATAATGACACAGAGCTGATTCGGAAGTTAAGAGAGGAGGTAAATGAAAACGAGGATACTGGTGTTTCCTTCTGGTTCTCACAGATAGGAAGTTGATTACCAAAAATGTGCTGGAAAGTTTTGCTGGTATAGCTGGCCCATGTTGATGTGGCCCTGTAACTGTGAGGTTGTTTAGGTTCTATTCTAGTATGTTGTAATTTATTACGCCTCTTTCTAGTTGCTACGTTCTCACAGTAGTCAGAATTCTTTCAGTATTGTCCAGCACTGGATACTGGGGAAAATATCAACAGATTGAGTGTGGATTCCTTCCGTGTGAGCAATGCTGTTCACAGTGGCAAGCTGAAAACTTTCTCCTTGCTCTTTTGTGTTTTTAACACTCAAAACAAACCTATGTCTCAGTAAGGAAGCAAAACCAATACCAAATGCAGAACAGTACTTAAAGGCTTTTCGGACAATTTTAGTCTGATTCAGCTGGAGTTCATGATGTAATGGATCGCTTACTCTTCCCTTTGTATCCTGTTCAGAACATCAATCATTAGGCAACCTTTTGTAATGGCACTGGTAGCCCAGGTCAAGCAGGTTAGGGATTTAAGCAACAGCAGTGAGGGTGCTTTAGTGAAATGATTGTCAGCTCCAGCTGAAATTGTCCTCTTGAACTTCTTGGTAGCGTTCAGCACGACAGGCCTGGAATTCTCCTCCCTTGAGAGAGAATGAGAACAACACATTTAAGTGAGGTGAAAGCTAGGGATAGCTCTTTCAGGTGCCTACAGGGATCAGCTCTCTCTGTTCTTAGGCAGCTTCTGCATCAAGTCACCGGTAGCCTGGTCAGCTCTCTGCTAGCAGTACGCTGGTGGTGCACAATCTGTTTACCAGTTGTCAATTTAAGAACCCACAAATCTTTCTGAAATGGCTCGCGTGTGCACCTGTGGATAAAGATGAGGAATTTGCAGACAGTACAAACACAGGAGATTGAACTGGTGACAGAAGGCAGTCTGAAGATGTGCAGCCCAAGCCTTTCTGATTGTATTCACGGTGGATTAGCGTAGTCCAAAGTCCAGAAAAGCTTTTTGAATACATTTCTCATGCAGCAGTCTTAAATATGAGCATATAGAGCAAGCGTAGGAGACTGCACCATTTTGCCTTTTCTGGCATTAGAACGGTGAATGCTCTAGCTATTATAAAATACTCTAAGAAAGAACCAACACGAGACATCGCATAGCAACCCTGCTGGAAGTTGCTCTGTTACTAGTAAGTGCTACGTAAGTGACCAGTCACAGGAGATAGTTACCTTGAACGATCCACACCTCTGATATTCATCGCTCTACGAAGTGTTTTCAAGGCCTTTAAGAGTGGTTTGAAGATCTGGTGAAGAGAAGAATAGTCTGAATTTCTGAAGACAGTCAGAACCAGATTGGCCTACAGGTGTATTTGCGCTGATTGAGCCATTGATAGTTTTGGCGCACACTTAAACTTTCCTGTCTAATCCCCTCTCCTGTAACTGTTCTACAAAGCCTACATTCACATGAACTTTCCTTTCCAGTGTTTATGTAAGTGTTGGCAGCTGATGCTGTGAAAAGCAGGCCAATTTGACTGCCGTTACCTAAACATTTGAGGCTTTTTGTTTAAATATGTGAGCTAGAGTGTAAATCACGCTCTTTTTTTTTTTGTTTTGTTTTAGGGTAAAGTAATAGAACCACTGAAAGACTTTCACAAAGATGAAGTACGAGTGCTGGGAAGGGAGCTTGGTCTTCCTGAGGAGCTGGTTTCAAGGCATCCCTTCCCAGGTATGAGTCTCCGTGCTACTTAGTGAAAGGCTACGGGTGGCCTCAGTACTGTTTAGAAGATGCTTAACCTGCAGAATAAATTTATGTTGGAGCATAAAACTTACCTCTAAACATAGAACGAAACTGATGGATTTACTGAGGTTTTTACTTAAGCAGGATCTTTTTCCAGGAAAAGTGTTTGAGAGCAGCCTTTTTATGTATAGTGATTAAAAGAAAAGATTTATAATTGAGTTCTTATAGCTGTATTTGTTTCTTTTTAGTTGTATAAGCCAAAGCAAGAATTATCAGTGAAGTGCAGCTGAATGCTGTCTAAGCTGTCAAATGTGTCTTACTTGAAATAATGGCCAATGGCTGCCTGCCTTTCTGAGGGGCAGTTGCTGTTTTGAAAACAGTTGCATGGAGAATAACAGCAACAGTTCTCGACCAGAAAGCATCAAAGTATATAATAAAACAAAGTCCACATCCTTTTAAGAGGGGTATGCTTTTCTTTTCGTGTTTTTAAAATTGTCCTGCAGGGTGTGTAGTAATCACTGGCAGAGTGCATAGACTGTCCTGCTAATGCACCAGCATCGCATGACATTAAAGAAACTGTATTCAGGCATTTCCAGCAAATTACATTTACTTTTGGATCAAGTAGTTGAAAGGTTGAATGGCCTCCAGGGGTCTTCAAAACAGTGGAGACTCAGCTATGTTATAACCAACTCTCATCCAAGCTGCCTAGCAAAGGGAGGGAAGAGGTTCCCGTTTGCTTTAGCTTGCTACCCACCACGCTTCGTCACCACTAACTGCTGCTTTACACCAAGAGCCAATTTAAAGTGTAGGCAAATAATGCTTAACTATATTGATCAGAAATACCGTTCCAGAATAAACTGCTTGCTTATGGTTCTGGTCTGTTTTGTAGGGTAAGACAATTTAAGTATAGGTATGATGGCAAGCGGTACTGTACTTAATGACTGACCTGATGGTCCAGATGCTGTTACCTTTTTAGATTAAAGTCAGTTTTCGTGTTATTTAGCATAGTTTTTTCAACTTTACACTGCAGGTCCTGGTCTGGCAATCAGAGTGATATGTGCTGAGGAACCTTACGTGTGCAAAGACTTCCCTGAAACAAACAACATTTTGAAAATAGTTGCAGATTTTTCTGCAAGTGTTAAGAAGGTAACAAAACTGCTCAATTCTAGTATATATATAGAAGTAGGATTATTATTCCGTAGTGCACTGCTGTAAGGTTTAAGGTTCTGAAAGTTAAAAACTACTTATTTGTGCGCTTTGGGAATAATGCATTCCAGAACTTTATTGAAGAAACACTGAAGGGGAATGCTTACAGATGCTTTTTCTTTAAAACATGTCGGATTGCAGTGTTCCGTAACATGATACTGCTTTGTTCTGTATCTGGACTAGACCACAAGCATGAGAAGTATAGCTTTGAGAAAGAATAAACATAGAAAAAGAGCTTCACGTATGGCCTTGAAGAGCTTCAGCTTAAAATATGTGCAATTGCTTTCACTAAAAAATTGTTGGTAAATGAAAGGTGTCTTGTAAACAGTTCCAAGGGCTAAATGTGGACTAATTTTAGGCAGCTACTTAATTTTATTTGCACTGTTTAAGTTCTGTTGGAGCGTTTGAGGGCTTTAGTTAAAAGTTATTTTTCTGCATCACTGCACAGCCACATACTTTGTTGCAAAGGGTCAAAGCATGTACAACTGAAGAAGACCAGGAGAAGCTGATGCAGATCACAAGCCTACATTCACTGAATGCCTTCTTGTTACCCATCAAAACCGTGGGAGTGCAGGTAAATGAATTCATTCTAGGGATATTCTTAAAGCTGCTTCCTAGCAGCATGGTAGACTGCTGTGAAGCCTGAGAATTGCTGCTGTAAGGTTAAAAAGAAAGGGCTTGACTCTGTAAAATAAACGTCGAAAGAAGGTGATACCTGTGTCATTATTATTTGTCAGTGCTGGCAGTGCGCAGATGTCAAGAGATCTGAACAGACGCATGGGTAAATGCCAAGTATGGTATTTGAGGATGTCGTTACTGTTGAATAACATTGGTCACTTACCATAGACAGTTTCTTCAGGCAGTTCATAACCTTGTAGACCTCTGCCATAATCCTGTTGCCTCCTTCAAGGCTGAGGAGTCCTAGATTAAGTTGGTCACAAAAAAAAAAGGCAGCTTTCTACATTTGAACATGCTTGTTGCCCTTTCTTTAATTTTTTTTTGATCATATGGTATTCTTACCCATGAGAGGAAAGGAACCAGATCAAAGCGAACTCCAGGATATGGGAACACTTGAATCTGTATGGTAGCATAGTGTTTTATTCCATCTCCCTCCTTTGCCAGTGCCATGGGAGTTTTTGTGGGTGGTCCTTTGTATTCACTTTGTATTTCTGACACTAAATGCTGAGCTGGCATTCTCATGGAAGTGCTTATAATAACTTGGAGAATTTCTTTACTCAGTGATCATAGCTGTCAGGTGTCTTTTTTGCATTATCAGTATTGTATTACAACTTCTATTATCAGCTGCTTAATCTTGCGTCTTTTCTGTAACTCCGTGCAGTCAGCTGTTGTCACTATTTCAAACAGCAATATCACCAGCAGATTTCTGCGCTTTGTCGCAGGCCTTCCTCAGATGGTGCCCTCAAAATACCAATATGCAATCAATCACTGTGGTCTGACCACCTTAGCTGAATCTTTCCATTCTGAAAACTTTCCTTTTATGTGCTCGTGTTAGCTGATGAGAGGTCTGTCTTACTCTGATTTTTTCTGACTTATTTGGTGTCTCTGAGCATACTGATTTCAGCAGCTCAGCGTCTGCTAAATGTTGACACGTATGGTCCTGTAACTCACAGGATGAGTGGGGAAGGTAGTGTGAATTATTTTGGCAGTGAAGTTCATGTTCAATTACATATATATATATTTTTTAATTTATAGGGTGACTGTCGCTCATATAGCTATGTCTGTGGGATCTCTAGTAAAGATGTTCCACACTGGGAGTCTCTTATGTTTCTTGCCAGACTCATACCACGCATGTGCCACAACATAAACAGGTAAGTATTCGCTGTTCAGAATTGAACTGTCTTTATTTCTGATCTACTTAATATATGGAAGCTTAGCACTCACAAGCGCTCCTATTTAATCTATGGTATAACTTCTGCACATAATATGTGTATTATGTGGAGGTTACACATGCACAATCAGTCCATGCTTAGGTTTATTTCTGGAATTACTAACTTGACGAATCTGAAAGTTTAGCTCCTCATTTTAAGCGCTTGATTAGCCAACTTCCGAAGTAACTTAGGCAGAATCTTTTTTGAAACATGCCGAGCCTGTTGATGAGCTGTGATATCATGCGGCATCTTGCTTTGTGTCAAAAAGGGAATTTACATAGGACTGTCAGCTCCAGTGGTATAAGGAAAAGCTCCAAAGCTGGGCAGTTTAATCTTAATTGATGTTTCTTGTGAATATGCATTTTCTTCTGAAGTTGCCTAGAGATTAAGTCAGTTCTGGAGAATGCAAATCCTCCTGGCCCAGTTGTAGACTTTCTGACAAAACTGTTTATAATTGCTTACAGCAAAACTTTAATTTTGTCACTTAAGTGACACCTGCTGAAAGAGCTGCTGTTCTTGGGGTGAGACCTTCAACTGGAAGAAACTTTAAACTATGTGCAGAGGGAACAAAAGAAGGCATGAAATCAGGATTGCGTGTGCAATTTAAAAGTTCGTGCTGCATTTATGGCATTGCTGTCGTCTTTAAGCTCCTTTTGGATTTAATACTTCCCTCCTGAATATACCACTTCCCTGGCACTTCTGCTGTATCAGGGTGTGTTTCTCAGATTTTTTTGTTGGTGTTGATAGAGACATTGAAGGGAGCTGGGAAAGCTGGCAGTTTGAGGAGTGCACTGAAATACTTGGGCTCCTGCCCAATTATGCTTGCAGGCTTTATACTACAAACAAAAATATGGAATGTGAGGTTTGAATATTTTCCTGCTTTGGATTTTAGACGAGTGTTCTTGGTTTGTATCTACAGACTCAAATAACTTGTGTGAATGCATCATGGTAAATCCTTTTGTGAGGCCAGTCGGTCAGTGTTGTACTTTGCTTTTTGTTCGGGAATGTATGAAACAGACTAAAAAAAATCAAGTTGATGTGACTGGCTTGAATTCAGAAGATAGTTTAACAGATGTAGTGACATAGATTTGTAAACAACAGTGTTAGTGCCCTGTGATGAAAACACAGCTATTCCTTAACAAATAAGGTTTACTGTTCAATGGTGTGGCTTTGGTGGTTTCCTCGTAGGGCAGAAGATAGAAATTGTAAGTACTTAAGTAGCTTTCTTAGCATAATCTTAACTTTTACTGACATCAGAGTAAAACTGAAAAAACATCTGCGATACTACTGAGTTAATATTTCAAGAGAATAATCCTCTGAAAAACTGAATAAGTAACAGTGGGGCTATTGCCAGGCTCTAGCAAACCAAAATAAATTAGTACATTTGACTTGCATAGCTAGTACTCGTGTTTATAGAACATATCCATTAAGTTATATTAAGTTCTAGCTAGTGGCTAAGGAGCAAAATCAAATATTCAGCTTTTTTTTTCAGGTTTCATTATCTTTTCTGCAATACTAACGCTGTAGTCTTCAAGCAATCTGTTTCATTCCACTTAAACAAAACATGTTTTCCTACCATCTGGCTTGTTTTTCAGGGTTGTGTATGTGTTCGGTCCACCAGTCAAAGAGCCTCCCACCGATGTCACACCCACGTTTCTGACAACAGGAGTCCTCAGCACTTTACGTCAAGCTGATTTTGAGGCTCACAATATTCTCAGGGAGTCTGGTAGGTATTTAGCTTAGTCCCATGAATTAGACTCTTGTTTCAAGATCCTTCACACTGCAGCTGGAGGTAACCTTTCTCACAGCCGGGTATTGCCTCCTCCTGATCTGCTACCGGTTCTCCCACACAGGACTCTCTCTCAGTGTCTAGGTATTGTCTTCTCCTGGTAAGGGCGGAGGTTTGCCTCTGAAACCTTGCACAGCTCAGAGGTGTGGTACTTGACTGCAGCGTAAACTTCTGCAAAAAACACTTTTAGCCACCAGAAAGTCAACCAAACACCAAAGCAAAGAAAGTCGACCAAATAGTCAAGCAGATATTTCTCCTTGCTGATGATCCCAGTCATCAGTATTTGTATGAAGTAAATGAACCATGTAAAGACACTTGGCATGGTTTCAAAACCGTGCTTTTATGTGGAAAGAAGAGACCAAATACTAAGTCCTTAATGGTGCTGGTGCAAACTACCTGTTCTAAAGTGGTTTCATGTTTTTTAATTTAAATCAAATACTGTATTTGTAAATCCAACCACTTGAGGCTAGTAGATGGCATATTTCAAAACCCTTAACATCCAGGGACCATTCAATTCCTTTTGGAATGTGACAGGCCGATTCTAGGAATGTAGGAGTTCTGAGGTTCGGGTTCATTTTTTGTTTTCTTTTTACTTAATAACAGCTGAAGATGTGATATGCATGGGGAACAGTTCATCAAAAGCGTATGTTTTGTAAAATCAAGTTACAAAGGATATCTTTTTTGAAAATACCTATTCTGTTTGCAAGGCTCTCTTACCGTAATTTGTACGCAAACAGCCTCAAAATGCTTACGATAGTGCTGTCAGTCACGTCTGTAAAATTAGAGATTTGTCTCACTACCTTTTGGTGATGCTTGGCTTTGAGTGAGTCAGTCCACACAGTAAGACTTGGGTTATCATGGAGTGAAAAGAATCCTAGTGCTGACAGGTCCAGCTGATGCAAGCAGAGTTGTGAGACCCCGTGTCAGTGTCAGAGTGGCTTGGCACTTTGCCACGCACCCGAAACTCAAACCTCTAGGTAATTTCAACAGTGAAATCTGGGGTTCTGTGTATTGGCTTTCAGAAGGACGTATTAAAGCAAACAACAAAAAGATCATCTGGAGTTACCAGCAACAGAGAAAATTAAAAACTTTCTTTTAAATATGTCAAAGACATCAAAATACTTTCTCTGGAAGTTACAGTGGGAATTGCGAACTGTTAAAGCACTCTACCGTGGCAGTTGCTCTTGTCTTGGTTTCACTGATGAAGACTGAAAGTTTCTCAAAAGATGCGTTTTTTTTTTGTGAATGACTGTTTGTGGGGCTTGATGTGGGAATAGCTGGAATTGCATGCTTATGCTGTGCTGGAAGGAAAGTAGATCCTGAATTGCAACCACGGTCAATTACAGGGTTAACAGAGATTGTCTAATTTCGTTCTGCATGCCTGCAAACCCTGAAGATTATTTCAAGTGGCAATTCAGTGTATACACCATTAATTACATAATTGGATAATCAGTGGGATCTTCTGAGGCGTGGTAGTGAAAAAATCTTAGAACTACAGTGGATCTTTCTGTGTTACTGGAGCTCATAGTATAGCATATAGGTACGTGTAGGGAAGTGCGGTAGAACTTCTATCATGTTTGTGGTTTTTAAACCAAAATAAAGCACTTTGTACTGATATTTTTCTGAAGGTTACGCCGGAAAAATTAGCCAGATGCCAATAATATTGACACCGTTGCATTTTGATCGAGACCCCCTACAGAAACAACCTTCTTGTCAACGATCCGTGGTTATCCGAACTTTTATCACGAGCGACTTCATGACTGGTATTGCAGCAACTCCTGGTAATGAGATTCCAGAAGAGGTAATACCAATACGGGTGTCCAAGTTTCTTTTCAAAACGATCTGGTGCTGTAGGTGACTTGTTTCGCCTTTCTTCTCCTTTTCTTGACTGCTTGTCTTGATTTTGATTCTGCTGGGAGAGGATGTCGTTTTTGCTAGTGTTGGTTAGGAAAGGTGTGGTGGTGTTCTGGGAAGAACTAACAAAGTGAGAAGCTGACAGTGGTTTGTGATGGAAGTGACAACCTTACAGGCTTTCCAGCACAGCTCAGCCAAAATACCATTATTTCAAAAAAGAAAGGGTACCCCAAACATTCCTGAGATTTTGAAGTGTTTATTTGCATTAGGGATTGGAAATGTCCTGACTTCTGGAATTGCCCTTGATGCCTGCTTTAGATTTTATTGAAACCTGCTGCTTCACATCTCAAAGCCTGCTGTTCCCAGTTTAGGTCACTGAAAGGAATCAAGTTTCAGACGCTTTTTCTAGGAAACTTTATTGATATCCAGTTTCAAGTACTTTGGGTCTGTTGGAATGCAGCGTAGGTGAAGGACAGAACTGACTTCTTTTAACACGCTTGCGGAGCAGATAAGGCATTGTGTTGTAGCTGTATGTAACTTAAGCCTCTCCTTCAAGGCACCCGATCCATTTAAAAAGAAGTAGTTCAAGATGAAGTTATGCGATCCATTATGGAGTTAGGATTCACTTGATCTTTAAGTTTATACAAAATGCATCTAACACGTAAAACAATCGCTGTAAGGCAAGGTGAGATTGTGGGAAGAAAATAACAGAGGTTGTGGAAGCTACATGCATTGATGAAGGAAATCAGATTTGATTATTTTTTTTTCCTCATGGAGAGCAATGCGTTGTTTAATTTTTGCTTACAGTGCAAAGCAGCGTGCCGTGTAACTGCCATTGTTGAGAACTGGGTGGAGTTTATGGAAGCCAAACTTACTTTTGTTAAGGATCACTAAATGGCTGCGCGGGTTCCAAACTCTTCCAGAATACTTTTGCTGACAGTAATCAACTGTGTACTCTGGAGAACAACCATCAGTGGAAACTCTTTCCGATAGATGCTTCTTTCTGTTATTTTTTAACTTTAGACCTCCCTTTTTTGTTTTAAAAGTTCATCATTGCACTCAGGCTGCTGCTTTGGCGGGTCAGCTGGAGACGATGGTCTGAAAAATGCCTGAAGATGATTGATAGCAAAATGTAGCAGTATATAGTAACATAAAACTTCCGAGAAATCAGTTGGAAGCTGAAGAGCTGCTACCTTAAGGGAAGTGAATTGTGTTTGATGCTGGTTGATTGCCAGTGCCAGAAATCAGCAAGTTCTGAACGTGGCTGCAGATACCATGAAGCTAGAGGTTTCCTTTGAATTGTTTTCATTTCTTAACTGGTGGTAATATTCTAATGGCTGCTATAGGCTTTTTCTCTTCTCTTCACAGCAAAATTAGCATGAACAAAGTTTTCCTTTTTTCGTCTTTTGTAGGATGGTTTTCATCAGGTCTGCGTTACGTGTTTTTTTCTGATTTTTTTTTTTCTTTTTTCCACCACAATAGGTTGTGTTAAAAATGGTTGTGGAGATAAAGAAGATTCCTGGCATTTCTCGGGTGATGTATGACTTGACGTCAAAACCACCAGGAACTACAGAGTGGGAGTAATTAACTTTTTTTTATTGAAGTACTGTGTGCAGTCTAAACCATATCAGAAACCATTCCCAGTGTTGACATGCAGTACTGTGAAAGAGTGACTGGTGCTGCTGCATCCCATCTGACTCCTCTCCTGGAGCATAAATCTGCAGTTAAGAGCTGTGTGGGAATAACTGAGCGGGGCTGAGGATTTGTACGGGTAAATGATCATGGCAGCGTTGCCTGTGCGCAGACAGATTCCTATTGCTTTGGCCTTTGTCTTACTGTTCCTTCGCGTTCCCATGTGGTTTATTGTAACTGTCATTTCAACGTCTCTTTGTTTTTGTACACTGTGTAAAAAGAGACAGTTTATTTACTTCTACCAAAAGCATTGTTACAGCCTAAAAATGTAAAAAGAATACTTTGTGACCAACTGCTTTTGAACAGATTTATTATAAATAAATATTTTGCCAAATGGAGTAGTGGGTACTGTCGAGTTGTGGAATTAATGTGTATCTGTTGTGTGCTGTTAAGCCTGTTCTATATTGTTTGACGTATTAGCCCATGGCAATAATGTTGAGTTCCAAAAGAGCAACGCTGAAATGTTATGAAATTACTTTCTGCCTGTCTGTCTGTCCTCGCTCCCTCTTGCATCACTTGCTAGGTGTGTTGGTTGGTAACAGGCGTGTGTAGGCTGACTGATCTCCAGCGTACACGTCCTGCACGCGTGTGTGTAAAGTCACAGAGCGTGAGGTATCCTGTGTGCTTCTGGGGACGCTGATAGAAGAGTAAAAGTAGTGAGAGTGCAGTTGTAAAAGCTGTGGCACCAGAGCTCCTGGACATGCAAATCCTGTTTCTGTTCTCCAGCGCTTATGCAACAGTCCCTTCACAGCCTGCTGCCGATGTGCTTGCGTTGTACTTGATGACAGTTTATTTTCTACACTTTTGCTTTTACGGGATTTTTTTTTTGTATGTATTGTACTTAGCTTGATTTTTAAAATCCTGGTAGTCATTAGTGTGCAGTCACAGTACTGGAGGTGACATACCCAATCGATACAGGTTCCTTCCATCACGCGTATTCTGCTGTTTATGTAGTTAAGCAATAATTTGAGAGGTGGTTACTTTGGACACCTGTGCTTTTCTGGTATATCGAGGCAAAGCTACTTCCATCCACCTAAGAATGTTGAGCATGTCCTGCAACTGCTGTCCGTGGAGGTGCAGTTTGTGTCGCAGCTCTGCCCTGAGCAGCTTTCTGGGGACCTCCACCAGTGGAACTGCTCCTGCGTACCCAGGATCGTCCCTTTTACCCCCCACTTCTTGAACAGTTGCCTTTCATTCAGCTGTTCAATAACATGGGGTATTTCGTGGCTGTAGCTACTTGTATTTCCACTTACATAGGTTTGTGAACTGGAATAACAGTTGTCAGTGTTTGTTCTGTATTCTTTTGATCGCACAGGTTTTCCTGTGGCTTTTACATTTACCGCCTACGCATAATGGAAATTTAATCTCTGCTTATCGGATATGGCTAATTTGTGCAAACATATTATTTTTGCCTGTATTATTGAGAGATTGCTTTTCACTGGGGGAAGGAGATGGCGTGTCCCAGCCCCTCTGCTCCTTGAAGCCACTTCTGCCGCACGGCTGCAGGGGAGCGCAGCAGCCCGGCGGTGGGTGCGCGTATCCCGGGCTCCGGAGAGCTGCCTGCCAGCCGTGGCTCTGCCCCTGGCAGCTTCTGTAGCTCGGGCAAGTTGGTCCTAATCGATACGGATCTCAGCTGCCTCATTTCTAAAATGGGGCAGCAGTTGTCACCCACGTCCACCATGACCTCTCTGAGCTCTTTGATGAGCTTTTTGCTGTGTAAGTGAAGCGTTGTTAATACACCTTTTCTTACTGTAAAAGCTGTCGGTCAAAGCCCCTGTAAATGCAGCGTTTGCTTTGGCAGAACCCGTTATTCCAGCACGGGTTCTGTTGAAAGCAAACTTTTTATATGTATCTCATTTCAAAAGAAAACTCCCTAATGAAATCATGGCCTCATAGTGCATTTTAATTTTTCATCAGAAAAAGCTGAGGATAGTTGTTTTCATTATTGTGTTGGTATGTCGTACGTAAATGGTGCAATGATGAGAAAAAAATCCTGGTGTGATGCAGAAACACTTCAGCCTTTCAGTGCTGTAGCAGTTGTTGCTTTTTGTAAGTAGGCTCGCTCTCGCTGCTGCTGCCGCTGCCACGTTGCCGGTTACCTTGACAGCAAATAGGGAAAACAGAAGGAATTGCTAAAAAAAATAATGCAGGAGAATATAGAGCACCTCTGAAACCCCAAACTTCCTCAGTTCTGAGTGAGACACTTCTAGTTTATCCCCGTGTAAATAAATAGAGCCCCCGTGTAGAGCCCCATAGTTCTGGTGCAGCTGGCAAGCACACGTGGGTAGCGATGGCCGTGTCCCTGCGTCGGGGCTGGACCCCCAGGCCCCCCGACCGCACGCCTCCAGCGCGCCGGGGCTGAAAGCTGTCGGCTGCACATCGCGTGCTTGTCGGTCCTTTGGGTTGCACCTTAACTACGGGTGTGACGTGTACCTCCACCCTGTGTGGCATACACTTCTAACATCTTCTAATCACGTTGGTTGCTTTCATGGCTAATGAAATGGAGCTTGACAGCAATTCCTGTGCTCCTTAGGAACTTTTTTGTTGTTTTTTTTTTAAGCCAGAAGGGTGAATATTGAAATGTTTAGGCATAAACTGTTGCACTATAAACAAAATGTCTTACTGAAATGGAATTTGTGATCTTCCCCCTGTTGACACCTGTGCCATGCGTTTTGGAAGCAGTGGGTTGTTCTTAGGAAGGTCGGTGGTGTTATCCCAGCGGTCCTTGAGTGTCTTATGGAATCCATGTGTATAGGACAGCCAGGCGTGGAGAGAGACATAAATACTCGGTTCACTTTCTTAAAAGAAAAAAAAAGAAAAACCACCTATATTTAGCACATAGTTTACAGACTAATAACCGTAGCTGCCCTGTACAGTTGTTCACCTCAAGTCTTCAGTAAAACATGTCAGCAGTTAGAGGAATTTGTATTGGGGGCATTCCCCGTCATTCTCAATTTTTAACATTTTTCTGCTTGTGAAATGATAAAGTACTGTGAGCCTTAATTTTTATCCACAAATAAAAATATTATGTTTGAACGTTGGTGTGGCTTATTTTTTTAGGGCTTTTGTTTACGCTGTAGGTGGCCGCAAGCCTGCGTGGTGGCAGCCGCGCTCCCTGGCTGCCAGCCGTGGCAGGGTACGGGACACGGCTGTCCCCTGCCCTGGTGCTGGCTCTCTGCATGCTTTCGTGCTGGGGTAGAAGTACCTAGTTCCTAAAATGCGTGCGGGGCTGATCTGGGGGTAACGTGGCAAATGCGCGTGGCCCCGCGGGGACGAGTGCCCGGCGCCGACCCTGGGCTGAGCGCTTGCAGGCCCGGAGGTGACTGAGCCGGGGCTCGGGCTGAGGATGCTCCCGTGTGCTCTGCGGAGCCGGTGGGTATTTTTAGTTGTTTCTGTAGCGCCCATTGCCATGGTAACACAGCATCTAAGCGGGCAGGTTCTGGTTCTCCAGCGGGCCTGCTGCTTGTGCTGCTCCGGTGGCGCCAACCCACCCGGCCCGGAGTCGGGACAGGGCTCCTGGCCCCGCCGGGGCTCGTGGCCACCGTGCTGGGGCTCTCCAGTGCCACGAGCTGAAGGTGAGCCCCTGAACTCGCAGACCCGAGCAGGAAGCACTTGCAGTGTGTCCTTGGAGCACCAGGGCTGCTCTCCAGGGAGTCAAACGCTCAGACCCTTGTAGAATCAGCAGATCAGCCTTTTGGTCTGAAATGGATGCAGAAAAGGAGCTAACACCGTGGGCGGTTCTGCACCTCTTCTTACAGCCCTGGGGCTGCTGCGTGCGTTAGGCACGGGTCTGAGCTGCTCTTCGCCCTGGAAAGTCTCCCCCTTTCTGGTCGCGGATTTCTTACTTGCTGACCGCTCTTGGTGCCAGCCAGAAATGGCACCGGAGGCTCAGCAAGGGGAAAAACTACGTTAATGAACCTCACCAAGAATTTCTCTTTTTACTTGGATGTGCTGTTTGGCTCCGAGGTTATAGCTAAAAATTCTACGAGAAGATAAAGGGCTGCAGGGAGCCTCTTACCTCTTCATTTTTTTTTAAATTTCAGCAGGTGGACTCACTGGGATCTGAGGTGTGTGGCTGGGGCACCGGCACTGGATGTGCACGGCGTGCTGCAACGCCAGCGCTCCTCTGTGGTTCCTGACGAAATACAGCGCTTGTTACCCTCTGCCACTTTTAATTGCACGGGTCTTTCAACCACATGTAATAAATCAGGGCTGAGCAGCATCACAGCGGAGCAGCACCCAGCACCCAGCTGCTGTTGGTCACTCCTAGGACAGCCCACGGGACCCTTCCCGTGGTGCCCAACATCCCCTGCCCAAATTCTCTCTTCTTCTTCCCGCTCTCCTTCCCCGACTCCCCCGGATGAGTGTGGCGAGCGCTGCCGACCAGCTCTGGGACAACCTTCGCCTTGCTCCAGAAATGCATCTCGCTGTGCCCGCCAGAAGAGGGCCAGAAACATGCGAATACATCAGTACCAGCTTCGGGTGTGCTGGATACTGAAATTTCTTTTTAAAACCCAAGTACCTCGACATATCTGACCCTTGGTCGTGAAGAGGTGCAGAGACTTCTACCGATTTCCCCCAGATGCTGTTCTCGTCGTGGGTCCCTCGGGGTCGGAGGGCTGAGCATGTGGCGGGGAGCTCGGTCGCCTTGTGGCTGGGTGGGACGGGGCAGCGGTGTGGGAACGAGTGCCAGCCGCACGTAGAGCAGCGCGCTTCATCGCTTCGTGCTCAGCTGTGATGGGAAGCACCCAGGTGCACCCCAGCCCTGCGCTCAGGGGGGGCTGCACAATGCAGAGAAACCGCAGCTGGTGCACGGCCACAGTTCACATTCACCCACGGGCTCTGCTCCCCGGGAGCCCCCGGGGTGCTGGTCCTCGTGCTGCTGGTGGCAGCTGGGGACAGGGACACAGCGAGGCTGGGAGGCCGAGGAGCCCCGAGCCTGCTGCGTGCGGGTTGCTGTTCAAATGCCTTCTGAGCGGGGGGAAGCACTTAGAAGCTATTACGTACCCTAATGAACCCTTCCCTGCGGAGGTTCCAATTACCTTAAGTAGAGGATAGCGTGGAGTGAGATTGCTGCTAGCCTAAAGGCTATCACTTAGACTTTTGCTAATTGGATCCTGCATTTGGAAATTACTTAGCTCCTATGGGACGAAATCTATACGTTCACTGAGCTATCACTTACAGATATTTTCCAGCTCAATCTGTACCTGTGTAAAGCTCGCCTTTTTCTGCTAAAATCCTCTAAACAGGACCTGCCAGGCTAACTGAGTGCTGCCACTTTGTCCTGCCTGAGTCGATCTGTATCTCCACGCAAATAGATTTTAGGAGTGTGTATACGTAGCTGAAGAATTTTTGGGAATGCTTATTGAGAGGAGAGTAAGGAATCTGAAATGTTGGGATCAATTTTAAGAGAATTTCAAGAGGATGACTTTTAAAGCAATTTTGTTAGCACAGCTGGGGAGTTGATGGATCAGAATTTGCAGCCTGTGTGGGAATGGGGCACAAGACATTCCCTGGGGAGGCGAGAGGGCAGACGTCCCCGCACAGCGTGGCGAGGCACTTGTCAGTCAGCACACACGGTGACCTGAGCCAGCCCACCCTGACATGGAACCGTTCAAGAGATTTTAAAAAAGGAAAACACTTCGAAAATGCAAATTGGATGAAGTGTATTAATTCACCATGGAAACCTAAAGCTTCTCTGAGTAGAAAGCATGTATTGGAGGCTTTTATAAATGTTCCTCTTATTAAATCGGAAAAATGCTAGGTTCGACTAAAGCAATGTCTGAGCCAGAGGAAAATGCAGTCAGTTGGCGCTGTGCTGAGGGTGGCCAGGGTGGGAGTCAGGGGAGTGTTCTGCGTTAAAGCCGGCGACACCGACGTATAGTGCTTGTTTTTCAGTGGCTGTTCTACATCTCGGCGTTGCTGTTCGTTGTAGCGATGGGTGCTCTGACCTCGCTTCGCTCCAGACCATTATGGGTTGCACATTTAATACAGCTGAGTGCCAGCAGCGGGGGGATTAAGTCCCTCGTGCGGGGGCAGCTGTGCTTTGCAGCCGGCCGGGCTGGCGGTACCGCTGCTGCGGGGAGCGGCACCACGGGCATTTTGGGGTCACGCATCCAGCTCGGAGACAGCCGCTGGGATAAAAGTGGATGTTACAAAGTGCTTTAAAAGGAACTATAGGCACCTTCAAAGCCTGGAGTAAGGACGTTGGTTATAACCTGCGGTAAGTTCCAGGCACACAGCTCACACACACAGGTTTTTGGAGGCCCGAGCGGTGCCTGCCTGTGACCCACAGCAGCCAGCGGCCAAGGCTCCCCTGCTGCCCTGGCCCTGCCGCAGCTCGGCCCAGAAACATGCATCAATGTTTAACAGCACCTGGCGGCTTCTCTTGCAGGCAAGGGATCCTTCTGCATGTTTTATGGGGTGAGCGGGTGTCCTTACCTGGCAGGACGTGCAGCCTCCCCGGAGCGGCACCCGATAGCGTTACCTACCCGGGTGACACGTTACGGGAACGGCCGCGGTCACGGCAGCCTGCCGTGAAAGGAACAATGCTCCGTTTAGGGAGGAACAAATTGCGAGCAGGTGCTTTTAGAGTAGTTTGCTTCTATAGTGACTGAAACCTGCTCAGGGCCTTGTGTTTGTGTGTCTATGGCTGAGTGAACAATAAACACGAGAGACTGGGTGAGCACCATGTCTGTAACACAAATGTTGAAGAACTTTATTTTGCTTTTGTTAGCCAGCTCCCAGGTGAAAGAACTCAAACAGTCCTGTAAGGCTTGAAGGTGTGTAGCTGTAAAGCAAGCCTGCACTGCCTGGGTTGCTCTGGGTTGGTTTAAAGGCTTCTGGAGTTGGTGGAAACCCTCTCCTTCTTGGGACGTGCTATGAAGTTTAGTGACTAATGAGATCACATTTACAACAGGCACAAACCTAGGATATTTTAGCAGCCCACAGTTTGAGTTGTTTCTCTAGAATTTTGCGCACTTTAGTGTGCAAGTTTTAGTGTCACCTCTGCTAAACAGGCCAGGCAACACACAAGCTTCTGGGGAAGGGTAATTTTATAGGACTTCTTCCACAGGAGAACGGAGCTGCTTTCTTAAAACACACCTAAAAACATCTTTCTTACTGTGGGCACACCCTGAAATGTGGTGAGCCCCTGGCATGCTCTCCCTGTGAAGGAGACAATCCAGCAAGGCGCAGGCTGCCGGGGGCTGCAGCTCACTGAGGAGCTGGGCGGTGGGGGCTGCTGCGTGGCCAGAAATGTTCCTCGTCCCTGTGAAGCGTCCCCTCCCAGGCCCTCAGTGCCACTCCATCAGACCCTTGAACAAGCCACGTTCTTGTGGCAGGCGGGCGCAGGGCCGACGCCTGAGGCTGGGATGTGCCCACACCAGCGGGCTGTGAAGACAAGAGGCGGTGTTCTGGTGCTGCACTGCCCAGCCTCACCCGACCGTTCTGATCCCTCTGCCTTTGAATGCAATGTCTTTAAAATCCTGCTTGTCTTCAAGGGTGTATTTTTTGAGTAGTTTTGCCTTCCCCTCTCTCCAGCCCTGCTCCTGAAGTGCCTGGTGTGATAACTTTCCAGCGAGAGGGAAACCAACACAATTCTAGCGTCCCCTCCTTTGACACGTTCCCCAAACACGTTGGCAAGAGCCCCAGCTTTGTTCTGGCCTGGCGGGCGGTGGGGTCCCTGTGCTGCCCCAGCCCGTGACGCCGGGGCTCCCGCGGGCCGCGGGGGCTGCAGGCCCGGCACAGCCCTGGCCCAGCCGAGCTGGTGCAGGTGCGGAGGCACCGGGGCCGGATCCATCGCGGAGCTGGGCCTGCCCACGTGCCTGTCTGCGTGCCCACGGGGCGAGCACATGTGGCCTCACGTAGGCTGGAGCCCGCTGGCGTTTAAAGCTTGAGCGAGCCAGCCCACTTTTCCCTGCAGTCCACCCGGACGCCGTGTTTTGAGCAGGTCCCGATTACACACCCAGTCCTGCCCAAGCTCATTTGTAGCTTTTTAGGGCTGCCCCCCTTGCTTTTGGCAGACCGAGGGCTGCCGCGGTGTGCGTTTCAGCCTGCTGACATGCAGGACGCCGTACAGATGTTTCCATGAAGAGGTCGCGGCTCTTCTTTCGGGTTAAGCTCTGCGGCCACATATCTAATTACGGCTTTGTGGCCGGCATAGGGTTATAGCGGGAGGAAGGCGCATGCTGGAAATCAGTTTAAATGATTTGAGGGCAGCGGCTCGGCGCTCCCCTCGCGCCGGGGGCGAGCCGCGAGGATGCTGGCGGCACGCACGGGCACCGTGGGGAACAAGAACGCCGAGGAAGCGCTGAAGCTGAGGAAGCAGTCGGTGCTGTCCCTGGGGAGCCGGGACCGAGCCCCGCGGAGCAGCACCGACAGCGCCAAGGACCCACGGCTGAAGCCGGCTGCGGCGCAGCAGCGGGCGCGGAGGCTGGCGCTGCTGCGGGAGCTGGAGATGAGCTGGTACCTGCGCGTCTGCGAGCTCTCGCACGAGCACACCGTCGCGTACACCACCGGCATGCCGCACAGGTAGGAGGCCGCCTGCTCTCGGCACAGGAGGGGCTTGCACTCCTCGAAATAGTAGTAGTAGTGGTAGTAGTAGTAGTAGTAAGTAGTAACAATACAAAAAAAAATAATAATAGGAAGCTTTTTGTCTTTGTGATTCTGACATTTCCAGTTGTTTGGGGGCTTTTTTTCCCCTGCATTATGATGAACGTGAGATAAAGAACTGGACATTTTGCAAACTTGTTTCTTGGCTTCCCAAACTTCTCAGCCGAACCCACCTGTGACGATTCAGACTCATTTCTCACAGCCGTTTTCTCCGAGTGACCACAATTTCATCAGACCTGGGTTCAGGTGGTGTGTGAGGGCTGTGTGGGTGACATGAGACGATCGCATGGAGGTGTTGGCTGGTTCCTTCCTTTCACCCCAGACCCGGGAGCGATCTCGATGGCCTCCAGAGTCTGATCTTGCTCCTTTAAAATGTTAGGGGATCTCGGCATTAGTGGAAATTAGATGTGCGGCTCTAATCTCTTGCCCAGACTAAGACCCTTAATGAAATAGGACCTAAATACGGGCGGATGCATGCTGTTGTCTCAGTCCGTCTGTCCCAAGCAGCAGGAGCGTAGGGATGAGCTCTGTTGCACCTGCTGGGAGTGATTTTAGTGACTGGAGAAAGGGGGGTGTTTGTTCAACTCGCCCTGAGAGAGGAGCCTACTTTCAGAGGCTGGTCTTTAGCCCTGCTCTGCACAAAGGCACCCACAGCAGCAGGGATTTCAGCCTGGACGTCAGGCAAAATCCTCCCAAATCTCGGGGAATGGGGGTGTTTGAGGTGCCTGGCACAAACCAAGACTTGCAGCTGTGCTAGGGTTGAAATTAATTAAAATGCCATCAGAATAAAAATTAGAAATGGGATAACTCAAAAGGAAAATGACAGAGAACCATGAGAGATGGAGAAAGTGTCTGTTAAGTGCAAAACTGTCTGTGCCTGCCTGGCCCTGCGCTGCTTAGCGGCACCACAAAGCGATGGACACGCAGGATGACTTCTGGGAACAGCAAGGTTCTCGTGGTGCTGAGCTGCGCGAGTCCCTGAAGCTCCAAACAAGTGAAACTTATGTCTAAAAACTGCAGAGGAGTTGCAGAAGTATTTCTTTGCCTTTGGTTCATCTTGCTTTAGAGGCAAGCAGAGAGCCGGACCTGACAGGAGGTAAAATAGAAGGGGACTGTTGCAGGAGCTGGGGATGGGACCAGCCCTCCGCTGGTGGCCCAGCACCCCAAAGCCACGCTTGTAGGGAAAGGGTAGCTGGGTAATCCACGTTTCCATGCAAAGCTCCTCTCTGTGACATTGAATTATAATCTTTTAAAATATGTTTTTTTTTAGAGATCAGTCCTTGTTTATCTGCTTTGAAAGCTTTACGGATTAGTTGAGTTCATGATATATCCATCACTTGATTATTTAGCTTATTTTTCAGATGTATTTGGGATTGAAAGGAGAATCAGAAAATGGGTTGAGTTTTTAAAACATAAGAGCCCAGAAAATCTGCCTCATGGTGCATCTCGTACACTGGTCTGTTCCCTGGTAGCTGGGCCTGGCCAGAGCTGGTTGCTTTGGCCCTGCTGGATTCACCTTGACTGGGGGGCTCTGGGTGCCCCCAAGGTTTGCACCATTTCTCCGTCACCCCTCGGGGACGCAGACCCTGGAACCAGAAACTCTCTGTTTGCTCTGGTAGCAGGATGGATCAGCTACAGCTAGGGGAAGGGGGAAGTCAGCAGACTGCGGTGTTTCCACGACCTCAATACCACACCTGCTGCTGGGTGAGGGCTTGGTGGAGAGCGTGAGTGGAGACACAAGTGTTTCCTTCTCCTTTCTCACCCCTTTTTTTCCATGCCAGAGACCCAGAACAGCTGCAAACAGGCATCTCCATTACCATTCAGCTCTTGTTTTAATACCAGCAGCCTCCCAGCCACTGGTGCTGCAGCTCCCGGGGCATCCCCTGGCTGCTGGAGCCAGCTGTCTGCTGGTGCTCGGAGGGGGCAAGCACCCCTCCCTAAAACGTGCGGCATGCCCGCAGGATCACGGGCAGACTGCTGCGCGGGATGTGCAAATTCAGGTTTCTTAGCTGCCTCCCACGGTCCCTGGAGGAACAGCCCGCAGCCTGAAGCCCCCTGTCCTGTGCCTGTCCCGTGTCGGCAGAGAGCAGCAGCCCCAGGCGCTCGGCTGGCTGCAGCAGGAGCCCAGCACGGCGCTGCCCGCCTGGTGGCACGAGGCCAGGCACCGAGCCTGAGCTCCTCTCCTCTCCTCCCCTGCCCCTGCGCGCCTGCCCGTGGGTCCTTCCCGTCTCAAGAGTTTCCCTTGTCTGCTTGGGTTATTTTTTTCTGCCAGGGCTTCGGCTGCTCCTTAGCCTTTGTTTGCTTATTGCTTGCATCCTCCTGGGGCTGTGACAGGTAACAGTAAAGTTTGCAGGCCAGTTAACCTGAGCTGTGAAAGTTTACAAGATTACAAGAAAACAAAAAGTTTTAACGAGTTGTATGAGAGGTGCTTGCAGTGTTCGTCCGTCCAGCCCAAGGCCTTAAATAAACCCCGTGAGAATATTATTTTTTATGTTCGTTAGCCTTGGATGGAATCCCAAACAAATATTTCTCATTATCTAAATATAAGACCTGGGAAATAAGGTCGGCGCTCCATTCCCACAGGCAGCCCGCGCCCCTCGGAGTACTTGGCCATGATAGGCTTCAGCCGGTGGGACCGATTGCCGACCCTGGCCAGAGCCCATCTGGGCCCCAGCTAAAACAAGCCCGTTGCAATGCCGTGAACAACGTCGGGGACAAAAACACGGCTGCGTAGCACCGTGCTCCTGCCGAGTGCCACGGCCGGGCTGATGCCATCGTCCCCTGGCCGTGGTGCCATGGCACCGGGCTCTCCGCGCAGTGGGTTTTAAAGAGGGGGCTCTGAGAAGCCCCCACCCAGCGGCTGCGGGGCCAGGGGCCAGGCTGCTGGCGGCTCCCCCAGGACCATGCATTTGTACAAGCCCGCCTGCGCCGACATCCCCCCGCACAAGCCGAGTTTGCAGAAACCGAGCGAAGCGCTTCTGAAAGGCAAAAAGCCAAGCGTGGTGCCCAAAATCTGCCCCCCGGTGTCCGGCTGGGCAGGGAAGGCGAGCGGAGCCGCGGAGCTGAAGCAGCTGGAGAAGTTCCTGCACGTGCATGGGCTGTCCCTGCAAGAGACCGTCCGCGCGGAGACGGGGATGAAGTACAGGTACTGGGGGGTGCCGCGGGTGTCTGTGCGGTGGGGATCTGCCAAAACTGCAGGATGCTCTCCCTGGCAGACGTCTGGCAATGGCAAGGCTGTGTCCTGGAGCCTGTGTGCACCGCCGGGCAGACTGCTGAAACCCAGAGATGCTGGCTGCTTTAGGGGCTTCTCTTCTCTCGGCTGGCTGAGCACCGTAAGAAATTAGCACGGCCTCGAGCAATGGTAAATGCACAGGACTTCTTCTCCCAAAACTTTGAATTTGGTTAGTCTTCTCCAATATTAGTTGTTTGTGCCCAGCTATTAAACTGACCCTTTTAGATTCGGGTAGAACTACTTGCTTGCTCTGACGCTCTAATTAAAGCTCATTTATTTGTGCCAGCAGCCGGCTCACGGCTGAGGAGCAGGTACGGTGCCAGCAGCCTGCGGTGGCACTGCGGCGGGGTGTCCGTGCTCTGCTGTGAAACTGGGGCACAGGCACTGGGGCACGAGAGCCAGAGTCTGTGTCTGGGTGGCAAGGTACGTGGCTGGCATGCTGGAGCACACGAGCAGGACACGGACCTCGTCCGTGCACCGCAGCTGGCACAGGGCAAGGGCTGAAGGACAGTGGGTGAAGAAGACCTCGGCGTGCTTAGTCCATCGTTCGTCCCTTTGCTTTGTTTCAAAAGCTCCATTTCAGAAGGGTGACCCCTCTGAGGGCTGTGAAGCAGCACCCGAGGGCTGCCGTGCTCTGAGCACAGCTGTAGTAGAAGCAGTCCCGGTGTCACGCGGGTTGGAGAGCAGGGATCCTGTCCCTGAGCGAGAGCCTCACATATACTTATCAACCTTCTTTTTTTCCGATCTGGGAGCTTGCCTCCCTCCTAGTGAGAAATTCTTTTGCGCCCCTTCTGATGAGCTGAGTCCTCTCTGGCAGCTGTGCTCAAAACGCTTGCTGTCAGTGCACACAGGGAAATTCCCGTGTGCCTTTGCCTGTTGTTCCTCTGCTCCTTCGGCTCTTTGCATGGGGCTGGGCCGTGCCAGACATGGTCTAACACTTACAGCTCCCTTGCTGACGAGTTCAAGTAGTGCCGTAGCCACACCGTGCACCGTAAGGCAGTGGGAATTGGTGCCCCCAGCTGCCCCCAGGATTGTGGCCCTACAAACTACCCAGCTCCAGCTCCGGCTCCGTCTGTCACCACCCGCAGATGGTCCTTGTGTGCCTGCCTGGGCTGCTTGGCTTGTGGAGTGCAGTGGTCCCCATCCATCAGAGCCTTTAGCGTGATGAAATAAAGCGTGCATTTAATTCCTGTTGAAGCTGATGGATTCGAGCAGATCCATCCTTTTAAGTACGCGCATTCTTCAGAGCTGACAGAGGCAGCTATGAAATATTGCAGCTCACACACGTCACACCCCGGAGAAGGAAGACTTCTGCAGGGCAGTGGGCTGTGCAGAGCACCTCTGATATACAGTGTGGGGATTTCCCAGTAGTCCCCATCATTTGGTACTCCTGACTCCTATTTTCTGTAGGTTTTTGTTCTTCTAGATTTAGACGGACAAGGCTCTCCCAGGCTTATTGTGAGTGTGAATGCTTTTCTTCCCCAGTGCGGCTTGGTTGCCTCCCAGACCCTTCCTCCAATATCCACAGGTCTAGTCTAAAGACAGCACAATAAAATAAAATATTAGGAATAGGATATATTAGGATATTAGGAAGAACTTCTTTACTGAAAGGGTTGTTAGGCATTGGAACGGGCTGCCCAGGGAAGTGGTTGAGTCACCATCCCTGGAGGTCTTTAAGAGACGTTTAGATGTAGCCCTTAGTGATATGGTTTAGTGGAGGACTTGTTAGTGTTAGGTCAGAGGTTGGACTGGGTGATCTTGGAGGTCTCTTCCAACCTAGACGATTCTGTGATTCTGTGAAAAATTAAATAAATATATATATTTATGAAGAGCTATTTAATTATGTGTGAAAAGTAAGGAAGTGTTAACAAGAAACACTAAATACTCCTAAGCTGCTTTATTTATAGGGTGATTACTTCTTTTCTCTTTCATTGCTTTAGCAAATAGAGCTTAGTTCAGCCTGTTATTGAATAACTGAAAGTGCAGCAGTGCGTTGGCTTATTTTGTTTCTGATGATAACAGTATTTCTCTCAGATGAAACACAATTTGCAAAGGCAATTTGGTGCTTTATTATCCAGCAGGGTGCTCGTTGCGCTGCTTTCCTTCACACACACTGTGCTGGGCTGTGAGCCTTTACAGGCTGAGCCGCGTGGGCTGGGTCTGTCCCCCCGGCCGGCGACCTGTGGCCGCACAACTCCTGAACCTCCTGCGGCGACGTGGGAAAGAAAGCAGCACTTGGGCAGCTGCTCGATGGGATCCTCCGGACCCCCGCGTCCCAGCACACCCCGCGTCCTGCACTGGGAGCCTACGGGAGTCCTACGCCCTACGTTCAGGCTGGGCATCGGGAAAAAATTATTTACCGTGAGGGTGCTCGGACACTGGAGCGGGTCTCCTAGGGAGGCCGTTGGTGCCCCAGGCCCGCCAGCATTCAGGAGGTGTTTGGAACGTGCCCTCAAGAACGTGCTTTAACTTTTAACTTTTAACTTTTGGGTAGCCCTGCAGTCCCTCGCTTCAGCTTCCTGAAGGAAATGTCTTGTGTATAGGCGGCGTTTTGCTTCATCGAGCAGTCTAAAGGATGGTTTTGATCTGTTTGAGAGAAGAAATAAAAAGTGGGAATAACAAGTCGGTTTTTGTGATGGAAGCGGGACTGCGGGAGAGTTGCCGTGGCTGTGGGGGTGTCCGCAGCCCCCAGGGGAAGGGATCGGGAAACCGAGACTGAGCCCGGCCGCCTGCGGCTGTCAGGTGCTGAGCGGTGGGAGGACGCGGCCACATCTCAGCTGTGAGTCCACAGACGAGAACGTTTAATGGGGAAAAAAAATCACATGGGCTGTGCCTACCTACAGCGCCTCCGAACCGCTCCGGCTCCTCGGGAAGGAGAGCGTGGGTTTACTCATGAAAGGTCTTTGGAAATGTCAGCTCGGTGGCAGACACAAAGGCAAACACCCTTTTAAATACGTGACATGCGTAACAGCAGAGCACTGGTTTAAATAGTTTTATGGGAGCTGACATTTCATGTCCAGCATCCTGTGCTGGCCTTCCCATTTCAAAGGGACCCGGTAAGCGGCGAGCAGGGGGCTCTGCGTGGTGGAACCATCCCCGCGCGGGGCGATTAGACAGGCTTTCGGCTCAGGGAAAAGATGACAGGCAGGGATTACAGCAGATGTGCTTAAAATCGGGAGCAGGCTGCAGTAAGCAAAGTGCTGTCTCCCGTACTGTAGGATCCAGGGGGATGCAAATGAAATTTCTGGACAGCAGGTGTAAAACACAGGGAGAGCTTTCCTTGCGTCTTGTAATTAAATCGGGGATCTCATTGTCGCGTTCTGGGTGCCAAAAGCATGAAGGTGTTCAGAGCATTATTAGATGCGAGTCTAGGCCATCGAGGGCTGCCAAGCACAAAGGGCTGGATTTAACCTCTAGCACAGCAAATTTTTGAGTCGCTGGTGGCAGAAAGCAGAGAGGATGCACAGGGAGAGGCATCGCTGCGCCTTCCTCCAGCTCCTTACAGCCTGTGCCCAGCGCCTGCCCCGGCACTGCCCGGCTGCGCTGCTGCTTCCCGCGACGCCTTGCCCGGGCTGTTAGATGCTCGTGCAAGAGGAGGCGGCTCAAAGCACACCCACCAGTCCCTGTCTCGCCTCCTGGGTTTCTGTTCGTGCCCCCGTGGAGCTGCTGTGGAGGAGGGGGATTTGGGAGCAAGCAATTTTCCTTAGCCGCTCTTCCGGGCTCCATTGGGCAGGCTCATTTCAGGCAATGATCTTTAAAACGTTTAATCGCTAGATGGCAAAATACACGAGAGCGCTTAACGTGGTCCTGTAATCCTGCGCTGTAATCCGGACCTAATCTGCTCGTTCCAGAGCGCAGCTGCATCACATTTATGGGGATATAGCTTACCCCGTTCAGAGCTTCCCAATTCCTGTGCCGACTGACCGCAAGAGCCGCACCCAGCTGTGCCCTTTGTTCACCAGCTGTAATTTTTCAGGAGTGGTTTTTTTTTTTTCTTTTAAAATCTGATCAAACTTCCCTGCCTGCTCCCTATCCAGTGGTGATTGCAGATACTCCCGTGCCTTTTTCCAGACGATTAGTTTCCCCTTGCTGCTTACTGCTCCCGGTATCTTTACGCAGCTCCTGCCCGTGCTTGAACTAACGGGCGAGGACGGCGGTGAAAGCAGCAGCTGCGTGCGGGTGAGGCTGCGGACAGGGCACCCACGGATGTGTTCGGCAGTTGCAGAGGGGTCCTTCCTCCCTAAAGCAAGAAAGGGGGGTTCACCCCGGCACAGAGGGCTCACTGTGCGGCCGAGGGGGGCTTTGCAGCAGGAGGAGCCCTTCAGCCGCGCACGGTGCCGGCCGTCGGAGCGCGTCGGTGCCAGCAGTGAACGTGTGTGTGCACGTGCACATGCCCACGTGCATGCACACCCACACCTGCACGCACGTTTCCCCCAGCAGTGCTCTGCTCCAAAGCCCTCTGAGCACATCCCGGTGTGCACAGCTGTTCCCACACCAGTACCAAGGCTGCGTGGAAGCTCAGCGCCGCCCTGCCGTACTGCCACGGCCACCCACGCCTCTGGGGAGGGCTCCCGGCGCCACAGCCGCTTGGCTGGCATGGACAACGATGCAAATTTTGTCTTCCCTGTCCGTAACCCTAACAGGAAATCGCTGCCAGCCTTCCCCTGCCTGCAGAGACCCTGCTCCTGCTGGCGCCGAGCAGCAGGTTGTGCCCTTGCTGCCATGCCCTGCGCGTCTCTGTGTCCTGGTGCACTCCTGTCCGTGCCCACGCAGCTCCGGGTGCTGTGCTGTGGGCTGGTGCTGCCCCCGCCCGCAGCATGCGGCCAGGAAAAGGCAGCTACCCCCCCTCCTCTGCCAGCTGTCGGCATCGCTGGTCTGCTCAAGGCGTTATCCCTTCGGAAACGATCGTCCCCAGGGCTGTGCCAAGGCTTGGAAGAGCGCGTTTGTGCAGCAGCCGCCGGCAGGCTGGGAGCAGGGCTTTGTGCCGCCAGCGGTGGAGCGCGCCCCGTTAACGCGGGCTCCCAGTTTGTCCTCACAGATGGCTGCGGTTCAAATGGAATAAAAATTGGTTACGGTCCTCGTACAAATGCAGTGCTGATGCAATAGCAGCCTTTTTGCTTGGCTTCATTTAAGGAAATAATGCAAGGCAATGGCAGCTGCTCTTTCAAAGTCCCTCTCCCCTCCGGCTGTTTCTTCCTCACTCGGCACTGAACGGGAGCCGAACAGGTGATGCTTTGCACCGGTCCTTGGGTCAGGAGTTGCTTTTTTTAGTTAACAACTTGAAGAACAACTGACCGAAATGCACCTGTTTGCCCCGTGTTTCTCGCCCACGGGGAGGTGGCGGCCGTGCGGGTGGCACCGCAGGCAGCGGGCTGCGGGCTGCGTCCTCCTGCTGGAGCTGGGGGAGGCCGACTTGAAAGGCAACTTTGTTCTCTCCTGCAGCTCCAGTGCCTGCTGCAGGCCTGCTGCCGGCTGATAAGCTTTTTTTTTTTTCTTTTTTTTTTCTTTTTTTTTTAATTTTCATTGCTCGGTTTCATCGCAGCTTGGCTTCATCCCCGTTCCAGAAAGACTTGAGAAGGCGACGCTGCGGCGTCTGTGTAATTCCAGCAGCGCAGACGCTGCCTTTCGCGGGGAGGTTGTGAAGTCCTCAGGGAGCGTGTCCAAATGCTCCAGAGACGGCTCTGAAACCAGCAGCTGTCCAGGGACGTTGGGAAAATGGACCTGAATAAATCTCAGGGCAGCTGCAGTCGAGGTGATAACTGTTGAGAGGGGAAAAAAATAGAAAAGGAAAGGGACTAAAGAGAGAAATGGTGGAGCAGTGTGGATTGCAGCAGTTAAAAGGCAGAGCATGAGCCCTTGGGCAGGTGGAGTGAAAGGCAAGGTTTCCGTGGCGTTTCCCATGGGTTTCCCATGTCAAACAGGACGTTTGCCCTGGGGCTCGTGGTCGGAACAAAGTTCCGGGAGCTGCCGCGTCTCGCAGGGCTCGCCCCTGTTCTGAGCCCCTGCCAGCGCATCTCAGATCAGAAGTTATTGGCAATAATTAGTCATCCATCTGCTGTAGTGCATCCCGGGAAGGACAGAGCGGGGCTGTTTATTATTCAGCTCCGAAGACTCAGACCTTAGCAACACATTTCTTTATATAAGTTAATTTGGAGTTTTAAGCTGTTACAAATTATGCTGGGGTGGTATTTGACGCATATGGATAGCAGAATAATGTACGCAATTGCCTGAAATGTACTATTCAATAAGCACAGGCAAGTTGAACAACACACTGGGCTGAGCTTTATTTGGAATAAATATATTAATCACGCTATGCGAGGAACCGAGGGAAAATCTGCGTCTTCTGTGCGCGTGGTCTAGTGTACGGCAAAAGGGGGAAGCGCGGGTTTGCCACACGCTGCCAGCCTCGTGCGCCTCTCTGGCTCTTCCTGGGCTGTTTTACACCGCAGTGGCCAGCAGCCGGGCACGGGAAGGAGCAGCCCCGGCACCCAGCGCCGACTGCCCTGCCCTGACCGCCAGCTCTGCGAGCGTGCTGCTTGGAACCGGTTACCAGGGCTCTGAGCAGCCACACGGCCCAGGGACAAAAGCAAAAATCCCTTTTGTGTGGAGCAGAGGCTGGAGTCAGCACTTTTTACTGACGTGCTCCAGGGGAGCCAGATCGGGCTTGAAATACGGCCTGAAGTCCATCCAGCATTTCAGATAGCCAGACGGAAAAAATGTTCTGGCGTATCTCGGTATCTGAATGAGGCAGAGCGGGCTTTGTACAGCTCTCAGTGCTTTAATCGGATGCATTAAAATAACGCTCGTTGCCAGGCCCCATCTTGGATGGCAATGGCTTTCGGTCACCTGAAAAATCAAGCGGATAAAATGGGAAAGTTGACTTTCCTGTATTGAAGCAGGGAGCAGCGCAGTGCCTAGGGCCGAGGACACGGCTGGGGATGCTTGCCATCTGCGGGAAAGTGACGGCGTAATTGAGCCGGGCACCCAAACTGAGCACCCTTTTGTGAAGGCTGTGTGGCTGCAGAGGCTGTGCCCTCGTGGGGACAGGGGAGGCTCGGTGTCTCAGGGCAGTGCCAGCCCGTTCAGCTGGCAGTAAATGGTGGTTTGTCTGATGTCCCCCAAATCCTACGAACCCTCATAAAGGAATTCTTTGTATAATTGTGTGCTAGGGGTGTCTTTCCCAGCTGTAGTTTTGAACAAGATGCCTTTAAAATAAATTCCATTGTGCAAGGAGAAAACGCAGAAATTATATTTTTGTTCTTTTTCGTGTTTCTTCTGCCGAGGACATTGTTCAGCAGCGGGTTCGGAGTGCCGCTGGGCTCTCGTGCCAACCACCACCCCACCGGGCTTCCCAACAGCGGGGCTCAGCTCGGGGAATTGCTGCGGCCACGGGAGCAGGGGCCGAGCTGTCGGCATCCCTCGGTGGCCTGCTGCTGCCTTCCCCGGCTGGGAGCTGCAACCAGCTTTGGGAAATTGTTGGGAATGGGCACATTCTCCCCTTCAGCGCTACTTATTTTTAAAAACCAGTTTCTGTAGGACAGACTCGTGCAGCTGTGGCATCCCGCCGGCATCCTGCTCAGCTCTAATTAGAATTAACCCCAACTACTGTATTTTCATGCCGGGTTTGATTTGTTTATCTTTTCTTCCCACCCTGAAGAGCCTGTAACACAAAGTCCCCGGGGCTGGGGCGACGCTGCAGTACTTCTCTGCAGGTGGTAATGCAGCACGTGTGCTGCCCGTGCCAGCAGCTCACAGAGACCAGCAGAAACGCCCGGTGCCGTCCCTACCTGCTGCCCGTGGCACCGGTGGAGCACGGGGCACCTGCACTGCCATGCTGCCAGGGCTGAGTACCGAAAATCTGCTGCAAAGATGGTTTTTAACTGAAAACATTTAATGGGAATTCGGATGAGTTTTCCTCAAGTGCAATTATGAATGCAAATTTAAGTTTTCCATGGGAAACTGAGATAAGCCCCGTGTTTTTGTCCTGCAGCTCATTTCCTTATCGAGCCCCCAGCTCCAGCTCCGGGGCTTTTCCCCGCTTTCCTGGGTGGCTCCGCTCACCATGCACGCTCGTTATCTCGCCCCTGTACGTATCAGACCAATTTAGGGAGATGTAACGGAACTGCTGCCATCAGAAGTAATTAGCCCAGCGGGAAACCTGGTCTCAAGCAGCTTTGAGATGGAGAGGAATGGCTGAGAGATGAGCACGGACTGTGTTCGTAGCCAGAGCTCCCCACGGCCTGGTGAAACTTGTGCTGGGAGGTAACACGAAATTTCACTGAGCGCGTCCTGCTGTGCTAAGGCACATTGTCCTGTGGAAACCAGGTGGTCAAGGATTTCGGGTGATGCATGAAGACAGTTCCCGCAAAGGCCGATGCTGGCAGCAGCCACCCAAAACACCAACTGTGGGCCTGGGGCAGCTGTGGGCAGAGCCGGGTGTTGCAGCGAGGCCAGGGCTGGCCGCTGACACAGAGAAGGGCATTTTTTGGGTGGGCAGGCTCCGTGGGCAGAGCTCTGCGAGTCCCACGGCTGCACTTTGTGGAAGGATCATGCCATAACTGCAGTGCTGGGGGAATTTTTTGACCTTCCATGAAGCTTCCTGAGGTTAATGTGATCCAACTGTATGGCATGCAAAGTCCCGCTGAGCACCTGTCAAACTGTCCAACGTGGTTAAAGCTATATTATGAGCGCCAAAATCATATCATCAGCGTGCCTGCCGGCGGCTGCTTTCCCTGTCTGGCTGTGTTTTGCCAGCCATGACCCTGCCCTGAACGCATGGTGCTGTCCCCAGGACCCAGTGGTGCGCCCAGGGCTTCGTTCTCCACCATTCTCTGCTCTTTTCTGCTGCTTTCTGCTTTCTTCTCCCCAGGTCCTGTATCCAGCATGCAGCCAGGGAATATCACGGTTATAGGCGGTGAGAGGTGCAGCGGGGCAGCCGCGCTCGCCAGCTCCCTTTTTCCTGTACAGAGCAGACAAAAGCTGCAGACGCAGCAGCGGCGATGGTCACAGTGCGATGCAGTGCCTGGGACTTGAGGGCTGTGGTGCACTCGATACTGACAGCTAGGCTGCGCGCAGGCTTTGCTCTCGTGCAGAAAACCCACTCTTGTAGCCGAATGATTCTCCACAGCTCCTCTGGAGCTGCCCAGCCGATGTCCCACAGCGCAGTGCAGAGAGATGCTGTCCGAGTGGAACCGGAGGGGAAAGGCGGCTTTGGAGGGAGCGGGGAAACAGCTCGGGTTGTGCAATTAAGGCTGCGTGTAGCTGTGCAGTGTCATCACAATGCCGATACTCGCACCGCCATAGGGAGCACAGATAGCCGTCAGCTTATAATTGCGCCCAGCGTTGCTGTGGCATCAGGAGCAAAGAACTGGAGCTGCCCCTAGCAGCAATGGCCTGGGACACGTGGGGGTGGTGTTATGGCCATAGTCCTCCTGCTGCTGTGTTGTTAAGCTTATACAATTTTTTTTGTCGGTATTTTGAAATACAAATTCAATTCCTGCAGCACGGAGTAATCATGTGAATAAAGAGTTGCTCTTCCCCCCCAGTACGTGATATCTGTATCTGTACAGTCGCAATTTAAATAAAATACAGCTAAACTGAAAATAACTCCACGTATTGCTGAAGAGGAAGACTACAAGCAAAGAAACTTTGCCGAGGGGCTTGTGTGACATTGGTGCTGGCTGGGGCTGCACTCACTGCTGTGCTACGTCGCTGCCTTCTCTTGACAGTGAAGGATTTCAGTTAAAGAGCTTAAAACGGCTGAGATGGCATCGTTATTTGTGACCCGGCTCGGTTCAGCACGCAGAGGTGTGGCTTTATGCAACCCTTTATGCTGCCTGCGGCTGGCGCCCAGGTCTGCTCCCCACAGCCGGTGTCCACTGGGCCCCTCGGCACCTCGCAGCCGCCCCTGTGCACGAGAACGGGTTACATTCAGAGTCAGGCTTTAATATTCTAAGTTAGATTCTCGGTGTGTTTGCATAACGATTTAGCCTGTAAAACTTGGGGGGCTGTGGCTGGGGGCAGCCGTGTGGAGTTGGTGCTGCTGAGGGTTGGTGCGTGGGGCTGCCCGGGGGAAGGGAGGGCATCGGTGTTAGGGGTTTCTGAACTGAGGCCGACGGCCTTACGCCGAACGAGGCACTTCCAATTTTAACACCCTTTGGTCCGAGAGCAGTCTCATCGGGAGCGGTTGCTTCTCTCCTTGGAGCCCCTCGGTGTGACAGGGCGTGGGGAGAGGTGGCGATGACCTTGTGGCCCTCGGTGCCACGCTCTTTGGGGCATTTAACGGCGTTTATTTGTGGTCTACGACACTAAGCTATTGATGATGCGTGTGGAAGCTGTTCTGAAGCTAGGTCTTGTGTGTGAGATGGAGACTCGCGGAGGTCTGTTCGTTCGGTCAGCCATTCCTTCGTGTTGAGGTGTTCACCCCCAGATTCAGGCCTCGCGGGGAGGGGTCCACCTCCCCAAACGTGCACCCGACGGCAGGCACGGGGGGCTCTGCTCACGGCTGGGGGGCTGCGGCTCTGCCGCACGATCCACTATCGATCACCTCTCGGAAAACACCGGGAAGTGACTCCTCGGCTCTTCTACAGCGCTCCCACATCCCCTCCCTCGAGCA
Source organism: Cygnus olor (assembly GCF_009769625.2). Classification (NCBI taxonomy): domain Eukaryota; kingdom Metazoa; phylum Chordata; class Aves; order Anseriformes; family Anatidae; genus Cygnus; species Cygnus olor. Next base: position 25,430,726 of record NC_049177.1, on the reverse strand, counting down.
CCTCTGGGCCGTGCGGTGCGGGGGGGTCCCGGCCCCGGGCTGAGGCGCGGACCCCCGGGACTGCCCCCGGGGGTGGGCGGGGGGGGGGCGGCAACGCGGTGCTGGGGGGGCTCTGCCCGGCTCGGCACGCCTCCTGCCGCCCTCCCCCTCGTTTCTTCGCCGTCCCCTCCCCGCCCTCCGCGTCACGCCGCCCCTCGCGCTGCTGCCGGGAGCCGCCTGCAGCCGCTCGCAGCGCCCGGCGGGGGCAGCCGCGGGGCCCAGCCCGGCCGGGGGGCACCGGGGGGGACGGGGGGGAGCCCCGCAGAGGCGCGGAGCCTGCGGCAGGGCAGAGCCGTGCCGGGCAGGGCAGAGCCGGGCGGAGCCGAGCCGGGCAGCGCGGGGGCAGGGCGGCCGGCGGCGGCGGCTGGCCGCGGGGTCGCGGCCCGATGTCGCCCCGAGCCCCGGACTAGGCGGCGGCGGTGCCCGAGGAGCGGCGCTGAGCCCCCGCCGCGCCCCGCTCGCCTCGGCCCGGCTCGGCCCCGGGGGAGCCGGGGGGGCCCCGGGTCCCGGGGTCGCTCCGTCGGGGCGCGATGCAAGTGTCCATCGCCTGCACGGAGCACAGCCTGAAGAGCCGCAATGGGGAGGAGAGGCTCAGCGGCAAGCAGAGCGCCGCCGCCCCCAACGTGGTGAGCGCGGCCCGGGCCAAATTCCGGACGGTGGCGATCATCGCCCGCAGCCTGGGCACCTTCACCCCCCAGCACCACATCTCGCTCAAGGAGTCCACCGCCAAGCAGACTGGCATGAAATACAGGTAAGGGGCCGCGGCTCCCCCTCCGGCTGCCCGCGGGTCCTCCGCGGCCAGCGACGGACCTGGGAACCTCCGCGGAGCCCAGCGGCATCGGGGCCGTGATGCTTTTTGGGGCGGGGGTGCGCGTAGGGGTGCGCTACGAAGCCCTCCAGCGCGTGTCGGTTACGGGCGATCCACGTGAATTTACAGCGCTGGCGTTAAGATGGTTTCCGCCGAGCGCTCCACGTAACTCACGCTGGGGTTAATGAGCAGAAAGATCAATTAGCAGAGCGGGTTTGAGGCTGGCCGGGAAAAGTTCAGGTGCAGCGTGCGTGGGGCGAGGGAAGCGTCTGCCCTGGGTACCGCTCCGACCTGAGCATCACGCAGACTTCTTGGCTGGTGTGTATAGCAGGGAGGGGATGAGAGCCAGTTTAAGTGAAATGCAGGAGAAAACCGTCAGCCTTCCCCTGGAACGCCTAATGTATCGCGCTGGTTTCTGTCGCTCTTAGCTTGGGAAGGACAGACAATAAGGGGCTGCTACTTCTCTCTGAAACGCTCCGTGCGGGGAGCTGGCGGCTCTGCCACACCTTCGGCTGAAATCAGGAGGCTCACGCTGCCTCTGTCGGCGGCTTTCTCCTGTTCCGAAGGTCCCTTTGGTCAGCAGCTGGCTGGCGGTGGGGCCGGGGCAGTGTCCGACCCGTGCCTGCCCCAGGACCCCCCCCAGGGGCTGCGGGGCTGCGGCCGGTGCTGCCGTGGCCGTGCTGGGCAGGCGGTGCGGTGCTGGGCGCTGCTCCGGGCCGGCTCTTAGCACGGGTGCACGAAGTCCGGCTGCGCGTGCGGCTCGCGCGGGGCTCGGTGTAGGCAGCGTGCCTGTTACAAAAATTGCCGTATTAACCCTGCGGGAGAGGCACAGGCAGGGTGTACGAAGACAGAGCGGGTGGGATGCTTTGAGCACTGGTGCTGTCCTTCGGCAACTTTCCACGGGGGCCGTGTCCCCCCCCTGCTCCTGCACCGCAGCAGAAGCGATCGGCATGGCAGGCGAAACCTGCCGTGTCTTGGAGCCCAGAGCACATTCAGAGCTGTAATCTGTTACCGAGGCACAGCTCCTGCTCGTTAGGCTTACGGGCGCTGCGTACTAATTGTCAGCAGCTATCTCTGCTCGTTTCCCCAGGGCTCCCCCAATTACCGACGCACGGGGTGGCTGCAGTTCTCTGCTGCCTGCAGGACACAGCCACCCCTGCAGCCTCGCAAAGTTGGGCCTCTGTAAATCATCCCTGGCGTATTGCTAGATAAGATTTCAATAGCGGAGACTAAATTCTCCAGCTGGCATTCGGCACGGCTCTGACAGCTCCCCCGGCTCCGGCTGCGTGAGACCTGGGGGATTGCATCAGGAATAGCATTGCGTTTGTGACAAGGCTGATGTTTTATCTTTATGACTAATCCCTGGTTCTGCTCCTAAATCTCTCCATATCTAGAGAAGATTTCTCCCCCAAGAGAAGCAGGGCAGGGGAAATTGGAGAAAGAGCTGACTAAACCTCCCAGCTCAGCTGTGGTGCTGCTGGATCGAGATAACCTTTGGTTGGGGAAGGTGCCTTGCGACAGTGCCGGGGCTGATATTTTGTGTTCCTCTCCGGTTCCTCAATCCGAGGGAAATTTGGTGCCTGGAGAAGCCAAAGGCTTTTCCCGGTGGCTACAACAGCAATGCTGTGAAGTCCTCAGCTCCCTTTTTTCAAGCTGAAGTCTTTCCCAGTGCATTTTCTGCTTGCATTATGTCACTGCTGACAAGCTTTACAATGTGTGCCACCTAAAATTACATGCTAGTTAAAATGCCTCTCGCTCAGTGCTAAAAATAGATAAATCTGCTCCCTCCCCCCTGTGAGACCCTGTGCAGAAGATGGGGGTGCTGCGGCCGGACAGGCTACGGGGCGTGGTGCCAGCCCGGACGGGGACGGGGATGGCAGGCGGTGGGGAGAGCGATCCTGCCCCACCGGGGGGACGTGGAGGGAGGTGGTGACAGTGTGAGTGACGGGGCGGTGGGGGTGGCAGAGCTGGCTTTTTGTCAAACGGCTCGTTTCTGGCTTTGCTCCAGATGAGAGAGCAAATTGGCATGCAAAATACACAGCTTACTGGAATAAATGCGTTCTTTTGGGAATATCTGCAAATATTGGGATTCAGGTGTGTTCCCGCGAGTGTGAGCCAGCCTCTGTATTTACTTTGTTCCGTCTCGTTTCATTTCCTTCATAGCAGATTGTGGCATCAACTGGGCATCGAGGCGGTGGAAAGCAAACGGTGTGGGGCTGCGGGAATCGAGCCACTGCGTGCGGACGAGCCCGCGTGCGGACGAGCCCACGTGCAGCCGTGCTGCGGGGCTGCCGCGTGTGCTGGCCATCAGTCAGACCGGGCTTCCCCGGGTGCCACCTCTGCTGGATGGAGGCTGCGTCACTGCCGGTGACACGCTTCTACGTGCGGGGGTGCCCGGGGGCTGAATCCTGCCCAGGTGCTCGGGGAGGGCGTTGGGGATCGCCTCGAGCCTTGCCTCGAGCACGGTGTAGCTGCGGTGTGCGGCTCGGAGAGTTGCAGCCTGCTGCATTGTCCCTGGGAACAAAGGGCAGATCGCATCCTTCGGATGCACGGCACGGGAGGAGGGGGGGCAGGCTGAGGGTTCAGCATCTCTTGGAGGTCACCGACTGGGTTCTCCTTCCTCCTCGTTTGCCTCTTTTTTTCCAAAATCTACCGTCCAGCCCAGTCCAAGCTGTCTGTGAGGCTGTGCCCCAGGCCTGATCCCGGCACACACCACGAGCACCGCAGAGAGTGCCGTGCCTGGTGGGATGCCGTCAGCCCTGTGCAGGGCAGCACTCGAGTGAGGGCTGAAACAAAACACTTTTTAATTACAAACGCAGGCAGGTGAATTTCACAGTGCACATTTGCCCCATGGCTGGCTCTGAGCCACTGGCACAGGCTGGGGAAGGGCAGAGCACACACGTGCCGGGCTGGAAGATGTGCTGCATGCTCAGGTCCCTCCTGCCCTCCTGGGTCACGGGCAGGTCTTGAAGCCACATGTGCTTACAGGTAGCCCTGCAGGGTGGCCCGAGCATCTTTCCCTTCCGTGCTTTCTTTTCCTGGCTCCTTGCCTAAGTGCTGCTGCTTTCCAGGCTGCAGAGCTCCGTCCTGCGAGCTCCGTCCTGCGAGCTCGCGAACCGGCACAGAAGGAGGCAGGAGCCGAGACGGAGAGGAGTGGGACCCGGGGACGCCACGGGCCCCTCCCCAGGCACGACCCCATGCACAGGGAGCGGTGAAATGGGGGCTCCTGGTGCTAGGGATGAGGGGGTGCTGTGGGACCCTCCTGCACCCGCCCAGCGCCAAGGCAGTGCCCTGGCCAAATTCCAGCAGAGATAATTGTGTTCCGCCAGCTGAAAATTCCTCTGCAATTTGAAGGTGTTTTTCTTCGCTGCGTGTCTGTGATCGTGGGTTCTTGTCGGAGCGCTTTATTAAGGAGCTGCTAATGCGCTTCGTGTGGCGGTGGGCGGCCGTGGGCCACGGGGGGTGTGGTGGGCGCCGCGCTGCTCTCCCGGCACAGGCCGCCCTGCGCTCTGCCCACCGCCCACCTGCAGTGAGGGGCACAAAACGGGACCGAGATATCCTACCCTCTAATCCAAACCCATATCCACTAGAGAACATGATTAAAAACTCCCTCCCAGAGTTATCCCCCAGGCCCCGCGGGCTGGGCCCCCACCCGAGCGGGCAGCGCTGCTCCGGGGCATTGTCCCCCCGCACCCATTCCCCCGAGCAGTTCCTTCCACTCCTTCAGACGTGCACTGGGGGATCTGAGGGCTACAAGCGAAAATTGCGCTGCTTTTATTCCAGTCTGGATTTCTCGTGTAGAAGCATTGCGTTATTAATGCTAGAATTGCACTGAGGAGGCACGGCTTTGTACGCAGATGCCGGGCAGCGTGCGTGGATGTGCAGAGGTGCACAAGTGGGGGCTCAGCTGAGCTGAAGCAAACCTCAAATGTGTTGGGCTGGGATGAGCCCCTGGCCTGTAGGGCCAGCAGGTGGGCTGGGGACACACAGTGGGTCCGCGGTGCTTCTGGAGGGGCAGAGCTGAGAGCAGGGGTTCCTCGCAGGCCTCCAGGACTCCAGCCTCCCTTTTCCCTGCTTCTTGCTGCAAATATTTGCCACAATGACTACCTCGTGTATTTCGTAGTTCATTGTTTTTGCTGCAATTACGAGTGGCTTTAAGCACTGGTGTGAAATAGCCCAATTATTCTGATAGAAAATTACATATTATTTCAGTAGTTCTCTTCAAATCAGGCTTGTTTTTATGGTTCGTAGACTGATCTTCGCTTTATTGCTGTAAGTCAAGACCACTCCGGTGAACAGAAAGGGTTTACCCTTAAGTTCACCACACATTTGCCCTCAGGACTGCAGCTTTTAATGGCTACAAAGGAGGGAGGAATAGCTCAAAGATGGGGAAAAGGCAACTGGCTGAATAAACAAAATCTGAGCTGATTTATGCTGCTATGAACTCCCTGATGGTGTCTAACAGAGAACTGGGACATCCCCTCCCGGAGCCACACACAAATAGTGTGGTGACACACCCCAGCCCGGGAGCGCCTGGGCCGTGCAGGCCTCTGCGCCTTGCCCTGTGGTCCTGGTGCTGAGCAGCTCGGTGTGGTGCTGCTGGGCCTGGCTGCCGGCCCGGCCCGTGTCCGCCGTGTCCCTGGCCCCCCGGGGGTCAGCTCTGTCCCGGTGTCTGTGCAAGGTGTGGGACAGAAACACCCCCCCGGGGTGCTGGCACTGGTGCTGCGGGGCGGTGGCCCTGGGTGGCACCGGGAGGCTCAGCAGCGAACCGGGGCCGGGGCCATTCCCAAACTCGCATCTGAACCCCGAGAGAGGTGAGCTGAGGGGAGGCAGGCTGAACTCAAGGACAGCCGATGTTCTAAAGTTCACACTTGACATTTCTTTATGCAGGTGGCTTCTTAAGCAGAGTCAAAGCTATGATATTTTAAGGAGGCTTTTAAATAATGCAATGGTATTCTTGCGACGGGCTTTTGAAATGTGCCAGCAGCGGTGCCACACGATGGGCAGACGTGGCCGCGGGTGAGAGCACTCCTGGGTGGGCGATGCTGGGGTGTTTTGGTGCCCTCCTGTGCCTGAGCCCAGCCTGAGCCTCCCCACGAGGCTCTGCCCATTCACCGGTGCCTGGGGAGCTCAGCAGGACATCCCCATCGGCACTGGGCGGCTGTCACCTGCCTGCGCCTTGTGCCACCAGAAGTGTCCCCTGTGGCGGGGCTGGAGCAGGCTGGATGGCTGCGGGCCACCTCTCTATCATCAGGCAGCATGTGCTGGCTCTCCGGATCAGTTCTCGGAACTACCGGAGTGAACGCTTGCTAAAACTGGTCCTGGGCTGTTCCTTCGTTGGGATTTTTTCCATTTAAAGGCTGCATTACGACATTAATCTAATGCCTAAATGGATGGAAGAAAAGAGGTGATGTAGAAACACTGCTAACTTAATTGCTAGTGAAGTGCACAGTTTTAAACATTTTAAAAGTATTATTTTAGCATGGCTGCTCTGGCAGAATCCAAATTGAATTCCGAGCAGACTTATTTTTATGTTAGATTACCGCTGTACGCTGCAAGCTGTAGGGACAGCTTGGAAAGGGACCCCTTCTTGGCAGCCAGAGGCAGTGCTCTGGTGTCTGCTGCGCGCAGGGTGCTGGAGACAGGGGCACCTGTGGGGGCTTCTGGCAGCTGTAGAAAAGCTCCCCAGATTTTTTGGAAAACATTTTTTTTCTGGGGGGGAACCAGCAACAACAGAGGGGGCAAGAGGGTGGAAGAAAGCAAAGCTTTTTCCACTCTGCAAGGAACAAAGCCAGGCATGAAGGTGACAGCACTTTGCTCTTCGCTCCCAGAGCCAGGAGGGTGCCGAGCCCACCCCGCTGCGCCCCACGGCCGCAGCAGAGGGCACGAGGCATTTGGGCACCATTTGGAGCGGGTGCTGCGTGCCCAGCCCCGTTCACGGTGTGGGACTGGGGGCCTGGCAGCGCCGTGTGGCTGCCAGCAGCGCCCGCCGCGGGCCCTGCGCTTGGCTGCGGCCCATTCACTTTCCCTTATCTGCATGTTAATGCGTCATCCACAACTTTCCTAAGGAGGCAGCCAAAAAAATTCTGGGGAATTTCAGCTAAGATGGCCACCTACGCACCCGGTGGCCCTGCGAGTAATGGAGATGATTTGGAAAGTGTGACGGGAGCCAAGGGAGGGGGCACAGATGCCATTTAGACATCTGCCGGTCCCCGCGCTGCCTGCGCCTCGGCTCTGCCTCGCCTGATGCCAAGCCGGTGCTCCCACCTCCCAGCACCCGCCTCCTCGCTTGGCGGCTGGTTAGCAGCTGATCGATCCTTCCCTATCTTGCCTCTGCAGCTATCCCATTCATCGCATCCCCCCCGTTTTCTATCGTTGACCTAATGCTTAACGCCCGTGCAGCGGCTCACGTGCAGCGGTGGGAGCCATCACCACCTCCCCAGCAGCACGGGAAGGCGAAAAGGGGAGAGAGGGTGCTCGGGAGGAGGAGGGCTCCTGGCGAGCGGGGACCCAGCGGGAACCCCACTGCCCTGGTGCTCAGGACTGTGCTGCCTGCCCAGCGTGCTGTGCCAGCTGTCCCTGGGCTCCTGCTTCTCCAGCACGAGCCCAGCCACGTGTCTCAGGCTTTTGCCACCCAGAAATCCTTTTCCGCCCCCTGCCTGGCTGGGCACGGAGCTGGATTCACACCCGCTGCGAGCTGTGATTCCTCCTGGAGCACCTGCACCGGGCTGCGGGGACAAGCAGGGCTCGAATCGGATCCAGCTGGATTTATAGCACCGCAGGTAGAAGAGATTGCAGAGCAGCAGGCAGCGACTGCCAGGCAGCATCCCCCAGCACGTCAGGCACCGCAGGCGTGGGGCTGGGCGATAACGCAGCTGTGAGAATGCCAGTGCTCAGCCAAGGGACCCAGTGCTCGTTCCCAGCGCGCTCAGGTGTCTGGTGGATGATCTGCAGTGCTCCAGCGTCTTCTACAGCTTTGTGTGCTCCTCTGTGCACCTTACCACTGGCAGACGGAGTTAAACTGTTCCCGAGGGTGGGTACTTTGCGTGAATGTCAGCAGTGCGGGAGGGAGAGGGGTACCCATGTGCTTGCTGCAGCTTTCAGGCTCGAAGGGTGCCCTCGGCTCCTTCTCTCCGTGGTGCCCTGACCCGAGCAGCCCCAGTTCCACAGACACGCTCAGTAACAGGGAACGTTTCTGGGGCACCGACAGGAGTGTGGTTTACATTAGAGTAGGGGAAGATTCTTTTAAGACTTTGGTTAAAAGCCACGATTCTTGCTTTCCGAAGTCAAAGGTTTTAACCTCTTTCCCGCAGTAACCCGTTTTACGGGTAGAACACGATGCTGCCTTGAAATGGTACTGGAGGAACAGCTGAAGGGACAGGGCCGATGGGGCGTTGTGCTGGTTTTTGCAGGACTACAGGGGACGAAGCAGGGTGTCGTGGGCTCTGCATCTGCCCGTGGCTATCGCCTGCCGAGGCCGTGCTGGTATCCAGGCCTGCACAGAGCCCCTCGCTTCGCTATCTCTGCGGCAGTAAGCGGTTTTAAAATACATAAGGGAGTGGAAAGCCGAGGTTCTGCATCGCTGCAATTACTGCTAATACGGGCTGTAATTTAAAGGAAACTGCTGTGCTTGTTGTGAAGTGTTTTGTTCACAAAATGGGAGTCAGAAACCATTATTTTTCTCCCTTCCCACCCACACCACTTAGAGACACCCCTCGTACCAGCAGAGCTCGCTGGAGGGGCACCCAGCAATTTCCTAAACTCTGCAGCTCTTTTTGAGCTGATGAGGCAAGATTAAATCTAAGGGGAGAGGCAGGAAGGCGCTGAAGTTAATTAAAGAAGAGAGTTAACACGTCTGCGTTGCCTTGCCCTCTGCCAGCAGCAGAGCTAACTTGCGCTCGGGGTTGTTGCAGCGTGATGAGCCGTGACAAACGGTGCTTGCAGGGCGCGGGGACGTTCAGAAGGGCCGAGAGCGCTTCTGAACAGCGGCCTGCGGCCCCCCCGGGGAGGCTGGCGGGTGCGCCTTCCCCTTGGGAAGGGGTGAGGCCGGGCCAGCCTCGCTCTTCCCCACACCACCCATGGGAACACAAAGCAGCCTTGGCGCTGCTGCAGGACAGGACGGGAGGTCTGCACCGAGCTGTGCCGGGGCGGCACCGGGGCCCCCAGCGGAGCAGCTTTGCTCCGGCTCCATTTCTCTCGCCGCGAGCAACCGGCCGGTGCCGTGCTCCCGGCTAATTTTTTTTTTTTTTCTGCAGACTCTGCCTGCAAACTTGTCAGCGTGCTGCCAGCCTCCAGAGGTGTGGGGAGTCCGGCGGAGGGAAGCAGGAGCCTTAAACCAGTCGGCTAAGCGCCAGGCTGCTTTTTGGTGGCTGCCGAGCACCTCTGCGCTGTCGGCTGGGAGGGCTCAGCCCACCTCCTTCCCTCCCGCACACTCCAGGTTTCTCCTGCTGCCCACTTCCTTAAAAGAGGAGGTGGAGAAGTAAGTTTTGGCTGAGCTGTTCTGTCCGGTTAAAGGCATGCTGGTGGATGTCGGGGAGCAAAACCCCGGGGCTGCAGCCTGCCCGGCGGGCGTGGGGCAGTGCAACGTCAGCTCCGGGAGTGTGTGCACGAGGTGCCACCGGGGCCTGCAGGAGTTCTGCAGCAGGAAGGAAGAAGCGGGCTTGGAAAAGTGCTGGGGACTGTGAAGTGGAGAGCTTGGAGGGGAATTCACCCCGCAGAGATTTGGCATTACAGGGGGGCGAGAAGCAGGCTTTGGCAGGGAGGGGGAAGTGGCCAGAACCCAGTGCCTGGCGAGAGGCTTGGAGCCCGTGTTGGAGGGGAGACCACCGTGGAGCGGGCTTTGCTTTTGCCAGGTCTGGCTGGGATGTGCAGCACTGCTTTTTCAGGGAGCAAATTACATATTTTATTCATTTTCTGTGCAAAAAGGAGCTGTTCTGAAGCAATAATGGGGATGTTTCTAAGCAACGTTGTTTTCCCACTGCAAGCTTCAGGAGCGGTGACATTTTTGTACGTTTTTGTAACAATAAGCCAAACCGCCTGCTGTTTGCACACAGGAAAGCCTTGCCTTGGTTCTCCCAACTTTGCCTACCCGGGTGGCTCGGGGGCCTTTAGCCCCAGCCCCGGGCTCACCCCATGCAGATGTTCACGGGCACGGGGGGCCGGGCTGCTGCAGGGCAGAAGGGCTGGGTGGGGGCCTCCAGCAGGACCCCAGGAGGCTGTCCCCGAGGGTCTGCCCACCCAGCACCCGGTCCTCGTGTCCCACCCAGTCCATCTGTCTGCCAGAGAGGGCTGGGCTGGATCCCGCTTCATGCACGTCCCGTGTCACCCTCCCTGCTGGCCCCGAGGCTGGGGACACGGCGTCCTCGTCCCGGCGGCCACCTGCTGCCATATCGGGGGGGGCTGGCCCAGGCAGGATGCGTCCCCTCCATCCGGCACTTCTGGTAAGGGTTGGCCGTTGTGGGCACAAACTCCGACGCAGGGCAATCAGGCTGGGGGTGGGAAAAGGGAAGATCGGCACGATTGGATTTCTGTGGAGCTCGTCGGTTATTCTTCCGTGGGTGTGGAGCCTGAAATGCCTCAGTCACTGTATGTGGTAGCGCATAGGTTTCTTTACAAAACTTGTGTTCTCCCTTAAAAATACACTTTTTCTGTCTCGTTCCTGATAGATAGATGGGTGGATGAATGGGTGGATAGGTAGATAGATGGATTGATGGATATACAGACGGAGGGGTGGGTGAATAGATAGACGGGTAGATGGATAGGTGGATGAGTAGACAGGTGAATGGATGGACCGATGGACGGATGGGTAGTTAGACTGATGGGCAGAAAGATGGATGGATAGGAATACAGACAGGCTGATTCCCCTCACCGTGTTGTTCAGGTGGGACCATTGGAAGCAGCTGAGCTTTAACCAGATTCTGAAGCAAAGCTCCTCGGCAGCTCCGGCTCCTGAGCAGCCTGACCGTCTCTGCTGTGAAGGTTCACGCTCTTTGTTTTCCACCTCTCCTAAACACAAGGCTGCTTTTGGGCCATTTGCAGCCGGGGTGTATGCAGGGCCCCCCGCCGTAACACCCAGCGCCGGTGCTGGCCCTCGGGGAGCTGGGGATGGGGCAGGGAGCCCCGCGGGGCCGCGCTGCTCCTGTGGGGGGGCTGGCAGAGGGAGGTGGGCAAAAAGGGAGCATTAAAGAGCAGCCGAATGTAGCGCTGCTTTGGGGACCGCCCGCTGGGGCTGCCTTCGCTCCCTGTGGACCACCTGCAAGGGTGAGGGATGGGCGGTGGGGTGGCTGTGGGGTGTTTCTGGATAACCAGCGTGTGTTTTCTTCCGATTGCTTTGTCCCTTTGCCATCGCGGGAAGCAGCTGCGGGTTAATGAGTTGATTAAGCAGCGCAGGAGGCTCAGACCATAAATCACTGCCAGAAGGGGCTGCAGGTGTGGGTTGCCTTGTGTAGGAGAGCTGCTTGCTGCCCTGCAGCTTGTGGGAGCGCGAGGAGGGGTGTGCTGGGCTCGTGGGGGGCTGCCCGGGCTGGGTGCCCCTGCCCGTGGGGTGAGATGGGCTGGGGGCAGTGTCGGTGTGGGGCTGGTCCCCGTGGGGTGGCTGCCTCTGGCACTGCAGCCATCGCTGGGTGCTCGTACCCATTTCCCTGCGCTAGAGTTAATTAAAAGCGAATAATTACAACCGCTTCCTGCCCCGTGCCACAGGAGACAAGCGCCACTCCTGCCGTATGGCACGGGCTGCCCGTCAGGCACGTTTTCTCCCCCTCTCCTTTAATTAAGGACGCTGGCAGCTCTGGATGTCCCCAGGACACGACCACGCACCTCACCGCTGCCCCGGCCCAGGCTGGGCCCGCCGCAGCAGCCCATAAAGGGAGCAATGAATTACAGATTCCCTTTGGTCTCGCTCAGCTCTGCCTGCACCGTCAGCACTTACCCTTCAGAGGAAATAATTAAACTAAAAGTTGCCGTAAAGCACGTGAAGGAGGAGCTGGCTGGAGGCGGAGGACAGCGAGGGCCGTGCTCTCAGATCTCGTCGCGGCTGTACCCGTGCTAAATGAGGTGTCCGGGCACGGGGCCGAGAGCTCCCCGTGCCGGGGCAGCTTCACTTGAAAAGGTTTTTCTCAGCTTGGGCGTTTGGCGAACAGGGGATTATAACGGGCTGCCCCGTACGCCCCCGAGTTAATTGGGACAGCGGCGTCGCGGGGAGGGGTGGGTTTTGAGCAAGAAATGGTTTAGCGGTGCTCGAAGCTTAAAATGCTTCCTAAGCAGAGGGGATCCGGAAGCAGCTTGCAAGTAGCTAGGGCGGTGAAAAGGCCGTCCTGACGGAGCAGTGGGGTGGAACCGAGGGAACAGAAAGCTGTGGTCAGACCCTGCGGGGAGCTGCTCGCAGCGAGGTGGGGGGCACGGCTGAAAGCAGGAGGCCGCAGGCGTGCAGGAGGGGCTGTCCCCTGGGGGGATGAGGCTTCTGAAAGCACAGCCAGCAGCCCGGGGGGAGCTTCCCAACCACCTCGCGTCCCCCTCCGTCTAGCTGCAGGACCGCCCGTCGAGGCACGGGCAGCCGGCGGTGCTGTAGGACTTCGTTCCCGTCGCGTGTCCTTCCAGAAGGAGTTAAACGGGCTCAGCCTTGCCGCGTGATCAAATTATTCTCGCTTTTCATCGCCGAATATTCATCTCAGTTTTAAGCCTTCTTGTCTTTTTAACTAAAATTAACATTTATTTCAGACATAATCTAATCTTCCTACAGTGCCGCGTTACAAAGAGCAATCCCCTGGGAAGGGATTTCAGCCTCCTTTGTTCCTGAGATTCTTGAAAAAACGTGATTTTTTCCCCCTGAATTCTTAGAGTCAGCCTTTATCCCGGGTGCCTCTTGTTACCCTCGTCTCTGTTCTGTATTTCCTGCTGAATGTATTATTCCCCCTCTTCCCGTTTCTATTGCTTTTTAACTTCCTGATGCTGAACCAGAAAGCTCTTGAGGTCAGAAGCTGCCGTCTTTGCCTTTCTCATGAATGTACAATTGTGGCTTCAGACGTGCAGTAAGCAATTCCTACACATCTTTCAAATCCGATACACCTCTCCGCCTCCTATTTTTCCTGGTTTCGCTCATTATTTCGCTCGCAGCAAAATGGCTAACAAGCAAAATACTTTTTTTTTTTTTTTTTCTCCCCACTTTTACAGAAATGGAAGGTTTTGCTTATTCAGGCTTGTTCAGCATCCCAGTCAGGTCCAGAACCAAATTATCTTTTATGAGGATAATTTTGCGTGCGTTAAAAAGCTGAACTGCGTGGCAGGTTTTTGGCTTTGTTGGTTTTCCCTCTGCGGTTACAAATGAGCAGCACTTTCCCGTCGGCCCTGTGGACTTCGAGAAGGGTTTTTCCGTGCGGAAATTCCTCCTTCCACCTCGCACCCCGGGTGCTGCATGGACGGAGGGGTCGTGCCGTGCCGTGCCTCCCCCGAGCCTCTGGTGGGCCTGGAGCCGCCGCCGAGGAGTGGGGCCGGGGCCAAGGTGTGGGCACGGGGAGCGGTCACCGGGGCGAGCCTGATGGCACGGGCGCTTCCCTGGGAACCGAGCGTGCCCTCGCCTTCAGGAAGCCCGGTCAAGGGAAAGGCCTGCCCCGCTCGTGTGCTGCTCCCGCGCCTCCGTGTGTTCCCGACAGCGTCGCGGAGCTGCGAGCTGTGCTGTCAGCGAGCCAGGCCTTCCCCTCCCGCGCCCGCTGCCCCAGCGCAACCCGGCGGAGCCGCCGGTGCTGCGGGAGCCGCCCTGATGTGCACCGGGAGAGAAGACCGGCGTGCGCGGCTTGGCTTTGGGGGCCTTTTCCCCGTCTTGCGCGGAGCCCCCTGTTTGCAGGGGCTGCAGCTCACCTCGGACGGGAAGGATGCAAGATTTAGGTCCCGCAGAAGGAACGTGTGGGAGACAGACAGCGAACGGCCAGCCCCGCTCGGTGCAGTGGGGGGCTCTGCCCCTCGGGCAGGGCTTTTCCCTCTCGGTGCGGCCACGGGCAGGGCTCTCCCCGCTCGGCCCACCTGCAAAGCGCAGCAGCGGCTGCCGCTTCTCACTGCTCCGCAGCCAGCCGTGAGCTGTGGGTGCTCCCTGGAGCTGCGCTTTGGTCCACTTAAATTAATCCTCCCGATCGGCTTCTGCTGGACAAAATCAGTCCTCCAAGTGCAGGCTGCGCAGGGACCCGATGCATTTCTCGATCCCCGGGGACGCGAATGGGGTAGAGGCGGGATGGGAGGCGCGTCACCGCCGGCAAGGAGCCAGGCCGCCGCGGGCGCGCTGATGCAGCATCTCGCTGACCGTGTCGCATCCTGACAAAACGCTGCGTTTTTTCATCCAAACACCATAAAATTTGCTGCATCTTGCAAACTTGCATCTTTCCACCTCTGCCTAGCTGTAAACCTTGCGAAGTTTAGAGAGGAAAAATTCTTAACTACTGCTGCAGCCTGGAGCATCCTGTCCTGTAACGAGTGCAGGGACAGAGACCCAGGGAGAAGCACTTTCCCTCTGGCTTTGGTCCGTCCTGCTCCTCCTAGGGACATTGCTCTGAGGAGCATCTGTGCTGGGTGGCTGGTCCCTCTGTCCCGGTGCCGTCCCTCTGTCCCTGTGAGCTGCGCTCAGGAGCAGGACTGGGTTAGAGCAGTGATGTCTGGATGAGGTGGCTCTCAGGAAGGTTCTTGTTTTGCTTTCTTTTTCTTTCTCTTTTCTCTCTGAAAAGGTAGCTGCTTTGCTTTAGGCTTTGTCTTTAAGTAGTCAGGGAGGCGGTGTGGAACGCTTCTCAGGCCTTGCTCATGGTGCAGGTTTGGGATAAAGCAAACCAAGGCAGTTTCAGACAGGCGGTTAGAAGCAGTTTGAAGGCTGCCCCGTGCTGCACCCAGGCAGCCGGAGCCAGCAGCCAGTGCAACCTTCCTGCGCTCAGCAGGGGCTGGCAGGGGCTTGTCCGGAGCTCCGGTCTTGCAAAAAGATGTCAGAGGTGGGAGAAGCCAGGCAGAGCAGTGAGAAGTGGTGTATGAACAAAAGAGAGTGCTGCTGAGCTGCTGCAGGGTGAGGCAAACCGCGCCTGAGAGCGCTTCAGCCTGGCTCATCCGGACCCGGTGCCAAACCTTATGGAAAATGCACAGGGTAAGCTACCCCGTTTTTACATCAAGTGAATTTGGTTGGAGTTGAATTTCTGATGCGTGCACGATGTACTGGCCCCCTTCCTCCAGCCGAGCAGCTACTGAACTCAATTTGCGGGGAGGATCTTGCGCTAACAGGACTTGGCGTTTTCCGCCGTTGGCTCCTTAGCGTAGACATAAATTTTTCCAAGCACCGCAGTCGTGTGCACGCTAAGTAAACGGCAAGGACAGCTTTTGGAAAGTCAGACGCGATGTTTCCGCCCAGATTCGTTAGAGGAGCAGCCTGCGAGGAGCTGGGTGGAGCTCGGAGCAAGAGGTGCTTTCCAAACGGGAATGGGGCTGGAAATGTGCAGCACCCCTTGGCTGCTCAAAGAGGGCTCTGGGCTGGGCGGGCTGGAACGTGGAGTTACACCACACTCCTGACCCTGAGCCCCAGGTCACGTCCCCTGCCGGAACGGCACATCCCTGGCCGGAGCACCGGGCAGCTGCAGCTGCATAACCCTAACTTTTTTAGGGTTATGCTTTGGGCAGGGGGAGACAGGCATCGCCTGTGCCAGCACCCTGCACACAGCGGGTTTTGTTACGTGGGGGTCTGTCAGTGTTCTTATAAAAAGGTGTCAGGTCGGTGCCTGCCCCAAATGCGCTGTGAGCCTGGGGCTGGCGGGGCTGGACGCGCTCTCTCGCTGTCTGAGCACAGCTGAGGCCCTGGTAAGTCAGCGTTTGGGGGGGTTCTGTCCTGTTCTTTCTTTTGGATTTAAATAATTCATCACCAGCAGCAAAAAAAAAGTGCAGTAATTGTTCGCCGCGCTCTGCAGCGGAAGGTAAAGAGCTGGCCCCCAAATTATACCTTGATCTGGCAAAAAAATTGCACAGATCCGGCTGTGATGTGAAGGTTAAAGCAGGAGGGTATAATTAGCGGGGCATTTCGTGCTGCCGCGCCAGCTTCACGTTAGGGTAGGGGGTTCATGTACGGCACGTCTCACGGCCTCGCGGCTAATTATCTTGTCTGCAGCCCTGCTCTGCGAGGGGAGCACCAGAACAGCCCCTGCGGCTGGTGCAGGGCAGCCCGGGGAGCGGCAGGGGGACGGGGAGGTGAGGGGACGGGGCTTTTCTGGGGCTGCTGGATGGATAGGGGCGCTTTGGCGAGTGGGAAGGGGAATGAAGGGCACGCTGCTGAATAAGGCAAGTGCCCCAGCCAGGGTTACTGCCAGGAGTGCTGAGCGAAGGCAGGGGAGCGGCGTGTGTGTGTGTTACAGCCCCTGCTTTGGCCCCCAGCAGCCCGGCGGTGCCTGAGCCGGTGGGAATCTGCCCCCCCCCACCCCGTACGAAAACGGGTGCTTCAGATGCACACCTGAGGGTCTAACGTTGTTTTCTTCTTCTTTTCTTTTTTTTTTCTAGAAACCTTGGGAAATCCGGACTGCGAGTTTCATGCCTTGGCCTGGGTGAGTTTGTGCCCCAAGCCCTGCAGCTGTCCTTTCCCTTTCCCTTTCCCTTTCCCTTTCCCTTTCCCTTTCCCTTTCCCTTTCCCTTTCCCTTTCCCTTTCCCTTTCCCTTTCCCTTTCCCTTTCCCTTTCCCTTTCCCTTTCCCTTTCCCTTTCCCTTTCCCTTTCCCTTTCCCTTTCCCTTTCCCTTTCCCTTTCCCTTTCCCTTTCCCTTTCCCTTTCCCTTTCCCTTTCCCTTTCCCTTTCCCTTTCCCTTTCCCTTTCCCTTTCCCTTTCCCTTTCCCTTTCCCTTTCCCTTTCCCTTTCCCTTTCCCCTGCATGCACCTCACTGCTTCCATTCCGTACCGATCCGAGAACTGACGAATAGCTTATCAATATTTTATCCTATCAATATTTTATCAAAAAGGGCATCTCTGGGCACTGCAGGACGTGTGTGCAGTGACAGCTGCGTGTGTAAATCCTCTGCTGCCGCCTCCCGCAGCGGGCAGGAGCGGGGCCGTGCTCACACAGGTGCTCCCTGCGGTGGCAGGCGCACCACTCACAGAGTGCTTAGAAGCGCATTTCTTCCACAGCGCCTTGAGAGTTGATTTTAAAACAGAGGGGATGCGAAAGTCACCCTGAGTTGTAAAGTCATAAAAATAAGGCCTGTTCCGGCAAGAAGAGCTCTTCTGGTTAAAATAGCTCCCGACTTGCGAAGGACTTCCTCGCTGGGCACAGCAGGCTTTTTTCGTCCTGGCAGTTTCGCCAAGAGCAAATGTTGGGGCGGAGGCAGAGCTACGGGGAGGAAGCAGCGGCAGGAGAAAATCGCCTTGCCGAGCATTTCTGTGATTGCGAGCAGGTGGGGCCGCAGCGGCGTCTAAATATATCTGAGTATATCTGAACGTATCAGGCCTCTGTCAGCACAGCTGTGGGGCCGGGTGCTGGGGCAGGCACGGGGCCAGCGCCACAGGGCAGGAGCCGGGCAGTGTCCCCACGCTGTCCCCAGGCTGTCCCCAGGGCCCTGGGTGTGCCGGGGACAGGGCCTGGGGATCGGTGACATTTACAGGCGGGGGGGCTCCCTCTGCAGCGCAGCTCGGTCGCCTCTCCCACCGCAGACACATCCCGTGCCTGTTTCAGTGCCAGCCTGAACACTTCTCTAAGCAGTTCTCTTGTGCGGCTCCCCAGAAGACCAGTTCACTTCCCTAAGCTCTCCTCAGTAAGAATCCACTTTCAGCTTAGCAAAGTTTCCGAAGGCTCAGCGATCTTCCCCAAAAGAAGAGGCTGCTCACGGCGGAGTCCCGACGAGGTACGAACCCAGCAGTTGTGTGAGCAGGAAGGGGCCAGGTCTTCCCCTAGCACCTTGTTCACTCCGCTCGGGGGCAGAACTTTTGCAAGCCCTGCAAATGATGGAAACGCAGCCCTGGACAGCAGGCGGGGTGCGGAGCAGGCAGGGCCGAGCACCCACCATCGATCCCACCCAGACCAGTGCCAGGAGCCGGAGGCTCCGCGTGGCATCGGCCTCGCTGGGAGCAGGCTGGGGGAAAATCACCCTCGCAGGAGGCTGAGCCTTGGCTCCCAGCCAGGGTGCTTTTATTTTTCTGAGAGGTGACACATCTGCCGGCAGTGGAATTATCAAGTGGTGAATTTTGCATCAGCAAATAACCCAGAAATAGTCACACCACGCGAGGCTCCGAGCTGTGATGGAAACGGAGCCGGATCTGGCTTAAATGCAGAAATGCCTCTGCTGGAGCTGAGGGCACCCAGCTGGAAAAGGCTTTCCACCGTGGGCAAGGGGAGCGGCTGTGCCTCGGGGCCATGCCCATGCTCCACCACAGATCCCACGCTGGAAATAATGTTTTTTCAAGTCTTTTTGTCTTTTCGTCGTTTGCGTTCCCACAGGGCCCCCAGGTGGGAGCACATCGCTAATCGGGACGGGCCGACGGGAAATGGCTGTTGGTAGGGGGACAAGTAAGGGTTAGGATTTTTTTTTTTTCTCTAGTGTATTTTTCTTCCAAGCTGCTCCTCTTGGCTGGGCTGTGAATCATCCTCGATCTGACAGCCGCTGCTGGAAATGCCGAGGGAGCCTTGTGTTTTCTGGGAGGGTTTCTTAAAGCACCCCTGCTGCAGCCCCCAGCCTCCTCGTGCCCCAGCAGCGCGGGCATTTTGTAGCGTACACGGGGCTGGGGGGCTCGGGGTGCCCCTGCTGCTGCCCCTGTAAACCTTTCGTGGTGCTCCGGGCATGACTGGTGGCACAGGTTTGTAGGTACCTGGAGTGTGGGGTTTGTGATCCACTGGGTGCATAAATAACCCCTCTTCTTCTTACCTGTGCTTGGGACCTGCATGCGTATTTAGGCAAAAAAATCACTTTTAATAAGGGATAAACAGTCTCAACACATTTTTTTATTTTCAGAAGAAATGCATTTTAATGTATTCCGGTAAAAATAACACTTCTGAGGCTTTAACATGGAAATCGGTCTTCATTTAGATTTTTTTTCACTTGCTCAGAGACGCTTAATGACAAAACGAAGCCTATTTTCACTTGTACCGGTGCTGTGTGGCACCAGAGCCTGGGCAGCGCGGGGCCGGCTCCGCAGCTCCTGCTGCAGCTGCGCCTGCTGCACGTCCTGGGCTGGAAGAAGGAAACGCAAAATTAGTAAAAAATACCATTTAGTTATTCTGGCAGGATTAGCTGTGGTCGGGGAAGAGTTTCGTTCCCTAAATGACAAGTTTCAGCACCATCAGAACGTTTTCCAACTGCACACGACTGTCAGTCCCTCCTGGTGGGTCTGAACACCAAGGAACCTCTCTGGTAGTAACCAGTTATTTTGGTTTTTTTTCTAGGGACATGGGTCACTTTTGGAGGCCAAATCTCAGATGAGGTAAGTAATCCTTGGTTTAAGTATGATGCATGAAGCAAAGCTAATGAGAATAGGTTTTTAATGAAATTGTGGCCAGCAAAATTACAGGAGCCTGGTTTGGTAACAGCAAATGGCAGAGTCGGTACGCAAAGGAATACAAATCCTGGCTTCTGCTACAAAAATCCTAATGAATCTGACATTTCCAGAGATGAGCTTTAATAAAAACATCTACCCCTTGTAACTAGCTTTTCCCCGCTGCTGGGAGTGACGTTTCCGTGCGTGCCGTTGGCAGCGGCACCACTCCTGGAGCAGGACTGGGAAACTTCTATTTTTGCAGAACGTGTGTAATCTGCGGCAGCCATAAACACCAGGGGCGCAGCATCTCACAGAGGGCTGCCCAATGATTTTAGTTCATTTTAATTCTCTTTCTCTCCAAAATAAGATGAAACAAACGGAAACGTGCTCGGGTCTCCTCCCCACCCCAGCCCACAGCAGATGGCTCTCAGCCTCTGCTCGTGCTCCTGCCCGCGTGCTGCAGAGCACGTGGACCTCGCTGCCTGCCAGGTACACTGGCAACGCTGTTCATAAAAAAAGGCAAACCTTCCAGCAGCCTGCCTTGTAGTACTGCAGCAGAAAATCCCAAAATAACTTCTGCAGCAGGGAAGAGGCCCAGGATTCTGATTTCAAACCTTTTTTTCTTTGTAAGCGACTTGACCTTTGCGGGTATTTCTGCTTGCCGCAGATCACTGGGCTGAGTTTATTCCTGTTTCTCAGTATTGCAGGCTGAAGCAAAAAGAGTTGTTTCAATGACAAATTTGGCTCACTTGCTCTCCTTGTTCAGAATTAGTCAATGCATGGAAAAAAGAAGACTTAAACGCATTTCTGCACTAAACCCCATACATCCGCAGAGCAATTTCTGCAGCCCTATTAAATTGTTGGCTGCTTTCCTGTTAGCAAGCACAGGACTTCCCTCTGGGAAGAGATTAATTCCTCCCAAGACGGATCCGAGGGAAGGATCCGAGGGACGAATCCTGTGCAGGATGGCGCGGTGGCACTGGTGCCTCTTCCTGCGCCAACGAGGAGCGAAACGTCCGGCGCAGGCGCTGCCAGGGCTGCGAGTGGTGCCCGCGCTCAGCCCCGTGTCTGCTCCCTGCAGGTGGCCGAGCAGCTGATGACCATCGCCTATGAGAGCGGCGTCAACCTCTTCGACACGGCCGAGGTGTACGCAGCGGGCAAGTGAGTCCCCGGCTTTGCTGCGGTGCGGGGCGCCGGGGGTCCCTTCCACAGGGCTCCGTCCAACTCCTTCCCTGTGCCTCCGGCCGTGGCTCTGCTTGGGAAATCCTATTTAAAAAATGTTATTTTTGGAGCACTCTTAAAAAATGACCCCGCACCCAGCTGAGATGTATGACTGGTGCTGCCATGAGCGCTCACTCTCGGCACAGGGAGGAAAGTGTCCCGAATAAATGACAGTTTGGTGCGTGCCTTAATGAGGATTAGCGGCCTGTGGCGGTGACCCTACTGCAACGCAGCTCCCTGAGGGAGGAGCAGTTCTAGCTGCAGAGAGCTAATAATGCTCCTGATGCCATTGCTGAACCAAACAAAAAGAAAAAAAGAATCCCCTCGTAACGTGCCTGACACTGGCCGATGAGTGCTGGGCGTGGGAGGTGGAGCGGGGTGCAGGGACGGGGCCCAGCGGCTCTGCTGGCGTTGGCACAGCACCACCGTGCTGGCCGGGGCGGTCGCAGAGCTCTGCCTCGCGCCTCTCCTCTCTGATGGGCTCTCTCTGTCTTGCGCAGGGCCGAGGTCATCCTGGGGAACATCCTCAAGAAGAAGGGCTGGAGGTACCGTACCGCCGCAGGGACCCTCGGGCACAGGGGAATGCGCCCGGTCCTTGCGCAGCCGGTGCTGTGCGGGGCTCGGGAGCGAGCGCTGCTGCCTGCAGGCAGCACCAGGGCTGCTCGGGGGGCAGCTCCGGAGCCAGGCCTTGTAACTGCGGAACAAAAACGCTCTGTGCTTTTTGGGAGCACACACTGACTCCACGAGGCTGCTGTGGTTGACCCGAAATGCAGGTTTGAGCAGGTCAGGACGCCTGCAGGTTGTCCAGAGACTGGTGCTGCCCTGACCATGGCACAGGACCACCTGTCTGTGCACAGCTGTTACCTTCCCCGGGTGTTTGTCCTCATTTCCATGCACGGTACGTCGAGACAGATGATGTGTGCATCGGGTCTGTGCGCACGTACAGAAGGCTGTGTATTAGGAATGCAAAGCTGTGATGGGCCTTCATCCTGGGCAGCCTGGTAGGAGATGATACCTCATGTAAATGAAGCGCATTAGCATACGTTGTGTCGTTTTAAGAGCATTTACATAATCTTTAAAGATTATGTGTGTCATAGCCAGCCTGCAACCGCGGAACAGCCCCAGCGGTGCTCTCCCAAAATCCGTGCCCCTGTTCCAGGGGTGATCGCTCGGTGTGAAGCATTCTGCGTCCTGCGGAAGAGGGAAGTCGCATCTAGCAAAGAAGCAGATAAATTGTGCTACACACCTACAATTATGCAGCAAAGTAGTTTGCAAATGATTGATATTTGATTTAATATCACATTGGGGTGTACAGATTAGTTCGGCTAATGCATCATTCCCGGGGTTTAATGCCTGAGGGAACACCCCACACTCAGGATCCGTGCCCCGTGCCCTCAGCAGATGGGCAGGAAGCTTTGCGGGCTGCTGCGTGGGTTTTCTGTGACGATTTTATTTAACAGTTTTTTCTTTTCTTCTCCTAGGCGGTCCAGCCTGGTCATCACAACAAAGCTGTACTGGGGTGGAAAGTAAGTTCCAGTGACTCGGGGTGGTGCTCGCCCCCGCAGGGCTGGGGCTGCTGCCCGCTCGCTGCGCTTGTGGCCGGGTTTTTGGGAGCTGGCGCCGGGCAGGCGGATTTGGGGGGGCTCGCCCCGGGCAGACCCCACTGTGACCCGCTGGGAGGTTCACCCCTAATGTTAGTTTGCAGACTAGTGTCTGGGTGGTTGTCATCAGAGATAATGCGCAAGTGATTAAATTGATCTTCCCCCCTTACACTGAAGTTCATTTCGCTGTTCGGCAGTGGAGGTACAGCACAGCTCCCTGCTTCCCACCGTAGGGCTAGGAAATGGGGATTTTTGGCACCCGTCCCACCTGGCTGCATTGCTGCTCCCCAGGCCAATGCTGTCACTTTGGGGGTGTTTCAAGCGTCGCTTCTCGCTGGTGGCTGGTGCATCGGACCCCTAACCATGTGTCCCCGCTTTGTCTTTGCAGGGCTGAAACGGAGAGAGGGCTCTCGCGGAAGCACATCATCGAAGGTGGGTGCTGGGCCGGGCGTTGTGCTGTCGGGACAGGTCCGGGTCACCCCAGCAGGCTCCCCACAGCTCCCCGCAGCCCCGCGACTCCATCCCGCGGTGCCCCCGCTCCATGCGGGGTGGGTGCGTGGCACGGCGTTGTACAGGCAGGGCACAAACAGAGCAGTGCCTGTAAAAGACACGCTTCTGTCGTGGGAAGGATGCGCAGCGTCAGCTGTGACCTTGTTACGGTGAGAGCGTGCCTCCCGGCAGGGCTCACGGCGGGGGCTGCTCCTGCCCCGTCCCACCTGACGGGGTGTGTGTGCAGGGCTGTGGGGCAATCGGCCCTCCCCAAAAAGCAGCCACCACTGCAGGGTCCCGCTGCCGTGTCCTCCTCGCTGCTGCGGGATAAATGCCCCCGGTACGACGGGTGTGTGCGGGGGAAGAGCCGCACAAAGCCGTGGGACGAGGCTCGCCGTGGTCTCACGGGGCACGAGGGAGCATCAGGCTGCACGCCTGTGCTTCACAGCGCCGCGGCACGGCTCGCAGCAGCCGCCTCTCGTTGCTGTCTGACCCACTTCTGTCTGCTGGCACCGAGCAGCGTGGGAAGCACTTGAGGCTCCCCTGGAGCTGTGCACGAGCTGCCAAAGCTCCCCGAGCCCAGCCGTGGCGTGCCTGGCTCAGCCGTGCCCAGTGTGCCGGGGTCAGGCCGAGCCCTCCCTGCTGCCCCTGCCCCCCGACTTGTGGGATAAACCCGCACTGCTTGCCGGGGCTGTTGCACGAGGCAGTGTTTGCTGCCAGAAACAGCTAGGAAAGGAAAATTCGGGCTCGTCCATGCTAGGTACCGTGGTGTCAGTCTCCAGACAGAAGGCATAGGGACAGCTCGGCCACGCTGCTATCTTATAAAATAGGTTATATGGAATATATTACTGGTATATTTGCTTTACCCGCCCTTACCTGGGATTTCAGTGCTGCCCACACCACAGCCTGGCTGTCGCTGTCCAGAGCGGGCGCTGTGGGATGAGCATGGATGGCCACAGCACACTCGGCGGGCGGAGCTGCAACAGGGAGCGCTTCGAGTGAGGAGCAACTGCCCTAGAAAACTTCCATCACTTCACACTTGCGGAGTTCAGCCGCGTTAGCGTGTGCCTTCCGTGTTAAGGTAGTGCTGGGGAAAGGTTCTAGCCCCGTTTTATTCAGTGCCCCTTTGAGTGAAGCCCCGTGGTGCAGTGTTCGGGCTGCTGGCCCTGCACCCGGGGTGCCTGGGGGAACCGCAGCCATTTCACGGGCAGTCCGAGCCCACCCGCTTCCCGTTCCTGGAGGAACTGCTTCGTGAAATGGCAGAAAAATCCTGGCAGCAGTTGGAATGGTTTCGCAGCAAAAGTAGCAAATAACGTTAAGGTCAGTGGTAGCTATTTTCTATAAATACACTTGGCAAAAACAGCCATTTTTTAATCTCAGAATTCAGCGAACGTTTTCAGACTGCTCTATTTTGGCTTGTTCTTCATGAACATTCATAAAAAAACATTTTGTTCCTGGGAAGATTCATAGAAAATAAGCGTTAGGAATTCTTTTTTATCTCTTGCACACACGCACATACCTACGTAGGCTCTGGATGCCGGCTCCCGTCAGCTGCTCGCAGAGAAGCCGAGGAAGCCCGGCAGGCAGGGAGGTGAAGGGGGCAGAGCGCGCCCCCAGCAAGGTTGTTAGCAAGCAATTAGGGTTTATTTATTGTTTTAAATGGGAGGTGACCCCCCTTGGGGTGTTAGATTAGCTCTGAAACAAAACCTGCACTCGGCCCCTGGTGGCTGCCCTTTGGCTCACCGCGGGCACTCGTGATGCAGGCGTCTTCCCATCCGAATCTCGGTGTAATTAAACAGAAGCACAAATTACCACGTTTAGTCCTAAATGGCTGAATAGATATGGGGCAACATTACACGATGCGGAGTATCCTTCTGATGCACCATATGGGTGTATATATTCATATACACAGATACACATATGTGCATCTAGATACAAACCATACACCTACAAGTGAGGGAGGCTGTCCCCAGCCCCACCACGGTGCCCCCCTCGTGCTCCTGCGCTGACCCCGGGGGTTCTTCTCTCTGCTCTGCCGTTTGCAGGATTAAAGGCTTCCCTCCAGAGGCTGCAGCTGGAGTACGTGGACGTGGTCTTCGCCAACCGGCCCGACAACAACACCCCCATGGAAGGTTAGTGGGAGCTTTAGCTGGAGGTTTTCGTGCGACTGATCCTGGCTTACAGGCTTATGCCTCTGATGGTAGGAAATGAAAAGCAAATCTTTATTAAATATTCAGGCGAGGCAGCTTAAATACAGAATACCTGCTTCATGGTATCCTGGAGTCCTATATATTTACACTTAAATGAAAGGAATTTGTATCTCTTAAATGGGAATTGAAATTTTCTTTAAATCCCAGTGGTGCCCTAAACATTGTTCATTCCTTAATTTCCTTTTCCCAATTGCTTCAGACAAAGCTGAAATGAATTTGTGTTTGCATTCAGCAGACCTCTGTGCCAAACGACACCTGTGCGCCCCTGCCCCACTGCAGCCAGCTCTGGGGAGGGCAGTGGGCCTGCACCATCCCTGTCCCCAGGCAGCCTGGATCCGCCTGCTCCTCACAATGTGAAAATGCCGGGTGTGATCCCAGGCGGCTCCTCTGATGCGTGGTGTGAAATGAGAACTTGTTGGGGGGGCATTGCCCAGGTTTCTGGGCAACTGGGGGGAACGGTCCTTGTTCAGTTCGGTGAGGGGGGCAGATATTTAGGAACGCATGAGAGCCACGGTGTCTGTTCCCTCTAATGTTTCTCGGCTGATAACTGCCCATCGTGTAAGTGGCCGTGTGCCCTGGTTAGCCAGGAGCCCTCACCGGTACGTTATGGGGTGAGTGCACGGTTTAATGGGGAGCAGTTCCCATTTCTCCTGCTCTCAGGTGGGAGCTGACGCAGCTGTGCACGCCGTGGCAGGGGGAGATCAGCTCCACAACCGCGTAACAAACAGGCGGAAGAAAGAGGTGCAGGCAGCAGGGCTGTCACAGCTGAGTACATGGCAAACACAGCGGGGGCCTGGCTGCCCCCCGGGCTCCAGGAGGCGCGAGCACCTCGGTGGCCCCGGGAGCGCTGCGTTACCCCGGCCCTGACCCCGTGCCAGCAGCCGTGGCTGCAGGAACATGCCTGGGACCCTAAAGGCAGCACAGACCTGCAGTGCATGGCGAGGTCAGGGCGCGTGGCGTGCCGTGTCTCGGGGGCAGGAGAACCTCTGAGCTCCGCCAG
Source organism: Cygnus olor (assembly GCF_009769625.2). Taxonomy (NCBI): domain Eukaryota; kingdom Metazoa; phylum Chordata; class Aves; order Anseriformes; family Anatidae; genus Cygnus; species Cygnus olor. Next base: position 25,404,898 of record NC_049177.1, on the reverse strand, counting down.
CTGTGGAGGCGCCGTCCATGCACGCGCAGCGCAGCCGAGCTCCGGCGCCCGCAGCTACGGGTACTGCTCGCGGTGCTGGAGCCTGGCAGCAGCGTGTGAACCGTGGGGCTTGGCGAGACTTGGAGCAGGGTGAGAAAAGGGACGTTTTTGTTATGAATGGTGCGGTGTTTATTCTTTCTATGTACTTCGTGCTTTTTTTATGGTTCACCTACTAAGCCACTTCCATCCCAGAGCATCTGTTGAGCCATCTGTCGGTTCGGCAATATCTGGCACGCGCAGCAAGTGTTAAGCTACCTTCGCAAGGCATAATCCCAGCTATGCTCGGTGTCCTTAAGTGGCCATGCTTTTCCCACGAGTAAATAGCTGCTTCCCAACTCCTGCAGCCCACCGTGTCCCATGTGTGCAGCGCTGCTGGACGAGCACCTGCAGGAAGGGCTGTGCAGGGCCCCAGCCGGGCAGTGAGCGCAGCGCCAGGGGCAGGATTAGGGACAGGGGCAGGGACAGGGACAGGGACGGGCAGCATCGACCCCGGAGCACGCCCGAGGAACCCGTTGCCTGCCGGAGGGGATGGATGGAAGCTGTCCGGATGAACCCCAGCTCACAGCACCGGGCGCTGCAGCTCGCTGGGGCTGCTGAGCACCAGAGAGGCGTCCTTTGGCTTGGTGACACTTGACTGAAGTCCAGACACGCTCAAACCCCTGGCGAAAGACCTGCTGCTTTTCTTTTCCCTCTCGTGATGAGTCTTGTCAGCTCTGGGCTTTAAAAAACTTCATTGGAAAAGCGTCCCCTTTCTGATAGAAGGAGATATCCACGGTCTGCTCAGATGGGCGCTTCTGTTCCTGACCCTTCACGCTTCGTTACTCCGGCTGCAGATGCGATCCCCTGGCCGTGACAGCAGATGCTTCTCTTCGCCCCGAGCGACACTTCCAGCCGAGCAGAGCCAGCGCTGGCTGGGGCAGGGGGGGCTCAGCCCACGGCCCCACAAATGCGCCGGGAGGGGACAGGAGCGGCTCCCGAGCTGACACTGCGCTGCTGGAGGCTGCCTGCCGGGGCTCGGAGCAGTCATTTTGAAAAAGCCTCTCCTTGAAGTGCTGTCATCTCTGCCATCCTGCGAGCAGATTGAGTGGTCCAGACGGATGCTGTTCACAAACTGTCCCAGAGGCGTACCCAAGGGTGAAGGATCTGGTAAACAAGAGTATAAATATACATATATTCTGAGCTGACTCCAGTTCTTCTTGAAAGGAGTAGAGGTGGGAGAAATGAAAACAACCGTGGACCAAAATGCGTAAGAGGCGTATGATAAAATGCTTATAAAATTCCTAAATGATCGTACAGCAAAAATAGAAAACCCAAAGCAGTGAGAAGTGGGTGCTACAGGGGGAGGAATTCCCCTACAGGATCACCCTACTGAAACCCTCCGGCATCACCCTACAGCTTCACACCACAGCCCTTTTTTTCTTTAAAAAAAAAAAAAAGAAAAAAAAAAAAAAAAGGAAAACAATATCTGGCATCTGAACTCTCCTCCTCCCTGGGGGAAGGAGCCCTCAAGCCGATGTTTCCGTCGGGAGCAGTTCTGCCTTCCCGACGCGAGGCCAGCTGCCCGTGCAGGAGGCACGCTGCGCTTTTAGAGCCCGCCGAGGGTTATAAATGGAGACTTCGTCATGTTTAGCTGCTTGTCGCTGCCTTCGGGAGAAATCTCACAATAACCTCCAGATTGGCAGTGTAAACTACCCTCTGCCAAGCTTTTTTTTTTTTTTTTTTTTCCCCATAAATAGGACGAGAATCCTCATGTATACAAGGCAGCTTATCTTGTTCTTGGTAGCGGTGCCCAGCACCACGCCCCAGGAGCCCCAGGCGTTACCTTTAGCTTTAACACCTAGACCCAGGGCAGGCTCCTTTGTGCAGCTGGGTGCTGAGCGGGGCTGAGCGACCTCACCTGGGTCAGGATTTCAGAGGCGAACTCCCCCCTTCTTGCAGCTTTCCGAGGACCAGCGCGCTGCAGTCTGGCAGCGCCCGCCGGGTGTGAGGTGCCTCGTGTGTAATGGCAATGGGGATTGTTTTCTTCTGCTTCCCAGCTCCCACTTACCTTGTTTCTGTCGGTTTGAACAACGCGCTGTTAGGGGCTCACATCACCTGTAAGGTTAAATATTTTTCCGTGCCGTTTTTCAAATGCTGTCCTGTCGCTGGGAGGATCCCATTCCCAGACAAGAACCCACCCAGCCTCTTCTGTCTGAGGGCTGCCTTGGCATAAGGAAAGGAAGCAGAGGAGCTGCAAGATTTCCTCTTGTGACAAGGGTGGAAAATGAACAGGGAACGAAGGGAGGCCCCGTCCCTGCACCGCGGGCACCTCTGGATGAGCGCGCCCCTGGTGCCTGGTGCGGGGCTGGGGCCGGGGCTGGAGCAGCACTTCCAATTTAATTTTCGACTGTGCTGCCCTCTTGTGTTAAATTTTGGAGGGGATATTATTATGGGATAATATTAGACAATAGCCAGTTGGTAAAAGTTTTTAAGCAACTGGACTTTTTACATTTACGCTGTTAATGCTTCTTCCTCCTTGCTCGAGCAGGAGAGCTTGGCAAAAGCAGCGCGTTGTGTGAAGCCCCGTTATGAGTCGAGCCGTGGAGCTGTTACCTGGCTTGTTGCCCGCTGGCCACGTAGCCAAGCTGCCCGGGCTGCTGCGGCTCCTGCGGCTCACAGGGGCTCTGGCCGGAGCATCCCTGGCTCTGGGAGCAGTGCTGGCAGCTCGCTGGGCTCTTACTGGTGGCTTTGGGTGAGTTTGGTGCTGATAAATCTGGCTCTGCAGAGTTCTCTTACTTTTTTTTTTTCTTTTTTTTTTTTTCCTGCAGAAATCGTCCGAGCAATGACACACGTAATAAACCAGGGCATGGCGATGTACTGGGGGACGTCACGCTGGAGCGCCATGGAGATCATGGTAAGGAAAAGTCCCTTCTTCTGGCACCCCCGTGCTCAAGGAGACCAGTCTGTGGGTGGCTTGTCCGGTTATGTCCTGTGAGAGCCTCTCGGCGAGTGCAGTGGTTTTTGGCTTGGTTTCTCTCCTCCAGGAAGCCTACTCCGTGGCCAGGCAGTTTAACATGATACCGCCCGTGTGCGAGCAAGCTGAGTACCACCTTTTCCAACGAGAGAAAGTGGAGGTTCAGCTGCCGGAATTGTACCACAAAATCGGTAAAGTCTGAGGCCGTGCATTTTATCTATTTCATTTTCAGAGAGAAATAAAGAATGGTCAGACCAGAGGCTCCCGAGGGGAGCAGTGCCCTTCCCTGCACGCCCCTGCTGCGGGTGGAAAGCGAGAGCCAAGTGCCTCGCTAATGGCCTAAAGGAAACCTGGCTTAGTGCCTCTGGTAGAAGCGGGTGTTAATTGGAGTGGCTGCTTCTGCCCGCTGAGACCCCGCGGTCCGTGCAGGTGTCACAGTAAGGCTTTGGATGAGCACCAAGGGCACCCCTTGAAAATACAGAAAAAGCAAACCCCGTCTGCCAGGAAGATGCTCTCGACACTCTTAAAGGGACTGAAGAGCACTGGCAGCTGCCATACAAATAAGCAGGAGTTGTTTGCTCTGTGCTGAAAGTGCAGTTTGTGACCCAGCTCTGCTTTCCCCAGTGCCCTAAAACCTCTGCCCTCTCCGCAGGGGTGGGCGCGATGACGTGGTCTCCCCTGGCCTGCGGGATCATCTCAGGGAAATACGGCAACGGGGTCCCCGAAAGCTCCAGGGCGGCTCTAAAGGTATTTTTTCACATGCTCCAGAAGAGCGGATGTGCTGCTGTGGTGAGGGCTGGCAGATGCCAAGGAAAGGCAGCCCCGTGGCTGGAGGCTGCCCTGCACGGACGGGCTCGGTTCCTCTGGCCCCTGGGCTGGCAGCGGGTCGGGGCTGGCCGTGGGTTCAGCTCCTGCTCTTGGGCACTGGGGTGCTCTTGGCCAGCGCTCACAGCTTCCGTAAGCTGTGCCGCTCCTGTATCACATCTGCCTTAGGTGGCTGACTTTATTCTCAGGGCTGGAGAACACCTACTTGAAAATCCCAGTACATCAGCTGAAAGGAAAGGCGCAGTGTGCACTGACCTGCTAACAAGCATCACGAATTTCAAACGTGGCATTTCATTGCATTTGTGATTTTTTTTTTTCAAAACAAAGTACACCTTTCAAAACAAAATATGTAATATTTTCTGCAAACTAGCTGAGAAGGCATCATTTCCCAGAGGGATCTGAATTGAATCAGTGAATCAGAATTGAATTTCAAGTCTGGAGCTGGGAGAACCGAAATCTCAGCCTCTTCTAATTAATTTTCTAATCTCGAACATTAGCAGTAAGCCTTGAACAAGATCACATGTTCTCTCACTTGTTTGCTAGGAGGAAGTGGGGTGTCAAAAATCTTCTGCAGTTGACCAATATTTCACCTTTTTCCAATTGCAATTGGCTCCAGCGGCCCAAAAATAAAGCTGCGGGGGTCCCGATTCCAGGCTGAGCCCCTCAGTGGCACACAGCCCGAGCAGTACGGACGTGGGCTGCTAAAGGTGACGTCCTGCCCCCTGCCACAACTGCTTCAGGTAGCAGAGCACCACGTTGTTCATCCCCCGGTTACCTCCCGGGTTGGACATGATTTTTAGAGGTGCTGATAATTGCCCTTACCTTTCCACTTTGGTCGATTAAAACAGACACCTGACTGCAATGTGATTTACTTCCAGTGCTACCAGTGGCTGAAAGAAAAAATCGTAAGTGAAGAGGGAAGAAAGCAGCAAACGAAGCTGAAGGACCTCTCGCCTATTGCGGAGCGTCTGGGCTGCACACTACCTCAGCTGGCAGTCGGTAAGCAGTAGCGCAGGGGCTGTGGTGGCGCCGTGCCTTTCCCCCCTTTTGTCAGAAAAAAGGGTCCAGGTGAGAAGATGTTAGGGGCACGCCTTCCTTGGATCGGGTAGTCCTGAATTCCTCAGCTGACAGAATTGTGTAGCTGACTGAGGAACCGGGCCGGGAGAAGAGCAGTCCGTAAGGCGGTGACTGGTGCGGACGCGGTAGGTCAGGCATCCCCAGCTCTCGTTCCGTGGGAAGAGGAAGAACAGCCCGATGGAACGAAAGACAGCACTTTTAAAAATGGAAAAAGGAAGTATCGACACGATGCGTGACTATCCTGTTTAATTGGATTAGGAATGACTCAGAGGGGACCTGGGAAGTGACAGCTTCCAAAAATACTGTTGTTATTTGTCAAATAGAGACAGAAGTTCTGGCAATTACTGGGATCAGCAGTAATGCAGTGCAGTGAACCCTTTGTTCCTAACCATCCTGTGACTTTGTTCCCAGCGTGGTGTCTGAGAAACGAGGGGGTGAGCTCTGTTCTTCTAGGATCTTCCAACCCGGAGCAGCTGATAGAGAACCTGGGAGCCATACAGGCAAGTGCTCGCGGCGGCCGCGTGGCAGCTCCTGCCTGACTCCTGCGTTACTTCAAGGCAACGTTGGCATACCTTGAGACTAGTGCCCTTGTTTTCTTAAGAGTTTTACTACTGTGTGTTTTGTTTCAGGCCTCTTACGGTGCTAGTTATATACATTAATTAGGCAAACCTACCGCACTTCACCACGACTGACACCCCTGTGCAGCGGCTGTGTCCGTGTTCAGCAACAGGAGGGGGATGTCAGCAGGGTCAGTGGGTTGTTCCGCTACTCGCCTCAAGGCTTAATTGAAATAAGCAAGTGGTCTGATATATTCTACCCTAAGTCTTCAGCACTAGGCCTGAGACAAGCACCGGGCCCGTAAGGGCCTTAACTAGCCTCTGTTGCTGTTCACAGATAAGAGCTTCCTCTGGTGTTCCTGCCACCTCCGCTGCAGTCGAGCAGCATTGTGCACACAGTTTAGGACAAGCATTTCTGCGGTTGTCTCACAGCATAAAGTTGCTTTACCTTTTTCCCTTAGAGGAAAACTGTTATTAGATAAATGTTCAAATACGTCTCTCACACACACACAGCCCCAGAGGAGACGTTCTTTGATGAAATCTAGATTTAATTTTGGAAAAAGCTGTGACTGTCTTTAATAGAAGCTTGACTAAACCTTGGCTTTCTTCTACCCCTAGGTTCTTCCAAAGATGACGTCACATATTGTAAATGAAATAGATAATATTCTGGGAAATAAGCCCTACAGCAAGAAGGACTACAGATCATAATGCAATGCATGAATTACCTGGACTGCATGGTTTAATAAGTGCTCTGTACAGAAGTACAGTCCTGAGTTAATATCCGGTCATTAGAATCAGTCAGCAGCTTGCTGCTCCGTGTCTACTGTTACTGGATCCTTCGAGACGTGTGCTGTTGCTACCAATCTGCAGTGAAGTTTAAAAGCACAGCTGATCTCCTTCACAAGCAAGAACTATCTTGTATTTTCTTACCTTCGACGGAATTCATTCATTTTTACTTTCCTCTTAGCACCTCATGCTTGTGCTGTGAAAAACACATGTAAAGCAAAAAATAATTTATAACCTTCAGGTACTTGGTAATTAAAGAAGGATGTACAGATATATTTTTTCAATGAAGAAAAGCCAGATACAACTTAGGTTTTAATAAAATCACATTCGGGAATTCTCAACTATAAAGTTTCTTCAGTTAGGTTAACAGATAGAATGGGCAAGTTCAGATTTTCCATTTGCTTTTTTTTAACGCTGAATACATGCTTTAGATTTTGTTTGTAATGGAAAAATGAACTTAAGTCAGAGAATTAGTTATACATTCTATTGCTCGACTGCTAACTAGACAATTATTTCAGCCATGGGGTGCTCTTAAGACATTACGTCAAGTAGAAGCCAGAAGAGCACAGTTTAAAAACCCCCAGATGCATGTCAGGTTAAGACAAACAACTCCTGTTTGCAAAATTTTAATTCTATATAAACTTTAAACCAAGAAATCCATGGTAAAATAGTTTTTTGCATTTTCTAGAAACCTGCCTCTACTTTTGCCTGCTTGTAGACATAGCTATTGCAAATTTCAATATTCATGAGCTTTTGAGGATACAGACACTTATAGATATATGTAGTGCATAGCTGCTGAAAACTACCAGAAACAATCAGGTGTGCATTTTGGTGGAAGGCTACATTTGCTTTAACTTGTTCTGGAATCGGGCATAAGTAAATGCATTGTATTTTTAAGACACAGGTAGTTCTTTTGTGAGCATTTCATCCTTTACAGCAGTTGATAGTAAACATTTCGCTATTAATTTGCCCACCTTCAGAACCATGCCATATTTTACCATTAGTTTGCTTTGTCAAGCGCGCCTATGATTTTGGTTAGTCCTTCACACTGGTACTGAAACATACTTTAGGGACATAATTCCTAGAGGTACAGCTATGTACAGTATTCGTAGGACCCTTCTATGCTATTCCTCTTAACTTCAGGATATCTGCGACGCGTGTGGCGCTCACGGGGGGGGGCCACGTGAACAGATATGAATACTTGACTTGTTCTCTCCTGTATTTAATCCAATAAGCTGTGGTATGTGTAAATGACCTTAGCTGCTGTATATCAAGAAATGCAGTCTGACTTTGACTTCTGCTTGGACCCAATAAAAGCATTTTGTGCAACTGATTCTATACTTGGAGCTCTGTTACCAATGGTGACACCGGTTATGATAAAGCGGTGGCTTGCGTTGAAAACAGCCGTGAATCATTCTGCAGCGAAGTCAGCCCACTACAGCAGGCATCGGTCCTACGTAACGCTTTGGCCTGAAACCAACCCCATGAGACCATCCTTGTGGCAGCTCCCTGAAGCCCCACTGCATTTCAGCGACCGGCCTCCCATGTCCGACACAGGCTGGTGGGGCACAGCGAGCGGCGGCGGCTGCTGAGCACCCGGCACCTCCCGTACCAAGGTCTGTCACTGCTCGGGGCCCCCTCCCCAGGCCTGCCAGGAGTAACTGTCACCTTCCTTCTGAAAATTAAATGGGTAAGTGGTCTGAACTCTGCTTCGTGGGCACTAGCCCTAGGATCAGCGCTGCAAGTCAGACCAGGAAACTACCAAAGCTGAAAAGTTACCTGACTACGTAGAAAAAAGAACTGTTTCCATTTCCTATGCAGAAATTACAAGCCGCATACGCTATCTGGCTTGCCTTGCAGTTATCTCCTGAACTTCAGCATCTCCTTTAATGAATTTTACATGCGGATGAATCTTATTGAAGCACGAAGATCAGCAAAGTAATTTTTAGGTTAAATCTGATTATAAGCTTTCTCTTCCTTCCTACAGATTGAAGTTTGTAACAGCAGTATCTATGACTTCTACAATAAATACAGCTCCATTAATAGTAGCAGTGTTTAGCATTTTAAGTAACAGCTGCCTCACTGATAGCATGGAAAAAAAAAAAGGATTGCCTGATAAACCCGTTACGAAAAGCCAGCTGAAGCATTTTAGTTAAGTCACGCTAGGAAAAGCTGCAGGTTTTTTGATTTATAACTTCAGAAATGAATGGGGGAAAAAAGATTCAAACAAATTCAAGAATGTTTTCTTAGGAGATGCTGTTCAGATTCTGTACTGACTCAAAGTTACTTAAAAATGAAGAGTATTTCCCCTGAAAACAATAAACATGTTGACTTGTAGAAGCCTCTTCTCTAATGGAAGCAGAGTTGACAAGCCTATGCACGTTGCTTACCCACAGAAATACCCACTCTCAGAAACTGACAAAGGAAATACAGGAAATTAAATGACAAAAAGCCTCCTTTTTATTAAAACTTTGCAAGTTACAATAATAATGGATTGTCACTTTTCACAACCATGGAGTTTGGCTCTTACAATAGCCACCGAATTTACAGGCAAGTTCTGTTACAGGGTTCGACTACAGCTGTTCTACAGCTGTGCTGCTGTGCAGCACCCTTATGGTCTGCTTGTGTTGTTTACTGGTCTGCAGAATCATCACACCCGTGAAGTGCTTCAGGAAGGCTGTCTGATGACGGCTCACATGCCACCTCCTTTCAATGCTAAGTAAAAAAATTTGATTCATTTATTGAATAACACCACGCAAAGATACCAAATGTATAATTCACTAATTTTCTGTTGAAACCCTCCCCCCAGACCCTCAGGCAGTCACATTATAAAAACATGTATTCCTATTCCTCCCTTAAGCTTTTGTGTGGAAGTTGAACGCTGCCACAAGAATGAGCTGTGGGGTTTTTTTGTCTACTTGGATCCTGTAGATAGCAGGGCGATCAGTCCAGATGAAGCACTTATAGAAAGGATATAGTTTCTGTAGGAAGAAGGTTAAGGATGTACACATGTAAAGATACCACTGCTTTTTTTTTTTTTAAACAGAACATTTAGTAGAAGTTGTATGAAAAAGAACAAATTGAAGCAGTCTTCCTCTGTAGACTTAAAATAGGACTGCAACACTGGAACTAGCAATACAGCTTACCATCAAGGCTATCAGCAAGTCATCAAATACTTCAGAATGAAGGCACTCCTTCTAAAGTTTAAAGTAACCTGTTCTCTTAGAAGTGTTTCTAGCAGTATTTAAGTAACAAAAAAAACCTTGTAAATTGACTGAAACTAAACAGTTCTGTAATGTAGCAGCACACGGCAATTAACACCGATACAGTGTTTTTACAAGAACGTGAGCTGCCTCCTTACTGCATAATTACAATATTGAAATGGCAAAGCCGTAAGAATTTTTGTAGATTGCCCAAGTAATATCTTTAAAACACCTAGTGACAGACGATAAACATTTATGTGATTTTGGATGTGTTTTTTTTTTTCTTTTTGCATTCTCTCTTTTTACATGCAAGTGTTTCTAAGTTGAGGTACTAAAAATGAACCGCACCCATCAGCGGGGCCCACCTGCAACCCAGCTGATAAATACAGTTACCAATGACAACAAACAGGAACAGGGCTTCGGTTGTTCCAGGCGTGGCAATAAAGGATACACGGTGGGGTTGAAGTTCTTCAGCACAAAAAACGAAGCGATGATGACCAAGACCAGGAAGAGGGTGTTGTTGTAGAAGATGGAAAAGGTTGTTGCTTCGTAATCTGCAACTTCATTTTTCTTCCACAGAATTCTACGAACAGGTAAAGACATCATTTCACACGCTGAAATCAAGGCATAGCCCAGCACACCCACCATTTGAAGAGACCGACACCCAGAGGTGTAACAGACCACATCGTGCAGCTCTTGTCACAGCCAGCTTCTAAAAGACAGCACGGCAGAAACTACCGGTCAGCTCATCGGTTACAGACAAAACCCTGCGTATTCTCTGCACTTGCCTATTTACTTACGATTTGTCTTCTCTCCATGCGCATCAAACCCGGCCCTATATAAATAGCAGCGCTCGCAGGTTCGTGTCTGTTAGATACTAACAGCACGCTGGGCTGTAAGGGAAGGTGTGGCTTTTTTGCTCCAAGGAGAAGATAGTTCTCCTCCTTATGTCTTACACAGCCCTGACCGGCACCTACGCTAACACGGGGCGCTGTCTGACACTCAGCGGGCACAGCCCGGGTACTCGTCAGAGCTATTACAGGGGAAATCTGCACACTTGCTTTCCCAGGCACAACCGCTGGGGGTGCCAAGGGCAACCACCGATGAGCAGCACAGCGCAGCAGCAGAAGGAAACGCGCTCCCGCAGGAACTTGCAGTCCACTACGCCACGTATGTCGCATGCGCCCTACCCTTCAGCCTCCCTTCAGGCAGTTACCAGCGGGCCCGTACTAAAAGGTGTTTTGCTTTGCACCTCAGGGACTGGGAGGCTGCCTTATAGGACCTTACTGATAACAGCTTTGATGTTTAAGACCGTTCACTGATCATTCGAAAGGATTTATAGCTGAACAAAAAGCTGACAAAATAGCTTTTACTTATCAGGGAAAAAAAAAAAAAGTTTTCTACTTACCATAAAAAAAGGAAACAATTTAACTTACCAGAAGAAAAAGTTTCTAGTTACAGAGAAAAACAACAGCCAAGCAACAGTGTCTAATATCCTACCCGGAGCTTTAAAGATGCCAGGCATTATTAAAACAAGAGAAAGGCAGCAAGAGGTTACCTTTCATCCTTCTCCTTACGGGACATCTTCCTGTTGTCTGCCTCAGAAAGCTTACGAGTGACTTCTTTGGAAACAGCGTCTTCTCTTTTCTGTGCCACCCTGTAAGAAACACCATTTTTGTTGAAGTTGCAAAATGAAAAAAAAATGCGACTACAGGAAGTGGCATTTTACAGGGAAGATTAAAAGTCAGCCAAGATACCGAACAGCTTTGCCAGGCTAAAGGAACAATAAGCAGTAATTAAATTAGGAGCAGTGCTTGTCAAATGGGGTTTGTGGCAATACCCACTGAGACCAAGGGCAGTTCTGCTGTTTCATTGTGCTGCTGGCTGACAAGGCTGGTCTATTCCGTAACTACACCGGAGGTAACAGAAACCAATTAGGATTTACGGGTACCAAAGAAGCCTGGCAAGTACACGATCCATGTGCCTTTCTCCCCCACGCTGAAGTTAACAGCCTCGCGGTAACAGGCAACAGCTTTAGGAAAAGCGTGAGTGGACATTTTGGTGTCACACCTTAAACTCCCATCAAGGACTTCCAACGGAAAAGCAGTCAAGAAGCGAAGGTCACGGTTAAACGCTGCAGTTGTAACTTTTCCCCCTCACACCGTCACAGCTTAAGATCTGTATCGGTGTAAGTTAATGCAATTCAGCAGCTAATGCAATGAATTGTGAAGGCAGCAAAAAGCAAGACAAAGTGCTGGATATCTTTCCGCTTCTACATAAAATAACTCCTCAGAGTAACGTTTCATGTTCTTACTCATAAAAACAACGCAAACGTATTTCGCGACGAATGAACTGATAAGAGCCGCTGCGCTTACTTGTGCTTGAGCACAAACTTGACGTTCTTGTAGGCGAAGGCCACGAGGTAGGTGCTGATGAGGGTCATCACGCTGTACAGCACGGCGGACTGGACGAGATCCATGTGCCATATCCTCCAGTAAAGCCCTTCAGAAACGAACGACGGGCACCATTAGCGCGTTATCGCCCCGCGCGGAGCCCCCGGCACCCCTCCGCCCCCCCCCCTCCGCCCCCAGCCCGGCCCGGGGCCGCCACGTCGGCAGCCGGGGGGGGGGGGGTGAGGACGGAGCCGGGCCGCGGGCAGGGCCCTGGGGGGGGGGGGGGGGGGCGCCGCTCCCCGGGCCCAGCTCGGCTCGGCCCAGTCCCGGTGCCGGTGCCCGCCCCCCGCGCCGCTCACAGATGGGGATGGCGGAGACGATGAAGGCGTTGCCGAAGAAGAGCGCGGAGGACTTAGCCGAGAGGTTGCGGCTGAAGTCCTGCAGCAGCAGGTCCTCCTCCGACTGCTGCCGCCCGCCGGGGCCGCCCCTGGGCGCCATGGCTGCCTCACCACACGGAGCGGCGCGGCGCGGCGGGGCGGGGAGGGGCGGGACCCGTCGCTTCCGGGACCCGCCGAGGGGACTTCCGGCGGCGGAGGGGGCTGACCGGGGCCGACCGGGGCCGGGCCCATGCGGCGACCCGGGACCGGGACCGGGACCGGGACCGGGACCGGTGCAGAGAGAGGAGCCTCGCCTCGCCCCGCCTCGCCCCGCCTCGCCTCGCCCCCCCTCACCTCACCTCACCTCACCTCACCTCACCTCACCTCACCTCACGGCCCCCAGGTCCGCAGCACGAGGAGGGCAGGGCAGCTGGAGACGAGGTGGGTTTGTGTCACCGCGTGTACCCGTTATAACGAAGCAGAGACGTACAAAACGCCTGTAAGCGGAGCGGGGCTCTGCTGGTCGGCCCCGGAACGAGCTCCTCTCACTGAATGCGGTGGTGGTGTCGTGGCGCACGCCGAGCGCGGCGCGCAGTTGGAACATCACCAACGTTGTGTTGTTACCTGCAGGGAGCGACGGGAGGAACGCGCCCGGTGCTGGGGCCGCCCTTCCTCCATGGCACGGGATTGTGCCTGCAGCAGGGCCCCCGGGCTGCCCCACAAGCCGATGAGGTGAAGTGAAGCACAGTGACCCCGATGAGGTGAAGCGCAGTAACCTGCTGAGATGAAGCACAACACCGCCAGGCGCCAGCAGAACGAGCGGTGAGTACTGAGCGTGCTGTGCCCCCGCGAAGAGGCTGGGACCCGCCTTGCCCCTTCGTCCACCCCCTTGCTCTTCATCGCTCAGGTGGCAGCACCACCCGCGCACAGGCACCCTGCTGTCACGGGTCTCCGACCGCTGACAGGAATCCCATCGCTTGGGAGCGTGTGGCAGGGGGCCTCGGGGTGGCGGCCCGGGGAGCTCTGGCTGCTGTCCTTTGGCGTTGTTGTTCGCTGCAGCTCTTGAGCAGTCGGTGATGGCTCCCACACCTAGCTGGATTAAACTATTTGAGCTGCGCTTTCTTAATTCCTAAATATTTCTGTGGCCGTCTAAAAACGGAGAAAAGATAAACTTGCTTAAAAGTAACAGAAAGGGAATTCAGACTGTCCTAATTAAATAATTTTCTCTGTGGAAATTGAGGTCATCAGAGGCATTTTAGTGGACGGTTGTTTCAAGGGCTTTAACCTTCTAAGCATGCGCGTGTGTATTGCACGGGACTTTCTTGACAATCTTGTTTGTAAAACCCTTTAAAGCTAAATGTGTAGTGGGTAACGTCGCCATTTGATCAATATTATAGGAATTTCCGTATTGAAGTGCATTGTTAGAGTTGTCAAAAGTAGTTGGAAAGCGCAGGACAGATTACGTGTAAGATTGTTTTAAGATTCCGGCTTGTTGCCCGTGTTTCTGCACAGATTTCTTCCTCCGCTCATCTGGGTAAATGTGTGTTGCGGTGGAATGTAATTAAGTTTTCGTTCTGGGTTTGGGTTTACGTGAGCAGCACGGTAGCATTTCAGAACGCAGTCTGCCTGGTGCCCATCTGGCTCTCCGTTAAGATGAAGTATGACTTGAAGAGCAATGGCTCTTGTTCCCAAAGCGAAACTTGTTCTGCTAACACAAATATTGGTACTGTCAGCCTTGTAAGTTATGAAGAACGTTTCTTACCAATTTTCATATTAGAACGCAGAAGGAGTGGTACGTATTCTGGAAGCACAGGGCTTATCTTTGCTTCTCACGCTTCTAAAACTCAGCTGGACTAAGCTAAAAGCTGTAAATTTGGGCAGAGGCATTTCCCAGCAGGGTTTGTTCTGCCTGTTTTGCTGCCTCCACTTCCCTGTGCGAAGTACAGACTCAAAGCCACGTTGGTGTCAGGTTGGAAAGTAGACTCTGCCAGGCAGCTGATAAGCACCGAACCAGTCTGCTCCTCAGCAAAGCTGTGTTTGTTACCTCCTGTGCTAACAGGAATCTGAATGTCCCGGGGTCTGAGAACGATTGTCATCGGTCTGACCGTCTGACTTTGGTGTGTGTTATTGATCGGATTCTGACAGTCTGCGTGCTTAGGGTGCATGGGAAAATAATCCTGAGGCTGCAGCACGACGACTCCACGATGTATTCCCAGGTTTGTTTGGTTTCTCAGCTGGTTGATTTGTGCCATCTCTTCGTTTAGGTTTCAGAATCCTAAGAGAATCCCTAACATGCAGAAGGGGCAATCCCTGTGAGGCAGCGCAGGCAGGGGGCAGCCTCAAGGCGGGTCAGGAACAGGACCAGGAGAGTTTTGTGGTGGCTCTTCCCGTCACCGTAGCAGCGCTAGGAGTAGGTGCCCTGGGGCTGGGGAGCTGCAGCGCCTTTGTAGCTCCAGTAGCAAATTCCAGTGGTGTAATGCGGAGTTGCTCTGGCGACGTGGCGGTTCCCGTTATCTCACGGGTCTCCAGCAGGTCAGTGCTTGAATATCTGGGGTGTAATTGGTGTCTGGGCAGTGCGGGGTGGAAGGAGCTGGGCATTCGTGGGGAGGAAGGCAGAGTCTGTCTGCTCTGCTGCTTTAACTGAAGTAACTCACCAAAACTGAGAACAGTATAGATCTGGTCTAAAAGCTTTGTGACAGTTTGCAGCTGTTTATTGTTATTCTCAGGGGGAATTGTGTGTTCTCCTCATTCTGGCTAGAAGAAGTCTGGACAGATTTTCTGTGCTTCTTACACCCGCGGTACTTGATAGCTGGGAATTAAATTCCACGGTCTTAAACCGCTCAGTTTTCACCTTCACACCTGCATTCAGCCTGACTTCTGAACGGCGTTCGTTCCAGAGCCAACGGACTAGGCTTTGTCAGGGATTTGGGGACCCTTCTGGGACCCCATCTGGGCGGGCTGTGAGGTCCCTTCTGACCCAAACCAGTCTGCGATTCTGTGGTGTCCAACAACGAAATTAGAGCAGAGCAAAAAGCTTCACTGTAGTTAAGACCGGGGGAAAAAACCCCTCTTTGTCGAAAAGAGAACCCTTCTCGTATTCCACAGTCCCCGTGTTTACTTGGAGGTGTTGGAGTTTGTCACGCAGTGAGGGATTAGTGCTCTGAAGTTGGGTCAGCTGATGGGGGATTGCTGAAATACGAAAGAAAGACCTCCTTTGAGTGAACAGGCACGGCGCTCATAAGCTGAGTGGCTTCTGCTGTCTCTGTGAAATAGGTGGATGAGAAGCCTTTCAGTTCTCTCTGTGCTGTGTTGTGTTTGGTTTTTTTTTTTTATGTTTTCTTTGAAGTCTGAGGTTTAAAACTGGAGACAATCTGGCTGTATTATTTTTCAGACAAATCTGTTCTCGGGTGGGGTTTAGAGCGTAGCCCCCAAAACAGCGCAGCTGTCACAGCTGGAGGGACAGGCCGTGCGCTGGTCTTGAACCAGTGTTCCTTCCAGACAGCTTGAGGGGATGGCTTCCTGACCTGGGTATGAATCTGAGAGGAATTCTGAGACGCTGTAGGCAGGGGAGAATGTCTGAGCTGCGCTTCTCTGCATTAGGAAGAGGGAAAATAGTTGCAATGGTCGCTGAGGTGAATAAAGGAGAGTACGTCACCCAGCGCTGGTGTTCCGTGAGCTGTTCCTTTTTAGCTTTTTAGAACATGCAGCTGCAGGAACAAACCCTCCACCTAGAAAGGTAACTTCCCCAGAGACTCTTGCCCTGCGTGTGACTGCTACCGTTTTTTTCTGTCTCCGCTTTGCGATACACCTTTGTTGTTTCGTGGCGTGGGCCTAGGTTCGAAAGGTGCTGCTCAGTAGCAGTGCAGAATGGGAACCGCTGCGGCGGGTACAGGACCCCGGTGGCGCTGGGCGGTGGGGTCCCAGCTGCTTTCCCGGGCTATGGCACGAAGCACGTGCCGCTCCCTGGAGGCCCTCCTGACCTAAAGCTGCAGGAACCAGCGTGGCCGAAATTCGGTCATTGTTGAGCATTCCTAGTGGAGAGAGACTTTAACAGAGGATTTGTTTAATCTCAGCGGGTTTGCGCCGTGGAGTTCCTGCTCTCCTCGCACTCAGTTCAGAGCGAAGCGAGACTCAGCCCACTAGGTGTCACTCCAACAAAGGCCACCGGAACGTCGCTGTCAACCTCTTGCTGCCCTCCTCCTTGCTCATTTCCTTTAGCGGCCTGCGTCATTTCACCTTCATGTAAACACATCGAGCGCTTTTCTTAATTCTTAAAAAACAAACTAAAACAAAACAGACAAAAAACCAACCCGCAATTAAAATTCCTGCTCCTGGAATTCAGAGAGTCGATAGAAATAGACTCGAAGTGCCTTACTTATGCAATTTGTAAGGGAGAGGAAAGAAATCTACATCCCATAGCCTGAGCATGCTGACATACAGCGTGATGAAAAATGGACTGTTGCACAGTTCCTGCAAAAATCTAATAGGAGGGGAAGAGTCGGCACATCTTAACAGCAGTGAACTGCTCAGAGATCCTCTTTCTTCTGTCTGTTAAAGTGTAAAAACACAATCTGCATCATTGACACTTCTTTTTCCGTGGTACCGAGATAACCTGTCTGCTGGCACGTGGCTGTCGGAACAGGGGTCGGGCTAGAAATGTTATTTGAAGGTGATTAGCACTTGTCGTCATCGCGCGTCATGAAATGGGAGAAATGAAGAAGTTCTTGAAGGAAACCCAGGTACCACTGAAGACAACTTGGTTCTCGTCTTGATTCGTGGTGGGAGGTGAGGCAGGTTGCTGGTGCTCTGTATGCCCCAAACCCACCGGGGGCGGTGTTGCTGAGCATCTCGCTCACAGGAGTCCTCTTTCTTCATGTCTTGAAATCCGTGAGGCCTACCTAAAACTGCCTAAAGACAGTATTGTCAAGCATCCCCAGAAGTCCCCCTGCAGAGGTTTGTAACCTTTAATGGGGGGGCGTCCTCGTGCCGCCTGCTAGCCGCCACCAGCAGCTCTTCCCTGTGATGTGATGGCAGAGGATCTCGTAGTGCTTTTAAGGAGTCCTTCAGCGGCTCAGCGTTGCCTTTCCGTGATGGGAACCGTAACCTTTCCCATGTGGTAATGCAGGCGTGCACATCTGGCATCACCGTGTCCCTTTTTGTTCGTGTTCCTTCAGAAGCCTTTTGTTTCCCCTGCAAAGTAATTTGACCGTAGCTCCTCTGTGTTCCTTCCGTGCTGTGTGCCGTGAAGGGAGTGCTCCGTTACAGCAGCCCAACGAAGGCCACGAGCAGTCCGTTTGCAGGTGGAGGCATCCCGAGACCACGCGAAGGACGGTGGCGGGAGGAGGTTCGGTTAGCTGGGTGATGGGGGAGCTGACTAAAGGGCTGGCATTTACCTCCTAAGCTTGGCGGCGCGGGGACAAGTTACAGAGGACAGCGTGGCGTCTAACAGCTTTGTCCTCTGCTGGCTTATCCGCCGGTACAGGGAGCTAAAATTAGAGCTCGTGTCAGTGCCGGTTCCTCTGCCTTTTCTCTCCGGAAAACGCAGGGGGCAGCAGAAGCTAAACGAGCCGGGCTTGGGACTTGATGGCTCTGGGGGAGCCGAGAAGGTGCAGCGCGCCTTGTGTGTGCCGCCTGCTTCCGCAGCATCCCTCAGCGCCCCGCGCCCTTTGTCGACTTCGTATCAAACACAGAGACGGAAAATCGCCGTAGCCGTGATGTGGCACGCTGGAGGCGGTTGAGGACGGCCGTTCTGCAGGTGCTCAGAAACGGGGGTCTCGCGTCTGCCACGAGAACAGTCAGAGCCCGGAAACCTTGTTTTAACCGCGAGCACTGAAGTCGGAGACGTTCCCCTTCTTTCCGCGGCGAATCAGGGTGCCTACCGCTGATTGCGTTATTTGCGGGTCGGAACCACCAAGTACCGCGGTCGCCCTGATGCGGTCGCCGTTTGGAAGGAATACGGAAAGCCGGCCTTCTCTCGCTTAAGGCCTAAGCGTGCGGTTAGAAATGGGGCCACGCTTCCACCGTGGTCACGGGTTCTTTACAGATTTCGGCGGGGCGGCCTCAGAAGTGGCTGCGCGTTCTGCTGCCGTGCCAGGACGCGTTCCCTTTAGTGACACGCTTGGCTGGAGAGGGCTGGCAGCGCCGGGCTGCCCCTTGCCTCGCCCCCCCCTTGCAGCGGCGCCGCTGGGGGAGCCGTGGCCGCGGCGGCCTCCGGCCCCGCGCGCGAGCTGTCGCCGCCTCACGCCCGAGCGAGCCGTTGCGCGCGCCTCCCGGGCTGGTCACGGAAAAGAAAAAGCGGCCGTGCCCCCTGCCCTTCGCGGGCCGGGGCTGCGGTGCGGTGCGGTGCGGTGCGGGCCATGGGCTCGGGGAGGGCTTTGGCTGCCCGGGGGGGGGGGCACGGCACCCACGGCCCCGCCGCGGGGAGGCACCGAGCGCCGGGGCGCTGCCGGCCGAGCCGTGCCGTGCCGTGCCGTGCTGTGCCTTCCCGTCCCGTCCCGTCCCGTCCCCGCACGGGCGGTGCCGGCTCCGCCCCGGGCCCGGCGGCTCCGGAAGCGCCGCTTAAAGGCCGGCGGGGGCAGGGGGGGCGCGGCCGTGCTGGGGCCGCGGGCGGCGCTGCGGGCGGCTCGGCTCGGCTCGGCTCAGCTCGGCACGGCACGGCACGGCACGGCTCAACCGGGCTCGGCTCCGCAAGACTCAGCGGCTGGGAAGGCTGCGGCGAGAGGCCGGCCGGGGCAGGCGCTTTTGATTTTCCGTATTTATCGTTATTAGTTCTTTTTGTTTTCTTTTTTTCTTTTTTCTTTTTTTCTTTCTTTCCTTTTTTTCTTTTTTTCCTTTTTTTTTCTTTTTTTCCTTTTTTTTTTCTTTTTTTCCTTTTTTTTTTCTTTTTTTCCTTTTTTTCTCTTTTTTCCTTTTTTTCTTTTTTTTCCTTTTTTCTTTTTTTTTCTTTCCTGCCTTTTTTTTTTTTTTTTTCCATTTTTCCTCCGTTTCGCTGCTGCTGCCCGCCCCTCCAGAAGGCTGCCCGCGCCCGGCGGTGGCGGCGTTGGCCCGCCCGCAGCGGCCCCGGCTGCAGCGCCCTGCCGGGAGCGGAGCGGGGCCGAGCCGAGCCGGGCTGGGCCAGGCAGAGCTGAGCCGGGCCGGGCCGAGCCCCCTCGCGGGCGGCGGGGCCGTGCTGCCCCCGCTGAGCCAGCCGGTAGGTGTGCGCGGGGCGGCTCTCCCTACCCTACCCTACCCTACCCTACCCTACCCTACCCCACCCTACCCTACCCTACCCTTATCTTCCCCCTGCCTCCCCCTACCCCATCCCCATCCCGCGGGCGCTGGGCTCACCCCCTTCGGCGAGGGGCAGGAGCCGTGGGGTCCGGTGCGGAGGGGCCGAGACCCCCCCAGCAGGAGGTCTCCTTGTGCCGGGCGCGTTGTGCGGGCTGGGCACCGCGCTCCGCGGCTGCTGAGGTCGCTTCTAAATAGTAGTGCCGGGGGATGGCTGTAAAACGGCTGAGGTGGAAGCAGGCAGCCCTGCTGTCGCTGTGCCCGCTGCCTGCTGTTCGTAGAGGCGCTGGGAGGCTCAGCTCCGTGCATAAGGCAGCTCCCTAATATAAAGTAACCGCACGAGCGAGCCGGCATTGAAATAGCGTTGGAGGCACAGCTGAGCAAGACCCTAAGTCACTCGTGGCGCTGCTTGGCACAGCGGGGCGCTGAGCTTGGGCACGGGGAGGTGAAGCAGCTGAGGGGGCTGAAGCCTCTGGAGCTACCTGAAGGTTTACGGTACCCTTAGAAAGAGCGTTCCCTGCTACGCGTGTGCAAGAATAAAAGAGAAGCGATAATGTTGGAGTTTGCTGTTCCTGGCAGATGTACTGGTGGCTTTAAACTTAGGAGCAGGAAAGCAGAGAGGTCCAGCTTCTTTTTTTTCCTGGCTGCCCTGACGGTGCCGTTTCCCAGGGCAATGCGAAAGCCTTGCAGTGCGTGCTCCAAAATAGGGGAGGCTGGGTGAGAGATCGTCCAGAGCAGATCCTCGGCAGCAAGGCACGAATGCCCGATTCTGTCAGTTTTCTGATTTGGGGGTGAAATGGGCAGGCGCTTTGCTTGGAATGCGTTGACCAGGAAGTGATCCTTAGTGGGCTCCGCGCCAGCCTTGGAGGCTCCGGGCAGGGCGAGCGGAGAGGGTCTAATTAAAGGTAATCAAATGTTACGTGACTCCTGATTAGAAGGCAGACGGCTTGCTCTCCGGTGACCTACGAGACGTACCATTGATTTGTACTTCAGAAAAAAAAAATTGACTTTTCATCTTGGGGCTAATTGGGTTCGTCTCCGTGCCCGAGCTGCCGGCCCCCCTTTGTCTCCCTCGCCGCCCGGCTTTCGGCCCCGCTGCGGAGGCTGGCAGGAGGCGAGCGTGGCGGCGTGCCACGGCCCCGCGGGGTGACCGGGTGCGTGAGTCAGGCAGCGCGCCGTGGGCACGGCCGGGTGCGCGAGGGGGGAGCGGCGGCTGCCGGCTGCGAGCCCTGGGAGCGAGCGCTGCGAGGGTTGCGTCCCGGCCCCGCTCGGGGCACTGGGACGTTGGGCACGAGGCTGAGCGAAGGCAGCGGTTCTCTAGCGCTGCTGCCGGGGGCATGTACGGGATCCGGTCGTATGGTGGGATGGAGGGAGAGCGTCCGTCCGTCTGTCCGCTGCGAGGAGAGGCGGCGCGGTGGGAGCGTTGGGGCTGTGCATCTGCCGGTGCGCCTGGTCTCGGGGCTGTGTTTGGGGGGGACGTAGAAGTGACCAGCACGGCGCCTGCTTTTGTGGAATGTAACGAGCCGAAGTGCTGCTCGCTAGTGAGCGTCATCGCGGGGAGGAGGGCATCGCCCCATCCCCCTTCCCGCCCCCCTTAGGGACCGTGTGTGCGTGCCTGAGTGTCTCTGAGATCTCATGTGTGAGGAGCTGATGAGTGTGTGTTTGGGATTAATTAGCCGGAGTTTAGCTGGTTTCATGCTTTACGTGCCTAGGGGCTACCCGCAGTCACAGAGAGGGGAGGAGTTCTGCTGTTGCTGGCTCGAAATCCTCTCCAGGGGTGATCTTGTTCGTGTCAACCATGAGCAATTAGAGAGATTAACTGTCTTGTTTTCCTTTCTGCCCTAGATTGATTCTGGTGAGGCTCTGGGACATTTGAAAGTGATTTGGAGAGAGCAAAGTCTGTGTCTGATGGACACCGAAGCCAAGCCAGCGTGTGTTGTGCAGCAGGCTCACTGCCCAGGAATGAAGTGCCCTCCTCCGGAGGACTTTCCTCCTCAGATAAGACTGTCGGAGAAGATTCCACCGGTGAAGCCTTGCTTCAAGAAGAAGCAGCAAGTGCAGAAGAGGCTGGACACACAAACTCTGCGCGCTTTGCGGCCGATCTTTACCAGTTTGCTGGGAGCTGGGACCCTGGATAGGGTCTTTGTGCCCCGGGGCCAGGGTGGTGGAGGTCATAGTGGTTTATGTGAACCTGCTGTGAAAAAGACTCTGGAACTCAGTACTTCGTGCCCCCAGCCAGAAAGTAACGTGGCCGTGCTGGTGCCCTCAGCCCCAGACGTGCAGACCCAGCTGCCGGGGGCTCATCCTGCTCCTGGGCACCCTGAGCAGGAGGTGCGGGCAGGGGAGCGAGGCTTCTCCTCAGAAACTCCCCCTGGAACCGCTGCTGAGACAAGCGCTGAATCATTCCAGGATCACCCTTTGCACCCACCTCCTAGCGATGGTGCAGCTTGTCCTTTGTTCCCAGACAAGATTCTGGAAAGCTACACCTCTGGCTTATTCCCGGAGAGCGGCTGTCCCGTGCAATACGCTGTGAACCCAAGCAATAAATTCAGCGCTGGGATATTCCAGGATAAAAGCGAGGAGGCTTCTCTCGATTTGGTATTCGAGCTCCTGAACCAGTTGCAATATCACACCCACCAGGAGGATGGGATAGAAATCTGTGTGGATTTTCTCCAGGGCGCTTGTGTTTATGGCAGTGATTGTCCCAAACATCACACGGTGCTGCCCTATCACTGGCAGGTGAGGAGGACAGCAACTCAGAGCTGGCAGAGCGTGACCAACGATTCCCAGGAGCACCTGGAAAGGCTCTACTGCAACCCCGACAACGACAGGATCAAAGTGAAATACCGGTAGGTGCCTGGCTTCGGTTACTTACCAGCGAAGGGGTGCTTAACCATGCCCTGGTGCAGAAATAGAACAGGACATGCCCTCTTTTTGTCTGGTATCTTGTATACA
This sequence comes from Cygnus olor, assembly GCF_009769625.2. Classification (NCBI taxonomy): domain Eukaryota; kingdom Metazoa; phylum Chordata; class Aves; order Anseriformes; family Anatidae; genus Cygnus; species Cygnus olor. The sequence continues at coordinate 25,382,467 of NC_049177.1, read as the reverse complement.
AGTGTTTTCCAGAGCTTGTCGCGACGTTGCCTTAAATATATCAGAGAAGTTTGCTGCGGAAAATTCTTGTGTGCCTCTTAAAGCTGCTGTTTAGAACTGGGAAGTGCTCTCTGGAGCAAAAGGAGCTGAGGCGTGTGAAATGAGAATCCTACAGAACTGAAGTTATGGAGAGGGCTGACAGAGACTGTTGTGCAACGTTGTGCTCGTTCTTGGCATTCCTGATTAGTCTTTCCTCTGTTGGGCTCATTCCTGCTGCCGCTTTCTCTGCAGTGACTGAACAGGGAGGATACGGCAGTGCTTCTGTCGCGGGGAGTCCAGGTTGAGTCTGGATCCAGACTGACCACGCACTCCGGGCACAGCCTTCCTAATCGCACGCTAAAAACTGTGGTTAGGTTGGTGCTGTGCTAAGCTTCTCGACTGCAGCTTCCTCCCGGCTGGTCACCCGGGGTGACGTTTCAGTCAGGTCGGTGGGAATGACCTTAACAGCGCGTTCAGAAATGCTGGGTTTCCATTTAAGCCTCGTCCTCTAAAAATGTTAAACTGCATTCAGAGTTCTCGTTTCTCTGTACGTAGTAGTGTTCTGTAATCTCAGAAAATGACTGAATAACATGGGAAACCAAAAAGATGTTTGTTATCAATTTAGGCTTGTTCCGGCGCCCTGAGATCAGAAACAAAACTGCCTCAGCGTTGTATCGCCGCTTCCCTTTTGAATGGGAGCAGCGAGCGCCCTTGTTTACGAGTTCATCGGGTCTATGTGGTCTGTGCTCTGAGTGCGGGGTGTAGGCTTCGCTTCTGAGTTCTGAATCATTTCTTCTTCTGGAGGAAATAAGAACGCACGTTTCTCGTAGCCCGTCTGCCCTGCCGTACCCTGGGAGCCTGGTGCTGCTCGCTCCAGCAGCAGTCGAGGTTCAGAGACATTTGGGTTGCAGGGGGGACTGCGAGTTTGTCTTTGCCACCCAAGTCCTTGTGGATTTGTTCTTGTTGCCCCTTCTTCCTTCTACTTCCCGAAGAAGTACATTCCTTCCTGCTGAGATTGTTGAGGTTTCCTGTTAGGTGTCAGCGACCCAGTCTAATGCTCCGTGTGTCAGAGTCTTTACGTGCACCTAACTGGGCATTGGGTTGGGCGCCAAATCTCAGCTCCATCAGCCTACAGGTTCAGCTCTTTGTCCTGGGGAAGTACAGCAATCTGACTTAAAGTCTTGTAACTATATGGCAGATAAAATTCGCTGTTGTTTACGAAAGAGACACGTCCATTTTTTCCAAATGTTTAAAACGATTCCTAAAAACAGAGAACAGCAAATGTCGGTATGAGAAAAGCCTCTGCAAGTAATTCAAGTTTGAGCTCTGTGCGAATAAGCAAAATGGTTTTTGTTCTGTTTTTTTTGGAGCGTGTATCACAGCCTGTTGCTACACACACGCTCTACCTGCTCCCAGCGATGGAGCCCGGGGTGATTAACTCTGAAGGAAACACAGCTCCCCGATTGTTTAGTCACCGCATCCCCGGCCTGGAACGTCGGCTGAACCCGCCGGCCGCCTTTACGCTCATTTTGCAGGTTTCCAGCCTGGTGAGTGAGGGTTTTGGCCTCTCGGTACCCTGAGTTTCTGCCTGAGCTGGTCGGGAAGCAAGGTGGCAGGGCTGCTGGCAGACACGCTGCGTGCTGTCACCGGACCGCGGGCGCCCAGCGCTGCAGCAGGGCGCTGCCGGGGCAGGGGCAGGTCCTTCGAGTACCCGATGGTGCTCTCGTGCAGGGTTGGAAGGCTGTATCTTCATCGTACCTTCTCCTGGAACAATAAGCTGCAAGGTCTGTAGCTCCTGGACGGATCCGCCCCCTCGGAGAGCTGCGTGTCCCTAGTGGGTATCAGCAGGAGCCCAGGAGTGAAACTTTTTTAAGACCGGAGCTCCTGGCTGCGAGCCTTGAATCTGATACGCCTTGAAACTGCGCGTGGTTTTAAGTGAGATCTGGAGCTGGGGGAAAACGTTTGCCCGTGACTTGTGGTGAGCTCCCTCTCGCGCCGTGCCATCCCCTCCCAGCAGACGCGGCTGTAGCCCTGCGGCCGGGCCGGGCTCGGGCCGCGCGTGACTCCCGGTGCCTTTGCTGGGTCACCGCGGGCCGGCCTCCCCCTGTCCCCGGGCTGTCGCGTCTCCTGGCAACGAGATGCAGATAGCAGCGTGCCCGCCGTGCTGCGAGGCTCGCAGACGTGCTGGGACAGCTCACGGTTCGCATGGTTACCGCGTTATTTGGCTAGAGCTATTAATCTCTTGTGGTCAGACTCGCCGTGCAGGCCTATCTCTCCAGATTGCATGCGATGAGGAAATGTCTGCTCAGCGCTTTGCATGTCCAAGAAAGGCCATGCAGAAGCCGGCCTGACTGATAGCCAGCGGGCGGTAGCTGTTTGTTGGCCTTTGTTTTAAACGCAGTTTATATGGCATGATTACCGCAGGCTGCGTGCCCGGTACCGTCGGGGTGCGCTGCCCCCGTGAAGTGGGGCTGTTCACCGAGGTGGTGGGGGAGTGGCTCAGCCGGAGAATAAGCTCCAAACTCAAATAGGATGTTCTTCAAGTAGCTGTCGGGATAGCTCTTTCTTCGTGTCGGCGTTATCGAGATGAACGATGTCGAGTAAACATTCACGCGCTGCCTCTCACCTAAGGGGGACCTGGTCTCCAGGCGGGAATAGTGGCAACCCCTCTTCAGTCACCCCTTTGTAACAAGGTGCCTCGGCTGCTCGCTCGTTAGTTTGGCCTCAAACTGAATCTAAAACTTCATCATAAACTCCGGTTTTGCTTTCTGAAATCTTACCAGGTAGTCACAGCCAAATACCAGTCTGTCTAAACAAAGGGGGGACGTGAGCAGGATACAATACCTACAAGCGCTCAGTTTTCTTCGTGCATGTGAGGAGAGGCCCTGGAGAAGTTCCAGGTTGTAGCTGAGTGTTGGGGAGAACAATGCCAAGTGCTGCTTTCCAGCCTGAGAGCACCCGAGCTGTGATGTTTTGAGATGCCCTTCAGTAAGGGGAAGCGCTTGGCTGCAGAACCCAGCAGGTTTTCCCTGTGCACGTACACCTGTCTGATCGTGCATAGGCTGCTTCTCAAAACAAGCAACCTTGCTGCTGCTGGCAGGAGGATTTGTTTAAAACAACGGTGCACTTCCTGACCCTCGGATCCCCCCTCTTTGGCTGGAATCCCCCCTCCTCGGCCAGGGGAGCCATCCCTCTGTGCCCGGGGACTTGCAGCCTCTGCTCAGCTGCACCCGGCCTATCGCAACTCACAAAACGACGGCTCCTCGGAGGTTTTGACTCTGTTGAGTTTTTTTTTTAATGTAGCGGCACTCTATAAAAATAGAAATATCCTGAAACTGGTTAAAATGTAGTAGTTAAGAACACAACCTTCTGTAGCCCGTCTCTGCAATCTGAGGCCATGCGGTTGCCCGGTTCCTTTTCCGCCCACCTACATCTGTCTTTGCTCTAAATAAAGCATAAGCCTCGCTGCCCAACTGCAGGCAGGTTCTGTAGAGGACTAAAAGCCTCTATTTTCGTTACACGTGTGTGTTATGAACTGATCCCTGTAGCTGGAGAGCACAGGCCAGCAGGCACGGCTGCAGCCAGGAGAGGCAGGTGGGATGCACGGCCCGTGTTCTGCCAAGGAAAGGTAGGGACAAAGGCTTGTGCGCAGGAAACGAGGCTTCCTTCGCTCTTGGGTTCGTGCTATAACTCGTTCTGGTGCTGTCAGGATGTGCCTCTGTGATTCTGGAGTCCGGGAGGGCACGGTGGAAGCACGTTGGTCGTTCAGGGGCTTCTGCACGTGGTCTGACGTATTAAATAGTTAAATTTGGGAAGTTTTCGTTCTGGTCTGCACAGCTGTCAGTGTGTGAGAGAACTTGTGTTATTGATAACACCGGAGCTGAGAAAACAGCTGACATTCACCGTGCCTTGTGATTTTGTGCGGCGTTTCGTGAGTACGCACGGCTGAGTGGTTCTGAACGTCTTCTAATTCCCCGCTAGAAGGAATGCAAAACAGGGCCCCTACGTAAAGAGCATGTGAAGTGTTTTTAGAAGTGTTTGCCTTGTGCTTGATGCCAGCGTGCTCCAACGAATGCGTTTTTACCCCGATTTATAGCAGCATTTACATATGAACTGCAGCTAATTGGCTCCTGGCCGTACAAATCGGGTGAAGTTGCAAGCACCGCGCGGAGCTGCCAGGAGTCAGCAGTCGCTCCTGTCCCTTGTCTCGGTTCATGTCAATGACCGGATTTTGGAAACGGCCGTCACCTGGCGTCAGGCTGAGGTCAGGCTGTTCCGTGCGTACTCGGGGCAATAACGCAGCCCCTTCTGAAAGACGGACTGAGAACTGCCCAGACGGACTGCGCAGAGGAGGTGCCTGCAGGTAACCCGGCAGTCACAGCGGTGCTGCGTTGTCTGCCGGCCCCCTCCGTTAGGGATGGGGAACAGAAAGAGGCTGCTGCAGTTATTTGCTTAGCGAGAGCAGTGATCGTGAAGTTCCTGCCTAGTTGGCACGTGTCTTCGTTGAAGTCGGCGTGAATTGGGGCTGAGTGATAACCGTAAGATGTGCCTCTTGTAGTCAGATGTATGAAGAAGTCTCTTTTCTGGGATGCTGCCTGTGGAGGATGTGAGATGAAACACCTGGATGGCATTCGGAAGCCGAAACATCTGGACTGGTGGTTGCTGGTGCGGGTTAGCCTTGGCCTGTCTATGGTCGTGTTACGTAAAGCCTTGCTGGGACTGGTACGGTTTCGGTATTTATCATAAATCTCAGAGGTGCTTCTCGGTGGTTAACTCCTGAGATTGGATAACATTGTAAAGTAGAAAGAAGCTCAGGTACGTGTGCGCAGGAAAGCTTTGAAAAGTGGGGCTGTAGACTGCGTCTGAATGCTTTAGAGAGTGCTGGCATTGCGGCTGTGTGAAAGCAAACACCCTTCTCAAGCAGTTTGAGAACCTGCTCCTATCCAAGCGCCACTGCCAGGCAGAGCTGTGCTCCCGCTGTCTCCAGAACAAATACCATGGACCCCTGACCCCAGAGAGCACTTAAAGGAAGAAAAAAGAACCTTCTAGTCAGTACGTTTTCAAATTTACACTTCTAAGGTGGTGTAAGAGTCGCTGAATTTGTAGCCAGAAACCCTGTTTGTGTTACTACGTGCATAGCTAGCGTCTTGGGTCTTCCAAGCTCTGAAAAAAGTGTTCACTCCGAAAATATTGTAAGAGCTTGGGGTCGAATAGCTTAGTCCCTCATGGTGCCCTGTAGCAGCAGCAAGCTCAGCCGACGGGTTTTCGAGCTGCTTTGTGCCATTGCAGTGATACCAAAACCCAGACAGAAAGCCCCGGGTGGAACATCCTCGCCCGGCGTGGGCAGGAGACCTGTGAGAGCAGCACGCTGCCTCGGACAGGGGCATCCCTGCTGCGAAGAGAAGCTGAAACTTGGATCCAGGTTATGAGAAATGCGGCACGTGCAGCAGTCCTGGGAAGGTCTGAACACGTTTGCCATCCTTATTGCTTTGTTAGGACCCGGCGGCAGCTGACACCAAAGGACCACGTTACCCCAGCACCCCGCTGGCCGCCCGGCGGAGGCTGCCCGGAGGGGAGGGAGGCAGGAGCAGCCGGGGCGTGCTCCGGGCACAGCCTGCCTGCTGCAGGCCCTGATCCCGAGCTGGTGCCTGCGTCTTGCCAGCTCCGTTGCTGTAGTGATGGAAAAACACGGGGTTGTGTGTTTGTTTGTTTGTTTTCCGAGGCTGGAGCCTGTAGCTGCGTGGTAAATCTTTCTGGAGCACCTTTATCTCTTCTGCTTCTTTCTGACCGTACATCTGCTGCGTGCCTTACGGCAGAGAGAAGCAGTGTCACACGGGAGGGAACAAATTAAGTGAAACAGCGAACCCATTTCCTGCCCTGTCACCTGCTGCCCCTCTCGTTTCAGTGACAGAACACCAGGGACCGATAAGATCGAGGCTGCGGGCTCGTGTTTACCAGCTTGTGTTCCTTCTTGCCCCGGCGCGCAGCAGTGCTCCGTGCAGGAGGGTGATGCTTTCTTTTCGCAGACGTGTTCCTCTTAGCAGCTGGGTAGGGTCTGGCAGCATTTGCATTGCTGTATTGTGAAGAACTGTTTGAAGAGACCGTGTCCCTTGCCGAGTGCTCGCTGGGCCCTTCCCTTACTTGCTGCTACTCCCAACGGAATCGGTACCAATTTTGATGGGCGTCTCTTTAGGCTGCAGTCGTCTAAGAGCTGCGGTTGGTACTACCAAGTGCCGGCACCTTTGCTTAAAAAGAAAGGTCTCGCTAAGACGTTACACTTCAAGTGCCGTTCTGTTCCACGCAGCGCTCGGTTTCCTCTCATCTCCCACCTGGAGCCGTGCTACGACCTGCAGCGTCCAGCACTGCTGGCCAAGGGAGGGGAACTGCTGCTGGTGTGGGGTCGGCAGGCAGCGCGCAGACCTGGCTCACAGCTCCTGTAGTAACTGAGTTGGGTCTGGCGAGCTCCGCAGGCTCCGGTACTGCAGGTTTCCGTACCTGTTTGGGTCTCTTAAGTTCGTTTGCTCCCCTGAGTGCCTTTTGGGTTGTTGCTATTGCAGAGAGGAACTGGCTTAGTCATAGAGAGAAAATCAACAGTTTCATCATCTAAGCAGTGTTTAGCTCTCAGTCGTGCTTTGTATCACAGCTGTTCTGATGGGAACCGAGTTTCATTTCCTGCGCTAACCTTTGTTGATCACTCCGTTTCTTTTTTTTTTCTGAACTCTGTTTGCGGTAAGACTCATGACATGTAACTGAACTTAGGAGAAGAGTTTGAAACCACATGCGTTTTCATAGCATTTACAAAAACTATTTCTTCTAGTCGTCTATTTGTACATGGGATGAAAGTTCTGCAATTCTTACGAAGTGGAAAGAGCGTAGAAGATTCACACAAGACTGAAGTTCTTCAGAAGAGCACAAGGCAAAGTGAACCCAAACCATCCTTACTTTAGCAGGCTACCTTCATCACCCCGAGGCATTAATGTTATATTAATATTATTAATATTATAACTTGCTGCTAGAAGTGCCTGCCCAGTTCGGTGTCCTGAAGAGATTGTCGTTGTGTCAGGTCTTACAGTTAGGGTACAGAGAAAATGTGACTTACTCGGGGAGCCAGGTTCTGCTTTTGAGGGCACTTGTGGAATTTTGTTTTGAACTGCTGCTGTTACACAGCACCAAATTTGGTTTTCTTTGTGTGCTGTACTCTTAATAGGGTTCAATATGCTTATTCTTTTAGTGAAAATAATTCCATTGAGCTGCTTTATTTTATAAACAGACCTTTATTTGGTTAGTCATTGAGGAGGAGTTCTTAAGAAATCTCTGTTCCCACCTCTTGCAGATTCTCTGTATGATTTTGGAGAAGCTGTTTAAGTCTCTCCGGGGTAAAATGGGGATAGCAATCTCTGCTTCAGAAGCAGGAAGCTTTGCGGTGTTTGCAGAGAAGTTCAATAAATTTTAATTTGGAAACACTGTAGAAAAAACCTGTTGGTTTTATTACTCATTTCAAGCTGTCCTGCAGCTTGTTCCTGCTGCAGCGCGCACAGAGAGTAACGCTTTGTCCCACCGAGGTATCCGAAGCCTGCCCGCTTTCCCAAACACCTGCCAAGCTGGAGTCACCGTCTCCTTTCTGCTCTTCCCCCGGCCCTGCGTGTCCGTGTGCCGCCGTGCCATCGCCGCAGCACCGCGAGCGTGGGCACTGCCATGTGCGCAGCTCCCCGCGCTGCCGCAGCTGCGCGCCGCGCCGCCAGTGCTCCCGTGCTGCTCCGGGGAGCAGAGCGGTGCCGCGGGTGTCTGGGTGGCGTGCTCTTGGCTTCCCCCTCCCCGTTAGGATTCAACCCACAGTCGTTGCTTCATCCTCTCCTCTAGGTCACAGCTTTCTGTTTCAGCGTACGCTGTGCCTCGGAAGGAGCTGAGCATCATGCTGCGGTGAAGGTAAAGTGATGTTATGCTAAAGAACATTTCAGACGTAACCTTGAGCATCCAGCAGTCTCTTCTTGAGCCCTAAACTTGGGGTCTTTGTCCTGTATTTAGGCCTTGGGCAGTGGAGAGGTACAGTTGTCACATTTGCTTTCATCACCGGTGTCTTAACGCTGCAAGCAGGAATATAATCACGCAATCACCCACTGTAATCACAATTCATTTTTTTCCACGGCCTTGCATTATATAAGCTGGTAATAGGCTTTTTAATATACAGAGGAAGTGCTTAAACTGAAGAGCTATTATTAAACAACTGCTAAATATATTTCAGGATTTCAGAGCTTGAATGCCAGTAAATGTTGTAATTTGAAAAAGTGAATACTTCTGAAGAGAGATAGAAACTGTTAACGCAAATAAATAAAAAAGTTATCTATATTTTATGTGATTTAAGATTTTTAGCAGAAGAATGTGGTTTCGTATTCCCCATATCATAAATTATCCCCAAAAAAATCAGGCAGTTTTTCGGCACATAATGTATTTTTCAGATGCAGTCACTTAAATAAATGCATTTGTCTAAAATTTTCAGCTGTATAAAATGCATTGTTATTCTAACTAATGTTAGGTACAAAATGAGGGGACTTTAAAAGTGTATAGTTAAAATATTCATGGAAAAATTAGCTTGTGTAGATTTCAGTTTAGATAATTTGATCGCTCAATTTTCTGTTAAAATTAATGGAAAGTAGCATTCTAAACCCTCCACTGACTTTAAAAAAAATAAAAGTGCCATTTCAAAGCATCCCTATTTCAACAGACGTTTGAGTTTCGGGAAAATTCTTCTGCGTTACATCCTGAAGGACACTGCTGAAGCTTTCTCCATCCATAGCCGAGGGCGATGGACAGAGGATGCCGTACCAGTTTTTAAATTATCCGTATGTCAGAAATAGCTTGAGCCCACTTTTTCCCCAAGGAATACGGGCGGCCTCCCGGGGTTCCCCTCTGCAGCTCTTTCCCCAGGAGGCTGCCGAGCTGCGGCCCCGTGGCAGCCGGGGAGAGGCGGCCCCGAGGAGGGCCCGTCGCTTCGGGTAACAGGCACGCGCCGATGGGCTGCTCAGAAACGCTGTGACCTTTACAGGCAGGCAGACCCATCATTTCTGTTTCGAAATGAGAAGACAAGAGCGCTTCACGTGTTGTATTCAAATCCAGAGCGTACATGCGTGTTCGGCCCAGGGCAGGCCTCATGGCGGCCTGCAGCTCCCTCACGGGGAGCGGGGGAGCAGGCGCTGAGCTCTGCTCTCTGGGGACAGCGACAGGACCCGAGGGAACGGCACGGAGCTGGGACAGGGGAGGGTCAGGCTGGGGGTTAGGGAAAGGTTCTGCACCCAGAGAGTGGTCGGGCACTGGGACGGGCTCCCCGAGGGACACGGTCACAGCACCGAGCTGCTGGAGCTCGAGGGGCGTTCGGACAGCGCTGTCACACACAGGGGCTGGGTTTTGGGTGCTCCTGTGTGGAGCCAGGAGCTGGATTTGGTGACCCTCGTGGGTCCCTTCCAGCTCAGGATGCTCTGTGGTTCTAAGAAGGAGGGCTGGCGGTCAGCTGTTTGGGTGGTTGATGCCCAGGCTTGCAGTGCAGTGACCTGTCAGCGTGTGGTGGGGAGCAGAGAGCATCCTGCCTCAGTTTGCTTACAGGGGCATGGATTTGACGGAGAGGAGGCATAAACAGAGCTGCAAAAATGTAAGAAATTCCAACCAGCAGACAGAATCGCTGCATTTTTCAGTAGTGAGAGAAACAACTTGGCACGTTCTGTACAGGTTTCACAGAAAAATGCTCAGCTTTCAGATAAACTATTTGCAGCGTAAGCTCCCATTAGCTGCCAGCATTGTAAGTCTCAGATCCTTACGAGATAGACAGGTACAACTCAGCTGTAGTGAGCTTTTATTTGCTATAGGAAATAAGCTTATAGCAATTTCTTTTACTGGAACTGTACGTGAAGCGTTCACATTGTTACAGCACTGCTAGAAGAAAGCTGCACAGACACCCAACAGTTCCTCGCTCGCTCTGCAGTTAGAAAATGTGTGCACAAAAGTCTCTTGAGTATGCACCAACCCAGGGTTTTGGGAGTTGGTCCCAGATCCTGCCGAGATCAACTTGCTCTGCAGTAAAAGCATGAGGAAGAGCAGTCTCATACTGCGTTCATCTCAAAAAATGTTTTTCCTTCCACAGGGTTCCCCCACCACATTACTTTGATTCCCGTTGCTCTGCCACTTAGCTACGAGTGCGTGCCGGAGGCTGCGTTTTAACACAGTTAAGCACATGTTAGAAATACCCCAGTCATGTATCAGCAGCCAGCCACGCTTCAAGTGCCTGCAGAATTTGTTTTCCAGTCTTCAGAATTGTGAAGACTTTTAACTTCTTAGGGTGTTAACCAGTATGTGACTGTTTCTTGAAGTGTTCAGCATGCTAGCGGAAAGCTTTTATTGTGTTTAGAGTGTATCTCAATTTTCAGATTCCCTTTTCCTTGCACTGCATTACACACAACTACTGCAAACATCTTCTCGTGATCTGTTCTGACTGTACCACACGCAATATACAAAGTTACAGTAACACTACATAAACCTCTAGGTTACTGCCTTTAAAAGAAAATATCTTACATACAAAGACAATCTTTTCCCTTTCTTTGCACTTTCTCGAAGGTCACAGATCTTTGGAATCTTGTTACGGTATTTGACTTGAAAATAGATCAAAGTGAGAACAAATGCCTCAATCGTGAGCTTGCATTGAGAAATGCCTTTGTGTGCGCTTGTTTCATAAAGTTTGTAGCACCTTATCTGGGGGTCGTGGTGCAGGACTTGAATTCCTAGGGGCAACACAGCCCCAAAACAGGGAGTCCATCTCTCCACTCCGGAATAATACAATAGCAAACTAAACTCGCTTTGTACTGGACGCTGAAATTCAGAACGGTAGCAGTATGTATATTTTGATAAAGAAAGAGCAAATGTCCCTAAAGCAGCGTTAACATACATTTGTGAAGAAATTCGCTTAAAAATCGTTCTTGTGCTGCCTGCTAACTAGTATCCCAGCTTGGTATTGCAGAGAGATGATTTCCTCATGATTTCACACATTGTTTTCAAATAAAGTAGATTGTTGTAGCCTGTTGTTAGGGAACAAAATGACTACACACCAGGAAGGTGGGGTGACTTTATTTTTTCGCTACAGAACTTGTGTGTTTCGGTTTGCTTGGGGTTTTGTTTTTGTTTTGGTAAGACCTACATATAATTTCAGTCCCTTCATACTGGGCATTCATTTTGAGGAGTGCTCGTTTTCCTTCTGCAGATCTCTTATCGCCTGCGTCTGGCGTTTGTCTTGGTCTTGCTGCTGTGTATGAAATGAAGGCTACAGCTAAATGAGGCTGGCTGCCGCGACGCATTGCCTTGAGCAGCGTGGCTGTCTGTGCACTGCCATCGCTGAAGTGTTGGGTGGCATGGCAGCCTCCGCTGGGACACCAGGGTGGGACGAGCTGGGCTGGGACGAGCCTCAGGGGAAGGCGCGGGTCCTTAGGGCACAGCTCCTGCTCACGGGGTTGCTTCCCCTGCGCTCATGTTCTGACTGCGCTGGCTGCGTACGGCTTTGGTGCAAGTAGGGAACAAACTGTTAAACCTCCCACGGGTTTTACGTGATGGCGTTGTCTTGACAAATCTTTCGGTTTAATTAATTCTACTCTGTGACAGTTTTTAGAGAAGCATGGGTTTTGTGTCCGGAGAACTGTAGACAGAGCTCCCGGAGCTATGTTCTTAGGGCATGTGGTTCGACTTCTGAGACTATTCTGTATCTCTAAGTCTACATTAAAAAAAATATTGGAGACAGAATAATCTGGATTTGCTCAGACAGCATTGGATGAACTCCCCTGGTCGTGGGCTCACAGGAACAGGACACGTTGCCTTTTCATGCGTGTCAGGAAAGCGCTAGGTACTTCCAACTGTGCTTAGCCGTTCACAGACCAAATGCAATGAAAGGAGGAAAGCAGACATGAAGGACACTTCCAGCTCCAGCTGATGGTCGTGTTTTAAAGATCGTACTCTTCATTAGTTTTCTGTGAGAGTGGTATAACAAAACTCAGCAACTGTGTAAAAGCTAGCAAAATCACAACCGTTCTCAAGCAAATCAGCATTCGTAAACTCCTGTAGATGTTTAGAAGAGCTGTCACTTGATGTGGCCGGTTTCATGCACAATACTTTGATGTTTATGGTATGAGTCTGCCAAAACTTTTAAAATAAGCTTTAGATTTCAAGTGTCAGCTTCATTTATGTTGCTGTTAAGAATTCAAAGAAAATATTTGATATAGTCTCAAAAGGTGCGTTTCCAGAAACCAGTGGTTTGTAGCTGCTAGTGAATAGCAGTGAGCTGACGACTTGTAGGGATTATAAAATAGAAAACTAATTATGCAGAGAGCATTATTTTGGAAATATATTAATCCCAGTTCTAAAAAAAAAAAAAAAAAAAAAAAAATTGTAGTGAATGAATGCTGCTACTATCATTTCTCTCAGTTTCTATAAATTTCTTGTTCTAAGTTCTCATTTGCTGCTAAATCAGGGATTGGAGATTTCTTTTTTTTTTAATCTGAGGTGTCTCAAAACTGACTGATGAACCAGCGTTGGAAACTGCTTGCTGAACCGCTCCGCAGCCATTCTTTGTGAAGCATAGAGAAAAGGCACTTTTATTTTTTCCTCTAGGTAAAGGGTAAACTCTCAGGTTCCTCATCTGCAGCTCCAGTTCGTTGTCGTGTCCTTTTGAAAGCGCCAGGCACTTCACGTGAAGTCGCGTATCGGTGTTGATTCTTGTAGCAGCAATGTAGCTACTTGAAAAAAGCCAATATTCCTCAGCCTTGGCTCCGTAACAGCAACATCCCGTCATCTTTTCATATTACACTGCTTCTCTTCTGTCGCACGTGATGAAAGACACTTGAACTCTCCGATGGATTGGCAGCAGATGCTCCTCATCTGGAGACATTTACATTTGCTTTACTTCCCCGGAGCACTAACTTTCACAGGAATAACCTTTTGAATGCTATGTGGCTGCTTCGTCAATCCGCTCGTGTGATGTGTGTCCTCAGGTAGCGTGCTCCAAATGCCAAGGATCCGCGTATCGATGTGTGCGCAGCGCACGCACACGGAATAAATATCACCGGGTCAGGACGACGATTGGTTTGGTCTTCTGCTTTTCTGTGCTGAAGGCCACGGGTTTTTTCACCGTTGTCCACGGGGTTTTTAATGGCTTGCAGGCGGTGAGAGTTCTTTACTTCTCTTGTTCTTTCCAGGGGACACGAGTTTTGGGTGGATTTGAATGTTATGAAATTATATGAAACTGCTGAGTTTGACCAAATGCGGAGGCTGTCCACGCCATCCTGCCCCAGCTCCAGCTCCAACTACTACACGGTCTGGAAATACTTCTGCAGGGACCACTTCGTCTGGAGAGAATACTCCGAGGTATTTAATGCTTTCTGGAATCCTGCTTTTGGGTCGTAACCCAAAACTATATATACAGTGTACACTATAAGCTATATGTATTTTTTCAGTCTGTTTCCTCTTTGAACAATTTGGAAAGTTACTTGGAGTTATTGTTGAGCTTAATCAAGCAGTTCAGTATTGAACATAGTTTGCAAAATCAGCAATCAAAGGAGAGCTGTGCCCTGCTGTACTGCTCCATGTGCTATCCCTGAAAACATCGGAGACGCAGGGGCTGGCTGACTTGTCAAATCTGGGAGCAGACTGGCCCACGTCAGTACCAAGGAATTTTTCTAATCCTTAGAAATGAGGTTTTAAGACAGGGGAGACACCTTTCTGCAGCCTTCTTATTGCTTACCCCTACCATTTAGCTTTTCAGTTCTTAGTTTCTTGCCCTGTTCCCCAAAGGTAGCGCAGCGCAGGATGCGTGCCCCGAAGTCGCTGGGTCCAGCTGTTTGTCATGTGCTGCTGCAGCAGGAAGGTTCCCCAGCTGCCACCCCCAGTAATTAGGAACCTTTTCCTAAATGTTTGGTTTAAATCTGTTCACCAGTGGTTTATACATACTCATCTTAGTGTCACCGTTGTCCTTTGGTCTTTACCAGACACAGTTTTCCATATCAGGCTTTAAACAGGCCTTCTCTCTTCCAAGCCTTTAACCCCAGTTGGGGACTCACAAGTCACATCCACTGTTAAACGCAGTCGTGCTAGAGAAAACCAAAACAAAAGCAGAACGCTTCTATTCACTTCATTCCAGTAAGCTCTCCAGTAAGCCTTTTAGATACCTGTGGTAGTTAAGAGCTCATCTGGGGCTGACTGCAGCTGTACATAATATTTTGAATAAAACCTCATCAGTGTCTTACAATTTTGGCAGTACTAGATATACCTTCACCAATGTAAATTACATCACGCGCTCCTTTTTCAAGCATCATGCTTACTTTGTAAGCATGGTAGGAAGCTTAAAGCAGAGCACTGTATACAATCAGTGTACGGTTTGGGGCATTGCAAATTTAAAAAGTGCAAGTACTGAAAAGAGTCCAGAAGAAAGCACCACAAATAACAAGAAGCTTAGGATGTTTGACCTTCAAGAAGTTAAAAGAACTGTGTTTCTCTAGTATAGAGAAACAAACACAAATGATGCGAATGTATTACTGTATAAAAGATTGTTCTACAGCAAACTTATGTTCTTCACATTTAGCAAAGAATGACGAAAAGTGAATAGAGTGATTTGTGGCAAGGGAGTTCTAGGTTAGATATTGGGCCTAACATTCGACATGTAAAAATGCGATAGCATCAGAACAAATCACATAGGAAAGTTGTGAAATCTGTCTTTGTGGGAGATATTACAAACTGAACTGAAGAGGCTTTGGTGGTCAGTGTGTTTCAGGGGAGGGGAAGAGAGTGGTAGAGGGACTCTTTGAGGTCCTGGCAAAAATATTAATTTTTGTACATGTAATTTATCATGTCTGTGTTTAATTTTCTTCAAACAGCCTGTTGTAAGATTGATAGAAGAAGCCAGCTGCCGGGGTCTGAAAGAGGTCCGGTTTGTTACCTGGCATAATCAGTATATCTTAAACATCAAAGATGGATTCCAGCAAAACGCCTGTTTCAGACGAGAAATCAAGAGAAGACCCCTTCTGCGCTCGTGCGTGGTGCTGATGCCGTTCTTACAGTACGTATCCCAGCAAAACAGAAACTGCACTTGCTCTACGTGTCGGTGTGTCCACGAGACTGTATTCATTAAGATGTGAGAAAGAAACAGGTATCATTGGGTAGAAAAATCAGAAGAAATAATAAAAAATGTTGGTCATATTGGCAACTATTTGCTTGTTACTTCTCAGGACAAATATTTTCGGAGGAACTCCTCTCCGTTGGGCTGTTTGTTATTTGAAGATTATAATGTACCTTTTGGATCTCAGAACATCAGAAGCACAGATGTACTTTAAGTCCGCCAAACTATTGTCCAGCTTTCAGCATTTCACCCGCTATCATGACTGCCAGGCCATCACTTCTAGGTCCCATAAAAAGGAGTGTTCAAAAACATTTCATAATTTTTGAGCACAATTAAAGCATTCCTTGTTTTTATTGTCATCTCAATGGGGGTGAACATGCTTACCATCAAAGGCAGAGTGAGGAAAGTGTTGCATTGTAGTCATTTTTGATTACAACTCATAAAAATGCCATTTTTGTGATCTCACCAGCACAGCTGGAAACGTTATTGTCAGAGTTCAGTAGTTAGAAACACATTGTCCTGTTAGCAAAGGGGTGGAAGTCATTAGTCTGACTGGCAACTTGGCATGCTGGGCCAATCAAAGGAGATTTAGCAGCTGCGTTAGGGCTAGAATGCTCGTTAGTGCTTTGTTGTTACAGCATCTAATTGTGAGGCAAAAGTGAGTTTGGTCAGAGCCTCAAAACAAGTGGTGGTTAGAAACATCTTTGGATGCGGCTGTACAGGAGGAAAACCCAGAATTATTAGAAAGATACTTGGAGGATGCAAGGGAAAAGACCAAACGTGAACTTTCTTGTTATGGTGGTTATGATTCTGATCTTAACAAAAAGTAAGGTTTTAAGGGATTTTTCTGATGTTTTGCTAACAACGACTATTTTACTACAAAGTCTGTGATTTGGAGAGATGCTAAATTATGCAATTTTAGTGGGGGTTTTACACCCATGAGCGTTTGACTGACTGTTCATGCTGTCTACCAAACCTATAAATTAAGCCCTGAAATTTCTGTTGTTCTGCAGGAAACCTATTCTTAATTTCTTTATCCAAAGGCCTTGTAGTTCTGACTTAAAAACCCAGCAATTCTCAGTAGGGAACAAAAGAGTATTTTGAATATTAATGGGAACTATCTTTAAAAAGTCAGTGTTTGCCTCTGCCTATCACACAATGCTACCTGAGTGGTTTTTTTTCCCCAACTGCTTAAATAAGTTATAAAATTGGAAAAGAACAGAAACAATGGTAAATGTGTGATAGTAGTTGACAAATGCCAACATTTTAGTGCCTTCCCTTGTATAATAAATACTTACACATCGGTCACACTAGTCAGAAAGTGAACAAAGTACACCAAAGGATGCAGCGCTTTTATTGTGTTTACTGACTTACTCATTAATCCATAGCTTACAGTTAATTTGTGCTTGGTCTTCCAGTCTGAGTGTCAGTGCGTGAGGTGCTGCAGTAATATTTCTACCAGGAGACTTTGGGAAGAAAAAAAAATAAAGAAAACCACGGTGGAATATTGTAGACTGCTATTTTAAAACTCACTCTAAAAAAAATCCATCTTTTGGGTTTCTTTTAAACTATTTATACACAGTGAGAAGAAGCGTGAGTTCAGTCAAATCCATGCAAATGAATTGAGGTCTCTTTTCAGCTTTGAACAGCAGGTGAAAGCCATGTGAAAAGTATTTTAAAGAGGGTTTCTGCTCTGAATAGTGTGAGTGCTGTTACAGCTTACTGTCTCTGTTATCCAAATCAGACATATCACGTTAAAAATAGTCTCCCCCCCTTTTTTTCTAGACTTGAAAAGCTCAAAAGCAATCAGAAAATCACATGAAATTATTTCTAGGTCACACAAAAACTAACACAAGGTTCTTTCAGGCCCATGTATCAGCAGCATTAAAAATTCTGGAAGGCAACCGTACTTGACATCTCAGTAGCGAAGATGTGAATACCTGTAGAGTTGTTACTTATCTAGATAATTATGTTGGCTCTGCAGAGAAAGCAGGCCAACAGGCATGGAAATCAGAAGTTACTCTGCAGGTGTTTTTAGAATACCTTGGGAACAGATTGGCTTTCAGGCAGAATCGTGTGTGAACGGAGGATGACTGATTCTTGAAGGTTCACTCTGCAGAAAATAGTGTTGCCTTTAGCAGAGCTGAGAATTTGTTCCCCAGTAAACCTGCTTTCTGCAAAAATAAGGTGGGGGAGCTGGTTTGCCTATCGTTCCGATGTGCTAAATCCAATTGCATGTACTTGGTGGGTCAGGGCTTGGCCTTGGATGTTGGCAAAGCTCACCTTGCCCGAGGTGAATGCACAAAATTCTCTTTCCCCATTTCCTCCTAGGCAGAACACATTTTCTCCTTATGTTTTAGCCATGATGTTTTACCAGAACACAAGTGACCTGAGAAATTCATGAGCGTAGTTAAGATCCGCTGTGCTCTTTGGAGACAAGATTTGCCTTCTGTCTTCCGAGTCAGGCAGTGGAGAGCTGGCACTTCATAACCTTTCCTACTGAGAGCTGCCTGCTTCTGATTGCACATCACCCATTTGTCGTCGTTGGTTGGTCCTGGAATCAGTAGCACCTTTTCCTATAAGAGAGCACTTTGGTAAAATGTTCATCTGGTGAAGGCTGAGATAATTCCTTGTATTTGTGCAGCTTAAAGGGAGCCTCACCAGCTTCAGCGTGAGCTGAAGATCTGTGTGCTTACAGTTTGAAACCAGAGCCTGAACCTGCAAGCTTTGCATGTTCAAAGTATTTCCATTGACGTAAGTGGGAGAACTCCAATAAGTAAGGATTATTCAGCTGAGTAAAGCTTGCTTGTTCAGATTATAATCAGGTGAACATAAGCCACAAACACCATACTCTTTATCTAAATTTAGCAGGTTCAAAAGCATAACAAGTTGCACAGCGGTGCAGGTATTTATTAAGAATGAAATCTTGCCTGTACCACAGTCAGTGTCCACATCAACTTGATTTTGCCAGGGTATGTTCCCTTTCTGGTGTACACTGTGCTCTTCTGCCCTGAGCATTAGAGGCAGCAGTTCCCCTCCTTCTTCCTTTGCTGACCTCTTCTTACCTGGCAGCACTCCCAAAAGGAGGGGCTGCTCCATCACATGAAAATAAGTAACTGCAAATGCAAATCTGCAGCTGGCCTGCGCACATGAGAATAGGGAGAGCCTTCCTCAGTAGGATACCGGGTAGTACTAAAAACATATACTCTTTTCTTCTACGTAATGTAGTGAAATATATGCAAGTTTTGCCCGTAAAATGTTATATATAACATAGAGCTATTCCTTATTTATGCTGAGCGAGAAAGTGTGTGTTTCTGTTCCTTGTATTGTAGTCTCTTCTCTTATCCGGTATGTTAAAATGAGCTTACAGTTATAAAGTAATTGCATTTGGTAGCATTCTGCCTGTTCTGTAGTTTATCACCGCTACTCCACCCTTCCACCTCAGGATGTGAATGATACAGGTGATAACAGGCTTTTAAATCCCCACCAGCCAGTGAGAATTTTGTAGGTGGGACGGTATGCCTGAAAGTCAAGGGTTTGGTATTGGCTTGAGTGGATGCAGGAGTTTAAAAAGAAGAAATAGGTGGCCTGACCGTTTTAAACAAGCATTAAGGTTGTGTAAATTGTTACGGAACCAAGGAGAGCAGCGATTGTTTAAGAAATGTTGGTAACCAAATAAATGTGATTAGAAGCTGTTTGGCTTGGGAATACTGAAATGCAAATCTGTTCTTCTTCCCATCCTAGGACTCTAGGTGGCAATTCTCCAGTACCCTCTCTATCAGCTGAACCAGTTTCCTCACATGTCTTATCTCCAACTGCTGTTACCTCTCCAAACTTCTATCCTGAAACCTGGATTAGTATGGATCCATCTCAGGACTTCATCCAAGTGCCTGTTTCGAAGGAAGATAAAAGCTATAGAACCATTTATAACCTGTTTCACAAGACTGTGCCAGAGACCAAATACAAAATTTTGAAAATTCTGAGAGTGCAAAATCAGTTTCTTTGGGAGAAATATAAAAGGTAAGATAATGCTAATGCCATTCTTTTACGGTAGTAGAAAAATACCTTAGAATGTCTGATTCGGGCTGCAAAATATAAATTTATCATTGATTAGGATACATAAAATCCAGACTTCCTGAGGAAAAGCAGCACCTTCAGTTGAATATCTAAAAAACACTGAAAAACATCTTGTCCTGAAATTACCTTCGTAAGAGCTTTTGTAAGCTATCTATTGATAAGTTCTGTAAAATGTGTTTTCACAGAAACCTCAAAATAAATCTAGGATACGTAGTTGAAAACTATTTCAGTTCACCTCCAAGCCAAACGAAGAGTAAGCAGTTTTCAAGCTGCTTTGTCTTTGCTGCTGTACAGATGACAGACCTCCAGCAGGATCAGTTCAGGATCTTTCAATAATACAAAATTCATGCAAAAGCTTTGTTTGAAAGCAGAAGACCAGTCTTGTTATCCACCCAGAAATGTTTTCCAATCTCCTCTGGCAGCTCCAGTATCGCAGAGGATAACACTGATGCGTTTTACTTTAAGAGCTGCAGTGAATACTGCTCTTTGTTTGCAGATCCACAATGAATACTCATCTTCACTTTCCATTTTCTATTCCAGGAAAAAGGAGTATATGTCCAAAAAAATGACCGGGCTTGACAGGATAATGAACGAAAGGCATTTGTTCCATGGCACCTCCCAGGACGTGGTGGATGGGATCTGCAAGCACAACTTCGACCCGCGTGTCTGCGGGAAGCACGCCACCATGTTCGGACAGGGCAGTTACTTTGCCAGAAAGGCGAGCTATTCTCATAACTTTTCCAAAAGGTCACCCAAAGGAGTTCATTACATGTTCTTGGCTAAAGTACTGACGGGAAGATACACGGTGGGCAATCACACCATGAGGAGACCTCCCCCCGTGAACCCGGGCAGCATTACCAGTGACCTCTATGACTCTTGCGTGGACAATTACTTTGAGCCTCAGATTTTTGTCATTTTTAACGACGATCAGAGCTACCCTTATTTTATTATCCAGTACGAAGAAGTTAGCAACACTGTCTCCATTTGAAAACCTGTGCTGCTAAATTATTCATTTTAATGAACTCTTATTTACATTTGTAGCGGTTTTTGTGTAAAAAAATAAATAAATTGAACGTTGCAGAACTGAGTAAAATTACTTGCTTGCAAGGAGTTAAATCTAAAAATAGAGAAAGGAAGATCTGAAGTGACCAATTGTGCACTTGCTGTTTGATGATGTATGTGCAAATTGTAAATATTTTTCCATTGTTTATAGTTGAAAATCTGTGCCTTTTGTTATAAAACACTGTTTATTTATGTTAGTAAATATTCGTGTTTAAAATTGTGTTTGTGTGCGTACTTTCGGTTGCGTTTTGTGCATTTTGCAGTTACTAGAAATCTGATCTTGAAATCTCATGGATGGCCATTTCCAGATAGAATCGTGGAACCATCTAGGTTGGAAAAGACCTTCGGGATCACTGAGTGCAGCCACCGACCTGACCTACCCTGTCGTGTCCCTAAAATGTGTCACAGTGCTGCACTCACACTTCTCTGAACACCTCCAGCGCTGGGGACTCCACCACCTCCCAATGCTTGGCCACCTGTGTGTGAAGAAATTCTTCCCAATGTCCAACCTAAACCTCCCGGGGCACAACTTGAGCCTGTTTCCTCATGTCCTAGATAATCCGAACCAGATAATTTTCATCCCGAGCATACTAAATGCGAGATGCTCCTAACCAGTATTTTTATTGCTTTATTTCGAAAGGACTGGGACGATTACAAAATAACATCCCGCTCATAGTTTGGATTATTAAACACAAATAAATGCATCATTTTCTAAAGTCAGTCCCAAGTAAAGTTAGGAAAAGGTTAGTGTGGCCTGCAGTCCGTGTGGGTTTAGAGCCGCTTGGTGCCTTCGGCAGCTCACCAGCAAACCTTCAGCCGAGTCTGGCACTGTAGCGTTTCCGATGCTACAAAAAGGGATTTATTTCTGTGCGAAATCCCAGAGCTGAGGGTGCTCCACAAACTCTGTCCCAGCCATCGCCCGCTGCGGTCCAACCAGGCAGCGCCCGTGGTGGTCACCAGCCCCCGGCAGCCACCTCCCGCTGAAGGGCAGGAGTCCCAGCTGTCACCGTGCTGGGAGCGAGGCCGTCCCTGGGAGGGCTGAGTGTATATATGGGCTGTGTGCTTGTGCATGGCGTTTTTGTATACATACAGCTGAACTGAAACCCCTGCACGGCGATCACAGGTGGTCTGCTGAAGTGCTCGTTACTGGGTTTCCTGCCCTCCCACTTCCCCTTGCTGTTGTTACTGACCTGAGCTTTTCCATGTGTCGGCACGGAGGTTTCTGGGGCAGGATTTGTCCTGTCTGTGGCCGCCAGCGCCCTGCACGGTGCTGGGCTGTGGTGCCGAGCTGGCTCCGGGTTTCCTGCAGCACGAATAAGTAATTGTGTCGTCTTGTCCTGCTTTCGGTGGCCTCGCTTGATGCAGTGATGCCAGGTGGGAGCACGGAGCTGTGGTGCATGGAGCGGGTCCCAGGAGCTGATCCCTGGGCTCGTGCATGGTGAAATCGCCTCCCCGCCATTAGGAGGAGGCCATGAGGATTCTGCTGGAGGGAATTTGGTACTGCTGGCTCCAGCACCGCAGCCTGCACGCCTGGCACGAGGCTTCAGCGGCACATACGGCATGGGGGTTGTCCTGCAAACCCCAGCAGTGTGGGCAATGCGTCTTCTGAGCTCTTTTTACATGGAAATTTGAGGTACTCGCACAGTAATGAGAACTGGGAGCTCAGTTCCAGAACTGGAGAGCATCTCCTGCCACCGGGGCTTCTTGTTGCCCAGAGGGGATGTCCCATTCCTAGAGGTGTTCAAGACCAGGTTGGATGGGGCCCTGGGCAACCTGGTTTGGGTGGGTTCCATCCCAGCCCATGGCAGGGGGTTGGAACTGGATGGGCTTTGAGGTCCCTTCCAACCAAGCCATTCTATGATTCCATCATTTTGTGATTCTGTGACCTCTGTCACCAGCAATCAGCAGTGTCACCTCCATGCTAACGTCACAGCAAGTGGAAAAACCCTCCCAATTAATTCTTCTCTTATGGCCATGAGGTCTGCTTTTATGAGAACATTTTCCCATCCACTGGACAACAATGTCAGATTGACCTAAGGGCTGTTCTTTCCTAAATTTCCGTCGGGCTCCCTTTCCCCCAGCCAGATGGGTACAAGTTGTTTCAAATGTACTTAGCCCATTATAAATCATCTTCCGCTTTTCTTTCTTCCACGAGGAACGCGTTCTCGTGCATTGATACGCTTGGTTTTGTTTTGTCTTGCTGCAGGACCTGATGCAATCTTCATACCTCCGAAGCTGACCCGCACAGAACTGTTTACCAAACTTCACCCGGAATGAATCTGCGGCCTCTCCCAGCAGCAGTTGGAAGCAGAAATTGTGTGACGAAACGCCACGGGTGCCGGGCCTGCAGCAGCTCCAGCAGGACGGGGTCCGGGTGAAGAAGGTCGCTCCTGACCTGGGCCGTCCGCGTGAGGAGGACCTGTTGGCCTGCTGCGCTGCCAGACCCAGTCACGGAGCAGCTCTGAGGCGAACTTCTCCTTTCTCGCCCCAGCAGCACCCGTCCAGTCCGCTGCCAGGAATTTCCCTGCCGTTTTCACTTCTGGAGACCAGAGGGGAAGAGGCCGCCCCAGCTGCGGGTGCACGAGCACACTCCTGGCGTGGCCCTGCCGGGTGCGTGTTGGTGGGCGAAGGCAAGCGGCCTTCAGCCCCAGCCTCTGTCCTCTGCAGGCCCCAGGAGGACAAACGGCCTCTCCCGTGAGGCTGCGAGCCAGCTCGGGTGCCCTTGCCCACAGCTCACGAACCTCGCCACGCTGTGGAGCTTTAGGAAGGGGAGCGTAGGGCCAGGAGGGATGGGGGTGCACCAGAGGAGCCCCCCACCAGCACCAGCACCAGCACCATGGGAGGCTCCTGCTGCCGATGGGGCCTTCCCCTTGGGGCGGGGAGGCCGGTGTGGTGCTGGTGCTGGCACCACTGCCCGCCTGGGCTGCACGAGCACTGGTGTTTCTTGGAGCTTGGTGTAACGGTGCATCATGATCCCGACTCAGTTTGGGTTGGAAGGGGCCTCACAGCTCCCCCAGCCCCCTCTGCATGGGCAGGGCCCCCTGCCCCCAGCCCAAGCTGCCCAAATCCCCCCCAGCCCAGCACTGCCAGGTTCGGGGCAGCCCCAGCTCCTCAGGGAAGCCTGCGCCAGGGCCTCACCACCCTCAGGATGCCCTACAGAAAACCAGAGCGGAGGGCAAGGGGCGCTTCTGATCCCACAGCAACCCGTGGGGCTGCCTGGGGGCGACACGCCGCAGCTGGGGGCCAGTGCTGGGGGCACTGGCAGCGCTGGGGAGGTGCGGGTGCAGGGGAGAGGGAGAGTGAAAAGGAAACAGGGAAGTGATTTAAGAAAAGTGAGAATTGGTTTCTTCTGAGGGGGAGGAAGGGAGAGTGAAAGGAGCAGGAACAGAAATTGGGGAAGGGAGTGTAAGGAGCGCTGAAGGAAACATCCACCAGGAAACCAACGGGGAAGAAACATGAGTAGAAAGCGGGAGTGGGAGAGAGGAAACTTCAGGAAATGGAAAGGAAGGTGCCAACGGCTGGAAATCAACTGTCAGGAAACAAAAAGTAGGCGAAAAGCAAGGAAATCCAACGCCCGGGTGCTGTTGCAGGTATTCTGTCAGGAGCGGAGGGTCTCTGTGAAACCAGGCGCCGCTTCACACCGCCTCGGGCCTCCCACCGCCTGCTGGGTTTCTCAGCGGGGCTCAATTTGGTTGGTTGGGTTTTTTTGGGGGGTGCGTCTTAAAAAATTTTGCCTTTCAGCCTGGATGTAAAAGCTTACCAGTTAAATTAAACCAGGGCTGCTCTACCCTGGGTGAGCCCACGCTCTCGTTACCAAAACCTTTGAGAAGGAGCGGGGCAGGAGGGCTGCCCAGCAGGCTGTGTGCTCCTCCTCGCGTGCATCTGCAGCTTGCAATTAGGCTAATGGGTGTTGTCAACCAGGCAGAACTGGGCCAGCACGGTCCCTGCCCAGCTGGTGTGTTGGGTGTGATGAGCAGAGACGTGGCGGGGCTGGGGAGCAGCCCTCCTGCCTGGGGAAGGACGAGCTGCAGGGGCACCAAGGGCCCCGTGCACTTTGCTGCCTTGGAACCAGCTCGAAATGGAAGGAGGGAGCTGTGGATACACGCAGATACCTCCGTTCCTGCTCCTTCTGGAAGGCCAGGCTTTCTGCAGGAGGAAATGGAAATCCTGAAGCCACTGCCCGGAGTGGCTCCAGCTAATACTTTTCCACAGAGTAAAACTGGAAATGACTTTTTAGAAAAGTATACAGTGATTTGTCAGGGTATTTTTGTTCTGCAAAATACCTCATCACGACAGGCAGCATCGTCACTGAGAACAAAAACAAGCACATTGCTAAGGGTGAGCTGGCGTCTCTGCCTCCTTGCACTGCAAGCAAAAGCTGGCTCGGTCTGTTACTCACGTTGCACAAGCCGAGAGGATTTCATCGGTGTAACCGCAGATGTCCCGTGGTTAGCAGGACATCTGAGGTAACACGAGCAAGGGAAGCTGTTGGGTGTGAAGTTGGCCGGGGTGGGACGGGCACAGCCGGCTGCGGGCAGCTGCAGGAGCAGCAGAGGTTCGGGTGCTGCTCTGTCAGCCTGGTGGCAGCCGGCGCTGGGCTGGCGCCTGGAGCTCACCCAGCACAGCCTCAGCTGCCCCGTAAAGCATGGCTGATGTCTTCCTCGCCTGGGGGATGGCTTCGGGCTCACACCACGTCTCCACCTAGGCTGCTCAGCAGCCGGCTTTACAGGTCACAATCCCTCCCTGCTCGGGAGAAGTGCGAGCCTATCTCGGGTGTCAGAGCGGGGCCGAGAAAGCCCCCTGCCCGTCCAGGGGCGTGATGGGCTCGCATTCGCTCTGCAGCACGCTTCTGAAGTCTCTCAGAGCTGGGAAGTTCAGAAGCCTCCTGGATATCTCCTGCAGTTACCACAGCCCCTGACGAGCAGCCCGATGACGATGACATGCCATAAACCTGCTATTGCTCATCCTGGCCCCGTGCTGACGGGCGGGCAGGGCCCTTCCCTCGCAGCAAGGCCTGGCCTGGCTCCCTCACCCCATGCTCCTCTGGCCCCACGGCGTTTCCCTGCCTCTCATTTCCCAGGCTGTCTGGCCTCTGTCTGTGCATTTCAAACACCTAGCAAATTTAAACGTAGTAACCATCCCCATTAATTAAATATCAACAGCTTATTAAAAACAGCTCTATTGGAGTGACATCACTGGTCATAAGCAGGGGCTGTTGGCCTGGTTTCAAGCCGCCGGGCAGCTGCTTACATGAGCGCCTCCAGCCCACGGCTGCCCCTCCTTGCCCAGCAGCTGCCGGGGGATGCTTGCGGCCGCCCTGCTCTTCCCCTCCACCGCAAAGCCAGCTCCAAGCCTCGCCTGCTGGTCGGCCCAGCAATAAATGGCACCGACAGGTCTGTTTATCAGTAACCCCGGGCAGCACGATAAGAGCCGCAGCCGGCGCGGCCGCTCCACCTGTGCCGTAACCGCACTGGTGCGGGTGGCCACGGCGCGCCCTTCACCGGGCGTAAACACTGCGGCACGCGGCGCGCTGGCACCACTGTGGCTATTACCAAAGGGCTGTCAAAACAGCTCTCCGACTGGAATTCATGCGCATGGTTAGGTCTGCTGCCAGTCCCCTCAAATTACAGCTTACGCACCTGCAATTTTTGGTAAATACTCCAGTGCATTTCTTCATGCATGGGTGTGAGAGCAGCAAAACCCGCCCGCGCACCACGTCCGGATGTCTCGTTCTCGCCTTGCTCCTCCAACACGCCCCATGGCCTCAGCACGTGGCACCCGGTGAGGGCTTTCTTTTTTTCTTTTTTCTTTTTTTCAAAAGATGCAGTTTTTCCATGAGTTTCTCTCTGAGCTGGGATGCAGGGTAAGAATTTAAACAGCTGTGATAATGTTGTGGATCAGTTTGTAAGGCATTTTATACTCTTTTCTTCATGGAAAAAGTCAAGCTGGGTGTTTAAATGCAATGATATTTCAATAATACACAGGATTTCTTTTGTTTTGCACGCCAAGACAAATCACGCACAGATGTACAAAAACTGGGACCTCCATGAGAAAAATCTTACACAGCTAAGGTTTGTGCAGGAGTTCACACTGCTGCCTACCAGGACAGGATTTTATTGAAAATGCCATTACAGCACGCCTGTTGTGCCAGGCTGTGCAAAGGCCTTGGTAAGGAAATTTTGCAGTAAATACCACTATGGAGTCCAATTCCTGTTTATTTCCCATGAACTCAGTATTTGCTTCATCAGACTAAAATACTTTAATTTTCACCCTGATAGCGGTGAGGCCAATGCACTGCCTGATGTCTTTTCCAGATAATCTTCAGCTGCGATCTGCTGAAGTCAGAAAGCTGCAGCTGACAGAGATGCTACGGGTGCTTTCTCTCTCACTGCTGCAGTTTCCATACCCAGAGCATTAAGCATGTGAAGCAGATTTCAGAAATGTTCAATAAAACCACAGAAGTGTTTATAGGAGTCTACATTTTTTACCACATTCTGGAGGCCATTAGCTTTTACAATGCACAAACACAAATAATTATTGCGAGCAGCACGCCAGTTGAGCGACAAGCCTTGCTTAGCACGAGGGCACGCTGAGGCCCAGCTTGCGAGCTGGTACCGATGCTCATGGCCAGCATTTTCTGTGGCGGTGACCAGCAGCACCTTGCTATGCCTCCAGCACCTCCACTTCCAGCATCGGCCCTAAAATCTCACAAAAGCCACCACAGGCTTGGTCCTGTCTGCTAACTCCTGGCGGCTGGGCCGGTGCAGACAGGCAGCTGGAAAACTCCCAGGAGAGCAGATGTGTACGCGTGGGCCTGGCACAATCTTTTTTTTTGGAGGGGAAGGAAAGCGCCGGGCTTTACCCCTGCTGGTAACCAACCTTCTTCCCTCCGTCCCCTCAGCAGCCCCCAGGAGGAGCGCCTGGCTCAGCCACGCTGCATCCTCCGGCAGAGGCTGGTGTCACCAGAAGGCAGAGGGACAGTGAGGGACAGTGTCACTTCACATCGGCCTCTGGATTGTATGCTTTTAGCAGCTGGTATAAATCTCTGTGCTGCCTTGGTGTGCGCAGATCGAGGAGGTGTTGGCCCCTTCCCAAGCCCTTCTCGTGAGGCCCTTGCTTGAGGAACAGGAGAGCTGTGGCCTGCATGTGCCAACGTCTGCTGCTGGATGCTGACTTTAGGCCCAAACAGAAACAAAACCTCTTGGTCCGTATTTCTGCTTTCTTTCTCAGGAAACTTATTCAGGAAGGACTTGGTCCTTGGCGAGGGGCTGGTGCAGCTCCCCTCAGCCCCGGCCGCGGAGCCACTAGGCCCTGCAGCCGTGCACAGGACATTGCTGTGGCGCTGGGGATGAGGGGCTACGATAACAGCATGGCAGCGATCGTTCTTGAGGAATAAGATGCCAAATAGTACGGAGGTTGCCTTAGGAAGGAGCAGCAATGGAAACGAGTGGTGTGGTGGAACAGCCAGCGGACGGGGATCCCGCAGCGGAAGGCAGCGTGCGAGCCGTGAGATGATCTCTGACCTAAGAGGCTTAGAGCCCAGCTGGAGGCGACCGGCAGGCGGAACAGACTCGGTGGGAGTGTGAGCCGGGGGGATTAGCCTGGTGACAGAGGCAGATTGCACAGATTAGCCACCGGTGGCACGGGGCTGCCATGTCCCCGAGGAGCCCCCGATGGCTCCTGCCATCTCTCTCCTCTCTCCGGAGCCCTGCCCCGCAGCCGGCCCGGCCCCGTGCAGACCGGTGGGTACAGGCAGCACGACTCCCAGCGCCGGCGTCTCGCATCGCCAGCTGGGACTTTTTGCTGATTTCACCAGCCATCATGTAGGTCCAAGCCAGAAATGTGTTTAAATCCTATTGCTTTCCATGCCACTCAAATACATGCTTAAAGTTAAACAGATGCAAAGTGCTCTCCTGATACAGGGTGCAGTAGTGGCCTGAGGTTTTGTTTCTCTTTTTGCATGATGTGCTATTATGGCATAAGTAATGTGCCTGAACTACTTTGGCGATCTTTGTTTCTGAAAGTATCTCGTGGCTTTCAGAAGGGAGGTAAAGCAAAAATAGATGTAGCCATTGTATTAAATAAAGCTCTCAGCAAATCCCAGCTGCCAAACAGGGGAGCATTACCTCTCTAGAAAGAAAAAAAAAAAAAAAGTGGTCTTCTACGGTGCATTTTCCTTTTGCTGTGCCTCTGCAAGGCCAATTAACATTAATGGGAGTTGTATATACCAGCCCAGAGCAGAACAGACCCTTACAGGAGGACCTCGTTAGCTCTTTCTGACTGTGGTTTTCATTCCGAGTTGCTAAATTTTATGGATTAGCAAGAATGCTAACAAATATGGAAAAGCAATCCTGGCTGTTGCCATACCGAAGTGCTTACTTAATGAATTTTAACAAGTCAGGTTTGAGAATGAATTGGTGGGACCATTTATAACTAGACCTCTGGAAAAACTATACAAAGGCAATCTGATCAGCCAGCTGTACAAATATCCCACTGCATGGTCCTGACCTCTTCCACTCACACAGTATAATTCCCTGAGAAACAGTTTCCAAGGGAAAAACACTAGAAATTCACATAAACTTTGCTTTCTCGACCTGCCAAAGAAGAGGGGTTTGCAAAGGCAGTCATGCATAGGAGAGCACCCAGAGGATCTCCTTGGGACAGCAGTGATGCAAGGACTGCTCATCTCCAGGGATAATGCTGCGAGCCCCCAGCCATCCTCCAGCCTAGAGCCAACTGAGCTGGTATTTTCAAGGACACTGTGTATTTAAGACAACTATGAGAAACCTGCAGCCTCTGACATCATTTCTCTGGCCTATGGATGTTTGATTTTTCCCACGTTATGGTGGGATAACACTAGATGTGTTTCATGTGTGGTCTCCCAATGGTATGTGAAGAGCCCTCAGCAAGGAGGGCTTCTTCCTTGTTTCTTCTTCTCCCCATGGGTCTGAGGGAATGCAATTGCAAGAGGAAGGCAGGTTCAGCAACAAAGCTGTTTCTCATCCCTCTCTTACCATACGCACCATGTAGGCAGACATTTAAATCCATGTAATTATTTAAAGCAGGCTGTCCTATGTAAGCGCTAGCAGCGCCCACAAATTCCTCAGCTTGAATCTGCAATTGCATCCCCACAAGGCCAGCGATGGGAAATCAGACTCATTTTTAAAAAGAAAAAGTTGAAAATCTTAAAGAAATGCACGTTTTAAATAGAAAGATGTCCCTGAGCAGCAGCAGGCATTTCATCCAGCTGGATTCCTGCAGCACGCCCTGCCTCCTCTCTGGCATACAGTGCCCTGTCCTGTGCTGCGTGGCAATTCCTCGCCCTTCACAGCCCAGCCGTCGGAGAGGCGACTGCTGGTGCACGAGGGGCAGTGAGCAGCCCCCCCCCCAAGCTTAGCTCATTATCTTTATCAAATGAAAGCAAGCTGCATTCATGGGGAGTTTTCAAAGGCCTGGAAAGTCTCAGGACTGTCCGGATGCTCTCTTTCCTTCCCTGCAGTCAGCTTCAAAAGCATTTCTGTTCTTGTCTGCATCTCCATGGAATATTTTCCATTCTTAAATTGATTATTTGCCCTTTCAAATGTTTCTGTATGAGGATTTATGCTGCTCCAATGAGGCACATGAATAAAAAGCTGAACACTAAAAGCTGTGCTGCCTTGATTACATATCTCTGAATTACCATTTTTTTCTCCTGACTGCTCACCCTGAGCATCCACTTATCTCTGTCTGCATCTCTGGTCTGTACCAGACAGGTCTCGCTGCTCTGGGCTCACGGCAGGGCAGACATCATTCATTGTTCTTCCCCCAGACGACACACAGACTGATCACTGCTATGAGCGCACCACTCTCATTTCACCACTTTGCTTTTGAAATTCTGTTACGTTAAATCGTGCCGTGCCCTGGCTGGGGCTCACTTGCATTTTCTTCTCTAGTATGCAGTAAAAGCTGTAGCTAGCATGCCAGCTGGGGCAGGCAGGCTCAGGGCTGAGTTCAGGGATGCCCAGAGCAGTGGCAGACAGCGAAGCCTCCGAATATGTCTGGGTGTGCAGAGGAAGGGGAGAGCCAGGCCCGGGGGGACTGGGCAGGAGAGCCATGAGAACGCCCATGGAAGAAGGGGCTGGCGGTGTCTTCTTTAATCTCAGTCTGTCGCCGGTCCATCAGTCCTCTCCCTGCCTGTCTGTGCTTCCCAGGCCGGTGGAGCCCAGCCTAGTTTACATCGCCTTGTTCCAGGGACGGGACTCCAGCAAAAACCATCCCACAGAGGGAGCGGGCTCCCGCAGCCAACCCCCACAGGATGCCTGGCTCTTCTGCTGTTCTAACCATGGCTTTCAGGCTCTGCTACTTCACACCTAGTTCTTGGGTTGAATTTAACATTCTTATTTTCAAAAAATCAAAAAGGCAAGTTTTTCTTTTCTGTTTTTGTTGTCATTTCCAGTCCAGCTTTTTTTTTTTTTTTTTAATGCTATTTTTAGACTCTTGTATTTTAATGCTGTGGCATGAATTGCTGGGATTTCCCTTTGCTACCATAAAATAGACGATCTGCACTTCAGAGTTAGCAGTCAGACAGGAAACCCATGCCTGTTGCCAAAAATGGGCCTTCTTTCATAGATCTGTATTTGTTTTAATTTCCCTTCGCAGCAGAGACACGCCAGATTAGCTGCATTGGTTTCTTGTCATGTTATGTAATGCCATATAACACGCCAGGCTTAACTGGAAACGAGCGAGCAATTTTGTCTCTGTTTGATTCACCGATGATGCACGCAGCTGGGAAACGCTGGTTTGCAAGAACGCAGGGAGGGGGCTGTTTTCTCATCCCCGTAGAGAAGAACTGGCAGAAGGCAGAGTTCTGCAGGGAGCTTTAAATGACTGAAAACATAAATGATGATTCCTGTATGACTAACTGCCTTTAAGGCCTTGATAGAATTAACTTTTACTGATCACACATTTATGACAAGGCAAGGAAGTTGTAGTCAGGTAGTCTGAAAGCTACTGAAGCATCCAGAGGTCCGGATCCCCTTCCAGCTCTGCCAGGCCGTGAGCGACCTGCCTGTTTTGCTGTGAAATGGAAATTGGTCTGCTGATCCACTGCTTGTGCAGCCTGAGAAGGAAAAGGGCTCTGTATAAATAACTTGTAATTAGGCCTCTCTGGATCAAAGCTAAGTCCACAACACTCATGTCCTGTTGCTACTGTGGCCGGTCTCTTCCTCTCAGCCAGGAAGACATTACGTGGGCAGGCTTACGTGAAGCAATTTTTTAACATCTATTTTTAAGAGTTCTGAAAGGCGATACCTAAATGTTACTCATTGCCATCCTTAAAATAAACCACGAGGCAGCTCCAGGCACCTCGCCGTGCAGGGGGAGGCGGGGAGCAGGGCCGTGGTGCCTGTGGTGTGGCCGGGCTCGTGGCCCTGTGGGCTGGGCTGCAGTGGGGCAAGGCTCCGGGAGCGCGGTGCCAGCCCGCACAGCTCCTCACGCCCCCTCCAAAACCACAGCTTGCGCAGACACAGCCCAGCAGCACTGACGGCAGCCAGTTCCAGGACCAGGGGGCAGGAGGACTGTGTTTTATCTCACAGGACGAAGCCACCTCCCAGGGTTCAGCAGCTGTTCAGGGCAGCCTGCTGCCCTTCGGTCCTCAGAAGCACTCTCCAAGGCGCCCCGCGAGTGCTGCTGTCCTGGGGGTGACCTGGCAAAGCCCCACCAGCAGGTCAGCCCAGGCGATTCGTGTACTGCTGGAAATGAACAGAGTGTGAGGCAGCAGCCAGTGAGCAGATGATGCGAGACCTACATTCATTTCTCATGAGCAGATCCCTGGAGGCTAATGAAATCCCAGCGAATATGCTGGCACAAATGCCTGCGCGCTGTTCTCACTGCAGCGTGGCAATGTAGAGGAATGTGCGTGTGAAGAACCAGGTCACAGGCAGCAGCGACAGAGAGTCGAGAGGCACAAATGCAGCCGGAGCAGCAGGTACTGGCCTCGATTTATTCCTCCATGGCCTGGCCTGCAGTGATCAGCTCCTCGGGCATAGCAGGCTCCGTGCCGGAGACCAGGAGGACAGCCCTGCAGGCTCACATCAGCTCCCTGATATGAAGTCAATTTCTAGTGAATAAACTCATGCCCACCTGGGCAGGCTGCCTCAATTGTTGCTTTGCCAGAGAACCAGTTTGCTGAACGTGGGTTTCCCCTAGACAGGCACAGGTCTGCGGCCTCTCCTTAGCTCTGCCCCCTGTGTTGGGTGCACCCAGGCCACGTAATGCGGCTCCTCCGTTGGGGCTGTGCCTTTGAGCTCTGCCCAGTGCCGGTGTAAGGAGCGTTACACATTCTTGGACTACTTGATCTTATTTACTAGCAGGCTGATTTCCACAGGCAGACTTGTGCTAGGAGACGAGTCCTGTTGATGCCACGGCTGTCCCAGCCGGTGAGAGGTCCACATCCCATCCCTGCACTTCCCTTCGGGGTCACCCCCCTCCAGGATTTCCTCTGCTGTCAGCCCAGCGCTCTGACCAGAAGCTGCTGCCTTCGGTGCTGGGCTCGGTCACGTCCAGGCATGGGCCCTGCTTCCTGCCCCCTGCTGTGGAGGCCGCGGCTGCCACGAAGGCCAGCGGCGAGCAAGCAGCCCCGTCACACTGCCCACTGCAGGCCACCGGCCCGACACGGCGTCACCTCCCTGACTTATTAATGCCTGCAACACTCCTGTGAGAAGCTGCAGTGTTTGATAGCTGGTGAGTTGCACAAGATAGGAGCTGAGTCAGTGGCCCAGGATGTCTGAGGAACAGGAATTGAACGCAGACCTCCCACGGCCAAGGGCGGTGCTTCTGACTACCTGAAACCCTCTTCTTGTAACAGCAAGAAGGTTGTTTCAGGGGAAGAGCTACTTTTTGATGCAGAAAGCTCCCCCTGGGCTGGTTGGTTTGGTTTTTGTTTTGTGGCTTGATTCCCTCCCACTCTGCCCACTGGCAGGGCGGCGTGTCTCACACCAGCCGGTCGCTCTCAGCAGAGGGTCTGCGGAACCAGCAGGAGCCAGGGCCTGGCACCGAAGCAGAGCCCTCTGCCCTCTGGCACCACCGATAACACGACTGGTCTTTGAGCAAACAGGAGCTTTGTGAAATGGGCATGGCGGGACAGCCCAGGCAAACAACCTCCCCAGGGCCATTGGTACGGCCGCGCTGGGGCTGCATTCTTTCGGGGCAGGGACCGGCCCTTATCACAAGCTTTCAGAGCACCGAGCGCTGTGGACCTTAATCCTGATGGGGCCTCTAGGCGTGACAGCTATATCAATATTTAATGTGCGGAAGGTGGCTTGTATCCCAAGAGGGAGTGCTGATCCCCGGGCTGTGTGACGGTGCTGTTCCTGTGCTTTAAGATACGATGCTGACTATCTGCTACAGTATCTGCTAGTGTATTGTGGAGTGTACTCAACAGTGTACTGCACAAAGAGCAAACAGCAGCATGGGGGTGCTTAGTTTTCTGTAATTTTCTGTTCTGTAGGGAAGAAAAGCATTGGCTGTGAAAGGAGCTTGTAAGCTGGCGTATGCAAGGTTTGCGCTTCTCCGCAGCTTTCCTGTGGCTCAGGACGTGACTAATCCCCTGTGACAGCCACATGCTCTGAGCCTGCTCTTCTTACTGGTGCAGGTTGGGACACTGCCACTTTTCCCATTACAAATGTTGTCCCTTGCTGTCCCACATTACCTGGGGAGCAATGTCACCCCTGTGATGTATTTGGGCAATTCTCTAGTCTGCCCTAACTTGTACCCCAGTGGCTGCAGCCTCCGTGGGCTTTCAGGAAATAGGAGGCAACAGCCACGTCTCTTCTCAGCCTCCTGCTCCACAGGATGCTGCGGCGAGCCCAGGCTCAGCACCGCCAGCCCCTGTCTGCCACAGACCCTCTATTTCAGAGAGTTCCACAGAAAAAGCTCTGGCAAGTTGTAGCGCCCCAGAGTGTCGATGTAGCTCAGAAATTGCTGCTGCAGTTCACTGGTGCAAAGCTACTGGTGAAATATTATGTAAACAGGAAGAAAATATGCCTGTTCCCTTAGTGACTCCATAGTGACAGGCAAATGCTGTCCAATTTCACAATCGTCTCTTTCCTCTTATGGGTCAAGTTTTATTTGTTAGCTCTCCTGCCCAGGCGCGCTGCTGTCAGGTGAGTGAGACAAGCTGGTTTCAGCCCTCCGCAGCACTTTGTACTTGCAGAGTGCTGCACAGCATGACACGGCCAGCCCTCTATGCTGTGCTGCCCCTGGACTTCTGACCTCCCACCTCTCCCTAGAGACAAGCTGCTAGGCAGCTAAAACATACACCGTGAGCCCCAAGCTCCGGTAAACAGCTGGACGTTAACTTATCCCAAGCCTTATCGGGGAGCGAAGCGGTGCAGAAATCGGACCTGAAGCCATTCCACGTGCTGACCTTCCCTTGGAGCCTGGCAGAGGGAACACGGTGCTGGTGAAAAGCTGCATCCCAGGCCTGGCTGGCACCAGACACACTCTTAGCAGAGCTACAAACACTCCTTTGTGCATACTCCTGATAAGATACTTCAGTCTCCACTCATGCTCCCAAACATCTCAACAGTTCTGGGCCTTTTACTGACCACCGTGCCAAATCCTTCAAGAGCTTTTTTCAAAGCAAGTAACAAAGAAACCTAGAACTTATAAGGCAAATGTTTTGTCTAAAAATTTCCTTCCTTAAACCACTTGGGCTAATTGCAAATACCACACAGATTATGTAAATCACGACTTGCTGACAGGTAATTCACAGAAATGAGAGCTAACCCGATGGGACAAATTGTGGTGTGAGCAGCTCCCCATGCTCTTAAGTGCTGTAGGAGACCTGAAGCAACCACCCTGGAACTTAGCTCTGTTGACTTCTCTCCCAGGTCCCTCACAAACCAGCTCGCATGGTGACGGTGATGCCTGCCACAATTCATTTAGCTACGCGAGCTCTCACGAGCTGTCAGCCTAGCCAGCATCAGAGCCGCAATGCGATGCAGGCCACCTGAGATGGCCAGAGGCCAGGATGCTGAGCTCACTTTTCTTTGTGCACCACTGCTGGCAGCGCAGCTGGACATGTCGGTGCACAGGGGCAAGGGAGCACAATCAAGTCAAGCTCACCTGGCCATCACCTACCCCTATATCTATCTTCAGATCACTGAAACAAAACAAAACAAAACAAAACAAACAAACAACAATCCCACAAAAGAAAATATACATATATTTTGCACTTCAGTAATATTACTTATATCAAATAAAAAAATTACAGGCCCCGATTTTGGATGGGGTCTTGACCATACCCCATTTGAAGTCAAGGAATGTAAGAGGAAACAGGTTAGGCTCTAAAGCAGAGCAAAAAAAATCTTTTTGTTTCATGTTTTCACCCAAGAGCCACACACCAAGGTATAATGATATGGCTGTATGTTAACAAGGTTGTAGCTACAGCGTGCAATCAGCATACACACAGTGTTATCTCGTTGTGGTAAATAAATTGCAATTGTCAGGCCATGCCATGGAAATGCAACATTTGCATTTTCCTATCAGGATATGCCAGGACATTACAGTGCAATCACAAATCATGAGGTAATATTGTGAAGTGGAGGAAGGAGCAGCCTAATCTACTGCAGAGTATTTGCTGCTATTTAGCATTTTAAAAGGGCACCCATAGCACCAGGAGATGGGGTGGAGCCTGAGGAAAGCTCCCAGACTGTTTCAGCAGTAGGTATCATGGTACAATTTCAGGGCTTGCAAACCCTGACCATCCTCAGTAATCCTCCTTCGTATGAACAATCCCATGCACTTAATTGTAGGCTGGGAGACTGCAACATCATTCTTGCCAGCTGGATCTCAGAATGATGTATGTAGGCCTACTGATCTTGCTCCCAAATTCAAGTCAGTCTCACCATCCTCCTTGATATTCCAATTCCTGTAAACGTCCAAGATTTTCTCATTTGTTTTTCCTCTTTATCTTTCCCTGTTTCACAGTGACTCTGCAGTTCCTTCATCACAGGATGATATACGTTTCTTCCAGTAGCTCACTAAGGCTGCGAGTAACATCTGTCTTGTTTCATCCATTCTCACACTCTTTCTTTCAATGGGGAGGGCTGTGTGTGTGCAGTGAAGTCTTTTTTTTTTTTTTTTTTTTGTAAGCCAACAGTATAAACGTTCCCCTCCCTACAGATTGTGTGTTTAAATTAGGAGAGAGCAGATCAGTCTGCTTGTGGACAGGGGGAGGGGAAAGATTTATGGGGTTTCCGAGTTCCCGTGGGAGTTTCCTAGCAGGCCCCTGGGAAACTGCTGAGCCCCGCACAGACGAACCTCACCCGTATGGTTAAGGTTCTGTTTTGCCTTAGGAGCCATCAGAAGTGCAACCATCGTTGTCGTCCTGGAGCTTTAGGTGATCTTTCAGATACGTGGAGTCCAGGCCCTTGGCTGCCTTACAGCACAGAACCTTGAACCCCTCTGCACTGATCTCCCAGGCGTTTGGGCTTCTGCTTGGTCACTTCCCCCCGAGCACGTCCTGCTAGCTGGCTGTCCCTGCCCTCCTGCCTTTCGTGCCTGTTCTGAATCTGCTGACTGCTGAAACAGCCTCTGCTCCCTATTTCTTTCTCACTTCAGCCTTGTATCTGGGACGCTTTTCCTGGCATCCTTCCCAAGCTCTCTTGCTGCCAACTCAGAGTCAGTATGAGCTTCTTGTATTCCCTTTCAAATCCTTTTTTATCACGGCAAATAAACCCACTGTCCTCTACGCATACACTATTGATATTATCCTTGACAGCTCTTCACTCCTGGCACTCAGCTGCTGCTTAATCATACAGATTCCTCCTCTGATTCACCTCATGTGCTCCTGCAGCCAAAAGCTTGTCTTTGATTTGGCAATGTCACGGCAGGAGCACTGGGATCTCCTCCCTTATGACTCTTGCCCCGCATGTCCCCCTGTTGTTAGCACGCTCCTATTTCACTTCTTCTGGGGCTGGCGTCACGCTACCTTCTGCGTCCCGTACCATCACCTCACCTCTGCCTTTCTGCCCCACTGCCAGTACCCTGCTTCCTTATGCTCCCCCTGGTTTTATCATTTCCATGCTGCTTTGGAGAGCTTCTGTCCTGCTATCGCTTTGCACAGGATGACCTGCCTGACCCTGACTCCCAGGTAGCCTTCACCTTCAAATCCCTCCTCCAAACATCCTTTCTCTGAGACTGCTCTCCCAGGACGACCTCGTCCTTGTGACATTGGTAAAGGGGAGGGGGAGCAAACCAAACAAACCTCGCAAACAATATGTCTTGAAAACAGGAACTAACACGATGTGCACGCACCACCAGAAATAACCTCGCTGCCGTGTGCGGTGCAAACCCTGTCCTTCCCCTGACCCCTCCCTGCACGTCTCCTGCCATCTCTCCTCGCCGTCAGCCACCGCTGCAGGCCCGGCGCAGGGGCCTCTCGGGCTCTCGGCACAGCTCCCGGTGCCCGTACCTGCGGCTCCGCAGCGCTGAGCGGCGGGCGGCTGAGCTCGGCCCTGCCACGACACCCAGCAGCTTCCCCGGGGGTTCTCAGGCAGCGCTGCAAAACCGCTTCGCTGCGCTGGTCTTTGTACCGAGCACATGAAAGGGCAGCCTGAAACTAGGGGGCTAGTATAAAAATACCACTTTTCTTTTCATCAGGAAACTGGGTTAACTGGGAAATGTTGCAGGCGCTGGCAGACCTGTTCACCCTTGCACTCGGTGACCGGGTCCTGCTTTGTGTGAAGAGGGTGTTCGTGTTTATTAGCCTTTTTCCCTAGCTGCCCGCTGGCATGGACTTTGCTCCTCTGGGCTGGGATTTGCAGGCAGCGGGAGGCTTTCCACGTGTGTTTGAGAAGGTACAAAGCCTGCAGGAAAACAATGGAAATAGCCGGCTTATGACTGCTGCGTGTCACGCACTCGTTTCTTGCCTGGTGGTTTGTCCTTGGAGCTGCGCACGCCGCCTGGAACCTGATCTGGAGCGGTGGCGGTAATTGGGGCTGGCACGCACGCCGCGCTGCCGCCACGCCACGTGGGGAGCGGGCCAGCTCCCGCCGGGCTCCCTCGCCCACCCCGCGGGGCCAGGCGTCGCCTCCCCGATGGGAGCTGGGAGCCTGCAGGCGGGGTGGTCCCGAGCTGTTCCTGGAGCACGGCCAGGGGACTGGGGATTTGGGGGGGGATTTTGGGGTTGCCTCAGAGCAGAGCGAGGCGGGAGCTGCCCGTCCTGTGCAACGTTTCTCCTCAGGGCCCCCTGACCTTGAGCAACTGGGGCTGGTGGCAGCAAAGCCCCTGGCAGGCTCCCCTCATCCCCCATGAGAGCCTCCTCAGAGCACCCCCACGTCAGTTTCCTCACAGCCCCCATGTCAGTCCCCTCGCAGCCCCATGTTTGTCCCCTCAGTCCCATGCCTGTCCCCTCACATCCCCCATATCAGCCCCCCACAGCCCCCCATCAGTCCCCCCATAGCCCCCACGTCAGTTTCCTCACCGACCCCACGACAATCTCCTCACATCCCCTCATGTCAGCCCCCCCAGCCCCAGATCAGCCCCCCAGCCCCGTATCAGCCCCCCAGCCCCATGCCGGCCCCCCAGCCCCAGATCAGCCCCCCAGCCCCGTATCAGCCCCCCAGCCCCATGCCGGCCCCCCAGCCCCAGATCAGCCCCCCAGCCCCGTATCAGCCCCCCAGCCCCATGCCAGCCCCCCCAGCCCCATGCCAGCCTCCCCAGCTCCATATCAGCCCCCCCCAGCCCTGTATCAGCCCCCCAGCCCCATGCCAGCCCCCCAGTCCCAGATCAGCCCCCAGCCCCAGATCAGCCCCCAGCCCCACGCCTCATCCCCCGGGGCCGGGCAGGGAGCGGTGGGGCGGTGCTGCCGCCCCGGGCCGTTGCGTGCCTGCCCCGTTTCACAACCGCCGGCTCGGCACGGCACGGCACGGCACGGCTCCGCACGGCACGGCAGGGCCCGGCTCCGCACGCCACGGGCGCCCATCGCGTGCGATCCGGCGGCCCCGCCGCCCCCCCCCGCCGCGCCGGCAGCACGCAGGGCCCAGCTGCCGGGGAGGCGCTGCCGGGCCCGCACCGCCCCTCCCGACCGCACGGCCCCGGCGGGGGCTGCCGCACGCCGCCGCCTTTGTGCCGACCTTGGGCGGGCGGGACGGGGCTGCGGGAAGGGCTGCAGGGCGCTCACCGGGGCGGCAGCCGCAGTATCCCCCGGGGCACGCACCGGGACACGGTGGGACGCACATGGGCACGCACCGGGGCACGCACCGGGACACTCCGGGACACACCGGGGCACACCGAGGCACAGATCGGGACATCCCGGCACGCGCACCGGGGCACACCCTGGGACGCACTGGGGCACACCGGGGCGCCCCCCGGGGCACAGGGGGGCACACACCGGGACACATCGGCACAGCCCGGGGCACCCCGAGGCACACCCCGGGCACACCCCGGGGCACACACCGGGGCATACACTGGGGCACTCCGGGGCACACATCGGCACACCCCGAGGCACACCCCGGGCACACCCCGGGGCACACCCGGGCCGTTTCCCCGCGGAGCCCCCCCGTTGGGGCTGTGCCCTTCCCCCTGGGGCGCTGTGCAGCCCCGCATCACCCGCGGGCCATCACCGGGGGCACGGCGAGGCCGATCCCGGCCCGCAGCCCCGAGGCACCGGGGCGGACGGGACCCGCTGCGGGGGGGGGGGGGGGGGAGCACCGCCCCCCCCCCACACCCCCACCCCCACCCCCGAGCGCGCTCCCGTTCTCGCCCGCGCGGGGGCGCGCCCCGTGGCCGTGCCGCGCCGTTGCCGCGGTGACGCCAGGACGCCGCCGGGGCCCGGCGAGGAAATGGCGGCGGCCACGGAGCGGCCCGGCCCCGTGCACGCCCTGCCCCCGGGGATCCGAGAGGTACGGGGCTGCGGGGGGGGGGCGGGCCGGGCCCGGCTCACGGCACGTCGGGGGCACGGCGTTAGGTGGGGCGCGCTGCGGGCTCGCAGAGCTGGGATGCGGGCGCTGCCGTTACGCACGCGGTGCAAGCACCTGCTAGGGGTGCGCAGGGGCACAGCGGGGGGTGTGTGGGGGGGGGAACGCGTTCGTGCTGCCGCTCCGAGTGAGCCTAAACCCGGTACCGCACGCCGTGTTTTGTTGCCGCGGGGATGCAGAGCACGTAGCTGGGCTGAGGGGGTGTTTGGAATTGCGTGGGGAGCTCAGCCCCGATTATCTCCTCTTCAGGGCTGTTGGGGTGTCAGCTCAGAGCTGCGGGTCTTTAAGGAAAATAATACAACTGGGAATTTAGGAAAGAGCAAAAATAGTAAGGAGCTTACGAGTCCGTTGCCCTAGGAAAGGGCAATAGAAGTGGGTTTGCTTGCTCTAGAAGATGCCTCAGGGCACCCTGACAGTATTCACACGCGTATGTAGTTGTCCTTTATCTCCAGCTGGAAATTAGTCTTATCCTCACCGTTCTGGGCTTGCTTTGGTTGAATGTAACGAACCCAGACGCAGGGGTGGAGCACTGGAGCAGCTCAGCAGGGAAGCTGTGGAATTCCTCTGGTGGTACTGGGGGGACAGCTAAAGCAAGGTTTTGCTTTGGAGCGGAGGACTGGGCAGGCAAGCCCCTGAGCTCTCTTTCAGTTCTGCGGCGTGCCGCTAACAGAAAGGTCTCCATGCAGAGGGTAAGCCAACCAGCACCTCTGGGTATGAGCAAGAGTAGTCTCATGTTCCTGTCCCATCCTACCCGGTCGCCTCAACGTGAGCTCTAAGGCAATGACAGGCCAACATTTTGGGATCTGTTAGGAGTCATGGTTTTACGCATCCTTTGCTGCCGCTCATTTCTTCACTCAGCTGGCTTGCGTTGTAGTTGCAGGATAGTTACAAGATACTGGGCTTGGTTACAAGTCATTCTCACAATTTCCTGTCCTTGTATTTTCTACCTTTTATGTAGACATGTTCTTATTCCCTTCGCATTCTCTGCTTCTTGGATTTTATAGCATCTCTTTTGTAATTTCGCTTTTAGGTCGCTCCTAACATAAGCGGAACTTGTGCCAGCTGTAGGTTGTTCTGCCAAACGGAGCACATGCTCCCAACATGCAGCTAGCTGGCCGAAGGAACATGTGTATCCAGACGGAATATGTTAAGCATTGTGATTTCAGCACCTAGCAGTGAGCATTCTTGGTTCGGCAGCTGCTTCGAGCTGCCTTGCTCGGCTGCGTGCTCAGGAGGTTGGGCTGTAGGGCTCAGAGTGGGGCAAAGCAAAGGATGCAGCCCAGAGCTGTCATCGTTCTGCTCTTCTGTGCTCTGGCGGATGGAGCTTCAAAAGCTGCTTGTCAGTACTTGACATCCCTGCCTCCAGAGCTGCACTCCTCTAGAGGATGTCACTGAGAGGGGAAGGGGAGGGAGCGTCAGCCTGGAGCAGCCTGTCCTGCAGATAGTTCAGCTGCCAAAGCCTGCTGGGGGGGGGGAAACCTGTTGCTGTAAAGCCGTGGCCAAGTTCTGTGTTTGTTTCAATTTCTGTTGCCCTTTCAATGTACCCGGATGGGAAGGTACAGTTTTGCCAGGAAGATCTTAGCGAAGCGGGAAGCAAAGCAGCAGCCACCTCCAGAAGAGAGTCAAGTGACACCCTGAGTCCTCCAAGTAGCAAACAAGGTTATGCCTAATTGTATATTTTATTTGGCAAGCAAATGACCCTTGCTTAATACAGATCACATAATTAATTGGGCACAAGATATCCTTACGTATTAGTAGTTCTCTCGCCCTAGGAGCTTAAGAAAGCAAGCAGTGCAGGAACTTCGAAGCTGTGTTGCACATCGGGGCAGAATGTTCCCTGGTATTTGACTGTCCACAAAACATCACGTACATTGCCAGCAGCAAGTGGTTACTCGTTAGATTTGCCACATGGACTGTAGATTGAGCACATAATGGTATCTTTACAAGCACATTCTGGTAACTTTCTGTGCTGTCTTTGGACCTGGGATTATTTTTCTTTACGTAGATTCTTACATAGTTCTGTTTGCTTTAATTAGCTGAAGAATCTGTCGTGCCAACAGTGACTGGCTTGGTAGATGCAAACAGTACCCAAGGTCATTATGTACATACTACTTGCAGTGTTAATATTAATTTATAAGCAGCAGTACTTCTGTTGGTGCCTCTGGATGCGCACGGTAGCACTGACACGGAGTGGCAGGAGGTCCTATTGGCACCTACTTTACGAATGCTTCTTAAGATGGCGTTCACAAGTTGCCCCTGTGTTCACAGAGATTTTCAGAACTTAGCTAAAGAATTTTTACCGTTTTGATTTCATTGGGATGACAAGCTCCAGCTACGTGAGTGTTCTCAGTGGCTGCAAAGTGCTTTGGAAATGTTCGAATGTATCTCCACATTTTCGGTTTGAGCCCACGTAGTACAGTCTGAAGAGGTGGGAAGCTCTCAGCGCTGAGCTGGTTAGCCACGGACCTGTGGTTGATTTAGGATAACCAGCTTTCAGATAGTAACAGCAACCTGCTTTGTTACTGCTGTTTGTCAGGGTATTGGAGGCTTTGTGAGAGCAGATCTCCTGAATGCTGACAGTGAAGTTCAGTTCTGAGAGTTCTGGCGTCGCTGGTGATCGCCTAGGGCAGCGAGGCATTTTGATCTCTTGCTGTGCTCAGAAGGCTAGGGCTGTGTTCACTAGATTTCACTAGCTTTTCTGTGTCCTTTCTGCAACCAGTGTCCAAGTACCTTGCTAGGAATTTGAGGTTTGGCAGAATCTCTTGCGTCTCAAGCGTCGGGGTTGTAGCTAGGAGGGACTTCCCAATGGTTGCAACTGCCGGTGTCAAATCAGTATCGTCACACAAACGATAGGTTAATGATGGGCTAGATCATCAGTTCTCTGCACAGGCGTCACGTTTAGTTGCGATACACCGTGGTTCAGTTATAGGAATTCTCTGCTGTGTGTTGCACCAGAGAGCTGGAGCGTGCCACAGCACAGCCCCAAGGAGCTCGGGAGCAGCAGTGAGGTCTGCGTGGCACGGCGGACACGTGTTGGATGTTAGCAGGGCTCGTGTGTGCAGTCAGCAGCAGTGCAGCGTGCTCTTTTATGATTCATTAGTCTGCTTTAAACACAAGCAGGAAAAAATTAAAGCTACCTGAAATCCGAGTATTATTTCCTGTCGTGGCAAACTGATTATTTTGGGGCATGTTTTGAATGGGATGCTTGAGAGCAGGACATTCTTGTTTTGCTGCAAGGCTTTTCCTACATTATTCATACGTATTCAAAGCAAGTATTGTTATTTTTATTTTGCAACTGCTTTTTTTATGGAAGTTGAACAAATAATTATGTATGCAGCATGGCTTAGCATTGCAACCTG
This sequence comes from Cygnus olor, assembly GCF_009769625.2. Taxonomy (NCBI): domain Eukaryota; kingdom Metazoa; phylum Chordata; class Aves; order Anseriformes; family Anatidae; genus Cygnus; species Cygnus olor. Next base: position 25,338,851 of record NC_049177.1, on the reverse strand, counting down.
CATTGCTCTCTGACTAGATGCTGACTGAAAACTCTGCTGACAATAAACTTTTTTTTTTAGGAAGTGAAAATTCTACTGGGACTCAAAATATTTCAGTGAAAAAATAAATAATTTCAATCAACTAACTCTTCGGTTTTGCATATGCAGTGGAAGACACCTCTTTCTTCCTAGAATATCATTTGTGTGGCTTGAGTAACCATTTCTCTGTGTAACAGGGATTAGGTAGTGTGCTAGAAGAGGGAAAACAGCATGAAAGAAATGGAAGTAGTATGGTAGAGGGGGAGTAAAATGAGAAGAAAATACATTCAGATAATCAGGTAGAGGCAGAATGAAACAATCAATACACAGAAATAATATAAGAGCACCCAGCTGTAGTATAAAGAAATTTTATTTTCTGGAATATTGTGTGTAGTTCTGCTATGAGTGTAGGTTGGACAAATGCAGTGGTGGTTTTTGTTGTTGTTTTGGCTTGTTTTTTTTTGTGCAGTCCTTGCTAAAGCAGACTCAGCGTGATGGAGCAAGTGGAGGGGGAGCACGAGCTGTTACTGCTGTACTATGCCCCCGAGGGGCACGGGGTGATGCGGGGAGGGTGGTGAGTGCCTCAGTTCCTAAAGCTCTGCCTCCCCTGCACTGTAAAAGTAACGTACATGGAGTACATCTGTGTTCATGGCTCTGTTTTTAATTTTGTGGTGCACAGAAACACATTCAAAACTTTTTAAAAGAATCTCATTAATTGTGGACTAAAGGTCTGGCTTTTAAGCGTCATGGCCATTTATTAGTTTCTTGTTACTGTCTGTTTCCAGCATTGGTGACCCATATTCTGGATGTCTTAACAACAAGGCACTTCTAAGTGCATAAATAGGCTACTTTTCTTTTAACAAGAACTTAGCTCTTTATTATTGTAAGGTTTGCCAGTGGAATTTGAAATACTAGTGGAGGAGAATGCAGTGCCCGAGTCAGCATTCCCTGTCATTATTTGGTCAAGTAGAAATTATGTAAATTCCTGTCACGTCATATTTCAGAAGCTTGGAGAGAAGCTTGTTATTCAGAAAGCTAAAAATGGGACAGACCACCAGTCTTTTTTTTTTTTCTTTTTTTCCATATAACGTATGTTGTGTATATGCTTACAGTACTGAATCAGACAGACTGAGCCATCCTGGCTCAGACCTCCACTTGCCCTTGGTAGCTAAAGGTAACTGTGGAATAATATTAGTTCTTCCAAAACTGAACACAGCTCGGAGCTGAAACTGCTCCCACAGCTGCTGGAACATGGTAGCTAGAAATACTGCCTTGTGAAGTGGTTTGTTCTGGACCTAGCTCTGTCCTTCCTATCAAAACTGCAGCTCAAAACCTTATGGATCAAATGTATTCCTGGCTTATACACTTTGTCCTTAGAGAGTTGCTTTGCTTTTCTTTTTGTCTTGCTAACTCAACTAGCAGGGTTTTTTAGTATCCCTCTGTTATCTTTTCATTTCTTGTTTGCCCTGAGTTTCTCTGTCCGGGATGACCAAAACCACATTATTAAATTACCTCCCTTTTTAAAAAATTCCTTCTTTTTTTTTTTTCACTGCTTATCCTCACAGTCACTTTTCTAGTTACAGTTCTTCATTTTCTGGTCCTTCCAAATTGCTTTTCTTCCCTTATTTTTTTCCTGTTTGCATTTGAGATGATGACAACAGTCTTCTGATGAAATGTAAATAGGGAAAAATAGAATCTGAAAGTACAGATCATCATGTCCGTAATGCACACTCTTGGCAGTTACTCAGTACACCTCTTCCAGAAAAGGTAGCTTTGTAAGCAGAGAACTAATGAAAACTTGTTCCCTATCTATTTGTATGTAATGATTGATCAACTTTGGTGCCTCGGATGCAAGGAAAGGAGTCTCGTGGAATCCTTTCTCTGGCACAGACCCTTCACAAGGCCTCTCCTGTCTGGATTACCTGATAAGGACTGAGCTCATGCTCCAGAGTTTTCTTCAGTAGGGAACTCATGAAGTCTTTCTTGCCCGTCTGGCTGTCTAACACTTCTAGACACTCAAATATTTCTGCCCTTAGTGTCAGGTTTGGTTATAAATAACCAAATGTTCTGGTTCACAAATCTTTGAAGGATGGCAAAAGAGAAATACACAAAAAATAATATTATTTCTCTTAGAAATTGTGCCGCTCTGAAAAAGATTTCATTTTTAAGTAATTTTCAAAGCTATAAAAAGCTGTCTGGCTCCGACCTTTAAATTGGTGTAGCCTTAAGATGGCTTTGTCGTTCTTTTGGCTGAGTGCAGTCAGCATCTGCCGCCTGGCAGCATTGCTCTGCACCTGTCTGCGTGCACTGCAGCAGCTTCTGCAAACGGTCCTGCAGCTCAGGGATTTCAGGGGATGCTCTCGGTGCCAGCGAGGAGCTCGGGTGGCTGGTGGCAATGACAAAAAGAGAGATTGAGAAAGTCCTGTGTGTGATTAGCCCACTGTGGGCACGAGGCCAGACTCTTGGATTTAGGATGAGAATGCGGGTTTGCGTGCCCCTTCCTCTGCTCGGTTCAGGCCTTTTGGGGCTATTTGCTGTCACCTGGGTCCATGCCGGGCAATGTGTCCCCTTCCCTCTTCCTATCACCTGGGGAATGGGTGTGAGGGAGAACAGGAGCTTTTTCCTGTTGAGTCCAGGTATATATTATTCATTGTGCTATGACATGATTTATTTTTAGGCTCAGCAGCAAAATTAAAGTTGAAAACTGAAAAGTTTTAGTACTTGCATAAGACTTTTTTAATCCTAGCACCCAGTGGAATTTCTGTAACTGTTTATCTGAAAGACAACAGTGGTGGTGCTACAAGAGAGCACAGTGTTCTTTTTGGGACAAGAGCCACCTTTCTGTCCTCCTAATAACAGCTCATTTTGTCCTTTTTCATTACGGTAATTTCAGTGCTTTGGAACCTTATGGTATTTATCCTGAGTAACAGTTTCATATTTCCAAGCACAGTTTGCAGCTGCCAGGAAAAATAAACTTGAATATTCAGTTCATTCAGAGCAACTGTAACTAAGAGTATTTTAAACTGGGGCAAAACTTAGAAATCGGAAAGTAAAGTTTGGCCTGGTAATTCCAGGGCATCCTGAAATATCATTTTTATCAAGCTATATTTAAAGTGCTAAAGGTTGTTGAATCATGGGATAAATTTTTTTTTTTGAAAGCTGTTTTCCTTCACCTAAGTATTGTTTCCTTCAATTTATCCCAATGTTTCAAAATGTCTTTTCATTTTTTGTAACACAAAGGATTCTTATATTTTCTAACTTAAACTGCTTTCATTTTTCTAGTTTTATGATTTTTGTAAGTCATTTTGTTATAAGCCTTATAACTGTTGGTAATTGTAAGAAAGGTTAAAGCACATTTTAAGCTTTTGGTACACAAAGACTACGCTGCCAGCTGTCACCCACTTCCCATCTTTCATGTCTTGAAGCTTGCCAAGAACTTTTTATATTTGTTGCTTTGAGGTTGTCTCTTCAGCTGTGTGATGCGTGTCCTCTGATGTAGCCATAATTCTGATCATCTCCTCTCCAATGCATCAGTGCTGTGATGCTCCAAGAATGGGGTAAAACCTCACATTTTCAAAGGTCATAGAATTGCCCAGGGTCGAATGGACCTCAAAAGCTCATCTGGTCCAACCGTTCATGGGAAAGGGAGCCTAGATGAGATTATCTAGCCCCTGTCCCGTTGCGTCCCGTCGATCTGTGGTGGTAAGCAGGTGCTTGCATGTCCTGTACCGAAGTGTCAGACCTTCGGCGTAGGTCTGGTGAACTTGTTTACTCAATATCCATTTCTTGTGCAGGTTCAGTTCCGTATCACTTGTAAACTGAGCATTGCTTTCTGGAAGGGAAGAAGATTAAAATACATAGGAATGACACACTGAGTAACAAGAACGTATTGAAGTCAGGGCACATCTATCTGTTCATTTTTATAAAGCTTTGCATACTGAAAAGCTTAGTAATTTGATCAATTACAAAAGTATTGTTCCCAGTTTAATCAACTGTCTTTCAATTAGATATCTATTACTTTGTGTTTTTAATCACTGATGAATATTTCATACCTAGCAAACTGCTTACATTTTCCACCCCACTCAAGTGCCATACACGCTACATCACAATAATATTCCCATCTTGAATTATTTTTGTAAAGACGACTGAATTATGTCACTCTAGTCACTTTTCATCTTGCCTGCTTAATTGGATGTGACTTGTCAAAAACACAGTAAGTAAAATTTTTCTGGCTCACACAGTCAGAATTTTCTTTAAGGATACAGTTTTGTAAAACACAGAATAGTTCATTTTATTTGAAATTAGTACATCAAGCATAACTTGGAGGTACTTCAGTTTGTAATTCCAGTGGGAGTTCCTACATAGCTAATTGCATAATTGATCTGCCTTGGGAAGTTTCGAGTAAGTAAAAGTACTGCTATAGTTTGTCATTTTCCTGATGTTGAATTTCCTTTATTATTTATTACTGCAATAACATATCCGATCGTAAATGTTCCATAGCATTAGTTTAAACTGTTTGGAATAGAAACTAATCATTCAGTTTTTGTGTTGTGCAACTTGTTTCTCACATACAGTCTTAAAATTGTGTCTCTTTCTAGATGTCTCGGGAGGAGACTGTGTGTAAATACTGTGGCGTCAGCTATTTGATTCTTCATGAATTTAAGGTGATGGAAGAAAAAGTAAAAGCAATGGAAAAGCAGATTGCATTTTATGAAGGAAGTATAGAACGGGAAAAAAGACTTCAAGAAGAATTGCAGTCTCTTTACCAAGACCTTGAACACTGTCGAGCTGACAGGGAATCAAAAACAGAAAGGTCAGAGCATGTTATCTAGTCTGATGTTATTCTGCATGCGTATGTGTTAGGTGATGCCATTCCAAAGAAGTTAAAAATACAAATGAGATTTGTCTGTCTTTTATCAGATGTAACATAAGTTGTAATGTGTAAATCCTATTTTGTAGTATTCTGTAGAAGTGAGTTTTGAATTCCTTAACAGTTTAAAAACAGTCAATATATTTAAAGTGAAAGAAAGGCCTGAAGGCATTTCAGAGGTATTTCCCCCCCCTACACTACACAAAGGGGAAATGATCAAATATTTAATCTTATCATTTTTGTAATAAAAAATACTTCAAAAGAAATTCTGTGGTGCTGGGGGTTTCACCACTCTGAAGTTTGTACTTACTGTCTCCTATCAACGCTCTTTCCCTAAGGAGCGTACAGTTCACTATCAGTATGATGATACAGAAAGCTAAAACAGTTACTTGGGTGCTGCTTGTGGCTTTCTTCCTCAGAAAAGGGAGCCTGCAAATGCTTTCTGGTGGTTTGTGAAGGCCCACGTTAAAGGGGGAAGTGTGTATTCCTTAGATCTCTGGTATGGCAAAATATGTATGTGGCTCTGTTCAAATTGACTGCTGTTAGAATGATGAAGTATAAGCAAGGGAATTGGAAACTTCTCAGTAATTCCTTGCTCATCTGAATCAAACTGTTAGCCAGAAGCTTTTTACAGGAGCAATATTATGATTTTAGTATCGGGACAGTCCTTTTGATTCTGAAGACTCCCAGCTGGGGTGTTTTTGCACGACTGACTCACACCCAGTAGCAACTGATCTAGGCCTGAAAACATGGAGCTTTTGGGGTATTAAGGTGCTCTCCCGAGAGACTGGAAACACTAGAGAAGGAACTATGGGTTGTCTGTAGGTGAGGCACTGGCATCCATTTACTTTTTTTTTTGTGAATCATTCAGATACTGTAACAAGTTAGCATAACTATTATTAGGTGTAGTTAGGATGTTGTAGTGTTTGTTAATGTAGCTAATGAAGCACTCATTTTGACACACAAGTTCACCGAAGGTTGAACAAAATGTATATTTCGTGGATCACCCTGCTCGTACTGTACTTTAGGATATTATTTTCACTGGCACCAAAACCTCCCTCCTCCCCCGTCCCCAGAATGATTTCTTTGGTGTAACAGCACATTTCTGAAGAGCGAATTCACTCCATGTTCCTTTAATGGCTCTGGGCAGCAATTATAGTGGCAGTATTCAGTGTGTTAGCAGATACAGTGACAGCATGTTCTTGTTGTTGAGGATCATTTGCCAGAGGAAGACTTACATTTTCATTTAGCTGACTTTTTGTAGAAAAGCTGGAAGAGTTAATGAAAATTTAATCTCTGCACTTTTTCCCCCTGAGGCTTGGCTTGATTTAAAACCTGCTGAAATCAAATGGAATACTTTCAGTAGGCTTTCATTCAGGCCGTAAATCAACTATTGTGCTTTGTTAAATCAGCTGTCTAAATATTCCTTATCTCCTCTCTACTATTTTGGGTCTCTCGTTACCTTGTGCCATTGGCATGAACTAACTTACTCAGTGTACTATCTTTCTCCTGGTTCTTGCGTGGTTGACAAATCGTTCTTCTCAAACTTCAAGTTTTTATCAGAAGCCAAATAAGCCCCTTTTCATCTTTGGTAGACCAAGAGATTAAATCCTTCATGTTAGGTGCAAACTATTTCATTTTTATATTCCTTTTTGGTTGAAGCATTGCTATTGTTTGTACCTGTGGTTAACACTGAAAGCCACCTGGGAGCTTCAGCTTTTGTGGAACTCGGTTACCTGCCCTTTTGAAACTTTATCGGAAGAAGGGGAACTGACCATCATGCAGGTAACTATACTGATTCAATCTAACACAATGGTGTGTGTTCAGACCTGTAGTAAGAAAACCTTGTTACTGTTTGAAGAGATTACTAATGTTACCAGAGCATCTTTGCTCAGGTCTGCATGGAAGCTCACATACTTGCATCTTTCTGAAGATTCATGCTTAAATCCACTCAGTCCTTTAAATGATGCTCACAGTTTTCCTTGCTATGGCAGACAGTCTAGCCACGTAAATTGTTATGATAACTTTGTCTTGATTTAAACTTAAATTGCGTAGCTTAGAAAGATACTAACCTGGCTAAATATCCTAAACAGTGTAGGTCACTGTATAAAACTTCCTCATGAGGATTGTTCTTTTTGTTTTCACCTTCAGGTTTTCAGTGTGTCAGTACCTTTTGAGCATCAATAGCAGTAAGATGGACGGAATCCCTTCCCACCCATTTACCCCTCCCCTTTCTATGCCCCCTCCCGCCCCACTACCCCCAAAAAGGGAAAACAAAGAACCCGAAACCCCAGCATGGTGTTCAGGTTTGTGGTTTCGTCAGAGAAATCTTGTGTTACATGACCCTTGGGAATTTTGGAGTTTCTTTTTCATCTTGTCACTTTGGATATTGAACTGTTTGTTTAAAGATTCATTCTCTCCACGTGGTCTTATCAGGCCTGGTTTCTTATAAAATTCCAAGATTATGAGGACTATTGCAGCTATAAAGAGACCTTCCTCAAGGAATTTACGCTTTAGAGAGGACCTTTAGATACTCCCAGGTTTTTCATTTGTCCTAATTTCATCTCTTTATCAGTGTTCTCCAGTCATTAACTAGTCTAACTGCAGTGGGTGTGCACTTTCTTGTTTCTGTTTTTCATTTGTCAGAACTCTGTTGTGTCACTATGGAGTGGTGGGAAGAAAGGATTTAATCAGTTATTATGTCATTAATTAAGAAATAGAATTATGTTGAACTCCTCCCATTTTCAAGCTAGGAACATGGTATGAAAGATGTGTTTACAATATCCTTGATGTTTTCAAATCACTTGGAAAACATAAAAAGCTCTATTAGAAATTAATAATTTTTAATAAGTATCAAATGCGGTTTGGGTCATGCAGTCAGTTATTCTTATTGTATCTGGGTAACTTGGGAGTCTTGTTCTTCTTTTCACTGTTTTAGAAAGCATGACTAACTGCAGATCTGTCAAGTACTTTCAGAATATTGGAATATAATTTATCTAAAAAGAAATCAATTCATAAAGTAGTAGATGAGTACTTCACCACACTATGGGTGTTCTGGGTGAGTCTTGGGTACGTGCTCCTTCAGGGCTTGGTGGAAAGAGGCGAGTAAATACAACAGCAAGAGGCATTGGGTGGGCATGGGCTTCAGCAAGTCCCCGGGTTTTGCACAGATCTTTTCCCAGCAAAAGGAAATAATGTATTGTTTTTTATACTGTAGAGGGAATACAGAGCACAGAAGTGCTGGAATTTGTCTGGCTCTTTCTGCATTTAATTCTACTTTTAGACAGCTCAAGTTGCAGCATAAAGAAGTAAGAGCACAAGAGCTGTTTTGTACTGGGAAGTGCCAAGTGCGTGCGAGTTTTTTCTGAAGAGAGGATATGAAATTTAATCAGAGACTGCCTTCAACGTATTTAATTGTATTTGTTTTATAGTGTAACAGTACATACTTCTTCAATTAGCTACATGATAATTTTAGGGTGTACTTATTAACCAGGAAAAAGCAGAATTTTGTATAATACCAAAGTGTTTTAATATGTTCCCTTCAGTGCTTGCAAACTGATCTGTATATTCTGTCCTGATGGTGTCATCAAGATGACTCAGGTATTGCTCAGGCTTGTGCAGAGAGCCAGCAAAAACCTGATAAAGTTTAAGTGAGACCCTGTGTTCACCATCTGTAAAGCAGTGAATTTCACCCTTATATTTAAAAACAAACAAACGAGAATGGGAAAAAACCCCACACTGACAAAAACTTGTCACAGTCTCAGAAAGCTAATCACCACAGTGCTTTGGGGAAACGATCTCTTGCTGTTGGACTCTTATGTTAGGGATGTTGAAGCCAGTAACTTCCCTATACAAAACATCCTTTTTGCTGACTGGTGATAGCTCAGTCCCATTCTTCATGTGTTAGAGCTGTGATTGTTCTAGTTTTGTCAAATTATTAACATCATTAGCTGCCAAGATCAATTACTAATAAACACAACAAACTCGGTGACTAAGGTAGTCCAAAAGCGTGATTCACAAAGCACAAAACTCTGCAATAAGGTTTAATCTTCTCCCAGGTTCCTAGTAAAAGGAACTGTCTCTTGGTGAGACAGAATTCCCTATCTGGAAGAGACAGCAGTCAGTGGAAAATGCAAAAAGTAACATGAAATCTGCATTTTTGCTTCCGTGCGTTCTTTTCGTATGTATTTCATATAAAATATTTTCATATTTAATAAGTAAAATTAAAATTTAGATTAAAAATCACAGATGTTCGTATCTGAGAACGGTGCCACATAATGCAAAAAAGGCCTTAATAGCTGTAAAATGATTCTGGACATAATTACAAGGCTTTAAATGGTTTCTTTCAGTTCATACTCAGACAAAAAGACTCACTAAAATCCACAGGGCTTCTGCTTCTTTATCTGTCAGAGTGAAATTTGAAAGCTCTGCGGTTATTTGCTGAACGAGGTTAATACGTTGCGTGCATGTGCTTGTAGGACAAGGTGTTATTTTCTGGTGTTTTCTATGACCACATAGCAATGAAGCTCGGATGGGACCGGGTTGAACTCAGGCTAATCCTTGAATACCTCTCCCCTGTGCTGAGAGACCTATTTTTACTTTGGCCTTTGACTTGCTCTTGAACTTGACTCTGCTTCGACGACTGCAGAACGGGAAAGTGGCTGCCCAGGATGCGGGGTGAAGGCTCCTGCCCCGCTGCCTCCTGAGGGAGTTCCTGGCGCAGGAGGCGAGGGGAGATGGGGCGCCTCGAGCTCTCGTCCTGCTCTGGATCGCGAGGCTCTGTGGACTGGAAGGTCGGGGAGCCTCTCGTCAGAGGTTTCATTTGCGGCGAGAAATTAGTAGTAAAAAGATGAGTTTACATGGATTGTTATTATTTTAGAGTTGAAAGGAAAAGCTTAGTTTCTCCTTGTACTCCAAGTTGTAATGTATGCAACAGACTTGGCTCATCAGCAAGACATTTCTCTAGTTTGGGGGGAAGAAACACCAAATCCATAAAATGCAATACATTTCTATTTGGCTAGATTTGTATTATGTTAGGGAAACACAATGTAGTGTCTTTTTCTATATAATTATGTGGTCTCTACTGTATCTGCAAGGACTAGAAAATTTCTGGTTAGGAAGTATACACTTACTCATGTGCCTTGAGAAACTTCTGTTGAAATTTGCAGGTGCAAATATATAGTATAAGTAAAAAGTCACCTATAAATTTGCCTTAACACCATTTCTTTTCTTACGCAATTATCAAATTACTCATAACTGTAATCTCATTTGTTAATCTGTTGAGTCAGGTAATTCTACTGACTTATAAGAAGTTATTCCTGAGTTACCCTGCTGTGACAGAGACTATGTAAATTGCAATTACTGAGGATGAAATCAGCAGCTGGAGTGGTAGCTCTGAGAAATAAAACCTTAGGTTTCTTCAAAGGTGAATTTTGACCTGGTTGTGACAAGGCAGTCATCTTTCTGTCACTATTTTCCAGACCTGTTCCAGAGTTTTACCTTTGCTTGAACAAAAATTATCCAGGTTGTCTTCACAGCATACTTTATATTTCTGTTGCGTTAATAAAGATAACAATTAACACAAGACTTGAAATGACTGTCAGCTTACATGAGACTTAACAGAGACCTTCACGAAAAGCCTACAGATTGGTTGCCAGAGATAACTTCCATTTGCAGTCAAAGTGGGCCATACGCTAACCTGCAGTCCACAGGTGAATGATTCTGTAGTGGCAAACAAAATCTGTGAAATAGCCTGGTCTTAACTTGGATGGTCTAAAGCTGATCTCACTCATAAAGGCGCTGTGTACCACGTAGCCTGCAAGAGGGTTGCTTTTTCAAATCTTAACTTTTGAGAAATGCGGCTTCTTAAATTTGAACAGTTGTGGTAATTGTCACTACTTTTAGGACAATTAATATATTTGTTTGCTGGCAATAATCCCTTGCAACTTCTTCGGTATTTTCTCGAGCTATTCTTTTCATTGCCGGCACTAGTAGTTAACATGTTATAACTCAACTCCCACTCTGTGCAGGCTTCCTCCTGTGTTCACAAAGAAAGTATGCTGGCTGCAAAGATTGGAAGTTAATTTTCACAGTTCATGCAAAATACAGGACAGAGGACAAGACCACTATGTTCTCACACCTCTCTTTTAATTATGTCATCTAATGATCTGTTGAATTCTTTCCTTTGAGCTAAATATCACCAAAATAATATGCTTATTTTTTCCTCCTTCTTTTGGTGTTGAGAGTAGACAGTGCAACTGTCTTGCATTGTCCGCATATATTTTTGTGCAAACAATGGAAAAATACCAATAATGTCCCTTTGCACTTTGAGTCTGCAATTCTATGCTAACCTCACTAAATCAAATGTTTGGAGTGGGGAAAAAAAAGTCTGCGTATTTGGAAGTTTCATTTTAAAACTATAATCCCAAGAAATTTATGGGTAGGTGTGGGCAAATTTTCCTAGCAAGGTAATGCTAGAATTTTCTTCATTTTTAAAGTTATTTTTATTTTATTTCATTTCAGTGATCACAGTTGAGCCAAAACAACTTGCTTTTTAATTACCAGATGTTCAGTTCTGGTTTTGACAGAGCTCTGCAGATCCAAGTTTCTTTATCAGGACTCCTATTTTTTTTAAGTTTGCATTTTGGTGCAAATGTGTTATAGATGATCCATCTGATAACACTAGCTGATGCACAGAAAAACAACAGGCTTTGTTGTTTATTTTTAAGCTATAAATCATTTTCATTTTCTTTTTAAAATTGAAGCAAATGCTAATGTAATGCTTCTGCCATCCTTTGGTTTTGTAAAACACTTGCGGATTCAAGTATTATTTATTTACTAGTGACAGTGAGTCACTAGTAGATAAATAGATCATTTACTTTTACAGTTAATCTAGTGTGGGTAGTGTTGAAAAGGACTAGTTTTTAAATTACATGTCCTTGTCATTGTGCTTTCAGGAATAGAAGAATATACTATAATAACTGCAGCTAGCAACTGAAAAAGAAAACCCCTACTGTAAACTGCTAATGAATGTTGTATGTGGTGTTGTATGTGATATTCTCTTTGCACATGTTACACAGGCAGATAGTTGGGGTCAGCTATCTGATATTCCTGTATGGTTCCATTCATTTCATTGCAGTTGTGGGAATAACCCAGGAGTCACTGAAAGAACAATATTTTAAATTTTATTTACACTGCTATAGTTGTGCTTGAAAAATACACAGGTCAGAACCACTGCTGTAATGAAGAAGTTCAAAAGGTAAATTTTAGAGGCAAAGATGAATGCATAGGTCAGTTTATCTATTCCTTTGAACTGGCCGGCTGTGTTTGCTGGGGCACGAAGGTGGGTCATACCCTGTGCGTGCAACAGACCAGCACACAGAGCTGTGCACAGCTGCGCAGTGATGGAGAACTCCCAGTGCCCCCGAGGGGCCACCCACCTTCTTCTCTCCTGCAGGCAGGTGATGGTGGAAAAGAAATGCTAGGTTAGCTCTCCTGCATCGTGGGCCCGTTTTATTTCAATATGTATTTACAGAACTATAAGCAAGTCCAAGGAGAAAGGCACATGAAGGTTGTTCAGCTACACGTCTTCCATAACTTAGAGATGGCGTTAGTTTGTAGACACACATAACATCCAGTAAGTGGATTTAAAAAATAAATGTAAAAAATTACAAAAAACGCGGTGCTAGCGAATAAACTGAACGGCCGTAGCAGGCATCTCTGCGTGTTTCCAGGGGCTGCAGGAAGCTGCACAACTCAGCCCCTGCTCTGTCCGCTGCGTCCCGTGCCGCACGGAAAGGGGAAGGCTGGGAAGTCCCACGGGCAGGGAAAGCCCCAGCCGGTCGGTGTGCTCCGCCGAGAGACGGCTGGTTTCGTTCCCGCTTCTTCGGGTGGGAAGGGTGGCGAGGATGGGGCACAGCCCCTCTCCCGGCTGGGTGTCACGGCTGTGTGACGTGCTGCTGCTGCGCAGCGCCGAGAGCGGGGTTTTATCACCTCGTGCTTACCGGGTGCCTCGGCTTGAATACTCCTGTACCTAACCAGCAGCACCTGCCTTCTGTTTCCGTTCACCTTTCCCCTAGCACAGATACTTGGCTTTTGCAGTGTCATAATCTCATTTACATAGACATAACTGAAGTACGATGGGACAAACATTAATTTGCATTTTTAACGTGCACGTTATATTTGTGAGTCCAGATAACGCTAAGCTCCTTTCCTTTCCCAGTCCCAGATTTACGATCTTTCTTTGGTGTCAGATTTGATGGAACAGCTTAAAGCACAACCCACACTGTAATTTAAAAGTCTGTTGTACGCTGTTGTGACGACACAGGAGAAGACTTTTCAGTCTGTGTAAGGCAAATACTTAAAATGTGCTGTGACAGCGTCTCCTTCGATCCTCTGCTGTAGGGATGCTGCTTGCAGGCGCCCCGAGGAGAGCCGAGGCTGTGGCACGACCCGGCGCCCTGCCAGGGTTTGTCAAATGGAGCAACCACACTGTGGCCTTCCCACCCCAGCTTGTGGCCAAGAGTTTTCTCAGCCCAAACGCTGCTGATGTATTTTATTTTTATTTTGCTTCCTGGAAGGAAGAGGGGGAGTGAAGAGAAATCAACGCAGACTTTCTCTGGTATATCGTTAGTCTAGCTGGGAACGTAGAAACCTAGCTCTAGTCCAGAGCTTAACTCTTCCCTAAGGAAAATACAGGAAAGTGATCTTACTGACTGGACATTTTAGATCAGTTTGATACCCGTGTGATTGCTTGAGTATGAACAAGTAACACTTGGTGAGAACATCTTTGTGGAAAGCTTCTCTTTAGACAGAATATATTGTGTGTATTTTTCCATGATTATTTGCTGAGCACCGCTAATTCAGCAATACACGAGAACTAGAATGTGAAACGAGACAAAAGAAAACGACCCGTTGGGATTCGTGTTTCGCAAAAGCCTGAAAATGCGAAATAGATGAACAATCAGAATGGAAAAAAAATACAGTGCCGGTAACAAAAAATTTGGTATTTCCTGTTGGTTGGCTTTTGACACGTCCCCCTGCAGCCTGGGGGAGCTCTCTGTTTCCCTTTGCTGCACGCCCGTGCAGTGGTGCGCACAAGGCACGCAGGTGGTGGTGGTGCCTTGAGTTGCCCTGCAGGGGTGAGGTGCCTGCTTGTTCGGCATTGCAGCGTCAGGCCCTGTTTTACAGAACAGCGTGTGTTTTTGGAGGATGAACGATAAGGACTGATCTGGGGGTTGATGCCTCCATATGTTGGAAATGGCGTAATTCTTCAAAAACAGTTACTTTTGATATACATACCTTAATTTAAGAATGAAAATTAGCTGTGTTTTTCATAAAACCTCTTCTTTCATGCCTTTGAGATTAAAAACATACGAGTAAAAATGTGACTATAGTTTAAACAACTGAGTAGTTCTGTGTGGCCTCTGTGGATAACACTGCATTCTTAGTGTATTTGTAACAGCCCGTGAGCTGATACCCATAATATGCTTGCACATGGAAGCACACAGTATTATTTCGAGAGTGTTGCTGAAGCATCTCATACAGTGGGCTTAAGTTAGATTCTCTCCATTTGAAGATCTGGTACGTCAATCTGAAAAGGCAATTATCATAGGAGGGACGTTATGCACAGTGGAAACAAAAGTTGGAGATTGGTTAATAGCGTGAGTAATACTTGGTTTTATTTAAATCTGTAGAATAACAAACCTAACAAAGGAACTAAAAACCAAACAAGATGAATTAAAAAATGTGAAAGAAGATTTGCGGTATTTCCAAGAAGAAAAGGAAGCTGCCTATAAGCAATCACAAGTGCTCAGGTAAGAACCCAAACAGAAATCCTGGAGTTGTGGCTCGTGCGGTGTGCCGTTGGTTGAGAGGATTCAGTGGAGCTGCAGGCATGGCCAGGAGGAATACCGTGAGAGGGAAGTGTTTGTAACCATCCCAGTGTCTCTTGCTTTTCCAGGATATGGTGAGGCACTGTAGTGTTACCAGAGGTAACCAGAAAATGCCACTCCTGATGGCTGATACTGTTAGCAACAGGCTAAGTTCTTCACAAATTTAAAATCATTAAATAGCACTTAAAAGCAAGCATGTTCCACTTTTAACACAGTGGAGATACAGTATTTCTTACATAGGTTGTCTGTGAGAATTCAGCATAAGCTTGGATATATAGTTACTTAAGCCTTATTGCTCTGATTTCTCAATAAAAAGTAATTGTACAATTTCATTTTTACATATAAGTTTAAAATGAACATTTAGAAGGGTGAAATTTCTTACAAATTCAGTGTTCAACATATTTCATTCAGTGAATTGTTGTAACCCAATATGCTACAAAATATCACATAACAGAAAAGTAGTTATCAGGTTTACTTTATCAGGTTTATAAATAATTAAGATAGTTTGTCATGTATATTTGCTTTTAAAAATGTACTTCTGGTATTACTTTTCTGTCTTGCAGAAATACATTGGAACACCATTGCTCAACTCTGAACAAGGCTGTCTCACTGTTTCCCTTTATCAGAAGTGAACTAGAAAATATTAAAGAAGTCGTGTCCAGTAATCTAGAGAACTGGGCTGCCCTGAAAGAAGAAATTTTTGTCCAGATAAAAACCGTTAGCAAAGAAGCTTTGACAGGTAAATTATCATACTGCAATAACTTCGGTCAAGGCGAAATGTTTTTTGGTAGTTGAGTGTACCACGGTAAATTTGAAGGTAAAATCAATTAGATAATTTCTAATTCTAACATTTAATTTGTCCAGATGCAAAGTAGTACAGGATGTCACGGCACTGTGTGAACGGCGTTGAACTAGTCTGGCTCCTGCAGGATTAGTGTGTGCGCTGCTCACTGCAGACTGACATTGAAGTAATATAAATACCGTGAATGTGTGGATATGGAACATAAATAATATAAATTCTTACTGTGTGTAGATATGATTGCAGTGCAAAGGCACAGAGATATTTAATTTGCTGTGTGTCTCCTGTTGCCAGTTTTCTTCCCTTGAGCAAGCCACTGGTGTAGGCGTTGGGTGGTCTCCAGTACCGGGGCCACCGCAGGTGAGCAAACCTGCACCTGGCACCTACTGACTGCCTCCTGCTGTGCCTGAATAACAGCATTTAATCCCCAAATACCACTCTTTATCCGAGGGGGCTTTGGAATTGAAAGGGGCATGGAGCAGCCCATGGGCTGAGAATAATTCAGTTGGCCCACAGCCTGCTTCCTGCTCAGACAAGGGCAGCCTTCAGGAGAAGAGAAGCTGGGAACAAGTCACAACTGGTGGCTTGCTCAGGAAGGTCGTACCCAGCCCTCAGGCTGGCAGTTGGACTTGAGAACTCAGATTTATCCTTGAAAACCGTTTTTGCTTTGCCTCAGTTAAGAGATTAGTTTTGCTGAAAAAATTATGCAGTAGCATAATGACAGACTGCACCATCCAGAGCATCCAAATAGGCCATGTGGTGGCTTTTGCAGCTTTAATGGTCTTTGGACACAATTTCCATATATGTGTTCCTGTCCTTACAGTTTTTCAGTGTGTTCTGTATCAATTGATAAACCAGTATTTGGTCTGGAGCTTAGTTTTATCAGGGTTATAAGGTAACAAAGGAGTAGGTGAGCTGACATCACTCTTTCTGTCCTTGTGAGAAGGACTGTGAGGGCACGGTGGGCAATGTGCATCTCCCAAATTGCTGTGCTGATGAAACTGTCTGCACCCTGTTGTAAACGCATAGCTTAAGTGAAACCTGCACGCATGGAGTATCTCAGAAAGTAGGTAGCTCCATTTTAAATAATGGCTCCTGTAAGATTAGAGGTAGTTTTTAACGTGTCCAGCAATTGCTTTTCTCACACAAGGAAGAAGTGAGCGGGGCATCTGTGCTGCAGGGGCGAGGGGACTGCATCCCCTGGGGCAGCCCCTTGGTCCTGCAGGGGGCTTGGGGCACTCAGGCTGCTGCCTGCTGGGACCAGCGTGGTGGGAAGGTTGCTCTGTGGCGCTCAGCTGCCGTGCGAACGATCGGGTTAAATGTCAGCACCAGTATCTTGCATTTTGATTCATGACTTCATCTCCTAATTAGATTGAGCACAGAAAGTATTGTGTGTTCCTACGAATTCCTCTCTTCCTGTGTTCTCTGTGTTCTTTCTAGTTAATAAGGAGAGCATGTACATGCTTTTCTGCAGACATCTTCAGGTTCAAGGAGTTTCATAACATTGTAAAGCATCTTTTTCTTTTACTTTACTGTTATTTGCAACAAGATTTTCAAAGCTTTTCTACATCAGATTTTCAGAAGAAAAAATGTTGCATAAAGCGCTACTCTTTATGCCTAGACCAGTTTCCTTAGTTAGTTTGAAAAAAAAAAACAAGCTATAAAACACTTGTGTATGTAAATTATTTAGCTTTGGTTAATTAGTGGCAAATAGGAGGAGGTATAAGAAGTTAAAATCTTTTGGAATTTACATCATTTAGTCTAACAATAAATCCATATAAGTGTCAAGTAGTTAGACAAGATAGTAGATAATGAAAATGTAATTTAAATTTTGCACTTAGACAATATAAAAATATGTAACAGCTGACTTAATGATATAATTAGGCTTCATCTACCAAGAATGTCATCACTAATATAAATAAAAGTGATATAAGTTCTTTGGACAACTGAACATTTAGGTCTGTAGTTGGAGAGGGCATAGGAAAGAATTGCAACTATGGGAAATGTTAAAGGGCACTTATCAAGCTAAGCTAAGGTCAGGAAAAATTATGAAAATGTAGGAGATCCACTATTCCCACCCCGATTTACTTATGTACCTTGCAGTAAAAACTACCTGGGAAGCTTCCTGGGGACTGCTGCTTTTCCAAGTTGAAGAGCTGATGAAAGCTAGAGTGAAAGAGCCTACCTTTAGTGTAACGGATTGCTTTAACCGCAGAAAGGAGGAAATAAATTGTAATACACATGCCCAAACATCTTCTGAACCAAAAGTTTCACACTGAGCTTTGGCAGAAGCTAACCCCTTTGAGATATTTTCTCAAATTAATTTAAAAACAAGTTTGCAAATGTTTGTGTATGTCAGCAATGTTTCGTGTATCTCCTTGAGATAAAGTTTGGGTTCAAGTATTTGTCACTTATGATTATTTCATTTGGAGTACATACATTCTAATTTGGTATTATGATCATAGAGGAAATATGTATTATTGCTTAGAATAAAATCTATATGCTTGTCAGTAGTATCTGTTTGGCTAAGTACAGGTTACCCATGTGAAGAGTTATTGCACAAGGCGCTTTCTTTGGCCCTCTGCTCTCAGCAGGAATGTTGCTATGTCAGTGGCTTACACCGACCCCTGCACAAACTAGGGTTACTGAAGTCCTGAGGTCATAAATCAGGTGAGCTGCTTTTTAATGAAGAAGGTAAATTTGACAAGAGGCTATATGATTTTTTCTCCTCAGAAATACCCAAATTGAATCAAAGGTTAGCAAAATCCCAGAGAGAGAATGAGTGCCTTCAGGAAAAGGTAAAACATCTGACGCTGGTGGCCGACATGGTTGAGCTGAAAACTCAACAGCTTCAAACTTCTCTTCAGCAAGGGAATGAGCTACAAAGCAGGTGCCGTGAGCTACAAAAGGAAACATTAGGTAAGAAAATTTTGATATTCAAAGCAAACTTCCAAATAAAATGAAATGCAGAAATATTTGAAGTGTGTAAGTTCTGGCTGTTACTGTGAGTGCACTCAACAGCAGAACTCAGGCCCTGATAAAGCATGGATGTTGCATGGTCAGAAAGACAGCATGTCAGTCTGAAGTCTGTCACCCTGTTGGAAACACAAGGTAATTCTCAATAACAAATAGAATTAAGGAAGCGAGGAAAATGATGCAGATGGTGGTAATACTGTTATGCTGTTACCTGTCAATATGTAAAACGTCAGGGAGAAGGCTCTGAGATTAAAATCAAAAGAGGTGCTCTCATTTTGATTGGGAAGGCCAAACTGATCTATCAGCATCAGAACTGATAAACGTTAGCCTAAGCCAGTCTCTTTTCCCCTAGATTTATTGAACTTGAATCTGTCTAATGATTTGCCCTTGATAGTTTGTCTCAAGAATGAAGAGTCCTCTTGAAAACTGTAAGAGAAGTGGTAGCACTTGGAATTATAGCATCTTGCGAGCTTTGATGAGACAATGACTCGTTACAAGAAGATTATTGTGTATTTATGTTAGTATCTCTTGAATCTGTTGTCTTTATAAAGCAGTATTGTATTTGTGGTGCTGGCTCAGAGACATTTTAAGACACTCAGAACGTACAGAGGTTGTGCTGTTCCACACATGGCTTTGAGTCATCAAATTGGCACTGTAATTACCTCGCTGCCTTATGCACAGTATGTAATTTCAAGTCTAAAGCAGTAGCTCTCAGTGCTAGTCATGATAAAGGAATTTCACTGATCCTTCGATAGCAGTGATAATATCAAACGTGAAACTGAAGAGGGGAAGACCGCAGTGACTGTGGAGGACTCATCACCCAATGAGTTATCAATCCAGATTGCTGAGGGCAGTCTTCATTTCTGTCACTGGATAACGATACTGATAGGAAAGCTCCAGATTTGAATGCCAGATATGAGCAGATATCTGAGCAGATATGAGCAGGTAACTGTACAGCCTTCTCCAGGCACCATCCACACAAGAAATAAACTTTATATATCTTCCTTTTTTGTGGTATTTATTCACAGAACTGACTTTAAATGAGTACAAAATCAGTTAGACTTGGCTCTGAGAAGCTTCTTCTCTGTGGACTGTTCACAGTGTGCTGTTTTGTCTGGTTTTTCTTGGGGAGCTACTGAAGTGAACGTAGTGATCCAGTGTCTCAAGATCTTGTCCGTGACGTTTTCTGGTAGGCTCATTGTCTGATCATAGCTACATCCTGTTTCTTAATCCTCTGTTCAGAGTAAACTCTGGCAGGCAGGATCTGGGGGGAGGGCTGCCTTAAAAGTGTTTAATTGTCAGTAATTAGTCACAGTAGCTCATTCTGAAGATCTAATTAGATTGGAAGAAAGGCATCAATTTTATTTCAATTTCATTTTTCGAGAGAATCTTGAACACAGTGAACACATCTCAGAAAATGTGTACCTTTTTTTCTGGCTTCTGTGTAAAATCACTAGGTGAGATTTGAAGAAAGCATGAAATAAAATACTGGGAGTGCATAGATGGTAATTGCTGTGTTGTTTTTTTCAAGAAAAGTAACCGATATTATCTGTACACATGCATATATATATAATATAATATGTCTGAGATAAGTGCCTAGGTTTAAAAAAATAAATAAACCAAAACCCGAAGTAAGTTCAAGATAACATCACTTAATAAGATAGAATTGAAGGCATTAAGTAATTGCACAGGTTTACCAAATCAAGTTGCTTGCCCCAAGAGCATAAGGTCGCCTGTGACTCCTTATGTTCTACTTGAAACTGTTTTGAAAAAGGTGCTCAAAATGCATTCATTTCTGTAGAAGAGACAAGTGTGTTTCTTCTCCATTAAGAGATTTATGTTTTATCAAAATAATCTGTGTACATGTCTAGCTGCCAGGTTTGACTATTACAAAACCACAGTCTAAAACTTGGAAGTTGTATACTTTAGAATATTCTTTTTTTTTTTTTTCTTAATATGTTTTTCTGTCCTTATATACTCTGAAGTAACCACAGAGATTGAGCTTGGAGGCTTTTGCTGTACTGGAAATTGCTCGAGCAGGCAGTATCACTGAAAAGATAGCCAAGGTGACTGGCTCAAAAATAGCACAAGAGTTGCAGATCCTGCAATAAGACTTAGAGCAGTGATTTATTAAGTTGATTAAGCTTTTCTTTCTCTTCTAAAAGGGTAGCACAGATGGAAGGTTTGTTTGGTCCTTAGTGTGGTCTTGTGCCATGTAAGGAAAATGTCCTAAAGTTCATTAGTACAGCAGTCTGGGTGTTCTACTGGAAGTGCTGAGAAATTGCAGTTATTTGCAAGTCAGCTTGAGGATGGTTGGCCCCAGTACTCTGTACAGAATCTGTGCACCAGTGCTTTGGTCCCTGGTTGCTACCTGGTTGCTACCTGGTTGAGTATTGTCATATTTTGGTCACATTGTTGTGTTTTCTAAGTAGCAGTGGATACAGAAGGCTTGTTTTGCCCTAATACCTGATTTTCTTCTGTGCTCAATATAACCAGCAAACTTATTTTCACTTCCTTTTTAGGAATAACTTATCCCCTAACTTTGTATAAATAAGCACAAATAACGGTACCTCGTAAAGCAGTTACAGACCGTTTATTACTTGTCTTTCTCTAGAAACCTGAGTGGGTGTACTAACTGACTGCCTTGAGGAAAACATAATTACGTTTGACATGCATTTTTCAGGTGCAAAAATTAGTTGAAATAAAATAATCTCAGTGCAGAAATAGCTCCTTCTCAAGTGCACTTTGACATTCCATTTGTGTTAAAATGCCTTTTAATTCTCTGTATGAAATAAGAAACTCGTGGGCGGCACAAGTTAAATTGCCACTGGAGCTGTGCAGCCCGTTGTAGTTCCTTCCTCAGAGTAAGCACTGAGAACACTCCTGCTTACACTGCTCAGGGCTGAAGATTTTGCCTTATATACGGTGCCACATTCGATATATCTCAGATAATCTCACACATTGCTGAGTGAAGTGGCTGTATGTGAGCATGTGGGAGCTTGGTGA
Source organism: Cygnus olor (assembly GCF_009769625.2). Lineage (NCBI taxonomy): Eukaryota > Metazoa > Chordata > Aves > Anseriformes > Anatidae > Cygnus > Cygnus olor. The sequence continues at coordinate 25,317,289 of NC_049177.1, read as the reverse complement.
TTTCAGCGGCAGTTCACATGCATTCTTGGGAGCTGGAGTGTCGGCACTCGCTGCTGATGGAGGAAGTCTAAAGCCTGTTTAATTCAGTATCCTGTCCTCACCACTGAAAATGGCGTGGTTCAAAGGAAGGTACAGGAACTCTACAACAGCAGTTATGAAATAATCTGTCATCCTTACGTGTCTCATCCTGATCTAGGAGGTCATTGAATCTAATAAGACAATCTGTTAAGCTTTGAAATATGTGGCTTAATATCTTTACATAAGGTGTATCGTCACATTTACTCTGGTATGAAAATTACACAGGGTTATCATTAGAGTTCCCCTTTCAGTTTTGTAAAGCTGTGAACTTCACAGGTTCCTGTAAATAAAGAGTTCCATAGTTTGTTTACATGCACTGGAAAAATACATTTTCTTGCTTAGCTTTCCCCACATTTTAACTCCATGGAGAATTGCCTTATTCTTGTGTTAGAAAATGAGAGAGAGTTGTTCACAGTCAACTTCTTTTAGGTTAACCAGTGTGTAATATATTTTTGTGATACTTGCATGGCTTTATGACCCATACTCTTGAAAATCTGAAGTTAGTTCCTTAAGTTAGTACACTGCACCATAACATCACACCAAGCAGTTATAGTTATGTTCTAGTTTTTTGTCTTTAATATGCATAACATAGTACGTTAACTGTAGTATACGTATGCCACATCATGAGCAGGTTCAGACTAGCTCACACAGGGCACCTCTACTTGTGCTGAAAAAAAAATCCTTAAGCTTACAAAGAAGTTTCTGTTCTAGAGGCCCCATTGTACTCTGTGGATCTTCTTTCTTTCTTTCTTTCTTTTTCTTTAAGTATTGTTGTATAAGTCTACCAAGATTGCTCAACAATTGCTAATAAAACATCATTGTTTTCAGTTGCTTAGAATATTACCAAACTTAACTAATCATTGATTTTTGAATGGTAGTTACACAAAATGGGCATAGCTTCAACAAGGGTAAGATGGGTGGAAATGTCACTGGATTTTATGTTTCAATCTTACTATGCAAAAACTTTGTTGAAAAACCCTTGGACCTTCTGTTCCTTGAGGAAGGACTTTGAGTTGGTGGGGTTGACAGTATTCTTGATGCAGAGGGCCATGTTGAACTGATGTCTAAGCCTCTGAAAGCATTAAATATCTATTTGTTACTGTGGTGGCCAAACTCTGGTGTTCTGGCTCCAGAACACCGGGCTGAGCAATGCTTTCCCACGCGTTACATGTCACCATGGTGCTGGGCAGTGGGACAGAAAGCAAGGAGGGATGTGGTGGAGACCAGCGAGGAGCAGGAGTGAAGAGGTTAGGGCGTTGTGATGGGGAGGCCAGGGAACTGTCCTGTCAGTAAGCCAGGGAGCGCACGCTGAGCAGTGGGATGCAGGTCTTGAGTAGCTGGATTCTTTGATCTCGCAGCAAGAAAACAGTATGCTGCTATGTCCTGAGCGACTGTTTGGTAATGTGTAGTTATCAAGCATGAAAAAGCCATCTGGTATTAATTTTTTGTTCAATTCCAGCACTTACCACAGTCAGTAATGCAGGGTTTGTGCGTATCTTGCATGCATCCTAGACTGTACGCTTGGGTTGCTCAGTGAGGCAGCATGGTCAGAGCCATTTCCCTTTTGACTTGAGACCTGCAGTCTACTGCCCTGCTCTCCTTCTGAGTCATCCCCGGATCTGTGGTCACTGCAGGGAATGCAGTTCATAGAAGGAAACTGGAGCCGTGTCCTAAAAGAAGTAAGTTGCTCTGAGTAGGATAGCCGTGCTGCGTGGTGCCTGGGAGGAGGGTGCTCTCAGCAGGACATGTCAAGCAGCTGAAATGCCACTTCCCCAGGCTTCGTGTCGTGCAGGGAGGAAACAGCTACCAGATGCTGTGTGGTTTAACACAGCAGGTACAGGAGGAAAAGTGAAAGAGCTTTTCCTTTTTCCCGCTGGCCTAGTTCCAGCTGAACCTGACGGCTGACATGTTCTGTTGCATCGTATATCCTCAGCTGAGTAACAGCCCCCACGCACTTCACAGAGACTTCAGATTTTAGTTTCCGTTCCTCTATTGCCAGTGAGTCGCGCGAGGGAGGGCAGCAGGGAGGGGAACACACAGAGCAGGCTTTCACTGGTGGCTGGAGTTTCACTGGAGCAGATCCAAGACACCGACAGCAGCGGGGCTGCAAGCCAGCCCCTGTCCCTGCCCGGGCTTCACCGTCCGGACACACCGCTGCCTTCCACCTGCAGCCCATCACCGGGAGCTGATCACGTTCTACCAAGTGAAAAGCTGATGGAAAATGCCCCCTTTGCCTGCTTCTGATGAAAATTTTTATTCTGTCCCCATACATCCCGTAGATTTATACCTGTATCAGCACTGCCGGTGGATTTCGTTTCTATGTTTTTGAGTTTCATGTTCCATATTTGTCATTTAAGGAGTTGCACATTGTGGTTTCTTTAATGATGGAGTTGAATCCCCGTCTGATGGCTGCCTGGCAGCGACTGTAATTGGTACCGTGTAGTGGAGCTTGTGAGCATGCCTCCTTTGGCCTTTATGTCTTCCATCCTGCCTCTGGGCACCTCCGGCAATAAGGAATGCTCACTGAATTTTCTTCCAAGCTTTATTAACAAGATTTGGAAATCTTCAAATAAGTTGTTGACCTCTGTAGGAAATTGCAGAGTAAAGACATCTTAATCAGCCGCCCAGGCGGTGGGTATTGCGTCTCGGGGCAGAATGTAAACTTACCATTAACTTTCCCTGAGCTCCTCCCCACAAAAAAGAAAATGATTCCTTTCATCCAGACCCCTTCTCCAAGTTAATGTGGAGAGGACATTTATGATTAATCTCTCACCAGTTACACTGCTCGTGGAAGTCAACGCTTAGTATAGGCTGCTAGAGATTTCTGGTTTTGATGAGAGACAGACTGGGATTTATTGAACTAAGTTATCATTTCTCACTTCGGTGTAATACCAGTGAAAGTAAACACATAACCCTTGAAAGAAAAAGCCTGAAATGTTAGAATATTTTGAAAAAGTTTTATCCATGTTTACATCTTCATTAAAACTTTTCCACAGTTAACATTGATAGGAGACATAACTAAGAACTGCCACCCAAATTTTTGTGATAAAAATAAAGCAACTGTTTTTGTTTTTTTTTCTTCTTGCCTACTTCAAAAGAATATTTTAGAAGCTGCTTGTTTGTGTAAATAAGGAACCTTGAAAACTTAGTGCTGTACAGAGGTACTTCTTCTCTCAAGAAGCCTGGAAAGTGCACTGTCATGTGATCTCTCCTGCTCACTCTCTTTCTGAGTGTGCTTTCAGAGAAGAGGGGCTAACAAAGGAAGGGCACGTAGTGGGTTCACTTTAAAGTTATCTCAGCGGTTAGTGCGACTTCGGATTCTCCAGCATCTCAGCAGCATAACACTTGAGCAAAAGGGTCACTGTGACCGCTGCTCGTATTGCTGTGCTGTTTGACTCACTATTTACTTATTTTGCCTATGTCAGGTTTCGTTTTCAAACTATGTATGATACAAACTTGAAATAGCAGACGTTTTCTGGAGAAAACATAAATACAATGTCATATGTGGAATTCATACAGAATATTCATACTGCAAAGTATTAATGAGCTAAAATCCCAGCTAAGCAAGTCAATGTGTTAAGTGAGGCATTCTTTTTAATTGTTATTAGTAACAAAATATATCAGTTACTTAATAAACCAGTTATTAATAAGCAATAAAATGTGGATATCCAGGAGTTTTCAAGGCAAAAAGACTGCTAGCTCAGGCATTTTTGTTCCTCGCTTTCTGAATTGATCAGTAAACCACAAATCCATACACAGCTGAAGTGGTCTGTCTACATAGAGCACATTACTGGATAGGGGTAATAAAGCTGGATGACTCGGTGATGATAAAAATCTATTTCTCTTTCTTCTTGAAATAGAAAGCATGATTTTATTCACGAAACAAAAATCAAATATATCTTACCATTGTATTAAAATAAACTAGTAGGAACAAACAACACATTTTTATTGTCTCACTTGATCTTAGTGAAAATCAATTCCAGTTAGTAGGTTTACACCATGTAGTCAGTGTGTATGAAATCAGTCTGATATAGAGGGCCCATGGCTTTTGGTTTTCTTTTTCTCTTTTTCTTTTTTTTTCCCACAAACTATTGAAGCTAATATCCCTTTTTGGTTCAGTACTGAAGTAGTTCTGTGCTACAAACAAACAAACAAACAAAAAAAAAAACACAAAACCACCTGGATATATTATGTGTTTTGAAAGGATTTTCATTTCTACAACCAACATTATGAGGATTCTTGTTTTGTATATTTTTGGTGAATTGTAAATTATTGCATGTTTCGTATGATAGCAGTCATTTGCAAGAGCTGAAACTAAACCGTAGTTTCTACTATTGTTTCTTGGTTCTCCTGCTTCTCGTGACTTTATGAAAATTACCTTCATGAGTTATATTTTGCTGAAGAGGTGATTCGATTGCTGATCTCATACCACTTTTCAGAGTCATGATGCATCATCTGGTTAGCTAGAGATGACAGGTCCTGAAGAATTCTCAGCTAAGGGCAAAGTCTGGTGAATAATTGTCTAATCAAATAGACTGAAAAAAAAAAAAAAAAAAGATAATGCCTTGTGATAGTGTCATTGCCTATATTCCTGGGCTTGGGAGCAGTGGAGGAGCTGCAATAGCACATGCTCCTAAAAGATAGGAGCTAATATCCCTGCTGTCATTTTTATTGCTAGCCTAATCCTTTCCTTCACTTAATCATAGATATAGAATATTTTTTCTTCACAAAGTCATTGCATAACCTATTTATAGTTGCAGATTTACCTCTGTATGGATTTAAATTGCTGGCTATGCACATGAAATCTGTCTTTTAAGGCTTTTGATGCTACTGCTTGATAGTCTATTTAAGTTACTAAATATAAACTTAGCAGTGGTCTGCTGACATAATAGACTAATGAGAGATGATAGAAAAATGCAGGCAGCTGTAGGAGTAGCTGGGAAGTTTAAGTGGGGAATGTTAACACTCTTCATGGAAAGGAGGAGTGGTATTTTCATGTACATGAAGTGTCTCTAACAGCACTTTAAAGACTGCTTTGAAAATCCAAAGAGAGAATAGTTTCCTGTAGTTTTAGGTAGGCTGCAGTTCAAGTATCCCCTATTCATGCCACAAGTACTGTTGAAATAATTTTCTGTCGATTCCAGCTGCGATACTAAGAATTTGAAGGGCCGGAGCTGGGGAATGCAGTTTGGTGTTTGAACAGGCTGTGACAAACTGGTTAGACCAAGCAATGGCTCATTAGTGCTTTTCAGCAGCCTTTTGAAATGGAAGAGGAAATACATGACTGTGATGGAAGGAACAGCATCCTCTTCTCTCCAGAGAGGTGCCTGGATAGTGCTGTGTTGGAGCGTGATTTCCTTGAGGAAGAAGGGCCGCTCTTCACTCCTGCTTCAGGAAAAGCAGGAATCCTCATTGAAGGAAATCTATTGATCATATTTTGTTTCATCTGCTTGGCCTAAGCACTGACAAAAATATTTGTCTCCAAGGAATTAGTGTCAGAACTCTTCTTACCTTCAGTTCTCCTAGCCAATAGGTAAGTAACTCAGTGTTTAGACTCAATTTTGAGACATAGGAGAAGGTCTGTGGGAACAATTCTGACTTGCACCCAATTACTTCGGGTTTGAAAGGGCAGGAATGTATGCAGAAACTTGGGGTTAAGGGCCAAATCTTTTGAGACGTTCAGCAAATACCATCTAGGCAGTGTCTGACTCCAGAAGCGTCTGATGTAACACTGGTTAATGTGTCCTGTGGAGCGGGACGGAGAGGGAGCAGGGCGTGTTGTGATAGCATTGTCTCTGGAAATAAGCACATCAGAAGGTCTTGGAAGAGACTGCCACCGCATTTGTGGTTTGTTCTTTTCAGGGCACTGAGGGATGCTATATTTGTACATTGAAAAAATGAGAATCTGGTCCCTTCTCTTGCTTACTTTACGCTTGTTTTATATGCGAACATGAAAGAGCTGATGTGCTAGTTCAGATCAGAGGTCCAGAAAGCCCGCTCCTGGCAGTGGTCAGTAACATGTGCGTAGGCAGATAAGAACCAGGCACTCCTCTTCTGGCACATCCTCCCGGTTCCTGGCAGCTTTTAGTGATTTAGAGCCTTCCCGGTGGCACTGGCCCCCAGAAGGGATGTCAATCTATATGGCTGGAGCCCGTCCCTTCGCTCTTTCCAGACAGGTTTGTGCTTGTGAATCTGTAAGGCAAAGTACTTTATCATCCATACAAAAAAATAATTTTTTCAGAGAACATAGTACATGAAATACTATAAATAAAAGCAAATAGTTCTGTTCTGTGCAGGCAAGAACTTTGAGTATTTAATTCTCTTCTCTAGTTTCCTTAAAAAATATAAAGCGGGGCGAATTAGTCTGACGGTAATTTTTCATGCATGTATTTTATATTTATCTCACAGCTTCTCTACTGTGTGCATTAAATAAATGTACTTAAAATATCTGTAAAGTGTACATCCTGATTTGCTCTACCATTAATATTCTAAGAAAAATTAAGTATTTTACCCTTTTTGACACAAGTGATCGGCCAATATTCGGGGCGTAGTAGGTTGCTACAGAATGCAGAACTGGTGATCAATTCAAGTAGTTCGGTGTGATTCTGTTTGTTGCTGAAGAAAATCTGCCGCCTCCCTTCCCCAGAACACCGGAGGAATTCAGCGGCAGGAGCTGGGCTCCAGCCACGGGCCAGTCTCAACCACTTTCTCCATTGCCAGCTCCTGCCTTCCCGGCTCAACTGCCCAGTGTTTCCTGACCCTGCGTTTGAGCTCCTGTTCCACCCGATCCAGTCTGTGCCTGAGAGCTGACTGCTGCTCTCTGCTCCCAATGAGGGACGTTTCTCACAGCCAGCACCCTCGGGGAGGTTTCAGTCAGTCCCCAGCACAACAAATATTATCTTGGTCTCAGACAGCCCAGGGAGTGGCTCACGGAGTACTTGTGTTCAAGAGGATTTGGGCCAAGTCTCTGAAACAGATTATTCCTAAAATGAGATTAATTGGACAACGGAAGCCATATCGTGGTATCGTGGTGAGAGCTGGGCTTGTCCCAGCAGCCATCTGTAAGTGCCCAAAGGGGAGGTAGGAGAGTAGAAAGGGGCGTACAGTAAGGCAAGGGACATCGGCTGCAGCCTGGGGCTTCAGGCTGGACGTCAGGAGCAGCCTTGTCGGCCCAGCACAGCACAGCACGGGCAGAGGCTGCCAGGGGGCTGGGGGAGCCTCCATCCCCAGAGCTCTGCAAGACTTGGCTGGATAAACCCGCAGGTCATCTCTGCTGGTTTTGTCAGCAGCAGGCTGCACCAGCAGCCTCCAGAGGTCCCTCCCAGGCTGAGCCTGGCTGAGTCACACTGAGAACATCATGAAGCTTGGTAGAAACAAAAATACTTCAGTCTGCGATACCTGCACCTTGCTGCTGGTACGTGTGTGGGTATTTCTGGTCAGCAGGACTCGAGGGCAACATGTGCAGCCTACACAGCCTTTCCGCTTCTCAGGGAGCTTGAAGGGGGCTGCCCCAGCAGGTCTTTCTCATCGGTGACCAGTATAATGAGTCAGAGCTTGTTGTCTTTAAACCAAAATATCTGCCAGTTTTTTCCCCAAAGCAAGCTTAGATGAAGGGAAAACAAAACTAGCTTTTCCCTGTGCTGTTTTTATGTACCGTAGTGCAGTGATGTGGTGAAAAGTGGCAGTTGCACTTGTTTTGGTACAAATTGTCTGTTCCCAGACGGGCAGTGGGAAAGGGGCTGTATTTCTGAAACTGGGAGCAGAAAAACTTTGTAGGCATGCATTTATTCTTAGGTAGGCACAGTCATTTTAGACCAGAGACTAGGTGGTATGGGGCACATTCATACCGTGACCAGCACTGAGGTAGAACTGAGCTGTGAGTTTCTGCCCGCCAGCCCCTGAGCTGAGCTGGTGCTGCTACGGCAGAAGGGGCTCCAGCCGTCCCTGGGGTCTGCGTGTCTACGGCAATGGGACTGTGCAGTGCCCGGGGGCCTCTCCAGAAACTCTGAATTACTGGCAGGTAGTCTTCCTTTTCTTACGTGTGCAGAGGACACTGTGCTTTTATTTAGATGAAACCAAAGTTTTCAGAAAGTATCCTGGATTTTTTTTTTAGTAGGATTTGCAGGAAAAGTAGAAAATTACATAGCTTCATCATGCATGCTTCTGAACTGATATCATTGTGAATCTGTTACAAATTAGCCGGAAAATTGATGGCTTCCAGAGTGGCTGCTTACCCAACGTGGGTGTAGTTCACAATGGGTGGTTGTCTTGTTGTTTCTTTCTTTCTTTCTTCCTTTCCATTTTTTTTTTCCTCTGAAGACTTTACTAGTTGTTGCTATTTGTGAACCAGAAACTGGAACCTTCACTGAACACCGTGCCATTGGCTGGGCATCTGGAAAGGACTCAAACTGGGTGGCTAAATTTCTTAAACCCATTTACTTAAACCCAATTTCTTAAACCAGGCAGACTTCATGCTCTATGTTCTCAACTGTGGACTGTATATCTTAGAATCTGCCCAAACAGGAGGAAACAGCGACCAGCTGTGGTTCTTCAAGATGCCTTTTCTTTGTGTATCTTCCATGCTGTGCCTCCTCGGTCTCTGTCTGTATCACAGCAGAGCCTCCCCTCATGGAGAATATGATACTGCTAAGATACAGAGGTGGAGGTGAGGCACCCTTTCCTCTCATCCACCTTTTGTATCTGTTTGAAGGCAGGGCTGGCTGCACGTGCTGCCTGAAAGGTTATTGTTGACTGAAAACCTCTGCTGTCAGAGAACGAAAAGGTTCAAGAGCCACAGCTGGCCTCAAGGATGGACCTCAAAGAACCTCCCTTGCTCTGTTATTTCATGAAATAGGCATCTAGTCACAAAGAAATTCTCTAATTGTTACATTTTTGAAAGAAATGTTCATTAAAAAGAGTAAAGTTTTGTTAAAAGGTTAGTTCTTCTCTGATAAATAGTGAAGTTTTATCTTGGTCAAAAGAGTTGCTACACTGAATTTCCGAGTCTTTTTTCCCCTCCTGTAATGACTAGTTTAAAAATAAAAATAAAAATGGAACAGAACAAATGCTACCTGTTCTTTAAAAGTAGGGACTAATGACAGTAAGAACAATCAAACTATTTTCTAAGGTTTCACCTACTAGCCAGTAAAAGCTGTCTTTTCTTTGCTTCCTGGAGTATGCTGGTCAGTGTCTGGAAGGTGGCTAGTATACACCTAAGAATTCAGAACACCAAACTGCTTTCGATGTTATGAAAAATTACTCTGGAACTAAGATTTGTGTCTATGGTAAGATGTAATGTGAATCACAAAGATAGATAATGATAAACACAAACAATACTGAGATGTATTTGGACTGAAGATTCTTCAAAATGTGATGCTACTTAAAACTTTAAAACGAGTATCAATATTACAAAGCAGGAATGCTTTTTGTTCTGTGTTTTACAATAAGCTTTATTTTCATTGCTGGAGAATGCTTTTACAGAAGTATTTGAATATAGTGTTTTCTTTATTCAGTAAGTTTTCAGCTGAAGTTTCCATTTGTGTTACTATTCCACTTACTAGTTTCCTCAGTTTTCCTGTGTCCTTCAAACTTGGTAGAAGACTGTGTTACGTAGTCCCTGTGGGTGTGGGTCTGGTCCCTCAGACTTTCTACTAACAGCTCCTGTTGACTTTGGTGGGAACTCTCTCTAGAGAAGACTTGCAGAAACCAGCTGTATAATTGAATCCATCTATTCCCTCATGAGAAACTCCTGCCCAATGCTCAGTCATTACGAAAACTTCTCTAAACAAATTGAGTACAAGAAGAAACAGAGCTGAAAGACCACCCAAAGTACCAGAACCAAAATAAGCATTATCCTTTTCCTTTTTTCTCAACTTGTGTTCATACTCTCACATCTAGGAAGAGGGGGGGAAAAACACACACAAAAAACAGTTGTTTATAATTGCTCAAAATCTTCTATAATCACAGAATTAAAAAAAAATAATCATCGAAATCAGATGTTTATGAAAAGCTGCTCTGTAGCAGCCATCCCCATGCAAAGAAAGGCAAAGGGCTCTCTCCTTTTTGTGTTGTTGATTTACAATAATTCGATCTTTACTTAATCTGTTTTAATAAAGCAGTCACATTGCAGCAGAGTTTGTTGTTGTGAATTTTAGATCATTCCCACATGTTCTGTCTTAACATCTGCTTGGTGTTTGAAGCCAAAGTTTCCCCTTTTTCTGTAGGCATCCAGAGCCATTTGCTTCTTAAGCCAACGTCAGGATGAATGACAGGAAATTAAAGTTGAATTATGTAGCTTTGGAGAAGTGTACAGAACAATACATTACAACAGAATGCCCAGTTGAAGAAAATAAAGTAAATGAAAGTAACTGCAGGTGGTCTAATCTGTCCTTCATGTACTTGGCCATGACGTTCCATCCTTGCAGAAGGCCACGGTGCCAGCGGAGAGCCGACATGTCGCGGCCTGGCCCGGGGCCTGTTGTGCAGTTCTTGGTGCAGACAGCAGAACTTGGGTTATAACTCAGTGACTGCATGACTTGCATGGCTGATTACAATGGGGGTTTCGTCATAGACATTTTTAAAACAGCTGAGAGGAAGTTTTGGCAAGAACACTGTCACACAAACACAATTTCTGAATAGCAGTGCGTTGTTGGTGATTTATCTCTAGGGGTGCTGTTCAACAGCAAGCCTGGATGCTCAGTGACTGGGAACTGAGGGAAAATATGGTTGGCCTGCCAGGCAGAAAACTGGAACAGTAAGAGGGCGTTGTGAGATTATAAACCATTGGTTCCCAGTGTTGCTGACAAGCAGTTATGCTGTCCTCACCATTTGTCATGGCCCTGCACCCGTACTGTCATACTTGGGGCAGTGTTGAGAGCAGCTCCGCGGAAGAGCTTCAGAAGCCTTCCATCAGCTGTCCCCTAGTCTAAGCAGGAAAAGAGGAGGTACCAGCCTCCGTATCTTCTTCCTGCGAAGAGTCCGGGTCAACAGTCTTCAGTTGTTTCTAATTGCTGAGTGCTCGTCCTTGGTCATGCCCAGCTTAAAAGTGATGCTACGTGGAATACCGAGAAACTGTAGTGTCTGAAACAATATGATTTTTTCAGGAAAATTCCTTCCTAATGCCTGCAAAGCCACCGATTGCTTAACACGAAAGCATGCAGTCATAGCATGGTAAGGAGGGCTGCGGAGTACAGATGAAAATACGTTGAACCAGGTTTTAGCTGAACGGTTTGAGCAGGGTTGCGTGTGCTGTTAAATAGGATTACTGCCACCAAGCAGGGGGGCCGGCAAAGAGCTGTGTGAGGAATGCCTCTTCAAAGAGGCGACCGACTGTTTCTTCCTCGCCTCGAGCTCTCCCAGCCGGGCTGCTGCCGCGCCGCGCTGTGTTTTATGGTGTGAACATGCTCTGTGTCTGCTGCTGCTCAGAGCAGTGTTTTGGGACGTGTACGTACGGTATCCTGAGAGGCTTCGGCCTCCCCCCAGCCAACTGCATGCCCACAGAAGCGGAACCGCGTGGGCCCTTGCTGCTCTCGCTGCTGCGCCCACACAGAACTACTCTGCTTGTCTGGAGAAGCAGCAGGGACTGGGACGCGGGGGTGAGGAGGCCGCGTGGGATGGAGCGCAAATGGAGTTAACTGCTGCCAGACCTTAGCTTGATGTATGTGTGAGGCTTAGTGTAACTGCTGCCAGACCTTCTCGTTTTCCACTTCTTTTCAATAATGTCATGGGAAAACAGGCCTCACCACAAAGCTAGAAATATCTTCTTCCTATGTCATGAGGAGAGTCTGTCTCCATGGGTTTCTGAGGCTTCCTGCTAGTCAAAGTGCCAAGGAATGGTGTTCTCAGGTTGAGCTGTACCTAGCTGCTCCTTTTGGTCCTGCGGGCTTCTGAAAGTTTAATGTAAACGATAAGTACTCTCTAGTCACTGAAGCTTTAATACAAATAAATTCTCATTTACATATTTTATGAAATGGGAAAAAAGAAATTGAGTTGTATGGAGTTTGATGGAAATGCGAATGTTGGCAGTAACTCATAGCAAGCTGCGTACTTGAGCATGCCTTGCTGAGCGAGGGAGACCTCCCATGTCCGCTGGGTGCCGAAAGGTCCTTTGCTCTGCTGGCAGCTTTCTGAGGACTGCCAAAGAGGTGAGGTGGTGGTGATTCACCTGGAAATGGTCCATCAGTGCCGTTCCCAGCTCCAAACCCTCTCAAATATATCCCTTGAACAACGGATGCCAGAAATTGTTGGAAAGCCAATAATGTAAAAAATTTAGGTATTTCTAGGAAGCCCTGATTTCCAGACAAGTTTTTATGTCTTGTATGATTCTGTGCAAGGGGTTTGTGAATATCTGTGATCAATAATGTCTGTATTAAAAACCAGCAAACATTTGCTCTGTTCAAACATAAGGAACTTATTTCACATTTGTCAACTAGACATTGCAACAGAATATTTAGAGCAGTGGTCTTAAGCTTTGAATTCTCTTTCTTTTGCTGTTGTTTTTTTTGTTTTGTTTTGTTTGTAATTATAAGGTGTTGGTTGTTTTTTTTAGTAGTAATATTGCTGTCTCAATTCCCTTAATCCAAATTATTAGTAAGTTTAAAATGTTTAATACACTGCAGAAGGAAGGAAATTCCTACAGCTGTGTTGCAAACATAAGAAAAAACAATGACTGGGAGTGAATAATTTTAGACCTTCCCTCCAATTGACTGTTCTCATGGCATGTTGTTTCTTTCTTACTATGTGTAGTTCTCTGTGGGGGTATCTATACATACTATTTATCTGTGTGATGCTGATCTAAGATATACAGGATGATTAAATACGCTTTTAAAATTTTCTCATGAAAACTGTTCTTTCCAATCTGTTCAAAAATTGCATTTTCTGTTGTGTCTCATCTTCCATGGTTGAATTGTTTCAAGGAGACAAAAAACAAACTGAGATGACATCACGTCTGAGGCAGCTCACCATGGGCACAGTGGAGAGCTATCAGCATCCCCTGTGTGCTAAAATAAATGAATCGAGTAACTCCAGGAGGACCTACAAAGTCCAGATCTGTTGGCTTCTGCTAGTCAGGGCTTGCAATGAGCAGCAGTGCTCAGTATGAATCTGTTCTCATACATTTAAACATTTAAAGGTTTTTTTTTCTTTTTTCCCGAATATCTACTTACACTCTTCCATTTGCTCATTTAATTATCAGTGGAATCTCACTGATATGGATCAGAATAGAAGCTGATTCAACGTTAAAGGATTTAGTGACATGGCAATGCCTCTAAACAATTGCAAAAATAAATGCAGCAGTACTGTGTCAGTATTTTTGTCTTTGAGATGTATAAACACAGTGATAATAGTATGTTATACAAAAAATATTTTATCTGTTTTGTCTTCAGGGGCAGGTATAGAAGTTGCTTCTGTAATTCACTTCCACTGACTTTGGCAGGAGCTTGGTCAAACCAGAAGAAATTTTAACTCCCTCTTATAAAGAAAAATTCTTTATAAATGCTGATTGTTTGGGAAAGCATTGTGCTAGTAGTGCGTACTTTACACTGCATGAACCTGTGTGTACTCCCACTCTGGGATTACCCATTGTCCCAGTAGTAGCTGGAAATGACTGATACCAAAAAAAGCCCTTTGTTTCAGAAACCTTATTTCCATTCAAACAGGCATGTAGGAAAAGTTAAGAAAATTAATTGAGTTCCAAAATCACAAATGATAACTTCAACCACATAAAGCATCTTGGAGGATGGATGAGAGAGCTTTGAAATCAGAGTTTTCACTGTGGATGTAGCTGTTTGCCTCCAGAGAGGCAGTCCACTCATTTAGCTTGCTGTTGCGTTTTGAGGGAAAATCTTGTGTTTTCTTCCATTCCTAGATTTGGTGCATTGTTCTATCGTACACTTTTTTCTATGTAGTTTATAATGCTGCCTTTTCTGTAGAGGGAACTTTAATTTCAGGTCACCCTTGTGTTTTCTGGAAAGCCTGCTCTCCTTTTTCATGAGCATATTCAGGTGAAGTGAGAATCAGATTACGTTCATAAAGATGGGAATCAGATTAAAGTGCATAGTGCTTTGTCAGTTTATAGGGTTTAAATTGTGAAGTTACGACTATGCCTATGATTTTTTATGGGGAATATTGTGCCACACACAAAACTCTAGATGAGATTTCTTTGGCATGGAGCTGTTTGCGAAGGTTGAGAAGTTTGAACTATTTGTTATTAAAGATAAAACGATCTAATACATGTCACTATGGGATTATAAATCAGCTTGTAAAATTAGTTTGCGTTTGTAAGCAAATGAACAGTCTTACTTGTAACAGGTGAGAACATTCATTCTGTTTTCACCCTCCTGTATTTTTGCATAGCCCATGCTCATTACGTGTGGGCAACAAAGTGCTGGGGTCCTGTGCTACAAGAGCAAGCTGACGTCCGTCTGTCCTGCAGAGCCCTGCCTGGGGAGAACCCGGGCTCCTTACAGGGCTGGAAGATAATAAATTAAAGTGCTATGTTGTCTGCTAGGAGTAAGTTTGTCACTTTTTCACTGAAGTGAGCCTGTGCAGAAGGAGTGATACTTAACAGCACTTTAATCTTTGCACTGTATTTTCTTTGGAAGTTTTTTTTTTTTTTTCAAGAAAAAAAAAAGATAGTTAATCTAATGATACACATGAAAAGGACTGGGATGTGTACTGAAAAAAATGCAGTGGCTGTTTGAAACTGATAGGTGATGTGTTCTGAAAGATAACATTTAGATAAGAGAGTGTAAGACAAAATATATAGTAGCACTAAGTCAGTGTCAATATTTTAGACGAAGTAGCATTAGTGGCTTATTTTCCTATCCACCTTCCATGCTTCTTCTCAGCCTTATGTACAAATGTGTATATGATCGAACACATTTGTATTTACATTTAGTTGAATTTGATGTTTCCTGGGAGAATAAAAAATAACACAGCTTCTTGCTATTCAAGCCAGCCAGTGCTCAAGTATGAATAAAAATTGGAAGGCTGTTCTGAAATGAAGTGTACAGCAGCGCAGCAGCGCTCCAACCTTTTCAGTGAACTTAATTGTTATTCCCAAGAAAATAAAAGCATCTGGCTTGCATGGTTTGCAAGCAGAGAGAAATCAGGTATCACAGATCACCAAGCTGCTTGGCACAGGGATGGCCCCACAGGGACGGGCGGCTCTCCGGCCAGAGGTACACCTCAAGCTGCCGCTGGGGTGCCCGTAAAGCACGCTGCGCCTAGAAGGGAATGACACGAGTGCTGTGTTTCCATTTCAGATTTAACCAACCAAGTAGAGACAACCGGACTCAAGCTGCAGAAGGTAACAGCGGAAATGGACCACTACAAAAAGCTGCTAATGTAAGGTTTCTGTTTGCTTGTTTTGCCACTGTGCATAAAGCTGTGGCTGGGCACCCGCTGCAGAGAGACCTGTTCTGCTGCTTGTCCGAGTGGTCTGTGAAGGCTATGGCCAGCAGAGGAAATATTTTATATTTATATTACACAGTCTGTGTTTCTAACTAACTGATTTAACGTGCCTCTGTGAGGAAGCGGGGCTTGCTTTCTCCAGCTGTGTCTAAGGACACAGCAAAGAGGAGGGTTAAACCAGCTCAGTCTGACACTTCATGTAATGCACATGCGTAGGATAGTTTGTGAAACCCACATAACTTCTGGACTGAAAATGTGCATGGAAAGTAGTCTTTCACGTTGCAAGTTGGGGATGGAGGGAAGGGTGCAGTAAAGTTAATCAGAAACATTAGTATTTAATCAGTTTTTTTTTTTCCCCAAATGTAAATTTACTGTGAGTGTTCCTCATGCACCAGTATGTTAGGATTTGTACTTTTACTGTGTTGTATGATTTAAAATAAGAGAACACAAAACCTAAATTATCAGAGAAGAAAGAACATGTCACCAAACATTTATCAGAGCTAACCAAGGAAGAAAGAGCCCCACCGCAGAGCAGATGGCTCAGCGAGATCCAGCCCAGCCCAGCAACCCGCAGTGCTGTGGCCGAGCCTGCTCCTGCTGGGGCTGCTGCAGCCCCCGGATCAAGGGGAGAGGAGAGGGGAGACCCCCCTCAAAGGAAGGAGATGTACCTTGTTTAAACGCACTGTTCTTCTGGGGTAATGTTTGAATGGCCCAACAAGGGCCATGTGTCGGTGTTGCTGTGCTTCTCGCCCCAAGGTGTTCTCCACTGACTTGCACAGGAGATGCGCTGGGCACCCAAAATCCTGAGCCGAGGCTGTGCCAACCCACACCAATTACTGAGCTTACCTGCTTTATTACCCTGCTTTATTTTCCCTTCTGGGTGGCTTTATGGGTAGGCTTTTCTGCAGGCCCAGCAGTGGAGAAGGGAAGGTCCCCCCACTGCAGGGGCAGCCGGCCACTGGGGCACGGGGCGCTGCGAGCTCCGTCCTCAGAGCATCCTGATCCCGAGCAGCAGCTTGGGACCCCGGGGTCCCCTCAAACGCAGCTGATCTCTGGTTTGGAAGTACACAGGGCTCAGTGAGAGCAGTCACCACCTTTAAAAGCCAGGGCACTGGGGGTCTGATTGCTTTCCCGCATTTAAAATCCAGAGTGCTTGCATAGAAAACAATTTGGCTTGCACAGTACACTAGTGAAAATAAATGTCACTGCTTCAAATATGAAGCTTGAGGGTAGGGCACGAGCATGGACAATCTTGAGACAGAGCTATCATCAATCTTTTTATATGTTTTCCTGAAATTCAAAGAAGGATTCTTGTATGATGCGTACTCTCTGTTCTCAGCCCCTATATTCACAGGGGCTGATCATAACACAGTTGCAAATATTTGGAATGCTTAGCAACAACGTATTTTAATGATAATAAAAGTATTATGTACAAAAAAAGATTTCATGAACAGAGTTAAATAAACAGTACAGTGTTTCTAAATGTAATATTAAAATTTCAATGTAATATGGGTATAATTTAATAAAATAACATATTCTATATCTGTTTAAGCATAAATATGAGGCTTTACCATGGTTATTAATTGGTGAAATGATGACATAATGAGAAGTAACCTTCAAAGTTTCCAGACATCTTGCATACTAAATTGTTATTTGTTCCTTTTCGTTCATATCTTGCTTGAAACATTCATCAGTGTAGCAAGCTCCCACTTTCTTGTTTGCAACAATAAACTTTTTGTGATCCTGGGTTAGGCTGAGTTTACACTGCAAGTATAAACTATATTACTTAAAAATGTTAGCTGAAATGAATGGAGTTTTTTTTGTTGTCATTGTCATCTGCATTTTAATTAAATAGAAAATGCAAGTTAGATAACAGATTAATTAATGATGTTCAGGTTATTGCATGAGTAAAGGCTGTCATTGCTTTGGACAAATGCACATTTTAAAAAACATTTTCTTAGGGTGAAATCAACAGAACTCGATGTCTGTCAAAATGAACTGAAAAAAATGAAATACGAAAATGGAATTTCTGAGTCAAGGTAAATGCTGAAACTGTATTTCATGACAGGTACATTTCTGAGCAATAAGAACAAAAGTTTTATTTTATGGTTTTAATGCAGCTTCTATGCAATCTTTTTTTCTCTTTTCTGTTTCTATTTTTGTGTTCAAGTCACTAGATTTAACTTCATAAAGAATTCATACTTTTTTTGTCTAACGTTTTCTTTTCCGGGTACAAATTTTTTCATCTGCTTAGTTTCTGTCTGTAAGTGAGGATGTGATAACTGTGATGTTGATACTGCTCTTCTCTTTTCATTTCATCTGTAGACTTACAAAAGAGCTCAAGGAAAAGGAGGAATCTCTACTGATTTCCCAACAAGTATGCAAACATTTACAGGAAGAGGTGGCTGAGAAGGAGAGGAGAGAGGAAGATCTAAAAAGAAGAACCAGCCGATCAGAAAGTGAACTGGAAACACTTAAAGCTGTTCTTCGACAAAAAGAGGAGGAGGTGGTGATGTTGAAGCAAGAAAGGTAATCAGAGCTGAGTCACCACAGATAATCGCTATGTACACTCAGCCTAGCTTTTCTTCTTGGAAATCTCTAAACAGTTAAGCATTCCTCCTCTGTCAGGTCCTCACCCCTCTGGCTGTTACTGGAGCCTGGCGATGGGCACTGGGCAGACTGGGAGAGAGGTGCCGTGCCCAGCTGTGTCCTGCCCCTGCCCTCGGCCATCTGCTCCTACAGGCAGAACAGCCCTGAGCCCTGTCCCAGAACTCTGGAATTCATTGGATGGGGTTTTTAAATTATTGGAGTATAGACAAAAGCTGAATAGAACAAATAATGCCTATAAAGAAAGAAAAAAAAAAGGAAAAAAGAAACCCAACAACCCTGCTTTGCAATCCAGGGCAATCCCGCTCAAGCTTAATCAAAACACCTATTTATTGCCGTTGTTATAGCTGCTATTTGTTATGTGAGCTTGTAGAGCAAAAGCCCTGGAGACTTTAAATTCTTGTAACTTATGTTATTAGCAACCTGCAAGCGGTAACAATGCTGTAAATACTGCAATATGGCAGGGTACTGGGTATGGCTGAGAATTCAGTGAAGTGTATGGACAGCCTCCTGCCAGTCTAATCTCATTCTGAAGGTCCTCAGCTGCTGACAAAGCTAGCCTTTTCCCTGTAATTACTTTTCAGATGGGGAAAATAAAGCACTGAGCTGCAGAGGCTTGTTGCTTCCTGGAGTGGTATCCGAGTGCCTTTGTTTTAGACTTCTCCACTTATCAACCTAAATCCACATTCTTTAATTGCCTTGAGTATAATCTACATATTTGGTTTATTCCTAACATTCACTGAGTTGTTTTTACTATTTAAAAGTGTCTTGCTAATACATTTGCAGTTACTGATAAATTAACTTGTCTTTTATTAACAAAATAGAAAGTGCTGTCCCTTACTTACGACATGGCAGTAGGTTATTTGTTTGGTTTGGGAAAACACATTTAGAAATGTGAGAAGATAAGGATTTTCTGAGATAGTAATGTACACAAGAGGCATTAAGGTATTTTTACATTTAAAGGGTTTCAATATCTACTCTACATGAGTACCTGCATGAAAAGATATTACACGATAATTTAAGAATATTTCCCTTCTTAAGCCTCAGCTATGTGAGTTGTTCCAGTTGGTACATTGCTGATAATCTAAGTTACACGAATTTAAACTCTCCGGGGCTTTTGTTCTACAAGCAAAACATAACAAACAGTAACGATAACAATAGCAACCACTTGGTGGTTTTAATTCAGGGGCTATTACATTTTTTTTAAATAACGATAGTAATATCCTGAGTTCATTAAATACAACAACTTGTTCTGAGTATTATAAAAGTTAGTCAGTATTAATCTTAATTTGACTTGAGCATTATGAATATATTTGAGGATTACATGTGTATATATGGAAGAATG
Organism: Cygnus olor; assembly: GCF_009769625.2. Lineage (NCBI taxonomy): Eukaryota > Metazoa > Chordata > Aves > Anseriformes > Anatidae > Cygnus > Cygnus olor. Next base: position 25,297,848 of record NC_049177.1, on the reverse strand, counting down.
ATCAACTAGAGTATTTTCTTTAAAACATAAATTTCAAAAAATGTGTGACAGCAGTATGCAAATACTAAGTAGTGATTATGGTTGTGCCTCTGGGCTCCAGACAGGATTGTTAGGCTTACTGCACAGAATACTAAACAAAGAAGAAAAGACGAGCCCTTGCCACAAAGGCCTTAATTGAAGGAAATGGCACACCACCAATCTGGGCAGAGCACATATTTACATACGAGTTTTTGTGGTTTCTAGGGAGTTAATGCTGATTTCTCATCAGAACAGAACAGAGCAGCTGCAGGAAACATTAAGACAGAAGATGTGGAATGAAGATAACTGGAGGGAGAAGGTAACGCTGGATGTGTAGTTGGCACAGTTTCGATTTCTTCTTTTTTTCAGCTCTACTCAGCTGTCACAAATCTGTACCGTCAGGCAGATACCTATCTCCTCAAGTGCAGACACGTCAGTAGGATTCTTTGTGCAAGAGGTCTCAATGTGTGATCCCTGCATAGGCTGGAACTGAACGTAAATGGTGTTTAGTGTGAGCGTTTACAGACGTGGGTGCTCAGACTGGATCCGGACTGCCGGGGAACTGAAACCGGGGGTGGCTATTTGTGAAACAAATCTATAAAATAGCAAGCGGATGAGCAAAAATGTCCTCTGCCTAGAAGGACAGGCATTTGCAAATCAAAGCAGAGCCAAACAAACGAGCTGTTGTAGCGTGTTAATTCCGGAGCTGTCACAAGCTGTCGACGAGCAGCACGCCCCTGAGCTGCTGGCTGTTCAGTTGAGGTGGCGGCGAGGACGTAGGGCAGGATACATGCTCCTGCCCTCCCTGTGACCGTCCTGCTGCTGATGGCAGTAGACAACTGGAGAAGTACCGTCACAGTTTTGTCCTTTCCAAGCCCGCTCTGCACGTGAAACTCGTGGGTTTAATGTGAACCCCTAGCTCCTGCAGCATCAGGGCAAGTCTCACGTGCATGGTGAGGAGAACGACACCCCTAAAGCAACATCCATTCACGTGAGCTGGGCTCATCTCCACGGAAGAGAGCTAAAGAGCTGCACAGTGGAAGTCCCAGAGCTAGGAAGACCTCCAGCGTGAGAGGTGCCTGCTTTTCCTGCTGCCCCGTACCATCACCAGCTTCTTTTAGGCAGCAGCATCTCTGCCACACAGGCTCCTGCTGATGACTGCTGTTCTTACATGGCTTCCCTTCAGATCAGAGCTGCGTGGAGGTGAAGAGTCCAGTGAAATACCTCTGCACTGCATTTGAGAAGACCTCACACTCCTACAAGTTAGCTTCTCTGTGAAAGGGCCCAGCATTTGTTATTTTAGACGCTGGTTCCTACAGCAGCCTGCAGAGCCCCCCTCATACGCCTCCCCCCAGGCTCCTTTTGTGACCGGCGGTTCCTTCGCAGTGAGGGGAAGGTGGGAGGGAGGCCGATCGACCTTCCGTGTGTGTGTGCGACTTTATACGTGCCCGTCTGTAGCTGATGGGGGAAACAAAACATACACGCGCACAAAAAAAAAAAAAAGAAATTGTTTTTAAAAAATGTGAAGGAAAAATAGCGAATGGTGTTGAACAATAACTCTGACATTTCTGATTTAGGCCTTACATAATTGGTGACTAAAATTACTGTCTTTTTTGGGTTTGGTTCAGTATGTGATAAGTATCTGAAAGCTTTATTTAGTCTCTGGAAATTTTTTGGACTACCAGCAATTAAGATCTGTTACATTTCTTTTAAAACTTCTTAACCTCTGTGTGGCAGGATATAATTTTGGAATGAGGTCACACTGTCTGCATAATCACAACGTGTTGTTCAGCTTGACATTAAAACAAGATAAAGGCTGCTGCTAGGAGGAGACAGCAATTACATCTTTGGTATCACAGCCATTAAAATGCGGTGAACGTCAAGTACTCTAAGGATGTTCTCATCACACAAAAGTCAGAAATGTGACAAAGTTATCTTTTCTTGGGTCAGTGTGCCATTGCCTAAGTATGAAGTGTTCCAGTTTTATATGTAAAATACAGATAAACCTTAAATTGTAGTGGGTCAAAAAATTCTCTTTTACAAAAGCCTTAAAATCGGTGTAAGCATTTGTGAGTTTTTTGATATGTAATTAATGGGGAACACATAAGTAGTTCTAAAGCAATTAGTAGTCATTATGCTTTCTTTGGAGCTTACCTATCATTTTATTTCCTGTTGTGGTTATCAGCTCTACTAGCTTCAAACATTAAATTTGAAAAGTGCTTGCATAAGCTTCAGAATGAGCTCAGGTTTTTGTACTGCTTATATTTTTCTAGTCTTAGTCATCAAGTAGCCTCCAGCTCACGACTTGCTTCTATAATAATATGTAGAGTTAATAAATAAGTTTTTCTGTGGTTAGAAACCAAACTCCAATATCGAATAAATATAGATGTATCTTCTACATTATTGCAATAATAATAATCATGGTCTATTCTGAGGGTCTTACAAACGTACCAGTTTTAAAAGAAATCTCAGGGGGGGATTTGTGCCCATTCAATGCCCAGAATTGTGTGTATTTTGATGTTTAAAATAATTACAATATTTCCAGTTTATCTTTTCCCCCAAAAGAGTTAGAGGAATTTGTAACACTTGCTCATAATTAGTGTACGAAATTAGATTGCTATAATTAAGCTCATTCTGGGCTTTTAATAATTTTAAATAACTAGGATAGTGCAGTGCTTGTTTAACATGACTTTTATATTCTTTCAGCGTACGACAATTAAGTCCATTAGAATGCAGCCGGCAGCAGTATACTATTAGCAAACCGGCTTGGGAAAAAAATTCTTCAAAACACAGCCTTCAGTATTTCTTCCAGAATCCAGGCTTTTATTTTGAGGCGATTATTGCTGGATTTTCAACTTTAAATTCACAATACTTAATATGTGATATGCTGTAAGGACTGGGATATTTTACTCACAATTTGTAAACCTTTCACTTACTTACTCGTCTCCACTTTTTGATCCAGAGCTTCTCCAATGTATATACCATCAGAGCAGTGCTAAAACATTTGAAGAACAATTTAAAAATGAAAAAAAAAAAAGTAACGATAAGCGAGCTGAGGTGGATAGGAGCTGCCTCCTTCCTATCTTCCAGCTCCAGTGCGCAGCGATGGGTCCGTGCAGCCACCTGCCCGTCGGGCACCGGCCGGTGTGGGGGGAGGCTCTTGGGTATGCGCCTTCCCCTCTGTTTTGGTGCTTGTGGCAGATGTAGTGGACGGGGGACACGTGAGGAGCTAGGGATGCAGTGCTAAATCGCTCCATACCTCTAAATTGTTGGTTAGCACCTGCGGCACGTGTATGCTGTGAGCAGGGCCCCTGGGAGCCAGCAGAACCTCTGCATATGGCACATCGTTATCTGCTGCAAATGGCAGAGCGTGCATAGAAAACGATTTCATAAGAAAGCCAGTATTTTTTATTTTAGTTTTGAGCTTATGGTCTATTTTTAGTACAGTATATCTCACTTACTGTGAAAAATTTCATTTTGCTGCACTTGGATGTAATAACGAGCAGAGTTTTACCTCCAGAGCAAATGCTTCCAGCAGAATAACGATCTGTTCTAAGGGCTAGCTAGAGATTTAGTGAATCAGCGTTTCGTGGTGACCCAGAGTGAAGTCCAGCTGCCTGCAGGTGGGCATGTAGCACTGCTGGAGACACCGTGCCCGGGGCAGCGAGCTCCTCGTGGCTGCCCCTGGGGCTCGGAGCTGGTGGGGCAGTGGGAGGAGGGAGCTGGCTCGCTGGCTCAGGTGCTTGCAGTCGGTCGGATGTGGTTGTTTGGCTCCCAGAGACTCAGCCTTCTAAATTTCACACCACTCGTTACAGTACTGTGAAACGTGAAAAATAAATCCTGAGGTGAGTTGCTACGCGTCGTTAAAATGCACTTGTTCCCTAGATGGAGATTGATCTGGCTAAAGGTGAAGCACGACACAAAGAAGCAATTCTCAAAGTCAAGGAAGAAGCAAGAGTGGAACTAGACATTGAAAGGCAAAAACAGCAAGAATTGATCACAAAATATCAGAGAGATCACGAAGAGCTCCAGAAGAAGGTGTGTGACACTTGAGAGAAAAATATTGTGGCAGTAGTCACATAAACCCTTGAAAAATAGTATGTGAAGGAATAAAATCTTCCTTATGTGTAGTCCTGTGTCTTGATGATACAATATTTTTCCCAATCTTAGTATATAGTATGTGTTCCAAATTTTGGAAAATGAAACAGGCTAATATGTAATTACTGTGGTTGTGGATGTTTTATCAGATTTTCTCTACCCAGAGTTCATCTGTGTCCACAGACTGTAGCTGCTAACAACTGACACTGTCGTCTTAAAAGTCTTTGGACTGTTTGAGACTATGACAGGTTGTCACAGAACCATCTGCACTGTTTTCTCCCTTCCTAAACGAATTCCTCACCGATGGGCTAAGGTCCAGTTAATGTCTTCCCTTGTTTGTTGCATCACATACAATTGGCCGTTTCTGTTACCCAGATATAGAGTTTTTGAGGTTTTATGTAGATATTGAAAAATGTACCTATCACCTTAGTTTTCAGACGATTTGACATGTCACTTGAGAATTCTGAAAAAATCAAATAAATTTGATGAAATTATATTGTTATTTAAAATTCATTACATTACACAGTGTTTTAAAGAACAGTTTATCACAGTTTGCTTTACAAATATGATTTTAGAACCCAGAAGAAATATTGGCTTGCTGTAAAGAAATTAAATTTTCCCATTTTTACCACTATTTCTCTGTTTGGTCTTGGACATATTAATTAATCTCTGCTCTGAGGGAGTTTTGATACACTTAGAGCTCTCTGATATCCTCTGAGAATATTATGTAAATTCAAAGCATTTTCTTTGTCTCTGAGGACTTGCATGCTTGCATTTCTACTTTTTTCCTGAAGTCATTTGTCTGTTACTTAATTCTACGTGTCTAAAGATAACCTCTGAATGTAGACTTATGCAATTTTTGTCATGCAGATACCTGGATTAATATCAAGTGCCACCAACAGCTTAAGGATGGAGGCAGAAATTCTTGAAAAGAAGCTACAAGATGTCCAGATCAAACTTGCAGAGAAAGATGAAGATAAAGAAAAGGAAGTTCAGGACCTTAAAAGAATAATTACTGAACTTGAATTTCAGCTGGAGATGGAAAAGAACAATAATGAATCATTTCTGGATAATATGAGGAAAGAAATTAAACACAAGTCAGATGAACTGGAAAAATTAACCCAGGAAAGGACACAGCTGATTCATAATTTGAGTCAAGTTCAAGAGGAGGTAGGAACATGACCGAGGAAATGCCTTGCTATTTTTACTTTGAGACATGTGATTTCTAGAATCATTCAAAGCATACATTTTTTCAGACCCTGGTACACACTGGCTTAAAAAACAACAACAACAACAAAAAACCAAAAACAAACAAAAAAACACCTTGAAATTAAAAGATTTATGAAACAAATTCATACTAATTTCATAAATACAAACTATCACAAAATATGTGAAATGTTTAATTAGGCAAACGTTTAAAATATTATTTTATTTAAAGAAACATTTTCAGGTCTTTTAAGACCCTTCTTTCTTAGACTGTAGCCTCACATCACGCTACATAAATAAGTAAACAATAAAGCATTCTTCAAGGTTTCTGAGCAGAAGACATGGATATTTCTCATTTGGGTTTGTCCCACCTCCAACCAGTAAATCCACTTTCTGTAACACAATTGCATAAAAATGATCAAATATGAAGAGAAATTTGACTGCTGGATATTCTTACCGCAGGCATTTGCTGAATGTTTGGAATATAATGGGAAGGGAGGAGAGAGAGCTGTAGTGCTATATGAGAAATGTGAAAACAGTGGAGTAAGGGACTGCAGATAAGATTAGACTGGAATGTTTGAAGTAATTAGTGGCAGAAGAAAATTGATAAACAGTGAAAATGAAACTCTTCAAAATGAGTTAGGTCTTGGGTTGACATTTATTTAATGCATGAGAAAGGTTCAGAAGCACTGTGTTGGTGGCATGAGAAGGACGTTGGCAGTCGTTCTGTCCTGTACGTGTGGGAAGGGCTCTTGGAAAGACGTGTGCTCTCCAAGTATTGATCGGGAACTTCAGTGTCGTAAGGAGCACACTGTTACCCTCTGCCATGAGGTTCCTTCAGCTCTACTTATGTTCTTAGTTTTCCCACTCCGAAGCATAGTTCTTCTTCTAGTATAATGGTATTAGGAAACGGGGAGGTCAGAGTGGCTGCAAATCAAAACTGGTTTTAAGACAGATTTCACACTAGAATACTCTCTCAGATTTTCGTGGTAACACTTCCCAGATCAGTTCATGGACTATCAGTGACCATCTGAGTGGCAGAGAGACTGAAGTCTAACTTCCTGTCATTAAGCTGTCTGCAGAATTAGGTATTCAGAAAATAAATTATTTTAGCCATTCCATTTCTCCTACTTCCACAAGCAGTTGCATTCCTCCTCCTACAGCTCCTTCACCTGTGGTAGGTACAGAGGTTAGATCTAATCTAATCTAATGAGGTTCTAATCTAACTTAAGTGGTCAACAAAGAACTCCTATTTGCTCCATCATTTTTCAAGTTTTGAAGGGAACACACATCCAAAAAATTAGTAATTTAATAATAGCCTTTTCTTGGCTAAACAGAGCCTACCCCATTCTGGTTTGGTAGCAACGTGCTTCTGTTCTGACTTTACTGACGCCAGTATTGTCCCTTCCAAATGTCAAAAAGGTGCCATTAGGATTATGTTTCTTACACTTTTTTTTTTCCTTGTATATACTCACTGTCATTTCGCTGTAGAGAATTTCAGATAGACGTCCTCACTTCAGAGTGGTATGTGGTTTGACCCTGCCCACAGCCCATACTTTCAGCACTAAAAAGGTCTACATAGAAATGTTTGTGTCCGGGCAATGGGGCTGTGCACGACTGAGAATATTCTCTATTTGACTTGCTCATCATTCTCTGTGTCAGAGACTGTCCTCGTGGTGGCTTCCCTTCTGTTCTTGTGTACCTCCTGGAGTCAACAGCAATTGCTTGCTTAGAAGACCACAATTAGAACATGGCTGGTTTTTGCTTCTATTAGTACTGTCAGGGGTTCTGACTTTTATGAATCCACTTAGCATGTTCCCTTTGTTATTTATTGACTTTTTATTTCAGCTGGAAACAGAAAAGGTAGCATCACAAATAAGTTCTACGTAATATACTGACTTGGGGACTTGTGTAGTACTGGAACAGCTTCAGTTGTCTGCCCGAGGACCACTACCAGTCACTTATCATTTGGGTGTCAGTAATCACAGTGAAAAGTTTGTGAAAAACACTAGATAGATAATCGTTTATCAGAATTATTTGTGGAATAATAATCAATAAAGTCACAAAAAATCAGTTCACAACTGCTTAAATACAGAGGAAGATAAGTTCTGGGACATCTTATCATAATAAGGTGGCGTAGTAGTACTGGGACTCCACATTGCTGTTTCCTTTCCAAGAGCAGGATTCCCAGTTCCCCTAGTTGGAGGATGGGCAGGACATCAGAAGTAGCTCCTGATAACTTACTTCATGTTTTCCATTGTCTCCTGAGAGAAAGAAGCGTGTGTAAATGCTGATGTATGTCCTCGGAGCAACTTTCAGGGGAACCAAAATACTGGGAAGCACTGAAGGCTTTGCATGCATCAGTGCCCTCCAGGCATCCTTGCCTTGAACCAGAGGACTTGAATAGGCAGACTTTTTCACTAAGGCATTTTGTAAAGCGAGTGTTTGTTTCTGTTTGCAGAACACTCTTCTCCAGGAAACGGTGCGCAGAGAGTGCGAGGAACGCTATGAGCTGACTGCAGCTTTGACTCAAGCCAGAGAACAAGTACTGGAGCTAAAAAAGCTCAGTGGAAACTTCCCGTTATCGCCGTGTTCCCTGGCTCAGGGCAGCCTAACCTCCTCTGCTGCCCTGCTTGGTGATTACGGACAGAAAAGCCGCCCGAGCCCCAGCTCCGGGAAGGAAATCAATCTCTCCGGACAGTTTGGTATCTCCAGAGCCGCTAAGGCGCCCACCTCCAGTAAGCGTGGCGGCAGCGTGGCTTTGCCGGCCCTCAGCCCACCGCATCCTCCCAGAGGCCGGGCGTCCTCCCTGAATGAGCCCAGGAGCAGGATTACTGCAGTAATAAGGAGACAGCTGAGTCAGCTCTGACAGCTGCACGCACATACGTAGCACACGGGGAAGTATTTCAGTGCATAAATGTCCATTTACTTGTGGACCCTGGGGTCAGATATTACTTGATGCAATTCATGCATTGCTACAGATTAAAATTAAGTTATTATATATTTTTGATGCAATAATATTTTTTTTGTCCATTGAATATCAGTGTAATTAAATGCTATCTACATTTCGAGATGAGAACAGTATGAAGGAAAAATATTGCCTCTCCAAGAGAAGCGGGTCTTCAGTAGGTGTAATTAAAATAATTGCCAATTTCAAATGCTGTTTTCCCTAAACCACTTTGTTGGAATTTTCCTATTTTGTATGTTGTTCTATGTAACTTCATTGTCTGTTTCTGGTGTAAAAATGTGTTTTGTTCCAGTAGAGTCAGGTATTTGCAGTTGTTTAATGGAGCAGTGGTGTACTTGCACGGACCATGTTGGTCTGTGGGAGGCACTGGTGCTGGAGCACACAGCACTCAGTGCGGACACACAACAAGTCTGTGTGCTCACTGTGCTGACCAGTGGCAGGGACACACCTTCCCTACTGCTTCTGTGTACAAGTCTTCTCTCCATGCTGGTTGACGAGGAGCCAAAGACTTCCTGGCAAAGCTTGTGGTGGTTGATGTAATCTGGAGTTCAGCACTCGAATTTGGTATTGAAGTGCTGGGATGTTTACCTGCGGGCTGTGGAGATGCACGCAGTGATGCCTCTGTACTAAAAGCAAAGGCAGAGCACAGGTGGGGAAAGCAACCTGTCCCGTTTTAACCCTTGTATAACAGAATACCCCGTTCCACATCGTACCACCCATTGGTGCCATGGTGCTGCTGGAGCCACGCACGCAGGACAGACCCCAGATCTGGGCTCTGGGCCACTGCTTTAGTGCTTAGGTCCTGTAGCAGCGGCAGCTGTAAGGACTCACCGCGCATTGATAAACTGTAAGAAAGGAGTAGCACATAAACTAATGAGAGCAGCCACGGAAATAATGTTTCTAGCAGGAGGGAGAGCATAAATCATGGGCCCAAACTAAGTCAGGAACAGATATTTCCCGTATTTCCCCTACCTTACAGAAACCCAGGGCCCATGCTGCTAAGCAATAGACAAAGTATGTTAGTATCAGGAAGCCTTGTTCACCAGTGACAAGCTTTTAAAAAGAAATTAATTTCACGTAGTGAAAGAACGTTTACAAAGCATCTCTTGCGACACAATGAAACACAGCAGCGCAGAATGCCACAGAGAATGCAGACACCTAATTATATCCCCACATTTTCAGGAAATAAAACTTCCTGGAGGTAATACATCTTGTAGAAGTGGTGTCATTTATGAATGGGTTTTTCTTATGCTGGACCTTGTACTCTAGGACTCACGGCACAAGGGAATAATGAAAAAAACAAACTTGGAACAAATCTGTCTCTGTGGGATCCTGACCCGCTGACTGCAGGAAGCAAGCCATCCTTTCACTTCTCAAGGTTGCAAGAAAATGTCCTACAGCAACGGGTTGTCTTGTTCTCTCCTAATGCAAAGGCTTCTGTTTTCTTCCTGGACAGTGCTGATATTGTTGCCAGATCGGGAGTAGAGCCCTAAATCTTTCCACGAAGTACTAACCCCGCTAGTAGACTGCCCCTTTGCATACCAGGTTATCTAATACACCAGCATACCGTGTTACTACCACATTTATCCAAATTTATTTTTAGCCCGTAGTCATAACTTCCAGAGTAGTTTCAAGCATTTGGAGTCTGTGGGGGCCTCCGTCTGCCCTCCCTGCCGGGCCTGGTTCCTCTGGTCAGAAAAGCAAGGGTCAGCAATATTGGGCGGATGCTTTAGAGAAGGCTTCGTGTAGGCATCAAACATCAAACGTATTTTGGCCAACTGTCTCTTTTGGGGTGCAAAGCCATCACTGCTATGGGGAACCACCTGGCTCCTTGGGCAGCGTCAGAAGCCCCTGGTGTGTGGGAACCTTGGGAAGGCCAAACCTAACCCAAACGTTGATGAGAATTGGAGCCACGGCACCAATGGCCAGGGCCAGGCCCCTGATATGAAGCACATCAGGAGCACAGGCCGCAGGCCGGTGGGCAAGGAACGGCTCGGTCCCAGTGGGAAGCCTGGGCTCGGCCTGCCCCCACCGTGCTCCCTGCCTCACCTCGCTTGCTGGAGCAGCGATCAAATTTGAAGATCAGGCTGTATCTCATTGTGGGTCACTACTTTTCCATTAAGTTTGCCCCAAATCTCTGCATGCTTCACAGGTAGTAGTGCAGAGAGAGTCTAATGCAGTGCTGGTGACACGGGGCTGTCTTGCCGCTGCTTTGACAGGAGGTGAAATTTGTGCTTGCCATATGTATTGAAGTGCTTGCCATATGTACCGTAGATATAAGTGCTTGCCATATGTATCAGACATATTCCTAATATTACAAAATAAAGCAGTGATGTGCCTCATGTATTGGAAATGATAAATAGACCTTTAACTGAGTGTGTGTGATCTGGGATCGCAGCCTGTGGCTTGCACATGGAGTTTTTCCATGAAAGAATAAAGCAGACTTCAGAAAAAATCATCTTGTATCTTAGCAGCATTGAGAGTATATGAAAATAGAAACCGAAGCCAGACCCCATGCCATATATCATTGAAATGTATTAATCAGAATAAAACATAGTCGTTTTTTCATTTAAAGAGACAGTTGTGCTGCGAGATGTTCTTTGCTTTAAATTCTTGATTTGGCTCACAGCATTTTATAAATTGTTTCCTTTGAAGCTCGTATTATGCTGCATAAAGCACTGTACATTTTTAATACAAAAGAAAAAGCGTAAGAGTGAAATTGGGGATATTTCCTGTCTCAGGCAAAAGCCACACATCTTTATTTTAAGCTATTTAAAATGGGTTCTTATTTACACAATGAAAATTTTGTGTTAGGTTTTGTCTTTAATTGTAGGTATTTAAGTCTGTTCTACTGAAGAAAGAATAAATTCCATATGCAACTGTAATGGTGTGAAATAATATAACCAAATATGTTTAGTACTTATGTGGCTTTTTTTCATCCTCAAAGCATAGTACAAAATTAATTTCGATAGGATAATAAAAAGGATACTGCACAAGATTAATGTTGAAGAGGTTTTAACACCGGAAATATAATTTGTGTGATGGAAAATATGAGCATCTGGCATTGCACTGTGAACTGTTCCCAGATAATGAAAAAAAAACAACTCTTCCAAGCAAGCATGGCCAGTTCCAGCAGATTGTTTTCGCTCGTATCTCAAGAGATAGGTCCTATCTTCTGAAAGGAGCAAGCGACAAACGTTCCATAGTTGCAGTTTTCCATCTGGAGCCTTGAGTTACTGGTGAGCTGAGGTCAGTGCCAGGATGTGACTGTGTTTCTTCCCAGTAAGCCAAAGGATGATCGCTGCGTAGCCTGCAAAAGTAACACTTTCTGTTTGATCTATATATATGGGTCTCGTTGTAACCAGGCAGCTGAAACAAGCCCAATTCCATCAGTATTTCACTGGTACGTGTCGTCTTGAAGTTAACTCGTAGTACACAGATCATACCGGCTGGTTGCGATTTGCTTTACACAAATTTAAATGGGCAGTCCTCCACAATGTGCTTCACGTGGAAAATCAGTAAAAGATTAAGAACTTTAAAAAAAAAAATCTGCTTTTAAAACATACTAAGATCAAAAGTGTCTACAGCTCATATTATACCTTATTCCCATACCGCTGATGGGACAAAGCCCCATGTGCGTGCTCCAAAGCTCTCGTCCTGCACTGAGGCAGGTTTCAGCGATGCGGCTGATGCGAAGGCAGCTGCCCTTCTCTCTGAGGGTGCCTCAGGAGATGGCCCTGTGAAGGGGGCCAGCTGCAGGCTGTGGTTACCTCTTGGGCACGCAGCAGTCTTTAGGGACCCGTGGGCTTACCCTGCAGCAACAGGCTGCTCGGGGCTCTGACACAACCAGGTCTGGAGGCGTGGAAGTGGAGCTGGGTGGCCAGGAGGGAGCGACCACAGGGCTTGAGGCTGAGCTGGAGAAAAGGCTCCCATGCCCACAGGGAGCTGAGAGCAGCTTGGGGCGAGCATCGTGCTGCGATGGGGTGAGCATCGTGCCACAACAGGGCGAGCATCAAGCCGTGGTGCAGTGAGACCTGCTCAACTTCCAACCCCAGCAGCGTCTTCAGACGTCCCCCGCAGGGCTGCAGCCGTGCTGTCCATCGTGCCATCTGAGCGTTTGGAAACTGAAAGGGACACGTTAATGACTGGCAGGCTGAAAACTGATGTCATTATCAGACTTGGATATTAGTAGGCTGTGGTTTGCATTGTGTACATTGCCTTTGTTCTTGGCCTTGTCAGTGTGGGTTTGTATCTTGTCACCCTCTGTGTGCTTTGCTCGATGCACGACAGCCACAGTAAGGGACATTTTGAAATTCAGCACTGATCCATGTGCAGGGCAGCTTTGAAATAGGGCAAATGGAGAGAAAGGAAAGCCATTCATTTTCGTCCCTGTGCAGCTGCCTGTGCGAAATGTCAGCGCATCCCCATTTTTATGGGGCATGAATAAATGAGCATTCTGTTTAGCTTTTTATGTACCCTGTATTCGCTGTCACACACTGAACAAAATTAGGAACAAAATGGATGCACTAATCCAGAAGCCATTCCGGTCAGGAAGCTTGTCTATTGCCCCAGAAGATGTATGTCCCTGCCTCAGGTCCCAGCATGGTGCCAGCTGTGTCACAGATCTGTCTCGTGCTGTCCCCTCCCCATGCGGGTCACGGCCCCACGTGCTGGGGCTGTGACAGCCAAAGGGCTGGCCCAGGGCTCACCACGGAGGCCGGCTGTTCCCTGCACTCCTGTTACCTGCACTGCCCATTTAATGGGATGTTGAGTAAGGCTTGCTGCTTTGAAATCTGCGTAGATTTTTGTATCTCCCCCAAATCAATTCATTTCTAAATGTCGGAAACTTGCGGATGGTGACACAGCATCATTTTAGACTGTACAGCCTGGCTTTGCTGGTTCCTCAGTCCCACAGATTTACAGGAACTGATTTGTTTGGGGGAGCCTCTTATTTCCAAACACTGAACATGTTTCAAGTTGATGGAATATACCCTGTTTTGACACTACTTTTTTCATCATTTTCTCTTTCCTTTTTTATTTTATTTATTTATTCTTTTAAAAAGGAAAAATACTGATTTCAAGCAGTGACTTATTTATGGTTTAAAAAAAAAAAGCCTGGAATCCAAATCGCATGTCGAACGCTCTTGTCAGCTGTAACACAGTTTCGTTTCAGCGAACCTGGGCAGTTTCGCTTTCCGTTTCCTTGCCGGTTGCCCTCCCAGTACCGTGGGTCAGGAACAGGAGCTCGTGGTGGCCCCGGAGCCGTGCCAGGGCCGCGGTGTGTGCCGGCTGCTGCTGGAACCGCTTCAAAGCTTCCAAACGAGCTCAGCGCTGCAAACGTCACGGGGCGATTTTGGATAAAGCCGAAGCCGATCGCAGTGCAAACGAGGAAAAGCAGCTGCAGTCAGCAGCATGTAAAAGGTCTGTAATGATGCAAACAACTTTTGGACAAAGCACAAAAGGAGATAACTGAGCAGATAGGTCAGAATGCGTGACAGGCATGCACTTTCAAGAGGTCTCTTTGGGTCTGTTTTGGAAGCAGCTTGCTCTTGGCACAGCTACAGACAGGCAAGTGGAGGTTCAGCTCCTTTCCATAGCCATTATAAAAAAAAAAAAAAAAAGGGAATAAATGGGGTGTCTGAACGGGGTTTTGCAACCATGGAGCTTGTGACTCTTGCTGCCATTTTTCTCCTTTTCCTCTCCTCCTTCCAGGCCAGTGAGCATGGTGCTGTCACGCAGGGTTTGCACAAGCTGGCTGCTGCCAACTAACGAGCCAACATTTCCTTTGGTTTTCTTATTACTTCCATCACCTGGGCACAAACTGAGGCTGGTTTGCCCAAGGTGTCTTCGTGGCCACCTCCCCAGGCACCAGACACACTTCTCTCCTTGGGGGTATGCCTCTGAAGATCAGGAGCATTCAGCCACTACGGCGACAGGCACAGAGCAAAAACTGCAGTGGTAAACACCCATGGAAGTGTGGAATAACTCAGGGTGGTCCCCGTAGAAGCCATGGGATGACATTTAGCAAAGGAAAGTTTCAGTGCAACACAAAGGAAAATGTCCTCACGCTGCGTCATGGTGGCCATGGGGGAGCCTGGGGGGGGCAGCAGAGCCCCCTCGCTTGAGTCACTCAGAGGGGGCAGGAAAAAAAAAAACATAGAAATTGTAGTGTCAGGAGCAACCCTGCTGGCTGGAGCCGGTGAGCTGTGTGACCCAAATGCTGCTTTCCATCTCCCCATTTATGTGACGTGGAAAGTGATTTATGTGGGCCTAACATCACTTTATTACGATAGCAAAGCCCCGCTGGCAGGGGCCTGTTGTGAACTTTGGGCAGCAGCCCCTGGAGCAAGCTGCCCATTGCAGGGGCACGGGGTGGGGGGGGACCTCAGCCCATGCTGTGCAGCCCCCGGCCGGGGTTCGTGCTCCCTGTCCTGCCCCAGTGGCCTGGCAATGGCACTGCCGACACGTCCTGGGACATAAAACCACCACGGGCACCGGTAACACCGGGATTGCCCTCTCATGACTTACGAGGAACTTTCTTTCCATGTCCAGGTCGGCCGAGACACTTAATGGGTGGCAGAAAATTTAGGTGAAACATCCCCCCAGCTCTGCGCTTTGTCAGTTCCTGCAGCTCTGCCCAAACTGCCCCCGGTGTCGGGATCGTGGTACAGAGCTGCTGGGGGGGGGGTGGAAGTCCCTTGCTCTCCACAGGACCCTGAAGCTGACCCTGCTCTCTGAACACTGGTTTTCATGAATCATTGGCTTTTATGGAAATCCATTTAAACACCCATTTGTCCAGCTGCTTCCTGTGCATGTGAGGGATTGTGCTAGCTGCAGTATTTGTTTCAAGTTACTGGGCCTGAGTGGTCGCTTTAATCATCACGGAGTCCTGAACAAAGAACCACATGTGTGCTCTGGGAAAAGGACCCCAAAAAGGATCACCAGCAACCTCTGAAAAGTGTCCAGAAAGAGGTCAGATGTTGAGGCTGATTTACGGATGCTGTGGGTGTAACCAAGTAGCAATATTGCCTCAGTGCTTTTATAGACCACCAGTTGCCAAGTCAATTATATTTTCTGATGTCTTTTCTGGGTTTTGTTTTTGTAGATTCCTTCTAAAAATAGCAATAGCACCTCCTTGGAGGGTTATGGAAGCAGTTGCTGGAGCTAGAACGAGGCTGTAATCCATCTGCTAAATCTGGACACGGGGAGCACTTGAGTTTGTAACTCCTGTGCTATAAAGCAAAAGAAAAAAAAGTTGCTTCTGGAGACCAGGCTCTTCTGTGAGTTAGGATCCACAGAAATGCACAGGAACACTTTCCTCTGGCTCTCCTTGGGCGAGGATGTCCCATACCCGCTGTGCTGACACCTTCCAAGGGAATCACCCCTTACCCAAGGGATGCCCCTAGGAATGGAGGGATTACACCGGCACGTGCACGCCTGACTCCCGGCCTCACTTTGTGCCCTCCAGGGGCTGAGCCTCTGGCTGGGAAAAATCTGGGGCTCATTCAGTGCAGTGGTGCCTGCCAGCCTGCGGGGCAGCGTGGCTGGGGACACGTGAGGTGATGCTGGGAGGCTGTTGTGTGGCCCTGCTGACCCCACAGTGATGATGAACCCATAAATCTGAGCTCAGCAGCTGCTCAAGCCTGCAACTTCTTTTCAGCCCTACAAGACGAAACCACCCGATGCAGAGGCCGAGGCTCTGGGTCACATCCCCAGAAATGCAAGCGAGGGTGAGGGCTGAGGCGAGGGGCGGCCTGAGCGCACCTGAGCGGAGGAGAACTGTTTGTTTCGAAGGAGCTCCCATGGGGCTGGGGAAACGAGGTCGCTCCTGGAGAGGGCGGCGTTCCTGGAAAGGCTGGCCCAGCCTGCTCGTTCCGCACCATTTCACTCCATAACCCTCATGTCCCAGGTGGAGGAAATAGAGATTTCCACCTGAAAAGCTGGAAGCCCCAGAGCATCCTCTCCAGCCAGCTCTTCCTGCTGCCCTCAGCACTGCCGGCCAGGGCCAGCAGGATTTAAGGGTTAAAGGGGCTGCGTGGGCTTGATCAGGCCCTGGGCCAGGCCCAGTTCTTGCTCACACTGACACAAAAGAAGTGAAACTCCCCCAGATCCTGTGCACTGGGTGGGCAGCCGGCCCGTGGGACCGTGGTGTGGGCGGTGTGGTGGGGCCCTGCTGCTGCTGCTGCTCCTGGTGCTAACGGTGCTGATAGTGGTGCTGGTGCTAACGATGCTCTCAGAGCTCCTGGCACCCCTTGTGCTAACAGCGCTTCTGGTGCTAACGAAGCCCATGGTGGGCCTGGTGCTCCCGGTGCCTCCGCTCCCACCGCCTCCAGACACACTCCGAGCCCACGTCGTGCTCAGACGCTTTCTCACCATTTACCTTTGCTTTCACTCAGTTGCCATGGAGTTACTCGCATCATTTCCTTTGCTTACATCCCACCAACATCTGTTGCTATTTCGCGTTTTCTCACACCAAACACTTCACCTCCAGCCAGCTCCGGCCCCGCGCTCGCTGTGTGACCCTGTCCTCACCCTGGCCGGTCCCCTGGGCAAAGGGGGTCCCAGCTGGAGACCTCCCTGGGGGGGGAAGCTCATGCTGCTGGGCAGAACTGCTGCTTTTGCCATTTTGGGGACAATTTGGGTCACACCGTTGTGTGCACCTGTTCAGTCCTGGGGTGCTGCCAGGCACGAGGAAGGTGAGGCAGCTGTGATGCCTGTGGACCTGCTGGGGTCATGCGGAGCGGAGCAGAGCGGAGCCCACCTCCTGCCCTTCCCACCGGGAAGGATGAAGTTGTTTCTGCCCCAGAGCCCCCACACCAGGTGCCCGTTTCCCACTGAAATACCCCTCGTGCTATGGGGTCTCAGTGAGCTTTGCAACGAGCAGGCACCGAGGTGCCAGCAGGCCGGGAGGCTCCCAGGGGCTGGGTGTCCCTCCTGTTATGCACCCGCTTCTGCCAACCCTTCCAAAAACCCCGTCCCCTTCCTAAACTCTCAATTTGGAGGAGCAGGGGCAAGCAGAGATCCCTGCAGCAGCGGTAGCAGCAGCCATGCGGGTCCCCTGGCCTTGCAGTTGCCTGGGGAACCCACACGTAGGCACAAGTCCTGAAGCCGCCCCAAGCCATGCCGCCTCAATTACTGCAGCCAGACAGAGGTCCTCAAATAGGAACCATATGCTGGAGATAATATCTTTGTTTGTTGCCTGCGGTTTCCTTGATGGCAAACTACCGTGCTGTAATCCTGTCGCGTCCGGCTCATTTGTGACATTGCCGTGGCTGGAAACAGGGGACACGGGGGCTGCGGGGGGCTGGGGGCAGGAAGGGCACTGCCAGCCCCCGGCCGAGCGTTGGTGGCCCCTGGCAGGGGTGCCTGTGGCCGTGGTGTGGCGTTTGTCAGCCGTGCTGGTGCTGCCGGGCCAGGTGGCTTCGTGTTCAGGGCCTAAGTCCTGGCACACGCCCTGCGTGCAGGCTGCTTCCTCCTGAGCTGGTGCAGCACAGAAATCCTGTGGGTTTTGGTCATTGCTTTGGCTCCTCGGCCTCTGAACCAGCTTTGAAATGAGGCGGAGGCTGGCTGCTGGGCACCTTTGGGTACCTGGCTCCTGCTGGATCCATGCAGATCTGCACATCCTACCTCACGTGGGCGCTTTAGAAGGTTGTGTTGCGTCCCTGGACGGGTGTATTTGAATCTGCACGAGCCTTTGAGTAGATTCACTTGGCGTAAGATCATTTTGGAGTGATTTCACTTTTTGATTCCTTATCAGTACAAGCTAAATCAGTCCAGGCCGTCTGCTGCAGCTGCACAAGACCACCCGGCCTGAGCGGGCCCAGCTCTCTGACTGGACAGACGGACGCGGCCCCTGCTCAGCTCGCACGTGGCTGCTTGCGGCTAACATTGGTGGTACGACCGCAAAAACGCTCAGGGGACGGAGCCCTTGATTAGCGGCGGCACCACCGTGGCCGTGCGGGACATCTCCCTAGGGGCTGCACAGTGGCCAAGGGGCGAATGCCATTTCTGTGATCGGAGCCCTCGCAGGGCCCTTCTGAGCCGCTCGTGGGGCAGGGGTGGATGCACGAGGCTGGCGCCCACCATCCCCCTGTGTGGACGCGCTCAGCTCCCGTGCCTGCAGGCATGGGGCAGGCAGGATGCTGCTGGCCGGCGACATTTCGGTGCCACGACAGCGAGGTGCCAGACGGGCCGGGTGAAACGTGGTTGGGGCGAGCAGGAGAGCTGCGTGCACATCACCTCTGCTTCGGGCAGGGAGCTGCCACTGCCCCACAGCAGTTTGGGAGAGGGACGGGTGGTCTGGGACAGGGTGGTCTGGAACTGGGTGGTCTGGGATGGAGCTCGGCCATGCAGGAGCTCAGGGCCTTGTTCCTGGGAGCAGAACGGCTGCAGCAGCCTTGGGTCCCCGGGAGCAGCACCCTCCCAGGTGCACTTTGGCCACGTGGTTTATTGATTGCACTGGAGGCAATTAAAGCATTCCTGAGAAATCCAAGCTGTCTCAGCAGCAGGGGCACTGCAGGGCGCAGGGGCTGCGCTCGTCTCCCAGGCCGTAAATCTGCTGCGATCGCTCCAAGGCCCCAGCGCACCGCCTGGAACGCAGCTCTGGAAGCTCTCCCGCTGCACGCCGCCTGCGCCGCCGGTCGGAAGAGCTGTGCAGCCCCCGGCTGTCCTGGTGGCTTCACCTGGCATCCCGAATGAGCTAGGAACGAGCTGCAGCCCCATGTCCCTCCCTTTCCTCTTTGGGGAGACCCCTACGCCCGGAGAGTTACTCCTGCCCAAAACCCCTGTCCTTATTGAGTCTGGCATTTTTACGTGGCTTTCCACACTTTCACTTAACTGCAAGGAAACTGCGTGAGGGGCAAGTGATTTGGCTCCGAGTAAACTTTCATTTTCATCTTCTGATGAAATTCTTCCCTTAAATCCTTGTTCCAGCATCTGGTGCTGCTGGGGGTAGTCAGACCGCAATCATTCCCTGATGCCACCACGGCATGAGCAGCAAAACACCCTGTTTGCGGTGGTCCTGCTAGAAGTGGCTGCTTTGGGTCCCTGTTTGGGAGCAGATATTTGTATTATTTGGAAAGGGGCAGAGCTACCTGCTAGTGTTCGTGGAACTTTCCTGCCGTGCTCAGTAAAAAACACACACAAAATCACTCCAAGGAACATTTAAAGACAAGACAACACCAGCTTTGGTGCTCCTGTCAGTACAAGAGTTTATTCAGTAATTGAGGCTTTACAAAAATTGACGGCTTACAAACAAACAAAAAAAACAACGAAGAATTTGTTCAGACTCAGTTAAACAGAAATCAATTTCTCCTTAAACTCAGCTGGAAGCGAGATGTGCCAGTCCCATTTGGGAACACCAGATTTTTCGTTACTCAGGAAAAATGTCCTGGGAAGGGCAGCTGAGAGTGCTGTGAGACACCGGCGAGGCCTGTGCTGGCCCTCCCTTCCTGCAAACCTGGGGCAGTTTGTAAAATGGCTTAAAGCAAGCTAAATCCATCGCACCTG
Organism: Cygnus olor; assembly: GCF_009769625.2. NCBI lineage: Eukaryota > Metazoa > Chordata > Aves > Anseriformes > Anatidae > Cygnus > Cygnus olor. The sequence continues at coordinate 25,278,050 of NC_049177.1, read as the reverse complement.
CCCAGCACACCTGCAGGCAGCGGTGCCGTGGGCATGCTCCCGCGGTGGCGGATGGCACGGCATGGCACACCTTATGGCACGGCACGGCACGGCAGGCAGCGGCCGGAGGGAGCCACGCGTGGCGGGGAGGCCGTGCTGGGCCGCACGGCTCGGGCAGCAGAGGACATCTGCGTGCCTGTGTGCGTGAGCGTGTGCACGCACAGGGATGCTCGTGTCCGCTTTGCAACACTTCCACCTACAGAATAAAACCCAGAACGGCAGCGGGAGCGGCCGGCGGCCCTGGGGGCAGCTGGGCGTGCAGCGGTGCTCAGGGACCCTGCTGAGCAAAACCTTGGGGGACTCTCTCCTGGGAGAAGGACGGCACTTTTTGCCATTTTTTTTCCTTCCACTGGAAAATAAAGGCGTATTTTTTTCAGGACAGCTTTTCTGATTTTACTGTTTTCTTTTCAAAACGCCCTGCTGGTCGGTGGCCAGGCAGGAGGTGGGAATGGAAAGCTGTTTCCTTTGCAGAAGTGTTTTTTCCTAAGCGGGGCGTAGCTGCTGCTGCTCCGCTGTGACAACACCCGAGCGCTGCGTGGGCACACATCGGCCCCGCTGCAGACATGGAGTGGAGCAGAGAGGGGCACGGGGCGGCACCACACGTGTCCGTCTGTGCAGGCGTGCAGAAGGACCATCAGTCCGTCCTTCCCCAGAGCCTGCAAGCTGTAAGCATGGATTTGGGAGTGGGGAGAGCGACAGGGACCACAGAGGGAGAGCCGTGAACACAGCCATGCGGTGTGCCGAGGATGGCTCAGGGACAGGCTCCTCCTTGGGGCTGAGCTCACAAACATTTCCGGGCAGGAGCAGGGACGGGGGAAGGATTTCCTGCAGAGGGGAGCGTTATCGCTGTCACTGGGAGCACTGCACAAAGCACACTGCTGTGACTGGTGTCACGCACCTGCTCAGAGCAATTCCTGTACGGCCGACAGCTCAGCAGAGGTGTGGTGCTGCTCTTCCACTGCCCGTGCCCAAGCGGGGAGGTCAGGCCAGGAGAAACCCTACAAAGAGAGAGCTCAACTTGTGGTGGGCCACGTCCCCCTGCCCGTCTGTCCTCCCTGCCCACAAATGCTCGCCCTGCTCACTTTCCAGACAACAGTTTTTGACTAGAGATGTCCCAAATCCACCACACTCCACAGTTTTCTGGGAGAGGCTAAAATCCCAAGGGTTACTCATTGGGACAATTTCGATCAAGAATATACTTGAATCTGTCATGGTTTTGTTCTCCTCCTAAGCCATCCAAATCTTTGGATTCCAACTTCTGTGACAGCTGGAAGTGAAGGACAGTCACAATATTATGGATTTATTGACTCGAAATGTTCGCCCCCCTTTGTGGAAAAATTATTAACACATTTTGACATGATCCCTTGCTAACTTTCTGAGGAAAAGCAATTCTGAGGGAGGGACAGACTCCAGCAAACCGCAGGTCTGAAGAGATCAGCCAGTTGGACTATTTCCCATCAGTTAGTTCTTGTGGGTCTCTGGAAAGGTCTCAGGGCTTCAAAGTTCAGACTCAGCACCTTATTTCTCTCTCAACAGTGCCGGCAGCACCAGCCCGTACAGAAATGCTCTGTATTCTCCAGGAAAACGTCCCCTCTTCAGCACACCGTGGGCGCTGCGCTTGGCCCTGGGTGCTGGCAGGTGTCACCCCAGCCCCAGCTCCTACCTGCCCAGCCCCTCCTGCCCCCCTGACGTGTTTAACCACAGCCCTGCCGTGTGCTCCCTTTGCTGTTTCGGTCAGACCGCGCAGCTTTAGGCTCTCGCAGCAGTTTTCTGTTGGACCAGCTCCTCGCCAGAAGCGTCCCAGGCGGGGGGCTGCGGCTCGGGGCGCCGTGCTGCGTCGCTCCTCTTCCTGCCTCGCCCTGGCTGCCATCTGCCGCTCGGCAAGGACGGCGCCCGCTCTGTCAGTGGAAGGCAAATACCGGCCTGCTGGCCATCTGCTTCCACCAGAGCAGACCCAGCAACCTTCCTCCAGGACTGCAGCAGCCGCGGCCTGCGCACCGGAGGCAGCGACTACTAAAAATACTGTGAAGACAGAGGAAGAGCACAAAGTATCTTCCATTATTTCTCATCTGTATTCTTGGTCACTGATTTCTTTGGGGTCCTGGTGCTTTCATCTGTCCTGGTGAGAGAACGAGCACAGTAAATCAAGCATAAAGGGATGGGGAAGAGAGGGAGTTGTGCTGTGCTGCAGTACAGCTCGAGCCGGGAAAGCCATTTCGTTTCCATCTCCGCATGGGGTTTCGGTTAGAAATATCGCTGCAGTGGAGCATTCAAGAGTCTATTTTTACCATAAAAGCATTTCCACTCCGAAGGGTAAATGTTTAAACGTGGTCTTACTGTGCTTACTGTGCGCGTTACATAACGCTCTGCAGCATGAAGGACATACGCCAATTACAGCCGAAGACCAACAGATCGCCAAGGCTGCTTATTTACTCTGGGAACAGAGGATTTTGCGTCTTAAACTCCTGCTGGTGCTGTAAGGGCGGTGTAAGCAGCGCGTGCTTCATTCTCTGCTTTCCTGCATGATGAACCATTACACCATTACACACTGGTAACAGTCAAGAAACGCATTTGAATAGAAAAGGGTCAGGAACTCTGTAGCTGGGTCTACCTAACACCTTGGGATCCCTTGAAACAAACAATCAAAAAACCAAAAGCAAAGCACAGAGCTACAAGCTATTTCAGAAACAAATGACCCACGCAGGGCACTCAAAACCCCAGCTCACTCCCAAAATGCTTCAGTCTCGTTTCCACCGCCTGATGTGGCTGCGTGGGCCCATCCTGAAGGCCGGGCCCAGCGAAGCAAGGCCGCACACGTGCCACTTGGGACAGAAGCTGCAGCGAAGTCACGGCTGCCGTGGGTGTTCTCACATCCAGATGTCAGTGGTGGGCCACCAAAACCATGACATCGCTCAGAAAGAAGCTTCAGCTGATCAAGTGTTCCCATTATTGACTCAAGCACACACAAGAGACTTGGAATTTTAAGACAATTTAAAAATAACAAGCATTAAAGAAAAATGCTTTTCAACTACTGAGATGTATGAGTATAGCCTGAAGGCTTACAGGTCCAACAATACTCCAGCTGTTAATTTCTGTGATTTGAACCTCAATGAACACCTAACGACACTCCAAAATCCTGGGAGACACACGAGATCTGGTTGTAAAAATAATGCAGGACCATCCTTACATGAGGCTTTGACTTCTTTTTAATTTGATTGTTACCGCCGCGGACCTAGCAGGTAAGTGCGATACGACAGAGCAAGGCCCTGATCAAAGTCCCCGGCTGGCGCTCCGCTGCCCTCCCCAGCAGGTGACATCGCCTCCCAGCACAGCCCGTGTCACGCTGCGAGCAAGCTGGCGGTTTTTGCTTTGCCACAGCTTTTGTCCCCCACCCCTTTAACCGACGGCAGAGTTTGTTCTGGGGGGGCAGCTTTCTCCCCTTCAAACGAGCTGAAGAGGCTGAGGAACCCACAACTTGGACAAGGCAAAGCCCAGCCAGACCCCAGGGGCTCCCCGGTGGTGCCCCGGGCACTCGTCTCCCCAGCACCTCTCCTCTTCACAGCACCGACCCCAGTTCAGGTGGGCTTTGAGACAGATGTGCCCCTTCTGTTTCAGTAACCAAACACATTTATTTCATGGCCTGTTTTTTCCAAAGGTGTTACACGGTTACGGCCACCACCAATAAAGCTGACTGAACGCATCTTATTTTTTTCCCCCCAGGAAAGATTAGACAAACACTGAACTTCTGCTAACTGACTGCAAGCTCACTGTGTAAGCAATCTGCAGCAGATGGTGTCTAGACGTTTCACATCACCAGATGTTCCAGCTCTGTACGGGAGACAACTTCTGCTCTTCAGCTCTGGAGCGCCGGGCACTAGGAGCACAGAAGGGTAATTAGCGCTCACACACACACAGGCTGAGCCCGCTCCAAGTTTCTGTCCAATGCACGAACCCTGACACTCAGAGCTTGAGCTATTTGTGCTACTCTAGAACTGTTATCACTGCCCCGAACTATCTAAATACCTGTATCTATGGAAAAATGTTAATTTCCATAGTAACACAACTTTCTGAAAGCAACAAACAACATGAAATATAGGCCAAGCTTTTGCAGATTAAAAAAAAAAAAAACAACAACAACAAAACAGAGGTAACCAAGAAACAGAGAAACACATTTATCTTTTCCAGCTTTTCAAAAAAAAAAAAAAATCCCTTTCTGAATTTCTAGAGAACAGACACAAATAGGGTCTGGCAGGATGTTGGGCAGCTGCTTACAGGAACACACCAGTTACGGAGAAGCTTTTGCTCAATCGCTTTTCCTCCTTTTGCTTTTTAGGGCTGCGGACGTTTTGCCCGGTGACTGGCGCTGGCTCCTGACACCGCACAGCACGCCGGTCCCTATCCAGTTACCAGCTCACTCGGCCTTGGGCTTTGCCCTCTCCCGTGCTGCCCCTGAATGCCACGTCACCCACAGCCACTGAGCTGGGAGAAGCTTTTCAGGAGAGTCAAGATGTTTTTATGCTGTGTTGTTTCCATACCCAAAGGTCCGCAGGTTAGTGTCTAAAGCTTGTGACGACGGCAGACACCTCGTACCTTTAAGCTTAACATTTTATTGTCTAAGCAGCAACTGGTAGAACCAAAACCCTCCTCACCCTTTCTCCCCTTTTCCATCTGCAACTACAGCCACAGAGCAGCGTCAGCAAAGCGTCAGGTGCCAACCACCTTGGCTTGCAGTGGCACTGGACACAGTCGCAGCAGCTGGATAACAGTAGGACATCAGGGAAGAACATTGGAGAAGTGCAGGGGACGGGGACAGGGACACAAAAACCTTGGTAACTTCTCCTGTGTTGTACATGCAGCCCTAACAGGCCGGCCCTGGGGAAGCAAGGAGCAGACGACGACATCTCAGCTCCTGCCAGCAGCAGCTGAAGGAAGGGCGCAGGGGAGAACGCCCCGCTCCCGAGGGACAGCTGAACAGAGAGCTGGGGCTCAAGTGTCCCACCCATGGCTTGTGAAACGCGGCTCCTTCATGGCTTTCCCTCCCCGCCAGCTGCCAGCCCACCAAGCTTTCCAGAGCTTGGCCCCTGCTCACGTGTTCCTGGTGTTGCATGCATCAGAAGTGCATTCAGCTTCCCGGCTGCCTGTGCTAAGAGGTACACGCATTTCTAGAGCTTTCCATGGTTCCCTCTAAATTGCTCCAAGTGTTTTGTTTGTTCCAGAAGCACGTCGGTATTTTAAGTGTCCCATTGATGTCCAACAGACAAAGTGCAAAATTTAAGAAAATTACTTTTAGTAGTCTCAATACATTTGACATCCAGCAGGCAGTAAAAAAAAAAAAGCCTTATATTTTATTTCTTGTAAAAATCTTTTAACACATGCAGACTAAAACCAGTGTAAGAAAGTATCACCATCGTTTAAACAAATAACTATACTTAAATATAAGTGTCTGCAATTGACTTGTATAAAAATAAGGTACATTTTGCTTTTGTACAGAAATCCACTCTCCAGTTCTCATAGTGATAAACAATACACAACTCTAATACATACAATTTCACCTGATCATTGTTTTCCATCAATTTGATACTGCTAAGGTATTATGTGCAAAAGTTGGTAACAGTTCCTTTCCCAAAAGAAAATGTTCTATGTGTTTTAGAAAATCAGATATTGGGCTTAAATTAAACAACTCCTAATCGATTCCTTTGTTCTCAAGTAAGAGTCCATTTACTGGGTTATATACAGGCTTAGCTAGGACCTAGCGCAGGCTCAGACCTCAGCGCCTGTGTCTGCTGTGTCCTGACCGACTGCTACTGTGGTGCTTGCCTTTGTGAGATCTCTCAAAGGAGCGGGATCTTTCGCGCCTGTCTCTGTGGTGGCCCCGCTCGTGCCTGTGTTTCTTGGCGACGTCAGAATGATCCCTGGACTTGCTCTGTGAACGTGAACGGGATTTTTTCCTTTTGTGACCGTGTCTGTTCGCGCTCTTCAACTCTTCCCTGCTATGCTTGGCTTTCAGATGCGGCGAGCCGTGGTTGTGGTGCCTGCGAGGGCTGCCGCTGTGGCTGCGGGACCTGCTTCTCGATCTCGAGCTGTACGTCCCAGACAGACTCCGCCTATTATTGTAGCTTACAGAAAAGCGTTAACAAGTTAAAACATTTCATTCACATAGCAGGGAGGGAGAAGTGAGGATCGTTTTTTTCTGTTTAGAAACTTCCAAGCTACTGGAAGAAGTCAGGAATATTTCTCCAGAATAGATAGCTGATGAATGATAGTGGCATTCCCACAATACACCAATACACCTTTGAGTTGTGCTCCTTTAAAAAAACAACACAAGAGCCCCAAACCAGAACATAGCATATTTTGCAATTCTTCTACCTCATCATGAAGCCTCCCCTCAACATCAGATTCAATGAAAAAAGTCAGTAACCAATCTGCAATTATTTGACAAATCAGCAACACTTAAGGGGAACACTTTGTTAATACCCACATTGGCGGTTTCCACCCTAGATATCAGCCAGAAGATTCTTTAACAAAGTAGATATTGCCAGCAGCTATCGCTGCCTCATCTACTTCCTGCACAGCTCTCTTCTTATCCCATAAAATGTAACAAAGAACTAATTATGGACAAAAGACGTTTCCTCAAAAAAACCCCACAAACCACCCTGTCCCCCCAAACCTCACACCAACCAACCAGCACACTACTTACTGCCGCCTAGGAGTATGAGATCGAGACCGTGACTTTGTTCTTGACCTGGACCGACTAGCACTTCTGCTGCTTCTGCTTCTCTTGCTTTCCTTCCTCATGCTTTGGATGGGGGCAGCGAGAAGAGAGAAATAGGGTTACGCTTCTGAGATATTCATTACTTCCATTAAGTAACTCAAAAGTAGTTCACTGTACTTCAGCTAAAGAGACCCTTTTTACAGAAGACTCCTCATAACCAGGAAAAAAATTTTCACCTACCCGTTGTAAGGGCTCTTCGAAGCTTGCTGCCTTTCTTCTGGCTCTTTTTTAATGGTTTTGGTATTCAGAGGTACTGGACTCTTCTCTTCAGTTTTTACTTCTCTTGGGGAAGCTACGAATTTAAATTGAAGATTAGGTATTTTACTCAGACTTTGTCATGACCACACTGTACCTTTTATGTACCCTCACCAGTACTTCGCAAGACATGGAAATACGAACTCAAGAGCTACCACTTCATTCCCCCTTGAGAACAGAACTGTAAGATGCCAGTGGGCACACACATGGCAGTTTGAAGCCAACTGACCGAACAGGGCGAGACACCCCACGTGAGGGACACCGCTGACCTTCAAGCCAAGCAACAGGCTCACCTGGGACTTGGTTCACCAGGGCTCAAACGGTACAAAATAAAGCCTGCCTTTATGGCCCACGAATACCCATCTTCACTTGTTATCATGACAGTTAATTTTCAATAGCACAGAAACAATTAAGACTGAAGAGCAAAATCACAGATTTTTAAATCAGTGGTACAAACACAGGAATAAAAAAAATAAAAACTTTAGTTGATAATCCAAATTGAGATACTCCCAGGACAAGGTCAAAAGCTCCTCCAGGTTGAGAGGCTGTCACCTACTCAGCCAAGCACATTAGGAAGCCAATCTAACTTTATGGACAGAAAACTGATGCAGTCCAAAATTGTATCTTCCTTTTCATGGCAGGACCACTACATAAGAAATACACTTAGGTCTGGCCTGCTGACAGGAAAGACAGGCATGCTGTATGAGACTTAAACCACAGCTTCCAACAGGACTCATCAGTTTAACACAAAAGTAGAGAAAGCCAAAACCCTGTCAGCAGCTTTCTCCAAGTTGGTCTGCTCATAAATGATATTCAGAACCCCCACCATAGGTCTTGCTTTCATTCAAACTCTACGCTAGGCCCCCACTTCCCAGAAATGAGAAAGCCCTTTCATTGTTCAGGGGAAATTTCCATTTGCTAACTCGAACACCTCTGGAAACTCAGATAACGAGTTCAACACACCATTAATATATCACTGCCTCATCTGTGGAAGTACAGGGGACTGGAAGAGCAAACCCTCTTTTGTTCTAATTTTCTGTTTCAAGTTATCAATAACAGCTTTTAGAATTTGTTTTAAAAAAAGAAAATTTCTAGTTTCTTACTTCTGTGAGATAAAGTCTAAACTGTCCAAGAGCTCGCAGGGCAAACCTACATTTTTTCAAACACACCAATATGCAGGTGTGTACTACTGGTCTCAAACAGTACTACGCAAGTTTCTGTTCAGAGAACAAGCTTACATGGTTTGGATGCAGGCGAAAAGCCCCCCAGTGTTGAGAGCGCTGGAGTTCCATCTGGATTTAAACCTTTCGCCTTCAGTTTAGCTTCCTGTAGTGCCATTTTCCTCTTTTCTACTTCTTTATCCAGAAATTCATAATTGGGCTGTTAAAATAACGAAGTGGTAAGAGACTCACACAATTCGTAGTTCTGTCCCATTTCCCCAGGATACACGTCCTTTAACCACCTGCCCAGAAACGGGACCGACTTCTGTCGTGTGCTCTCAACCCCGCCTCGGAGGGAGGAGCAGCCACACAGCAGAGCCGTTCGGATTAGCAGATTGGTACACACATGCTCCCAAACACTCCCAGACAACTATGGGACAACTCAAGCAACCACAAACACTGAACTGGAAAAAAAACAAAACCAAAGATTTAATGAAGTTACCTTCTTCCTGGTATAGAGCTTAAGAGTTGTTAAGCAGATCTCCTGAATGTCCTCTTCTGTAGTGCCGAAGAGCAAGAACCAGTGAGGGCGGGTAGGCAGTGGAATCTGAAAACAAATTAAAGCCTTAATTAGAGATTACGGACTACACTTTGTTTTAAGCATTTTCACTACTGTTTTTTTGAAAACAAGTTACTAGTGATAAAAGCCATAGCAAACTAAAGAAAGATTAATGCTTACCTGCAGAGCTCTAGCAGCGAGATAAATGCAAGCACATGCTATAGTCTCTGGCTGAAAGCGAACAAACACATTTGTTCGAAGGCTGTCATTCATGTAATTCCTAAAAAAAAGGAATTTAGGCAAGGTTGGATCTTAGGTTTACATCCTTCTATTTAGAGGATAACAGTTCTGGAGACTCAATTGACTTTATTATTTTTTCTCTTCTAATATTAAACAGTTTCTTTAGAATTATTGTATTTGATGTTTACATTTGTTACTTCTGTAAAATAAGTCTGCTCCATTGCCATTGTTTCTAAAACACCAATGCAAGTTAATAGCTTCTCCCCAGTTACATCAAGGTGCACCATGAAGTGTCCATAGTTAACAATCTAGCAAGTACTTTTCATCTGTCCGTTTGCTTTTAACACCAATGTTTTCACATTTCCAAGTCAGTATGTTTCAAATTCAAATGCAAGCACGAAAATACAGGATATTTTCAACCTACCATTTTCCAGAGGCTAGATGCAACCTATGGAGTTCACAGAACATCACATTTAAATCCTACGTGTACCTTGATTAACATTAACTTCATCCAGAAAGGGAAGAATCTGATTTGCTCACTGCACTCAAAATCTTCACATTAGAAAAAGACCTACAAGTTAGTACTGGAACTACTCCACTAAGCTACTTTTCTTCCAGCATGGTGGCACCACCAAGAAACAGATGCCAAGAGAGATGTTTAAACAGCAGAGACCTCCAGCAATTTCTAAATTTCTGAGCTATGGGGAAGAAACAAACAGCAGTCAGGAATTATTGGCTCTATGGAACAGTGCCCCACATGGATACTAAGTGAACATGCTGCATGCACTGTATTTTTTTAAAAAACAAAACAAAAACCCTTGAGTCTAGCCAAGTGTTAAATTAGCTGAATTTATCTTGGCAGAAAATCTACCCAATGTGTCCACGGGCCCTTTAAATACACTACAGTATACAGTAGCTAGGCAATAAACACATTTAGAGACATTTTTAACAGGTACTTCTAAAAGCAAATATACAAATCCTTTTGACACCCAGACAGAACTAGAAGATGCTGCCCGATGGATATGGACCACTTCAGTGAATCTCGGATGAGAGCTTGCACTGGGTTGGCTGGAGAGAAGGGCAGCCAAACAGGCCATCCCCAGGTCATGGGCTGAGGTGCAGAGGGCAGAGCTCTATGACTTACCATCATGGACTACCCTTTAATTAAAGAGTAGAAAAAAGAACAAAGTTAAATTGAGTTCTCCATTACAGAATGGAATCAAGCCATGAAAATAGTAAGCAGAAACAAGCTCCAGAGTATTTTAAAAGTAGGTATTTATGTAATAACTTACATCTCATTGCTTTGCATATGGATCATCAGGCTTATTATTTCTGCTACTATTTTCCTGGCTAGGAAGAGAACGGAAAACAACTTACCAGGCCGTCTGTACCAGGGTTTGGTTACGTTCACACTCTAAGACTTGTAAATACATAACAATGATCTGAGGGAAAAGGGGGGAAAAAAAGAGATTCAGTTCTAACATATAAGGCAACAGAAAGGAAATAACTGTTAACCAAATGGCATTCCAAAACAACGGTGGCTCCTCCTTGGCCGATTACGGACTCTAAGCCCACACCTCAGCCCACTGTGTTCAGACAATATTCTGTTTTGCTCTTTTTCTGTGATTTTGAAAGACAGTCACTGTTAACACTTTCCAAGGACGCAATTTCTACCAAAATCAGTACGGCTATTAGCTCAAACACTTTTGCAAATACATTCGTGACGGCTACTATGGAATAAATAAATGAAATCAGATCATTTTTACATCTGTGTTTTTGTCCCACAGCTCACAGGGCTGCCTTCAAGGTAGAACAATATTTACAACTACATTATTTTTGATAACTCACCTTATGCGGATGCTTGACATGAACACAAAATCCCAACTCCTTCAGTACCCTCCTTTCTGCTTTGATTACTTGATTTTTGGTGTTTATGTAGTTCTGATCAAGTATCAGGGGGCTTGGAGTCCTATAGTTTGCAAGAAATAAAATCAAAACTGTTTTGCATATCCAAAAATAGTGCATCTCTGTTTTCCCTTCCAACCAACTAATGGCAACAGAATCCGGTTTTCAACTCCTGCAAGCAAGTTTAAGCATTAATCTTGTGCTGTCCAAGTTTAGATAAACTAGTTTAGTTTCTGCAATTGACTGCTTCAGATTAGATGGCTAAAATAAAAAACCAACTTGTCCTACTGTGTATGCAAACTACGTCGGTCCAGCTGCTGGGACGGAAGCCACCTTTACAGTGAGGATCTCAGGGAGCCTTTTTACTTCTTGATAGCGATGGGGGAAGGAGTGCGATGCAACTACCTTTGCTAGGCAGGACTTCAAAGCAAGAACAAGCTAGAAGAGCTTTCTGAACAATTTTACTGACATTGAAGTAGCAGACTTGTGCTTTTCAAACTAGTTTCCTATGCACCACAAGTCAAAATTATTCAGATCTTGAGAGGAGACAGCCCTGCTACTGCGACATACAAAAGGCCTGGTAAAGCAACGAATTTAAACTCTACGATCTGCCTGTGGTTCTGCACACTGCATCCACTGATCAGTATTTGCGTTTGTAAACCAATCGCTCATCTGACAAAGAAAAACTCGTAAGTCCAGCACTAGCAAGTCAACTCCTCATTCCTCCCAAATCCAGAAACTGAACTCAAGGCCTTTTTTAAATTTCAGCCGAAATAACTTGCTGTCTGGTTTATGCACAAGCACCACACCCCAACTTTTCTTTCCTTAGTCTGTGCTGAGGGTTCACCTTTCATCATTCCACACGCTGTACCCAGTTCCTCAAAGAAAGCTCAACCGTTGCCCTGTCTGTAATACGCCTTACAGACTCCCTTTGCTTTCCAGTGCAGAACAATATTTTTGCAGCTAGTTACACTCTAATAAACCACAGACTGTTTCGACCATAAACCTAGTGCATTCCAAACACTGGTGACAAATTTGTTTTACATTATCTTGAACAGAAAACAGTAATGCAAAGTGGATCCCAAACACAGCACCCATTTTATCAGGCAAAATGTTTCACTGCTAAGTTCTCTTTTTGGGCCCAATGCACGTTCCACGCGTTGATCACGTTTCTTTTCCCTGACAGGTCAGAGCAGAAGGAACGCTCAAAAACCCCACCCCAGGAAGAAAGGGTCAGCTGAATCACAAGGCTAACTGAAGGGCTCCCCCACTGCAGTAATTCACAACTTACTCTAGGTAAGGTTTCTGCAGTCACCTGGAAGGATGCTTATCACCACTGGTTAAAGGAAGCACGAGCTCCCCCCAGCTCTTCCCAAAGGGGAAGAGGAACAACTTGAAATCAACTCCTGCAGCTTCATGGTGCCAGGAAGGACCCGCTCAATTACGAGCCATACGACTTGTCTCAGCGCTCTCTGTTACGTAGAAGTCACTTCTCTCATTCATTCGGAGCGACTTTCATCACAGCAATTTCCGTGCCTTGCGATTACAGCTATTTTAAATACGACCCAGTCAAAAAACGCAGTTTTTCAGAAAGTAACGGGAGAACAGACTTTTGAAGTTTAACGGGGCTATTTCTCCAGAGAAGTTGTGGTATTATTTTACTCATCAGAAAAAACTGCAAATGCAGTCTGAACATACAGCTCTGGGGTAGGAGACTGTTTCAGAGAACCAACTTGAGTTCTTCAAAACAATGAAACTGATTCACTTCCAACTGGTTTCACCTAACGACGCTGAGTTTTAAATAGCATCTCTTCACACAATTTTATCTAGCCATCACCAGCATAACAGGGTCTGTGAGTCACTGAGAGCCTAAGGAACCTAAGTTTAGGCATCCAGGCTCATCTTAGCTTGTTAGCACAACACTTCGGAGGCATCCACCTTACATCAAACAGCTAGAGCAGCTAGGATTTAAGATCAGAAGTGAGACAGCATGACCAGGTGGGATCACTTAAGGACCTGCAGCAGGCTCACTACCTTTCACAGGTTCCATTCCCTGACAGCTCTTTAAGAAAGTCATTACCATGAAAACAACAAGCCAGCTAGAAGTGCAACAGGAAAGACTGTAAGCCTTACTTCACTTGAAGTTTTCACGGTCCTACATGGCAAGAGGATCACTACAAACTGCTCGTATATGCTCAACAGCTAAGTGATGGGAAGCTCGAAATTAACAGACATTTGGAAGTGTGCTTTACTCTGTTGTCTTGAGTTACCTTGGTCACCTATGACACACTCAAGTTCCAGAGATCTACCAAGGAAGCCATGAAAAAACCATCAGTTTATCTGACGGTATTTCCAGAAATGCAAAGACAGTTGTGGCCTTTTATCTACTTACGCAAAGTTACAGATCTGCATAAGACTTTACTGCACCTTATTATTAGCACAAGGGAAGTTCCCCACTGAAGAAGGTTGGTCAGTTAGGCACTGTTGCCGTCAACTCCCAAGCGTTGGGATGTGCAGTTATTTACAAGTTGTGGACTTCAGATGTTTCCAAGGGGAAAACTTCTGAGCATTCCTACTCGGAAAGGCAGTAGGAGGAACTTTGCTACTGTATTTGCTGCACTTAGCTCTCAGTCCAAGCAGGAATTGTTTTTAGGTCCAGGTAACAGGGCAGAGAAAATTAATTGATAAGCCTATATATGAAATATAAGCTTCAAGCCCTATAGAGCAAGGAAGTATTACAAAAGCCTACATTGAATCCGTTCTTAAAAACCAGCACTAGTGCTCCAGACACGACCTTATACAGAGAGCACACAGTGCCCGTTCTGGTGAGCCCATCCAGTCACAGAACTTCATCTGGATTTGGAGACAGCACAACAACCCAGAAGATACACGGACCATACTGTGTTTGCAACAGAATTATAAATATCCTTTTTTTAATCCCTCTGACAAACAAGATCCATGCTCTTGACACAACCACAGCTTCATTAGATGCAATATTAAAATTGCATGTCTTTGGAACGTCTGATATGTTGGAGGAAAAGTACTCTGCGTGTGGTTTTGTTTAAAGTGCAAAAAGTACTTCTGGTAAGTGCAGCGTAACATCAGCATCTCGTTTCAAAGAGCAGACAGATCTCTCTTATGCCAGTCAATGTGAGAAGAAGTCAGGTTCTACATTTGTCTCCAACACTGTAAATACAAGCACCGTAGATTTATAGACCAGTTAAGAACGCTACGTTTTGTGAATTAATGCAGGCCACTTCAACATAAGTGTATAAACCTGACCGCTGCAGCAGAGGTGCAGAACAGCTGAGTAAGCCTCTCAGACCAACGCTTGCAAGGTTACAGATGACAGGAGTCACATTTGGTTGAAGCCTCGTAAGGCCTTTCTGCAGCTTTCAGGCACATTTAAGATAAATAAAATCAACTTAAAACTACATTCTGCATGTTAAACATAAGTTGTACTTGGCTCAGAACAGAGATGTTTCAGCACACATTTTAAAAAAGCAGTATTTTTCATAATACGAGCTTTTCTTCATGCACACAAACATTTCACATGCAATACTACATGACATATGCTTGTGGAAGATTCCAAAGAAAACGTGCTTGTCCAAAACACTTCTTTTAAAGCTTTTTCTCATTTCTCAGTATTAGAAATACCACCTAACAGCAACTCAGTTGACTACAAGACTTACAAAAAGGAAATTCCAATGCAATTCCCATTCTGCAAACACACATATAAGGGAGCACTTATATAATCATTTATATAAAAAACTTTACAAACGTAAGACTTCTGTACCTTTGTGAAGGCAAGTTTTACTATGGATTCAAGCTACATTTACACAGATCCAGGAGGTGGAACCAAGAAACCAAAATTGTTTAAGAAAGCAAGCCCACTCAAACTACTCAACCTTCACGTGTGGGGTTAAGAGCTTCAGTTAACAGAAATACTAGACTAGAAGCAAAAAAAAAAGTACAGCAGCCTAACTTCATTTCAGTTCTGGGTTGTGTGTGAGAAACTAACTACGGCTTAAGTGTTAGCTTCAGATAAAAGAAGATTAAGCTAGTATTCTAAAAACCTGGACAGCAAAGAAAAAAGCTTATAACAAGATACAGGAGTTCTTCCAAATGGTTCACCAGCGGCCAACCTGTTAGTCCCCCCGATTCCAGTGACCTATTCTCAGAGCACTGGCTTCTCCTTGGGGATTTTCGATACTTCACTCACTGTTGCCATGACGACAGCTTCATCTTTATGTACCACTCCACATCACCCAGGCTTTGGTAAATGTAGCTGGTCGCTGTATAGTCGGTTGCAAGGGAAAAAAGAGTTGAAGTTAATAACGTGTACAGATTATGCGATTGTAATCTTGTAAAAAGTACAGAAAAACGTTTACATCCTGCTTGTAAAAAAAGAAAAGCAAGCCTGAATGTCAGACTTCGGCATCTTTAGATTAATTTCATGCAGATTCACTCAGAATCTCAGAGCAACAATACCCATTTCTCCAGAAAATAATGGGTAGAAGTGCACGATTTCTCTCGACATGATGCGTTTTAGACACCATGTAACATGCATAAGTGACATTCTGATTTGGAACAGGCTAGCTGGAAAGATTTAAGTTCACAGATTAAGTTCAGTTTCTCTGATCCTTTGCATGGCGCAAAGAAACAACTAATTTGTATTCTCCTTGCAAAGAAAAGCATTGCATATGATTAATTAACCTTCAACGTCTGGATCAAGGCCAAAACATTACGAATCTCTGAACCAGCTTCAATAATCCAATAACCAGACTCCTTTCTCACAACTGTGGTTAAGAAACAATACTACAGAAGTCACCTTCGGTATAACTTCAAAAAACTCTCTCGGGGCCAACAGCTTCAAAGGAAAAGCAAAAAAAACAACCCACAAAACTAAGTTCCTTTCATTGTACAACACTAGACCATTCTTCTTGTATCTGAAGCTAACTAGCAGAACTTGAGCACGAGGCAGTAAAAGCCGACATTTTAGAAGCCACAGAAACACAACCAAAATAAACGTACCAAGAAACAGCTGGCTTCCCTAAGGGATTTCTACTCTACTTTGAAAAGTTAACGCAACTCAGTTTGAGATCCTGTTGACAATAATGAGCAAGACGTGAAAGTGTGAATTTAAACATCTAGTGGAAAACGACCACCTCTCCAGAACTATAAATTACCCCGAGTACTAAGCAATCGGATACTGAAAGTAAAGCAACTTCACCACGGCTGAAGTCTCCAACCTGTCTGTAACACTGCTGCACCAGGTATTTAAAGATATCTTACGTTTAACAGTAACTCCTTCCTTTCAACCATTCCTTGCTGCCTCCAACACACCGTGTTAATTTGCTTTACACATGAGAACACACATCACTTTACACACAAAAAAGCAGTATTAGGCACTAGCAACTGAGAACAGCTCTACAACTAGAACACACAAATTATCCGGATCTGCACACAGATCAGGTAAGCTCACATTCCCACTTTACTGACTGACACAAACACACAGTGCCATAAAAAACAGAAGTCTCACTTTTCGCAATTAAAGATGCCTTCAGCTTCCAAGGCTCAATTATGCATTCCTTGTTGAAGTCGTGTCATTAAAGCTGTAAACACTGTAGGCCAAACCATACTTGCTTCAGATTCTAAAACCGCTACTTCTAAAAAGTAATACCGCTATCGCTGGGAGAAGTTCAGCTTTCGCCTTTTGTAAACTGGTACTTCATTGCCACTATAGCCCCATTTGAGTGGGTACACGCTATCACAAGAAAAGCATTAGGACTACTGAACACTGTTAAAAGACTAGAGAATATGCACCAACCCGCTAATTGGCTCATCATACCTAGCACTATCTTTCAAGGCCTACAAGACATCAAAAAAAATCAATTAATAGCATACCTAAAACTACAACCACGGACCTAAAACTACAACTGATACTCAAAAAAACTTGTAGCTAAATAAATAATAAAAGAGGCTCTACCAAACAGTCAAAAGTAACGTTAGACGAAGTCAGCACTGAGCTGTACTGCCTACATAGCAGCAAACGCACGCTCCTTTCTCAATTTTAGGTCGTTGAACTTAGCCTGGAAAAATACTGTGGATTGAGAACTGCAGCGCACATTAGTGACAAAAGATGCTGGTGCCGAGAAGGAAACTACTCTTACCTTTTTGCTCTTAGCTGGCGCAAATGATGGAACACGTTGATCACATCCCTTATACGCCGAGGTGCCTCTTCGATTTTGGACGCAAGATTGATGCAGGCCATCGCAACAATCTGAAAGGAAGCCCATTTCCACCGGGTTATTTGAACGGCGATAAAAATTAACGCTAGGTAATTAAGGAGAAGCGTGGCCTGAAGGCCTTCAGGGAGCGGCACAGCGCCGCGCCGCGCTCACCTCGAAGCTGTGCTTGACGAAGGACTTGGAGTAGAAGAAGCGATGAAACAGCACCTGCCCCGTCGCCATGGCCACCTGCGGAGACGGAGCGGCGGCCGGTTAGTGAGGGAGGCCGTCAGTCAGTCAGTCAGTCAGAGAGGGAGGCCCTCAGCCCGCCCGGCCGCCATTTTGTGCCGGGCACCCGCCGCCCCCCCCCCGCCCCGCCCCGCCGCACCACAATGGCGGCCGCCCCCCCCATCCCTCCCCGCAGCCCGGCCCGGCCCGGCTCGGCTCAGCCCCCCCCGACCTGCGGCAGGCGGAGGAGGATGCCGGCCGCCTGGATGAGCTCGCAGCCCAGGATGCGCAGGTCGGTCTCGCACTGCAGGTCCAGGCCGTCCTGCATGGACGGCGTAGGCGACAGGCGCTCCTCGGGGATCAGCGAGTGGTCGATGGTCAGCGACACCTCCGAGTACAGCCGGTCGCCGATGAGGATGCCCGGGGCGGCGGCGGCGGCGGCGGAGCAGGAGGGGGCCGGCGGGGCGGCGGCTGTGGCGGCGGCAGGGGCGGCGGCGGCGGCGGGGGGGGCCGGGAGCGCGGCGGCGGAGGCCATGATGGCGGCGCGCGTCCGCACCCGCGGCCGGCCACGCAGAGACTAGCGCGGCCCGGCGCCGTGACGCAGCACCCCGCGGCGCCCGCGCGGGGCACGCCGGGAAAAAAAAGTCCCCCCGCGCGCCGCGCCGCCCCGCCCCGCCCCGCCGGGCCCTGACAGACTTTGGGGGGGAGGGGGGTGGCCTGAAGGGGCCCCTGCGACCATGTCCGTTCTCTGTGAGGAATTCCTTTACGCTCCAGATAATTTGGAGAAATCGCCCTAAAAAGTGAAATTCCTGTGTCCGCACCAAAGGGCGAATCAAGGCAGCCACCTCTCCGCACGCCTTACACCGCAGCGGGAGGGTTGTGACTGGAAGCGGCTCGCCCTGAGCTGCCCCAGCTGACGGTGCTTGGTGTTCCTGAGGGATGCGGGCAGGAGAACAACCCCTACGTCGGGTAACAGAGCACGCAACTGCTGTGGTGTGGTGCTGACGTGAGCTGGGCCACGCGATTCCTGGCTGAGAGCACAGTCCTGCAGTGTTACCTTCCACAGGCAGGAGTGTGCAGTAGTGACCAGGCTGCCGTGGCTATGCCCAGGATTTGGGTACCCACACACATACCCCAGAGTTCGGTACCCACACACATACCCAGAATTTGGGTACCCACACACGTACCCCAGAGTTGGGAAGCCGCCCAGCCCTTGCTGGCCCCCACGCTGTCACACCCCGGTATCTCATGTCCCCACAGATCCCGGTGAGGATCCCTGCGGATTATCGGCTGTGCTGCACACGTCGCCAAGCCAGTCCTGGAGGCTTCTGCGTCCCGTGGGTGCTCGCTGTGCACCTAGCCCATCGCACACAGACCTTGGTGCCAGCGGGCCGCCATCTGCACCCACTTTTACTTACTAAAAACGTTATTTCTGCCAGCTGCACCAGTATGGTAGCTCTTGACTACAGACACGCTGTGTATGATGCATTTATTTCTAGTAACAGATCATTGATGAGCTGGGAACAACCCCCTTTTTAGCAAGCTGTTATTACTGTAGTAGTTTACTACTGCAGTTGTGTGCTGCTTGAGAAACAGTTCTGGCAAACCCCAAGGGGGGCGGTGGGCAGCTGGGGTGCGCCCCCACGCACCCCATCGGTACAGCAGGGGTTTTACAGAGCCCAGCCCCGTTTCGGCAGAAGAGCTCCCAGAGCTCGGCACAGAGGCGGCACAGCCGGGCCCCGGCTCCTCCGGGGGGCCGAGGCGCCGCTTCCTCACGGCGCTGCCGGCACCGAGCCCCTCGCAGCGCCCCGCAACAGCCCCTTCCCCGGCCGGCCCGCCGCGGGGGCGGCGGAAGGACACTTCCCGCCGCTCGCGTCACTTCTCGGAACGGCCGCGCCGCGCTGCGCTCGCCTGCCCGCCCGTATCCCTCCGCGGCCGCGCACCCGGCCGGGACTACCCGCCCGCAAGGAGACGCGAACTGCCAGGAAAGCCCCGCCCCCCGGCGGGCAGCTTCGGAACCTGATTGGCTCCCGCGGTGTGATTGGCAGCGCCCCGCGCCGTCAGCCGGCCGCCATGTTGTGTGCGGGGCAGGGAGCGGCCCCTGTGGGGCCGTGTCCTCGGCCGTCCCCGGCCGTCCCCGCCCGGCTCTGAGGGCAGGCAGGGGGCGGCCATGTCACACGCAGCACCACACTGCAGCCCCCCTCCCGCAGCCCTGCTGCCAGGTCACTAGCTCACCTGATCCGTCACCCCACATCTGATCCGTCACCCCACACCGCCTCACCGACCTGCTGTGGGTTGTGGAGCAGGATAAGAGGCCGCAGCGGTGCTCCAGCAGGGGTATCCCAACGAGGAAAGCCCTGTGCCCAGGGGATCCGCTGTCTAATAGCTACCCACGGCAATTTGGTGCCTGTGTGTGGGCTGCGTCTGTCAGGAGTGCTCACCAATGCAGTTGTGACCTTGTGGGACAGGCTGAGTGCTCTTGAAAGATGTTTTTTTTCCCACTGGTTACTGAGAAAGAGCAAACCTGACAGGAGCGGAGGGCTTGCACAGGCGTAAGTTTGCCCAAACCCCAGAGAGCAGGGCCAGGTTACCGTATAACGCTTAACTGAGCAGAGCCAGAGCAATTCACTGCTGCCAGGGTTTGTTACGCTAACAAAACCTATGACGGGAAGGAACATTTGTGGAGAGATACAGATCCAAGTTTTTAATCAGTGACAAGAGATCGCTGCTGAACCTCCGCCTGCCAGGCTGTCACGGGAGGGTCGTGCTGAAGGAGCCGGAGGTGCTGTGCCCGGCTCCGCTGCCGAGGGCAGCCAGCAGCAGATGCTGAGTAGGCGGGTGGGGCACCTATCCTGTGTCACGGGGAGGGCGGTTAGGCAAACATGCAAAGTTTTACAAGTCTTGTGGAGATCATCGAGTCCACAGTCCAATGTTTGTAAGCCTTCCTTTCCGTTTGTAGTTTGGGCTCTGAAAGCCAGTCTGTACCTATTACCAAAATAGTGCTTTTTCATAAGCATTTATTTGCTTTTCTGGTTTTTCCCCAGTCCTGGGAGGTGCTGTTCTTTGTCGCTCAGCATGGGTTCTAGTAGTTGGAAGGGTTAGTGTGCCCACCCAAGTTTCCTGTTCCTTTCACAAGTTCCCTCCCTGTAGCCATGTGCTTGTACAGTCACCAAGAAATAAAAAATAAATATACAGAGATTCAAAAAGCCCACCACTACTTCTGGAAGATCATTGGTCTTTTAGAAACCTCCAATAGCCGTCTGTGTTGCGCTGCGCAGCCAAGAGAAGTCCAGTGAACACACAATGCTAGTGCTAAGCGTCTCTGCAATGGCAAAAACAATTTACAGACCACTGAAAGTACTAAAGATCAAAGGAATAATAAAAAGGGGAGCCGGGGAAAAATTACCATGGTTGTTTCAGTTCTCTAACCCTCAAATTCTGAAGGTGAGAATATCAGGTTCATGGGTATTTGCAGAAGGTGAGTGGCTCTTTCCGTTCTCAAAGCAGTTAGCGATACGTGCCAAAAAGTCTGGAAAGAAGGAAAAACAAGAGTCATGCAAGCAGCAGGTGTCACTCATCACAGTGGAATTTGCCTGCCCTTTTTTTTTTTTCTTTCCCCTGCTCCTGCACACACCCATGGTGTATTGGTTTTTATTTGCTCCAGTTTTCCAGTTGCGCTTTGATGGTTTAAAAACCAGCGTGTATTTTCTTTCATTTTCTTTCTTTCACAGGCTCACTCTGCTTATACCATTCTTAACAATTCTTGTCATTATTTTTTTATGTAAATATTTTTTTAATTCAGTAGAGTTGAGCAATGTGTTGTCCGCACAGCTGTTGTGCAATTGGAAGTTTTAGCAATGCCAGGAAGTTTTGCTGTAGCATGTTTAAAAAAAAAAAAAAAAGAGAACAGTCTGCAGGAGCTGGTGAGCCGGTACTCGATGTCTCTGGACCGGTAAGGTGGGGTTGCATTAATGCTGTGTTTTGTAACACCGGCCACGGGAGGTGAAGTCCCCGTGGCCTCCGTGCTGTAGCACCACACCTACATGTGCACTGTAGGCAGCTTGAGCCTGTTAACAAAGCCATTTTAGTAAGTTTGTGCTTCGTTGCCAGGAACCAGTACACTGCTGGAAAATCATGGCAGTCAGAAATTGCTGGTTGAATCATGGAAGTGAGTACATTAGCGAACCTAACTCTGTGCCCTTTGGCCCGGAGCTGTATTTGTAAGCTCTTTCTTTAAACCCACTGCGTGCAGACAGCTACTGGCACGAAGTGGACACTAAAACGCCAGCCTTGGTTTCAGATGTTCACACGTAACGGGCTACAATCATGTATAGCATTTGCAGTACTGGTGCCCAAACAGATATGGCATCAGTGCTGTTGCCTTCAGCCGTCACAATTGTTGTGACAGAGGCACCGTTGTTGTGGTACAGTTGTTGTGACGGAAGGACGAGTCCCCGGCTCGTCCGAGTGGGTGGCTACTTGGGGCTGGATACAGCGGGGTATCGCGTCTTCCAGTCTGCGGTGTCCGTCCCGCTCCCCTTTGGTATCCACGCCCTCGCCCACTTGTGCTTCACCCTACAGCGCTCTTTCCTTCTTCCCTACTGCTGTCTGTAGAGATCTTGACTTCAGAGATCTTGGAAAGTCTTTTTTTTTTTTTTTTTTTTAAACAAACTATTTTAGGAGACTGGCTTCTGTTCTTCATGTTGAATCTGATAAATTAACCGAGCACCTAGAATTATGTCATCTCAGTGATAAAAAAGTGTTATCTCTAGCATGACTTCTGACTGCGTGTACACTTCCATTGTGGATTAAATGTGAAAGAGCTTGGCACCACAAGACCTGGCAGTGCTGGAGAAACAACACTTTACTCTGTCAAATTACTACTTTAAGAAGAATGGTAGGTACTTAAATAGTACACCTGGACTCTAAATTAACAGCCCAGAGAAACAATAAAGATTATTTGAAATGCTCCTAGAGGGTGATTTCTTTAAACTCTTACTCACTCGTTTTGAAAGAGAAAAGAGGAATTCAGGAGCGTAAGTTACATCCTGCAGATCTTACTGTGAATAACGTGGTGTGAAACCGGAAGCGTAATTATGAACACAGCCTTTTATTTCAGGGTTTCTCTGTTTCACGTTAACTGATTCATTACCTTCCACTCCCTAAAACTCTCATTCTGTTGGTTTCAGTGGCATTCCTCTTGGCATTACTCATTTCTTGCCAGTGGAGCTACTGCCGGTGACTGGCTTAAAGTCTTTATCAAGAAAAGATTCAGATATCACCCTCGTGTAAAAACAAACCTTTTTTATTTTCCCCAACTCTTATCATCTAGAATGTCAAAGTCTGCTGCTGAACTAAAATCTTATAGTTCTTCAAGTCTTACACTCAACTATAATGTTTCTTGCCTTCTGTTCTCTCCCTAATGCTGCGTTTGTGTAGAAGTGCATTACAGATTTTGTCATCAGGCTGTGCAGCATTGGGATGCTAATTTTAGCACGTGTCTTTCACTCAATTTTTGAGTTGATGGCGAAGGGTCAGGGCGTTAGCCTGGAATAAATCACACCGGGGCCACTAGCACAGAGCGATCAGAAGCGAGCAACCGGAGGGGTGGAAAGGAACAGGCTGTGTCCGGACAGGCAGACATCAGCAGGACAGATTTAGCTCTGGTTCATCCAGGAGGATATTTGTCACTACAGGGACGGGCCTAAATTATTTTTAGGGGTTGCATCATGAGCCCGCAGCTTTAAAGGACAGCGAGGGGAAGATCGGCGTGCCCGGTGAGGGCTTATCCTGTTCTCTCAGAGCAGGGAGCGATGCGCACGCAGCCCGAGGAATGTGCCAGCACATGGAGGCACCGTGTGCTGCTCCAAGTCCAATGTCAGCTGTTGTTGCTCCCGGCTGGGACACCGGCAGCCTGCAAACCCTGACACCGCGTGTGCTGCCCTCACCCCGGGCCGTGCGGGCGGCGGCGTGACGGGCGGGCTGGGCCCGGCAGGACGGGTGACGTTCTCACCCACCCAGAGCACCGCCGCCAGCGCCGGCACCCCGCAGCCGGGCTCTCGGAGCAGAGGAGGCCACGCTGCCGAGCACGTTCGTGAGCCCGGAGAGGCTCCGTGCTGCAGCATCGAGCACGCCGAGGCCGCAGAACCACATCCTGCGCCGGGCTGGCCGTCTTCTGAAGCGCTATCTGGGAGGCGCGCAGGAGCAGCTGCACCATCGAGAAAATATCTCCTCGCAATCAGTTTAGCCAGGTGTTTCCCCTACAGACAAATAAAGTCGGTGCCGAAAGGCCTCGTCTCATGTAAATACCAAGCAAATCTTTCACCGCGTTGTCCATTTGCATGTTTGTATTCAGCGAACTGTATTCAGCTTTTTCTGCCTTTAGAGCATTTTGGAGCGTCCGATTAACCTTAAATGAGATGGTTTACACTTTTTTTTTCCCTCTTCCTCTAGAAAAAGATTTGAAGAACGAGCAGGTTCATCAGGTCCTTGCGTCTTCACCTCTGCTCCTCCATCAGGGATCTTATTTCTCTTCCAGCATTTAAGTGAAGTCCCGCTGAGCTCCGGGTCCGTGGCAAATTGCCCACTGACCGCAGAGGAGTGTGAAATCCTCCCGTCCTGTGCAGCACAGGGCTGCTTTAGGCAGAACAGCACCGCTGCTGAGAAAGTATGTGGGGTGTTACCAAAAGAAACCACTGGGTAAAGTGCCGACTTCATTAGAAAGACACCTGTAATGAGAAAACATGAAATATGTTGCTTGCTGTTCGTGGTAGCTCATGGTCTGGGCTATGGGAGAGCTCATGCTATAGCTCATGGTCTCAGCATGTGAAAGAGATCGTAATAACACAGCTCTCTAATGGTTATTAGTCAACCTTCAGCGTCTCCCGTGAGCTTAACTGTGAGCACCAGCTCCCTTCCCTTCGCTGTTTATACACGAGCGCTGCGTTTCTGGACTTTTGGCAGGGGCTGTGTGCCATCCAGCGGGCTGACGCCGTGCTGCAGAACAGCAGGAGATGGTTGTTTCTGCGTCACCAGCAAAGGGAGAGGAAATTAAACCGCCGGTGTCTGGGCGAGAGTCTGCTTTACTGCTAGAACGAACAGCACTATTAAACACACGCAGATTTCAGCACTGGGAGACCACAGGCCATTTACACCCCAAACTGTCCGCAAGCTGCCTGGCCCCGTAGCACTGAGAAAACTGACACACAAACGCGGGGCTCGCAGCGGGCATCTGAGATACCGACACCCCAGGCTATTTCCAGCACCAGTGAGTTAGAAACAAGGGAGGGCCTGAAAAGTCGTGTTCTCTGCAACGCTCTCTCCTAAGCTTCAAGTGAAAACCGCTTTATAATTACAGAAGAAAAGCTTCACTGTAGTGCCTTTTACCCAGCAGGAGGCAGCACTTTACTGCAAAAAAAGAACCCAAACTTCATAACGCCTGTGTTTGACCTCAGGTAAAATCTAGACTTTAAAGTGAACAGAAAATCAAAGCAACACCCATCGTCCTATGCCTGTCTCCAGCAGTTTCGCAGACACAGGGTTGCTCAGCGATCACAAGCGAAGCTTGCAGTGCTGAGCCTCCACCTAGGCAGCGGAGCGTGGCCGAGGGTGTTAAATCGTCTACGTTGGGGGGTAGGAAGCTGAGCAGAGAACTTCGGAAAGGAAACCCTGCATTTATCCTGCACTGGTCGCAAACATCACCGTACTCAGAGTGGATTACATCAGATTAAAAAAAAAAAATTATTAATTTAACTTTTTTGACGCTGTAGGGAGAAGGGGGGTTGGGCACCCACCCATGCAGAGATGCTGTCCTGCAGAGACAACTCCAGGTTAGGGCTTTGCAAAGCGAACACTAACTCACATCAACATCATGCTGCAAGAATCACGACAAGAAAGCATCCCTGTTTTACGCATCCCATGGCCTGTCTCAGAAACTATGGGAAGCCTGTCTATTTTTAGGTTCAAATACAGAAGTATTATCAGTCGATCTGGAAGAAAGACTTTCTGACTTCATTTTGAAGCAGAACAACCTCTGTGCCGACTCTGCTGCCTCGAAGAGTGCCAGAATTTCGCTCTGGAGTTGTGATGGGCCCAACAGAGGTGATCAGCGTAGGTCAGCCGGCCCCTTTTAAGGCTGTTGACATACACCATTACAAAAATAAACATTAAAAAAAAATCACGGTTTACCACAATCATTATTTTTACTGCACTCGATCTCAACAGAAATGATTCAATCAGCTGAAAGGCGTCAGAATGTAACCCAGGTCCCTGGGCAGCTCTGCCTCCCGTGCCCACACCGCGTCGGGACCAGCAGCGCGCAGCTGCAGGTCGGCTCCGTCTCGCGGGCTCCACTCCCCCACGTCTCTGCTCCTTCCCTGCAGAGACCGGAGCCGAGCGAGGCCTCCCCGAGGGCCTTGGCTCCTTTGAAGTAACTCGCCGCATATTCAAGGCCCCACGCAGAGCAGGGCTCGGCCAAAAAAGACCCACTGCACGCTCTCCTGCTTCCCCTGCGCAGCCAGGGCAGCTCCTGCCGCTGCCTGGGGCGCCCACAAGCACAGTGCTGGGTTTTGGAAAAGCCTCTGTGCCGCCAGAACGGCTGCCCTGGGTCAGGGACAGCATCCTGCCGCTGGCACCCTGCTGCTGCCATCCCACTGCCGGCACACCGACGCCGGCACCCCGCTGCTGGATTATCCAGGAGCCCCAGACCAGAGCAGGCTTCCTTCATCACCACCCCCAGCAAACCCATGGCTGGGACCCGAGGTCCTTGTGCTTCTGGGGGGGACTTTTCCTGTTGAACACTTGCTGTTCACGGAGCCCACGTGGAGTCTCACCACCCCAACCGCTGCGTGACGAGGGAACCCCGAGCCACCGCCCGGCTCTTGCACCAGCAGACGCTCCCCGGTACACCCCGGTGAGGCTCGCTGTGCTCCCAGCTGCTGCTGACCGCTCTGCAATGCTTTTTTTTGGTGACACCTCCTGAACGTTCACATCCGTCCTAAAGATCCCCCCTGCCAAACAAAGGGGCAAGTCCGCATGCAGGCAGACATCTCTGCCAGCAGGTTTGCTCCTTCCCCGAGCCAACGGGTGACCTCTGCTTGCAGCTCAGTCCCCGGCGCTCGGTGCTCGCCCTGCTGCTGCCTCCGTTAAGCACCGTCCTGCTTTTAGGTGGGGCTTCAGGTAAGCCTGGCGATCTCGAGTCCGTTTCTCGTTGACTATTCATCAGTGAGCCAGCACCAGGGGCTCAGCCGTGCCGTGTACCAGCCCGCATGTGTCATGCCCCAAAAATCCTTCACGGTGCCCACCAGGCTCAGTGTGGCGGGCAGGAACATCCCCAGGGGGCAGCCAAAGTACGGACGTGCTCTCAGGTGCCTCATGCTGCCAAACCTTCAGACAACACGTAATTAAACGGTGGGACTCCACAGGATGCCGTGGAGGCCGAGAAGACGGCTGGCTCCATAACAATTCGGCAACACCGTGCTGCTGGGAGAAGCACCCAGTGCGGGAGGGCCCTGAAGCATCTGGAGGAGGCAGAGGATGGTGCAGAGAGGGGCCACCCCACCTCTGTCTTCTGCCTTCTCCCCACGCATCTGCTACTGGTTGCTGTCAGAGGCAGGATGCTGGGCAGCTGGCTCCCATCTGAGACCATTGATCCAGCCCATCACAGCCCTTCCTACAGCTAACAGGCTCACGGGCTTTAGAGTTTAGTACCAGTCCTGATACGTTACACATGGGTTTTATTCCTCATTTCATAATAGTATGTACAACAGGCTGCTGATAAAATCGTAATGTTTTCCATCATCCTTCCCCACCCCCATTGCATTGCCCTTGTCAAAGACAATCAGAGCAGCGGGAGGCTGCCGGCGAGAAAGTGAATTGCTGTGAATGTGGAGAGCTAATAGATAGCAGAAAGGGAAGCCCGAAAGCAGAACCCAGCTTTTTGAAGAGGCGACTGTTTTTCACATGCATTCTCATTAGTGATTAAATGGACCAGGATACGGCCAGATGTGATGCACTCAACACAGCTGAAACAGTTTGCAAAAATAGTTCTGAGTACTCAGCTCCTATTCAATTTGCTGCTTTTTGTTTGGCCAAAAAAAGTATCTGGAGGGCTGCAAGGTGTTTACCAAGCTGTTGATGAACTCCGGCTGCAATAACTTTGCACAGGACAAACGTTTCTCCCCAGCCAACATTTACTAACTATCTCTTTTTTTTTCCTGCCTGCAAACCAGCCATTCTGTCGGGAAGCAGAAACAACAGCAAGTGGCCGATGGTGTATTAGGCAAAGCGAGCCATTTCTGGTAATTTATCCCCTGAGATTATGAGACATGGTCGAGGTGGTTCAGTGGTCTCCCAGCAGTTTCTCCTACACACCTTTGCTTTTAGCCTCCAGATGACTTTGGCTGATGGAGTGAGATGAAACTAGGTTCCCAGGGCCCCTTCCTTCTTCCATGCAGCAGGAAGGAAGATGCTCCCCAACCCTTTGTCATCGCCCCGTGAAGCATCCTGGGGCTCAAACCTTGGTATAAACCACCCAGCTATGCTCCTTGGTGGTGCTCAGTGAGCTCTGCTGAGGGCTCAGGGCGCATCTCTGCTTTTTGGGAATATTCATGGTGGTGTGGTGGACAGGACGGCCACAGGTCCACAGCCAAGGAATGCAACCAAGGAACACAGATGTACCCTTGTGCGAGGGGACTTGCCACCAGGACTGGTGTCTGGTGCCCTCAGCCACAAACCAGGGGTGCTGTGGGGCTCCTCCACGTCCCTGTTAGCCCAACTGATGGCAATCTGAACTGGCTGGGCTCGATTTCTCTGGAGACATATCGTGCTGGATCCAAATCTGCAAGGCATATGGTGAAAACACAATGAAACAGATACTGCACGGCCCCCGGCAGGGAGCCAGCAGAGCAGTCGCAGTCCCGTGCACACATGGGATATGTTTAGAAAGCGCCTTTGATTCCTTGTGGTGTGGGTTTTAGTCGATGTTTTAAAGACATACCCCGTAGGTGTCAGTGGACAACGTGCTTCCTCCTCTCCCCGATCCCAGTGCTGGTCCCGGTGGCTTGCTGCCGGGGCGGTGGGACGAGGGGTCCCGGTGAGCCAGGTGGGTCAGCTAAGCACGGCTAGGGTGGAAGTGGCCCCAGGTTTTGTTTATTTCTGAACTTCTGTTCCATTTTAGAGTCACTTCCCTTCAAAACAAAGAGCAACCATGGTGGATTGCTGAGGGGCAGTGTGAGAACAGGGAGATGAGACGGCGTAAGGTCCAGCAAAGTCGAGAGGCCAGAGAACAGAACCACGGCCACGCAGGCTGGGACACCTCCACGATCAGCGCACGGTGCCGCAGAGCGCAGCGAACCCACGGCCACTCGCTGCTGGCACCGGGGCCGCAGTGGCCGGGGCTCAGAGCTCGGCACGGCCGTCGGAAACCTGGCGGTGGCTTCTCAGTGTCAAAACTCAGGCACAGGCACGGACAGCTGGAAAAACATACTCTGCTGTTGCCTAAACACCACCTGCACTGAAGCAAAGGGTTTTCGCACTTACATTCTTCAAAGGAAAAACAACAGCGCTTGCCACGAATGTTTTCACTTGGGCTTGAAGTCCCAAACCGCAACCAAAGATCTTTGGTTACAGGTCTGTTTTGTGCCGTGTGACACATGGCCTCCTATCGCTGCTTGCTCTTAAATAAAGAGCGGGTCCATCAAGTGCGTGTTTGTACCCACTTACAAGTGTTACCTGTGTATGTAAAGTTGTCCACCACAAAAAATAAAAAAATAACCACTGTAAAAACAAAGAACCCTCTTACGGACACACATATTTTCCATGCATAACTGCCAGTAACAAGAAAAGGGTTTTTTTTTTTTTTTTTTTTTGCTCCCACCCTGCAGGCACTCAGTCCCTTCTGTTGCCATGCCCTTTCGATGATCTGCACCCACGCTCTGGACAGCGAAATCAGGGAGGGGGCAGCTGCTCCGCTCCCCCCGGATGAACCCAGATGGCAGTGCCACCAGCTCCCCGACCACCTCAGGGGTGAGTTTTTCCTGGCTCTGTGCAGACCCAGATCCGTAGACCCGCACCCGAAGCTTGTCAGCACTTGAGGGATGCTCCAGGGTCTGAGGGCACCGAGGTTTGGCCATGCAGCCAGGGGCTGGGGGCTCAGCCTGGTGAGCCCAGCGTGGGGCACGGCCACCACGGTGCCCTGCGGGGCTGTTGCCGCGGTTGCCAGCGCGGGCGAGGTTTCCACACCGAAGTCAGCGTGGCCTTGGATGGTTCCCAGGAGGGTAATTTTTTTAACTCTCTTGAAAGGAAGCTGGATACGCTTGTTACTGGCAACAAAAGGCATTGTTTGATTTGTAAAGACCCCTCAGATTCTAATTTCCTCATGCTTTGTCTACAAGACATACAGAACTCGTATGTCTAGTTTGATTTCCCTGCTGAGGAAAAGCCAGAAGAAGTGGAGGGCAGAGACCAGCAGGCAAAACTTGGCCCTTAAACAATAGCTATTGCTTAAACAAAACAGTACTTCTGTCCTAAAAATGTCAAGTGATTTCAGTATGTATTAAAAGTTGCAGCTAATTAAGCTCCAGGATTACCTTGCAAATGCTTTGCATCTGCAGCAGACAGACAGAGAATTTATACCAGAGTATCCACGCTTACAGAAGCGAATAAACCTAACCCTTGAGGTGCCCTGAGGTTGCGTGAGACCCATCAGGGCTCCTCGGGATTGGGGACATCCCCTGGTGGGACCGGGACCAGCACCAGGACACGGGGCTCCTGGCACGACGAACCCAATGGGGGCAATTTGGAAAGCTCCACGTCATTTCAGCGAAGCAGTCAGATGCATCAAGTCTGATTTTGCCTCTTTCTTCACCTAATGAGACAACAGGGTGATGTGTGGCATAATTGAGCCAGCTCAACGTTTTGGTAATTTGACGTCTAATTCATCACTGTCCACTTCCTCTGCAGGTGCATCTAAATACTCCCTAACCGGTGCAGGCGTGTTTCTGCTAGGGCAATAACCACAAAACCTGCTTATCTCCTGCTTATCTCTACCCCTTGGCTGGGGGAAGCCGCCTGGAGCACCGCAGTTGCCCTGAGCGCGAGCGGTGCTGCGTCGGGGTGGATGCGTCCCCGGTGGAGCAGCGCCACGGGTCGCTGAGCTACAGCGATGCTCGAGGCTGGCAGGGCTGAGAGGCAGCCCAGCCCTCGTCCCAGCGGGGTGGGAAGTGTCTCTGTTTTGGCAGCTGGTGCTGGAGGTCCCGTTATCACCGTGTTCGGAGGAGGCTTCGAAGGTAAGGCTAAGACAGGCAGTGATCGTGGTAAAACTGTGGCCCTATTAGAGTTAATAGGAGGTTTGTGTCTGACATCACTGGGGCCAAGGGTTTTAGCCACGCAGGATTAGTCATCAGCATCAATATGAGTTAGATGAGTTGTTGACAATAGGCAGGCAAGGTTGTTCCTGTGGGATCAGAAAACCTGGAAAATCCGGGAGTGAAAAATAAAGTCCAGCTTGTTCCATTTATACCCACAGCGCCTGCGGTGCCTGTGCGCAATACCTAAGCATTTATCGCCTGTTTTATTCTGTTCCTGTCAAACGCGTTGGAGAACTCTTTGTTTGAGGAGGCAGGGGAGGAATCGTAGGGTAAACTTTCCTTGGAAAACTTCCCAGAAGCGGGCTCAGCTCTCATAAACAAGCCCTGGGAAGGCAGCTTCGGAGTACAACCTATGGCTCCCATTTCTAGGAAACGCTGCCGAGCAGGGCTGCAGGCGTGGAAGCGCGGGGCCTTGTAGCACGGGGCCTTGGAGCACAGGGCCCGGGGAGGCTCCAGCCTGGCCTGCGCCCACGTGGGCCGGCTGCATGTGGGAATGTGCCCACTTTGGAGCACAGCAAATGTCCCGGCCTTCTGAGGTTCATTTTCAAGCTCGGTCAGTTCGGCCCTGGGGAGGAAAGAAGGATTTAACAGGAGGGTTTGTGGGAAACGCTGCCATCGGCTGGCTGTGGGCGCTGAGCTCATGCTGCTGGGACAGAGCCGTCCCCAGCCAAGCGGCACGAACTGACCAGAAAGTGTCCAGAAACTGCTGTTTGCAAACTGCCCAAGAAGTAGCAGCAGGATTTTTCAGAAAATGTCGGAATAAATACATTCAAAAGGAAGCACTATTTGCTTATGAACAACAGAAAAATAGTTAAATACCATTCATTGTCATACACACCCTCTGTCATGGAGCTACCTTGGTGGACACCAAGTCTCCCACAGAAAAGTGGATTATCTCCTTACACAAAAATGCTCAGATGAGATGGTGTTTGCAAGAAGTATGTTTCCTAGAGAAATTACACTCATCTGTAAGACTGGGTTCCACCTGGGAACTGCTGGTATTCGGGAGCGTCCAGATCCGGCGTCGGGTCTGGTTTCCTCGGGGATGCTGGGCTGGGATCCGGCCCTGGTCTGTTCCCGGCCAGCAAAGGGCTGCAGGGCACCGGTGCGGGCTGGGAGCTCTCCCCGCTGGTGGCTGCAGCCCCCGGGGACATCCCGTGGCCATGCTGGGGACAGTGCCACCATCAGGCCCCACCACCAGGCCCCGCCGCCAGCCTGCCCTCGGTGGGTCAGGAGCGAGCGCAGTGCTGGCTGTGCCTGGCGGTTTTAGCATCCCGTACAGCCAGGGCTTGGAAAGTATTTGCTGCACCTCTCGCCGCAAGACGAAGGCTGTTTTCCTTCACCAAACACTTCCTGAATAATGGCGTCCTTCAGCAAAGGTTAATTCACCCAACAGCAGAGTGAGAATGACATCTTCTGTGCTGAGCGTTGCGCAAGGCGGTAGGCGAGCGGTTTCCTGGAAGAGAGGCGCAGCGATGCTGCGCTGGGCCCTGCAGCCGGAGAGGGACCTCACAGCCTGCACCAGGGCACTGGGACACTGGCCTTGTCCCCTGCGGGCAGCGGTGGCTCCAGAGAGGAGCAAACAAACCGGGGCAACGCAGCGGGAACCACCAGAGTGTGCCCTGGTCAGAGGGCAGCGGCTATTCAGATTTATAAAGTTCCAATACATTTTGAAAAGAACCAGTAAAAGCTATTTATATATTTGTTCAAGAAGAAATCTTGCAACAGTGGGATTTTTATTTTTTTTTAATTTTTATTTATTATTTTTAAATCTTCTTGCTCTCATCATAACTAGATTGATGATTTCTGTGTTTCTCCTTTTAGGAGGATGACTAGAATAAGTTGCCAGCTGAATTTCTCTTTTATTTTATTCCAAGTTTTAATTTAAGACAGGAGAAGTGTGGCTAAGCTTCTTATTTTATGTAATTATTTCTTGGCACAAAACCCAGGGTCTCTAACAACACAGCTATGCATTCCATATTGTTTCAATCATGCTGAGATTGAGAGGAAGGACGTAAGGGATGGATGACAGCGAAGTGCTGACGACAAAGCTCTGAGGCAGCAGGTGAAGCAGCCACAGCCTTGTCCTGTATCAGAGTTTCACACTCATGCATGGGAATCACTCAGCAGCACCCTGGATTCTCAGTCGCAGTGTGTGCACCCTGCGGGCTGCCTACATATGCACGCACAGGTGATCAGGTGCCTTAAACTGATGCATAGGTAGCAGCCTGAAACGTGGCTCCAAGATTAGGAAATGCAGCCCATCTTGTCTATGGATGTTTTGTTGGCCAGCCTGTTATGCCCCTGAGCTCCAGTGACGTGACCTACACCGATGCCACCAGACTTGCTTGGATTGACTGGTCCCAGGCAGGCTGTCGGTACTTCCAGTGACTAGCTTTTACAGAGCTGTTGCGATCACTCTCCTACACTTATCATAGCATCACAGAATATCCCGAGTGGGAAGGGACCCACAAGGATCATCGAGTCCAACTCCTGGCACCACACAGTAGCACCCAAAAATTCAGACCATGTAACTAAGTGCACAGTCCAAACGCTTCTTAAACTCCGACAGGCTTGGACTACGATGCCATGCTTGCTGCACCCCAGGATGTGGTTGGCCCTCCTGGCTGCCAGGGCACACCGCTGGCTCATATTCAACTTGCTGTCAACCACAACCCCCAGATCCCTCTCTGCGGGGCTGCTTCCCAGCGTCTCATCGCCCAGTCTGTACGTATAGCCAGGGCTGCCCTGTCCCAGGTGCAGGACCCGGCACTTGCTCTTGTTAAACTTCATGCGGTTGGTGATCGCCCAGCTCTCCAAATGTCCAGAGCTCTCTGCAAGGCCTTTCCACCCTCAACAGAGCCAACAGCCCCTCCCAGTTTGGTATCATCAGCAAATTTGCTCAAAACACCTTCTAGTCCTACATCCAAATCGCTTATAAAAACATTGAAGGGACTGGCCCTAAAATGGAGCCTTGGGGGACCCCACTGGTGACCATCCGCCAGCCCGATGCAGCCCCATTTAACACTACCCTTTGATCCCTGCCAGTCAGGCAATTATTCACCCATCGCGTGATGGCTTTGTTTAGCTGTAAGCTGGACATTTTGTCCAGTAGGATCCTAGGGGAAGCTGTGTCGAAAGCTTTACCGAAACCCATCAGCTGGTTTCCCTTGATGACTAGATGTGTGAACTGTCGGTGACTAGCTTTAACAGAGCTGTTCCGATCACTGCTGCACTTGATGATCCAGCACTCATCTCCACCTTGTAGCTGTTACGGGAATTTTCAGGAACTGGAGCACGTCGAGCATCTCCCCAGAGAGCCGAGACGCTCGGGGAGTCTGGAGCTGGTTACAGCACCGCAGGGGCAGCACGCAGCGGTTTTCTCCTTCCCCTCCAACACCGCCAGCGGCGATGCAGATTGATTGCTTAGATCCGCAAACCTGTGGCCGGCTTTGAAGCCCTCCCTGATTTCCCATCACCTAGGAATGCTTCACCAGCTGCTCTGTTCCCAGTCGCACGCAGTGTGATGTGATTTATCGGGACTTCTTTGCCAAGGACAATGGGGGTGTTGGAAATAACACACCCTCTCCTCACACCAGGCTCGCCCACCCCCTGGGACACGGGTGCCAAGGCAGCTGCTCAGCATGCCTGGACGCGTG
This sequence comes from Cygnus olor, assembly GCF_009769625.2. NCBI lineage: Eukaryota > Metazoa > Chordata > Aves > Anseriformes > Anatidae > Cygnus > Cygnus olor. Next base: position 25,243,636 of record NC_049177.1, on the reverse strand, counting down.
GCTGAAGCAGGGCTAGGACACGCTGCAGCTGGAGCTGCAGTCAGCAGGGCTGGAGGTGGCTCCAGCCTCGGCTCTGGGAGGAACCGGCTCGCAGAAGGACTGGGAACCCTCCGGAAAAACAAAGTCAAATTACACGAACTCCCAGCAGTCGATAAAGGACTGTGAGAGCATCAGGAAGGGTTTGCCGGTTTTGTTTCAGTCTCAGAGGATTTGGGGAACACATGGAGAGCTGGACAAGAAAGGAGCTGGGTGCTGGCGGGGCCCCCCGGGCTGGATGGTCGGTTCTCAACAGCAGCATCAGGAGTAAGGGCGGGCAGCATGGTGGCACCAGGCAGATCCGTCGTCCCTGCCACCAGAAAGCCCCTTTTGGAGCCTGGTCTCCTCAGATCACATCGCCCCAACCAGCTTCGAGCTGGTTTGCTTTTATTTCCCACCCTCCGCTCCCAACACCGTGCCCACGTCTGTCCCAATAACCAAATTAGAGCTCCTGATGGGGATCACGGCTGAGCAGCAACAGCTCACATGAAACCGGGAGAGCTGCGACTGTTCAGGACGGTGCAGAGATCGGGCTGTGAATTCAGAGGCAGGCGTTACTTCTGTCCCACCCCGCTGGAGAAACAGCGGCCGCCCGGCAATGCTCTGCAAGGAGCTCTCTGAGATGCCGTGGGCTCTCCTGATGAACAGAAGGTCCGGATGTCAGTTAAATCACTACAGGCAATTTTTTTTGGAAACATCTTTTTCCAAAAGATACATTTTTCTAGGTTTTAGGCAGATTGGGAAATTTAAGATTTTATATCTACTCAGCCTTGATCTCCAAGTTAATTTCTTCATCTCCAGACTTCTAATTTTTTCCCTCCTTTCCCTCCTTTCCTCTTTTGCTTTCCATCTTTTCTGCAGTACTTTCTCCACTTTGGAATTACTTTTGGAATTACAACAACAACAAAATACCTGGACATTTTTCAGTTTTGGAGACATTTTGAAAATTTGCAAAACAGTGAAGACAAGTAATTAAAAAAAAAAAAGGAAATAGATATTTTTTAAATTACATTCAGTTACAAATAGGGGAAAAAGCAGGAGAAAGAGGAAAAAGCAAAACGTGTAATATAGAATTTTATTTTTCAGCACTATTAAATCTTTAAAATTGCCCCATCTCAGATCTGAAAGAAGAAGCAACTATGATTTTTTTTTTTTTCATGGGCACATAAACAGTAAAAAGGTACATTGAGATTAAATAAGAGGGAAAATTATCTTTTCACAGACGGACAGCGAGTGAGGAACGCAAGAAGCCCATACATGCTCAAATGCTCTCGGCAGTGTTCAAAGCCACAGAGACCTCATCTCTCAGGAGCTGGGAGGCCAGGGCCGGGCTGTTTCTGACCACGTCTCCTGGCCTTGAGGCAATTAGGCTGAAGAAAAACCTGCATTTTGCTTGCGGATGTGCAAGCTATGTCTATGGGCTATGTAGTGCATGTGTATGTGCAAGCTATGTAGTGTTAAAGCTGCCGCGCTGCCCCACGGCCTCCCCGGCCCCTGCCAACAGCCTCCCGCCAGTTTCCCACGTCCCAGCAGCTGGCCAGGGCCAGGGAAATTCCCCTCGAGCAGTCTGCAGGCAGCTGCCCCGTTTTGGAGGTGCCAGCAGCCCTACAGGTAGGTGGTGGCCTCTCTGCTCTCCCTTTCTTTTGCCTGCGCGACGGCAACGTTGATGCACTGAAGCCACTCCTCCGCGTTCTTCTCGTCCTTGGCCTTGAAGACGTAGGTCTTGCTGTCCGTGAAGATTTCGAAGGCCCGGGGCAGGCTGCGGTCCCGGCGCTTCTTCGCCACCACTTTAACGCTCTGCACCTTGCTGAGCTCGATGGGGCAGTCGTCGGGGTCGTCTTTCTGAAACACAGGGCGGGGAAGACAAACAAAACCACGTTCATGCAGTACAGCTTCCACCATCCTGACAGGTGATCCAGCAGTATTTCCTTGAGAAACAGGAGACAGCTCTGTCTCTTAAGGAGTGATAAGCTGACCCCCTCTCAGGCTCTCCCCAAGAAAGGGAAGCAGCAACTCCTTGTACTGGTTGTAACAACAGAACAAATACTTTGTGTCTGGCCCAGGAATATGAGGGAAGTTGGCATTTTTCAGTGGGGAGCGGGGAACATGGCACAGCTCAGTTGTAATGTGGTTTGAAAATGTACAAAGTAGTACATCTGTGAAATCTTGGCGTCGTGGTAAGAGTGGGAATGTGATGCAGGGAGTGTAAGAGATGGTTACACAAAGTCACAGACGTTTCCTGCAGGAGATCTGTGAGCTCATCAAACAGATACGAATTGTGGTTTCCAGATGAGAAGTTTAAACACAAGGCTCTGATTTGTCAAGACTGTTTAGGTTTCTCCTGTTGAGCTTCCTATGCTTTTTACCAAGAGGAGTAAGGCGGGTTTTCCAAAACCTTTCTGCTCCCACCATGCAGGCAAGCAGTGTCAATTCCCCATGTACCAAGAGAACTTCGCACCCCGTGAGCAGCCCTTCAGACATAGATGCCTGCCTAGCAAAACCGATCTGCTCCCTTCATGTTATGTCATGGACACACAGCACTTGACCTCAAGTTGCTAAAGAAAGTTGAGAATGTACCCTAGGCACATTTCTGTGGAAGGAGTTTACCACCGTTTTCCAGGAGTCTGGACTCATTTCAGACCTCTTCTATTTTGGTTTTCTAATTCTGCCCCTTCACCCACTGGCCATACAATCGCTTACGCAGAGCAAATGTTGTCCTTCTGGTTACTTCTACGAAGGGAAGGTTTGTAGTGGGACTCTGGGAAGAGGCAGGCACAGCCAGCTGGCTATCTCACAATACTTCCTCTGTGTTTGGTTTGTGTTTTCAAGTGAGCAGCGTGAAAAGTCCAAACACCCACGCGGCGCCTGTCCCTGCTCAGCGACGCCAGAGATGAAGGGGCAGAGCTGTCACGCTCAGCCAGGCAAGCCCTGTGCTGCTTCGGGCACCGCAACGAGCACCAGATGTGGCTGGGCAGAAACCTTTCCTTTTTGATACAGAACCATTCACCGGCAACACCTCAAGCCGCTTGGGCGCATCAGTCCTTGCGACTGCAGCGCTTTCAGTGCCTCCGCTGCCTCCCCGCTGCTGATGGCACCTTCCCTTCTGCTGCTCTCTGGCCCAGCACCAGCACTTCGTTGCCTACTCCCTGTCTGACATTGACCAGACTTCCCCGGCACTGAGAGGCAAACTGCTTCACCCCACAAGGGTGCAAAGATGCAGGATCAGTGCGTGAGAAACTGCCGAGCCCAGCCTGGGACGCGCTCCCTCACAGCTGCGGAGGAGCGCAAGGAGCCTGGCTGTCTCCTTCGCCTGCTGTCAGGGCACGCTCAACAGAGTGGGATTTGAAAACCTTCTTTCACACTTTTATTGTCTGAAGCACTTCTGTGCAGTGTCCTAGCTCCAGCCCCACTGCAAGGCAAACCCTTTCTCTTGGTGTCTGCAGCAGTCAGCTCTGGGCATGCACACAAGGCAAGCTGGAGGGCTCAAGGGGTTCACAGGCTGTAGCCCAAGCAATGGTTAACAACAGGACTCAAGTCTGTAATTTAAAAAAATAATAATAATGCAGAAGTAACAGGATATAACGCAGCAATTTGAAAGACTGATTGCCCAGGCACAACAACCCGCTACTGTCCCCGGGGGCTGGACGCCAGCCTGTTGCTTGGAGGAACCAGATATTTTTGTTCAACTTTAGAAAAAAAAAAGAAAGTTGGAGTTTGCCAGCTAAAAAAAAGGTCAGTTAAGCTATATAGACTCTGCTATTAAGCAAAATCTGCTGTTTGACAACCTAACCTGCCAGCTTCATCTGCCACCAAAATGCTGAACGCTCCTCACGTTAACAAGAGGAGCGCCGAGAATGCAAATGCAAGGAGGCGACTGCTACATGCTAATCGCATCCCAGGAGTAATCAAGGTGTTCTGACGTGACTTTTGCTTGGCTTGTTTGCGGAGCTAATTAAATTCACTCCATTAAATCCATTTCTTTAAGCCAATCAACTTGCTAGAAAAGTGACAATTATTCTGACACCTTAAGAAGGAAACATCAGCCAGTACTGAACTGAAGCTGGAACACTTGTATGGATTGAACTGTCTTCAAGATCTCAACCAAACATCAGAAAAAGTCGCTAGAAAGTAAAGAAAAGGCCGTTTTATGAAGTACTTGCTCTCAAGAGGGTCGTACTGCCCCATGAAAGGCACATGTTTCTCCTAGGCTGGATGCCCTGATGTGTTTCTTGGAAGAAGGGACTCAGGAAGCCATTTCAGAAGCTTAAAGAGCTTTGCTAGGTTTCTGTAACAAAATATACTGTTTACCAGAAATATTAAGGCTTGGTTTTAACTGGAAGATGCTGCTATTCTTGGTTTATCTAAGAGAACACTATTGCAACAAAAATAAAAGGACTATTTTGCCCAATGTTTGATAATTTTCACTGTGAACAGCTGAAGAAAGTTAGTTTCTAATAACTGACAAGTAATAACTATTGAGGACTGGATTCAATTACCTTCTCTTCTACGCCCAGAACAAACTTGTCATTGAGTCATATTGGTGGAAATTTCAAACAATTTTGCAGAAATTTCAGCAGAGTTACCCTGAATTTAGATGAGGGTAGAAGTGAAAGAACAAACTTGGATCCTCTCGGAGAAGAGCACTTCAGCATCACCTTGCTTTAAGCAAACCTGCACCTCCTGTACAAATAACACCAGTTATAACGCCATCATCTCAAGAACAGTTACTAACGTACAAAAGCAGGCGAGGCTTTTAAAAAAAAAAGTGAACTGTTGTTTCATTATGGAGACTGCCCCGAGATGCTTGGACGGGCCTGACTTCCTAGCCATGCTGAACACAAGCACCTCACCCCGAGCACTGCAGATCCCGTGACACTGGGGACCCAGGAATCACCGCTCCCTTTCGACGCGTTGGCCGTGGCTGCACCACATGCCATACGCTCAGCAAGTGGGAAAGCAGATGCACCTAAGCAGAATTTATTGAAACTTTATCTAATGAAATATGAACCGCTAGCCAAGACTGACAACTAGTGCTTAGCCCACTGGAGTCCTGTCAGGATGGGATGCACTCATGAAGCAGGAGCTTTGGAACACCTGGGAGGTGGTGCCGGGTGCCTGGAGGCAGCGGGGACGATGCTCGGGCAGGGGGGGTGTAAAGCACTGAGATGTGAGGGCTGCATCGCCATTACCCTGAAGAGCAGCAGTGGCAGCTTAACACTGAGTCCTCTCCAAAGTCTCGCGCTCCTGATCCAGAGAGAAAAGCATAAACAGACCCTGTGAGCAAACGCTTGGCTGAAGTCAGCCGTGTGGTGTACAGAGCCCATGGAAAAAGCTGAGTGGTGAAAACCTCTGGGAAATGGTGATGCGGAGGAGGGAAACAAAGGGATCAAACTGACGTTCTTCTGACTTACGGATTTTCCTTTCCGAAAGAGCAGCTGGTTGCCAGCCAGGGTGAAGTAGCGAGTTTTCCACCTTTTGATAAACTTCCAGCGGACTTGCTTCTCTTTGAGCTTGCCTTCCATCAGAGGTTGGCCATCCTGATTTACCACTGCAGAGGTGAACACACAGCGAGGGGTTAGTTCTTTCCTCCCTCAGCCTCAGCGGAAAGCCAGGCTTTGCCGCGATGCAGAGAAGGTTTCTGCAGCTTGGCTGTGTCAGCGCCAGCCTGCATTCCTCCCGACCTCAAGCACTCAGCCCTTGGTCAGATTTTGCTTGGGAGGCCTGACAGATGGAGCCGATGGCTCAGACCGCTCTGCCTGTCACTTTTTCTATTATTCCTTTATCCATCGCATACTTCCCCCACCATAACGCCTCCCAATTGTTCCTCAGCCCTGCGATAATAATTTATAGCCTTGTGCGATTAAAAGTCAGCATTCGTGCTGTCTCGGAGCTTTGTGCCCCACTGCAGAGCTCGGTGCTGTTATGCTCCTGCTCTGGGGTCCGAGGGACAGGAACAGCTCGGGGCTGACCCTGCGCTCCCCTTTCGCAGCAGTGGCCCCGTGGAGGGAGTTAAGAGCCAGGCTGGGGATTTCTGTGTGGGCTGTCAGGCCAGGCGCCCGTCCCACGGGAGCCCCCGCCAGCCCTAGGGCTCACAGACAACTCCAGCCTGGAAACGTGAACTCTGCTCAGCAAGAGGTGAAGGGCCTTGTCCCAATGGCACGGCCTTCCCTCCTCATCCTCCCCTTCCCTCCATCAGGACCGGGCTCCCTCACTTGTAAGGACAGAGGCGTTTTTCGCCAGCCCCCTCTTCTCTCTTCAGAGATATTTCTAAAGTCATTTAAAGTCAGTGATCCACTTTGTAAAAACCAACCCTTACAGCAAACCAAGTGGTACTTCTGCCCTGTAAATCTCACAGCACTGACCCATTGGGATTGTGATGTTTTCTGTCGCTTTTATGTTTTTAAAGTAACACGATTTGTTTTGATACAGGCCCACAAAGGCCAGGGCCTCACAGCTCAGCCCACGCAGGGGTCAGTGCCGCCCCCACAGGAGCAGTCAGGGCCCTCCACTGTCACCGGTTGGGACAGCCAAGTTTTTACTGTCTTGTGGCAAAATTTATTTACAGATAAACTACTAGCGTGTCATCAACCATTAACACTGCTTTCCTTGTACTGGGTGGGAATAGCTAAAGCAGCGCTTGTGCCACACGTGCAGGTAAATGCCACCCGTAGGAGCGCACATCAGATGAAAGAAGGGGTAGCTCTGCCCGAGTCAGACGGCTCAGCGCCATCCAGACCGTTCATCTCCCACAGCGATCCGAAAAGTGACTTCAGCCTGCCTTAGAGAAATAGCTCAGGTTTGTCACCACAGATTTTTCTTCTGTTGATTCCCTTACAAAGACCAAACAGAATCGTTATTGCAAAAATATCGCTATGTTTAAAACTACTTTGAGAACTCAAAGCACTGCACGAATGTTGGGAAGCCCTGCACTTTGTTCACGTTGTGGTTATAAAGCTGGGGCCACCTCCACCATCAGCCCCATGGCCGCGGAGTTTCAGGAGCCAGAGGAGCGTCCCCAGACCTTGACCCCAAGAAGGAAGCTTCCAGCACAAGGAAGGCCCAGCAACTACGAGGATCACCCTGGGCTTTAAAACACTGCCCTCAGAGCAGCCTCAAGCTGCTGTCCTTGCACACGGAGCAAGCAATTTTTAACTTTTGTAATGCCACTGTTGGTTCTTCTTTTCCGCTTTCTCTTCTATTTTTAGACAGACAGGACAGGACAGATCAGATGGACTGAAGAGCAGTCCAAGGCGTAAGCAGCCTGAGAACGGATGTGTTTTGATGTGATGTTTGGCTTGGAGTCCTTCCCAGCATCTGTCAGATAGTTCGTTATCCTCTGGCTGGCCGTACTCGCATACCTTCGCATTCAGCTTTATCCAGCAAAGCTTTTTCTCGAAAGCCTTTGCTGTCATCTGTGCATGGCCCTTCAGAGCCCAGAGCACGAGGGGCCGCTGTGACACCGAGGCCCTTGGGAGGACACGAGGTGAGCACGGTGGCCAAGGGCAGCCACCACAGGCAGCGCTGCTGCTGCTCTGAAGGGCTTCACCTGGGGCTTCAGAGGCTTTGTGGCTTTTTGGACACGTAGCTCTCTTCGCTACCTCCGCTCTGGTAGTGGGAAACAATGCAAATGCAATGCATCAGAGTTAGATAAAGAATGTATGCTTTCCCCAGCGCTGTTTGTATTGGCAGAACTGCAGGCATTGGGGGTCTTCAGTGCGTACTACTTCAATTTCCTCATGAAAGACGACAAATATTTCTGTCTCTGTAGACAGCAATTTTCTGGAAGGAGATACACTGAATGAAAATGGGGGTGGCCAAGTCGCAGCCGCGATGGGGAAGCACGCCTGTGATTTTTGTGATAAAAAGGTCATTTTCCCTGCTCCCCGCAGCCCGCTGCACCCCTAGCTCGACGTGGCAGCTCTTTGCATATTCTCATGCCAGCACCAATACATTACAACACCCAACCTGACATGGGACAAAGTAAAACAGAGGCTTATTTTCTCCCTGAGCAATTTTTTGTCACTGCAAAACCGCACAAATTTACGGGGAAGCTGGTTTGGGGCTGCACCAATTTCACAACATGCCTTCCAGTGGGATGGAGCCACGTCTTACAGTGTGCCCCTTAACAAGAACTTTTCAACTGTGTTAAATATTGTTTTCAAAATGACTACAGATACACGTCTTCCTTTGTTTAAGAAATTTCCTCAGCTGGCAAGCTTTTGTGCTCGGCCTTCCAGAGAAGCGTGGTTGGGGCGGGGGCAGTTTGGAGATCAATATTCAGTTGATGTGAAAATCCTGGTGACTGGATCAAGAAAATGCATGTTGTTGTCAAAAGGTGAGGGGATTTAAAGCCTTCCTTGGCCACAAGGAAGTTACAGCTTGCAGGGATGAGGTGACTGCAACACCTCTTTGCTGACAGCGGCCCAGCTGGCTGCTGGGGATGTGCACAGGAACCCCACTGGAAATGATGGAGCTGGGGCTGGGTTTTAATTGAATGACATACAGGCTCGTACCTCCATCGTTCCCATTATTTGCCATTCACATGTGCAGGCTCTTGGTGGAGGATATTTTGCCACCATTAGAATATGCAGTTTGATGTCAGGAAATACTATCTCAGTAGCATGTAGGAGATAAAAACAGGGCACGGTTCCATATCGTCTCCCAAGAGAAAGTGTCAGAACTGCTGCTACGAAGCCCACTCAGTGAGACAGAAAGCAAAAGATAAGACAGGATAGGAGTTTTACTTCTAAATGAGAACTATAAAGAATTCATAATGTGTACAGTAACTCTCAGACCTTGATGGCAGATGTATAAACATCTAGATACAGCAAAACAGTTTTGCTATGAAAAGACAACTGCTCAACGTCTGGGTCTTGTGCACCTACCTGGCTTCTGATCCATGGGAACAGCTTTGATACCAATTCCAGTGCAGTAGGAACATGTTCGAAGCCAAACTAAGAAGCTTTAAAGCACAAAGTTTTCTGCACTGGAAGATACTGAGATGGTTGGTGGTCAGGAAAACAATTTTGTCCCAAATTGGATATTTATGGCCAAAATCTTTCAAAAACAGGATTTACTAGAGAAATGCTGGTCTGCCTTTAGGCACTCAGTGGCTGGAACCAGTGATAACAGAGCACTTCTTGTGTACATCCACAGAGAAGTCCACAGGGAATTCTGCTGTCAGCTTCCAAAGTTGTCATAATGAAGCAGATGCCAGTATGTCTGAGGGTCTGATTAGAAGAAAAAGATTCACAAAAGATAAGAATGAAGCTCTTTTCCAATATTTTTCTAAGTCCTTTTGCTTATTTTGATTGCGGTTAGCTTCACAGAATGACAGAATAATTCAGCTGGAAGGGAGCTCGAGGGGTGCCTCATCCCACCTCCTGCTCAAAGCAAGGTCAGCTCTGGGGTCAGGCTAGGTTGCTCACGGATTTATTGATCTGGGACTTGGAAATCTCAGCAACCTCTCCAGGCAAACTGTTCCAATGCTCGATCATCCCCACGGTGGGAAAGTTTTCCCTTATAGCCAGCCTGAACATCTCTCGTTCCAGTTTATACCTCTTGTCTCCTGCCCTTGCACCCCTGGAAGAGCCTGGCTCCACCTTCCCGATCACCTCCCCGCAGACATGAGGCCACTACCACGTCCCTTCAGCCCCGCCTGAACCAGCCCTCGTCCTCCAGCCCCAGACATCCTGGTGCAGCCTGTCCTGGTCTTTAGTGGGATTTTACTCAGTCACCACTGTGGCCGCTGAACCCATGGTGTGCGGAAAGTAGGAGTAAGTGCGCAGGGTTCTGTTGGCAAGGGGCACCAGAGCAAACCCGCACTGCCTCAGAAATGCAGAGTTACTCTTCTTTCTGAACTCTAGCCAAAACCAAATGCACTCCCTGGTGGCCCCATTGCTTACCACATCGAAATACCTGCATTTTTAATACAGTTAGAATAATTAAAAAAATGCAAACAACCGCCAGTTGGTACGTGCACATTCCTTATACACAGATCGATTGCTGGAACCCTACGTCTAGTTCTGATTTCTTCACCTCGCATGAATCTAGACAAACTAAGAAGACTTCAGAAAAGTCATACAAGAATGATTTAAGGCTGATCTTTCATATGAATATTCGCATCATGGGAAACTAATGAAGTGCATTCTCTTTAATTTCTTAAGCAAAGATCAAGATGTGACATGATAAAATCTACACAGAGATTTTCCTCATAACAGGGAAGGGCCCAATGTGATCCAGGTCTTAGAGACAGCCCAGAGATAAACCCACATTTTAACAGGAGGTTAATTTACCTAAGCAACAAATGTGTTCTCCTTCACTTGACTGTTAAAAAACAGGTTTAGACATCTTTAGAAACATATACTAAAGTGTTACAGATCAAAAAGAAAAATCTTTGACATAAGCATTATTGGACTGGATTCTTTAGCTGTTGTTTTATAGAAGGTCAAACTAGGTGATCACACAATCTCCTCTGGGTTTGAAATCACTCTGTGCAGTGGTATGCCGACATATCATGAGCATAACATATCTCTAGCTTGAAAAAAATGGAGTTGAAGGATTCTAACTATCTACTATATATTTTTCATTACTTTTTTTTTTTTTTTCCTGAAGAACACCCAATAAGGCTAAAACCCAAACTCAAAATGAATAATTGCTTGCTATAATACCCATTGCTTCTTAAACCATCTCAGGAAAGAGAGACTAACTGCAAAATCAATTCAACCCTGAATAGTACCCATTGATGTAAGAGTCCTCCGTGACATAAGTTGGAATTATTTTCTTCTGATTGTATCTCGCTTTCTTTGCAGAACTACACTGCATCAAACTTGAAGTAGTTTGGGTAGTGAATAAATAGAAAACAAACAAAAAACCAAAACCAAAACCAAACTCTTGCAAGATGAACTCAAGTAAGGAAAAAAACAAAGTATTAAATCTTCCATTTGATGAAACAAAGCCATCCACAAAAATTCAGCCCAATCATGAATGATCTCAATGATAATAAGCTCCTCTTAACTTGAAAGAATGAAACGTGTGGGTGGTAAGCAGAAGAAGATAAATGCAATTAACCTAAGGAAATATGGATTCGCTCTCTTTCATTAATTATCACATTTGGTTTTGTTGAAAACCTGGAAAGGACACATTACTGAATGCCACTTTTTATAATTTTCAAGCAAGCATTATAGCTGGGATATTCCGGTTCACTAGATAATCACCACTGCTAGCAAAAGATAAATGTATTCAGAAGTTAATATGGTGTAGGCTATTCTGAGTGAATTGCTTTTTTAAGGAGAAATTCATAAAAACCCCTCGGTTTTACCCGAAACATTGCCCATGGGCACAATGTCTCTTCTGCAGCCCACAGGGATTACTGCAATTTCTTTGTAAGCTTCCAGAATCTGGAATGTACTGCAATTCCCTCACAGGCTATCAAGTGGTTTTACTGAATTTTTTTGTGCAAGAGCTTGTGAAGCCAACTGTCAATACAGAAGGTTATGTTGAAATGAAGCTCTTAAAAGCCAGCTTTTCCTAACAAGAGGCGCACTGTATTTACTAAAATTTCAAATGCCTTATGTCCTTGCTTGAATGGTTATTGTTAAAAAAATAAAATAAAATAGTGCAACTTGGTTTTCCTAGCTCTGGGACCAGCCGCACAGTTAGGGCACGTACGCGTATGTGGGCAGATGAGTAGGGTTCGCAGGAATGCTCTCTCCCTCCTTGGCTCAGGGTTAGCAGGAAAAAAAAAAATCAGGATGATTTAACAGCACTTCTGGAAGAGTGTGGTCATCTAAATAATGCTTTAAAGCAAGAAGAATGCATGTGAAATAGGCAAACTTTCTCTGCGTTAATTGCCACTGCCTCTTCCCTTGCTAACTCGGCCTCCCAGAAGAGCACGGCTCCGCAAACCTTCCTCATTGCATCTGCAAAAACCATCACGGAGCTGGCATCCCGAGGCAAGAGCCAGGCTTTAAGGCATAATCCTTCCCTAAGTCTGGGGGATAAATGGCATCTTGCAACACGGTATCCAAAAAATGTAACAAAACCCAACATTAACAGAAAACAAAAGAAAATAATAGAAAAAGAATTTCCCTCTGAATTCCTTCTTTAAGAAGAATTGGGTTGCTAAACAGCATTGCTGAGAGGGAGAAATATTTTTTTTGTCTTTCAAAAGTACTGGTAGGTTTCAACAGGGTCCGTCCGACTGTGGAATGAGGATGAAAGATGTCTCACAGCCTTTACATTTCTTACACGCTCAAGGAGATCTCTGGGCTCTCTTTTTTCTGTCACATCTTACAAACCCCCAAAGACCCTCGGGTGTCCCCCACTCTGGCACGAGTTCTCCCATTGACACAGAACTGCATCTCCGACACTAGGAACTGGCCATTTTCCTGCAGGTTTTGTCCCGTGAAGCACTACCTTCTGTATTCCCTTCATGTGTCTTGACCCATTAAATAGTCCATTCTCTTTGGCTTCTAAAGGCCTTGAGGACTGAGAAGCAAGCTGTGATATTCACAATGTGCTGTACAATTGATTTATTTTTTTTAAACTGAGACAAAGAGAAATGGCTTACAAAAAGGACAGACAGTTACAGCCCAAAAATATTGTGTGCTCAGTTCCTCCTGTTCCTGGCCATCCCCAAAGGCACCTCATAACTCACAGCCCTGGCTCCAAAACCAGGAGTAAATGGTGATTTTGTAGATGCTGACATTTATTAAAGTCTCCCCTCCTCAGCTGCGGCAGCGGGGACAGACGGGTGGCAGGGCCACCGAGGGAGGCAATCTCTCCTGCCGACACCTAAGGAGGTTCCTGCTTTGGAAAACTCTTGTGCAGGTTTGGGAGGGGCCGGCGCAGGGAGCTGCGTTTCCCCTGCTGTGCATTCGACTCGTGCTAGTCGACGTGCGCCACTTGGGGTTGCTGCTACTGTGTTTTATACCCCCATGGATATGAGCAGGGTGATAAAATCAGTGGAGGGATCAGGAGAAAGAGAAAGGGGGGAAAGCAGGGGAAGGAGGAGAAGATGACTGCTGGGTTTGGGCAAGTGGAGATACCTGCATGAAGCAATAAGGAAGGAAACGATTGGAAAGAACAGACTGGGAGGAGGCACATTTTCCTGTCCCCATAGGTTAAGGTAAGTTACAAGGTGACACATGTACTCAAGAGTGTGGAGGATGCCCCTGGGCATTCGGAAGAAGGCCTGCCCTTCTCAGGCACTGAAAGCACGTGGGGAGGTGCCTGGAGTTCGCAGGGTTATCACTGTCCACGGGTTAGAAAAACTACACAAAGGTTAGGGACCAACCTCGCAAAGTCTTTGACCAGCGCGCATTTATAGTCCCTGGTCATCGCATCCGCTGAGCAGGTGGCATTTCACTTAACAGCTCAATGCTGTCCTTGCCTTTTTTTTTCCCTTGGGCTTTAGTTGACATTATACAAATGCAAGCCAGATCAAAAGTAAATGTAAAAATATTATAAGAAGCAGTATAATTTACAAGGGCCTGCAGAAGTCCCAGCACATAGGGCTGAAAGGGAAACAAGTGCAGTCTGTGCCGACCTGCTGGCCGAGCTGCTGTCCCCACCATGGCTCAGGCACGCCGAGGATGGATGCTTTGCACCCGTCTGGCCAAGAGCTGCTGCTCTGGCACACCTCTGCGCCAAACCCAAGCCCTTTTTGCACCAGCCCAGCCCAGCGATGTGTAAGTGGGGGAGCAGCGTGCCGAACCCCGCCGCGGGTGCTCCAGGGCACGCATCAGCTCCCACTTCCTGGAGGCCGTCAGCACCCGGCACCACGCGCAGTTTATGCTACTCGAGATGTCAGCTCAAGTGCTCTGAGAACAGACTCGAGAGCCTCTTGTCAGCGGCACAGAGATGTCCCCACGTCTGCACGCTCCTGCTGTACTCGCCCAAGAGCAAGGAGGAGTTCACTGGGAATCGCGGCCTGGCATCGGGGTCTTTCGTTGCCTTTCTCCCCCGTGTTCAGAGCCCTTAGAAAACACCAGCCCCATACTGCCCGTACTGGATCCCAGACCCAGCACCACACTCACGGGGTCCTCTCATGTCTCCAGACTAGTGCCAACAGCCAAATCCATGGCATCAACAAGGACATGGTGCCTCACGTTTCTCCAAGGATTGACTTTGCCACCTGTGTACAGTCCCTTGGCTGCCCTACCAGCACAATCAGTAACTTGCCACGAACACTCCCCTTTTTGGGCACACTGAGTTCTTGAAAGTTCAAAACAAAGCTGTTTTGTAAAGTTTTGAAATTTTCAGACAGACTCCTTCTTTGTGGCCTGACACACATCTAACACTGACGTGAGGGACAAGCCATGGTAAGGCCGCTGCACTGAGGAGAAATCTCAGCTCAAAGCATGATTGTTCTTTTGGGAGGTGAGTTCCACCTGGGAGCTGTGGAAGAAGGAAAATGGTCAAAAACCACCATGAAACGAGCACAGGCAGCTGTGCCACCATGCTTACAACACTTACTAGATTCAAGGTTGATGAAATATAAAGAGATGTTAGCTGTTGAAATAAAGAGCTGAAAAAGCAAATTCTTCAAAGGCTTGGCCAAAATACTCAGAATTCTTGGCCAGAATTGTGCAGGCTATCTCAGTGTGGCAAGAAAATCTAAGAAAAAGACCATCCTCTGAATTTCAGTGCACTGATCTAAAACACACGGGTAGCAAAGAGCTTCAGAAAACCATAATCACCAGAATCTTTTACCTTGGACAAAGTTTATTGTCCCCTCATCCTGTTTTCCATAACACTGTTTCAGTATTATGGCTGTTCTTAAGAGTTGCCTTGTTCTTAAGAAAATGTGCACTATGGACTCAATTATATTAAAACAAGTAATTCTGTGGAAAACCCTGTCCACCGCTCCTCGGGATGCCCTGTCAGATGAAGAGGACATGGATTGGCTGCAGCATCTAAGCCAACGTCCCCTGACACGTGGCACCTGGGCAGTCTCCAGTGGACCTGAGACATGGTCCAGAAGATTCAACTCCTTTATCTGGGTGCTGCAAGATGGGTGCAGATCCCTCCCACTCCCCAGGCATTAGCAGCCATGCAGATTTATGAGTTTACATTAATTTTGGATTGTGTCCCCATAAGCATACGCCAAATAAGGTTTGTGTTTGACTATCTCGCCAGAAATGCTCAGACAGAAGGAGTTTAATGGAGAATTCCAGTTAAAATAGACACTGTCAGTGCTATGCTGGGAGCTTTGCTGTACTTTTTGCATAGCCTCTGCCACCATCACCATTCCTGCACAGAGCAGAGCCACACCTCATCCTCCACCCGCCGCAGCCCAGCCACTGCTCGCAGCCCGTCGGGAACGAAGGCAGAGCACTCACCTGTTGCCTTTTCGGGGTTATTGCACATGAAACACTGCCACGTTCCCGCTTCCTCGCTGTAGCCGAATAAATCGAAGAACCTCACTTCTTCCAGGTGCATCTGCACGTGGTCCAGATCCTGGGCCAACAAGGAGAGAAACCAAAGGCGCTCACGTGGTGAACGGCTGCAGTTAGCGCCTCGGAGCCCCCGTTACAGCGGGCACTGACATGTGTCCTCTTTTGTACATCTCACGGGGACGAACAGCCTGCTGGGGCAGGTGTGCTCAGCAGGACGCACCTTCCTCATCACCAGCAGCACCTAACCTAACACGTCAGGGAGGCAGGGGACTGGTCTGCGATCTTTTGTGCCCCTGCAGCGCTCGCAGCAGCCCTGGTTTGTCTCCAACTGAGCCTCCTGCATCACCTCCAGCCCTTGTGGGACTTTCCCAACGAACAAGGCAGTGCCGCCAGTCTGCCTGGGTCCCCAGCGCAGCAAGTGCACACCGTGCCTTTTGTTGTTGTTGTTTCTTTTGTTAAGAAAGAAGTCCTGAACCCCATCCAAGAAACACTAATACAAATGTTTACCATGAATGTCTCAAAAAAATGCCGCAACAGCAGGAGTGATTTATCTTACACAAAACACAACCAGGTAAACACGATGCTATTCTTCCACTGAAAGCAGTAAGGAAAGGAAGGATTAGGCAAAGTAAAGTAAGGATTATCCAAAGTAAATGTAATGTCCGACTTGATGAAAAACCTACAGAGACTACATCTGCATCTTCAAGGATGGGAAAAGCCAGCAGATGCTCTTTCTGAGGCACTTAAAACACTGTATAATTTCAAAAAATACTGTTATCTTGCATTTAGAAAAATGTTGATATTAACTAACATCAAGTTTCTCACTACACAGAAGGAATTGCCAAGACCACTCAGAAAACACTCCTATTTGTTTACCTGGCATCATCTTAGATCTGTAATACTGCACACAGCAGCCCAAAGAAAACATGGATTTACGCAGTAAATGGGACAAATACCCTCTCCTGCCAGGGACACGAGTTCCACCCACTGAACAAGGCTGTACAAAGGACAGAACTGTCTGATTCCAGCCTTTTCCATTTGTTTCTATCTCAAAAGCTTTAGAGAATGAGAAAGCAGGAGCCTGTGAGATCTGCGAGACCCGGCAGCACGGCTGCTCTGCTCCCCAGTCTCTCTAACCCCGGCAAACAGCCAAGACACAGTTCCTTACACAGTTACTGCCCCAAGAACTGGAACACCCAAGGCCACTTCCCTGCCCTCGGGGACCCCAGGCTGGGCTGGGGCTGAGCTGGCACCAGCTGCTCCCAGGTGCCCTCTTCGAGCCTAAGAGCAGAGTCCCGATGGATTTCAGGCTGTCTTAAAGACTGGCAAGGCAGCATGCGAGCAGGACTAACGTCACCTGAGCTCCAGACAACAAAGGCTTTCTCTCCTTTGCAGTAGGGAAAATGGGCTTCACAGCACAGGGGAAAACAACAGCCACACGCTGAAGGGCTCGGACGCACGTTGGCTTTGGTTGCAAGAGGGTGCTGCAGGGCAGCAGACCCAGGCTCAGCTCTTCTCTCCATCCTCATGCAGGAGATGAGTGGCCCAGCTCCTTGGTGCTCCTGCCAGTCCCGTCCTCTGGCAGTGCCCCTCCAGTGCTCGGTGCCCCGCTGAGCACCTGGGGGCTGCCCACGGCCCATCCTGAGCTCAGCCTGGGGCAGACGGGTGGAAAGACTTATATATAATCTTAGACGGGTAAGGGCGAGCCGAGAAACACCGATGTCCTGACCTGCCTCGGGGCTATGTTTCTGCTAACGCATCTAAACACGGGCGAGTTTAAGCAGACCTCCAGGAGAACGTCTGGCATGAGATCTGTCATCCATGTCTGCTCCCGCAGGGCAGCCCGTGGGGCTGCAGGGCATGCACAAGAGAGCAGCTGGCGACTGCCCCCAGGTCTCCTTTGGTGTCTGCACCGCGTGGGGAGCTGTACCCACTGCTGCCAACCTGGCGCTTCCCTCGGGTGACCCGTGGCGTGCATGCACCCCCAACTCTGGCTGTCCTGCCTTGCCCCAGGGCACTGGAAATGGCCACTAGAACTTGATTATTTTGCTCTTTATGCATTGATGAAGTTCTTATTGTCCTCCAAAGAGGAATTTTATGCATGCAAGGAATTTGGCTGCTGCACTGTGTAACAGGAGAGCTGTGCAGCCTCTCTCCGTATTTCTCCCACCGGTACGTCGGTAGTGGATCTGGTGGTTTGAGCACCCACCGCCTCCCTTCAGCTGCTTCATGCACGGCGTGGGATCCAGAACTGCCCCCCGGGGCAGGAGAGCTGGCTCCTTGGGGAGCAGGACAGACAGACCAGCCGCTCGGTCCCCCATGGAGGGGAGAAGTCCCCCGGCAGGGGACAGCAGCACAGAGCTATCCCTGCACACCTGGGGGGACGCAGGATGGACAAAATACTTGGTGGCACTGCTCTCAGCGGGTCTGTGCGGGTCATTATAAGTGCGTGTGGACTGAGCTGCACAAAAAGACCAGGACATTTGCCATCCTGTGAAAAATCTTTTAGTGGCTGCAGTGAGCTAAAGCAGTGAGAGAGGAAATCAGGGAAATATCAATGCAGCAGTCATCCTTTTCCGCTCTGTACACCTAGGACACCTCAAATGAGCCACTTAGTTTGGGAGGTGAAGCACAGGGAAACAAAAAAGCCTAATTGGAGAGGAGAGATTTATCTCATCCTCTCCCTACATCATCTTGAAAGCTTCAGTGACTCCATTGTGAAAATGTGGCAATTCTTTCTGCTGCGTAAACTGAGAAAGCAAACAAAGGGCAAGGAAGAACAGAACTAACAACGGCTTTAAAATGTTAATTATTCTCTTGCAACACTGCTCAACAAAAGGCTCTCTTAGAGAATCACACGGGGCTTGTAAAGTAGTCACTGTGTCACTGCTCTGACACAGCATGAGTCAACACAAAGACTTCTGCAAAGGGCTCACACCAGCAGAGCTTTTATAATGTGTTCTGCGTGTACTTTGATAAAGAACTATGAAGCAACTGAACGGAAATCTGTAAGGATGTACATCTGGAAATACTTTACTTCTGGCACATTTTAAGCTGTGTTGTATAAATATTTTTTGTGGCATGAACACACTGCCTGGTGATACAGGACATTCTTTCTGTAAGCTAGGTATTCGCTGCAATTCCTCACACACACAGCTCAGCCAAATTCAGATAGCTGTCAGTGATATAAATCTGCAAGCATTTCTCAGAATTTACTCCAGAATAAATCAGTGATGTAATAGATTTATCTCCAGGTTTACAACATTCTTTAGAATACATATTAAAAAAAAATTGTAAATTCATTTATTGCAGAGCAGGAGTTGCAGCAAGGCTTCACTGAGGTTGCTGGTGGCTTCTGGCCCCAGAGCTTTCCCCACGTGCTCCCACATCACCCAAGTTCCTCAAATCCAGTACAGGTATTCAGATGTCACTGTAACACAAGGTGTAAAGCTTGAACGTAACACAGGACACTGATACTGCAGTGGATTTCAACCATTATGTTTTGGAATCTCTTGATTTCAAAAACCAAGGAAAAGTGCTATGTTTACCGAAACAACCACACCCAGAATTTTGCATTCTGCACGACTGGAAGAGGAATAATATTACCTGCAATCATTTTGTCAAATCATTCGCTGTATTTGAAGTTCTATTAGCTACGGGAAGAACTTCTCAAACTAAAATTTCAGATTACTTAGTAAATTAATCTGCAACTTCTGGAGTTTCCAAACTTCCATTTTCTGCCTCATTCATGAAATCAGCGAAGATCAGTATCTCATTTTCCAGCTCCACTATTTTGGGAATGCAGAGATACTCATCCTGTTACGCAGTGATGAAAGTTCCCAAAATAGGCCAAATGCTAGTATCTGAACAGTAGTAGGATTATGCAACTGATGCGCTGGAGACTAATCACGTTTCTAGGGTGTTGGATGTATTTTGCAGAATTTGTGCACATGATGCACTACATCTAATTCTAGCCATGAAAACATGCTCTTTTCTAAGCTCTTTATTCACCCCAAACTCTTCTACACTCCTCCAGCTCTGACTTTCGACTACTAGCTTTTGGCACGGACTCAAGTTAAGCCACTACTGAGCAGAAAGACATTTCTAATGCTTTTGGATGACTCAGGCTAGGATTTCAGAAGCAGCTAAAAGACTTAGTGTGAGCTGCACTGTGTCTAAGTCAAACTGGCCCATAAGGTGGATGTCAGACGTGGGGACCCCGCTCCTCTCACAAGCTGCAGTGGCAGTTCCCACTTCAACGCAATGCTATCTTGGAGGTTCAGAAGGTGTTTCTAACAAAACTCCTGTTTTTAAATCACCCATAACCTTAGTAAATTAATCTTATTCAGTCAGACATTTCTATGCCTCAAAATATCCTGAGAGAGAGTATTTTAAAATCATGTTTGACAATTCATTTCATCCAATTTCACTGGATGGAGATGTTCAGGAATAGATATTTGTTTTACAATCCTATAGCGTTCTTTTCCAAGAGCCTGATTAATAGCTTTGAAATAGCGTTCCTGAAATCCTGGAGGCAGTAAACAGCTTTGAAAGAGTAATCTTTTAAACTGATGGGGGTAACTAATGGTGCATGTGCAAAAGATCGTTTTCATAAAATCCAAGTCCGTGTTTAACTAGGTGAATTTCCTAGTGGCTGCCAGACAGTCCATAACGGCAGCTAATCTGAATCTGGAGTTTAAAACTGTGAGCAGGAAAAACTCCATATGTAGCATCACTAGTTTTCATCCCCTTGGGAACAATCCACATGAAGCGTGTAGGAGTGGCTGGAGAAGAAGCCTGGAGATCTTTCAAAGCACCATACAAAATAACACTGTGGACCCTCTGCAGAAAATATAATGGCTGGGGAAACATTTCCCAATCTCCCCACAAGCCAAGTGCTTCCTATAAAAGGGCAGTCAGAGGCATGCACTGCAAATTGCCATATGGTCACCCAGCACAAGAGGACTTGGCACATTATTAAGAGTTTGGTTCAGAGATGCTTACCTTTTGGTGTGGAAATGTAGACTGGATCATGGCAGTTTCAAAACTGCGTGTCCCCTTGAGCTGTGTCTTCTCCCACAGGGCCTTGAGGACTTGCACAGAATTACTCTGTATTGACAAAGGTTCTGCAAACAAGCTCTGAAGAAAATGTTGAAAACAGCATTTCAAGCATTTTTTACTTGGCCATTAACAAAGAGCATCTTGTTCTTATTTCATAGTGGGACAGCCAAGCAAAAAAACAGGAATAAGTTCTTTTCTCTATAAGGAATTATGAAGGATCAATATGCACACAGTTAGATAAATGCCCACATATTTAATTTGCTTCTGGGGCTTTTTTATTGTACATTGCATGTCTTTAAGGTCCTCAGCTCACTGTATGACCATGTATGGTCCTTGGCTCGTTATATATCAGCTATTACTATGCACAGCAACTTGCATGCCATGTTTGTATGCAAGTGCTGGTCTATGGAAATGTAAGCAAGGTAGGCTTCTATAGATGTACTCAGAGAAAGGCTGCTTTGTGGAAAAGACAGGGAGATGCCATTTACTAGTCAACGCAAAGAGATGATCAGCACCGCTGCAGGTTTGTTGTGCTCATTTGGCCCTCAGGCAGGGAAGAGCCGCAGCGCAGGGCTGGTGACTGCGGTGGGTTACACAGCAGCTGCACTGAGGGATGGGGGATGAAGTGCAAGAGGAAAAGCCCCGTGGAAGCTGCTCAGTGCAGAGTGCGGGAATTGTCATCCCCTGAACACCCATAGCACAAGGTGAAACAGCACAAGATGGAACAGCACAAGATGAAACCTGTTAGGTTGGCTGCTGTTACCTCCAAGACCACCTGCCTCAGAGGACTAGGATATAACATTTGATGTAGAATTATTCAAGGCAGCATAAGGTTAAGTTTTTAATTGTATAAACTGCACACAACGTCAGTGTTAAACGAACAGCACTGCAGTTATGAGAGCTTAACATTATTCCTCCACTACATCTACTACATGATCTTGTAAGTAAAAAATGCATCTGCATGCAGGAGCCAAGTTAACAGTGCACAAGCAAATCTGATTTTCCGTATTTTGAACACTTGATTCCACAATGTGTGCTATGTCCTTTTAACGTAGATTTCCTAGATGGATGTTCCTTGTTCTCTTTCTGAACCGAAGCCTGCCGATCCCAATTCCACCCCCAGGTAAGCCTCAGCCCAAGCCCAAGCCCTACCCCACAGTAATCCTCCTGGGCTGCCCACCCAGTGCCTGCCCCCCTTGTGAGCCTGGGGATCCCCAGACCCTGAGCCCCCTTCTCTGCACGAGCTCTGCAGGCTCCGGAGCGGAGCTGGCAGTGCTGCACGGGGACGGCCAAACCCTCCTGCGAGCAGCTCTGCCTGAGCAAGCCGCCTGCTCCTGCTTCAGAGCACGTAATGTAACCGGAGGTATTGAGCAAGTGGTCAGCAGGCATTTTTAGTGTGGCCGGGGCAATGCATTTTTTTCCAGCTCTGCTGTCAGAAACAGCTGGATCATCTTGTGCAAATTAAAGCTGAGAAACAGGCAGGGTGAGGCAGCACCTGGCACGAGAGGACTGCAGCCCAATTAACCTGGCTTTGGCTAATTTATGAACGGCTGTCAGGAAGGGACTGGAAAGGGCCACGGCAGGCAAGTGGCTTGCTTGCCAGTGTGATGCTGCACCCTGATGAGAGAAATCAAACCCTATATCCTACAGCAGTATGGGATGATATAACGAATGAATCTGGGAAATCAAGCACCTTGTCTATCGAATAATTGCTCTATTCACCCTTATTCTGATTTTCTTCCTTTATTGATAATCATTTTCCTGTACGACAACTCCTCTCTCAGCTCTCCATTGAAATATGCTCATCTTTCTACTGGCCAGAAGCTACTCAGCTGAGAAAACAGGAATAATTTGCAGTTTCACAACTTCCATCTGAGGGTTTCGAAACATGATACAACTACTCGTTAAAATTTTTTAAATTAAATAAAAAGCAGGGTCTTGAAATTAAGGATATGTTCTGGAGACCTCAGAGAAAAATATTTCTTGTTTCTACTGTTGCAGAATGCAATGTCCGACAGAATATAGCGTGACTGGCAAGAGGACAATAAAAATACAGTAACTTGTACAGAAATCTGCAGGAACTGTGTATTAGCTGTCTGTTAATCTATGACAAGTCTGCTGAAAGCTACATTTTTATCACCAGTCTTTCATTTAACTCATTATTAACACACTATAAAATATATTTTATGTCAAATTTATCTCTTGTGCAATTTCACAGACTTAACTAACATTTTTCCAGGGCCAAATTCAGAGCAGTGTGATTTAATAATAGTTACGTGTCCAGTACATAAAAGCTTTAGGATTTCGAACAACAAAAAAAAAAAGCACAAATTAGCTCACATGAGGCACCACACCGAAGCACTGCAGGTTTGGGTGCAGCGTTCTTTTTTAATAAGAGAAAGCACAAAGTGCTGCGTTTGTGGTGTTTGCAGGGATGCTTTGGGGAAGTGTTGGTTAGGAGCTTTTAGGGCAGCATCCTGAGGAAGCAGAGCCTGGCTGGGGCAGGTGGAGATGGGAAGGGGGCAGCGAGGACAGGGAGGGAAAGCCACGCTTCCCCTGTCTGCTGGGCAGCACGCGTGGCTTGATATTCCCAACGAGAAATGGCAGTGCAGAATTCAGAGCGATCGGGGAAGGAGTAAACAGGGAGAGCAGTTAAAATGAAAGATATCAGGAAAAGGCTGGGTGTGGGGGACTGCGGGCGTGAGCAGTGAGCATGCCGTCGGTGCAGCTGGGTGAGGCCACGGAGCACTGGTGGGGCGAGGGTCGGTGGTGGGGTCGGGGCAGCGAGCGAGGTGTGCCTGCCCTCTTCGTGTCTGCTTCTCCTCCTTCAGTTCTGTGCCTTTCAGTGCTGTGCACGTATTTCTCAACATCTGTTTCCCTTGCTCTCATTGAGAACAAAATGTTACATTCGTAACATAATTTATTTAATCTCTCTAGGCTCTGTTTAAATTCAAACTCCTCCTTCAGGCTTTCATTTACAGAGTCATTCACCCCCTTTATTTTCGCCCTCCCTATCATCTTCTCGTTCTTGGTTTTGCTGCTGCCCTTTTCTGCTTCCTTTTCTCTCTTCTCTAACCTCTCCTTCCTGTTGCCTGTTACCCACGAGTAACAACCACGCTGGATTTTTTAAAAATATTTTCTGTATTTATTTCTAGGAACAAACACAGGGAGGAGTGACCTGACCTGTTAGCTTTACAGTAACTCACTAAGCATGTTTTAAGTTTCAGATAAATCCTTTGTATTTCTAAGTCTGCAGTAGGGTGGGGTGAATGGCAATGGCCAACTCTACAAAGGTTAAGAAAACAAACCTAATCATTTTATTATAGAAACCTTTTGTTTCATCTTGAACTGTGAACATAAGGTATTCTTTTACAATTTCACGCTATTTGTAACCTATTAGGAAGTCCCATCCACATCCAAATAAGGGGCCGCATTTGGAAGTGGCATTAAGATTTGGACAGTACTTTTAGGGTTGGTAGGTGAACAGCACTGATCTGATTTCCAAATCCCACTCAGTCAAAACTTCCACAGTAAAAAAAAAAAAAAATAAATCCAGTGGGTGCTGCCCCTTGAACGTCACCTGAAGTCTCTGGGGTCGATTCTGCTTCCACACAAACCAACTGTGCTTCTCCTGTTCATGTGCAAAGCAGCAGGGCAGCACCTAGGACTTACTGCAAGCTTTGCCTGAATCAGGACAACAAGGTTTGGCCCCACATTGTGCTCTTCAGGCTTTGTAATCTCTACAGACAGTTTGAATTTGTTACATTCAATAGAAATCCTTAAACTGCAAAATCACTTCCAACCTGCTGTAATGTACCCACCGTGGTGAGATCCACAATAAACCTGACAGCTCTCTGAGAAATCACAAGGCTCACAAAAATTCATATTAACAGCACTGTGGATTAGAAGCACATTTCAACAGATTAACCATTAAAACAGGTACATTTCCAGGTACAACATGAAAAATACAGAGGTGCCACTAATCTGTACTGCACACACCTGCTGGAAGAGAAACATGATGTGGATCCACAGCGGGGGCTGCCGGCTGACGAGGGTGAAGCTGGATTTACTGTACAGGCAGTAGTGGCCCTTCAGGGGACAGCTGAAGAACAGCTTTGCTACGCAGTTTCGCACGGTATCTAGAAATAAATATAGAGAATATTAAAATTAGCTACACAGAAGACAGAAGCCAAGTGCCCGTGATGAGTGGGGATGCACTTCCAGTGCTGCTGCACCCCAGGCTCGTTACACTTCCACTCATCAGGCATCCACAAATCAGCTCCTGTGGCATCCAGAAGGGCACTGCTGTGTCTGTGCCCTCAAATTAAGGACAAGCCATGGGACAATACTAGAGAAATTTTGTCTCAGGTGCTTTAAATCCTACATAGCAGTCACTCGCACCCAAATACAAGAGGTACAAGACAGCACACGGGCTGTTACCATTACCCTTCCTCACATACTCTGCACTGCTTTGCAGCTTATCGAACCAGGCAGATTTGCCAAAACTGTGAATTGCTTCTTTAAAGAGTTTGCTGGGAAAAAAATAATCCCATATTAGGAAATGGCTAAGGGCTCTGTGAACCCCGCTTCTTCCCAACCACGTGTGGTGCAGGTCTGCTGTCTGATCTGCAGGTCTGATCTGTGCATAAACATTATTGACCAAAATCCCACAGTGCTTACGTGGGATCCAAACGCGCCCTTTGGGAGCAGCTGCTCAGCACAAAAGCTATAGCTACGTAACGTTACCTGACTTGAACTTCCCATGCTGGTTTTAACTGGAAATAAAGCCCATGAGATATGCGATCCTGCTTTTGAAAAATATTGACCTCAAACCTTCATTTTCTGTCTTTGGATGACGCCTCGTAATGATAACAGCATGTTAGGCATAACCTCATCAGGCTGCTTTACTAGCTTAAAATAACGATATCACTTTGTAGTCCCTTTGAACAAGGGCAATGAGCGTTCCAAGGTAAAAGGCACGGAAAACAGGAGGTGAAGATCCTTAAGTGAAGACCTCGGTGCTGCACCCGCATCACCCAGCTGGAGAGCTGGGCTTGACGGGGGGAGAACAACCAGTCCCAGCGGCTGCTGCCGCGCTTGCTTCCTAGCTACGGGCAGAACAGACGGACAGACAGACAGAAGACAAGCCACCCTGCAGCAGCTGATGAGCTGTTAGAGAGTGATCCATGTGCAGAGCTCCCCTCCCTGACCTCTCCTGAGGCTCCGTCCTGCCGGCACCTGCAGGGGGAAGCCAGGCGTGCACAAGGCAAGCAGCGAGCCCACGCGTGCTCCTGCGAGCCACCGGGCAGGTCTCCCAGTGCAGCACCCGCGGCGTGAATCATTCACTGAAGGTGGCTGACACGGGCCAGCTGGGCGAGGAGCATTACTCGGTCTCGTGCTGTCCTGGTGAGTCACAGTGCAGTGAAGGTGTAGGAATAAAAAGCTGCAAGGAAATAGTCTAATCGGAACAGTAAGCGGTAACATTTTGGAAGTGCTGTGGACGTACTGACAATGGGAGCCAGCAAGAAGGAAGACTCTTGGGAGGCAGCCTCTATGTCCAGCCTCTGTGACCATCTTGAAATCCTTGTTGCGAACATTTTTCATCTAATCAAGATGTGAAAGCAAGAGAGAAACGTAATAAATATAGTATTTCACATACAAGCATTGCGTGAGAAATGAATTTATCAGAAGCACAAAAGGTTGGGTCTCCAGAACCAAAATATCAGTGGGTCAAATTGTCACTGAATATGTGACAAATTCAAAGCCTGGGCTGCCTGAACCTGCCCAGTATGCTGCAGAGGGAGCTAGTGGCTGTCAGGGGCTGGGAGAAACTTCAGAAGCTGGCACGTGGAACCTGCTCTGTTACCCTTTGACAAAGCTGTTTGAATTTGTCGAGGAAAGGAAGTCACCTGCAGCAAGTGGGGACTGCTGGGGCTCCACTGCCACGAGGAGAAAAGGTGTGAGATGTAAAGGCAGAGGAAGATTAGAGTCAACAAAGAACAGCAGAGGCACTACACACGCTGCGGGGAAGGAAACACGGGCCGAGGCAATGCATCATGTTGGGAAGTGAAGGCAAGAACTAAAACTGACTGTACAGGCACTCAGAAAGGGATGAGAACAGTGCTCCTTCCTCGGGGTAAGGCTCACAAGTTATAATTGACAGCGTTACAGCTGATGAAGCTTGGATTACCTGGACACCACCGGGTTGCTCATCAGTCCATAACCACAGGCGGGTGCACGAGCCAACGTGGGGCCAGAACGAGTGACGCTGCACGGAAAGGAAAGCTGCAGGCGCTAGAGGGTCAGAGAGACGAGCTGGGAGGCGAGGAGGAACTTGGAGGAAGTTTCCTTCGCTGTGATACAGTGATGGGAAGAGGAGCTGAAGCGGGGCCACTGCTCCCGGCTTCACAGAACATACCAGGGACGAGGCTGACTTGCTGGGCACTCCTGCACAGCAAGGTCCTGGGCTGGTCTGAAAAAATGAAACCACCCAGGAACGTTGCCTTGGTTGAAGAAGGGAGAAATCTGCAGGAGGGGGAGCTTGATGCCAGGCATCGGGCATTTGCAGACTGCTCTTTGAAGAAGGTAACGTTGAGTTGTGCATTTTGACTAATTCTGACGAATCTGGGAGTGCGGTTTGGGCTTTCTTAATCATCTGGGCACAAACCCACTCTAAATTCAAAGGAGCACCAAGATCTACAGTGAGGCAATACGGGAAGCATATGATCGTAAGCCTTCAGCACTGGAAAGCCGAGGCTTAAAGTTAAGCTAACAAAGATGTTAATGCTGCTAAACTGAGATAATAATCCTGGAAAGAAAATTACCTTAGCTGCAGATCACAAATGCACCGTGCCTGCGAGCAACACTCCCACCTTAGCAGGAAAAAAGATAGGGCAGAAAATCTCTACTACTCTTGGCTAAGCAGCTGTGGGGAAGGCCTGAGTCTAATCTAATTACCCAAGCCACTAACCTGACAGTGTTCACATTCAATATACAAGAGGAATTTGGGAAACTGAAGGGGTTAATTAGACCGACCCTAAGTCCTGGGACGTATTACAGCACAGAACTAAACGCTGTCTCCAAGGAGCCTGCTGACAGAATGCTCCTCCACCAGCATGGTCCAAACTAAAGATCCCTGGCTTATGCATCGCAGATGCTAACAAAGAACCTTAATTTCAATATACTCCCCCAGACGTAGAGGTTTGGCTTTGGTCCACGTGTGTGAAAAGTTTAATGCTTCATTATGAGAAATCGCTCTTAGCTAAAAGTGACCATAAAGCACGTTCTGCCACTGCTAAAAGGAGCTGGCAGTCAATGCCTTCCTCTCCAGTGAGCACGGCGCTTCTTTTTTCATTACAAGTGGAGGAATTGACAAGAAACCTGGGAGGCATGTGAAGGCTGCAGGCCAGCACTGGAGTGCCTTAAACAATTGTGCAAGGCAGCAGAGCCCGGAGCTGGAGCTCCTGTCCCCCACATCACGTCCACACGAAGCCGATGAAGCCCCAGCAGTGCCGTCTGCCACAGAAGTCACTGCAGCTGTGGGCAGAGGGCGGCGGAGCCCCGGGGAGCAGCCGAGAAAGGGCACTTGGTGTTAGGTGGGACTGTGCTCGATAGGACCGCGAAGGAGGTTCCTAAAGGCCACAGAACAAAAAACTGCATGGGATTTATGGAGGGACACCAAAATCTAAGAAAACGCTTAGCAAGACACTGGATGACATGGAAAAAATGCTGAGGCTGATAACGCATGCCAAAATAAACGTCAGCTCAAGCACTGGAGCCCGTGCTGGCTGAGCAGAAAGCTAATTCCTGGAAAAAAGTAACATTCGTCTGTCAATACCAAGTGAAAAAACCTCCTACTCAATTCAGACAATATTCAAACCTTTGGTACAAGATGAGCAATTACTCATAGCTGTTTCTACTACATTTGATATGCTGAATGTGGCAATATCTGGTAACAAGCCAAAATTTACTACACGCAGCTCTAAATTGATGGCACGGAACTGCTAGTTTCAACACACAACAGCTAATCTCAGCTGTTCCACAGTTAGTGGGAAGTGATATTAAAATAATAAACCTATTTCTGATGAAAACTAAGATGACCCTGATCCCTATCTAGCAGCGTTTCACTGTACTTTGCTCAACTGCCAACCACAATGTCACTACCACGGCCATTTATTCTTATGGTTGTGGGAGATCTTTGAATAGGCAAGGCTAAATGAATTTCTTATCATCCAGGCACATGAAGCTGCCACCGTTTCAGACAACTAGTTACGCTGTGCCATTTCACAAAATGTTTAAAATGGAAAAAATTATATGGTGATTTTAATTCGCAGCAGCAGCAACAACTGATATGCAAGACTGATGCACTGGATCGACAGACACGGCAGAACACCAGTGCAGGATAACCAGCAGCCCGTTGGATCACACGTTCCCCACCAACAACCTCAGAGACAGACCTCTAACTGAAAAAACTAATCCTAAATCACACAGGGTGAGTCACCGTCCTTCGAAATTTGACAGCATCCATTGAACTGCAACCATGTCAATAGAGCTCTCTTCTTCTACATCCCACGTAAAAACATTGCAGATATTGTAAATGTTACTCAACAGGCTATCGAGCCTGTCTGGTTCAAAACGCCCCCCAAAATGTTTGTATTATATAGTATTATCCTACCACCCAGCTGTTGTTAGACTCGTTTGTATGCTACATTTTCATTTTTAAGAAGCTAAACCAAAGCACTGTTTCCAGAAGTGAAAATATAACTCTTTACAAGCATTTTCCCTCTCATGCAGGCATTTCAATTCAGAGTCTCCGCACTACATCCCACTGCAGCACAGAGTAGTAACATTAACTGCTTCTTGATATTACTAGTATAACATTACACTTTTATAGTATCTTATCCAAGGATCCCAGAGAACCATGAATTAAACCTCAAAGCACCCATTGTAGCAGGCCATTTTTGCTGTACCTTCTGGGTAAGTTAGAAGAGTGGCAGGCTCATTTAGGAGCGAAGCACGCACATAACACATCCGTGTTCATACTTGTGCTCAGACACTCTCTGAGAATGGAAAAGGTACTTCCAAAACCAAGTGTAGAATTAACGAATTACATGTACTTACGTGTTCAGTATACACAGTTTAAGAAGATACATTTTTGGGCTTTCCTAAAGCACATCTCCATACATTGGCTGAGCTTTAGGTAAGCTACGTTGCATACTTTTTCCAGTCCCTCATTGCAATGATCTATGAAACACTATGAACCAAATCTCAACCTTGTGTAATCCCGGCTGATCCCAGAGGAATTAAAGCAGAGATAATAATGCATAGCAAGACCTATTTGCACCTGTGAAACTTTAAGGCAGCCATTTCTAGGGAAAACAACTCATTGCATTTGCATTTGGCAGTGCAGAGCGGCTGACAAAGGGGAATGTGATGGCTGAACAGGGACCAGGTTCACAAGGGTAGCTAGGAAAGGGGAGCAAACAGATTTTTGCTTAGGATGAGCAAAAATAAATCATTTGCAGGCCTGAATCAGAGAAAAAAAACAGTTGAATTCACATAACAGGAAAGCGCACACAACTTAGAAAAACACTTCATTTAGTGACCTGTCCCACCTGACCTAAATTAGGATTCATGGAAACACCATTTCAGCCATCAGAGCTGTGACTACCACATGGGGTCATAAAAGCTTTAACTGCAAAAAAAGAAGACAACCCAACAGACAGACCTGTTTTAGGACTAGCTTAAGAGTGCTAGCCCTTGGAGCTGGACGACAAATATGGTCATTTTACTTGGGCCAGGAAAACCCCTTGCACTTGTCAACAGACACCAAAGGATGATCAGGCTCCCCTGGAAACACAACTGCTGGTCAGGAAGCACTTCTCACCACGTCTTCTGGTAAGTCCCAAACTCCTAGCAAGAGAATAAGCACCAACTTGTTTTCTTCTACAAGAAACAAGAGAATATATGTTGCAATTTTAAAGTTCACTACTAAGTGCTTGTGCCTGGGGAAAAAGAATATAAGCACAAGAATTTGTCAGAGTTGTTGCTTGTTGTTTACTCCAGCTTACCATGTGGGGGTAGCCAGGAGGGATATAACGTAGTCGAGTAGGTACAGAGTTACTGGCTCTGGGAACAATTCACGCATTATTTGATTTACTGTGGTAATCCTTTACTATTAAATAAAGTCTGTTAATAGGAGTAAAAGTATGCTCATAAATTTCCCAAATAGACTCAAACCCACCCATAAATGTGAAACTGGAGAATAAGAAATGGATACAACTTCTTAAGTGTCAAACCATTTTCAGCTTCCTCAGTTTCCTTTTCTCTTCAGTTTAGATTACAGATAAGGATGCAAACAATACATATGTTTGTAGGAGAAAAGAGTAATTTTTAAAGCAGTCAGCTTCAAGAAATTAGTATTATTTGGAGCACTACTAGCTTTACATGCATGCCATAACTCAGTTCAATGGGCACTTCCCCCAGTAAGTCATCCAAACTACAATGCAGAGGTACGATGTCAATGGGCTCGGGGAGCCCACTACAATGCAGTCAGTACGCAGGGTTCAAATCTGAGCGGTAAAAGCCATATATGAGAACATACAGATTTGCTTAACTTCATAACATTTTCTGACTCTCTCTTCCCTGTCAGGGTCATGAAAAGCCTGTGCCATCTGGGAAGGTCTGCCTCTCTCACGTCATCCCATCTTCAGCTGCAAAAGCGCGCTTCCCTTTCTGCCTGAATCGATGACTGAAGCGCAAAGAGCCCATGATGCCCATGCAGGACAGCCAGGTCCTGGGGAAATGTCCCCATCCCCATGGCCACCTCCACTCGGCACCCGCAGCCTGGCAGGGGGCTGCTGCTTGCCCCATGGCACGGGCACCAGCCACGCAGGGCTCTTCTCCCCTACCGAAATCGGAGCTCAGGTGTAGCAGGCAGGGCAGGGTAGGGCAGGGCTGTCCTCCTGCTGAGAGCGCTCCTCAGGGAAGCACAGGGTCCATCCTGGTCCCCACCACCGCTCCCAAGTCCAAGCCCTCTCGTTTGCCTTTGAGGAGCGCTAACAAATCCCCTTCGGGAATCCCTCTGCTATCACCAGGTAAATCACATCTGGGGGTCGGCCTGTTCCAGCGGAGGCTTCCAGACCAGCACACCAGCTGCTGTCACCGCAGACGCGAGGGCAGGCCGCTACGAGCGCCTCCACACCCCCGTTACGCTCCCCGCACCACGGGGGCTCTCTACGCAGCCCAGGGCCCAGATCGCCGCGAGCACAAGGGCCAGCCCGCGCGTTCATGCCTCCATTTTCACCGCCTCACCTGACATTTGGGATGGATTTGAACGTTAATACCAGTTCCACAGGATAAAACACCAACTAATATTTCTTTGGCCTAGCAGAAACGGAGCTGATCTCTGGAAACGCTGGCCTGAGCCCGCGCAGCGCCGCGGTGCCGCTGAGGGAGCGGAGGTGCATCTGGTCCCAATCAGGCCGGGCCAAAGGAATGCTGGAATCGATCGGCCCGGTGCAGAGGCGAGCACTGCAGGGGACCAACGAGCTTTTCCATCTACTCCGTCATGTGGTACCAATTAGCTCTCGGTACAGCATAAAACATAACAACAACCAGATTTCGGGCCAGCGTACTGCAACCTGTTTCCCCTGCCGCCGCCTCCTTTATCAGAGTTCTGTCATTAAGCCCACAAAATATTTGCTGTTTATATTTCCTCCTGCAGGGCAACTAGGAGCCAGGAGCGGCTCGCTACTATAAAGCGGCTATAATATCGTTCCTTGAATTTTTAACGTGGCTTCAGTGCCCGAGAATTGAGTGATGCATCCAATGTCTCTGGCCTCGGTCCTTCTGAGGTAGAGAGGCACAAATCCTCCACTGCCCTCTGTGCACACACACCGTGTTTTCTTTCCGGTGGCTTGCTTTGCACTGAGCTGTGGCATTAACAGTGGTGTTTTTATCTGAACTGTCTGAAGAGCCCCTAGAACTAGAGGAAAGACAGGGATCTTCCCTCAAATTATAGCCAAAATTAGCAGTTCCACAGGCTCGTGTCTGGGAACTGTTTGACACCAGCCACTCGCTGCCAGGGGCAGGCCATGCAGCCACGCATTTGATCCGCTATCCCTTCATGTCTGGGAAAGGAGAATACATCAAGACTTATCCAGCATGCAGGGGTCGGGGTGAAGCCCAGCGAGGCTAGAGCAGACGGAGCCGCCAGCTCCATGCTGCATGCAGCAGAAGTTGGACTAAACCAGGTAAGATATTGATTCAGGCCTTGGCTGGGTGGTGTGGCACTCCTGAGGTCAGCTCTGGCAGGTCACACCACCATTAATGACCAACACAGAACACGGTTTCTTGTTCTTGGTCACTGAAATTCCAGTGGCACCGAGGTGGTGGAAATCCTTCCCAGCCTATGCTGAAAAGCAGTAGCAAAGCTGGGGAGCGTTCAGGAAATTAGAGAGGCACAGCTCTGGGCTGCTGCCATCAGCAAGATCCCGGAGGTACCGATAAGACAGAAGATCACAAACCATCTGGAAAAATATGGGCTGATGAAAGCTGCTTAGCTCCACAGAAGCTAAAGCATTCGACAAATACAGTGGCCTTTTTTTTTTTTTTTTTTTTTTGAGGGAAAGGTCCACAGGATTAAGAGGATTAAAGTGATGAACATGATATAAAAGAATGTCTCAAGTTGCTTAAAGCAGAGCAGAGATGAGAATCCATGCAAGGTGGTTGAAACTAAGCGGTAACCAAACCAAACCATCAGCCCCAAGCTGAAACAACCTAAAATATAAGGATTTTTGTGGTTTCAGATGCCTTCTTTATGCACCATTTTAAATCCCCTCTCACACTGCAGTGTAAGTTCCAAAAGATTCACTCATGCACGTACACACGGACCCAGTAGGTTGTTGGATCTTGTCCATTCTTCAAAACCTTCTCAACTTGACCATTTCCTTAGCCTAAGATGTTCTGCACCCTGCTTGCGCTGTAGCAACATCATCCAGTTCACAGCTCTCCTCTGCCTGATGCACATGTAGCCCAAAACTGTAAATACCAAATGGGATAACAGAGCTGAGGACATGTCAATGTGCACGGGCGGCATCTTCAAATTAACTGTCACAGACTGACCGTGGATCCCCTCTTACGGTTTTTAACCAGTATCCCCTTCAGAGTTGTAAAATCCATCACTCGAGACAATATTTCATAAATTTTGACTATAGTTTAAATTGAATGAGCTTGTAAATCAACGAAGAGACTGAAAAAATGCATCCTGTAAAGGAAAAATATTTTGCCACGGCTATGAAATACATACCAAATGCATGAATCAACAAAAAAAGAAAATTTGCAGAACGGAGCAGAGATGTAATCAAAGACACGCAGGGGAACTGGAGCGGCCAGCAGATCTGCCTCCCGACCCACACTCGGTCTCCAGTGCCTGTGACGCTGGAGTTGTAGCCACAGGCTGGCTGGTAGTGTAAGGCAGGGATGAGAAGCAGTAACGTCTTTTATTAAACCAATGGGTGGGTGTAGAAGAACCAGGAATGGTTGAGGGGCCACCAGCCATTCTTCAGCTGTGTCAAACCCAGAAGCCAGCCTCTCCAGGTTTCTTTAATGTGCTTTCAGAAGTCCTCCACAACCTCCTCTGGCAGCGCAAGCTTGTAGTGCTTCTAGAGAGCTTTTCCTACTGTTTAAGCTGCATCTTTCTTGTTGATATTAAAGCTCATTGTCTTGTTCAGCATGGGCTGTACCTTTAAGTTTTACACATAGCTGAGAACCATTATCATATCCTCCTTCAGCCTTCTCCTTTTCCAAGTAAGTGCATTTTTTTTCCAATTTTCCTCACAAACCATGCTTCCCTGACCCACTGTGGGCACCCTCCTTGCTTCCCTCTGCTGTCTTCAGTGCTCGGGCAGCACCTGCAGGGCATGTTCTCCAGCTATGGAGGGATCAAATCAAGTGACTTCCCTGTGCACGCAGCTGCCTGCAGCGCTCGGGGATCGTGGGTGGGTGGGATGTCGACTCCAATTCGAGCAGGAGCCCAGCCAGTGCCATAACCTGGTGTTAGCTCGCAAAGGGTGAGGAAAAGCTGTAGGTGAGGAGTGCAAGAACAGGACAAGCAATAATTTCCCTTCCACTCACCTCACACCTCCAACTGTGGCTCTGGCATTTCCAGCGGCAGGGAGGTATTATTTTGATAACTCTTGAACGGCTCTAATCCATGAATTTACCTAGTCGCTTCTGAAAACAGGTACACTTTCAGTATAGTTAATGCACCGCAGCAATCAGTTCTGCCACTTATTTACGCGCATCCAATTAGGTGTTACGAGGCACCTATTTTGTATATTTTGAATGTGCTTCCTGCTGACTTCACTACGTGTTCTCTAGTATATGCATTAGGACAGACAGTGAGCCTCTCCCAGCTAGTCTTCTCTGTCGCTCATGATTTTACAGATCCCCATCACCCTTCTCTTTTCTGCAGTGTGCAGTCCCAGTCCAGTTCATTTTTCTTCATTTTGAGGTCTCCAATTAAGCTCATACTCCCCTTAACAGGTCTGCCTTGCCCTTCAAGCCCCAATTCATGCAGACAATGACATAACGCTGTCATCACGAGGTATCTATAGTTCTTAATTCTTCCCTGGTCCATTTGCTTTTCTGCCTGCTGCCGAGCACCGAGCTGAACGTCCTCTGTCATTCTGCAGGGCAGTTATGCCGTACCTGGGGAACCTTCGTGAGCTCCCCACTTACGGGAGCTAACGCTCAGCACTGCTGCACCCAGGCCTGACCACGCTGCATCCACCAAGCCTGGGCGTCCCAAACAACAGTCAAACTGCTTCTGTCCGAGCCCCTGTGCCTCACAGCATACTTCTGGGGACGGCACCCAGTCTCAGTTTTAAGCAATGAGGAATTTACCATGTTTACAGGCAGTCTGGCCAAAGGTTAAATGCCTCCAGCATCAGCAGTACAAGCATGGTTCTGAATTCTGCTCAAGTGCACTGAGCAGAATTTGGCCCATCACTGATGAGAAGTTCTTGTCACTGACGTTGACACTTTTGACCTGAACGTGAGCTGCCACTTGACAGCCCAGGAAAGGCATGACTCTGACAACAGGGTGGAATTTGGGGAAATTTGCACTCTCCGTTGTTAGCAATCTGTAGCACTACTTTGTTGCAACACCGTTTGCCACTGTTTCCTCCCAGTTCTCTTTCATGGTGAGACATTGCTCTGAGGTGCCTATCTTTTTATATTTTAACTCCTTTATGGACTAAATTTCCAGTTCGAAAATTCCTACATAACCAACATAAAATATTTAGAAATCTGTTAATATTTTCCAACTTTTTTAGTATTTTCTAAACATTTGATTTGAAAAGTAAAAACGGATACATTTGAATGAGTCTTTACAGTGTGTGGGAATCATAGAAGTCTAGTAACTGCCAGGTCTTTGATGGAGTGCTTTATGTAATATCTGAAGTATTAACAAAGCTGTCCCCTGTGTAAGGAGCCAGACTGCAGTTCTTTGAGCGTATTTAGAATGAGTCACATAAATCTCCTGTTCTGCACATGTGTCCCTACTCAAAGAATTTCCCTAAGAATGCTAGTTGCGGATTTCCAGGAAATTACAATAGTTTGAATGAATTTTGAAATAGTCACATGCTTAGAACATACCGTAATAGGTACTTCAGGAAGGAAATGGAGCAATATATTTAGAAATATTCAGTGTATTGCACGTGATTAATGCAAGATCACAGCATTCAGCGCTTCAAGCCGGATTGTTCACTCTTACTTTTCTATTGTATTTTTATGAAACAAAAGTTTTATCAATAATTCTAACAAATAACTATTTCAAATAGTAGACCTAACACTTGTCATTATTCAGAAATTCCCGCAGAATAAATATTAAAATATATATAGTTATATCCCTTTTTAATGGGTGGAGCCTGCTTTTCACTTATTGACTATTGAAAAAGTAAACAAACAGCTGATAAGATATTTGATGGAAGTTACACAGTATTAGAAGATGACATTTTAAGCAACTGCAATTTAATTTATAGAGTCAGCTCCTCCTTACCATCAACGTGACCCATGAAGGGTTGGACTGTGAAGTGCCCACAATCACCAGCAAGTAGTTAGATGCACACAGAACTGTGCTAAAGTAACCGACCACTGCTCATTATAAGCAAGAGGCTTACAACCGAACCTAAATAATTTTCCTTCAAAGAGCATAAAGGACCTATTTTGCAGCGTGTTGCACCCCTCCCTCACCCTGCAGCCTCACAAAAGCAGACAAAACAACCTTCTCGCACTTAAAAACAGATACCTGCCTGCCCTTGATGAAAGCAGAAAACATTAAAGAAGCCTAGGGAAGTGGTGAGGTAGTATCCAACCCAACCTGGAGCACCAGGATCTCATTTTATTGCTTTCAAGTAGCTTCTTTTCGGGGATAGAACATGCCGCAGGGAGGTTCCTGACTTGCTTCATCACTGGTGTAACTTGTAACTCATCTGATTTAACAATGTCATGTTAATGAGGGAGATCCAGGTCTGCTCTAGACCAACTCAGCAGGCCAAGAAGGACGTTTAAGTACCAGCATGTGCTACAAGTCCTGTCCTGTGCCCTGCAGGAGTGCCCGCAGGCGTCCGCAGCCCTCATCAGCAGCCCCGGCTCTTCTGCCTGGGCTGTGACAGGTCTTGCCCTCTTCTAGAGGGCTCAGGTTTTAACTTTCCTGGGAGTTTGGGATAGGTGAGAGCTGCACTATATCCCTGAAGTAAAACAGCAAAAGTCTTGGAAGATTTCCAAATACTACAATTTGTGAATGGTGTTATTTTATAAAACATAGCTTCCTCCCCATCCATAAGCTCTGTGCTATAGGATCTTTGCTGCCCATTTGCCTGAATGCTGTGATGACATTCAGTGTCGTGCTGAAGTTGTAGCCTGAAAGGCTCAGGCCTCTTACCTTCAATAACACACTGGTCAGGGATAGGAATTTTCTTCCCCATCTCCATGACGTATGCTTTCACTTTACCCAAGTTTTCCTTCAAGTGCAAGTAGAGTTTGTCTTGGTATTCTGCAGGACTCTTCAGCACCTCTGCGCTTTCTTCATGGGCCTTTTCTCTAGTGGATTCTGGCAAATTTTCTGATTCTGTGTAATCAATACTTTGGTGTGAAACCAAAGAATTTCCCAGTTGCATTTCTTCGGTATCAACACCAAAAGGTAACTTGTCATTTTCTTGGCTAATGTAGATCTCGGTGAAGGAGACACCCGCAGGTACGTCCCCGTTCTCCTCATCTTGTCCACCATCTAAGTTTACCGACTTCATGCGGACTGCATGCAAAGCAAGGCTTTTGGACCTGGAAGGCAAGTAAGGAAGGAAAAGTGCTTTGGAACAGAGGTAAGGTAGAACACAACATGCTGAGCAACGAGACAGAAATCATTTGAACATGTGCTCTTCCGAGTTACCTCTATGCAGCCAGTTCGGAGAGCAGAGTGCAAGGCTAACTTAGCCAGAGGCAAATACCTTCTGATAAATATGCATTTCAAAAGCAAAATGCAAGCCAGTTTTAATAAGCAAATGAAACTAAATAATACCCATATATCACAACATCTGCGTGCCATGGAAGGAGCCAGTCAACCTATCTGCAAGGAACTTAAAACCCCAGCACTGCAGCATATGCTTTATTGATCACATCATAAAAATGCCATCCGGCAGAGATTTAACTGCACCAAACCTGAACCTGAACCAAGATTCAGCCTCCAGTTCTTCACTGCCCCATATCTGTATGCCAAACATGAAACTGAAGTCTCCGTAAGAGCAAAAGGCTAGAAGAGAAGTGCCTGAAAGCGCACAAGCAGAGGTGATGTGCGCTTGCAGGGACACTGGCTGTGAGGGCACACAAGTGGCCGTGCCCTTGTCAGAGCTACAGGGGACGAGGCAGTGTCCCAGCCTTACCAGGGCTGCGGTTACCTTTGCTGTCAAGTTTACGGCAGAGTCTCTGCCAGAAACATTGGAGCAAGAAGAAGCAGCCTTGGCTGTGAACCTGTGGAGCACACACGGCCAAAGAACTTTGTGGGTGCTGGTGAATGAGGGGCCTCGTCTCACCCAGGTCCTGGGAGAGTCACACTCGTCCCAGCACGGAGCACGGGCAGACCCACCGACACAGGATTTGACGTATATCGTTAGCAGAAACATCCAGGAGAGGTCTCTATGCCTTCCTTTCTACAATTATCTGTGTGTAAACATTTTACTGACCTTCCTGCTATTTTAGGGCACAGAACTGATTAAAAAAGTAACTTTGAAAGATTTCACCAGCCTTCAAATTCACAGATATGAGACTTGGTTCGAATTAGAGTTAGGATGCCTATAGCTATCATGCAAGCAGACCAATTTCTCAATGTTTGAACCAAGTTTTCTTACAAAACCGATACTCACAAAAACCACTCGTGTTTTACAGAATCATACCTGTTAAATCTCATATCTTTCCTTTCTTCTTTAGAAACCTGGCCTAAACTGTATCTTCTTACTGAGCCAGGAGTACTGTTGTTGATGTTTATTTTTTCTTCAAAAGCCTGTATCTTAACTTGAAGCTTTTCTTCTTCTTCATTTCCATTCATAACAGATTTTAAATCATCCAGTGGTACAGGCGATTCTATTTCAATATCATTTTCTGTCCTAAGAAAGCAGAAAGCAGAGATTTAGCTCTGGCACACTTTGCTCCTAGGGATGCTGACACTGCATTTCCGCCCTTGACCCGTTATGTGTCTGCTAAAATAATTATGTTTCAGCAGAGATTTTCATAGAGGTTGATTAATCATTTTCAGAAACATCTTCTAGATCAACATCTCTGTCAGATGGATCAGAAACACTGAACATCTCTGACAACACTGGATTAGAAACTGCATGTGCTGTATCTGCATAAGCAAAAAACCTCTTTTCCTGATAGTCCCATAGGGAAAAGGTTTTCAGCTGAACTTAAACTATTCTTTCAAGCTTGCTAAACAGTGACTTATTGCATTATTTTCATAAACCAAAACTAGAGCTAATTGTAGAGTTTATAGAAGTCTGTGGTTTAAAAAGTTTGACAAAAGTACACGCAGTTTGTACTGACTTAATGTGCTCAGAGTAAGAAAAATATATTTTAAAATAACTCTGCATGGAAAGAAACAGGCTCAGGAAACTAAAACCTCAGGGTACCGTGCTGGTTCCTGGGATGGAAAACAGCACACTGTCCCTCCCAAATCCCAGCTTTGTGCAGCCATGGGGCCACAACTTTCCGAAGTAACCCAGACTCGAATGAGTAACCACATCCCACAGGTGTTCAGAGGTGAAACCAGCCTGACCCGTACAACGTTCAGAAACTCCGCAACCAGAATCCTCCTAGAGAATGAAGGGATGTTTGGCAACATTTACTTAGTTCTGCAGTTCAAAAATAAGCTCATTTTCCTTTTACCCCACCCCACTTATTTTGTTCTTCCTTTCTGCCCCCCTTAGGAGCAAACATCTGAATGGCTCAATCTGTGAAATATGGACACAGAAAGCCACAAATGAGAATTTTAACACACCACTTTCAAAGCAACAGTGTCTCAACAAGTCACGCTCACAGTTGGGAAGCCTATTAAGAAGTCCCAAACACTGCAAATTACTAATAGTGGAAACAAAGCATGCTTGGAAAAAAACACAACCAAACAAAAAACAAAACCAAAAAAGAACAACTGTGAATACTGAGTGCATCATGAAGTGTGCTTTTTTGTTTGTTTTGATAAAGGCAGTTCAGGGTATTTCTCAGGAGAGTTGGCAAGGTTTTGTCCTGTTTTGTTTTCAAATTTAGGCAATACCTCATAATATATTAACACCGCAGAACATTTTAGAAAAAAATATTTTTTTCTAATAAAGAATCACGGTATGACCTTTGCTAACAAATCTTCCTGCAGATGTAGGATGAGATTTAATTCCTTAGGAAACCGTCACTCCAGCAGCTCTGCCACCAGTGCTCTCATTGTGGGAAGCAAGCACTAGGAAAACATCTGACACGTACATACACATACAGCCCTCTGGCTGCAGAGTGGGGATGGATGGATGGACTGAATGGGTTTATGAATGACAGCCCCAAGCCAGCAATCCTTGAAGACGTTTGAAAATGAGAACAGACTTTCCTAACTGCACCTTTTTCCCCCAGCATTCTCCAGTTGAACCCTAGTACCTTTGTGAGGGAAACACAAGAAAATGCTTCTGACAAAGAAACGCATCAATGAATCCTCTTGCCATGTGCACAGCAGTAAATTAGTAAGTACAAGGCTCATCACTGGTGCTCACACCCCACCTTGGTTTTGACCCAGCTGATACCCAGCATTTCGAGCAACTGCGAGCGCTACTGGCTGCGGGATGACGCACGGCGTGGCTCCTCCGGGGCACCACCAGCTCTCACGTGTACCAGCCTCACACTCGCATCGATTCCCAGGAAGCCAAAAGCACATGCCCCAAGAGAAATGTTCAATGAAGCCTCCACCCCACGCCCAACGGGCTGCCTGGCAGGCCTTCCTGCTGGCCTCCCCTTGCAGCAACAGTAAAATAAACTATTGTTTGAAATCTTGGCAAGAGGCACCCAGTACATTGCTGAGGTTGCTGCAGAAGGATCAGCTTACACCAAAGCTTGGAGCGTTTCAAGAGGAAAAGGATGCACAAACTTATCGTGAATCATAAGGACCTTGCTGGCAAAGACCTCCATGTTGCTGTGCTCCTCACTGGTGCACTGCTTTTAAATGCTCTTTTGCAAATTTTAGAAAGACACCAAAATATACAGGTCAGCAAGTCAAGAGTGATGTATTAATTTGAAGAGTATTTCTCCAGAGCACCAACACCATTACCAGCATCTCAGTCAGGTGCTTAAAATGGGCAGAAGAGCACACAAGAATAGAAATTGCTAAAAATACACTGAGATGGGACTGGTTCCAGGATTCAACTCTGTTTGGAAGTAACATGAATGGCTCAAGTGCAGGTCCTCGTGGTTCATCAATGTACTGCCATAATCACCTCCTTAAACACGACGGAAGTGCAGCTTTGAAGAAGGCAAGCGGGGGATAGCACGGGGCAGACAACGAGGGACTGCTTGTCAGAGCCAGCAGAATCTCCAGCTCACAGTCAGGAAGCCCATCAAGAGCTTCCAAATATTGCTAGCAACCGATTATGGAAACGTAATCAGCCAGATATGTCCAAGGCTGAGGTGCTACACGGAGCTGCAGACTGCATCCTCCGACAGGTCAAACGCACGGCAGCTCACAGCCTCAGCATCCGTAGGTGGTAACGGGGGAACTAAAACACACGGAAATCTTAGATGTTATCCCAGTCCTCCTCACTGCTACAAGTGTTGATTTAAAGGAGGTCAAATACTGTACAAAACGAAAGGCAAATGAATGCTAAATGATGCTATGTGCTAGACCTACGCTCTCCTTGAAGGAAGAAAGAATTTCATCCAGCCACCAAACTGAGCAGCAGTTCTTACCCAGAACGATGGCTTGGAAGCACCATTACATTTTCCTTCTGCCCTTTCTTGCCTTCTTTTAATTAACCATGCTACACTTGTAGGTTAGATCAGTCCATTAAGACTCTGCATGTGTTCTTAAAAAGCCCCTCTGAGACTGAGTAGCTTGCGATTTTGTGACAGTGAGGGGCAATAGAGCATCACATGGTTTTAATTACACTCTCTACTAAACGCATGTAAAATTCCCAGTGTCAAACAACTCCAAGCCAGCCATCACTCTGAAGAAATCAGTTTCTTCTTATGTAAACACATGATTCTGGAAGGAATGGTTATAATCCAGCCACACATTTTAAAACCCTGTTTTCCTTTCACAGGGCAAACACTCGGGATTGCTGCTCTTTAAAAACCACTGCAGCTCAGTAACTGCAGCAGCTCTGCAGCCAGGAGTGGATTTCCATGTTGATCTCTGGATCCTCCCCACTTAACATTATTGCACTTAACACAAGTCAGAAGAAATGCTGCATAAATCAGTGGAGAGCTCTCACTTTACCCTTAACTGCTGCTCTATACTTGTTCTTGTGTGAGTTAGCTGATATTATGTTTGATAAAGGTTTGAAATGCAAAAGCAAATAACAAATCTATAACTGCAAAAAGTCTGCCTTTCTCTCTGCTCACTCACAGCCACGCTGAGGACCCCAGCTGCCAGCCTGAAAGGACCAGGGTCACGAAGGATAAGGCAGACGATGCAGGAGAAATCAAGTGGAAGATGGCAAATAAGAAATAGTCCCAGAAAGGTTGGTTTGAAAGGGTCCAGCACAGCAACTGGTCCAGGAAAGCTGCGTGTGAGGCAGACACCCCTCTTTGTCACCCAGAGCAGCATCAGGAACAGGCTTTTATTCGTATTTTATTCTGGTGAAGCAATACGAATTGCACCTGCCTTGTGGTGAGAGCACCTGTATTGCATCAACTACCTGAGCTCCTAAAAGCAGCAATTTATCACCAGAAATATTAAAAACTGATAGCAACAGCAAAACAAAAAGTGTGGAGGAACTTGTGTTTTAAGTTCCTTCCACTGCAGATAGAAGGTCAAACTCTACCCTCTCCTCCTCTCATAGGATCCACACATAAAATTGTATTTTGCTTCTGTAACCATGCACATACACAGCTGAAACAGCTTCTACCCCTCAGCAAAGCAAGTCCTTAAAGGGGAATTTTACAGAGAAATAGAGAAACACGACAACAACGTTCTAACGAAAACCTTTTCCTGTTGTTTTTTTTTTTTTTTTTAGGGTGGGTAGATCCGCTCTAGTGATAAATGTCATGCACAGAAGATAATAAGGAATAGGAAAACCATAGCATTTTAGCAA
Source organism: Cygnus olor (assembly GCF_009769625.2). Taxonomy (NCBI): domain Eukaryota; kingdom Metazoa; phylum Chordata; class Aves; order Anseriformes; family Anatidae; genus Cygnus; species Cygnus olor. Next base: position 25,200,303 of record NC_049177.1, on the reverse strand, counting down.
ATAAAGTAATTTCTCTATCATAAATCAAGTGACCAGTCCTGGGCTGCAAGAGTAATTATTACGCTTTGTTACTGAAACCTCAGTTCCTGTCCTGTTTCGTTACAGTTCCCATAACATGTGACATTCTTCTGGCCCCCTTCGCTGTGACAACTTGCCTACTCTTTTTTGTAGTTGAACTTGACTACTTTGAAAAACACGTACGTCATTTCATGCTCACTCAGTTATTTCCACTTAAGCTTTTTCACTGTCTTCAGTGAAGCTTTTCACAAAGCCAGTTCTGAGGGCTCTGTTTCAGCAGATTTCTGCCACCAGGTGATGTGTGCACATTTATTACAGCCTTGTAAAATAAGTGGCTATATCGGGGTTCCTCTCCTTTCTCATTTTTAACTCTCCAGGATACCAATTAATTGTTTCTCAAATGACCTCAATGTTTTGGCTTCAACCCTACCAGTCTGTCTCCAAAGCTATCCTTCATGGTTATGAGTTTTCTGGCATCTGTGTTAAATTTTATATCACAGGATTGCTATTCCTTTGTGCCCTCCTGACCTATTTCAGTATACGCAGTGCTAATTATAAGTCTGTCCCTAATTAAAAGCGACTACTATCAGATATTTAACTGACACGTTCTTAATGTGACAAATGCAGCAGTGCTCCCAATGCTTTAATCTCAGGATACAAGTTTAAGGAAGCTAAGTGCTCAGAACATTTTTGTACACGCTTGAGAATATTTTTTCAGACTTGTTTAGCAAACCTTTGTCACAGAGCTGTGCCAGTCATTGTTCTCCTCAGCTTCAGTGGTTATCTTCTAGAATAAACTCAATGATAATTGTGTAGCCTGACTTCACCGATTTATTTTTAACTGAAGCTTTTCAGATTGCCTTAGTCTACTTTTCTGGGATGTAGCTTTCTTTCTGTTCTTTTGTAAGTGCTAAAACTTTAACAGCTTCTTTTTTCTCCCTTGCCAAATGACACAGCTGCTGTTGCGTGATGTTCAGAGGCCATTCTGCCTGGTAGCATGCATGTGGCATTTGCAGTGCACCTAGGCTCTTACTGACATCCTGGAACTATGGATTTCTGCTTTAGTGTTGATCGTCCTTATTCCTGCATTTGAAACGCATGCCTCAAGTTACTTCTACAAGTACGGATGTTCTCCATTGGGTGTCTGCACGCTTACCTGACCCTATAAATAATGCAATCCAATAGCTGAGTGAGTATACACTGGAACAATACATGAGAGATATCAAGATCAATTTGAACATAGAAACGTAGCAACTTACAGGAACTGCAGTACAGCTTATTTTCAGCTGGATGCTCATTCATTGCAACTTGAGTATATTTAATATAAATTCACACTGCCTCGCACAGCCCCTGGGACTGCCCCTCATCACACAAAACCCAGCTTTACCTGGCTGCTGACACGTTGTCATTCTCTAGCTGTCGGACGAGGAGCTTGGCTATGGCAGTGAAACTGTTGCTCATGCGGTAGATATCTCTGCTCTGGGTGCCCAAGACGCTGGAGAAGGCATCAGTGAGACTCTTAATTTCCAGTAAAAGGATGTGGTGAAATGAGTGCTCCATGTTGGCCAGATGGTTCACCAAATACATCAGGCACATCCTGGCTCGCTCCTAGACAACATAAGGAGATAAAAAAATTTTTAAACAAATGTATTCAATGTTTGCTTGCACAAGGCTGGTTTGTGTGCATGCTGCTGATTGAAACATTGCCATCAGGGAATTAGGGAAAAGTGGCTACCCCACGACTAACAAAAAGGCAGCTGCACCAAAAGCACAGTTTACTTTTGCGTGCTGTCAACATCACACGTGTTCGGCTTGGTGCTGCCCAACCTGGCTTAGGTTCAGTACACCTTTGTCTGCTCCTCAACCCAGAAACGGAGTCCCCAAAGCCTTTGGAGGGCCCTGCATTGCTCTAGGGCAGTAGATCAACCTGGTTCACAGATCAGAGCACCAGCAGCAGCCTTGGCTCCCATTTCTTCTTTGACGAGCCTTGTGAGCCTGGCCAAGCCACCTCACCTGCCCCATAACCCAGTTTCCATGCTTGCTTTTCTTTCTTTTCCTTCCTTCTAACTCCCCGCCTGTTTCTGGCAGGCAAACACTCGTGCTCGTGTGCCCCCAGCTCAGCAGGGAGCAGACCCTGTGGCTCAGGGCTGCTCTACACGGCCCATGGCCGACTCCATTGGTGTGGCTTTGTTACAGACCCATTGCATTTATGGGCTAATTTCCAGATTATTGCCTTGTCCACATTATCCTCCACAACTGCAACCACTCAAGAGCCACCAGGCAGTTAGAGTGAGCTCTGCGCATGCCACCAGCTGTGACAAGCACATAGCCAGGAGCAAATACCCATTTTTCCAGAGCACAAAAGTGTTTCCCAATCATGACTTCCTTTCTGGATCTGTCGGGTGTTGCCCATTTGCTATATTTAGCAGTGTCACCCCAGACCCTGTCTTCACCAGTGCTCCCCAGACCGAGAGGGACTCCTGCGACGGCGTCCTGCAAAGGAGGGCCAGGCACGGGGCTAATGGTGAGGGGTTGGAGGGCCTCAGAAATCACAGGGGCACTCTCCTTCCATTGTGCTGCATCTAGGAGCAACGCTCAGATGAGACCCATGACTAACACCGAAACAAAGAGGGGTTTAAAGTGAGATTTCGTTTTACGATCTCGCCACACGCGATAAGCTGCTGTCTGGCAGCTGTATCAATCCCTGCCAACACGCTGAAGTCTGATATGCCTGCCGTAGCCAAAGTTTTGCTGGTCAATTTATCAGCAAGATCACATCCCCCACAAATTACAATTAAAGGGGCTGCTTCAGATCATAGTGTAAGAAAAAAAAAAAGGCAAATATTTGCTAACAAATACGTTATCTCTGCTTGGCAAGTGCACACAGTTCCAATTCCTAGTATCTCTGTATGCACATGGGCAAGTTCTCACACTAAAACACAAACCCTGACGGCAAAGAAATGCATGAGGGTTTCTTTGTTTTGTTATAATTGTTCTAGGTGTATAAGGTTCCACAACCCTAAAAATACCTAAGTGGTAAAAGCAGCAAAGAGAGAAGCAATTAACTCAGAGCTCATATCGGATCCTCCGCTGGGATACCAGCGCATGGCTCCCCTTAGCGAAACCCACTCCACACTCAGCAGATCGTTACAGAAACCTGGAGATGTTTTGCTGTTAGAACCTGTGCTGAAATGCAAGCAGAAGCACTTTAGGGAAAAAAAAAAACAACAACTAAATCTCTTCTTCCCAAGTATAGCAGAAAAGGAGGGGAAGCTGCGTGCCATATACATCCTCCCAGCACTGCAGGGCAATAGCGTTATTGCCTAAGATTTCAGAAAAAAACTCCAAATTCTTCTGGGACTGTGTAACAGGAGAAAAAACAGTGCTGGAGGTTTAATTCCAAGTATAGCTGGGTCATAAAAATACACGGGAGACTTTGGCAGAGCGTTGCCCAAGTATCACGGCTGAGACACTTTTTGAAGGAAAAGTCAACTTCTTTCAAACAAAAGGAGATCGGCTACGCCGTGCCATGACAGAGATAAATGAGCACAGCTTATCGGACAAATTGCTTCCCCTCAGCTGTATGTAGAAAAACTACGGCTACTTCTTCAGGCGGGCTGGGCTGGTGTGACAGAACGGGCCTTTTTCTCAATGGTTTGAAAGGGGCTGACTTTTTGGTAAATATTCACTAGCTTATTTGGAAGACATTCCTCCCTCCAAGAGATAAACATAGGCTCAATTAACATTTAAAACACATTTGTGTTTCCTAAACAAACTGTGCAGCAGACGCAGCTCGAAGAGAAGTTGTGACCCTTTTCATGTCACTTTGATCCAGCTGGAATGTCTCCAGCCACGCTGAAACGCTGCTACTCGCCTGGAGTGAGGTAAAAGAACAATAAACTCCAGTGAGTAATATAATATGGAACTGTTACACAAAACAAAATTACAGCAAAATAGCTCAACATGAAAGCAGTTATTATCTCCGCCGCAATTTTTACCCCAAAATATTCAGAAAGCCTGTTTGGACATACATAACCCATTGTTATTTCAACTGTGCTTGTTTTCTGTATTCATGTGCTTTATCATAAGCTTATCTCGCGTTTTATGGCGTTACCTCTGCCAGTAGGTGAAGATCTGAAATACAGGCAACAAGGTGTGGCAACAGAGTTTGCTTTTTCTTAAAATCAGGCTCAAGGGACTACAAAAGAGACCACAACGATTTCAGAAGAAACTGCAATTCCCAGTTTGTCCAAAACATCTTAATACATATATATATATATATATATATATATTTCAGGAACTACATATCCAGCTGACTCGTGCTGATGGTGTTTTGCTTTGCACAAATTGCTGGTCAAGGGACACGTTCTGATTGCAGCTTCACCCATGAGACTCCCCCTGACATCAGGGGAAGCAGTGTGCATAAACAAGGGGGACCTCTAAAATAAAGGGATCCGTTCCCAGCCAAACCTCTCATCTCTCCAGGGGTGTGCCTGAGCTGCCAAGGGGGAGAGAGCAGCTCAGGAAAAGCACGAGAGCTCGCTTCTAGAAGCCAGCAGAAGACATTTTCTGCTCACGTTTGCAATCTGTATTACGAAGGGCCAACCCCCAACCCTTGCCACCTCTTTTCACCCAGTAAACCGCCCAGTGAAATAAAACACCAACAAATAAAGTTCCAACACCGCCGTTATCATTTTGTTTCTCGCTTGCTTTGCTCGGCCAGCGAGGGGTTGCTGGTGCAGGGTCCCGTCTGCGAGCAGCAGCTCGCGGTGCATCTGCAGCACAGCCCCGTCGCAGGAAACGGGAGGGGGCGAAGCGACCGCAGACGTGTTCAGGAAGGCACGGCCGAGATAAGGGACCCCATCAGCACGCACGGGCGTGCAGGGACCGCTGTGCTGCTCACACGTTTCTGCCGGGCCTACATAAATTAGCTGGCTGCAGTAATGCTCGTAACCGAGCAGTTCCTCTTAGATCAGTGTTACTTGAACAATTTCTTTTGGGTAGACTCATTTTTATCTGCTGAACCTTTACGATCGGCCCAGCTTTTATGATGCCAGATGTGTTTCTGCTATTGTATCACAGGCTGGGTGTCCACACTGCCGCGAGCGATGCCTCGCACATCCGTGAATTTCATGGGGCACTCACAAAGGCTTCTCTCCTCCCCTCTTTCAAGGCGCCCAATCTGCACGGGAGCACCCACAGACAGCGCCCATCCCTTTGCTGACGGTAGGGTGGGGACAAAAATCTGCAACAGGAACAGCCAGAGTAAAGCAAGAAAAAGAAAGCTTTATGGGGAGAATGAGATCTGTGTGTTTCTGAACAGGTGAGAGTGGCAGGGACCCTTCGGTCACTGTCTGGTCTCCTGCAAACCCTGGACCAGTGAATGGCCCTCCAAATAGCTCCTCATACCCCCAGAAAACTGTGGAACACAAAGCACTCGAGTTCCCTAAAATATAAAAAATAAATTAAATAAAATAGGATAAAAGACAAAAGTCGCAAGGAGAACGTGTGAGAAAGACCCTCAGCTGCAACGCTGAAGGAAAAGGGAAGCCGTCAGGTGAACCCGAGCAGGCGACGCAGGGAAGCAGACCATGTCCCACGCCAGAGGATGCAAAAACCATACAAAAAAAAAAACCAAACACATTTGGACATCTTTTTAGAAAGCAAACCCAGGAGACTAGAGGAGCCAGCTGTCTCACACTGGAGAGTTCACCTCTACCACCCTTTGCACGTCGCTTTTAGAAATGTTTTTCGGTCAAAAGTCTCCTGGGTGCCACTAAAGCAGAGCCCACACAACCAAGCCAAGCGTGCGCCCACCTCTCCAAGCAAGCACTGCTCGTGGCATGGAGCTGGGCTGGAATGTAGCCACGGCTTTCAGCAGCCTGCAGCCCCTCAGACACATCAGGCATACGGCATGGGGCAGCACGGCGGTTACCTGACACTTAGAAGACTGGAGATTAATTATTCTGTGCAGGTTTGGCCCAGGCCCTGCATGTAAAAGTTGGATGTTACATGTATCTGCAGAAGCCCAGGGATTAAAAAAATATAAGAAAGTGTTCTGCAAATTGTTTCTTTGTAAACTTTACAGTAGTCTGTCATTTCCAATAATATACAAAGCACAACACATCCAGGTGGCTGCTTGCTTGTTCTTGCTATAAATCAATGAATAAGTAAATAAAGGCAAAATAAATTCTGTCCCTTTTAAGAAGGGGAACACAGCAGAAAGGCTGCCTCAGACATTTGCATGGAAGAGCTGGTTCATCATGCTAAAACACAGAACCAGAATTAAATCCTTGAGTCCTAATCCCAGCTGTGCTCTTTCACAGATTAACCAGTTATGAGCTGTAAAGCTTTTAGGAGTTCTTAACTCTGAAGTACTGCATGCAGAAATAAACACTGCCTGCTGCAGTTCTCAGCAAGGTAAATTTTACTGGGGTGATCTACATACATAAGGAGAGAACAACCAATTTCATTCATGCTGGAAGCTGCAGCCACACAACACGTGAGCGAGTCTGTGCAGAACGCCACAACATTACCCTGCGTTGTGCCACGTGTCCCCAGCCCATGAGCCCCTGGGCCCCCAGGCAGGACCCCACCTCCTGGGGAGGCTTTAAAACCTTTAAGATAGTCCGCGAGCCCAATCCATATACACAGGACCAACTTCTCCAGCCTTTATGGAGACAAACTCCAGTTGATTTGGTGCAAGGATCACTGATAGGACAAGGAAACTACAAGGATTCACCTCTGCCAAAATAAAATTACCCAGGTTACTGTATGGCAGCATCAGTACCAAACTTCGGCAAACAGATTTATTACATACTATTCATTTTCTGGCTATATAATCAAGTTTTATCACAGCCATGAAAGTTTGAATTATTTAGCAGGAGCTCCATGAACTCAGCAGAACATTATTTTTACCTTCACAGAACCGTGATTTGAGGCAGAGGGAAAATGTCTATTATTAGCGGTGAAAGACACATAAGCTTATAACCAGGAATGAAAACAAAAGTTGTATTAAAAATCACAGTTATCATAAACGAGTCTAGCTAGCTTGGTGTCCTCAGGGCACCCAAAGTCTCGAGCAGTCTGGTAATTTGCAAGTTCGCAGTGGTTGTCTCCCTCAGGCTGCATTTTTAGGAGCTGGGGATGGCAGCAGGGTCTACGGCATTTCCCAGTCCCGGTGGGACAAGGCAAACAGCGGTGCTTCGTCAGCAGCATCCCTCACAGCTGGGGCCATGGGGAGCTAGGGGCTTGGGGAGGGCAAGGGGCTGGGACCTGAGAGCTGCTCGGCGGTGTGTGTAGCACACTGAGCCTGTTCGTAGCACCTGGAGCAGGTGAGCATCGTTTCTACGTCCAAACTGCACATTTATGGCAGAAGAAAAACTCCAGTGCAGATGTGTTACTCTGTCACGAAACTCATGAAACAATTTTAGGAGTTTGTGGCTTTAAATCCTTTTAAGGCACAATGTTCCCACTGGGTCAGGTCCCAAACCAAGTTAACAGTGAAAATGTTCCGGTGATGAGGCCTGAGTCCAGCATCACTGCCGGGCACTTTCCTTATAAAGACATTTGTCAGAAGTATTCAATTAACTATGGCTACAAATGCAAAATAGCTGGATTACACTGTATTGGGGAGTTCATATTTCCCTACAAATGCAAAATAGCTGGATTACACTATATTAGGGAGTTCACATTTCACTGCATGATTGCAATGTTCCTGAAGACTATATGCATCTAAAATTCAGTATCATACCCAGGGTTTGCAATACCTAGTTTGGAATACTTATGTATATTGCTTTGTTTCTTTTGTTAAATGTTGTACAAACGAGCACACGCACACACACACGCACACACAGAGCCATCCCCCGAACCAACCAACTTTTGTTTTCAAGCTTACCTCATCAATATGTCCAACAGCTCCAAAGATCTTTGCCGTTTGCCCAATCAAACTTGGAAAACTCTCACCAATTTCTTTTAGCTTCGGAAGAAAAGCAGCTAAGGCTACCGGGTCATAGCCAGATATTTCTACAAGTATGTTTAGAATAGCATCGCTATGGCTAGGGTCTCGTAAGTGTCCCAATAGGCATGGAATACACTCTTTCAGCACCTATTTAAAAAAAACATGACAAAGATTGTGAATATATTTGTGAATTGTGAATACATATAACCAAAAGAGGCATTGTACGTTGGAGGGATAGAACTAAAATGCCAGACTTTGATTTAGCACAATAGTTTTCCACCTTTGTTGACCTTTGCACAAAGCTATTGCTGAGGTCAACAGAAGTTCAGCTCAACATATGGAACAAGGGTATGCTGTAGCCTTGAAATATTGCAGTTATGCATATTTAAGTAAGGAAATACTCAATTGTTTAAAAAAAGGCAAAAAAACCCTCACCAAATATTTCCTTTGCTCTGGGCCAGTTCTATACTTTATGGATTAAAACAACATAGGTCATCTTAGTCTTCCCCAGCGATACAGTAAATTAAAGTACTAGCAGAAATTTTTGATTTCCCCCAGCAACTAAATAACTTGACAAGGTTAATAGCTGGTACAAAACTAAAAATAAGGGGCAAGATCCTAGCTGCACAGAAATGCTGCAGGCAAGTTGTCATTTCTTACAACACACTTTTCAAGAGGTTGAAGGTCCAGTCCTTCAGAACACCTTACAAACAGGATGCAGTGTACTCAACTACCTACTGAATGATTATTTTACATGTATACTAATGCATGTCTACGTGTATACTAAGACACTTCTGACTGTGAAACTGCTGCGTGCATGTAAAACACATTACAGCACAGAATGAGGGCATAAAGTGACTTTTTTTTTTTCTCAAGTGGGCAATCAGTTTTAGCAAGTTGTTACCAATGGCTCTGCCAAAATATTGCAGGTACATGACTGAATAAATTGTTAACAGTGGTAAATGACAACACTTTGGATTTATGGAGTGTGTGGCACAGACACAAAGCACTGCACAAACATGAAATACTTTAAAGCTATTAAGGCTCATGACTAAAGACTTGCATGCTATTATGACAGACTGGTCCAACACCTGCTGAAGCCAAAGGGAGGCTTTCCACCAACTTCCTAGGACTTGGGAGGATGCTCCAAGTGCTCACTCGCACATTTTTTGGCTTATACATCTACTTTTCACCAGCGCAGCATCTCCACACACTTACAGCAAGCACCTGACAGTTGCACAAAGCAACCTCAGACGCGTCGGCTCCAGCGTGGAGCCTCAGCGTAGCCAGCAGTGCAGCGCAGGGCCCTTCGGCTGACGACTCTCCTACTTCCAAAAGCAGCCCTATTTCATCTGTGACAGGGTATCATGGTAAAGTTTCCTTGGCTATCTGGAGGAAGATATTAACTACCGCTGATTCCTGTTTTGCAAAGATTTGATAGATTCCATAAATTTACAAAGCAGGTAGCTTTGTGTCTTGTTTGAATGTGCTGGGTGCTGTCCTAGAATTTTCAAAGCACGGGATGCTTTGCCTCAGTTAATCTCCAGTTCACTCTTAATCAGTTCCTAACTCATTTTAGTTTTCCTTGATATATTACTTAACGCAGCTCACATATTCCAACAGAAATGTAGTTATGGGCATTAATGCTCAGCTCATGGAGCAAGAGCCAAAAAAGTAGAAAACAGTTCTGGTTTAACACAACCTTTTTGGTCCAACGGAGTCACTGTTACGTCCTCTTTATGATCAGATGGAGAATTTTAAATGGAATTAAAGAATTCACAGGGAAATCCATAGGAAAATCATAGGAAAGCACTGCCATGCATGTTACGGGACTCTTACTGTTCTGAGAGCAGCTAGCAGACACACTTTGCCAAGCCATGTGAAACAAATAACCTCCCCCAAAAGGGGGTGCAACATTTAGCAGTGAGATATTCCAAATGCAGTTTTACCCCAAGTTCTTTCTTCCTCGCCACGACCTGGAGGAGCCTGAGGAGGTGGTGCTGTTCGGCTTGGTGCAGCTGAGCCAGCAGGGCCACCAGCTCCCTCAGATGGAGGTTTATCGGCTGTGGTTGCTTCTCGTACAGGGAAGGCAGGACACGCAGCAGCATTGAGTTCCCTGAGAACAGAGCAAACAAGAGGCCGGTGACTTACTGTATGTCAGTGCCCCACAGCTAGGGAGCACGCTGGAAAATCAGCACACACCTGGAGACACCAGTTTTTAAGAACCATAAGTACAGAACCAGGGAGGTGTAAAATTCACTGTAGGAAATCATGTAGTGTGCCAAGAAGCGCAATAAATTATCTGAATAGAATGAATTATTGCAGGTATAACAATGTATGTGTAAAAAAAGTATTTCCTATTTATTATAATTTTCAGTCTCAAGTACAATACCATGAGAAGGCCACTTAACGAGCTTTCAGGTTTGGATGATAAATTGGTCTAGGACTCCACAAAGTGTGATTTAAATTAATAACTAAAAAAAAAAAGCTAGAAAGCACATAAAAGCTCTATTTCTCCTTTGTTGAGATTAAGGCTTTCAAATTAAGTAACCAGCATATGGAAAGAATAGTTAGTTATTAAGAGAACTAAATGTGCATGACAGTAAATTTGAACATAAATAGTTAAGGATGCCATTTCCAGGAATAGAAAGAAGCCAGAGAGAGTCAACTGCAGACAGACACAGATATGCAAAACCCTCTCTCACACATTTTCTTAAGATGTCTGTGCATAATTCAATTTGAAGCCCAGGCTCATACCAAAATACATAACTTCACATCGCTGTACATGCCTGCCTCAATATATTTAAGTTTCACTTGAACAACATATGGAAAACATCTGCCTATTGCAGTGCAGTATGGCTTCTTTTTGTAAACCCTTGAAAGTCCTTAAGGTCTCTTCGGATTTGGTTTCCAAGAGGAACTAGCACTCTGGCCTGCTGCTTTTTCTCCCACTTAAATCCAAGCCTTATAATTTTGGAAGATAAGCAGGTCAATTCACGGATGGTAGAAAGAGGATATATGGGTCAGACTTGATCGCATCATGCTCGTGCCAGATACAGAAAGAGCAGCCCAAGACACTGTTAGGTCTTACAACATCGCCCCTGAGGCAAGTAAATAAAATGAAGCTCATTGCAGACTCAAAACTTTTAGGCAAAGCAGTATGTAATGATCCTTAAGGGGTCCTCATGCTTTGGAGGAGTGTCTCCGCACTGCTTATCCAGCCTCACTTCTGCATCCTATTCTGAAGCATTTATTCTGCTTGAAGAGTTGTTGGCTTCTTCCTGAAGGCAGGGCTAACAACGAGGTTCAGACCCCACCTCAATTCCCATGGACATGAAGAATTTATGTCTTGTTCTGTTCTACAAATAAAGCACAAAGGCCAGTTGCAAACGAAGGGTATTTGCTGATGGATTACCCCAAACAGATTAGCAAGCAGTTCAGCTCTGGCCACTTTCTATCCATACCTTCGTGCACATCTCTTCCTGATGCTACCAGCATGTAAAAAAATTGAGGGGCACAAGAGTCACTAACTTACCATGGGACTCATGCTCCTAAGTGACAGAGGTTCTTTTGAAAACGCCTTTGACCTGCACACGCAGCTTATAGATTTTATTTTATAATTTTTAAACTACCCAGGACAGCAGCAGCAGCTGAGCACCAGGAAAGGCAGTGGTTGTGAGCAGTGCAGTTAAACACAGCCATCAAAGCACCAATTCGCCCACGGCTAAAACTAGAATGTTAAGATCGATTTACTTGAAGTTTTCTAGACTCACATCTGAGTTTGAAATTGAACAGTCTTGTAACCAAATGTACTGAAAAATTTCTTGTTCTCTGGATAATTTCGTGCTTACTGAATTAAGCCCTTTCTTTGTACTTGCGCATGTTTAGTTTCCACTGGAAGCTTTCTGCCCATGCAGAACAGACCCCTTAAGCTCCAGTCAAATTTTCAGCAATGGTAACAACTGCAAAAGATGAAATTTCCTTGTTCCTGGACAGGCAAAATTCTTGGTTTTAAGTATGGAGGGAAATGATTCAACAGAAAAACAAGAAGTAGCAGCTCTAAATGAAGAAAGACAGCCACTAGCCTGAGATTCGCCATTGCCTAAGCCAGAATATCACCGGTAGGAAGATATCTGGAAACTAAGACTAATTATTCACCCTGAGAAAACCTCCATTTTAACTATTGGATGCATTAGAGGAGGTGGTGTAATTTGCCATGACATGATGGATTGCAGTTATGAAACTTCTCTGAACAAAAGTACTTTGTACAAAAGTAAACTTGGGCAGCTCATCCAGTCACCACACAGCAAACATTACTGCCTTTATATCCACTAACCAGGATAAATGAAAAAAAAGGGCAAATTAGAAGCTAGCCCATCATTTTGGAGTGGTGTTTAAGTGACCTCACTGACACGGAATCCTTTTTAATTGAACAACCCCCATATACCAACCTGCAAACCATCCAAGCAGACACCACAGTTTGTGCCTGTTCTTTGTATAACTTAGGAAAGGTCATAAAGCATGACCCAATTCACTACTTTCTCCTGTCTGCATGTTTCCAGCCAGCTCTGAGCACCGTTGCCATTTGCCATACCTTCCCAGTTTCTAAGCAATTTCCCCATGTGCAGCTCACCAACCTTCTGCATTCTCAGAGCTCAGTCAGAGGCGATGCTCTGCCCACTCCCAACTAATTCACTTTGCTCCATCTTGCTTCATCTCGCTCAGCCTAAACCAAGAGCCTGAAAAGCACATTTGCTGTCTGAGAACGGAAAAACATTGTACTCAGCTCCTTAATTACCTTCTCTCCCTCTTCCTTCCCTACCACCCTTATCCCCAATGCTTTCCAGATTAGACTTGCTCAGACGTTCCAAGCAGACCACACACTGGGAATTATGCAACTCAGGCAGAAACTAACGTACAGTTGGGGACATCCGATGGCTGAGCCAGGCTGGCTGCAAGTCAGGCAGGGCAGAGGCACGTACACCAGCAGCAGCCACAGCCCCAGGACCATGCCGCACGCACGTTGGCCGATCCCCTGCATGCACAAGGAGTGGCAAAGGCAGCCACGTGCTCTGTCCCAGCTCTGCCCCATCCACAGCCCAAACCAGCAGCGCTGTGGAAACGAGGCTGGCAGTGCTGTGTGAACGTACAGCCCTGTTCTGGCCTTCACTCCGGGAGGAGTACTCTGGGAAAAGCACGTGCACCAAGAGCACTGCTTTCCCTGGCTGTCCCAAGCTGGGCAGAGAACTCTGAAAATGTTCACCTCTGCTTTACCAAACCGTTGGGCTTTGCAGGACACTGTGCCAACGTTACCATTTATTTCAGGTAGCAGGAGAGCAGCCGGAGGCCCCGCTGTGGCAGGAGCCACCCGCACGCTGTGGAACAGCCAGATGTGTGGTGCAGAGGAAAGGCACCGTGACAGGGCCAGCAGCGCGGGGAGCTTGACATCAAGCTCAGCAGTGCCGGGCTCTGGGCAGCCCTGTGCCGCTCCCAGAGGTGTGCTGAGGCCATGCGCACCTCCGTGCTACCTCCCCACACCTCCTGCCCCTGATCAGAAGCCCCGGTGGTGGAGCAGGGCGAGGAAGCTGTGGGGGGGGAGCGCGGGGCCCTCCCTGCCACCCCTGTGTGCAGCGCTGAGGGGCTGGGCCTGAGAGTCCCAAGCAGCAGGGGAACGCAGACTGCACGCTGAGTGCGGTTATGTAGGGTTTTTCCCCTCAGTTTTCTAAATATTTATATCCAATGTGTAACTTCTACCATCAGTATGTTACCCTTAATCTCAATTCTGCAATAATCAAGGGCCCATTAAACTGATAAGCTTGCCAGAGCTTAAGTGAGTCAACACCAACAACAATACTACTTGTCACTGGATTAACATCTAACCCACGAGTCCCTTGTTTTGTTGTTTCCAAGTGAAGAGAAACAGCTCTCATCCTGCAGCTGCTAACCTATGGGCTCCTGAAACAAAATACTAGCAGTAATGCCTTATCCACCAGTTACAAAGCTATTATTGGTAATTAGGACTAGAAAAAGTAAAACCCTAGCAAGCTGTCTTTATTTTTTTCACAAGTTCCCCTTTACTGTTTAAGGCAGCAAACTACCAGTATAAGAGAAGTTTTTAAATAAAAAACTATCAAAAAAAGTTACAAGATCTAGGTGAAACTGTACATATGTATCTAAACCAGTTGCAGATATATTTATTTCTCTACCAGTCCCCTCCAGAGCCCTGGCACATACCAACTGCAAAATGAGTTTGCAGAGAACATTTTCCTTTCCACAAAGGACACAAAATGGCATGAGTGATGCAGCCTGGGCTTTTAGGCAGCGATCTCTGAGTGATTTCATCCCCCGCTCTCACCCTCACTTCGCTGCATGTTACGGCAATCTGCTCTCGGAGGGGAAGTGGCAGCTCGCAAGAGCAGCTTTCCCCATTCCTTCCCCTCCATGAGGCAGTCCTTCTCCCCCCAGCGCAAACCTGGAAGGCTGCGATTGAGCAAGCTGCACGCCCCCTTTGCCTCGCCGCCAAAACCAACAACCAGAAGTGCTCTTATTACAACACTGGCACTAGCATCGCTCATTCATTCAAGCTGAGACACTCGGAGCATTTATTAGGGGCTCGCCGCGGCTCACTCGCAGTCTCGTCTCCGCTGAAGTCTGACTTCGACTTTAGCTCCAGACAGCTCAGCTATTTTCAGGAAGCAGCTGGAGAATGCTGCCTCAAGGAGTGCTTTCTCTGCTTACGCTGTTCTGTGTTTTCAGGGCTTCTGTTTCTGTTCTGGATGAAGATGACGACTATGATCTCATGTATGTGAATCTGGATAACGAAATCGAAGGTCCGGTTCTTGGGACTGAGGAAAGTAAGTAGATTAAGTAGATTTAAACTAAATTTCTGTTAAGTGCAGTATTGCATTCTTTGTTGCTTGCTCTTGTACCAATTGTTACAAAAATTTATTCATTTTAAGAGGAAGAAGCATGTGCTCTTACCAGTAGATTATTGTGAACAGCAAACGCTACAGTACTTGGATAGCGTGCCTTGGAAATTTGCTTTACACTATTGTTCCTGTTTTCCTGCAGAAGTGTGGGGTTGACAGTTTTAGAATTGCTCTAATACACACTGCCTTACCTTCCCATTTTGATACCGAAGGAAATGAACTGGCAGACTGGAGCGCATAAGCCTTGTGCAGAGCCAGATTTTGTTAAATACCCCTTCTTTTTAAAACCATAAGTGCATCTGCATCTTGCATTCCAGCTTCGTGTGACTGCCAGCGAGAGCACACCGAGTGGGACAAGCTCTTCATCATGCTCGAGAACTCGCAGATGAAGGAGAACATGATGCTGCAGACAATGGACGACATCCTGAAGGTGGACCTGCAGACGCTTAGAGCAGAACTGAGCCAGCTCGCTGCCAGCCTCGCTGGCACCTTCAGCACTGCGGTCGAGAAAGTCACTGCCCACGTCATCTCACAGGTAGAGCAGGCACTTGTGAGGAGCAGTGACCAAGGTGAAGAAGCCAAGGGGCTTCACGAGTCCCAGCAAGGAAAGCTTCTCGAGCACGTTCTGTTACTGAGCCACAACGTGTCCAACAGACTCAGCCGTCTGGAGAGCGCTTGCCTGAGAAGATCTGAGGCGGAGGCTCAAGAAACAGCTTTTCAGCAGGACAAATTCAGTCCCACCAGAGAAGACAACCTCATTTTGAACTCTCTGTGGAAAGAGCTACAGCAGATGAGAGCTGAACTGAAGGCATCGCAGAAATGGGCAGCTCAGCACTTGCTGCCAGCAGGTAAGTCCACACACGTTATTCTTTACTGGTGAGCTCTTTGGTTGGCCTGTCAAAGCAGACATCCTATAAACATTTACCTCCACATAGTACTCCAAAGCAGTCTTATGAATAGCCCAGAAGCTCTGAGCAGTCTGCAGATACAGGGAGGAAACCCAGTAAGTGTTCTTGAAAAAAGAGGCGTTGAGCTTTTCAAAGAAGGGATCAAAGCAGGGTTTAATCAAAGTCCTTACACAGGGCAAAGCAGCCACCCAGCTAGGATCCCACCTCCTGGAGGCTCTCCTAGATCAAAGCAGCTGCCAAAGAGCAACAAACATATTTTAAACATACAAAATATATTCTCTCACCTTTTACCTTCCCAGCTGGTAACTCCCACATATACTCGCTAGTCACTAATGCTCCTGTCCTCCTCCTGCGTGTACCCAATCCTCCTTCCTCCTGAGCTAAGCGCTGCCTCCTCCTCACCAGCTCTGATGCCCAAGAGCAGAGCCAGGGCAGAGGACGTGCTGCTGGTGCCAACCAGCCACAGCTACGCATGCTTCCTGCAGCAGGGAGGGCACGTTCACTGCACGCAACTGTCAGGACAGAATGCCTTCCCCAAGCAAGGGAGCCTGCAAGTAACACAGCAGAACTGACACACTAATTTTTTCTTCCAAAAACGTTGGTACTGGTGAGCAAGCAAGGTAGCCATAGAAAGATGAGCTCGTATCTCAAAATTCATTGCAGTTTTTCTGTGCACTGTAATGTGTCACCCAGCAGAAGTAGCTATGACACCTTAGGTATGGCAGAGCAAACCCCTACCTAAAGGGCGTGGGTGCAAAGTTGCTGCATGCACAGCGTAACCACGTTGAACGTAACTCTGCCTACTGGATAACTGGTGCTGCATGTTTTCTAAGAGCTGACATATCTTTGATGATCACATATTCCACAAACAAAAGTTTTACGGTAGTATAGAAAACACAAAACACACAGAAACCTACACTCACAGAATCCCACCCGTGTGAATAGGGAGTTGGGTGGTTACACCAGCCTTGGCAGTGAGCCGTTAGCAATGCCACCAGCATGAGCTCTTACACAGGTGAGCAAAGTGTGCTTTTTGCAGCTGCAAAAACCAACAACAACTTACACGAGCCTATTACGCTGCAAGCA
This sequence comes from Cygnus olor, assembly GCF_009769625.2. Taxonomy (NCBI): domain Eukaryota; kingdom Metazoa; phylum Chordata; class Aves; order Anseriformes; family Anatidae; genus Cygnus; species Cygnus olor. The sequence continues at coordinate 25,183,402 of NC_049177.1, read as the reverse complement.
CAACAATAGTTTATAACAAAGCATTTTACAATCCAACAAATCTCTCCTTCAATGGAGAACATTAATTCAGCTTTGTAAGTAAATTGCTTTTACTTCTTTACTGTAATATTTTGGTAATCTGCATGTCCTGGAAGTAGCTCTTACAGCATATTCCTCCTCCCCTCCCTCCCCCAACACATGAATCTCGCCTTCCAAAAAGCATGATCTCACCCTTTATCTCCCCTGTAACACGGCCAGCCTTGCAGTCAGTTACTGTGCGCTGGGTGAGAGTAAAAAAAACTCGCTCAGCTTTAAAGATCCCAGACTCAGCACTGGAAATTCAGAGTATTTCCACTAGTTCCTACACGATTTTATAGAAAGCGTTTTGTTTTTTTTTTTCCTTTCTTAATTTAAAAGACACATTTTAAGTACTTCCAGGGTCTCCCTCCCTGGATATTTTTTTTCAAGGGAATTTTTAGCAACTGACTTTAATTTCTCCCATCTTGAATTACTGCCAGACACTCTTGAGGGATTTTCAGATCACACTTTTTGTTCTTCAGCGAGGCTGTTTTTAATTTTGTTTACTCCTTGACAATAAAGCCAGAAAGCTTGCTCATTAAAAGCCATTTCACAATAGCATTCATAAGAAGCATTTTAAGGAGCATCCCCAACAGTTGCTTGCTGCCCCTCAAATCTCTCTCTCAAAAAAAAAAAAAAAAAAAGAACGAAGAAATGTAAAATCTGCCCAAAGTTTAAAGGAAGCAGTCTATGAAATAACACAGCAGCACTATCCAGAAGGACACAAAGAGTCCTTCATGCACTGAGGCTGAAATTTCCACGCACGTTTTAGACATTTTAGATCCTCTAGCTTGTTTAAACAGGAAATGAACCAGCTTAATTATAGAAGGGGGCTGCTTTTCCCCCTCCCACTTAGCGTACTGAGTTGTACCTAAGGACCAGGGAACAGCACGTTAGAATGCCAAGAATGTCTTGTGTTTAGTAATCATCAGACACTTCTCTAATAACCGTGAATTCCTGTTAATAGCTTTAATAATCTAGCTTCTATTACAACATATTGATAAATTGGAGAGGGAAGGGAAACTGCTTTAAAGATACTAAATATTGGAAACATGAGAAACAACTAACCAGTGCAAGAGTTACCAACAGCCCTAAAGCCAGGGTCAGAAAAGGAACTGATAAAAAAACAAAAAATACATCTCAGCATGCTTCTGCCAACACTCCCTGCTCGTGCTTTCCAGCAGCCCGTCCCACTCTGCTGCTGGAGGATGCTGCCTGAGACCAGCTGCAGGAAATCGCCAGGACATAGGCACGCGTTTGCAAAGGACAGGGGAACCAGCGAGGATCTGAAACTGCTCTCAAGTATCTTACTTAGTACAAGATCCTATTTGTAGTTAATCCACCACAAATCCGCCCCAGGTGCTAGTTGTGCAGCCCTGGGTTCGTGCTGACGTAACCAAACAGGGCTGGCTCAGGAAGGCGCATTTTCAGCTCGTGCTGTTATGGGGCAGCATCAACAACAAACAGCCTGTGCTGCTCCGAGCGCAGCGAGCTGGCAGGGCTCCTCGGGTCACATCACAGCCCCGATAACCGATGACATTTCCTGAGCCAGAAACAGGACATACGAGATCAAGCCTTGCCCTCAGAAGTGAGCCTAAATATAGGCACCGAAACACCGTCAGAAATCTGACAGGCAACGCGTCAGCACATCCGTTCGTCCCTCGGGCCTGAGGTGACCGAGTGCCGGCGGCGCTGCCCCAGTTCGGACGGAGGGCTGCGGTGACAGGGCTTCCCCAGGGCCACGCTCAGCTCCTGGCGGGCACCGTTCCACCGTATTGCGTTGCACAGAACGGACATACCGAGCCCTGCTGGTACTCGGAAGACCGTCATCAGGTATCCAGCCCAGCAGGACACGCTACAGCTGCTGGTGACACAGCTATCCGGTGGCTCTGTGCCACCGGCCCCGGCAGCATTTCACACTGCTATCCCAGGAACGTCACAGTACATAAAACTTCCAGCCTGATAGATTGGCAAACCCATCCCTTCACCATAACATGGCCAGGACAGGCAGGCAGCGTTAAAACTAAATGCCCATTTTGTATGCTACAGGACAGCAATACACTTTTATGGTGAAGGGAAGGCTGGGTCTTGTTAAAGTAGCATGATTAGCCCCTAGGCTCATTGCCATACCAAGTGCTAAGCAAATTCATCCATCAGACCTGCTAGCTTCCTCAAAGCACCCCGTAAGTGGGTCCCTACATTCCACAGGATGAGCCAAACCAACAGCTCCCTCCGAAAAGTCCAGAGGGGAGCATATGCCAAGGGTCCTAACTGTGCATGTACAAACCTTTACTTACATAATCTTTCTAATTAACTTTTTCAGGCTGCGAAACAGCAATTCTATTCCCAATGCGTTCAAAAAAGATCTTTGGGAGCGTTCATCCAACTGCTGAAATGACCCTCCGCTCCTTCACTGCTTGCATCTGGATCAAAGTGACTGAGGTTTTGGACAAAACTATTGTCTTCTCCTATGGAACCAAGAAAAATCCATACGAAATTCAGCTTTATCTCAGCCGTGAGTCTGCAGTGCTTGCTGTTGGCAGCGACCAGCGCAAGTTAGTTGTCAAAAATGTAATTGTTCCTGGGAAGTGGATCCACCTCTGTGGCGCCTGGAGCTCGGACAACGGGACCGCGTCCCTGTGGGTGAACGGTGAACTCGCAGGCACTGCCGCGGGCGTTGCTGACGCTCACACTGTTCCAGACGGAGGAATTTTGCAGATCGGTCAGGAGAAGAATGGCTGCTGTGTTGGAGGTGGATTTGATGAAGCTTTAGCCTTCTCAGGAAAATTAACAGGCTTTAACCTGTGGGACAGAGTGCTCAGCACCGAAGAGATAGCAGCGCTGAGCGGAGAAGATGCGTGCAGTATCAGGGGCAACATCATCGGGTGGGGAGTCACAGAAGTTCTGCCATACGGAGGAGCTCAGTATGTTTCTTAAACTCTTGTAAAACAGTTTCTGAAGCAGAGAACGTATTTCATTAAGAGCAGAATGCCAATGCATACAAGTACACAGAGCTGAAAGAGCCTGCACCTCCCAACCTCCCAAGGAAGACTAGCACTGCAAGTTTACAGAATGAGGTACTGTGGAGATGGGATTTGATCTCTACCTGCTGTTTTGGCAAAACACTGAAAATAACACATCAAGGCTTGACATTGGAAAAGCTATTCCTGAGGTCAGACGACCGCTGTCTCTCTGGCTTACATATAAAAATGAGTGCCACTGTGGACTGAGCAGAACCGGACTCCTACAGTTCCTGCTAAGCTCCTACATGTCTCCGCAGAACAGATGCAAAGCCGCACATCTTCCAGGCTTCTCCAGTTGTTGGTTTTTATAGTGCTAATGTCAATTGTGCAGAGGAACCACAAAAGCCAAGAAGCATGTTGTTTATTAAGTGTTGTTAGTAATTTGTAGACTACAATAAAACTAGCTTCTTGTTTAAAGCATTATTTAATGCCACGGATTGACCTAACATATAAAAGTAATATTCACCATCATAATCCGATGTTACATTCTGAGAAAACACAGCTGTATTATACTGTAAATTGACTTTGTAATAATTTTATTGAAATTATTTTTGTAAAGTTGTTCTGTAAATAAAGATACTTTACTAAACTAAGATTTTCCATGGCATTCATCAGCTGGAACTCTTGAAATATATAGAAAATGGGAATTTTTCCATGTTGTTAACCACTCAGTTTTAGTTGCTAATAGAGAGAAAAACAAATATTAACATCTCACACAAATGGAGAGACCCTCCCCTCAGAGGACTGACCTCCAAGCACTTGGCAAAGCCAGCTTTACTGGTCTGTCATGGTAACAAGCCCCCCGTGGACACTGACACGTGGAGGGATCTGCTGCTCCAGCAGCTCTCCATCGTGGGCAGGGTTGCTCGTGCAGAAGGAACGCTGACACTGACAAATGCGCTTCAACCCGAGGGGATTCCTCAATGTATGCTGAAGCCTCTGAACAAGTTATCTTGGAAAATGTCTTATTCAAAGCAATTCTTACTTTCACTGGAAGCAGCACACCTTTCTGCTCTATTCCCATTTTCTTTCTCACTCTCTACAGATGTCTTAAGGACACGCTCTGAAAAGTTGCTGCTATGTTCTTTCCCGAACACAATGCAGCTACCAAATCCTTCCTTTCGCAACACAGAAGTAGTAAGAAAAAAGCTATGACAAGGTAATTTCCACTTGACTACGCCATTCAAGGGGGTTATGCTTCGCAGCTGAAGTTACACAATCTGCTTCAACATTTTGGCAATGCTGTGTATTTAAGGCAAAACTAACTTCTCAGAATGCTGGAATTTCTCCTACTACTTGCAATAAAAATGTAAAAAGCCCTTACTAAATAATATCTGCAAATAACCTGAAGTACAGAACGATGAAAGGTTACCTCTGTTCATCTGATGTCAGCCAGAAAACACATCTTCAGAGTTAAGAAAAACACTCTTCTTCCCAACATTGTGCAAGCGCAAAAATACTCTCAAATCCTCTTTCCATACACTGCCATCCATTAAATGAAAACAAATGTCCATGAAATAAAGCAGAACAAGCGAAATCCTCAAAAAGATTACCGAAAGTCATTCCTGGCTGCTTTTCTTTACTGTTCCTCATACCTGAAATGCTTCGTCTTTCAAGTATCCTTTTCCTATCTCCGCACTGGTTTGGCAGATTACCAAACGCAAAGCCGGTCCTTTCGTTCCCATCGGCTCAGCTGGAACACCCTCCTCTTTCCAACCGCTTTTCTTTCCCTTTCTAACCTCCACAAACAAGCAGAGCTTTCCCACGGCCAGTCCCCTCCCGCCCAGTACGAGGCACCTCCACCACCATGCTTCTCTTCTCTTCCCTTCAGCACTGAGCTAAATTTTTCTTTGTTAACAGTTACTTGGCCCGTTTGGAAGACACAAATTAAGAAGTATTTGGGGCGAGTTTGGTCTCCAAATACAGAAGAGCCACTGTGATCCTGCTCCTGCACTGAGAACATAAACTCGAAGGAGCAGACATGAGTCCCATAAGCTGGTGTGTGGCGTTGAGCTCGGCCCTGCTCTGTAACCAGCCTCTGCCCAGCACAGCAGCACGTGTGCGCTGCCCCAGCTCCCCCAGAAGACAGAGCAGCAGTGGGACTCTCAGATGACTGCAATGACTGCAGGGTGGTTCTGCTGCCGTCCCCTGGAAGCAGGAATAAGGCTGCCTGGTCCCTTATCCTGATGGAAGGTGCCAGCACGCGGCCTGTCAGCATCACGCGCGCGGCACAGACACATGCGTGCTTGGAGGCTGAGTTCACACTAAACAGAACAGAGTAGTTACACGCTCACTCTAAAGAGCTCTCTTAACTAGTACGATAAGAAACTGATTGTGCAGCCAAGCAGTTGCCCCAAGTAGCCAAAAACCCAGTCAGCTCTCAAACACCCGCAGGCAGCGGGCCAAAGCCTACTATCAGTCTCGCTGGTGCCACTAGGCTGCACCCAGTCTGCGCAGCACCAGAACAAGGCCCTTTGTCTCTGCACTGCTTCGTAAAGCCATCTTTAACACCCCCTTGCTTCCCTTCTCCCTTCTGCAAACAGTCTCTACCCATGGTTCTTAGCCTGCTGCACACACCAGCCTTTTCATGCCTGAAACACAAATTGTGTACGGTGCCATTAAGCCAGTACGTGAAGCAGAGCACTGTGCCTATGCAGAGTACTCTCGTCCAATCTGCAATTTCCATCTCTGATGTCTACAGCAACATCTGCTGGTAGAATAATATAAATACATGAAAACCAGCAGGCACAGTCGAATCCTTCAGTTGTGGGCATTTGTCACTCTTTTCCTAAACTTATGACTGTGCCACAAAACTTGTGTCACTTCATCTTTCTATTCATAGTGCCGTGCCTCCCGTGGCAACATACAACAAACACATACATACCCATGTCACAAGTCTTAAAAGAATTATCCATGTGGCTTTGTAAGTTAACAAAATCCTGTTCTTGGACTACTCTATCAGTATGATCACACAGCTCATACATATTTCTTTCTTTTTATCGTATTTATCACATTTGTCCTTAAACAAGTTAGACAGAAATAAGCAAACTCTTACTACAGTGTTTTAAGGGCCAAGTTACTTTCTAGCTCAGGGTATCCCTCCACATAATACCAAAAAATAACTAGCACCATTTTTTGTTTTTTAAATAATGCACAAATTTAGTTCAAGGGCTTAATATTTTCATAATATTCACGGCATAATTAGACAGCTATTGGTACTCATTGCTATTACCTGTGCCTGAGAAAACAATGGCTTTACTGCTGCAGTAGCACCATATTGCAATAAATACTGTGAACTTTACTACCTCAGCCAAAATGGACTTACTTTTGCAGAGGTATGAATATTTTTGGTTTCTTTTTAAACCACAATAGTGAAATTTATGGAGTTTAGCAACAAAACTGTCTAAAACTACTGATGTGGGCGAGACTAAAGCATCGCCATGAAGCTTTTATATCTTACATCTGACTACTTTGCCACAAAATGGGATTCATTTCATCCTCATTTATATTTTGGAATATTGCCAATGACACTAATAGAAAGGATAAGAGCCCAGTAACTAGCGTCTCCTAGCACGGCTTATTATTTGAAGTCCATTAGTATAATGCCATAACAACTACAGACATATTTCCTGCCCTACGGGTCATCCAATCTGCAATGAATCTTCCACAGTCAACAAGGTTCATTAAATTCACATAGTCTTGGAAGGTGTTCCTTGATGCATTCTGTTATTTTAGATTGCATCTGATATATTTCATCAAATGTTTATGAATGTTTGCATGCATGTTTTATACATACATGTCTCATAAGTGTTTTTATGCATAAAACGTTTATTTGTATGTTTGTATATACACCTGCTATAGACTAATTAATGTAATTATGGGCACACTGCAGGACTAAACCCAAAATCTCAGTGTGTTCATACCTTGAAGGACACTTTTGACGATGGCATCTGTGTGATCAGCCAGCAGGTCCGCCTTGGCTATTGCAGCCAAAGATAGGTAACTCGACATGTTTCTGCACAGCTCCTTATTGCCGCTCTGGAGAAATTTCACCGCCACTGGGACAGCTAAGGCCATTACTGGAGGTCGATTGTAATTCTGGAACAACATGAAGAAACACTGAAAAATAGGCAGCTGAAAAAAATTATTAAAATGAAATCTCCTGCTGATCAGAATTGGAGGAAGAAAAAAACAGGTCAAAAAAGGTTATGTTTTGGTAACACCACTGAAAACAGACTTCAAAGAGAGAGCACATAAGGAAACTTAAAACTGCTGCAGCAGGAGATGATGACAATACATCCATTTTTGTATTTTGCAAGAGGAGGAGAAAACACGATACTGAGTGCACTACTTAAACATTAACCGCTGTAACATTTCCAACAATACTTTTTGTTTTGTGCCATCAGAGAACACAGCAGAAACCATATCCATCATCCAGACAGAACAGGTAATTTTCACCCCAAAGCACAGGAAACACCTCAGAGCATCACTCCCGCTGTTGACCAGTAAATACTACTCACCACACTAGCAGATCCACCACTGCCTTTTTCCCTACCTGCAGGCACAGCGTCCAGGCAGCATTTTGCTGCTGCTGCTGCGAGGTTTGCTGACTTCCCCTGCCCTGCATCCTCCGATGCCCTGCTACCCTGCAACACCCACCCTCCCCAGAGGCCAGCTGGGGAAAGCTCAGAGGCCTGAACTGCATTCACATCCAAAAACGGCATCAGAGCACAGGACAAACACAGGGGAGAAAACCCTAGAACCACGCGGTTCTGCAGCACAGGGTCTCCCTTGTATTTGGCATGACTACGATGTTTCTGTCCGAATTCCTCGTTTGTTTAGTTGTGTTCTTCAGAATTTACAGCAAGGCATGAATATGGCAGCCATGTGTGATGACAGCCCAAAGCTGTAACTCAAAACCTTACAGCACGATCCACTGAACATTAAGAACTCTTTTCAAATTGCAGCTCCAAGTAAGTGAAAACAAAGAAGCCCTTTTTTGAAGGACAGGGGGTAGATGTAATTAACTCTGAAATCAAAGGCACACCTGTCAAACGAGGAAAAGAGTACACGTGAGAAGGTGTTCTGGAAGGCTTGTTCACAGGGTAACCCACAATTTTCCTCTGATAATTAAGATTTCCTTTCTTAAATTCCAGTCAATTCCTCTGACTGAACACCAGGCTCAACCGAATTTTTTCCTACACCTGCGACTAGAGACAGCTCACTTCTGTCCTCAAAATGGCATCGAGCTTCAGTGATCTTAGGGTTATCTGCACACACACATACTTACGTCTTGAGGTTAGGGTAAGGATTTCCTGCAACTATTTGTGTATGCAAAATTGTATGCACAGATTATAAACATCTATTGCCCATTAAGTTCCCAAGTTAAGTTACCTCACTGCCCTTGAAACAAGTAGGACATATTTGTTTACGTGCAATTGAGGATCTACATTCTTTCTAAAACCTCCTTAATCAGTGCTTTTCTCTCATCTTCACTCAGTTTTGAATATCTCTTTGAAACCAGAGTATGTCGTTGTTTTTGAAAATAGTCCTGCAATATGATTATATTTAATTAGCATCGGAAATCACAGGCAACCACTGGCACCCAGATGTTCCAGAAAGCAACAAAGTAGTGCAAATAAAGGCAGGCCAGAGTTAACACATGCTCATTCTGGAGCAGCACTGAAAAAAATAAATTTAAACCCAAGAAAAAAAAAAATCTGTTGTTCCATATACCCAGCTACGTTGCCTGCTAGGCCAGCTCTGCCTCTGTGAGTAGTAACTGCCTTGGCCATTAGCCTCACGGAGAGCAGGGCTGACCCTAATTAAGGCTGCAGTTTGCTGCTCAACCAATGCAAAAAAGCCAAGTTAACTGGCTGTGAGGATTCATCCCTGCAACAGAGACCTGCCAAGCAGTGCAGTGCTGCAGCAGCTCCGGGACGGTCCCTTTGCACCAGCCCCTAAGGAAGAACAGGCTGCAGCAATGCCTAGGCATCGACACAGCTCACTGGGGCAACTGCCACATGACCAAATACTGCATTTTAACAAAAGCCCTTAGAATGAATAGACCTTTAGGCAGCAGCATATTTAAATCAACATAATGCCTCCTTGCGTTTGGAGGAGAGGCACTACTGAGTAGGAGCCAAATTCTGCCTCCATTTTATACTCTAGGGCTCCATGGAGAAAGAAGGGGAAGATAAGACTTGGCCCTCTGACTAGGATTTAAAAGATCTAAGAAAATTCCAAAAAATGGCATTTTTTCTTAACCTATGATAAAGGTGAAATAGTTAAGAAAAGGTTTTAATTCAGATGGAAGGAGAAAGGTTCCATTTGCTCCTTTATAAATAATATCAGGGCATGACAGCACACTTACGTGTAGGTGACAATGAAAACCAGATTTCAATAATATGATATAGTGCTGTTTGCAAACCTAGGGGACCTCCCTGCTGCTAATATCAACAGAAACATGCCGTGAGATTCAACCCAGCTGTCAGATATTCATTACTACTTCAACTAACCCTCGCATATTGCATAAAAACCCAGTTTATGCCTTTCATTCTTCTTTTATGCGAAGAAACTTGCTCAAAGCAGCTCTGTTTCAGAGAGCAGTACATGTTGTTATAATTCCCACTTCAGTGAACTCCTTTCTCAAAGCAATCTGTAACACAGTACAATCCTGAAAACATTTGGATAAGAGCTCGCTTGATTTAGGCACGCAGTTGCCAACAGCACAGACTGAAGGCTTGGACGAGCCGTGGCGCACTGCAGCATTCTTATGAAGTACGATATGATTTTACAGTCTACAGCCTTTGGTCTGGAAAGTTTAAGTGGTGCTGCAGCCAGCATCCAAATCCAGTTACTGCCTCACCCCCAGAGACACAAGACAGAAGGGGAAGTAAGCAGCACCCCCAGGAATGCACTGCGTATCAGGGGGCACGGCCCTTAGCAAAGCCAGCCGTTCACAGAGAAGGGCAGACAGGATGCGACCCCCCCGGCACACCACTGACCTTCAAAGGATGCTTTACCAGGCCCTGCTCCGGGGTGCAGCTTACGAATCGCAGCTCCCAGCTGCCAGTGCAGCACAGAAGAAATCCTGCTAAATCTCATCCACAGACTTGACCTCATGTCTGGCTAGAATAAACTCCTACTCTTCCTAAACCAACACCAGTGACAACCTGGCTTCAGGATAAGGAAGTTTCATCCTTCTTTTAATATTTTATTATAATACTTTTTTGTGTGTCGTCAGAGTGAGGGACCGAGAGTAAACAACTGACCACAAATGATTGCAAACTAAAATTTAATTGAAGAAAATTCATCTTTAATTCCACTTTTTTTTCCTGAAACTTCTTGTTTCTTTTGGATTTTAAATACTTTCAGCAAAACTAGATGAGGAATCTCAGTAAGTTTACTGAGCAATCCTACAAGGGGCTAAGCAGCAGCTTTCATGGCACAGTGACATACTTGTGCCAGTACCACTGCAATTCTTACAACGAAAGAACCAGAAAATACACATCTGATTTTAAGAGGTACAGAAAGCAATTATGAGACAGCAGACATGCTGCAAACACCACCCCAAAGCAGTCCACACAAAAACACACTCCATAGCATTTGGAGAAACAACTGCTGTATCTGACCCATACATTGTACCCACAGACGAGACTCTGGAAAGAACCCTGATTTCTGCTCCTCACTAGATAACTGTACACAGATTTCTCTAAGGGCCAGTCCAGTGTATGATAGTTTTTTTTCCCAACAAGAAATAATATTGCTTGCAGTCCCTGCTTTTAAAATATAGTAAATATATATATATATATATATATATATATATATAAAAATCCCATATTAAATCAGGTTGGGTCTTAGGGGGATTTTTTTCCTCCTCCCCATCTTTAAATGGCTTTTCACCCTAAGATTACCTTCTTAGAAAGCCTTGGAATAGCCTACTCCTACCCTAAAAGGCTGCTGTATACTTTGAGGTCTTATTTTTAGTCTTCCATTTACAGGGTTCAAATAGGACCTATTTTCAGCTGTTCTTCTAGCAAACATTTTTGGGACCTAAATACTTTTTCCATATTATTGTTGCTGCCTCCAGCATTTAGTAAAATATTCTAAGAAATTATTTCAACACTCTTGGCCAGGGCATAACCTCTTTCTAGTCCTCTGCTTAGAGCTGTAGCAATCAGGTTTTAGGTCAGAAGTCAGTCTTCTGCGTTGTATCTGGACTCAGCTTTTGCAATCCAAATTTAAAGGGAGAGTCTCCTTGCTGACAGGATATCCAATGACCTAAATGCCACGTTATTAAAATGTCTTCAGTATTTTTCTGCCTTCCAGAACAATTCCAAAGAATAACCTCCTTCCCGATATTAAGTGCTTTCCAATGAAACTTTCTGTAACCACAGAAAATGGTAGCCCTGTGTCTCCCACTTTAATTCTTACATTAAATGCAAATACTTAGAATTGATGAGCATTAAGATAACGAAATCTGGCACTACGAAATCTGGCACTACGAAATCTGGCACTAAATAGTCACAATATTTCTAAAGATAAGTAATCTGCCAAAATGTTTGATTCATCAGAAGAGATAACACATATACGTGATAACCTACATTAAGATTTGGGGTCATATTCTTGGTTTCAAACAAATGCAACTACTCTTGTGCACCCTTAGAAAACATGAAGCACAACTGCTTTTTCAGAGATAAAACTGGATAGCTGAGGAATGCATGGCACTCCCTTGCTTTTTCCAGCTCATTCTTACCTGCAAGATACAGCTCATGATATCAGATGCTATTTTGGCATGTGGCGTGTCCTCATCTTTTCCAGAAGGCTTCAGGTTGTGCTCCAGACACGACTCCCAGAGAGCCACGAGGGCCTTCCCGTGCTTCTCGATGGACTCCGTCTCCCTGATGGCAGTGGTGATGCGAGTGATGCAGATTTCCACCACAGCCTGGTCGTTGTCGTTGGTTTGGTAGTCCTGGTTCAAATAAAGACATCTGCCAGTGAACGCACATCCTTTATTAGACCCCACAAAACTAACCAGAAGGCTTGAGGTTTTTGTAACTGCCTATTGTTTGCTCACTTCCACCTTCAGAATTAATGTTTAGCACGATTAAAAACAAATGGGCCACGTCACAGATGATACACTCGCTGTTCCAAGTCTTAGTTCCCATTACTGTCAAGATGCAGATTATGTTATCACACGATTTTTAGCAAACTGTCTCAAAGCATGGTCTTCTTGACCAGAGACTCCAGCTGCATGCCTTATAAACACTTGTGTGGGCCTCTTCTCCCACAAGCATCCTAAAACTCAACCTGAAATTGTTACCTACGTATAGCCAAATGCAGGGTCCCAAATATTTCTCATCATGTCAGGTCCCATGACGTAAGCACGGTTAGTTTCAATTAGTATTAACATAACATGAATAAAAATTAATTAAACAGGCTTTATTGCAAAGCCCTGTAATCCCCCATAATTACTGACACACACCACATGGCAATAAAACAGTAGCACTGCGCAATAACTTAAAAGGCTGCTGGGGAGAATCACACCCAAAATACAGCTCCTCCGTGCTTCCCTCTGACCTGTGCTGCTCCACCCTGAAAAGTAACGAAGATGAAAGGCGGACCATAGTATTAACCAAAAGTCATCAAAATTTCCATCAAAAATGGAAAAATATGGACATTTTACAAGGGTCAAATTCAGCATGAGTTCGCAATGTGCTGCTCCAGAGGGTCTGTGCTACAGCTGGGGATGTCTGTGAGTGCCGGGCAGAGGTGATGACACTTGGGGCTGTCGCGGGGCAGCTCTCTGCCTCTGCTCCCAGCTGCGGGCAGCACTTGGAGCCCTCTGGCAGGCAGCGCCCAGCCCTGGCCCCGCTCCTCGCACTGCTTCACACAAAGCCGTATGCTTCAGAAAATCCGATGGCAGGTTCGGGCATTCTCTCCTGAAAAGCATACCATGTTTTACACAAAATCCCCATGGTTATCTGCAGTTAGGTTTGTGGAAGTGCATTGAAAACAGCAGCCGCGGCGGCCAAAATAACTTTAACTTTGTGAAGGACTGCAGATATAACTGCTGTCGGAGAAATGACCAAAGAGAAGACAAGCCAGTGCACAGTGGCCATCTTGGTGACTGAGTCAGGTCTTGTTAGGTTTGGACATTGCCAAAACTGATTTTAAAGATCACATGAAGTAACACGCCAGGAAAGCGCAGCTGTTGGAACACATATGTGTTGCTGCTTGAGTATCCTAGCGCTCCTAAGAGCTTGCCTTTCCCTTCTGGAGGCTGGCGCACGCTCCAGCCAGAAGTGCATTTGAGGGGTTCTGAGGCTCTGGCTCAAGTCTGCTGGGAAATATAATTAAGGAATGGACGAGCTGATCATTAAACTGTACACAACTCGCTCTGTAACCAGACAAGTTAAAGGCAAAACACAGGGACAAAGAGGTGACAAAGGTAGTCTGAGGAGACAAGGGGTTGGACTCTGGCGATGGCAGCATCGTCCTGCCTCCTTTCAGAAGCTCACCAAGCGTTTTGTAGCCACACTTCACCAGCCCACTGCAACAACCCCCGAGCCTGGAGCTGTCCATGAATAAATGCAGGAGCAAAGGCAGGACACATATTTTGTATGGCATTCTTGAGTTTAAAACCTTGAATTGTGTATGTCACCATCGTTAATGCTTTGTTTATATGATATATTTTATCTCATGAAAAATTATTAGAGGACAGTGTCTCACTTACAGGAGATGAACTAATCAGTCTTATTTGTTCAAGAGCTTCCGAGAGGCTTCCTTCAATTTCAGCATCATCTAAGGAGAAGAGATCCCCCGCGCGTGAAAGGTCCTTCTGTGCCAAAACCAGCCTGAAGAGATGATGCATGGCTGTGTTTGCTGCCACTCAGCCAGGCCCCTGCATGCAGCATATGCACGAAGGAGTTAGACGAGGACAGAATGGGAACAACCCTGCGGACTAGCCATCAGTGTAATACGAAGAACAAATCTGTGGCACATTTCAAGACTTCCTTGGCCACAATCTAAAAGGGGAAAAAAAAAAAAGAAGGAAAAATTAGCAAATGCATTCACTATCATCCAGTTTAGCAAAGAGTTTTAAACTGTGCGTGTAAGCAGTATGCAGAATTCCCGATCTAGGGACGTCCTTAAGCACCTACCATGAACTTCATGCTGAAGTTGAACAAGAAAGGTTCAGCTTCGCCACTCATGGCTGGCTTTGCAGAGTGCAAGAGATGCATGACTATGAGTCAAAGGTGGTCAACGTAAAGGTAAGACATTAGACACCTGCTAAATATGGTCCTCATTTAATGCACGGATTTGAGTTAGTTTCAAGTGTTATGCACTGGAAAAGCAGTCACTAGAGCTGGATCAGTCTGCTTTTGTGCACATTGCTTAAATAACATGGTCTGTGTTTCCAATGAGCAAAATTTCCCTATATTATATAGAGGGGTAAAAGAGTCAGAGATTTGACATATATTAGCAGAAGTAAAATACAGAAGAAAAGGGAATTTTATGACAAGTAGGCTATTCATAATCTGGACAGAGTGATGAAGGAGCTGGATGAGCACGACAAGCCTGGGAATGAAGCACCACCTCACTTTCACGCAGGTTTGGGTTAGCTGAAGGCGTGCACAGCCACGTGTGCCCCGACGGCAGCGCCGCAGGGAGAGCTCAGGTGCTGCAGCAGGAGCACAGCAGCTGGCACTGCAGGCTGCAGGCAGCCGAGGCTACGCACCTACCCAGCCTGAAACCTGAGAACACAAACATTACGTCACAAGGGAAAGAATTCCCTCTGTCTTCACTTATTCATATTTTAAAAAATATTTACTGATTTTGAGGATAGCAAGAGATCTACCAAGCGCGCTTCCAGATTGCCCACGTGGTGCATTCATGGCCAAACTCCTCTCCTGAGCTGATGAACATAGTTCATCACGTAATTATTAACTGGAATATATAGAGTATCCTTAATTCCTGTGCTCTATTTTATGCTATTTTTTCAGGAAAAAAAAAAAAAAAGCGAAGTGTGAAATAAGTGGCAAAACCAATGCAAAACACTGAGAACTTTCCAGAAATAGTTCATTGAAACAATCTCTATTTTAACAGAATAGACAAAACCCTGAATTTGATCTGCCATAAACCTACTGTATGTTTTTTAATTTAAAATACTTAACTATTTAAAATGATTTAAATAGGTAATTTAATAGAAAATTTTAAATCTATCAATATCATTACACAGTGTTTTTTTATTTGCAGCAAGACAAAAGCAGAAAAAAAGCTACTAAAATTCTAAACCCCAAGGCACAAGGGGCTAGATTCTCCTGACAAGCTCAAAGACCTAAACCAGCAGTCACCCAAGTAAGGTGATGGTGCTCTGCCTCCAAAAGAGGAGACCGGGCCCATCGTACTCATACTCAGCAATTCTCAAATTTATAAATAGAACTTCGAAAAGCCATAGACAAACTGTTTTTTTTTTTTTTTTTTACCTGTTCATGATTTCACACTGACATCCTCAATGATGTTTAGAGGTGTAAAGTTTGTGTTCTTTCAAACAAAGCCTGTTTGCTTTGCTCTCCTGCTACCACAGGCAACATCCAAGGGCACGAGTGGAAAGCTGGGGAATCTGGTGGTAAGCAGTGAACCCGAAGCTGTTAATTGCAGTGCCAGGAGTGAAGCATTTCAGGAATGCAGACTAAAGCAGCCTAAAAGTTACCAATCTCTCCGTCAGGTGACTAAATGAACCTAAACGCAGAGAGGCCTTATCTTTGAATGAAACGCTCTGTTTCTAGGACAAAATACAAAGCCTATTCCACTTGACTGCAGTTGTTTTTAATAGAGAAGACAGAACTCTCTGTGTTAGTGGAAAGCTATCCTTTCCTGGGAAGAAGGCTAAAAAGAAAAACTCAGTAAGCTCACACTGGTTTGTTCACTTGTTCTTTTTCTTGCAATAGAGGAGATTTTCTGTCCAAAGGAATAAATGCTATCGTTCTGTAACACTTTACATGAATACAAAAGAGAGTCTGAAGTTTTTTGGCTTTTAACATTACTTTTAGAAGTAGCACAACAAAATCTGGACATAGAATTCAGAAAAATGCTTCAGGAATGAAGTTCCATTTGAGTCCTCCCTTTGATCGGATGCACTGAAACACAGCTACCTTTTCTTGGCATTTTGCGAATGATATCTACTCAATGTGCTTCTGCAGAAGAGTTTCTCAGAAAGGTCCTGTTCTCTCTGATGGACTGATTCCATTTGTACATGGTTTATAGACAATAAGGACAATATTGAAAAACATTTACTTAACCATAACCTCTTTGAAATGGAATTGTATTGTCATCTTAATACTTAATAACAGTGCCCCAAAGACTCTTCTTGCATAGGTCTTACAAGGAGAAAATTGTTCTTTAAGCAACTCCTTACTCACTACAAGGTTTTAGTTTACTGCTAGTAGGTAGCTGCTACTGAAGAAAAGATAAAACATAATACATGTCTTTTATTCTTAAAAAAAAAAAGAACCTGGTTGGACAATTAAATTGCTTCAGAGCATGGTTCCTGAGATGCCTCATCAGCTCGATTCCACATCGTCAGAATCTTCTTGTTCAATAGGACAGACATCACTGTCTGATCAGCATCTGAGATCAGACTTAAATTTGTGCCCCACGTACACAGTCAATGGAAAACAGGCAAAAGGACTTGCCAAAGTTCCTCCCTCCAGTGCGGCTCCCCGTCAGTGCTGTGTCCGTGGGGGCTAGCAGCAGGGATCCACACCTTCACGTGGTCAAAGTGTGGGAACAAAGCAGTGACTCCAGCTCTGGTAACAAACTCCAGGTCATCATTACGCATAAAAAGAAACAGCTTATAACACAGCCTGTTTCCACAGGTTTGTGGTGCTCTCCCACACCTAATTCAAAGTTTTTATTCTGATTTTCTACACCTAGATTCCTTTTTCATGACAAACTGAAAGAGCCACATGTTCCCTGGGACCTTGAAGCTGCTCCCCTCCAAGGTGAGTCTCTTAACTTGCTGGAGGCACAACATTCTTACCAAAGCTCCTTATCAGAAGCAATCAGAACAAAAGCTAGCCTGACAGGTTTCAGAGCTTGAAGCAATTGAATTGGTCTGTTTGCAAAATAATTCCCCCAATGAAAGAAGATTAACAATAAAAAATTCACGTAAAAGGGCAGTCAGACCTAAAGGCATCCAAGAACCAATTGAACTCTGCTAAAAAAAGTCATAGTTTTATCAGGAACTCAGATTCTGCAGAAAGACATTAGAATGACAAAAAAAAAAAAAAAAAAAGTATTTTTGGAATCAGAGAGGAAGGGGAAGGAATCAGATATATTGAATTTTTAGTGGGGCAAATGCTGCAAGAAGTTGGAGTCATTTCCATAACTTGCAAAGGACTTGAGATGAAAGTACGGTTGCTCAGTTTTACCAGATGGTGCTATCCTACTGAAAACAAAAGGGCAATCTTTGAAGAACTGTGCAATATTGTTAATCTAGCTGTACACTAAACAACATAAATATGAAAAACCCCTCACTATACTTAAGGAAGTTTTGGAAACACAGGCCACCTGCACTTAACGTTAAGTGAACCTTACAGCATCTTCCAGTTTTCTCACTAAAAAGCAAGAGGCCCCTAACCTCTTACTGCCCTGTTCAAGCAAATTAGAAGGGAATTTACATAACACTGCATTTCAGAACAAAGTTAAACATTACCGAGTCCTGAGCTAACTCATCTCTGCAGTAAAATCCATAACCCACAGCCTTGAGGGATAAACTCTCAAAGCCACTGACCGGTTGCAGTTGAGCACTTCAAGAGACAACAGTCTGGGAGGATGAACCTTGCTGGAGCCACACCAAGGACAGACTCTACTCCTAATCTCGTGCACAGCAAGGGCTCCCAATTCTTAATCCATTCCCAAACCCCATTCTCCTCCATGACACCCATTTTGCCACAGGCACTGAGCATGGTTCTCCTCAAACACCGCAGCACAGCTTCAGACTAGAGCCTTGCCACCTGATGTTTCTGCTTCTTTACTGATGGATCAAGCAACCCTAAAAGCCAGAACTCTTTGATAAAGAAAAGGTAAATTTCCTTTTCAGTATAAACTGAACACCCAGTGCAAAAAATATTTTAGGTTTAATTGTCAAGCAAATTACACAAGAGAGAATTCTCCTTAAGTGAAGAGACTTGTGTTAAAGGACTGGGAGGCCAGAGGTCTTGCTGTACCATAGCAATCCCATGCAATCCCAGCCCAATGCTTTGACTATTCTATCAATAAAAAGGAATAAATAAATAAATAAATACATTTCCTTACCTCACAGACACGTTGCCATGCTTAATACACTGGATTGTATGAAGTGCTTTGGATGCCTTGGATGAAAGACGCTATAGGAAAGCAAAAGCACAACAGTGTTAGTAGCTCTTTCCCTTTTCAGCACTCTGTGTGCAGACTATAAAACATATGCTGCATGATACCACCAGGAGTAAGACTGTATATTTCACTGAACTGGGTTTAATATTTAGGACATGGTCCTATTAAAAACAAAAAAACACAGGAAAACAGATAGGACAGCAGCTCTACAAAACCCTGTGGGTGTTTGATGTTATTCACACACACATGGATTGAACAAAGAGAGGTTTGGATTCCCATTCTCTCTGGGGGTGGGGACAAATATTCCCAACAACTGCACATCTAGTTTTATTTTACTTTTCTGTGAATAGGAGGAAGATTACAATCACCTTCAAAGTAAACTTTCACTCTGTGTATACAGCAGGATTCCCTTCTCTTGAAATCCTTCACCCCCGTCTCACACGAAAAATCTTTTCTGCAGAATTAGAAAAAGGATGTCTCGGTCACAAAAGTTTCTAATGTCTCCAAGACTGTTGGATACTTCCTTCCCCACATGCATCCATGCAGGAAAAAAACAGAAAGCACGGATACATTTCCTGATTATTTCGGGCCTGAAACTTTCCCAAGAACATTCACATACGTAATTTATGGATAGAATATTGCAAGATATTTTGGAAAACTGCCCCCCTCCGTGTTACAATAATAATTTGATTTATTTTTGTATTTGAAACACATTTACTTACTAAAATAGAGCGCTCTTTCGAAACTTTTAAATAAAGTTCTCACATTTTTCAGTGAAAGAAAAGGATTAAAGATTATTTTGAAAGAGCATCATTTTCACACAGGGTGAATAGACTACAGCAGTTCCCATGGGATCAGCTGCATATATTTAAACTCTTCCCACAAAACAACCATTGTTTGCTGCAAGCCTGTTTTTTTTCTGTCATGACAGGTTTCCACACTTCATGTCGTCTAGAGATCCCATGGATGCTGAGCTGGACCAGATGATGAAACAATGAAACACGAAGTCTACTAATTAGGATTTATTATTTTGGGGGGGGCTAACGAAACACCTTGCTGCAGTCCTGGGAGCTGCAAGCTGACTAATGCCCGACCTCATACAAAAAGAAACTGTATTCTTACTGGAAGCAACTGGAAAACAATCAGAGGAAATGTACTGCCTCTTAAGATCCATCTCTTCTAACAGGCTTGCAGGGCTTTTAGGGAGGTCTGTCCCCATTCTGAAGGTCAGTACCCTTCCTTGACATGCAAACCACCAGGTAAATATTCTCCCCTGCGATTAACTGGCTTAATTGGTAGGTTTTATAGCTCAAATGATGCTTTAAGCGAGCCAGATCTCACAGATCTGTCACAATTTTGGCTGCAAAAATCCATGCAGAACAAAACCGATGGAGAGTGGAAAGAATGTACCTGTAAACCTGTTAGAGGTGTGCCTCTTGCAAAAGGTTTGTAACTTGACCAAAAAAATGATACTTCATTTAACATACCTGCTTGATAACCTATGTACTATTGAGAGAGTTTTCTACAATTTTCAGTATATAAATAATAGAATCAAAGGTTTATATTCGGCTGTTGCTTCAGAACATGCTAATGCTATAAGTAACACAGCAAAAACATTTTTAAAAATTAGTAAGACAGATTTGTAAGAAGTCAATTTCTAAGTAGCTTCATTAAAATATCATGCTAGAATAACATTGCTTACATATCTTAAACTGCTTCATGTAACAAATACCACTACACTTATTGTCATGGCAATGCTGTCAGATGTTCACCATTTTCAAGTATTTCTTAATGAGAATTCATATACTCGACAGGTTTTCAACACTACATGGTGTTACAGGAAAAAGACTTGTTACAAAGTTTTACTCAATGTAAAAACATCATTTCTGTTTAAAGAGCATGAGAGACTAAACAGAACAGACCATCAGGAGATGACAACAGGATAAGGTCTCCAAGAATTTCACTCTGGAAGTAAAAATGGGACTAGAACGATTAAAAAGTAGTAAAAAACAATCAAAGTCCCTGTCCCTCAATGTCTCCTGAACTGGAAGTCACCAAACTATCACTGAATATCCTAAGGTTCCTCCCAGGTATCTGGCAATCCACTCCAGCCTCTCTTCAGTACATATTTTAGTACAGACAACACCTTCTCTAGTCCGTATTTTCCAAGTTCCCCTAACGTAAGGCAATAATCCCACAGCACGGGGTACAGAGTACCTTCTGAGAGCGGGGAGGAAAGCGAAATGCATTTGAGCCCCAAGATGAATCAAGAACGCTGTGGGATTAACACCCGTGCTGTAACACACCCCGATGCACAGGTACTGCTTTTTCTCTCTAGTCAACTACGAGCTAATTTACAACAGTTTTTTAACAAACATTATTGTAATACATTTATACATGTAATAACCACAGTTCCTGCATTCACAGAAAAAAACAGTCACTTAACCAGTATTAAAGACAACATTTTATACACTGTCAAAAACCTCTTCCATTATTTAATATTTGGATGTGCTACTCAACTTCTTTCCATGCAGTAATTTATTCATTATTGAAAGTGTTACATGAATGCATATTTATTTAAGTTAGTTATTCATACCTCTCAGGAGAGAAACCTCTGAAAAACATTAATAATTGAAGGCAAATTGTTGGTCTTTAGAGAAATTCTGATAAAATCCATTACAACTGTCAGTTCCCCTTCCATCCCCCTGTCTCTGGTATGTGAGGCTGCTGGCTCGGTGCACAGCCTTGTCAAACCAACCGTACAGTCTATTCAGTTACCCTGGAGCTGTCATGTGGAATCAAGCAAACAAATATCTTCTCTCCATTTTCCCCAACTCCAGAACTCAAAAACAGCTCAGAACTAATTCTTCCCAAAGCTTAAAGTCGGCAGCAGCTTGAGTGAAATGCTCCGAGCTCGATATGGAATTTGAATTAGTTAAAAGGATTTATCAACAGCCAGTGGTTACATTCAGTTAATTAATAACTTGCTTAAGAGCAACGAGGAAATTGCAGCAGTTAATATAATATAATATGGGGCCTCTTGTCAGAAGTCAGCGAGAAGGCTGGACTCTCCGTGTCTTTGGAGGAACACCAGCCCAAAGAAAATTCGGGAAGGAGCAGGACGCTTGGCAGGACGTGCATCCTTTCAGGTGACATCTGTCCTATCTCGCCAGCCCACAGAACTTCAGGCAGCCCTTACAAAGTGCCACTGCCCAGGTGAATCCTGTGCTCAGGACCTACCTCAACACCTCCAAAGCTTGGCAGCTGCAGTGGAGAAATCATTTCTAAATCATTCTGGCAGATTTTTGCACGCAAGCTGAACGTGCTTGCCTTCCACATTAAGCACGTCTGTATACTTCTCCCTTTAGCTTTCCTTTGATAAGTAAATTCCACATTTCCAAAGCATTAACCGTAACTAAACCCTACCCTACACACAGGCCCATGGGGAGCTTGACAGAACTGATATTGGGCTATATTTTCCCCTCGTTGCTGAGCACAGGAGCAAACCCACACAGGGAGTGTCCCAGCACTGCCATTTTTCTAATAATGGTTATTTGGATATTGCTTTGGCCACCTCGCAGAACAGCGAAGGGTAACGTCAAGCACTCTCAGCCAGCTACTTATCCAGAAGAAAAGAAAGACTGTTTGCCCAAAGATAACGAGGAGGCACGTTTGTACCATTTTTGTTAGGTCTTTTGTCTTTTTGCAACACAGTAAGGATTTATAAGCTATAGCTTAAAAAAATCCGCTCCACAGAGTATACAATTAAGTTACAAGTCCTTGATTTTAACAGTAAGCACTCAGAATAGCTTTTTAGCTCCAGATCATTCCAGCATGGCCTCTACAACCAAATACAAAATTAACGGTGGGTGAACACATACTTTAATGAAGCTAAGAGACTTTTTTTTTTTTAATATGATTGCGTTCACTGCATCTTCCTTTTAACTTAGCATGCATATGAAACACACAGTTTGCTTCCCTCTGCCTGTGTGAGGCTATGCAAGACTTACAGGTTGTTAGCAGAACATAAACCTTCACTCTAAAAATTGTTTTCTAAACAAGAGATGTTAGAAAGTATTTTAAAAATCAGGATGGCCTAACTATTGGCTTAGGAGAGCACAAAGAGGATCTTGGATTTTCCTTCTGCATCTGATTTAAGTTACTGCACAGTGGGAATTAACAGGCTGATTCCTTCACTCGCTGCAAGCAACAGAAGTAACATTTCCCCCCAGTGTCTGACAATCTTTTCAATTTTTTATACAGAAGGAAAAGTAGAACCACAAGCTGGTTTTGTGCCTACTCAAACACAACTACAGTCAGAGCTAATCACAGTCCCGAGAAGATTTATGTGGAAAAGTTCTTCTGATAGCTACACTAAAAAGGATAAGATGAACGTTGACTGCCTTCTCAGACAAGCCATTCTCTTAATACCATGAGGTGGACAGCAGCAAGGGGTCCTGCACAGAATATATCTTACCCTGGAGTGAATGTTCTCTGCTCCCAGAATCATCTGTACAGTCAGAGAGAAAACCAACAAAGACAGCTGACTAAGGAGAGTAAGGCAAAGTAAAGATCAGGTGCAAGAAACCCAAACAAGCTTAGAAAAGAAGACTGATGGCATTACCTTGAAGAAAGACAAAGCAACATGGCACTTTTCTGGCTAGGGGCTTCAGTCCCTTCCAATCTGTACACTCACTGCAGGGCTTTGCCATGCTAGCATCACCCTTTACAGCCCTGACACATTCATACCTTAATTCTTTTGTTTTTTCATTGATGGATTCACTGTTATACACCACTAATGTCACTAAGACAATGCAATGTTAGCTAATGCAGGATTGCACGTTAAAGAAAGTCACAGGAAGCCTGAGTCAAGCCACCCACTGCAGTCTTCTTGAACGTTCTTCGACTTCCCTCCTACCGTTTATAAAAAATGTAATCGGCTACAGAAAGAACACCGAATAACACTGGACCAGGATATGCTTGGAAAGACAAACGAAATTAAAGACAATAAATAGCACTTGAGCAACTCACGACTCTAAAGCACATAAAGCTCATGATAAACAATGTATTGCAGTTAGGCAAAAAGATTTACATGCATACTTCACTATCTGAAAGAGGAGAATTGACTTTATGAAGAGTTTTCCCATCCTAGAAAAAACTTGGTTTTAACCTTCGTAATAGCTGCAATGAATTTATGTCCTTCTTAAAGTCCTGAAAATAATGTATTTTGTTAGACTTGTTTAAATAAACATCTTGTTAGGAAAGAAAGATGCTATTGTTCTCTCTGACTAATTGGTGAAGAGAAACAGAATATTCTGTATTCATTGCATTTAGCCTAAATGAGTCACATTATCTTCTACTCAGACAAAGCAGTTTAATTTTAATAACAACAATGCTGACAGCTACAATACTGTTCTTGCAGAAGTTTGCTTGTAAATAATTAACAATTGTTGTAGAATGACAGTGGGCTTTTTGATAGCCCTATTAATTTCACAGTCAAGCTGAAGTCTCTTTAATTTAGAGCATTCATAAAAATCCACATTCACCCACAACCTACTAATGTAAAAAGATATTAGAAAAAAAATCAGGTTTATGTTCCTGCATACGTCTAGATGCCAGAAATCTGTTGTATGCCCGAAATCAGCCACAGAAACCAATGAGGATAGTACAGAAGTTATGGATCATGCCTCTGGATAGTTTACATTAGACTAATAATTGCCTGATTTTGAAGTTAAAGTCTGCGTTCAGATGATCAGCAAGCTCAAATAACAAAATTTAGCTCTGTGTTGTAGGGCCTGGTGGTCAGCCACCAGTGGTAGCATTGTCAGAAGACAGATTTAGCACAAATGGCGCAGTGCCTACTGCTGTCCTTTAAGTATGTGCACTGATGCCTCAAAATCTTGCTAAGCAAGACACTGATGACTGTTCCCTTAATCCACTCAGATTTTTAAAACCTGGCAAAAATTCCTGATTCTGATGGAATCGGTGAGGACACAAATACCTTGAGGAACATGGAAACATTTCCTTTGTAAGCAAATTCTTTACCTACCACATGCCACATAGTTAACTAGTTCACAGCTGCATCTTTTACACAGATATTAACGATTTTGTCTAAGAACTATAGAAACAGATTCAATGCTTCCTCTACCATAATGAGATAAATATAATTTGATTTTTTTTTCCTTTCAGATAACGTATCCTGGTGTGTCCATTCCTCTGAGGAAGAAACATTTCTCTCCAGAAATAAGAACCTCTCAAAAGCTCACTGAAGTCAATTGAGCAACTCTTAGAAGGTTTTCATCTTTTGTTCTCCCAGTACGTATTTCCACAAGTTTCCTTATGCCTATTTGCTGTTCCAGATAAAGAAGTGAATAACGACACAGGCATTCATGAAGTAATCTTTGGTTTCTATATGGACTAGTTTACAAGAAATATTTCTGGGCCATGCATTTGACTGGCAGCAGTCCAATAATTAGTGTACTTGCATAATTTCATACACTGGAGTATTTAGGACAGTAAACTCTCCTGCCAAACAAATTGTTAGATATCAACCTAATATTTCTATCAAATTCCATGTTAGCTATTAACACTATTTTTTAACTATTCTAGTTATTATTTGCACACTAAGGATTGTTTATACTCCAATTACTGACAAAGCAATCTGGTTTGACACTTTTAGAATAGCTGTTTATTTCTAAAGGCCAAACCCTGTGTTCCAGACAAAGTCAAAGCTCCTGTTGAAATTAAAATAGGTTTTCCCTGAATGAAGACTAAAAACCATATGATTTGACCCTTTGTCTCAGAGGAACTAGACTCTGCCTCAGCACTGTAGCTGTTCGTTACTTGGGTTCGTAGGTGGCTATTGCCTGGCAGCCCTATCTTGTAACAATACACAGAGCTCATTATCAGCTGCACTGCTCCAAAAGGCTCATCTGCATCACAAAAGACAACATCTGCTGTGCATCTAAGTGCCATCTCATTGATGAACTATATCAGAAACAGAAAAGTTTGAATACTTATTTCTTTATAGCCAGTTCTGTTTTGGAGAAAGTTCCACAATACTCATAGGCAACAAACAAATGTCACTTCAGGCCCATCTGACGGTTCTTCAGATGCTCAGCATCCTTCCTTGCTGTGATGGACAAACTGTAAGCACACCCAATCTATTTTTACACACTCACATGCATACATGCACACACACCCTCTCACATTCACATTTTGCATATCAGATAGCATATTTTCATTACCTACCTGAATCATTTTCCAATTGAACTGCATATTTTACTTCAGGCGTCTATTTCCATTCACATTGTTTCCCACATAAAGGACCTTCTTAATTGAGCTGCATAGTTTATCAACTGTGGTAATTGAGCTGCATAACTCCACTGCAGAGTTTTTATATACTGTACCAAGCGGCATATTGAGTGTGGATTTGCGCCTCCGTAGTTACAAGCTCTGCAAGCTGAGGAGCACTTCAACAGTTCCACTGTATTTTTCACTTCTGAATTTCTGTATGTTTTTCCTACTTTCCTACCCTTTCAACCCTGAATGGGTAGAAATCTACACTTGGCTTAAGCAAAGTCTTTTTAAGGGTAGCCAGGCAAATGAGTTAAACTGCTGATGACAGCCCAAGTAACCCTTGTATTCTGTCCCTGAGAGCAGAAGTCAAGAAAACTTACCTTAGGAGAGCAAAGGCAGCTACTCCCACACAGAAGAAAAAACTGCCTGACTGCAAGGGACTGTTTCAATAGGCACTCACGCTCTTCATTTCTGGTTAAGAGCCAGAAACCTTTTAAACAGTCCTAGAACCAGGGAGGAGAAGCAGTATCGATAAGCAGCAGTGAGGACATGCTGTTCTCAGCTGCCTGGGGACAAAAGCTCAGCAATCAGGACGTGCCTTCTGCAGACAGGAACAGCATCTAGAACCAAGACTGGTTCTGCACAGCATCCAGACACTTCTCATGCTAATTAAGTCTATAGGCTAACAGTGATTATTAATATTAAACTCCTATCCTCTGAAGCTGCTAATGATACCAGATAATCCGTACCATAGCTACACATTTAAAATTAATACAAGCATTCCTGCTAACTTTTGAGAAAGAAACGCAGCACACGTTGATACAATGAGCTCATGCCTTTCCTGTGAACAGGTTCTCCTCTTGGCTATGGATAGATGCCAAAGTAAGAGTCAGTATTTAAAAACGACTGAAACATCTGTTCAGGATATAATACTTCAAAAGCTTACCATCATTAATTCTATAGCTCACAGATGAGCACAATGCTTTGAAAGATACAAACATAAGGAATAGTACTTCCACCAGGAACTCTAAAGTCAACAATGGCAGAGCTAAGTAGTGGCAGTTGTTTCATGGCTCAAGGAAACCAGTCAACAAAAAAAAAAAGAGACAACACCTCATGGGAGAAATTATTTAAATGAATTAATATCAGCGCTAGTATGTATGCCTAGGAAAACTGCTTTCCTAGACCTAATTTTGTTTGCTAGATTTGCAGAAGAAAGTCTCTGTATAAAGTGAGCATGGAACCATAGAAATGTAGGATTGGAAAAGCCTCAAGATGTGATCTAACCTACATCCTTGTGCTGAGGCAAGAGCTGTCAGGTATAGACACACCTGATGTTTTTCTGCTCTGTTATTGCTTCCCAGAGGTAAATGTTTCAACACTTCACAATTAAGAATTTACTCAGTAGCCAAACACTTCTTCCAATTTCATTAGGAACAGATGATAACAGATCACTGTTCTGTTACAGGGCCTCACTTTCTTAATGATTCTTTGCTCTCTCAAATGTCTCTTGTGGAGCAAACATCTCATTCAGCTTCTCACCTTTTTCATATTCTCTTGTCAATTTCCATCCCACCCTTGTTGAATCTCTGCTATCTCTCTTTTCTGGAAGAGATGCATTGAAAACTGAACACCGTGGCCTACCTCAGGCCTTTTCAAGTGTAATTACAGTAGGATTGCAGTCTCCCATGTCTTGCAGCCATCTCCCGATGAGCACACTTCAAAGCTACAGCTGCTTTTCTCCACAGCATCATGCTATTGACTCATCACTGTGCTGTAGCTTGGCAGCACCTCCCTCACATACGTAACCATTGTCAGCTTCTCCACCATTATCTGTCACATTTGGCAATTTCTCATGTTTTGCTCAGTGCTTTTCCATGTCTTGTTCAGTTAATTTAACCTTAGGGCGGGACCTAAGCTAAATTTGCTTCACAAAGCTTTCATGACCTCAAATTCCTCAGGGTGTTTTTTTTGTTTGTTTTTTGTTTGGTTGGTTTTGTTTTTTATACTGCTATACCTATTGTCCTTTTCCTTAAGCATTCCCTTTTGCCCAAGAATCTCCTACCCACAAATGTGGCACACAGCTAACAACAGGGCTCCAGTATGAAAACAACACCCTTAAATTTCAAAATATTGCAGAGAAACCATTTTTTCCTCTCAAACTAGAAAATTAAACCAATAGTCTCTGCAATGTAAGTCAACATCTGATCCTTTGTGTCCAAAATGTGATTCTCAGTTTTTCCCCGGAAGGTCTGAATTTATCAAATAGTGAGGTGTACACATTGCATTAAAATGAAGTAATAGAAAATTCAGTGTTCACCTTTCACGTCCAACTCGGTAGTAAACTGATCCAATTTTTCTGTCAACTACATTACAGGGAAAAAGAAGAAAATAGGAAAAAAAAATCAGATTAACACATCCTGAGATAAATGGTACTTCAGCTAAGTTTAATCTTACTTTTGAAAGGTGCAAACTCATCATATACATCTATATGGAGAACTCTGCAGAATACCTGGGAGGCTCAACATTATGACAGCTACACCATCAAACTGTATATGGGTTTTCTCCACCCCTGCCCCTCAGCTGGGCTCATGGGGCAAGACAAGAATTTAAGCTGGGGCCTGAAATTCCCATATCCAGTCCAACCACGTTTAAACATAAAGGTAATTTTCTCCTAATCGCCAAGACTGATTACCCCTTTAGTCTTCCTCATCAGACCATAAATCCTCTGACTTCTTGGAAAAAAAATAAATACTTAATTTGACTTAAAATACTTAAATACTTAAAATACAAAATAGCTTGATATTCTACAGTTAAATCTGATCAAGCAGAACTTTTAGTCTTACCTGGAAGTTTTCTAATGTTTAAATAAGTCTTCCCTGAATCCACCTTCCCATTAATTCTTGCAAAGGAACTCTCTCTTTCCAACTGGTTTCTACAAAAATGTTCAGATAATAGAGACTGTCAAAAAGAACAGCATTTTCTTGTCCAAATAATATTCAATATTAATTCCATTTATCACATCTCATTAACAGAAAAAGAGTTGTAAAACCATCCTGAATGTCTTCAAATCTTAGATGAATCTCATTAGAATCCTTTCACCTTAAAAATTATAAAATCTACTTCAAATTTACAGTCTCATAGTACCTTCACTCACACTACACTGTACTCCCAGAAAAGGGTTAATGTCATGCATATACACAGACCAAGGACTTTATTTTAATGGCAATGCAACAAAGAAGTTCACTTAATGACAAGTTCTTGGACTAATGTATTATTCATTTTGTTATGTGACAGTAGAACAAAATTGTATCCATAAATATATAATGCCGTACATCACTTTTTAGTGTAGTTTACATTTATGAAATAATTGGCTGTCTTTCAGCACATTACCCTCTCTTTATTCACTTTTTAAAGTGGGTGTCATAAGATGCAGCTCATGACATACAACATACATATGTTCTAGAAACAGAAGCAGCAACTGGCCTGGATAAACCTATGAATTTCAAGCTCTCTTTCTGGAAAGATTTTCTAGCCTCTAGAAGCATTTTAGAGGTATCATAACAGTGCTTTTCCGCACCTAAATTGCTAGTTTTCATTTTCCTTTACAATTAACATTATAAAAGCATATAAATCTGCATGCCTTTGCGAGTCAGCAACAGATGAGCCTTGTGGACATAAGCGGGGAATTTCACAGTGCCAGACAAATGCTGCTCAGCTGCCAAAAACAACACTGAATCATTGCTTGAGCAGCAATTAAACCAGAACAATACAGATACCCAAACCCTTCCTTTAATCAGTCTCCCAACCCTGTGTTTATTAGCTAGGCTGCAGTAACTACAGAAATGATGAGCCTATATGAGAATAAAAGCAAAATTCTATTAAAAATTCAGTAAATTATACAATATTCCTTCCTATCAAAATATTTTAAAATATTCATGCCTAAAAGTGCATGTCCTGTGAAGATCCCAGGATTGTTCATTAGACTTCTTGTCTCTTGGATCACTACCTGCCATTACCAATTAAACTAAAAGGCAGCGTCTGAGAGCCGCCAGCAGGCAGCGAGTCCAAGGGGCACTAACTCAGCAGTAAAAAGGGCAGGTTTGGAGGCAGCAGGAAGGTCGTGGCTGCATCCCAGACAAAGGCCAGGCCTGCAAAGGGCACATCACATTCAGCCCTGCAGTAAATGACTGTGCGTTGCTCTTCATTCTGGGTTGAACCTAGCTTTTAGTCACTGGGGATTAGATGCCGATTTCCCAGTTTTCAGAGGGAGACCCAGAACCTGACTAGAGCCCACACAGGAGCTTCTTGGAGATGGCCAGCTCTGCAGGGACAGCCTGGGTCTGCACCTTGGAGCCTCTGGGGGAAAGAGAAGCCTCCAGAAAACCAAGGTGCGTTTAGAGCATTTGCCCGTGAAGTGAATCTTGCCCAGATTTAACTTCTGCTTCCAGGGACCTCAGCTTGTGTTTCTCAAGGGCCGGGAGGACACCCTTGTGGATGAACCTGTGCTCCAGCTGAAGGCAAGCCATGGAGCAGCACGGAATTATGGAGCAATATGGAATTATGGACTGCTTGGACCACCCAACAGATTGCTCCTCTGCTCAGAGACTCACCCCTCACGGTGACTGTCCTGGTGCGTACAACACGGAGGCAGACCTGGAAGCCGCGGTGCTGCACAAGAGGGGGGCACACTCTCGAAACAACCACCCGGGCCTTCAAAAATCCCCAATTTTCCACCCTAACGAGCCCAGCTCCTGCGCCCCCACGGTGAAGTTTTCCCCCTGCAGGCAGCTCCGCAGCCCCAGCGGCCGCCCGCAGAGGGCGCCCGGGCCCCGCCGCTGCGGCTGCTGATGGCGGCGAGGGGCGGTGGGGTGCGGGCGGGCTGCCTGCCCGCCGGCCTCCCCGTCACCCCGGCAGGGCCGGGCGGCCGCCTGCCTGCCTGCCTGCCTCCCTCCGCTGGGTGCCGGGGCCCTCGGCGCGGGGCCGGCCGAGCCCGAGCTGGATCCGCGGAGCAGCAGCAGCCGTGGCCAGGTCGGTGTCCGCCCCGCTTCGTGTCCTCGCCGCGCCTCCCGCACGGCCCCGTCCCGGCCTCCCCGCGAGGCCGCCATTACACGGGGCGGGGGGCGCCTGCAGCAGCACGGGCACCCGGGGCTGTCCCCTCCGGTGGCGGCCGTCCCGCTGTCGCTGCTGTCCCCATGTCGCTGCTGTTCGCCCCCCCGAGCTGCCCGGCCCCGGCTGTTCCCCTCGGCCCGGGCTGGGCACGGGGAGGGCGAAGGGCTGCGGCTGCCCGAGGCGGTCGGGCTGGGGCTGGGCGCTTCTTTGGGACGGCGCTTCTTTATCTCTCCTTTTTCTTCTTTCTTTGATAAGCTGGAAGCTTTCTGTGAGAACTGGACTCGGTTTATGGGGTCGATTTGGCCGTGCTTTATCATCAGCGCTGAGAATGCAATATTCACAGCTGGGGCTGTGGGAAGATGCACTTACAGAAGAACTAGAGCCAGGGGTAGATGAACGGGTTAATGCTCGGGAGCGCGTGAAGAAGCTCCCAGTTACTCCTTAGCTTAACTCATTTTAATTTTCTTTTTTACCCACACTAATAATTAAATTATGAACACTACACAACTGAACATCCTTTTGGATTTCAGGCTGTTACCAGCTGCTATCTAAGGAACTTGCAAAAGTGCCAGCTGCACACACACATCCGACATCGTTACGCGTTACTCGCAGCGACCCGTTACTTGCCACCCCAGCGCTTGCCGTGGTCGGAGCACACGGGTATTTGCAGCAACTTGGCTGCTGGAGGGGCAGAGCGGCTGTGGCAAGTCTCCAGACTTACAGGAGAAGCATGTTTTGCCTCCTCCGCACCGTGGAGCTGTTCTTAATGAAGAGGACTTCACTGTTAAAATACTATTTATTTCTGTTCAGGCATCTTTATTATGTAATAGGGGATTAAAGTAAGGGAGTTGTCCAAAGCAAAGTCTCAAGCTACTGATTCCTTATAACTAAATATCTGAAACCACAATGGTTTTATTTCTAGCTAGACAAACACTAAGCCTTTTCAGAAAGGTATGATGTCAAGCTTCTGGGCTAACACTTCATTGAAAATAATAAATAATACCTTTACTACAACTTTTTCAAATGCTAGAAAATGCTGTTTGGGCAGTAATGTAAGAATGGGGTTGCACGTGTGAATTTTTTACAGGGACATAACTCACCTTTTATTTTCCTTTCTCACCAACTCTATGATTATAGGAAGAAAAGAAATGTCATGGCAAACTCATCCTGTTTTCAGATGCAAAGCATTTCATGCAACAAAAGAGAAGTAAGAAGGGCTTTGTGGCAGATACATTTAGTTGACAGCATCCCATTGTTCTACCCACGGATGAAATTGTTCTTGGTATAGGGGCACAGTATTTTGCTGGGGATTAAAAAACAAAAAACCACACAATTATTTTAAGACTAAAAGTATAGTCTCAAGGGCCAGCAGCACAGAAGTTATCCTGCTGTATAAATGTTAAGGAATAGCAACCCAAGAATATCCACGTGCTTTAAATGTGTTAAGTGCAGCATGTGGCAGGAGGCCAATGCACAAGTCTGCAGTCATCTGGGAAGTGTAAGTGGCCTAACTCCTACCACTTCTTAAACTGTTTGGTTTTCTGTAACAGCTGCAGGGTTTTGGAGCAGGGTATAGCCTAAGTCAGGTGGCTGAGTCTGAATTGCCTCATTTAGACTTCTTACCCCATAGTCTGTGATTTTTTTTTTTAAGAGAACTTTTAATGCATGAGTCAAACTGCAGTCATGACATTCAGGCATAGTTTTGAATACCATATTCAACCTTTTTTTTTTTTTTTAATGTCTAATATGTTTTGCATATATTGAAAGGGTCGTTTTGGGATGAAGTTGAGGTGCAGTGTTTTCTGAACCTAATAAAATTTGCATGTTTATTGTTACAGTGTTTATAGATAGTTGAAAGTTTGTGGCCTAAAACCTGCCAAAGTAGCGTGCGTACTTTGTTTCGCTTCTTTAGTGGATGGTAACACCCTGTTCAGCTTCAGAGTACCAGAACGGGAAGCTTACTTTAAACATTACTCATAGATAAATTTTTTTAACTTTAAAAAATATTTTCAAAGATGACTACAAAGTCTAATAACTTCTCCAGTATAAGCTAAATATATCTAATAGACTAAGATGAATTCTCAGTGTATGAAAACATGTTCTCTTTTATTGTTTATGTGGTTTAGGTCCCATGATGACAGCTCTCTTGAGAGGCAGCCAGTTTCTGCAGAAAACTTGTTTCAGCACCGCAGATACTTGAAGTCTGGAAAGAAAAAAGATTTCCTGATGATTAGCAAAGTGAGTCCTAACATCACAGTGAATGATGCTCTGCGAAAACTAATGCTGTGAACCTTCATCAAGGCTTGAATGTAGTTTGCATAATGAGAGTGGTTCCAACATGTTGTGTTGTAGGAAGGGTAGAAAGCTGAGCCCTTCCAAGCCCTGTCCGTTTCCCAGGCACATGGTGTTACAAACATCAAAATTCCTGCCACAAACATGAGGCCGTTGGGGACTGTTGTCCTCAAGATACTTAGTCACATCTAGGAGGATGCCCTTATGCCTCAGTGTTACTTCTTCCTGGTTTCTGAACTTGCTGTGCTTCTGAGTTGTTCCCAAATGGTCTTAAAAATTCTCGTTGTCTTTCTTGTCACTGATTTGACATCTGGCTTTAAGTACTAAACAGGTGAACCTATTAATACAATACATATATATATTTAATTTTTTAAATATGCTGTGGCTTTTTTTTCATAGCTAGTTGATTTGAGACTTCTCTGCATGGGAAATTATTAACCCTCGGAGAACCTAAGTATCATCACAGTGAATGGGAAAGCAGCTTTTTTTTTTTTTTGTCAGCAGTAAATCTCAAGGAATAGTCACAGATAATTCTGCATTTTTGCTAAAAATTTTTTCTTCAATTTTATAGTGGTTAGCCTTTTAGGAAAAAAAAAAAAAGATGTTCAATAGGGTGGATATTTCAGTAGGAAGAACAATAAATATCCAGAATTATTATAATTAGCTATGAGAAGATATTTTTTAAGGTCAGAAAGACCTTGTGCTTCAAAACTTAAGCTTTTTTTTTACTTCACCTGCTTCATTCTGTGTGGGATGGGAGTGGAAATACCATACATTCACCTTATGAGGCTTCTCATGCTTTCCCTGTTTCCTCTGAAGTATTAAATAATACAAGCTGTTTGACACTATATTGAATCGCTAATTAGGCTGATTGGGCTACATATTCAAGTAGACCTTAGAGCTTGTCTGCAATCTGTGTAATAAATAACTTCTCTTTCATAATTTTAGCTGGAAATTAATTGCGTATAAAAGATCATTAAATTTATGTTCCATAAGTGTGAATAGAGTGTTCAGGATGGATACTGTTAAAGAAAGCACTGTTGCTTCATTGCAATGATGTTGAATGTGAAAATCAGAGTTTTGGTCTTAAGTGCAAATAAATGGCTGTGTTTACTTTACCCTGTAGCAGATTTCTGGCACCTCTCTCTAACACAGGCTCAGGCTAAAATGCTACAGTGATAAACAGCTGGAGCGTTGCATATTTGTCAAGGGTTAATGAATGCGATGGGCTACAAAGTATTTTTCTTTCTTGGAAGTCTTAACTTCTTTTCTGTAAGCAATAAATATGATCAAGCATCTTATGGTTAATGTCTTATTCACATTGGCTATATTTATTTCTTTGAATTTGGCAGGTTCATTTATGAGATTGGAAATAACTGCGATATCAAGCATCCGTCTGGATGCAGAGGTCTTTTCACAGCGGATATTCAGCATTGGTAAACAGATTTGCGGATTTGCATGGGGTAAAAATGGAGGCAGAAATAAACTTCTGAAATTGAATCTCAGTCCAGAAATGATGGCTTCCCAGCTGTATACACATGCTTTCAATATCTCCCCAATAGAAACTAGGAGACTGTGTATAAATGGAACACCATGGATTTGGCATCTTCTGGAAGAATGTGTTGAGAATGCGTGGGAGTACTGGAGCGTTGTCATAGGACTGATTTCCATTGTCTGTTTTCTGTTTGCTGCACTACCGTAAGTTTAAAGTCTTAGGCAGTCCTCAGACTGAGACATGAGTAATCTTGCCTGAAGCCTTTTTCACAAGCTGCCTTTTTTTAGTTTATCTTGGATATGTTTCTCTATCTGCATAATACAGATATAATATGCCAGAGAAGCACGTTGTTCATGTTTAGAACAATATTTGGTGGTTGACAAATGAGCTTGATGTACTGTTCTGTTGTACTGACTTGACACTAATCTCTGCCACTTAGAGCAAATGAGAATAAATCACCTCTTCTCTCTTATCTTCTCCACCCTGAGATGTGTGCACATGCAGCACACTTGCTGCAAAAACTGGCTCGGTGTTTATTTAAACCACATGCCATGCCACCAGTACTGTTGTGCTGGCTCCTGCCATCAAAGTTTGGACTCAGAAAAGGTCAGAAAAAACAGCACATGAGTTAGCACTTTGGTAGTGCTAAATCAGTTGTTTGGTGGACTGGCACTGGGTTCAGATTTCAAACGTAGGTTGGAAATGGCAAAAGAAAAGCAGAAATGCTGCTAGTAGACGAGAATGCCTGAAACAAAATGGGATCGACTCCAAAGTCTGTCCCCATAAGGGAAACATAATTTACTGAACTTATAAAAGTGCAATGGAAATCAAGCAAAATAAAAACACTCTTAGTAAGCTGTTGAGATTCTGAAATATTAGTTGAAAAGGGACCATACATTAAAAGTGTCGTGTTTGTGGGTATGGAATTCGTCAAGACATGTCTAATGGACTCAAATTTGGGATTGCTTCATAGCCCCTGTTATGAATCTGAGTAACAGTTCTCCAATTTGGAAGCATAAGTGCAGTTGTCAGCTCTTACAGGAGCTTTGTTCATTCTTAGCACTTCTGTGTTAAATAAGTGTTTTTCTTCTTTTGGTATCTTAAAGGCTAGTACTTACGGCAGAGGAATATGAAATGATGATGGCATAGTTCTGGTGTCCAGAAAACGATACTTCAGTGCAGGACACACAAAAAAAGAACTCATACAAGCTGTAAGGAGGTTGTGATTTCAGGTTTTCTTACATGAGAGTAAGACATGGTGAGCGGTAGTGAATCTGAGTTCTCATTCAAACTGTAAGTGGGGTATTGCTGTGATGGGTCTCTTGTGGTTAAGAGCTTTAATTTTTCTTTATTCAGATTTTGAAAAATGTATTTTCAAGCTTGTCAAACATTTTTGGCTTACAATATTTTATAATTACTTCTGGAATTTGTGCCAGTCAAATTTACGTTGCCTGTCAGAATGGAAAAGTGGATCAAGCGCTGTCTTTGGGCTTTCTGCTGTGTTGGATAGCTGGAGATCTTACAAATTTTATAGGCTGCTATTTAACAAATCAACTCCCAATTCAGGTAATCTGTTGATATTTCTACTTTTTGATACATACTTTTCGACTGTCTCTTTAACCTCTAGGATAATGTAATATTGCACAGTGTAATAGGTACTGGGAAAGAAAATAGTCTTACATTCTATTCTATTTATAAAACAAATTATAATTTCCCAGATATTTACTCTGATACCATTGTATTACCAGAACCGTTTCGCTCTTGCAGTTAGCATTTTGAGCGACTTACCGGGCTATATTCAGTAAGGAATGAAGTGGGGAATTATCAGCCAATTTTCACCTTCAAAGTAAGGTTGCAGAGGTTTGTTCGTTTGTTTAACTGGTTTTTTAACAGCTTCTTTGAACTAGAACTTTCTTGTTAATCTGTTAAAATTTGAAAATACAGTTCCAACTTCACTGGAAGAAGCCTTAGTTGTCAGTGATCTGTTAATTGTGTCTGGAACTTTCTTGTCTACTGTTTCTATTTTCAATTCTTAATGAAAGAAAGATGTATGTGTCAGTCACAGAAGTTTTCCCAAGCTGGAGATGGACCCAAGAGTGGACAGAGTTGTCATCTAGTTTACAACTTAATGTTGTCTAACAGTTTCATCTCCCCCATTGTAAAGGGGCAAGAGAGAATGTCAGTTCTGCCTTCTTGAGGCAGGAGGCACTAAGCAAGACTGATAGATTCCAAAGTGCTGGGAAACTGGGTAGAGTGGACTTAAGCTTCTGGGCAGGAAAGAATTTATCAGTCTGCCCAGGCAGGAATTTGTGCCATGCATCCTGCAAAGTGACACACTTGTGATTGTGTCAGCATGTCACCATTGCGCAAGCTTTACATCCCATTCATCTGCTGCTGTCTAACTTGGTATTTGTTGTTCACGTTATTATTATGAAGCACAGTTAAGTTCAGAAAGTTTTAAACTTTTTGTATACTGAACAAGCAAATGTATTTTTCTCTTTCAGACCATCACTGCCATCTCTTATGTTAATATGGATATAATTATGATTTCACAATATGTATACTATAAGCTCAAGAATCAGAAGATGACAAAATGTAAGATTTTTAAGCAATTAATATTCTCCGTTAAGTAGCACATTCTTCACTGTGATGTTTCCTATAGCATTTAAAGAAAAACTACCTAAAAATAGAGTACACAAATTCAACCTGGAGTTGTCAGGCCTATTTCTTCCAGTTTTCTTAGTCTTTTTGTGAAAGTCCTATTCTTTCTCTACTCCACCTTTTCTGCCCTCCTTTTACCCACAAAATATCTGTACATATTTCCTAGTACTTTCAGTTTATATAGACATAAAAAAATACTGTAGCTTTGTGGAATCTGGTTCCATATTTTAACTTGCTCCATGGTTTTACTACCTACTTTCAGCTATCTATCTATATGTGTAAGTTGAGAGTAAGCATTATTGCTTTGTGTGGCTCAGTTTCCTTCATGTTGATTAAAACGTGACTTTATTTGCTTATAGCATAAAATATCTTGACATCTTCATGCGTCCTGTTTCATACCTACAATTAAGAAGTATTAATGGGAATGAAATTGCTTGAGTTGCTTCATAAAATCCTGGCAGTAGTTGTAGTATTCAGCCTACCAAACAAACTACTGCCTTTACTGAAATGGAAGACAGAAAGCTATGTTCACTCTGTATCAAATCAAAAACATTATTTCATCAGTCTAAACAAAACAAAAAGAAACAACAACAACAAAAAAACACACCTAAAACCCATGGTGCAGTGGAGGTAACAAAAAGCTGAAGCGAAACAGATGCCTGTCCAGCAAACTAAATAGGGATAAAGCAGATTCATTCAATATGGAGCTGATAATAAGCCTGGAGATAGGTCAGTGCTGAAGATATTTCCTTCCTGCTGCTTGCTCTTGAAAGCAAATGCAGGCTCTTGTGCATTATAACTGTCCATGCCCGTTTCAGCTCAACTCTTTGCGCAGCTGGAGAGGGAGAAATGGTATCGTGAATAAAGCAATAAAAGAGGGCTGTCCAATAGCCTGTTACTGCAGGCAAGTTGGTCAATTTTGCATCTCCAAGCCTGCGAAACAGCAGTATTGCTTCCTGTGTCTCTTGTACAGGTTGCAGGTCTTTAGGGCAGGCTTTCTAATGCTATACAGCAATTTGTTCCGCAGGTAACAGTGACTGTAGGAGCTTACCAGTACCTTTTAAATACAGAAGATAGCATGGCTCGAGAGATCAGTAGGATTGTTTATCATTTTCAGGTTGTCTCATAGGTGTCTATGGGGACTTACTAGACGGAGTCTTTATCTTTGCATATGTGAGCCTCTGCATGTAAAGATAAGGTTTCATATCTAGCTAACCATGGACATAGATGCTGGTCCAGCAGAGGACTTAAATTCAAAAATATCTTTCAGATAAATAAGAAATCTAAATTTCAAATATCTTTGCTTTTGCTTTTTTAAATTGCAGTGTGTCGAAAGAAACTGTTGTATTCTATTCTTAGCAGTTTTCTGTTTATCAGCTGTTACATAAAAGTAAATTACTAGGAAATGAAACTCTATATAAGAGATGAACTGAGTGTGAAAATTGTCTCAGTAGCAATGCTCCTGCACTGCTGCCCTCAGGTGGCGCATTAAGACACAGTGCGCAGTGAGCAGGACCAGACACAGAGCCCAGGAAAAGAGGAGGACTCCTTAGGCTTGCATTGTTGCTGAGAAGAAGATACTTGGTATTGTACCTTTAGATTTGCATTTTTATATTGCAGCTAACACCTGCTGTTAATTTAAAGTTACCTTTTATTTTTCAGCTAATTTGTTTGTATGTCATTCTAGGCAGCAAAAACCTGAAGAATTTCTGCGTAACGTGGATCTTGCTGTGTATAGCCCTGTGTATCGTCCTACTCTGTCAGCTGCTAATAAGAAACCAAGACCAGAGTTCAGTACTAGAAAGAAGTAACGTAAGTTCTTAACCTGCTTCCATTCCAAAACAAACAAGCAAAAAACCAGTGTAAGTGTCTTGAAAGGATTGTGTGCTCTGAGGTTTAAAGAAATTTGGATGCTGTTTTTAACAATGCCTTAGAAATCATAAATGTGGTGCTATTTGGACATTTTCAGTATGTACCATACATCTCAAAATAAAGTTACAAAATAGCTTCTTTTAGCAGCTTCCTGTGTTTTGGGCTTATTCTGTCCCTTGAGTTATTAGGATGTGCTGCTTTGTGAAATAACATGTATACGTGTTGTCTTCCTGCCTGTGTTAGATAATGTGGGCATCCATGTAGAGACTATGCAGTGAAAAGTGAAACCAATAAAAGTGGAAAATTACAATTGTACCTGCTGCTGCTGCTGCTGTCACTTCACCAGGAAAGTTCACAAACTATTCTAGCAATTTTACAGCCTTCGTACTAATGCCAGTAAAATAATTGTAATCCAGCAACATTGCTCAGCAGGGAGGCAGCTTATTTTCAAAATACAGCTAGAGTGAGAAAACTAACAATTCTCTTAAACTGAAAAATGAGTATTTTGCTTTTTCTAGACAGGATGATTTTTTTTTTTTAGTAGCCCTAGCTACAGTTTTTAGTTTTGGCTTGAATTATTGTGTTCAGGCATCTTGAGCAGAAGGACTGGATTGACATTAGTGTGACAGCCTAAAGCCTGGCACTGGTTTTGATCTTAGTCATGGCTATGACGCAGCACTGTGCATTGTTGTGAGATAAAGATTAAACCTTTTCTAGCCCTCTTTGGTCATTTGAAGAGCTGTCCTGAACTGCTTTGAAAGGAGTTCTGTCCAGAATAATAGCCTGTGGCCTCTCTGAGTCTTTGAAATGCTTGAAAATGTTATTGCCAAAACATATGTACCTTTATTTTTCAGACTTCTCTTGATATGATTGAAATGTCAGGCTTCATTTGTGG
This sequence comes from Cygnus olor, assembly GCF_009769625.2. Lineage (NCBI taxonomy): Eukaryota > Metazoa > Chordata > Aves > Anseriformes > Anatidae > Cygnus > Cygnus olor. Next base: position 25,143,315 of record NC_049177.1, on the reverse strand, counting down.
CTATGTATCTTGTGTGTTTTACTTGGGAAGTAGATTTCCTCAGCTTTATAAAAATGTAAGTAGGTTTTTGGCTAAGTATACTTGTATATTTTGCAAAATACTCTCCGTTGCTTGACATTTTGGATTCTTCCTAGCAGTGAGCCCTCAACATCAAAAGCCTGCTTGGCTTTTGTGGCTCTCTAAAATGGTAAAGAAAATGAAGGGCTTTATTTTTCCATTCAAAAGAGAAGAGGGTGGTAAGAATTTTGGAAAAATGATGGTCTTTAATTGCTAGAAGAGGACTGATTTGCCAGGAAAGAGGAAAGTTTTACAGTTTTACACAGTTTGATCAGATACATGAGCAGAAGCATGCTTCGTGTGATTGGTTTCATGAGCAAGTGGAATCTCCCCTTTTCTTTCTCCAAACTACTCTAAATTAAATAACCAACTACAGGATCAAAAGTTAAAATTAGAGGAAAATTAGTTTAAAGCTTTAGACTTTTCCACAAAGATGCCATTACTGACTTTTTTTTTAATATACCAATAGTGAAGAGTCTGTAGGAGAAAAAATGTTAAGGGATTTACATAATCAAATGTATACAGGTATTCTAGCAGAATATGTAAATGATTAATTTCCAAGTTTATTCCTGTGCCCCCTTTACCTATTCCATCCCAGATGGAATACCACAACATTTTCAAAGGGCTCTTCTGAACAGACTGATAGAGCAACAGACTTGCTAAGAACTAAAAATCATTTGGAAGCAGGTTATCCTTGCTGCTTTGCACTTACATAAATAAATACCATGTTAACTAGAGCTGCTTCTAAGAGTTGTAACAATTTCTATAGCAGTTGGTGATACGTGCTGAAAATACTAAGCTCAGAGGATTCAGAGCCCAGGAAGAGATGTAAAAGAATGTCTGAGAGTCTCTGGATGTATTATAGCACAAAATAGCAGAATTATCTATAACTGTCTACTGCGATGAATGTTTTAACATTTTTTTTTTCTGTAACATTTCTTTGTATTTAGTTTCGGAGAAGATCAACGGAAGGCACCTCTTACCTGCTGTTTGCATTAGCCATGCTGGGAAACTGTACGTATGGACTGAGCCTTGTTTTAAAGATGCCTGCTACCAAATCTTTCCAAGCTCTCTACTTTTTACACCATCTTCCGTGGCTCATTGGGAGCTTTGGAGTTTTGTTTCTAGACATTCTTGTATCCTTTTGCTGTTACAGCTAGAGTTTTTCAGGATGGGCTTGTTAATAAGTAGATCAGATATTAAGTGGAATTTTTTAATCATGTTTTAAAAAATCTTAACTTCTTTCAGAACAATAATTCATATGTTTTCTATAACAATATTTCTATAACATTAAGTTCATAGAAAATAACTACATTAAAGCTACATAGAACAGTAGCATAGAACTGCACAGGTTAATTTTAATGTTGTAGCTGATACATAGTATACTAAAATATAGTTGTTCTGTGTGATGTCTGATAAATGTAAAAACAAAAAACACCTCCAAGACTGCTTGTTTTTAAATGTAAATATAGAATTATAGCTTTGAGAAGTTGGCTGACTTGTAAGTGCTATTGGAAGAGTGCATTAACGTGACAGACAGACAATGAGATTTTGGCAAACTTTGTTTCAAGAAAATAGCATGTAACAAGGAAATGCTGCAGCTACCCTTAACTGTATAATTTGGGGCAAAATCAGATGCATTGATACAGTGAGTGCCTCTGAAAACCGTCAGCTGTGCTCACTCAGTCATGCTAAGAGCTGCCCTACTACTACACAGTTACATAGGTTAGTGTGCCTGTTTCTTGAAGTTCTGAGCAAACTTAAACACTATTTTTTTTATTCTTAATTCAGGGGACATATGTAAGATGTTTACAATGTTTTAGTTATTACTAGTCATGCTCTTTCTACGTTGAGCATTAGCATTCTGTGATCAAGAAATTAAAAGTAAAATATTTATGGTAATATTGTACTTTTGCTTTAGAAGTCTAGTGAATGATAATGTGGTATTTGCTGTTCTTCTGTTCATTGTGTGTTTATAGCCACCTGCCTTGTTACTTTAGCTTGCATTTTCATTTAAAATAGTATAAACAGGAGACTTTCTGATCTTCCTTGCAGTAAGAATTTTACTTTTGTTTCTTAAAACATCTTGGTACTTAGTTCCATTAACTCCAAGTACGAAATGGAATAGAGTGAAGAGGGATTTCAAGACCATGCTAAAGCATACTGTGTTAATCCGTTCCATATTAGAAGGAAGTTCTTTACCAGATTTACCTGGAACAGTTCAAGAAGTTATGATTCCCAGGCATCAGCCTTGTCTTTCTGATTAAAGTAATTTCATAAGCCACTCCAATTAGCCTGACGATGGGACAGCTGACCCTCGCCTTGGATGGGCTGTTAAATGGTACTGTCCCTCAGAATAGGCATCTGTGCTTCTTGCGTTTGTAAATTTAATTTTTATCTTTTGAGACAATGTAGTTTCTTTTGCACGAACAGACTGCAGGGCTTCAGGGTTGCTAGCCCACGTGGCTGGTGTGAGTGCTTAGGCCTTTTGTTCCACAAATGAAGTGGAAGTTTCTTTTCCTCTCCACAGCTGGAAACATAAAACTGCCAGTATTTATTTACCAAAAAAAAACCCTAGGATTTGATCTTGATGACCCTTACAGTACATTATGTGCATATTAGCAGATGTCTCTCTGTGATGTACTCCAAAACTTTTACGTTGGCCACAAACCTCTCCCCTCTGCGAGCCCAGCCCCGGAACTGCAGTGCCAGTGTGCACATGACATTCATTTCTCAGCTCCCTCTTGATTGGAGTCTGAATCCAATCTTGCTAATAGTCTTCCAGTTCAAATTATATTGAAAGCAGATGCTCCCAAATTAGGTTGGGGAGCTTATAGAAATCTAGTCAAGTATATAGTGTTAGTTGAAAATGTATGAAGTATTTGTAATCAAGAGAAAACAAAAGCAGACCTCCAGCTTTGAGAAGCCCTGAAGGTATGGAAGTAAATGCTATTTTTTTTAAAGAGACCTTCATTACTGTCTCTTGCCAAGCAAGAAAATCAAAATTCTAACAAACCGATATGTCATGTTAGACCTAGACCAGAAAAGAAAAGAGCAGGACCACTCGGGTTTTGAAAAAACAGAGGACTTAAATGAAAACGTTGTAATCTCTACAAGAGAGGTGTCTCGTAATTAAGCATTTGTGCAGCAGTCTCTGGTTTGAGGAGTAGTTGTAGAAATTGTCTAATTCCAGTACGGTTTATTCCTCAGAGTGTGCAGAGTTTCATTAGGTGGAAGATAAGCCCTCATTCCTCAAGGTCCAAGGAAGGATTAAGGGTTCACTTACTCTGTGTCTGCTGCGGCATTCTTTCTTTTGCTTCCGTCTGCCGTGGCTGGCATTGACTATTTTTAGAACCAAATGGACTCCCGATCGTAGCTGGAACAGCAGCTCCAGTGCTACTCAGTGCAGGATTACACCGGGCTGGTTTCAGCTTACTTCAACGGGATAACGTGGTCATCCTGTTTCCTCGGTGTCTAAAGCTAGTTACTTGATCTCACAATAAGCTAGTTATTTTTGATAGATAATGGAAGTGTGCAGTTGTTTGTAAAGTATGAGTTGTCCTCTTTTTCATTTTAAGAAGGAGTTTCATAATGTTGCACGTTTGCATTATAAATCGGACATGATTTTGTTTTCCAGTAATTGTTTCCTTCCAACCGCTGCTTTGCAGAGGAAGGTGGCTGGAGTTTCCCAAGGGTTTTTAGGGGAAAGTGCCCCTGCCTAGGGCAGAGGGATTGGGATTAGATGGTCTTTAAGGTCCCTTCCAACCCAAACCACTCTATGGTTCTAAGAGACTGTGAAGGCCAAGGTTTAAACGTGCCTGATGGGGTGGGGTGCCTTATCTGGGAGAGATGCTTAAGTCCATATTTGCCTATCTTAGGGTTCCATGGTGGACCTCACTAGAGCTTTACTTTGTGCATGATTATTTAATGGCTCACCTGTACATGAGGATTTAAAATATGTAGTATTAAAATACTGAGTTTTTGACCAGTTCTGCCCTTGGAAATGTAGTGCTGGCTGCTGCTAAAAGTCTAAGAGACTGAATTTAGCACGGCTTTTCTGGAAAACTTTGTCCTTTTCTCTAAGTATCCTCTTTCACCCTTGCTTGTTTCCTCTCCTTGCCCCCACCAAAACCAAACAACTCTGCTTTGTATTTAGATTCAGGTAAGGCCCTTTACTAAGATTTTTGCCTTTCTTTTTTGTTTGTTTGTTTGACATCACCCTATTGTCAGAGCGTGATGTTCGAATACTCTGCAGGTAGTTCTTTTCATTAAGTGTAGCCAGGTTGTAACTAAATAGCCAAAGTATATTCAGCAAGAGCCAAGCTGCTGTACATGGACTCTTTATCTAGCACCTTTTGTGAGTTGCAGGGCAAGCACTTGGAATCCATTATATACTTCTACAAAACATCATGCTTTGTAATTTAATTACACGCTGCAAAGAATGTAAGTCTGACCTGACAAGTCAGCAAGACTTTCCCAGCCAAACTTCTCTGCACTCCTGTAGCTACCTGCTGTTGTCTCAAAAACATTGCATTATTTGATTTGTCATTAAATTGTTTGTAGGTTTAATGAAACAGATTTGATAAACTTGTTCAGTGGCTGTCATAAACACCGGTCTTGAGTAGTCAGCTTGATTCTCGCCTCCACTCTGGGCTGTCTGCGTACTTAGGCCTTGGAGTTTCCCCCAAAAAGTCACAGACTTGAGCAGCAAGCATGTTTCTATATTAAGTAGTCTTGGCAGTCCAGCGTTTATTTTAAAAATACAACCAGATGAGCACATATGCTAAAAAAAGAAAAAAAACCCACAGCAACATTCTGGAAATACTTCTTGGTGAATTCCACATCAGAATGGTAAGTTACAAAAATTAAGAGCTCTGTTGCTGCCGCCAGCTTGGTGGCTAAGTGCTAATGCAGCCCAGTCCTGTCCCCAGCCTACAGTGTGATTTCAGCAGATCTGATCCCCAACCCACAACAGATTTTTCTACCAGTGCAGCTTTTAAGACCTGGGGAGGTGTTTGGCTGCAAGTCCAATAAGGCCTATTTGAAAAAAGAAAAAGGCAGGAAATTTAAGTGGTAGCTACATATGCTATAACACTAATTTGCTAAATTTTCTTCTTAAAGTTTCCTGCATAATACTGCAGAAGGGCTTGTAATGAGTGTTGATCTGCTGTCTCTGAAGGAAATCCTGTCTAGTCTTTAGCTGGGAGGCCTTAGAGGTGGGATGCAGGAGAGCTTTGGGAAAGTGGGACAACTCTTGGGGCTTTGCCTAAGAAATTTGTAGAGAATTTCCTCTGCTTCCATCCAGGCCTCCCAGAAAGCTTTTTATTTTTAATTCTTATTTTTATAAATAAGCATGTACATTAGCCTCAGACTTCTCACAAATGTTGTCTACCAGCCAAGTTATTTTAACTGGGCTAAAGTGTTCCTGGCAAAATTTTATATGCCAGATTTCCTCCCAGAGAAATGCAGTTTCAAATTAAAGTGGGGTTTTACGTGTAGTAGTAACGGTAACAAGTCTCAGTTAAAGCTGAACATAGATGAGCATCCACTGCGCTTTGCGGAGGGGTACCCAGGTATACGGATGGCTTCTCGTTTCCACACCCTGTGCTTTTAAGCCTGCTTCCCTGCTGGGGGGGGGAAAGGAAGAACCACAGGCGGTGCCTCACACCCAGGCAGCATTGCCACCTCGCTGCCCACTGGTGGTGTTCCCTTGTGAAGGCAGGCTGCTGGGCCCCCGCTGCTGGGGGTACACCTCAGTTCGTATCAGTGTACTGTCACTAAGAAATCTATTCTGGAAGATGCTATGCCTATGTCTTGTACTATTGAAACATTTTCCGTGGAAAAAAAAACACCACAGTCCCTTATGGAAGGACAGCTGGAGAGATTTGTATGATACTTTTATATTGTAAAATGGTGTCTCTATCAAAACCAAGTGCCTGGTATCCAGGTCAGTACTGAAGTATCAAACTCAACAATCAGAAATTCTGAGGAGTAAGGCATTTCTTATCCTTTCTATGTGCAAATCGCCATTTTTTTGAGGGCTAGATATGCTCAAAGTCAGTAATTTTGTTTGAGAGCTGGAATAATCAGGAAAAAGGACAAGTACACACTTGTTAATTCTTTTTAGATTAGCAGTATTTCCAGTGGTCTGTTTTACAATAGAAATAAACAGTTATGTCTAATTGCACAATTCTGTGTTGAAAACAGTATTAAATACTGAGTCATAGAGCTGTCGGCCTGTCATTGCCTTCCAATACCAAATGAGGGAGAATTTTGTTTCCTGATCAGGCCCTGTTGATCCACCTCTAAGAAGTTTTTACGAACTCCCCCTCCTTACCAGCAGCCCCACGTGGGCTCCCCAGGTGAATGATGCTCCTCTTGCACGTCTGATGAATTTCACGCTTAAGACCCTTGAAGGCAAGAGATAGCAAAGGATATTCTCATTTGTATTTGAGCCGTAAAGCTGAGGTTTTAAGTTAATTTTTTCCTGTATCTTCCCTTCTTTAGTATTGCAAATAAAATGATTAAATGTTTTGTCATAAAGAAATACTGAAAATGAGTGTTAAGTAAGATTTGGAAGAGCTTGTATGATAATGTAGAAAATTCCACAGTTAGGATTAAATAAAATGGATAATACCCCACAGTACGTGAATTAGATGAAACAAGTTTTAAGTTTTCCTCTGTGGACTGTGGTGCTCAGAGTCTGAGCCAGAGCTAAATGGGTGGCTGCTTTTATTCTGCGCGGCTTGCCGTCTTTCACTGAAAGCCAGTACTGCAAGTGCTGCCTCTGTGTCCCAGTTAATTACTTCCTTACCCCAAAATAACAGGTGACTGTGCAGTTTGTTCTGTATCGTCAGCACGAGGAAAGGCAGCCTGGCGTGGTGGCGCTGGAAGTGGAACCGCTGCTCCTGGGCGAGGAGACCGCCTAGTGCGGTGTCGTGGTAGGCTCCTGCCTCCCGTGCACTTTTGCTCTTGGATGACCTCAACAAACAGTTGAGATTGCAGTTGCTTAGGGACCACATTTATTACTTTTTTATTTATTTTGTCATTAATTTGTCATTACTTATTTGCAAATGATATGAAAATAAATATTTAATACTGTATTTCAGGATGATATCAAGTCTTTTTTCCTGATTTTTTTTTTTCCCCACTTTTTAGGCTGTTTCTCCCTATCCTGATAGGAAATCACAGCAGTGACTGCTTTAGAAGTATTTATTTGATGTCGTGATACAATGCATATCACGAGATGACTATTTTTAGATGAAAATCTACATCTAGATAACAGTAATGTGGCTGTTTAAAAAAAATGCAGGATCCATTGGTGTGCTTTTACGTCAATCTTTTAAGCTGGTGGGATCCTCATGTACAGCTTGTTGCAAAGTATTACTATGCATTTTATTGTCAAGTTAATTAAAACATTTATACGTCAATACCTGTGTGTTCCATGGAATATAATTACTGTGTGCCATCATACACTGTATGGAAAGGGGTTTTTTATGACTTGCATTTCTTTACAAGCTGCTGCTCTAGGTAAGTACTGGAGGGGGGTATGCTAAGGAGACTGTACCTTGCAATTATCTATGGTGTGTTAGGTATTTTTATTCAAAACTGTTCTGTTTGAAGAAAACTTTAATAAGATCTCAGAATAAAATTCTAGTTAATATTTCATTGTATATGCGTATAATGATTCACTTCAATAAATAACTTTGCGAACAAAAGGGCTGTTTTTTAAAAGTCAGTATGAGTCAGTGCATTTGTGGGCTTATCATGGAACTCATCCCCTTTGATTTCAGATAACTTTGTTGAAGGGACATCAGAAGAGATTTAAAATAATAATAAGAAGAAAATAAACTGAGTGCAATTGATCATATCTAAATCTCTGCCAAAAGTGACTCTAAAAGTGAAGCATTTTTCTCTCTGGACGTTCTAGAACTTCTGCACTACTGATTAAAACAACAACAATGAAAAACAACAGAACAACAATAAAATAAACCCCCACAAAATAGGGTGTAGAGTGTTTTGGGGGTAATGTCATCCCTGCTGTTGGGTAGGGAAATGTGAACTGATCTCACCCTGTGTTCCAGCAGTCACTTACCTATATGAGTGACTGAATTCTGTGATCTTGGAAAAGAATTTATAAAAGGGATTTGCCAAATAGTATTGTGGAAGGCCGCGCGCTTCTGAGATGTTTTACAGCCCTGCACAGCCGGGCTTCTGGGTGAGCTCCCCATGTGCAGGGTGCCTTCATTGGCCTCAGTGTGTACTGTGAGTGAACATGCTTTTCCTGGTTTCTTAAGCTTGTAGAGGGTATTAGAAGTTAACCTTTTCAGTACATAAATTAAAATGCAATTTGTCTCACTTGCAGATTTATATGCTGTACACACGAGATTATCAGACGCTTGCCTGGCTGCTGATTGAAACCATGACTTGTTACTTTTTAATGCAGTTAGAATTTGGTCTTGCATTATTTCTTCAAAGATTATTTCCCTTTTTATTGCTATAAGTAATCCTATTTCGGGTTGCCTTTTTATCCCTGTTTCATACAGCTGTTTATTAAAACAGCTAAATAGGGGATGTATAAAGTTACTGTGATTTAACTTAAGAATTTCAGTGGAAAATAACTTTCTAAATGCAAAGCAATGATAGTTTGTTTATTGATACTTCATTTATTACATATTTCACGTATGGGTTAACTGAATACTTGAGAAAAATAAAATCCAATCAATAAATTTGCTGTTGAGTGGTTTGGAGGGGCAGGGGATAGTTGTCCCTGCTGTTAGACATGAAAATGTGAACTCATTCCAGCTTCTGTTCCGGCAGAAACTTATATGAGTAATGCCTACTCGGTAACCAGCCATCACACAATTGTCGTTGCTGTTTCCCGATGCCTGTTAAGATGTGAGGTTTCTTTGTCATCACATTGCTCAGCCACTATTTGTTTTTTTTCAAAAGCAGGCTCTGCCACGTCAAAAGGAGAAGTTAGGGCTGTGCCAATGCACCACATTGGAGACGAAAGGACAGCTCCTGATTACCTCTTTGTTAATCTCAGGCAGGAAAATACGGCACGTAGTCTCTACCACTGCTGTTTTGTTGAAGAGCGAGGTGTCTTAATCTTCCTGCTTTATGCCACTAAGTCTTCTGCCCGCGTTGCATGTAATCCAGGATTAATAGCATTGTTTTCTAATGTTATTTTTTAACTATCATGGAAATCTCATTAACTAAAGGAAACATCTAAAATGCCTCGAGTGCTTTATTTTTACACAAATTAATCAAATAACTTACCTAATACAGTTCTTCAGTCCGCAGAAGAGTTATGCATGGTCATTACACGCTGATCTTGATTGCTTGTTTCAATAAAAATGTGCTTAATTCACCACTTCTGACTAGCTCTTGAAACAGTAAGTTGCCAGTGTTTTTTCTAAATGCATATTTATATTCCTGCGGATAAAGAAAAAGTAGTATTAGTGTAAAGGAAGCATGGCTTGACTGCTCAACAATCTCCTTGCCTCTTCTTCCAACTAACCAGCTTTTAAGCTCTGCAGCATCTCGTGGCGGCAGCAAACATGGTCCCTCAAGGTTTTAGTATGATACTTTCTGGGGGGTTGTTTACAGCTGCACCAGAAGCACAAGAATGCAGAAGAACAACCTTATTTTCAGGTACAAAAGCAGAGCCTGTCTCCATCTCATGTCAGCGCTCGGACAAGACCTGTACAAGGTCCCTGCTTTATCTCGCTGCTCTCTGTGGCTCCTTCTGGAGCCCAAGCCCTTGTGCTGGGTGCTTTGATGTGCCATGGCATCCTGCAGCCCCGGGACCCTGGCCGGTGAACACTTTTCCTGCTCCAGAAAGGGCTGCTCTGGCTTCTCCAGGCTCCGTTTCGTGAGCGTTTCCAACCAGGTCTTCCAACCAGGTCTCCTGCAGTACCCAGAGAGGAACATCCATCCACTGCTGCCGTGCTTTTTAAGGCACTTGGAATGGAGACAGGGACAGTTCATGAATATGAATTGCCCGTAGTACTTCAGTGTCCATCTGTGTCACTGCTTGCTAAATGCAGCTGAATATACAGTGTGCAGCCAGGGCACTGATTCATATCGGGACGAGGGGCTGCCGTAATGGGCTCCAAACAGCTTTGAGATGATGACTGCAGATGAATTAAGACCAGCTTAATCCAACTAAATAATATTCCTAATGATAAACCGTTAAAATCTAGTTGACTTTCAGATTCTAGCAATTGTATCAGACAAGGTGATTATACTGCACATCAGTACCGATAATCATTAAAATAGATTAAGCTATTGGCTGAGGAATAAGGGACGCGGGCAGGCTCCGACGTCCCAGCAGCGCTGCTCCCACTGCACCCAGCAGAGGTTTCATGCAAGAGGGCAAAATGATGAGGATGATCTCAGACCCCTTGGAGGAGAAACCCCTCAGTGTGCAAGATAGTTTCTTGGAAGAACCGTGCCATGGCACGCTCCAGAGCTGTTGTGGGGTCACCGTCAGTCGGTGCTGTGCCCCAGCCCCGGCTGGAGCGGGCTAGGGGGTGCTGCTGGGGGGAGAGCAGCCCCTGTGCTTGCTCCAGGCTTCTTTAATTGATTGCTGCTCTGGCTCAAGGTACTGTGTGATCCTGTAAAGGTAGAGAGGAGATGGGCGTTTTATGATGCCTGACTTTCCTACAATATCTTTTTATTAAGTAAACGGTAATGGAAATATTGGGTTTTCATTTCTTGCTTGCTTCTTTTCCAACAGTTGTCAGTAAATCAACGTTGCAAAAAGCCATCTCCTCCTCTGCAATGTCAGAGCTAACGGCAGCCTGGTGGTCACTTACTTTTGGAAATGATACCGCCTTATTTCCAGACACTCAGCAGACTTTAGTGCTGATGTATTGACCCTCGCAGCTTTCAGACCAAGGAAATATTAGAGGACAGCATTTCCAGCAGAGAAATGCCCATATTTTAAAATGAGGACTGTGACTTGTAGTTAAGCCAATTCACTGAGATACGGATGTGCCAAGCTTAGCAATAAAGCGAGTATTTCTTCCCCTGGTCTTAAAGCATCTCTCTTTGCTTCTTCCCATAAAGCGACCAGGGACACTGCTTAGTGCCGGACGAGCGGGGCTCTTTTCGCTCGCTGCAGCCAAAGTGCAGACTGTGCACACAGAGTTTTAAACTGAGAACTGTGCAAGATTTAGTGAGAGCTGACCTGGCCGTGGCTCCAGGCATATCTCCTGCCACCACCACGCAGCAGGGCAGTGGGGATGTCCCCTTGGGACCCGGGGTGGCAGCCGTGGGGTGGCAGCGGGCACAACTGGGGCTGTGCGGTGCCACCAGGGTGGTGACATGGCCAAGCTGTGCCCCCGTGAGCTCACGTGGGGCTTCCTGAGCTGCAGCAGGCAACCTGTTCTGGTAGCCAACCTTACAGCTTTGTTTTGCTGTAGCTTAAAAAAAAAAAAAAAAAAAAAAGAAAAAGTTCATAATCCGTCTGGCTTCCTTGCAAGCTTTGCATCATGCCACGGACTGATGTTGCCTCCTTCCCCACGTAGGTCCTTCCGTGATAATCAGGCTCAGGTTCTCATCTGGCCTGCTGGATATGAAGCTCGGGTCAAGGTGTCCCCAAAAGCTGGGAAGCTCAGCCTGAGCTCCAGATGTTGTGGTTCAGAACTGGCTCCGTGCTGGTGAATTGTAAAGTTATGATTTATTACCGCATGCAGCGTAATTCATTTTTACATTGAAAGTAATATTATGTTATATAATCAAATCTCATTTGTTATTTATTGCATTCTCTCCCCGCACAGATGTGGATGCTTCTCCCTCTCCCCGGTTGATAATTTCCTTCGTGCGTCTCCTGGTGGGGCTGCGGGGACCAGTGGGAGCAGCAGCGTTGGGGGCTGGAGGGATGCAACGGGGCAAAGCCACAGGAAGCCACCTTCTTTTGCCCAGGTCTGCCTGTAAAATTGCAATAACTTCTACAAAGTGTGACTGGGGCCCCAAACAAAACCCCAAAAGCTACGGCTGTGCCCCGTGTCCAGGCCACTTGAGAGCTGCTTTGAGGGAGAGGGGCTCGGAAGGGGGCCGGTGTCGTACCAACGTCCCCAGGTTTTTGGTGGCAACGCCAACTGCTGCACGCACAGCATTTAGCTTGGACTAGATTCCCATATATATTCCAGATGTATTAAGCTTTAGAGCATATCTTCCCTCCTAATCTTCCCCATGCCAATGTGTATCAGTTCAGTCTTCTCACCTGCACCAGACAAATGACCTCGGCCGTGCTTTGGAGCCCGACGGAATCGGCAGCGAACGTGGCCGGTCCCTGCCGCTACCGCCACCGCACGGAGGTGCCCCAAGCACTGCTCCAGAGACGGGTTTTATTTTAAACCCCTGAAATTCAATATTTCATATCATAGTTAAAAATGGGTATGTGATGAGGACATATTAAATGCTGAGCTTCTTGCTCAACTATCTGCTAATGTGATTTTTGGTACCACATCATGGGGAAAATGTGAATTCTTTTATTTTTATGTAAAAGTGCTGTCACAAATCCAAGCAAGTTTTCAGTGTGATGAGACCCTTGAAAAAGAGCGTTTCTCTCTTTTTTTTTTTTCCTGTTATTGATGTCTTCTGAAAAGGATACCCTTAAGATACAGGGACAGCTCTAGCTGCCGGTGCTCTGAATTGCGATGACGGCTCGTACCGTCAGGAGAGCCCTGACAGTGATGGATAGCCTCCGCAACTTCGCAATAGCGGGATTTGTTTATCCTGCCTGCTCTTTGTGTTTGTGTCAGGTTTTTCACTCGGGGCTACGCTCAGCCTCTGAACGCCGGCTCTGCTGCGCTTCCTCCCTGGGGGTGGGCGCAGCCCCCAACCCCAGCCCCCTGGGGGCCGTACCCTTCGCCCTGGCTGTCAGGGAGGCACCCACAAGTGGGTTTGGGCAAAAATAGTTGTTCCTGACCGACTCTGGGTGTGCGGTAGAGCAAGCGAGGCCGTGAGCAGCCAGATCTTGCCGGAGCCTTTGCCCTGGGACATGCACAGGTAAAGGACAGACCCCCCCCCCACCCTGAGACGCCCGTCGTGCCTCTCACCTCTGCAGCCACTGGGACTGACACCGTGGGGCTTTCCACCACCTCTTTTCTGTGACTGTCTTCTCCTCGATATGTTGAAGCTCTTTGGTTTTGGTTGAAAGGTTTTAATAAAACCGCTGCTGTGACGTGGAAAGGCTTTTCTTGACAGCTTAGCCGTACTTGTATAAACTCACTGGTTTCTGGTTCAGCAGTTTTCGTTAAGATGACCTGGTGAAAGCTGGGATATAAATGTGTGTGTGTGTGTGTGTGTGTGAGTGAGGATGGAGGAGAGTTGGGTTTTTGTGTTTGAAGTCTTGGAGAGAGGACAAGTGAGAGCTTTGGCCATATTGCCCAAATAATAAAACCTTTATAGGCATGGGACACGGCTCATGAGACTTTGTAAAAACTTCCTCGCTTAGAAAGAATTGGCTAGGCAGCAACTTCAGAAAGGAAAGAAGAAAAAGAGGTGGGAAGAGGATCGACGGGTACTGGAGCAAAGGCCCCGATAATGGAGCAAAGGCTCTGACACCCAGAAGGTGTCATCCTCGGGTTGTCCCTGGGGCCACATCGCGGCAGTCGGCTCCTCTTCAGCACAGCCACCGGGACAAACCTGACAGCACCAGGGCTTTGGGGCGTTTGAAGGGACCCACACAAGCCGGGTATTTCAGTGCAACCCCACCTCTAATTAATAGCGGTGTTTGTTTAAACAGATCAATGCCTGTCCTTGACCTCAGTGCACGATTTGAGCTATTACCGTATCACTAAATATGAAATGAACAGTAATACATCTGAGAGGCAAACCACTTATATCGAACCCAGTAATACAGATGAGAATCTTTTATTATATCAAATGAAAGCTGTGTGGTTATATTTAAATACTCCAACTGCTGAAGGCTGCAGTGAAAGACTTTTCCGCAGCTAATTCACCGAGGAGCATCGCGGGGGCTAACCTGTGCCTCCAGTGCGCATTAGCTCTCCCGAGAAGAAAAATTGTTTTGGGGGGAGAAGCTCTGCTACTCGTGATTAAAATAACCCTCTTAATGTATGCTGAATATAGTGCTTACAGTAAGTGCAGGGAGCTATAAATTTGTGGGGAAAAAAGAAGGGTGAGGTATGAAATACGGTGAGGGTTTGCACTGCGGGCTCGGTGCCTGCCAGGCGCGGAGCTTCCCCGCTGCCCCGGCCCCTTGCTCAGGGCAGGGGTGGGAACAAGAAGAAAGGAGAAGAGAGGTAAAGCCCCAGAGCTGGCCAAAACCAGCAAACACCTCGTTGAGAGATCACCTGCAATGGGCGTGATGAACAAAACCGGTGATAGCTCCTGCACTGAAGGCTGTCCTCAGAAGCACGCCTCTAATTAGCGGCAAGTTTAAAAGCCTCCTCCATCACATGGGTAAACAATCTCCTGGCGTAATAGAGCAGTTGTCAATGATGCTTTTATGTTCAAAGAAGCCTGTATTGTACTGTAGGTCAATGAGAAGCTGAGAGAGGTGAGCACTGTTCAATACTCATGGCCTAAGGTCTGCAGAAATTTCCATAATATAAAAATGGGTTCTGCAGGGACAGGAATGCTAAAACGCAGCGCTACGACTCCGGGCGATCACAGGCATGTGGCTGCATGCGCCATAAACATCCCCAATCACAACACTTCCCTATAGCACTTCACCGAAGAAAATAAAATAAAGAAGTGGAAGTGTGAGGAACAGCCAGCTGCGATGGTGGTGCCTCAGGCTGGCCTTCTCCTCCCTGCATCCCCCGGCACCGAGCCCCAAATATCGGCCATGGAGCACGCACCTCTCCCCAACTGCCTCCGCACTGGCATTGCTCCTATGGCTGGTTCTGTGTATGCACGGGGCTGTGGGTTGCACAGCCACCAGCTGCTTCAGATCATTTCTGTGAATTCATTATATATTTGGGGGAAAATATGGGAGTAGGGGCACGTTTCCCTTCTGCTCAAACCTTATCTCCAGCAGCGCCTCCCTGCTCTGGCTGCTGTACGGAATGAGGGTTTTTCATGTATGGTCCCGGAGGAAAAGTTGTTAGGGAATGCTGATCATTCCTCTTTAGTCTAAATTAATTAAATGACACAGTATCTATTGTATGAAATATATGGGGATCGTTTTACATGGTATACTGTATGCAGTGATTATAACGCACGATCTTTCTAGAGAAATATGGGAAAACAATGTCCTTTGCTGGAACAGGCAAGACATTCCTGGGCTCTGTAATACATCTCCCCGTTAAGCAGTAATGCGACGTAATCCACAGAGGCTTAATAACTTACATGACAGATGCATAATCTTGAGCAATGTAAGACGCTGCTGCGAGCATGAGATGCACGCGACTATCCTTCATCCGAAACGTGTGGAAATCACCCGCACGCCCGAGCCCAAGCCAGCAAACAAAAGCGGTGCCAATGCCGACGGAAGTGCCCAGGATTAGCGTCAGGTCTCCCCTCGTACATATCCCCCAAATTAGCCACTGCAAAGCAAACCAGGTGTGCTAGGGCTGCCCCGCTGGTGGGCTGCCTCCGCGCCCTGCTCCTCCCAGGTGTCAGAGAGGGAGCCTTCACACTATCCGACACAGAGCTCCAAGCATGCGTTTACTGAAAACTGCATTATTTTGCTGAAGATGACCAAACGCCATGAAACACCGCAGCATCATACAGACCGCTCTCAGGGAGAAGTGTTGCAGCACCCTGCCACGTCTGTCTGTTGCAGTTCACAGCACAAATTATGGCCAAAACTGAGGGTTTGCTTTGGGGTAATTATCAAATCCTGAGAAAGGGTTACTGAGAGAGGAACAGCAGCCAAAATTCCTCATAAATCATTTCAAATAATGACCACAGTTAATAAAACACACGGGGGGGGGGGGGGGGAGTTTGGGAAATTCCTTTGGAGAGGCTCCAGCTCCGTGCAGAAACATCACCCTCCGAAAGGCTTACAGCGCTGGTGAGCAGCTGAGAAATGACACAGGCTGTGTGAACGTACGCACCCCCATGCAGTCACAGCACCTTCTGCTGAGAAACTTTCTGTAACGTCGTCCCAGAGAGGCAAGAGCTCAGTGCTTTCAGACACTGGTCTGGAGCTCCGGGCTCCTGGATGCGTCCCGTCCCCAGCAGCTCTGCGGGTGTCCCCCGCAGGACACCAAAGGTACCCGAGGCAGGCGTGCAGCCCCCATCCCCGCCTGCTGCAGGGTTTGCGGCACGGGGAGGGATGTTTCTGGGCCTGGGGGTTCAGGCTTGTCCAGATATTTTGTCGACAGCATTTTTTACAAAACGTCTCGGCACTTTATTATGCAGACTGCTGATGTTTGTTTTCAGAAATAGCAAACGGTTTTGCGTTTTCCAGCCACGCTAAACTTGGACTCCTGACACATGATAAAAACCCTGTCCCAGCCGAGCTCTTTCCAGTTGCCCCGAAGGAAAATGGAAATATGAAAGAAATATGGAAAAAGGGAAATCAAACAGAGAACAAAGAAACGAAGAGCCAAATTTTCAGGAGAGATGAGCACTTCAGCACACAAAACTCCAGCTGCTGCGTTCTCTGCATTCATATATTCTTATTTTGACTCATCATATATCTCCAGCTGTGTCAGAAAGCTTCTGAGAAAGCAGCTCAAATACAAATTTTATGTTAAAGTGAGGGAATCAACAGAATTATTCAACCAGCACAAAAACAGCCTTAGTAAAACAACTGCTTGCAGCATTCCAGCTATTAATGTATTATTCCCTAACAGCGTTTTTCATTCTTTGAAACAACAGAAATGCCAGGTTTGCAGGACTCAGTTTGGATAAGAAAATAAAATATGCAAAGGTCTTCAGAGTGATAGGTTTTATTAATCTCTGGGGAAATCACACGGAAACCCTCGCAGGGATGCTTGGCCCCTCTCTTTGCTCTCATCCCAGGAGCCGCCACTGCCCTGTGCAGCCCCTGCGCGTGGGTGCAAGGGGTGCTTGGTGCCTCCTCTGCCTGACGACCTCATTAATTAGTAATTAAATGCCAGGAGCCACCGTGGCACTGCTGGGCAGCCACTCACTGAGCAGGCAGGGCAGCAGCAGCTGGGCAAGGGCCTTGCTGGGATGCAGTCAAACAGCTCTTCCTGTGGCACTTATTTGTATTTCCTTAAAGTAATCTCCACGAGGCACCAGAAGGACATTCCTTGTTTTATTTCCTTCCTTCAAGCACTTGGACTAATACAGCAGCGATGCCCTGAGTCAATGAGCGCCATCGCTACCCTGCCACTTTGGATTAGCGCTCCCATTTTTTGGCAACGAAGCCCTCAGCTGGCTGCCACCTCGGCCGGGTGCCCTGCGAGGGGCCAGAAGCACAGAATCACAGAAAAACAGGGGCTGGGAGGGACCCCTGGCGACCACTGGGTCCAACCCCCACCGGGTGCAGCTCCTGGGTCTGGTCCCTGCCGTGCCGCAGCCCCACTGGAGCCAGCGAGGTGGGCGCGACGTTGCAGCCCCGCAGCCCCGCGCTGATTGACACTGCAGAAGGAAGAAGTGCTGAAATGTTTATATAAATACTTAAACTTCGCTTACGGCCTTCAGCGCCTATTTACTCAAAAATATCCCCTTGGAAAGTTTGTTCGACATGATCTGCAAGCCAAACAACTTTTCAAAAGGCACTCCGAGGAAGGTACAAAAGAGTAAAACTCTCTTTATACTGCCGTATTTATATATTGAGCCGCGCTTTACGCCTGCTTTAAAAATGGTGGCGAGGGCCAAGTGAGGCAGAGCTGGCCACGGAGGGCTGGGGGGGTGGCAGGGCCCCATCCTGGCTTGCACGGAGCCGCCCCGGCTGCTCCCCGGCAGAGGCAGCCCCAGCGCAGCCTGGGGAGAGAGGAGGCACATGAAAGCGGGGCTGGATTTGCCTCGCAATGACAGCTGCATATTAATCTAAAGAATTTCTGAAAAATCAAAAAGACATTTTTCAGCAAAATACACCCCTAGAGCCTCGATCATAAAGCAAGGGAATAAACTTGAAACAGGATTGATTTCATCTTAAAGGGAATGTTTCTTTGAAATGCTACCAACTGCAGTTGTCTTATTTGGTTTTCAATACTAAAACAAAATTGTGCCATATTGTGTCAAATAAGGAGATAATATAACAGCTTTAAACAAATTTTGTAATTACGGGATCAATCGGGAGTGAATTAAATCCACGTGCCCCGGCTGCGCCGTGCCGCTGAGTGCCGAGCAGCTCCGTGCTGCCCTGTGGGCCCTGCGGGTGTGGGTCCCGTGCCGCAGGGCTTCAGCCCGTGCTGGCGGAAAATTGGTGTCCATGTCTACAGGAAAAAGGCATCGGCTGTTCTGCCAGGCACCACACACGTGCACAATGCATCCCCGTGAAGGCACCCTTGAGATTTCAGTTCCCTGTACCAAATGGCAGCAGTCTGAGGTGCTGTTGGGTGCTTCGGAGCCATTTGTTGCCAAAGATTTTTCCACTGTGGACAGGTTTATGTAAATAAAAGACTCAGACACAAAGTTGCATCCACTTCCCTCAGCGAGTTTACCTTACGAGTATTTTTATTTCAGGGAACACATGCTGAAAGGGATGAAACCTGCATGGGCACAGCACCAAGGGTGAGGATGGGCAGCCCAGGGGGCAGGAAGGGATGCTGAGGGCTGCAGGAGCTTGCACTTGGCAGAAAATACTGCGTTTGCTTTACAAACGTTGTCAGGAAAATGAACACTGAGCAAAGAACATTTCTTTTTGTTTTCATATCCATTTAAATAGGAAGAAAATGGGAAAGGTTTGTTTAAGTGCTCGTACAGGCTCCGGAGCCTCCCAACAAGCATTTCCCTTTGGAAGCACGGAGCTGGGTGAGGTGGGAGCAGCCCCTGGGAAGGGGAGAAGCACGGCTTTGGGGGGCCTCAGGGGAGGCCCACACATCCCCCTCTGCTCCTCCTCCTCTGGTGGCCCATGGGCTCAGCAGCACAACCCGAAGGGCGCAGGTTTTATAAATACACAAGCTCTTCATTCCCCTCACTTCGCCTTTGGTGTAAAATTCCTCAATGCCAAACATCTGTGTCCACTTCTCAAAGCAAGCTGAGCGCCAGAGGTATCTGCTTGGTGGCACAAGGTGAAAACAACAACTTCAGGAGGAGGCACCAGGGGCCTGGGCCCAGGGGCACACGTGTTCAAGGAGACCTGGGGCAGCATTTTGGGGTGTGCCGGGGGCTGCGGGAGGTTCCAGTCCTCACTGCGGGGCGGCGACGGGGAGCCCCTGCCCTCTGGGCTGGTGTAAGCTTGGCCTTCCCATGCCACATCCTCGTGCCAGGTATAAGGGCCCCCAGGAGTACTGCATCACCCCGCTTTCCCCCTGGGAGCAAGGAGGGCTGCCATGAGGCGGGGGCTCTGCTCCCTCCCCAGGGGTGAGCACACCGCGACAGAAAGCATCCCGGAGCCCAGCTCGCCCCTCAGCGCCCGTCCTGCCTTCTGCTGGCTCGCAACAACGCGAGCGGACGGCTTTGCAGCTTGTCGTATAAATACAATGTTTGTTCTCCGTAATGGATTTCAGCAAGATATGGTAAATATTAACTCCCAGGTGGGGCAAATGCATAATTCATCACCTAGCACACTCCGACGGCTCTGTCTCTCTCATGATTAACATGTAAGGCATTCATTATATTTTTCAGCCGGTGCACAGGCGAGCACAGAAAGTTATGCAGATGAATACCAAACACCTGTGTTATATAAAATCATGCCGCTCCATCACAAGGTCTGCTCCGCAGCCAGCTACCACTAACACATCCCAGCACTGCACTGTAACGCAATGTGAGATTTTGGAGGATGGGTGCTCAGGGGTCGGGACTTTCCCCAAACCGAGCAGTCCAGCGGTGCCCTCCCCGAGGGGAGCAGAGCGTGCAGCCCACCCCTGGACCTTGGTGTGCACTCAGGGTACCGGCATCCCCCTGGGGCTGGCGAGCAGGGACCCGGGCACAGGGGCACAGCAGGACCCACAAGCCCGGTGTCTGAGCTGTCCCCATGCTGATGGGTCTGTCTCCCCATCTGACCCGTCTCTGGCAGCTGGAAGATCCGTTTGCCCAGCTTTTTCTTCCCAAAGCTCAACACACATGAAGGTGGACGCTGATGACCTCAAGCCACAGGACCCCTGAGCAGTGCCGAGCTGCATCTTTCTGCATCGCCTCTCCCAACCACGCAGGCATCGTCAGCCACATCCTGGCCCACGAAATGTTCCGCACGTCTCATGATTAATCACGCTGTTTCCAGCATCCGATAGAGGTGCTGCAGTCCTTGTTGTCCCAGATCCAAAATAAGAAAGTCAGACTTTCCACCTGCTTTTTCCAGCCTGAGGACTCCTGCACTTGCTGTGCTCTCCTGTCCTGAGGATGCTCCTAACCAAGAGCCAAGTACAACAGCCATGTTTTTTAACCCACTGTCTTGGCAAGTCTGAGGGCATGCAGTGCTAGGGAACCGCTGGCCTTTCCAGGACATTTTCTCACAATCAGAAAACTTCCAGTGAAGTTGCCTGTATCTCTGCTAGTCATCTTTACCCACACTGAGGCACGTTCAAGTTCTAAAGGATGTCACTCAATAGGCTTGAACTGATGCTGTGTCCAGAGCCAGCTGTAACTACGTATTTCTGGGGAAAATGGGTTTTAGTGCCTCTCAAACCCCCTCATGTATGGCCTGGGATGCATCAGCCACTGCATGCCTGCAGAAGTCAGGCTCACCCCTTGCACCCAGATAAGTTTCCCATTGTTTGTCTTCCAAAATCCTGGATATTAGTAAGTGTGGGCTTAGTAAAGTGCTAAGGGGTGAAATCAGTTCTTAAATGTGTAGTTTAACCCAATTAACTTTAGTGGAGTAAAGAGGATTTCAATTTGAACTTGAGTGATTTTTTGAGTGAGAAGACAAATGCGGGCCTTCACCTACGTTCTGTTAATGAGACGTCAATTCATAAATATTGGCCTCTGATGATATCACGACAACTGTCCTAGAAGCAGCTCTTATGCACTCCGGGGGAAAACCTGCTGCCCGGCTGCGGCTGTCCCTCTGCACCCTGGGCACCAGCTCCAGCAGCTCCCACATCCCACGGTGGCCCCTTAGCACCGCGGGCATCCAGACGGAGCGGGTCCGTCGCCAGCCTCCCCACGTCTCACGCTGAATTCAGGTTGGAGCCGCGAGCAGGATGCTGGGGCCGGCGCACTGACTCGCCACGTCCCCATTTTTCTCCTTGCTCGAGCATTCTTTCCCGTCGCACTCACGTGGTGACAGAGCAACAAAAAGCCATCTTGGTAAATGAAAGAAATGACATTCAGCAATGCAATTTAAGACCTAGATAAGTCAGATGTTAAACACCTACGGGGTATAATCTCCTTTTAATGTGAGCACAATTCCCATTAACATTAATGGGGGGTTGTACAACGGCTTCAAAAGGAGAATGTGCACCTAAAAGTGCAAATTAGCACTTACAAACTCTATTGATAAATTATTAAAGAATATCATTAAAGTGTAGCCACACCTCCAGATCATTAGAGCAAGTCCAAACCAGCAAGGCGGCATGCGCAGTACCCGCTCATTATAACTAGATCTAAAATGCCATTTAGTCACCGAAATGAATCTAGTGTAAATATTGGTTCATCAACCCTCATTTCCTGCAGAATTTGGAGTTTTAAGAGCTTGAACTTCTCTTCTTTAAATGCAAATGAGCACCAGGAAATGCTTCTAATGGAGGTCAGCGCTTAGAAAACGGTGTTTAAAAAGTAAATTAAAAACAAAACCCCCAAGCCTTAGGGACTGCACTGTCATTGGAGCTCTTTGTTTCTGTTTATGTGGCACCAGGACCTCGACAAAACCATCCCCTCCCTGCTCCCAGACCTGAGTTACCAGCCCTGCCACAATTCATCCTCCTGGTCATCCTCTGGGAAGCATCTGCCAGAGCCATGGGTGGTGCTGCCCAGCTGGAGCTCCTGGTATGCCTGCTCCATGCAGCCAGTTGGACCTTCCCGAGGTCACGGCGCTGTGCCAGGCATTTTGCAGACTGGTGCCAAGTATTCCACCCAGCAACGAGCCCCCGGAGTGGGCACAGTGAGTGGAGCCACTGTGCCCTGTGCATCGGTGGAAATGGTGGGGCACCAGGCACCGCGAGGGATGCGCGTGGGAGCACCAGGATTTGACATCTGTTCATGCAGAATCACAGAACGGCTGAGGTTGGAAGGGACCCCTCCCAATACATCCACTGCTAACTCACATCTCTGACAAACTGAGAAAGCAAAGCAACGCCAACAAATGAGCCAAAGTCCTTCAAAACCCCAGGCTGCTCCCATATCTATCCGATCTATCCCTAGAAAGTAGTCAGCCCATTACCTACGGCTTTTAAATTATTAACTGTCTTTGACATCTCATCCGCATTAATTCCTTCCCTTTTAGGACACTGTATCTCTCAGAGATTACCCTTTTACTCTCCTTTTTGTTAGATTAACCAGACTTGGGTGTCTCCAGCTTTCTCCATAATTCATGTCCCAAAACAGAGCTGCCCCCGCAGCACCTTTACAACCTCAGCCATGTCTCCCCTTTCACAGGGGGAGCAGAATTGTCGGCACCAGCCTAAATCTCTCTCCGAGTTAGGTTTTATAGGATTACAATCGCCCTACAACCCAAGGAGGGAATTAGGTAGGACATAGTCCTCCTTTTCTGTGAGGATCCCATTCACTCTATCTGTGATGATTTTAATGCACTAAAATAGTACTTCCTCCCACACTTCAACATGCAGATTCACATGGCTCACACTGACCAATGTTCCTAATTTCTAGATAAGCAATGACCACCTCGAGGTCTTCACCCTTCAAAGGATATTTTCTTCTTCTCTTTTTTTTTTTTTTAATATCTTTTGGGTTATTTGCACACCAAGGGTATATTGTACAGTGTCATAACCACTGTCATTAAATACAGGTTCCAAACATTAAATCCATTCCTGAACCCATTAACAAAATTATTTTTGAAAGTAAATTATTCATACGAATGTATCAGTATGAGGAGCAGATGTGCTCACCTCAACAGTGATCCCAAGTTTTAAGTGATGCCAATTCTTTATTTTGTTGTTAATTGTGTTGCAGGTGAAGTGCATGCTAAAAGTCCCAGTTCTTGGAGCCAAGTTAATGTACAAATTCAGCTGCAGAAGTGGAACAAGAAAAAAAAAAAATTTCTATGAATAAAAGCTATAAAATGGTAAAAACATGCCTAAAATTCAAATAAAAAGTAAGGTTCTGTTTTTCAGACTGGCTTAGCTAAAAGCCAGTCTTGTGAACGTGGGGCAGCTGGCCTGATTCTGCAGGGCCAGAAGGAGCTGGCCACACCAGCTGTGCTGTGCCTCTGCACATGACGCACAAGCCGAGACGAGATGGGAACAGGAGAAGCAGAGTGAGATGAAGGTTAGAGTGACACCTCCAGTGATGGCCTATAATGAATTTTTCAAAGTTTTCCAACAAAGAGCAATAAAGGTCAGCTCCCTTCCACTGAATTCGCCTAATACTTTATTAATACCAATTGAAATTACATGCATATAGCAAAAGAGACAAGTCCGTATATATTTGGTTAGCGATGAAATCCAGCTTGCTTCATCTCTCATCCTGCTCTAACCAGACAATATGAAGTATCACTCTTTCCAGAACTTATCTAGAAGTGTCTGTTTTTGTGGTGCAACTCGAACATGCAAAACCAGAGGATGACTACACAACATACAACCTCTTCTTTGCATCTCCCGCATGTAGGTTTGGGTCATCCCAGGCCCTGCCTTGCCATGAGACCTCACTGACAGCTTTCCAGGCTACTTTTCAGCCCACAGATCCAAGATCAGCTGCCAAACAGCAGCTCCCCATGTTGCAACGTGATGGAAGACATGTGGCACACCATCTCTACCAGCTCCTGCCATCAGAAAACTTTGGGGTTTGGGGTCATCCCTAGAGGGAGACAAGATAAGAGTTTGCCGTAACATTGGTGACAGCTGGTTGGTAGGTTGGTGCTGCCATGGTGGTATTTTCAAGGAAAGCTGAAAACATGGACTTTTGGGGTTGGGTTTTAGGAAAGGTCAGCTTCGAGTGCGGGTCCGGGTGCCCCAGCTGCCCAGGGACCCTGCCTGGCACTGCCACGCTGCAGCCACCAGTGCCCACACCACAATCTGCCTTACATACCCAGCGAGTCTTGTCCCCACTAAATAACTTGTAATTATTCCACACATTGCATTCAGAACAGTCCTTCCTTTTTAAAAAATAATTATCCTGAGAAAATATGTTTTATCTCTCTAATAAGAAATCACTAATTAGAAGATGTTGACCCAATGGGCTGTGATAGTTTGGTGGATGATGAACACCGCTTTTAATCAGACCTTTTACAAGCGAGTGGATGTTAACTTCTGGCTGTTAATTATTCACACCTTCAAGTACTAAGATGGTTGGAATATTTCATGAATGCTCTCTTTTTATTTAATAGTGACATTGGATTTTATGAGCTAGGAATTGCACTTATTAATTTACAGTCATTTTGCACTTCCATGCCAGTCATTTAGCATTAACTCTCTATTTAAAAATAATAAATGACCTCTGACTCCCTATTGTCTGTCATAATTAGCATACTGTCTTTTAAAGAGGAAAGCATGTTTTCTCTTCATTAACAGTAATATTACCTAGGCAGACAATCAGTAAGTCCATGATCTAGAAGCTGCTGTGGACGCCAAATTACCCTCTCTACCAGGACAAAATCAATTAACACCACTAGGGATGTCATTATTGTCACATTATGTCACCGGATATACTCCAGGGTAAATAAATGATTTGCGGAATTTTTAATGCCACTGCTCGAAACCCGAAGCCGAGGCTCTTGGGCGGTGGGGCTGGACGGGGGCTGCGCTGCGGCACCGGGCATGGCCCTGCCATCCCATGGGACATGGGGCCAAAAAGACGGGGGGACATACGGGGGTCGGGCATTGTCCTATGCAAAGGTGCCATGGGGCTGCGGTTACGGTGGGCCAGGGCCAGGAATGGGGTGACAGCAAGGGAGCAGGACTGCTTGGCAAAGAGCATCAGTGCCAAAAGCATTCCCAGCAGCTCGCTGCTCCTCGTGCCACCAGGACACGCTAGCTCCGTCCCTCGCCGATTTTGGCAACCGCGGAGCTTTCCAGCCACACAAAACCCCCGGGAGATGCCATTTTTAAAAGTATCCCCAACTTCTATATTTTGGCCCACGTCGGGGGGTATTTAATTAAGTCTATTCTGTCTAACACGATCTGATGTCATTGTACAAGGAGATGTTCTTTGTTAGCAGCGCTCTTAGTTTCAGACTCCTCTGTGTATTTGAAACCATGGTAACAGAAGAGTAAGCTAAAGCCAATGAGATAATGAGATATTCTCATTGTAATTGTGTTTCATGAGGGCACACGCTCCCATGGGTGGGATCCGACTGTCTTACAACTGCTAACAGAATTTAAGGAACAGGCATATATTAGCGCGGGGCCGTTTTTCACAACAGCCATGTAAACACTTCTGACACGGCATTTGCCGTTGTTTCCAGTACATAACAGTACATAATGTGCGTTTGTGTTGCAGGAAATCACCCTGTTAATGAATATCAATATATTAAAATCCTCAGAACTTCAAGGAAGTTCAGGTCTGAGGTGCGGTAGCAGGGCTGCGGGTGTTGGTTTGCATTATAATTGGGGAGGAATTATTAACGGGGGTGGAATGGAGCTGGTGCAGCCCCGGGCCGTGGGCACTCCTCGAGGGGCCTACAAGCAGCATGACATGAGTAGGCCCGCAGGACATCGCCTCTTGCTGCACGGGACGTAACGTCTGCAAGTTCAGCGATCGTTTTAATTACAAAACTTTCTGAAGGCAGTCATGAGGGGAGGTGTTTGTCTTGCTGCACTGCAAAGAAGGAGGAAACAAAATCAAGTGGTTGCTTTCCTCAGAGCCCTTCTTGAGTTTTTCATTTTACTCCCAGAAGCATTGAGAGGCATCAGCCCTCGCTAAATATCCTGAATTACTTTGTGTGTTTTAATCATGATTTCTAAACCAGCAGATTATCCTAAGCAGCCAAGTTCGGTGGGGCTGTGGCGAGGCTCCTGGCTGAAACAAAATGGCTTCCCAGCCAGCCGGTGGGCGCTCAGAAGGGTTTATGCATGCCTTGAAGACACAAAACCATCCTGTTGAGCTCCGATCTCGCCGGTCCCCACAACCTCTCACCGGGGCACAGCTCCTGCAGCTCCCCCAGAGCCACCTTTCCTGCCTTCCCTTCTCCAGGAAGAACAACAGCACGAGGGCCGCAGCTGACAGCGGCGCAGCGGATGGCGCCAGAGGGGGAGCAGCGAGAACTTGCTTCCCGTGGTAGTCAGGGATGATTTTTCTTCTTATTATTACTATTACTTCAAAGAATACACTTCTGATGAGAGCTGACAAGATAAATCATAGCTGTTGTCAGCTGCATGTACAGACCTTCATGGCACTTTAATTAAAACCATCAGCCCAGTGTGGGTTCCTTGCTTTGTTTTGGTCTCCTTCTGGGCACGGTGGCAGGGCTGAGCTCCTGTCCCGCTGGGACCACGGCAGAAGCAGCAGGCACTGAGCCCCCTGAACACCCGCGAGTATTTTACTTTTAGTGCCCGCACCCCAAAATTAATATCCTTTTTTTCCTTTTTTCATGCAAAACCATTAAAGTGCATTTAGTATTTTAGATATGACAGACACCGCTTTCGGAGTGGGCAAAGCTGTCCACGGTGCAGCACCAAAATGGTTGTAATGAGTCTATATAAAATTGACCTTTAACTAGTAAAATATGCTGCAATTTTCTCCTGAACATGAAAACCAAAGGAAATCTACTTTTTGTTTATACTCTTAAAGGAATGTTATTTCCAGCTCTCTGGCTTAAAGCTTAAACAATTCATCTCTAATAAATTGGTAAAATGGCTGAAGTGGTGCATTTCAAAGGAAATACAGTCTCTATTAGGCAGTACATTAAAACAACTAACTGGCCAGCCCCTAGACGTGTGGAGTGAGGGACAGACAGCTTGAAATATGCAGGAAAACACTGGGGAAGTGTCCCGCTCTCCAGACACATGGATCCGTTTTATTCTTCTGCAGGTGCTCGGCCAGACGACACATGTGCAACCAGAGGACAATAGATACTCTTAGAAAAGTACATTTTTTAACATCATTTGAGAGCACTTCACTGATCCTGTATTAACCCATACATGACACGGCAATACGAGTCCTCTGAGTGACTTTGTAGATTCGTTGGGTTAATCATGCCCAGCGTAACCACGGGGCAGAACAGACACCGAGTCACATCTTCGACCTTCTCTGTGAGCAGCCTTTTGCTCCTTCACCATTTCACGAGGCCTAAACCCCAGGAACTGCCTCTGAGCCAGCCAGGCTGCAGAAATTGGGATCCCAATTGACGAACACATTATCCAGGTAAAACTACAGAAATAATTCAGAATTTAATAACAGAGTGAAACTGTGGCCGTGAGATCACAGTCGTAGCCCTCGAAAGCAGCAGCAGTGAGAATAGGTGGGATTAAACTGTGTGATTTCTCTGAAATAAGAGGGGAAAATATTAAATCCCCAAATCCAGTAATTTGATCTGGAGAAGGGACACCAGAGTAAATAAAACAGCTCTTCTTCATTGTGCCGGCAGAGCCATGGTGCCCAAACCTATGCTGAGAAGATGCATTACATTGGAGAAGATCTTAACTCCTCTCTTCCATTTACTTATAAATACCCAAACTACCCAAGCCAGCGTCAAGCAGAAGCTCAGTTTGCCTTCGCAGCTCCATACTGACTCGTCTCAGGATTTTTTTTTCCCAAGCTTGTTATTACAGCTGTGGATCACAGTTCGAACTTGTAAAGTAAATCTGTTATCATAGCTTGCATACAATTAGTGCTAAATGCATGTGGTTTATTTTCAGTATCAAGATCCACATCAGGCATCAAAAACACTTAAGATGCTGACTATCACCGCACTTTATGACTCTATCATTTACTGACTCAAAGCAACAAATATTTAACGTGACAGCAACATTAAAATATGACTTAGCCGATAAAGAAGCATGTCCTGCAATTTGCATTGCATGATGCAATGATGAGCCATACATATTAACTATGATGCAGCTTGTCTAGTTCAGAAAGCCTTTGTTGTGGAGCCACAGAGAGCCAAGGCATGTGTCATGCTGGCAAGGAAAGGACAAACATTTTTAGATACTGATGTAAATAAACTGCCAAGATTAGCCTGGGTTTCAGTAAAATTGGTCAGGAGACGAGATGCGTTTGTAGGTGTGTAGTGGCTGCCATATGAGATTTCACGTTAATTAAAATTTGTGGCGCATCTCCTGTGAGCGCGCTGCTCGTGTGGATGTGCAGGAATTCCTGAATTTTCATATTGCTTGTTTGCTGGTGCTCATGGGTGACTCTGGAAAACAGGGGAGAGACCTGACAAGCTTTAAATCCCCAAAGCAGCCCCAGAGCCAGCTGGTGCCCAGCTGCCATTGCCCTGGCCGGGGTGAGAGGGGGCTGCTTGGGTGCTGCTCCCCCATGAGGCCAGGCCAGGTCCCGTGCCCAAAGCCACAGGACAGCGGGGGCTGGAGGCACCATGGCCTTTGGGACGGACCCCCGTGAGACTCGTCGAGTTGATGTTTACATTTTACGAGTTACAAGATTTTTTATGAGGTTTCGCTCCATGTTCCTCCAAACGCCGAAGGCGTCTGGGGGAGGTTTGGTTTGGGAAACTGCCTCGGGTCACGTCTGGCCGCGAGCTGTGCCCAGCTCCGCTCCCTGCCCGCTCGGCACGGCGAGACCTGTGTCAGCATCGCTGCCGCTCGCAGCCAGCGCCTGCCCTTCGTCACCACCACCTCAGCCTCCCCCAGAACGCGGCGGGGTGTTCTGCAGCACCTCTTCCTCCAGGGCTTGCTCGGGCGTCTGCAGGTATAAATATATAGAGATATGCATGTGTGTGTGTACACGCACAGGTAGAAACCACCTCTCCTCTCTGTACAAATATGCACATGCATGCACATAGGTGTATGTACAGGCATATATTTATATGCGTCTGCATGTGCACACGTATGTATTTTTCCTTCCTGAGTATTCAACGTAGGTGCAGGTCGCTCCCAGCCCTGCTTCCCAGGACCAAAGCAGAGGAAGGACGCTTGAGGTTCGGAGCTGCATTGCTGTAAAGTTGGCTTTCAGCCACCCGCTCAAGCCCATGAGGTGAGAAAATGTATTTTTTGCTTGTTTAAGTCTGCTCATCCACAGAAAGCTATTGCAGATTAAAGACCTGCAGTCTGGTGCAGGCAGTGAGGTTGCTCAGCGGTGGCTTGGGCACACCGGCCCAGGGGATCTCCGTGCTGGCAGAGCTGCTGCCCGCCGAGCACGGCCGTCCCATCCCGCTGCTCGGTGGGGAATGCAGCAGGCGAATAAAGAGATGCACGATCTCCCTGCACCCGCCGTGCCGGTGCTGTACAGGTGAGGGGTGGCACCGCGGCGAGGCGGCAGGAGGCCGGGGATGACCCGGCACCGCCGTGCCTGGAGCACGCCCCGCATCTGCCCTGCATGTGGTTTGGATTTAGATGGCAATCCAGATATCGCCACGCATGAGGCTCCGGCGCTCCGAGCTGTCCGTATCAATTGTCTGTCGCCAAATGCTGGATTTTCAGATGTTTACAGATGCACTGGGAAGGAAGATTATTTTAGAAATTGTTCAAAAGAATCCTGTCCAGAAAGAAATATGAACCAAATGCTAATGAAATTCCTTCTTTCTCCGTCGCTAACATACCCATGCGCAGAACGAAATGGCAAGATCCTTCTTGCTGGATTTACTGCAGAAAAAACTATTTGACAGTCTTGTACAGGAAATCAGAGTTATGTTGCGTCTTTTTTTAATTTAAGCAATATACACAAATCAAGTATATTTATTAAATCAATGTATAGTCATTTTTACAAGGAAGTGTAATTTAAAAACAGACATAAAAGATTTCTAAAGTAATGATACACATCTCTTTTGGACAAATGTTATTTCAGGGATTTATGATAATTCCTTTTCTGAAAGAAAAACGAAGCTAATTGAAACAAACTTTGTACTTTATATTAATGCCATTCGAATACAGTATGTGCTGCCAGTTATAAAGTGACATTGAAAGCTGATGCTGTTCTCAACAACACCACGGTTTCTCAGTTTTATGTACTTTTTAATTTCCTCTGTGGAAAATCTGTTCTTCATAAAAGGGCTGCTAAAGAAAATGTGGAAAAAGTTGATTCATTCCATATTTACATTCTTGCTAGTACCTGGAAATGAACCAATTACCAACGTGAGCCAAAAAAGAAGTTAGAAAAGTCATTTAGAAAACTCATCTTCCTACAGGGGCTGTTTCAGAAGTGCCCTGGGAAAGTCCTGCTTTGATAGCAAACACCTTCCATCCTAACACGATTTGGGGTTTTCAGCCCCTCGACTCATGCTGCCTGCCCCTTGCCGCTGCTTCAGACCCTCCTGGGCTGGGCTGCTGGCGCTGGGGCCCACCCAACCCAAATCTGAGCCTAAATCCAGGCCTGGCCCCCAACATGAACATGAAATCAAACAATAATGCAACCCAAACCCAACCCAAACCCCAAACTGGGCCCGAAACTGAACCTGAAACTGAATCTAACCTTTAACTTGAACGTGAATCCAAACCCAAAGCAAAACTTTAACCTAAAACCAACTCCCAGACTTCAGTCTGAACACAAACCCAAACTCCAGCCAACCTCATCCCAAACCCAGAACTGAATCTAAATCAAAGCCTGAACCTGAGCCCAGCTCAGACCCAAACCCAAATCTGAATCCAACCCAAATTCAACCCCGGACTTGAATCTGAACCCAACCCCAACCCAAGCGCGAACTTGAATCCAACCCAACCCAACACCCCATCCAGCCCAAACACAATCCCAACCCCAACCCAAGCCCAAATCCCAGCCTGTTCTGACCTAGAGCATCCTGAGACGTGGCGATCCGGGCAGTGCCAGGCCCAAGGCAGCCCTACGGCACCCCTGGGGTGCCCCATCAGGTGTAGTCGGGGTGGTTGCTTTGGGGACACCCCCCCACCGTAATGCCAGCCACAGACGTGCATTTTGTAGCTGGGGAGAGCAAACAGCGGGTGCAACGAGCTCCCCGCCTGCAACATCCCCCTGCTCAATTCCCCCTGCTCAGTTCCCATTTAGTGATGATGGAGATGAGAAATTAATTACAGCACTGACGCTGCTCTGAGGCTCCCTGTGGGTGATGGCTGCGAAGGGGCATCCTGCCAGGGGCTGTGCTGCCAGGCCCTGCTCCTCACAGAGCTCTGCTTTGGGGCTGGGGGGCTCAGCAGCAGCAGCCCCCCACACCCTGCCCACCGCACCAGTGTGGTGCTGACCCCTCACAGCCACCCATGTTGAGTAAAGACACAGTGAATAAATCCCCCAAAAATCTCGGGCAGAAGGGTTGTGTGGCTTTACAGCTGAATTTTGGCATCGTTGGCATCCACCCTGGTGGAGTGGTCTCTGGTTTTAGGTGGTTTTTCCCAAATCCACCGTAAAGCCAGCACCACGGGCTGCCCACAGGGGCCGTGCCCAGCGTTCGGCTGCTGCTCCAGCGACTGCTTTCTCCTTCCTCCCAGCCTCCAAGCTGCAGACACACAGATGCGACTTGCTAAAAAAGCAAGTCATCTCTAGAGCTGTTTTGTTAAAAATAAAATCTTCTGCGTCTCCTGCTTCATTACCTGGTTTTGCAGAACACACGGCAAGAGGCGGCTGTGATTAATTGAGTGTAATTGCAGAGGTGGATGGAGCCCGGCAGCTCGCTGGTGGTACTTCTCTGCTGCTTTCCCCTAGGAGATGGCACACGGGCACCTCATTGCTTAGCTTCTGAAAAAAAAGGTGAATTCATCCCTCTGCAAACGGGTTTGGTTGGCGGAGATGTAGTGTGGTGCTCAGAGCGTGCACAACTCCGCATTTATCCCACTGCAGACACCCCAGCCAACAGGTCTGCGCCACGGTGGCAAAGTGGGACATGCCATGCTCTCCCTTCCCCAGGAGGGCTGCATCACGCTGTGGTAGGGAAAACACTCTTTTTCCCCGGGATTGGGTTTAATAAAGCCTGGCTCTGCAGCCGGGCAGCGCAGCTCCACACGGGGCACACCGTGCTGCGCCCTTGGGGCTCGCACGGGATCCAGAAGCGCGGAGACCGGACAGGATTTTTATTAAATTCTGGTAGAGGAAGAAAAGTTGAAAGTGGAATTTCCAGCACTAATATGACTTTTATTCTTTTTTTTTTTTTCCTGTCCTGTTGGTTTTTTGCACTCATATTGTGTGTTTCATTTCAAAAAGGGGTTTGATGGATATCGCGTGTTGCACTGCTCCTCATTACCGGCGAACAGCCGGGCTTCGGCGCTGCCAGCCCTTCTGTCCTGAATAGAAAAGGACAAGCCTTGTCCCACTTCTTATCCGCAAACTGAAACACAGCCTCTGGAAGTGTGCGTGTAATGAGGTGGCAAGTTTTGCCTCTCGGACTTGCGTTTTCATGCAGTCTCCCTGTAATCTCCCGTTTGGTTTATGCTGCTGGAGAGACAAAACCCAGCACCAGCCTCCCCCGCCCGGTGCCCAGCCGCCCCCGCAGTGTCTCTGTTGCAGAACAGCTGGAGGATGCAAACAGGATTAAGCCTCTCTCCTTGCAGGCATGCATAAAACACTGACTGAGAAACTTCCCACGTCCAGAACCGGGAAAGAAAATTCTTGGTTTCCCAAAGAGGGGTGCAGCGATGAACCAGAGGAGCTGCACGAGCACTGATCCTATAGCAAAAATCTTTTGCCCTTCCCAGGTGCTTCCAGGGAGCCTTGGGAAATCCACAAGCACTGCTTTTCGTTCAGAGCCCCTGAACTAATGGGGCAAAACCTTGAGGTGCTCGGGGGTTAGGTACCGTGATGGAGAGCAGCACCCAACCTCCCGGTGCCGGGTGCCGGAGGTGCCGTTACCCCGAGAGGTGGCCCCAGCAGCAGCGAGTCGGAGGGTTACAGCACAGGCTGCTGGGCCCGAAGGTGATGGGCTTTTAGAGCAGAGAAAATTAAAATTGCTTGATATGCAACAGGCATATCAGGTTCCCTGCTACAAAGTCTGTTTGTAAATACAGCCTCTTGCACACCGCATAGGGAGCAGTGAAAGTGGAGTTTGGTTTGTGGCCTCCAATTAAGTTAGGATTGATTTTTTTTTTTTCTACAGCCAGACTAAAGAAATATCTCTACTTAAAATTGCTTTAACCTCATTTAAACGTATGCACACTTATACTGAATTTAGTGCATAGGCTGTTTATCTTGCTGTTTCAAATTAACTAAAAAATCAATTGTAAAAGGGAACTTCCTTGAACATCTGAGGAAAACTGTGGGAACTCCAGTATCAGCTACATGGACACGTCAGCAACTGCTTAAATATTACAAGATATCGCATGAAGCACTAAATATAGCAGCTTGAAACTAATTCAGCTAAAATACACTGCCATGGGATTAATTCTGGAGCTAGACGTAGATCTCAAAATTAAAATCCCATTGTATTGAAAATACAGGTGGGGGTTTCATGTGGTTACACAGATGCTGCCTCTTCCCCCAAAGCAGGGCTGGAGGGTTGGGTAGGGAGTGGATAAATAGACCCACGTCAGTGAAACAAAAGCACCAAGATGCTGGTGGTACTCCAGAACATCACCTGTCTTCAAGGCTTTGATAACACCCGCTGCATCGATCAGCCTGCCACAGCTGCTAACGGCATGCGGCATTTCTTCTAATATTATTGACATATATACACACCGAAATGCTCGGATGTGTTTGGAAAAATGTGAAAGACTTTTAGATAATACCGATTAAGTGTCCTCTGGAAAAAGAAACTCTTTTTCTGACCTCTGACCTGGCTCCCGCTGATGCTGGGGATTCAGGGCCCTTTGCAGAGGCAAGGTGCAGGAGATATTGGCATGCTTGGTGGCACCAGGCAGTGAAGGGGAGCCCGTGGATGCTTGTGCCAGCTTTGGGCATGGGGCTGGGGGTCACCGGGTGCTGCTGCGGCTTGAGGGAGCATCCTGCGACGTGCCAAGCAGGTTGTAAAACTCTGGAGCTATCAGTCCTAATTAGAAAATTACCTGAGCAAAACGAACAGCACCAGGAAGCCACCACTCCTCGCTCAGCCTGGCTTTAGGATTTTCCTGTGCTTCCTTTGCGTTCCCACCTGTCCCACCACCTCCTGCTTATTCTTAGTGATCCGCTATGTATTTTTAATTTCCAGCTCTCCGTTCCTCACTCACAGCTCCCTCTGCACATTTTCATAAAGCCAGGCTCGTAGCACAAAATGATTATGCAGCTTTTTGGAGCTATTCCTGCCAGGTCTTATCAAAGTTTTCAGGAGACAGGAACCGGGTAATATGTAGGCTAATATGGTCTTTCGGTATTAGGGCTGACAGATGAAACGTTGTAATATGTTTGCGAAATTTAATGAAAGGAGAAAAGAAAATTCTCAGATAAGCAAGGGTAGCCCCGGCCCTGGCTGCCAGATGTGTGGCTTCCTGGGCAGGAGCAGCTCGCTCGCTCTGGCTGCATTTCCTCTGTATTTTACATCTCAGTAAGGGTGTAGGTTGTACACGGGATTTATGTGCTGGCTTTTGTTTTCATTTTGATTTATTTATTATTAGGCTGTGAACTGAGTTACTGCAAAATGTCTGCTCTATGCCATTTGGATATATCACTTCTGGTATTTATTGTATTTTTTGCTGCACCAGGATTACACGCACTGATATAAAAAATTGACGGGAAATCAATGTGGCTTAGTGTAAAACATCTCAACTATAAAGATTTTTTAGATATATCAAATATTTACTCAGTGTGCTGTGTGTTTGCTGTATCTCGAGCCTGTTCCCTTGACACGCCGGTTGTACTAATTGTCCCAGCGTTTGATTTAATTTGCAGTGGGAACCAGAAAGGGGCGTACAATTTCTACTTAGGGGATTTCAATTTGACTTCAGGGGAAGAAAATGCTGTGTACACAGGCGACCACTTGATATAATCCCTTCCATAAATTTGACAGGACCAACCCGACCCCACCGAGGCTGCTTTCCTGTCCTCCTCCCACGCTGCCCCTTGTGCACACAGGTGATTGTGTAGCTGCCACAGGACGTCGTCCTTCTCATCACAGAAAACAGAGAAATGGAAACCCCGTTCCAGAGCTGATTACCTTTTGGCCAGTTCGTGGGCACTTTGTTCATGGGCCAGGGGTGTCCTTGAGCCCTCACTGCTCCTTCTCCTGGTGTGTTTGCAGAGCCAGCCTGGCCCCTGGGGCTCTTGCTGTGCCCGGCTCTTACAGCCTCACCTCTGCTCCATGAGATCCAGCTTTTGAGACTCAACACAGTGCAGAAGCTGTGCCACTAATTTCTTACATGGTAACACCATGCGGCATGATCATTCAGTCCCTTTGAAAACGCTCAGCTCTTCTGGAAAATGCTGGAGTAGAAGATTTGCAAGCGTGCATCTATCAAAACTTTCCCTTTTCCTATAAAAGTTGTTCGGTTCCGCAGCAGAGGAAAATCTGCTGGTATTTTCCAGGAAAAGAAAGTACAATAGATGTGCTGTCAGAGCTCAGGTACCCTGTTTTTAAGGAAAGTTGTCTTTATTAGAAGGATGCCTCAAGTATTTTCATAAAATGCCACAGTGTCGGTCCCTAACTTCATGGCTGCATGGATGAGTGGCCGCTCAGTACTACTCTACCCAGCACCTAATTGCCTCTGCAGCACAGAACCACGTTGCGATGGGCACCGTGCTCCAGAGCCAAGTCGATGGGAGGTTAATTGCAAAAAAAATCGCGCTGCGATAAAACCGCTGACGGCTTTCTCCACTCAGCAGCGCCCCGGTGGCTCGGGCAGGACGCGGCTTCCCCCGCGGCCCTCTGCGGAGCAGCGCCGGTTTTCCACGCTGCCGCTTCGCTCATCTGTTTTGATAGAAATTAAGAGACCAATTCCAATATTTCAAACATCACTCAGGCGGCTGGCGGCCCCGCCGCTCTAATCACCGCTGCTAAACCTGCCTTTGGTCACTAATGCATTAAAACATTGCTAATGACACGGAGGTATGACAAGATAAGAACAGTCTCGTAATGAATGACTCCACAAAAGCAAAGTGGCAAAAGTAATTATAGAATCGCATGGGCAGCTGGCCCCGAATGGTCGCAGACATCAAATTTCATGTGCCGCTAAAACAAGGCCGAGATAACCTCGTGCGCGGTGGGAGCCGGGGCCGTGTCGCACATGTAATTCTGACATGTAAAGCTGACATTTGCTGCTGGTAACACGAAGCAATTTGCAGAAAAGAAATAACTTCAATTCTCCTCAATTAATTAGACAAATTAATTAAATCACTCTTTGGTATTCTGAATCTATTCAGGGATAGGATGCTGCAGAGATTTTGTTAAATGGTTCAGAGAAGGCTTATTAACCCTGAAATGAATTCTATCAAACCCTATAAAGCACCAACTTCAAGTGCATTTATGAAGACGAAAGCTTTTCAAATCAGATAGGAAAGCTACAAAAGTGCTGAGTATTATCATAATCTGGCTAGGATTTAATTTGACACTCTTATGTCAAGATATTAGAACAGAATGGCAAATGGTCTGATAAATGTGTACTTAAGGAATGGCAATCCTTGTAATCAGTTAATTTCTATTTATCTTATGATACACTTTTCTACAGAAACTTGTATTAGAAAATAAATACGATTACAGGGTAATTCTGTGAGCTCTAAAAACATAAAACACTTGTCTCCCTCTAAACGCAGAAGTCATGTTTTATTGTGCCACAATTTAGGAGCAGTATCATCTGCGCCATGACATCGGATTGTGTTCCGCAGGGCCCGATACCACCAGCTCCTCCACCCTCAGCATTTCTCCTTTCAGCCACATGGCAGTGCCCACGTGTGGAGCCTGATCCTGGAACATCTCTGGCAGGAGCCCCAGTGGTGGCAGAGGGTGGGATGGGGTGGGATGGGATGGGATGGGATGGCATGGCATGGCATGGCATGGGGATGGGACAGGATGGGGACAAGCACCAGCAGCAGAG
The DNA here is from genome assembly GCF_009769625.2 of Cygnus olor. NCBI lineage: Eukaryota > Metazoa > Chordata > Aves > Anseriformes > Anatidae > Cygnus > Cygnus olor. The sequence goes on along the minus strand of NC_049177.1, from coordinate 25,106,101 downwards.
GCAATGGGCTCAGCCCAGCCAAGGCCGGAGCACTGGAGCCCTGGGATCCATAAGTGCGTCCCTCCTGTTCCACCTGAGCAGGAAGGTTTTAGGTCCAACCTTGCTCTTCCACATCCAGCACCACCGATTGCCTTATTGACTTCCAGTGGAGGTATTCCACCTTGGAGGGTTCAGTGCAATGGTCAGAGGGAACCACACAACTTGTCTAAAGCTTGCTCTGATGCCAAAGGAGGATTCTCAGCAGCAAAGCCATTCCTCAGTTAGGACTGGACAGTTGTGATGAAACTGCTGGCATTTACCCAAAATGCACCAAAATAGGGTCCTGTGGAACACCTGCCCTGGAGGGGACATGGCCAGTGCCACTGCATGGCGCGTGGAGCCACAGCTCGGGGGATCGAGCTGGAGTCGTTGGGGTTTGTAAGGAGCTTGGTGGGAAGACCTGCTGGTTGTTCACGTGGGGCAGCTTCGTGCAGAATATATGTAGAAATGGGATATGGTTTACCCATTTAAGAAACTGAAATATTTAAACATTTGTTATGAACTCAACCTTTCTCCAGTACTCATCTTTTGAAGATAAAAAAAAGGTTTGTCTCCTTCCATCCTGAAAGCTGGTATCGGATAAAACAAACTTACTGTAACAGGCCTCGTTGTTTCTTCTTAGGATATAAAACCAAGTTGCATTCACAAATAATGCCTTATGTGAGCAGGGGAAGCTTTTTGGGATGGGTTTGTGGGCCAGTGCTGGCTGTGGTGGCACCAAGGCGCAACAGCAGTGCTTGGGCATGCCCTCAGGAGGGTTTTAAGGTGCAAATCCTGATCAGAGAGGCTGAGCGAGAGTGGTGTTAAAGGCTGCCGGATATGACCCACCATAGAAACAATAGCCAGCCCAGAAGAAATGAGTTTATTATCTGGTCTAAAGGGATTTTATTGACTTGCTGAAAAAAAAAGTCATATTTAATATTGAAGTATAACTTTTAAAAACAGAGATGCTGACTCTATAAAAATGTGCTCTCGAGCTGAGACCTTGACTCCAAAGTGTAATCCAGAGTTTTTTTTATAGCCGTGCTATAAATCATCAAAATTAAATGTTTGCATTAGCAGCGCCGAGAGAAGCCCGTGTGGAGCGGTGGGGATGTGTCACTGAGCACAAAGAGCAGAAATTACAGAAACACTTGCCCAATTTGCACCGTTTCTATGTGGGTTTTACCCCGTTGGGGCCAGGTCTCCCCAGGACCGCATCCTGCACCGGGTGTTCAGTGCCAGCTGATGCCAGCAGGGCAGAACCAGCCGAGGCAGGGACGGGCACTACCCTCAGCACCAGGCACTGGGATAATTTCCCCTTTTAATGATTAAATAGCCAGATCCTCCTTGCCAGCCTCGCCCTGGGCAGTTCGCAGCCCAGCCTGCTCAGGCGAAGATTTTCGGTGTTGTCCTGTGTGTGAACCCCATCTCGCGCCACCGAAAGCACTCTCCGGAGTCCGGCGAGCCAACCTGTTAACATCCTCTCCTTCACACTCCCGCAGTGACCAGCTGCTCTGCCTAGGAAAATACAGCTGGGGAGGTTTATTAATACTGAATTGGGGCTTGCTCCAGCCGCTGCAGCTGGCAGCGTTGTAGGGGCGGGTGATCCATCACCGGTGTCATCCCTCCCTCCGTGTCCTGCCCGCCAGCGCAGCACCAGCGCCTGGGACCTCCCCACCGTGCCCAGCTCAGCCGTAACCGCTTTTAATTTAGCATTTAAACCTTTTTTTTTTTTTTGAAATTAATTTCACCAAGATAATCGGACTAGCTGAGGATGTGTTGGGCACAGGCTGATTATGAGGGTCCTGTTGTGGAGGGTACTTTCTTGTTGGCCTTCAGAGAACATTATCTTGTGCATAGAGGCAGAGGTCCAAAGATTTTACCTGATGTGTGGCTGTATTACTTTCACCGTAGCTACAAGCCCACTTGCAGGTCAGGATCTCAAGCACTCAGGTAACAGCTGCGGGGTTCTAGCTTTGTGCCGCTCTTCTTCAAGTCCCGCGCCCGTAAGAAAACTTCTTTCTTTTCCAAGTCCCTGGCTGAATTATTTCCTACTTGCTGAGCTGCTACCTACAGGATATAATCATGCAGCACACTAAATCATTACGCAGCGTCAAACTGCAAGTGGTTTCGGAGTTAGATCCAGAGCTTAAATCTACGTCTGGCTCCATATATTATCTCAAGTGTAGTTTTTAATTTGTCCATCTGAAATTATTCTAAAGTTGAGGGATATCCAGCAAGAAGAGGAAAAGATTTTTTTTTTTTTTTTCCAAATCAATGTGGTTATATTTCTGTCAGCTTTTCCCTGTAAGAGATCTCAGCCCCAGCGCTGAAGCTGCAGCTGCTTTCAGCTCTGGGCATCCTTCTTCTGCCAGCACAAACGTTTGCCTGCTCTGCCTGCAAGAAGCATGCATTCGGACATGCCGTCTGTGCCATGCCGTGTCCCCAACCGAAGGCAACCTCCTGCGGTGCCCGGCAGTGGAAGCGCTGGGGTGCACAGATCCACCGGGGGCTCGGGCAGTCAGGGCAGCTGGAAGGGGATGAGGAGGACTTAGCGAGCCTGCCACGAGAACAGAAGAGCTAAGTCCTCCAAAAAAAACCATCTTGGAGATTTCTCGGCTGGCTCTCTGGAGCCTGGCTGGCGAGCAGCGGCTGGGCTGCTGCACGCTCGCCCCGCTCGCTTTTCTATTAAGGAGCTGCCAAGGAGAGGGCTTTGTGCGTGAGTTGTGCTGGAGTGACATTCATGCCTCTGAGTTTGCATTGTCTTCCTGAAATAATCTCCGCTTCGTAATTCCGCTGTAGTTTTTCAGGCATGTCTTCATAATAAAGTGCCACGGGAAGGGGAAAAGCAGCATTGCTCGCAGAAGTCCCTGCACCATCGCTGTGCCTGCACTCGCAGGAGGGCTCAGAGCCCGTGGCGGCTGCTCCCGGCCCCAAAACACAGCTCCGTGCACCCCAGCATCCCTGTGCCATGCAGCGAGGCCCCGTCCCACAGCCTTGGCACTGCAGGCAGCGCGATCGCAGGTCACCAGCTCTGAATTCACACGTTAAAAAATAACCTCTGCTCACGAGGGAGCATCTTTAAACCACAAACACCAGAAATAACAATTGTATTAAACTGCTTTCTTGAATACATAATAAAGTTCAATTTGCCATTATTTACCATGTTACATAAAATTAAATTGAATTTATAACGCGAAAGAAAAGATTTCTGTGCTGTTCTGAAAATAATGTGAAATCTTTCATGCCACTCACAAAGCATTTGTATTAGCACCAGCGTATACAGCTTAATTTATTTATTTTTGTTAAATTATCACCGCTTCCCATTGTTCCTTCATCCTTGGGGACAATTCTTATTCCTTCATGTCTTTTTTAAGAGCTAAGGAGGCACATAAGCAACAACAAAAAAAATGCAGTAAAAAGCCACAGCAGTTTTGGTTGCTGTCATTTATGGAGTGCTGGAAGAAGTTAAAAACCGGCAAGGGGCGGAGGCCATCGCGTTGGCGTGGCGTGCGTGGCTCAGAGCCGCAGCAGTTTTCTTCCTTCATGCAGAGAAAAGAGCATCGGGGCCGGCCCCGGCGCTGGGGCTGCCGTCTGCATGCTCGGTGAAACTATTTTGGGTGTCTTAGACGGGAGCTGCACATGGTAAGCGTGTCGCCCGATGCGAAACAAAGAGCGAATTCCAGTGAAATACTTTCCCGATTCGCTTTTGCTGAATGTGTTTCTTATCGCCGTGTTTTGTGCAGTGGACTAAAATAATCATTTGTGAATGGAGCTCTAATTACATTATAGCTAATCCATTTTCCTCTCTGAAGCTGGTAGTCAACAGTTTATTCTCTCACCTCAAAGATGAAACCGAATGTCAATTTCCAAGATAACATTGACATGAACTTATGTATCAGGCAAGTAGGCAAATACCATTATAATCATTTATAATCCTTTAAAGCTGTGACTGAGAAGTGGCATTTGGACTGGATTTAAACTTGGCGTTGTCCGTGCAGAAGATTAACCGCTACATAAGACTTTGATTTCTGAGTATTGCCCATTAGAGAGTTTTTACATAGGAAATTGCAGTATTATATATAGTTTTAACGTGGTTAACAGAGTCTGACACAAACAATAACATTCCAACTCCAGTTAATTCTTTCACATCCCATTTACAGCAGGGAAAACTGCGTTGCCGTCCAAAAAGCACCCCAGCAGGACTTTGAAGATTATTCCTGCTTGATGGGAATTACACATCCCGAGTTAATTTCTGCCTTTGCAGATCGCTATCTGACGCGCTCGTGGCTGCAGCTCTCCAGGAGCTGCTCTGAATTAGCCAGCGCGCTGTTTGTGCAAACAACACCAGTCCTCCAGGGGCCAATAAAGACCAAGAAATGCACATCCACCGTGTTGGCCAAGGCCTCCTTTTCTAGGAAAGAAGCTCAGCGTGAGGGCTCAGGGGCTGCAACGGGGTGCGATGGGGTCCCTCTGCACCCTGGTTCCCCAACCCCGTCCGAGGGGCTTCATGACGGATGTGGGGACGGCTCCGGGCAGGTTCCTGGGGGTCACCCATGTAGCTGCAGGGAACGGGTGGGACCTGGTAGCCACAGAGTCTGCTGGAAGGAGCAAAGCAGTGATCACAGTGCTCTGCTGTTTTGAGTCGTTCCTTCTGCAATGCTGCATGCGGGCTGTTTTCAGAAAGCAGCGCTGACTGCTTATGAAGAAAAGGCTCTAGTTCGGGGAAGTCAGGCTTTCTTTTTAACTTCAAAACAACAGCCGGTAACATGCATTGCCTGAGCAGAGGTAAGAGGCCAAACGCGGGCTGCTGACCCCTTCTGGAGCAGAGGGCTGCAGCCCCGCGGCCGCTGTGGGGGACACCACGGCTGCTGGGGCGGCACTGGCAGGACTGCCAGCAGGAAAGGAGGGACGGTGCTCGCACACCTCGTGTTGCCTCCTGCTCCTGACGTCAGAAGAAGCCTACAGTGAACAGAAAGGAAATTGAAATTGTGGTGCCTGCTGGGGAGACGGGAAGCAAAGAAAAGGGGTGAAAAAGCAAGAGGTGTACATTCATTTTAAGTGTTTTAAACCAGCAGAAGGTGGCTCTCAAAGGCACGGATACGTGCCAGCTTTCACTTTTGACGTCAGCTGGGCACTCACCTGCCCCCCGAGCCTTTGACAAATTTAAGCTGCTTTCCCCATGCCCTTTACACTGTTTCCAGGATGGTGCTCACAGTACCTGAAGCCCCGTTCTTTGCCTTGGGAAGGGATGTGCCTGACTGCAGACAGGTCCCACGGGTGCAGAATTGCCCAGCCTGGCTCAGACAGGGACATTTCGGGCACCCCGCGCTGCCCGTACCCCCACCACATGTTCCCTGCAGTCCTCAGCCCAGGGACCTGGGTGTCTGCAGAGCCTCATGGAGGCACATTCCAGCCCATGCAAACGGCCCGATACCATCTGGGTTCAATCTAGTGATAAATGGGCTCCAGAAGTTTCTGAATATTTGTATAAGCCCAAAACACTTCTTATCAAAATATTTCCCACTCGCATTTTCCAGGCTTTCCTCCATCCACAGCTACCTCCTCCTTCCCTTCTGTGCATTGCCATGCCCCAGCCATTAGCAGCGCTGCGATTTTTCCTCTCCACATGGGAAATATGAGAGTGAGCTTTCCTCCAAAGAGGGCAGCCCGAAGCCTCCTGGGGCTCTCAGACCATCCTCCATCTGTGGCCATGCAAGTGTTTCCCCCGGGCATTATCACTGGAAATGAAAGAATGAGAACACACCAGGCTCATTTGTTTTGTGTGTTTAATTTCTTTGTAGGTTTGTGTAAGTACTTATCGTCTTCTCTTTAGAAGATAATTGAAGACAAATGTGTGCACGAGATGCAGGCTTAACGAATGGGGCTGCCTTCCGAAAATGTGGCCCAAGAAATAAATACGGATGTACGAGAATCACAGCATCCCTGGTGCCTGCACGAGGCAGAGCTTTAGGGAAGGGCACCGGAGTTATGAATACAGCCAAAATCAGCACTGTCCCGTCATCAATATTCATACAGTCCAGACAAAACATTTTATTCTGTAGCTGCTCATAAATCAGATGGAGAAGAAGGGGGAAAGGGGAAGAGGCAAAGAGAAAGGGAAAAATATAAAGGAAGGAATAGCTGGGGGACGAGTGGATGATGAGAGGAGACTCTGCTCATTCAGGCTCACATCTGCTTCTCTGAAGTGGAACCACCTGTTAGTTTATTAAATTGTACAATTAATTTATGCGGAAGGAAGGGAAGACTATAGGTCATCAGCAATCTTCCCTTTTTCCCTTCCCAAAAGGAGCCCTATTACGCGCTGTGGATCTCCTGGGAAATGGTGGAGCATTCCCAGCACCTCCCCAGAGGCGCCTGCTGCTCGCAGGGTGCCGTCAGCAGGCATTGCCCTGGTGGCACAACCCCCTGACAGCACCCAGACCTGCCTCGCCTGCCCCAAAGCCTGGCCCTGGAGAAGACCAACTCTTTACTACCTGTGCTGCTGGCAAATTTCAGCTGAGGGCAAGCTTTAGTTAAAGAGGTGCAGTAATTTGTAGGGTCGCAACAACAAGTTGGCTGCCCTGCCCTTTGCGCTCTGACCTGATTCCCTCACACCGCTGCCGGGGATGCCCACCTCCTGTCTCCTCACTGACCCCCCAGCTGTGTAGGGGAGGTGACAGCGGTGGCAGAACATATCCATGACAGAGCTCGGCAGCCCAGGAGTGCAAACACGATTTGTATCCTAGGTCCCGAGGCAGGACCACTGCCCAAAATCATCCCCTGAAGGCGGTCTCCAAAATGCTACAGCCCCGTGACGGCGGGGAAAAGGCTTCTCCAGGGGAGGCTTGGTACTGGCCTCTTGCAGCAACGTTCTGCAGTGCTCACCCATGTCAAAACACTTGAATTTTTCATTACCAAAAAACATAAACACTTTAAATAATTTATTTCAGACATCTATTTTGGAAGGCGTCCTAACAGCTCCTTCCTGCAAGTCCCTAACAAAGGAAGGTCCGGAGCAGTCGCGGGGGACATGCGCCTTCCAGGCTTGCAGGATTGGGCTCCAATTAAGTGAAATGCTCTCCAGATTTGGTTCCCATTATTGTCTTCCTTTGGCATGACTGACTTGAGCACTCGAATTGGAAAGGTCCCAGAATCTTCAGCCTCCTAAAATATTTTCAATAATGTTGAGAGCAATTTTCCTTAGAGCAAGTACGGATTTCAGCAGAGGAGCCAACTTTCCCAGAGGAATGATCCAATTACGAGGACTGGATGCTCTTGTCAATCTCTCCCTCAGGGACATGGAAAATCAAAATTATGATTTATTTTTTTAATGTGACAGTGAGCGTAAAGGCAGAAATCTAAACCATGCTGTTATCTCCTCAGGCACCCCCCGCTCCTTCTGACTGATACTGTTAGCTAAAAATACCGACTCATTTCAGGCAGAACCTCCTTAAATTCTGCTCTAATGACAGCGCCGGCAGGGCCCAGCCTTCGGTGCAGCGCTGAATTATGACTTTTTAATGGTGACCTTTGCATGTAAAAATTGAGTCAAAACGACTTCTGCTTTCGCTAATGCAATGAGAGAAATGTGGTTCAAACCGAGGGGCTTGCAGTCAATGACAAAGGAAGGGAAAGGAAGCAGCAGTCCCCCAAAAGCTAAAAATAGCTCCCCAGGGGTCAAAGCAGGGGAGGAGCTCGTGGCAGAGGCGCCTGCATGCCTTTGCACCAGCTGTGGGCATGCGGGGGCTGCAGGAGATGTCCCTGAGATGCTGGCCCTGCAGCCCCCCAGCTGGGGGTCCATGGGTGGGATGGGGTCCTGATGGGCTTGCCTGCACCATGCTGCCCTCCGGCCCTCCTCATCCTCGTCCTCCTGCCGACTCTATCCCCATGCACTCTGGACACCGCACAACCCTCTGTGCCTCCCATCACATCATTTCATGTCCTCTGGTGTTTTATCTTATCCCCTGCTGCTCAAGAAGCACCTCCAGTGCCTGTCATTGCTTTTTCCCCCTCTCTGAGTAAATGTGCTCATGGCCTGAGCTAACAAGAGAGGCCCGTGGGGTGCAGGGTGCAGTGATGTGGGGTTGTAGGGATGCAGGGTGCCGGGGTGCAGTGTTGTAGGGATGGAGGGACGCAGAGATGCTGTAGGGATACAGGGGTGCAGGGCTGTACGATGCAGTCTGCAGGGGCACAGGGCTGCAGGACGCTGTTTGCCCACCTGTGAGGGTTGTGCAGTGAGCAAGGAGCTGCCATTGTGTGGTGGGGCAGTGGGGGGCCTTTGTCCCCACGGGGCTGCCTCGCTCCTGGGCCGGCACAACGCACCATGCTGCTGAGATCAAGGCGTGGGCAGTGGGCTCTGCGCAGCCACGCTCCTCCTGCTCCCCTTAGAAGTTGTTGTTGCTATGGGGCCTATTGTTGCCAGCTTTCCCCTGGCTCTTTACAACCCGCACCTTGCTTTTTCACAGTGCGAACAATAATGCAAACTCCTTTTGCTCCTATAGTTTCCTTTTCACATTTATTTTTCCCTCTTGCGGTCTATTATGAGGGAGAAATCCGAAGAACTGCGCCGTTCTGCAGAAGGTTTTTCAGGACGTGATTGTAGCGCTCCGCTCTCCAGTTTGTTCTGCACAAAAAGCCCAGGAAAATCTGCATATCTGGGGGACGTTATTAATTACCTGGCGTGACATCTCTAACTCCGCCAAGATTCATCTGGCACTAATGAAGCTGTCAGGGGCCAATGCCACGCTGCCGGGAACTCAGGCCCCGATGTAGCAAAGTGCCTGTGCACACTTGTAGGCCGTGGGATGGAGCCAGCAGGGGCAGAGGAGCAGGATCCCAGCACCACCACCTCCCATCCGACCCCAGTGACACCCGTTAGCCAGAAATCACAGCCTGTAATTGCTTAAATGGGAAGTGGTCTTCATGTTCAAGTAAATTACTGAGTTGGTTTTAACATTTCAAATGAGGGAAAGCAAGCGGATCGGTGAATTGGCGTGCCAGATCGCCTGGTTCTCAATGACAAATGTTTAAATTAAAATAATTATAATTAAATGGATGTCAAAAAAATGTTTCTGTTTGAGACACGCTTCGCATCCTTATCAAACACCGGACCCCGCGATGGGCTCCAAGGCCTGTAGGCAAAGCCTCTGCAGAGGCCCATGGTGCCCGGCCTGTGCTCAGGCAGATCGCGCTCCTCGATGCCCCCGGGCGCCGCCTGGGCCCTGCTGGGCGCTGCTGGGCCCATCGTTTTCCCTCAAGGTGCTGGGGATGTGAGGCGAGAGGCAGGAGCTGACCACAGCCCCGCAGCCCCGAGAGCAGGGACACATCCACAGCAGCGTGCCTGGGGCGTCCTTAAACTCCGTTATATGATCCAGCGGAAATCTAATAGGATTTGAGGCTAATTACTGCCTCCTCCCCCCAGCCCCCCTGTCTAGCAACATTACTGGTTTTGGACTGGGCCCTTGTACTTCCCAGGCATGGTGGCAGGGGTCCCCATGTCCCTGTCCCCATGTCCCTGTCTCCATGTCCCCATCCCTGTGTCCCCATCCCTGTCCCTGTCCCTGTCCCCTGCCGCAGGAAGAATTCCTGCCTCTCCGTGAGCGGGGCCAAATGTTGTAATTGGATCTTAATTACACAGCTCTCCAAGAGGTTATTTTTATTTCTTTGTTTGTTAATGCAATTATTTAGCTGCCCTATTTTAGCCTTGACCTTGCAGGAAGAGGGTATTTTCCAGTCAGCATAATGCTTTATCTTTGAAAGCTACAATCAATAAGGATAATTAATGATGCCTGCTGCAATGATAGCCTCAGCAATCATTATACCACATTAATCCCTGCAGTCAGACTGGGGTCAAGGCCATCTAAATCATTCACCAAGGGGTGGGGAAATTCAAATAATTTTCCAATTTAAATCCAAGGAAACAAATCAGGCTTTATTTTTCCAAGCCATTCACGACGTTACATTTTGAGGACGACGTGGCTGGTTGTGGCTGTGTTTTTGGGAGGTACCCCAAGATGTGTATGTGCCACCCACACTACTGGTCTCTGCTGGCACTGGGAGAACTGGGAGCACTGGGAGAGGACCAGAAAGCCCTGCCCCTGCCTGGGGCTGCTGTGGAGCACCCACAGTGTCACCTTCTGTGCTGGTGCGGCTGCCACAGGCTTCCGGGCCCCGGCCTGCGATGGAGCCAGGCACAGGGACCAAACACAAACTGTGAAACAACCCATTTTCTTACGTATTTACTCCAGCCTGTGCCAGGCCCTTGCTGCCCTTTTGGTGAAGGATTCCTTCCTTTTATCTAACCTAAACCTGCCTGCTTTCAGGTTAAATCCATGACCACAAGGGGCCTGCTGGGGTGCTCCCAGCCACCAGGCTTTGGGCAGCCGTGCCCGGCCCCTCGTGGGGCACAGGGGAAATTCAGCATAGTTCTGACTTCTCCCTGTACTGGGAACTGGTTTGTGTTCCCACCGAAATCATTCCCCTTGCTCGTGCTGAACTAATTTATGTGAACGATGCCGTATAATTTATATATGGACATACACAATAAATTATGGCCTAAGTATATAATTCTACAGATATAATTAATTACATTAAACATCCACATTTTAAACCTACAATTAGATAACCCTAAGAGACAATCCTGTTAGCATTTTTAATAAATACTTGTGTTTGAGGCTGTTTAACAGAGCACCTGATAACTGATATAGCAGTGTTAACATCTGTTCCATTATTTCCAGAGGACGTTAGTTTAACGTAATGCTGCTCACATAAAATATGCATTTGTTCTTGACTGTCAAGTGCCTCTATTATTTTATTAAAAAGTCAAAAAAGAATATAATCAGACTTCATAATTTATGTGTGACATTTTCATTACAGAAAACTTTATGCAAAATTGAATTCTAAAATTTAATTTCCTGTGATGTTTAAATTACTTACTATCTGGCTCCTCTCCAAACATTGTGATCACTCCAGGCCCCATATGAATTCTATTAAGGATATGTTTAGCTGCTGCCAAAGCATACGGGGTATTTTTCTATGTAATTCCAAGAATATGCTCCTTAAATTTATTTTGTGCCAGTTTAAATAGTTTCCCTCGTGCAGGAAAGCAATGCAAGACGTTTTTAACCGCGGCTGTTGTGTGGTTTTTTTTGTTGTTTCCCCCCTGTTTCAGCGCTGCAGGGTTTCGCTCTCTGCTTGGAAGCAGGGCCATGGGTGTGTGGGGTGAACTTGGGTGTCCCACAGGCTTCAGCACCCCAGGGGATGAGCACAGCACCACCGGCACCAGTCTCCCCATGGGCCCAACAGGCCAAGAAGTGTGAATGGTCCCTGCCCAGGGAGCTGCGGTGTCGGGCAGAGCCCGCTGGAAGCCTTGTGCCGCCTCACCCAGAGCAAGGCCCTGTCATGGCCTGAGCTCAGGACGTACTGATATGTCAGGACTCGCCAGAGAAATCCACGGAGGACCTTAAGGCATGGCTTTGGAAATCATTTAGCTCGCTGTGAGCCTCGTCCAGGGAGCTGCACACACTGCTGTGTCCCAGAGCATCCCAGCTCCTGCCAGCACGTCCTGATGCATCCCAGCATGTCCCATCTGATTCCAGTGTATCCCAGTGCATCCCTGCATGTCTTGGTTCATCCCACCATGTCCCAGCTCATCCCAGTACATCCTAGCACATCCCAGGATCATCCCAGCACCTCCCAGCTCATCTCAGTACGTCCCCCAGGATGTCCCAGCTCATCCCAGTATATCCTTGCACATCCCAGCATGTATCAGCCCATTCTAGCATGTCCCAGCTCATCCCAGCACATCCCAGTGCATCCCAGCTCCCATAGGGCAGGCAGGAGCCGCTTTGCCCTTCCCTTGCACCCCATCTCTCATCCCCACACCCCTGGGAAATGGCTGCACAGCTGGTAAAGCTCTGTCCCCAAAGGAGAGAAAGGCTGGAATGATTTCCTCCCCTAATGGGACTTGCCTTGTTCCCAGAACCGTCATCCCTCCCATTATCCCGCAGCCTGGCAAAGGCCAGCGCAGTGCAGGGCACGTGGGGAGTGGATGGCCCCTGGCTGCAACCCCAGTCCTTCTCCAGACACCTCTCACAAGGGAGAACCCATACGTGCAACCTAAATGATGCCTGGAGAGCCCAAGGGGGAGTGAATCTCAATTGCCCCTGGATTCTGCCTCCAGAGGCATGTCTGGCCCTCCCTGCCAGCCCTCCTGTTCCAGAGTCCAGGGAACTGGGGTTAAATTCAGGCAGGACAGTCAGGGAACACCCAGCACCCAGCCCAGTGACAGCGACGCTCAAGCACGGCGGGACCCCTGCTTGCAGGGAGCATGAGCCAGCAGCGGCTGCGGCACCGCTGGGATGCACTCACTCCCAGCCCCAGTCCTTCTGGCGCTCGCTTTTGGTCTGGTAAGACAATCCGCTGGATGGAAAACCTCACAATTATCCTTGGGTTTTGCTGTAACTGGATGCTAACTGCGGCCAGTTGTGAGCACAGACCTAATAACCGATGCAGCCGGGCTGATGCCGAAGGAAGCCCGAGCAGGAATAGGATGACAGAGCAATATTGCAGGAGGTAGGATCCTGCTGAGTCTGGAAGGGCCTGATTTATTTATATTGAGCTGACCTGAAATATTCAGCAGGAGAAAATCTCCGGGACGTGCTCCTCTGCTGCCTCCTGGCCTCGTAGGCGAGGGCGATGCCGCCGTGCTGGCCACGCGTGGCTGCACAGTCCTCCACAGCCCTCACTCCTGGTAGCACAGATCCAATAGGAATTTCTCCTCCGGTACACTGAGGTTCACAAATTGGGTGATGACAAAACCAGGTAATGTATTACCCGTATCTTTATTTATTATTGAACACTTTATTAACCTATACACTTTGCTGCCTGTACATCTTTAATAGGTTTACAGTAGAATTATTCGTTTATCCCTGTGTGTGAAATAGTACCTTCATAACTCACCTGTGGCATCGCGAGGTATTAATTACAGCACTCAGGGGCCTCACTTAATAGCGAAGCACTAATTGTGACGCTGGGACACGTTCTCATTCTGGGCAGCCTCCCCTCTCCAGCTCCACTTGCCATTTCCGAGGGCAGAGACCCTTCAGCGCCTGGATGAATCTCGCATCTTTATGAACTCCAGATCACTGTGTCTGAGCCAGTTTTGGATCCTTTCTGAATCAGAAGAGTTTAGCAAGGATGTGATGTATGGGGCGAGGGATTCAGGGGGCAGCAAGGGGAAAGGAAGCTTCTGTGCCATTCCCGCCTGCCCCGGCTGGGTGCGAGGGGTGGATCTCAGCGAAGACTCCAGGTTTGTGTCATTCCCAAGTGCCCCTCATGTGCCAGCACCGCACAGCCCTGGGCAGGATGGGTGTTTACGGCCGAGTTACAAACAACCAGGGAAAAAGGGGGGGGAGCACTCAGTGCAGACACCGATGTGGTAAAAATAGCCTCGTGGAGCGGAGGCGGTAATAGGAAACACGTTCAGAGGGAAGTAACTTAACTCCATCACAAACACCAGCCTGATGCATGCCACATAGGCTTCCCTGCAGCACCCGTGGGTGCCCGGAGGACCTGCTGCAGCCCGGTGGTGCTGCCTGCCCCATGATCCCCCCACCACACAGCAGAGCCCGAGGTGCTCAGCGAGCCCTTGCCGCGTTTGCTCCTGCACCGCTGCACCAGTGCCGGCCAGTAAAGCCCATTATCGCCATTAGGCTGCCGATAGCATCGGCGGGTGGATGGTCCCTAATTGATAGCACGCTGATAGATTACCCCGAGCTAACGGCCCCCGGCCCTATTCCCCAGTGCACGACTCCCAGCCAAGCCCCAGCAATCGGGCTGCGCTCTCGGCAATAAATCCTAGCCTATCGATATACAATAGGCACGGATACCAGCAGCCACGGGCTTTGTGTGCCACAGGGCCTCTGTGGAGCCAACCGTGCTTTATCCGCCTATAATTAGCAGCAGTCAAATCGGGCTCATGCGGCACGGTGCAATCTCCCGCGCTGCACAGGGACGATAACAGATTTTATACACATTTGCGCTGGCTGACCGTCCCCGCAGCGGGCACCGCCGTGAAATAGCCCAGCTGGCCCACGAAGCTGTCAGAAGCAGAAATACCTCGGGGACAGCTCTGGGGGGCTGTGGCAGTGCCACCAAAGTGCCTCGGCTCCGGCAGTGAGGGTCGGTGTGGTGGGAGGAGAGGGCACTGCCACCCGCCCAGAGCCACCACCGCGGGCAGGAAGGAGAGGTGGCCCAAACGAGGCCGTAAAGCCATAAAGTTAATGAGGAAGCCGTGTACTTTTTTACAGTATAACCCTTTACAAACCCTCTTTGGGAGCCAGGCTTTCAGGGTAATACAGTGAACGCTATAAAATGGATGTTTAATGTAGCTGGGGGCCAAGAAAAACATTGTATAATTGTAGTGAGCAGCTCACTAAGTAAAATGATAGCTTTTAAAGGATGAAATATGGCGTAGGTCTTCAGAGCAGCACCAGGCTCCAGCCTCATATTGCTTCAATAACAGTTTCTTCATTTCACTTACAAATGTATCTCGGAGGAGATTTGTTACAAACATCTCTGGGCTTGGAAATAAGATGCTAAGGCAGCCTGCTCGCATTATTCATTGTGAATAAATTACCTGGTACACTTAGGCCTCTCCATGCTCCTGAACCCATCCTGCTGTCTCCAAACCTGCTCCATACCACCAGTTTTAGGCACACAAGTGTGTCCTAGGGCAGTCAACGCTGCCCACCCCTCACAGCTTGGCCGTGCCCACCTCCAGACGTGGCTGGAGCATGGCTCTGGTTTATGACACACGGATTAATTTGTCTTGCACGTGGAGTGGGGAGCAGGGGAGGCAGCGCTGTGCTCAGGCTGGGACCAGGGCTTGCCTGCAGCGCACTGCAGCACCCTCCTGCACTGCTGGAGTGCCAAGGGACAGGGGTTTGGGGGTCCCTTTTGTCTCCCTCACAGCTTCCTTGGGACATCCAGCATCAAAATGTGGTGAGGATGCTACCAGCAAGCTCTGGCTCAGGCAAGCAAAGTGCAGAGCACCTCTGGTGACGTCCGAGAGAAGGTGCCGCTGCAGAGCACCGATCGTTTTCCATGCCCTTGTGACCAAAGCAAAGTCTGGCGTTAGTTACAATCATCTTCAAAATTTCTAAAGAAAAAGCTTTAAGTACAAAATACCCTTACCTCAGCTCTGGGGCATTTTCAGACTGAGAAAAAAAAAAAACGTACCTCAGCTTTCTGCATGCACACACACTGTGACATCTCATCAGCCACAATACTTTAGAAGGCAGGAGTCGTGAGATATATCACATGCAAATGGACGCATCATCCGAGCAAGGTGCCGTTTATCAATCTCTCTTGGAAACGCGATGGGGCTGCTCTGGGATTATGCAGATGTGCAGGGGCTGGGGGCGCGGGGCTGCGTAGCCTTGGCAACCCCAGGTGCCTCCGTGCCGGCACAAGGAGCCCTGCACCAGGCAAGCATCTAATTCCTTGAAATGCTCACAACAGCCTGCAGTGCGTTATGTTATCAGCCCATGCCCATTATGCATTTTGGAAGCCAGCTTTGGAAAAAAAAAAAAATGGAAAAAGAAAAAAAAGAAGCCGACGTTTGCATGTACATGGCCCACGCACACACAAGTGCTCCCAAATCAAGGCCCCATGAAGCACAACCAGCAACGAGCCCAGGTCCTGCTCCCCGTGGAGGAAAGGGCATCTTCCAGCGAGCAATTAGCTCAGCTGCAAGAGCTGGGTGGAGCAGTGTTTATCATGCAGACTTGAACCCGGACCTACCACCGTCAGCTACAATAAAGACAGAAGTGAGGTGCAGTGCTTTCACTCATGCTAAGATATGTTCCACGGCATCATTTAACACCAGAGAGGCAGGAAAAGCTGGAAGTCTCCCTTAAAAAAATCGCAAAGTCAAGAAAATATATGGTTTGGGGTTTTTTATTCAGTTATATATGCAAGTATTTTGGATGACCATAAGATACTTTAAATACATACTGCCTTGTACTTTTACAATAAATAATTGCATATGGAATTACGCTGACTTTCCATATGCCTGCGCACATCGGGCTGCATCCAGCTACGCCGAGCGCTCCTGCATGCTCCACCTTTTGCTTCCTCCACGCTCAAACAGGGATGTTTTGGGGGCTGCCTGGAAAGGCACCGCTCCTTCTGCCATCGCAGACAGGCATGCGGTGCCCACAGCTGCCTGCCCTGCAGGTGTGATAACGTGTGTTGTCTGTTACACAAAGCTTTCTTAGAGCCTGAACGCTAGAAATTATGGAGATAACTGAGAATATCAGCCTTCGTTAAAAATAGTTCCTAGAACTTGTGGTCAATGGGAAAAAAAATTAATAAAAAGGATTATTTTCTTCTTGGTCTTCGGTTCCCTCTTGCTTTCCAGGCCTCAGATACTAAAGAAATTGGATTCTACCTCCAAAGCCCTTTTCGCCATCACGTGCTGGACACAGTGGGCTGCTGGTGGGTCCCGATGGGGGTCCTGCATTCCCCTGGTAGCCCCAGCACCCACGCTGCCCTCCTGTGGGGCAGCTCACTTTCTGTGTTGTTGTTGTTTGTTTGTTTGCTTTTCCACAGCTATTAAAGAATTAGTGTTTCCATGAGCGCGTATCATTCTCATTAAGTATTTCCAGGTCATCCTGAAAAGCTCAGCAGTTTAACCAAAGTGGGGCTGAAAGCGGTGGATCTGAAGCAGGCAGACTTGTTTATTCAAAATCGCCTTCTCCAATGGCTCTCCCGAACGAGCTGGATTAATTGTTCAGGACCTACAGCACATGCTTCAGTGAAAATAAATTACTTTATTTCTATTACACCACCAGTGGCTGTGTAACTTAATTTCATTAGCTCGAACCTGTTGAGAGTGTTCAGATTTCCATAGCAGGACGCACTTGAAATGAAAAGATGCTTTCGATTCTCAATTAACAGAATCGTTCCCTTTCAACTGAAATGAATGTTATTGAAACCAATTAGCATAGACTGGAAAATCTCTCATTAATGAGGGGAGTGTGGGTGAGTAAACAGCAATGAAAAGATGAAATTAGAGAAGAGCCTCTTCTTGTTGGCCTGAATAATTACATGCTTAGTTGCCTAATTGTCTGGTGAAAAGCCTTGCCGTGATAGTAACAGATTGCCATGTTCATTAGGCTGCAAAAGGCCACCTGCTGCTGAGGCTCATTTTCCTGCAGTCTATATACACGTGTCGCTCCCCAGGGACTGATATTTGGACACAACACTAGCTGTGAAAAGCAAATGAGCTTGCCAATATGCTGCAATATTGTGTCCTTTATGCCAAGATACAGAAGCTTAATATGTCAAATATAATGAATAAAACCAACAGCGATAACGAAGTTTATGAGGAAAGTGACCTTATAACACGTCCCAGTGTAGAAGTCCAGGGTGCGCAGACACCGGTTTCTCCATACAGATGTTCCTCTCTGGCCCGGACTGCTCCAAATTACACAGCACAAAAGATAAATTACAACTGTTACGGCCTGTGCGATTTCTGAGACAATGGCATAATGAAAGCATACAATGTAACTGTGAAAATTGGAACCAAATGTTAAATACTGCATGCTAAGAAGTGTTCATGAAAAACAGCATTGTTCGTATTTGCTCTGCTGTGGCAATAAACATCAAAAGGAGGGAGGCCTCTTTGCGCCAGCCCTTCCTCAGATCACTTCGTGTCTTATAATTGCTGTTTTTATGGGTCTTTTAAGCTGGGTTTTGTTGCACGGTGCTGCTTGAACGAAGTCGCTCTCCGTGCCTGGCCTGCGTGCTGCACGCGTCCTTCCCCATCCAAAGGATCCAGGGGGTGTGGGAGGAGGCATGCATCACGCCGAGCAGGTATCACATAAATCCAGCTTGGGAAGAGCCACTCCTTCTGAGCCAAAACCTACCTGCTTTCTGCACGGCGTGCTCGGCACTGCAAGATAAGAAGGGAAAAATGAGGGTGAATGCTCTTTGCCTTTGGAAGCCAAAGGCCCTAATTCAAGGAGGTTTGGGTGGTAAGGATGGGGCTTAATCACCTGCAGGTGATTCGTCTGAGTGTGTGACTTCGTTCCTCTGGGTCAGATCTGATGTTTGTAAGGGAAACATCTCACCAGGGCTTTGGCAACGAAGAAAACCCCATCTCTTGGATGTCAATGGTGCTGGGAACCAGGACGGCGCCCAGTGGTCTCCAAGCAGCTCTTTGCTGCTCTTAGGGTGAGGGACAGAATGACCAGCTAAGGCAAAAGACAAAGAAGCTCAATAAAACTAGAGAAGCAGAGCTGTGAACATGAACCAGGGTGTGCAAGGTTGGGCAGCAGCGGCTTCTTGGTTCACAAGCACAAAAATCATGTGTGTGTGTATATGTGTGCATACATCGGTCTGCACACCTGAGTGCATTATGCTACAGCAACAATAATCATTGCCAATTTATATACCATCCAATTAATAGCTGCATCAGGAGAGACGTCACCATCCTCTGCAGCTAAAAACTTCTTTAGCAGCAACTGCATCAATTTTAAAATATTCCGTGCAGATAGTTGAAGCCTCTCACTACGCCGCACATAGTGTTACATCAAACAAAACAGCAAGCGCTGTTGTTCCCACGTACCGCCAGTGCTGAAAGGTTTAATGCTACACGGGTTAAACACAAAAGGTTTACTCGCTATCAGTCAAAGGTCTCGAGTGACAGAGGCAGAGAAACACACGATGCCGCTTCTGTTTTGCCAGTTTTTTGATTGCGTTTTTTTTTATTATTTTTTGGAGAGGAGAGCGCCGAACAAGTCCTTTGTTAATCCAAAGAATGAGAAGATGTGATTAAGAAGTGGTTTTATCATTTAAAAAAATTATAATGTGCCTGGCAAGCAGCAAGGCACAGCCGTGTGCTGCTTGCCAGCCAGCGTTGTTGTTCTCCCAGCAAAGCGCCGGCAGCAGTGGCCCAGCCGAAATCCCCTCGGCAGCAGGTATTTTCCCACTGCTGCTCTACCTGTTGCATGCAGCTGGGCAAGCCCAAATCTCCCATCTCCCCATTAAAAGCGTTTTATGATGAGGTGGGCTGGCAGAACACAGCCCACGCAGAGGTGCTTTCGGAGGTCTGGCCTTGGTGCTGCCCTCTTCTACCAGAACAGCCCTTCGGGAGGTGCGGGGCTGAGTTTCACCACCCGGTCCATGGGTTGAGCATTTCACAGTCCTTCTGCCCCTTCGGATGGCCCCAGATACCTGAAAACTGGAGTTGTGCACTGGTGGCCATTGCCAGGGCATCTCTACATCAGTACTAGGGGCAAACCCAGAGAATTTGGGGACACAAATAACATCGTACACGTTCCCTGCTACGGACCAAACCCTGGATTTCTGCTTGACCCTCTCCATGAACAAAACTCTTCTCAAAGTCCCAAGGGTTGCTTCCATGTGAAAATCATTGATTTTGTCTGCACTGCCAAAGGCACATCGAGCTCCTGCAGCAGCTCCCAGCCCATACACCCTCACAAGAAAGGATTTATGGTCACACCTGAGGCAGGTTTGCATAATATCAACAAACAAACCGATAGTTTCATGTTATTCTGAGTGAGTTTTATGGCTTTCTTGGTTTTTACTCAATGAAATATCCAGTGTGATTACATTATTTAGGCTACTTCCCAACTGGTTAAACACAATTGACTAAATTAATTGCTAAGATCAGTTTTACAACAGATTAGGATAATTTATGGGGTGGTTTCTTGTTTTCTTAATAGTCTCACCTGAATAATGGGGAGGGCTGGCTGTAAATGCGTTTTACGGCTGAGGAGTGGCAAACACAAACTTAATCAGGTGTTCTGCTCGGGCTTAAGTAGACCCAATGCAACTTGGATAATAGGACCGTGCAATTATTTGTAATGCTTGCAAAATTTTACGTGGTGAAGGGAACACTCAGGGAAAGGCATTCATGGAAAGCAGCCTTCGGGAGGCAGCACGGCCCCATGGTGATGCAAATTAGGAGCGTTCTGTGTTTTGGCAAAAATGTAGTATTTCCCAAGCACCTCCCACACAAAGTGCATGCATTTACAGATGTTTAAGCTCACATTTTAGAAAAAATGGGTCAGAAAGTTCCTGGCATCTCTACCCCCAGTGTTATGCTGTGGTTTACAGCACCAAACATCCAGGCAGAGTGGGAGTTTTGGGGCAAGCAGTGGGACATGGTCTCTTTTTCCATGCAGGTGCCCATGGCTTGGTAGGTGCTGAGGAACTCCCTGCCCACCGGCTCATCCACGTCTCCAGCGAAACGATGCTGAAACACGTGGAGTTTTCAGAGCAGGAAGATTTCCAGGTCTAAATTACTTTATTTCACAGGGGAATGAAGGCGGCAGTGGCGCACCACGATGAGGGCGGCTGTGGCATCTCCCACCAGTAACATCATTTCCCAGGGGCACACACACACAGTCCTCAGTTCTGTGCGGCTGCCTTTGCGAGTGCTGCACCACTAACTGTACAGTGGGAAGTGTGATTTGGGAATTCCCCAGCAGCACTGGGCTTCTCCAGGCTTCAATTTAAAATAAAGCAAAGCGCAAGCAAGTTAAGTAGCGCTGTGAGACAATTTATATTTGCCTATAATCTACCCACTGTCGATCACCACAAGCAGAGGATGACATTAAGACATTTCTTCTGTATTTTTCATGTGTGGCATCTTTGGATACTCAGTCTCTAAATCTGATATTGTTTGTGAGCAAAAATTTGTCGTTAGTGACAATTAAGAAAGAATGACCCAAACTCAATTAGGATGCTCAAAGAAAGAGAAAACCTTTCTAGCTCTGCCGTAAGGTGCTCAGAAATTACATCTATCACAAAGGTACCACCTGCGATGGGTGTGCAGCAAAGCATGCTAATTTGATTGCAATGAATCCTTTTAATGCAAAGAGTGAATTGTTTTTAGACTGCTGATGATTAATGTAGTTATTGATTAGTTCATCAATAAGGCCACGGTGTCTAATTATTGATAATCCTTCTCTAAATGAAAGATCGAGTGTAAGGAGTGCTCGTTACAGAGCTCAAAATATAAAGTGATTCAGTGTGAAGCCTGGTAATTGGAAGTCAAACTAATCCCATAAATTAAATCACAGCCATCCATAACATTTACCTGATAACTCCTTTTGAGAGCTTTATTTAACTTCCAGCGCTCGTTGAGAAAATCACGGAGCTGCCCAGGAAGGTGCCCAGTTTTACAGTGGCGTGGTGGGGGCGGTGGGGAGGTGGCAGCAGCCTCCTCAGGCTCCTCTCACTAGCCGAAAGCTGCGGGAGTTGTGCCTGGGCTTGCTGCCTGGGGATGGGCTTGATCGGGCGGGCAACCTCTCACCGTGTGCTCTCTGCCATCAGCCCTTTCACTGCTTGCTGCTTGTAAGTTCGGTGCAGAGGGAATTCACTTTTCCGCTCCTCCAATTGTTTTCCCACATCACGAATGAAGCAGGTATGTGTGGGCTGTGCTTTAAAAACAGGAAAAACCCGCCTTCTGGTTTCAAAAATTACCAGCGGCTTGTGGCTACCTTCCTGTGAGATGCGCAATTCTGTGCAACTAAAATAAAGGATATGACCAACTGGTTGGAAACTTTACTGAGAGAACTGCAAAGGTACTCGGAGGAAACTGAAATAAAACCTGGAACACTTATATTCTTATATATTCTGGTCTTATATTCTGATAGGTAAATTCGTTAGACCAATTAAAAGCCTGCATTGATCGATCATGCATTACTTATGTAGGTAATTCATCCCAACAGCATCCTCTTTGGCTGTAGCAAACAGTAATCTGATTAGAATGATTTTCAGGAAATGCTTCTAACCTGGTAATCCTAAATATTCCCGGGCATTTGGGGCCAGGCACTCAGCTCCCACCCGCTCCTGGTGCAGGCGTTTTCAGCTGGAGTTTGCTGCTGGGTGCTGCATCTGTTCAGCCTTATCCTGCACCTGAAAACAGCCCCAACAGAAGTTGGAGACCACAGTGGCTCTACAGGTATTAGGTTCAACGTATAGAAAGTTTAAGACTGTTTTAGGGCTGAGCTCAAGCACTTACAAGCACTTCTCTATTGCCCACGAGAGCTGTTATGCTGAATATTTAATTTATGATACGAGAGCCAAAACTTTCTTCAGTTTCCAAGTAGCAGAAAGGGATTGGAAACCTAATATATTTGTAGTTTTTCCCTCTCTTTTTCTCATTAACGGTAGCGAACAATTCATATCTATTACACGAGAGCATAGCTGTTGCAACACTGCAATAAAATGACAAGCACCCCACGGTTCTTGCAGTGCAAAACCTGCATGTCTGGGGCTGAGGAGCCCTCCCAGCACAGGGACCCCCCCATTTTCCCGACGTGCTCAGGAATGGGGAAACTGCACAATTTTGCGGTGCTGTGCGAGTGCTTGGGCTGCATCTCCTGCAAGCCCCAGAGCCGCCTGTTTGGCCTCTCCTTCAGTTTTTCCCTCCCTGTGGAAAGGAAGCAAAAGACGACAAATAATAAAATAAAACCCTGATGTTTTATTTTACAAGAAAGGGGTTTCTATTTTAAAAGCTGCCAATAGGCTCTGCATTGGAAAGGCGTTTTGAAAAGTACATTCATTGTGAATTTGTGCTAAATGCATTGTAATGGTCCTGAATTGCAGTAGTGCTTCGGTTCTAAAAATTGCCCCATATTTAATAACGGCATAAATCACATGTAAAAGATTCTTCACACCAAGCGATGCTGCTTTACATACATAAAACTCATAATTTGTTTTTATTGAAAAGATTCAGACAGTCGAACATTATTTATGTGTTTAATTTGTCTGCACCACTGAATAACTCCTTACTCAGCACGCAGCCCCATGGTGGAGCCTTCGGCTGTAGCAGGACCCCCATGTCCTCGTCCCCTAGCAGGGGCTGGCTGCTCCCAGTGGCACCTGCTGAGGCTCCGACCTCCGGTGTCCCACCTGCCCTGGTGCCCGAGCAGGATCCGGCCCCGGGAGCCAGCAGGGACCGCTGGAGACACGAGGACCGAGCGTCTCTGCTCCTCTGCACAACTCCGTGCTCCACGTACGGGTTTTTTAATGCTGGAGCAAGCCGTAAGCAGTTGGGCAGGAGGCCACAAGCAATGGGTGTTGGGTGTTGCTATAGTCCCTGGGATCCCCGAGGGCCATGGCAGCAACGTGTCGCCCCAAGAGGACAACCCAAGCCCACACCACCAGCTGGAGCATCGCACTCCTATCGGAACAGGGAGGCGGCAGCGCTGGCAGGCAGCGGTGAGAGGGGTGTTGCACCTTGTTGGATGGCACCAAAAACCAACGCCACTGAGAACCAACCCCTCACCGATGTCCGTGCCTGAGCTGCTCCAAGCATGGCCTGTTTACTCTGCAAAGTGGTCTTGGATTAAGCTAATTTATTTTTTTCATGCTGCTGAGTTTACATGGTCTTCCCATGCTCTACCTCTGTGCCATGCTGTGCGGCAATCCCTTGCGGTGCCCCTCCTGGGCACTTTCTGGAAGGGATTTCTGTGAACACTGTTTGGGATGAGTTCGTCACAGAAAACCCTTTTTGCACATCGTCTCCTTGAACCAAAGGAGACCTGCTGAAATGCCAGCGTTAGCTGGGACGCTCACTGTGCAGGCGTGCTGAGGGAGCACAACCCAGCCCTGAGCACTGAACAAAGTGCTCACAGTCCACCGTGGGCACCCCGTCTGGCCGCACTGTACTCTCCCCCTGCCCACACACCACTAACCGTGGCAGGACCAGGGCCTGGCAGTCAGATTTTCAGCTCAGAGCCCACGCGGTCCCTGCCGCAGGCTGACACCATTTTCTCCCCACGCAGCTCCCCGTTTCTCACCCGAGCA
This sequence comes from Cygnus olor, assembly GCF_009769625.2. Classification (NCBI taxonomy): domain Eukaryota; kingdom Metazoa; phylum Chordata; class Aves; order Anseriformes; family Anatidae; genus Cygnus; species Cygnus olor. Next base: position 25,082,227 of record NC_049177.1, on the reverse strand, counting down.
GCCCGGCACTGTCAGCTGTGACAGGCTGATTTAATCTGCAGGACGCTGAATGCCTCTGACCACTGCGCCGAGTCATTAACCTTGACTCGCGTAATTGAATTCAAGGTTGATTGCCTGTGACCCTCCTCGCCGAGGTCCTCAAAATGTACATATTCATTACGAGCTGCAGCGCTAAATGGATTGCACAGTGAAAGCTGTAGCAATCAGCCTGCTTGGTATGCGGAGGGCGAGGAGGGCACTAATTGCATGTTAGAGCTGAGGATTAGATTATGAAAAGAGTGAGAAAATGAAGATAGATCCCTCTGACACTGTCAGATTAAGGGCAGCGACGTCGAGGAATATGACATTGAAATTTACAGTGCCATTAAGGGAAGGGAGTTTTGAAAGGGGGTGTTGGAATATACACATATATATTTTAATTCCCATATATTTACTCAGTTATGGACTATTTAATATCAAAAGCTGATAAATGTATTTTTTAAAACTCTGACACCAGCACAATAAATAAACGCGGGACGCTCTTTTTGTGTCTCTGGAGCAGAGCTATAGGAGAGGTGTGCACTGCGCCTGCCAGGCCACAGAGAAGCCAACAGCGCCCGCGGTCCTTGGCCCCTTCACCACCTCCCTGGTGCCGGCACTGCTGGTGGCAGCTTTAGAAAACCCCGGCACTGGGGTCTGGGCTCCCTCCCCAAACTTTGTGCCTTGCACATTCGGCCCAGCCAGGCCTGGTTTTGTCGCCCAGCACCTCGTCTTGTTTGCACCCAGAGGTGTCCTGCCCGTGGCTGTTGTGATAGCTGGTTGCGATTTTGGGATGTTTTGCCGCGAGTCCAACCATATGTGATTTTGAATTAAATGAAAGTTAAGTACAAAAACATTTTGCCCACGGGGAATTCAGATTCTCAATGTGCTTTTAATAACTGTTTGTAAAACATTTAGGAAAATCTATGGCAACACGTTCAGGGAAAAGAAATCAAATTATTCTTGCCTTAAGATATTATTCCGGTATCTAAACTTTATGAATCATCCTGTGTGGCCCAATTTCTTGACATTAATATTGTGAAGCAGAATGGAAGTACACAGAGCCTGAACTTAATCCATGTAATATTTTTCAATAAAGATGCTAATCTTAGGCATTGGCTTAAAATCCATTAAGAACTTTGTACTAATTTATATGTCTAATCCTACGTAGCCCGCACAGCTAACCAGACCCGGTTCAGATTGATGTTCTTGTTAGAGCTGATTGCAATATATATTCCCCAAACCTGTATTAGCTTTTTAAGGTTACCGCTTGTGTTAAAACAAGGCTTAAAATGTGTGATGGAAATGATGCTTGAATTCAGGCATTTCTGGGTGTGGGAGCTGAACATCTCAACCCCAATCCAAATCACAGAAGGAAGCTGGAAGTTGGAAGGGGCCCACAAAGATCAGCGAGTTCAGCTCCTGACAGTTTCCAAACCCCAGGGCCTGCGGTCAGGGGGCAAAGTTCAGGCTGCAAACAGGGCTAAAGGAGGGAGGTGGTGCAACCTGCAAATGACAGGAACTGGTGCTAAAGTGCCTGCCTTTTCCTTGCATCATTTTTTTCTCTGAAAAACAACTGCTTTGCTGAGAACAAAACTAACAGGAACAGCGCTGTGGTTTCCATCAGAGCAGGCCGTGTCCTGGAAGCGGTGTCTGGCTACATGGGATGGCAGGAGCACCGCCACGTGTATGACCAGAGTTTTTGTCTCCCCCTCACTCCGTTAACACCTGTGTCACTTCACAAGCACTGAAAGTCAAGAAAAGCGGTGCCTCTGACACCTGGGATGGGCAGCGAGCGCAGTTCGCCACAGCTGGACCAAGGAAGATTTGGCACACTGGGACGTGCTCTGCACACAATCCCCCGGGGGGGACAGGGAACAAAATGGGCACCGTCTGTCCCCTCGCAGGGGCTCCTCTGGCACCGGGGGTCAGTGGCACCTTTTTGTGTAGAAAACAGTCATTTATTCACTGGGACAACGTTTTCAACTTTTATAAAGTATTCAGACGTAAGAACCCCAGCTCACTCTGTGGGGTTACGTGCGTGCAATGAGACAGTTCAAAGCCATTTGTCTCCAAAAATTGCTTCGATTTGTTCCAATTTCTGAATGAGCTGCGCAGAGCGAGGGAAGTGCCCCGGGAATGCAAATGAAGCGGCAGCACCATCATCTATGGAAAAGGCCTCGAGACATTTGATGAAGGAAATTTTCTGTGAAGAAACACAGTTGTTGGCATTCTGTAAATCCTAAAAATAACCCAAGACAAATAGTCTTGCTCACTACTGCTGAAATTTCATTTACTTACCAACCACACTAATGAGGCACTGCAGAGGGACTTCTAATTAGATCCACTTTATTCCTGTCACTGAAATTAATTTATTTGCTTCAGCTCCTAGAACTAGTTTGATATTTTCCTGATTTTTAAGCCTGGCAGCACGAAGGCTACAAAAGCTGGAAGTGCTTCTGATGTTTGTATCCGGCTCACAGGTGGTTGTGGGAGTGAGGTTTGGGCAGGTTTGGTCCGAGGCCAGGAGACCTTCACCAACACGGCTGGAAAAACATTGTGATAACAGTGAGCAATCTCCTGGCACTGCAAGTCCGTGACTTTTCATGGGTGTTGTGCCCCACTCAAACCGTGGCTTTCCAGCACCGCGGGGTCACGCAGAGCCTGCGCTTGGCGTCCCCTTGGACCCCACTGGGAAAACCTTATGGACCAGGGCCTGAGTAAGCAATCAAGCAATATTGCTCCACTTCCCCAGTTCCTGCCTCATGCATATTCAAAGAGGGATGAGGCCATATGCATAATGCATTATCCATTACAATTGCATTATACTATTTATACTATTAGTTCGGTAGCTGTTTAAATTAAGGGTTACAAATAGCTTGTTTGTTTTCCACTGCTCTGGCAAGGGGGTCTCAGTGCACCATGGAGGGACAGTTTTGGCCAGGGCGAGGAGCTGCTCAGCAGGGGTGCCCACCAAGGGACGTACACAGCTTCCCTGTTGTCCCCAAAGTCTGCAAACTTTGTGTCCTGCCCAGAAATGAGCACGTAGCCGAGGTCCAATGAGCCCCCTGCGACTCTGCCGCTGGGGCTTTCTGGGCACCCATGTACCCAGATTCTCCTAACCCAGCTGTGACGGGTCACCAAAATCTGGCTGTGATGGGTCACCAACCCCTGTCCAGTTTTCCAGTCCCTGCTTTGAAAGCTGAGTTCCACCCTTAGAAGGTCAAATGGAGAAGCTTTGCTCAGGAACTTGCAATGCTGAAAGCATCAGAGTTGTGTCAGCGAAACAGAGTGAAACTTGTCTCTTCGCCCCATAATAAATTTTAAAGAAATATGGGAAATCCTCAGCTGGTAAATAGTTGTCAACTAGCTACTAAAACCCTGGTCTTGATACATGTGCTAGGACACTTGGTGCCCTTCCAAACATTATTTTATTAATATGAATAATATATTAATCATTGAACAGTCTGGACTTCATCCAAACCACTCTGTTGTAAGTGCTTTGCTAAAACTTAGCAAGGATATTTACTTCTCCAAACAGCAGATAGCATGTGTATTGGTTTTGGTTTTATTATTGTTTTACTAAATAGTTGTGAGTGCTCCAAGAGAGGGATCTGAAGATTTTCAAAACGATTTGAAAGATAGCCCATAAAATGCCTTACACCTCCTGAAGCTTAGAAGGCGAATTCCTATTCTTTAATAGTTTAACGAAACCCTTCGAAATGCCTTTTTAAGTGCATTTCCAGCTAAATCCAGTTCCTGTCCTCTGCTGTCCTCTTGGAGCACAGCTGCTGAGGGACGGTCAAGAGCAGAGCAGAGCCCGGCAGGTGCCGGAGGGTGACGGTTGTTCACTGCACAGCCCGCAGACTGGTGATGTACCTGATTTAGGCATGGTTTAAAATACAGTTTCTCAAAGTTTACTTAAAGTTACTTGGATTCACGGACACTTTTACACAAGTCTGCGGCATTATCTCCCATAGGAGGCAGAGCTGCGCGACCTCGGGAGCACGGAGCAACAGGAGGGGGCTCGGCCAAGAGCTGCGTGGGCTGCAGTGGGAGCCCTCTGCGTCGGTCAGCAGCCACCTGTGTCCTCCCAGTGGAGTTTTTCAGCCTGAACTTGGCACCCCCTTGCTCCGGGTGATTCTGTGACAGACACAGCAGAAAGTCGCTTAGAGCTGAGTGTGGGCACCTACGGCCGAGGGACTTGCTTTCCTCCAGTATCCCTGCTCCCCACACTCCGCCAGGCTCAGCCTGCCCACGGAGGTTTCAGACAACCGATATGGGGATTGGTTAACCCACGTGGGTCCAAGCAGATGTCGAAGCTACCAGCAGATGACTCTCATTTATAAATACTCAGACTTATGCCAGAGCTCTGTTAGTACTTCCATAAGTGTTCTTCTTGCCTAAAAGTCCTTCCAGGAGGCAGCAGTTTACCTTTCACCCAGAGTTTCTCAGTTCCTGTGCCCCTCCTGCTCCCTGGCTGATGGGAACACGCTGTTTTGCCCCCGCATCCCACACATCCCTGTCCCCCCGTGGCGGGCTGAAGGCAGCTGGAGCGAGCTCCTCACCCACGTCTGAGCATCCTCTCCCAGACAGCCCATCACCCGCTAATGGGACTTAAAACAGTCGCTGCCTCATCGGCAGGAGCGTAATGATCGCTGGGCAGCAGAGAGACCCATTATCCATCATCCATACTTCTCTTCCGTCTGATGATAATGATTTCTTAGTTCAACAGTAGTGCAGAGGGACCTCACTGCTTTGTGCACAATTGTAGTTTAATATCCTGATCAAGACAAATACAGATTGCACGCAGGCTGCCAGGGGTGCACGGAGAAGATTTGAGGCATTGCTGCTGCTGGGAGGAAGCTGCTGGGGGGATCCCTCCAAACCTCGGGGCCATGCAGGGTGCTGGGAAGAGCGGAGAAGCACCAGGTGCTTTGTGCAGCTGGGGACAACATCCCCCTGTCCCCACTGCTCAGCTCTGCTGAGATGGGGGTTTGCTTTGCAAAGAGTCCCAATCGACAAGAAAAGAGGAGAAAGGAAATCTCTTGTAAATGTATTTTCATTTCCTATTTCATTTTTCTCCAGCTATTATTTATAGAATATTGCCATTTTGTTATGTATGTAAGCAACCTGATTCAGTTTAAAATACTTTAAGGTTTGCTTTGGTGAGTTAAGCGATGAGACACAGAGCACATGGTGCTCAGCAAGCTTTGCATTGTACTAAAACAATAGAAAATATTGGGGAAAAGTGGATTCCACTGCACTTGCACTGGGTCCAGAGCAGCTGGGAAAGGCCCAGGCTCGCACCTTCCTCCACCAGGTGTTTGTGTGCCAAACCTGCTTCCCACGCAGGCAATGCAGGCACCGTGCTGGTGACCAGTTGGGTCCCTTCACTGGGACACCAAGGGCACAGAGCTGTGCTGGACCCACACCGTCCCCGGCCGTAGGAGCTGCTGCTGGAAAGAGGACAGAGAGCATCCCCGAGGGCAGCGGGGCCAGCCCGCGCAGGTCCGCATGGTGACACCGTCAGGAGCTTCATGTCCAATGAATGATGCTCAAAAGAAATACAATAGCAAGAGCAGAGCCGCCGCTGAAAATGAAATCGGAAAGACAAGTATTTATTCTTCTCGGACCTCCTCGAGGAACAGGCGCACGCCGGCAGAATGCTAAGCAGAGCGGCGGTTTGGGGAGACAAATGTCCAGGCAGCTTTTCTGTAATATCCATTTGAAAGAAGCTTAGTGCCACGAGGCTTTCATCTCAATATTCCTGAGGCCGGATTTGAAAGTGCTTAAGGTTAAATATTACTCACTCTTGGAAAGAACATCTCCATCTGTCTCATAAAAAAAGCTTTCAGTCTTGGAGGTACTCAGGGAAACTTACCCATAAACACAGTCATTAGAGACTTCAGAGGGAAAAAAAATCCTATAGGCTCTGCCTGAGAAGTAATTAGCCTTTCAAATTCAGCAATGTTTAATCCCACAAAGCCTTATATACAAAATATAATCCTGTTTTTCTGCGGAGCTGAGCCTGTGAGTGAGCACGACCCTGCCTGACCAGGCCCTGCACAGCTGGGTCCTTCTCAGCCACATCTGGGTATCCCGAGGTGCTGGGCAAGGAGGAGACTCCCAGCAAACCTGTCTTACCCCGAGGACCCCAGAAGGATGCTCCTGACGTGGTTCAGGGCCCTGGGAGGAAACCCCCAGGAGGACCTGGCTGGCAGGAGAGCCACTGCAGCGCATCGCCGAGATGCTGAGAGACACTCGGGCTGCTGCATGCCCAATTCACTTTTGAAAACTGGATTTAAGCAGCTGGTTTTGAACATTTGTGGTAAAAGAGAAACCCGAAATAACATTGTGTGATTTGGGGTGAAGTGCCCCGAGGCCTGGTGATAATAATTGTAGCACTCTTTAAAAAGAAAAATGACATTTTTTTCCAGGCAGTGAAAGCAGCTGACAACATCCCAGGGGATCTCCTGATGCTTTCGAGAGGAGAAATTGCAGCTTTTCAGAGGCTGAGAAATGACACCGCTCTGCAGCCTGCGCCATGTCCCACGGATCCCGGATCAAGCACAGCGTTATGGTGCTGATGCCATGGGCTCTGATCGCCTTTTGGTGTCACCAGTCAGAGAGGCCAGCAAGCAATGGAAAACCTGTCAATCCGTCAGCCAGAGACATCATCCTGTATTTCTAACGGTGTAATGCTCTGGAAGAAGCTGGTGAAAGCTCTGCTTTAGAAAGCGCTCCTTGTTCATCCTCGTGGAAAGAAACAAGGTGGGTCCTGCTAACGCGGTGAGAAGCACACCTTGTTTCTCCTCCCACATTGTGTCCCAAGAAATAACAGTGCCCCAAGGACTGCAGGGGCAGGAGAGAAGGTCTGAAGCACCCCAGTCCTACCGCTGACCATTGTTAGAACAAAACAAATCCCATTAATAAGATGGATCTGTACAAGCCCTGATTCTGTGTTCCCCACACCATCACCCTCACTTCCCCATCGAGCTCAGCCCCACCAGGCCCCAGCATGATATAGGATGCCTTCTTTAAACCACGCAAAGCTTGATTTTTATGAGACAGACACTGAAGAGCACACTGCCCTGATAGCTGCGTGTTGACTGCTGATGGCTGCACTGAGAAGCTAATAAGAAAATCTGGCTTTTAATGTATTGATCGTGGCTATTTGATTATACTAGAAAAAAAGGTCCAACAGAAAATGCCAATAACATGGCAAAACTTGAAGCAAATTAATGCTTCTCCTTTGCCACGATCCCGCCTCCTGCCGGTGCAGAAGAGCAGCTGGGAGCTGTGTGTCTCATGGAGATGTCCTGGTGCTGTCTTCACCTTCCAGGGCAGGCGAGGAGCTGCTGCCAGGTCGGGGGCTGAGCAGTGCTGATTTCCTGCTAAGTGGGAAATGCTTTAGCTGCCTGGCTGCTTCCTCCTGCACTTGGAGCAGGAAAAGGGGTGCTGTCTCTACCGTCGTGGTCTGGTCCTGCTTAAATACTTGCAGGCTTTGCCCTGGTCTGATGTGCCTGAGGATTTTGTTAGGCTGATGAGGAAAACAAGCGCTGCTTTGACTGTGGTGGAAACCATCAGTGAAATGTGGGTGCCAGGACTGCCAGTGGGGCTCTTTCCATCGTTGCACACAGGGAACATTATGCACCAAACCCCAAACCAGGACTCATTTTTAAAATGCTAAGAATAGGTCTGAAATAAAGGCCATGCTATTTTGGTTTTGTATGAATCAGGAAGTTCAGGAGATAAAAATACCATAAAAATCAAGAACACAAAAGCAATGGCTATCTTTTGACAGAAAGTTTATTATCGAGATTTTGACATTCATCTGGACCTGGCTGTCAACCAACGCTCACCTGTGCAGGCTTTGTATCTTGGGTGAAAAACATATGCGGCGAGGAGGACCAATTAGATATCTCATAGAAACATACAAAAGCGAGCAAATCAATACCAATAAACTGCTTCAGATAGTGAGTAATTAATAGCAATTAATTTTAAAAAGAAGAGGTTATTGACGTAAATTGACAGAGGTGCTAACCTTTGAGCAATTCAGAGAAAATGTCTTTAAAACAGAGTGATTAAGTTGTAGAAAGTAATAAAAGGGCTACGCTGCCTCCAGGACGAGCGAAAGCCAGCCTGGGAATGTTGTCAGGAGAGCCTCTAATTAGACGCTGGAGCTTGATAAGGTAAATTGATTAGGTTGGCGCTGCCAGCCGGGAGTTAAAGTCATCTTACTTCTGAATGTGTCCTGGGTATGAGGATCGCAAAATTCCTGCAGAATGCTAACAGCTTTGAAGTCCTGAGCTACCTAGCAAATAAGCATCGGTACCTCACCTCTCCCGAGACCTCTGGCATGTTAGTGGCACTACCCATAACTTCCTTAATGCATCAGAAAGCGAGTACCCAAATTTCGCCTGGGCCCTCCTGCTGGGGGACATGCTCTTATAATTACTGAAAGCTGTCCCCACCGTTTCCTTGTGACGAGGAACCTCCAGACATTTTGGCAAGCCTTCCCTTCTGGTCCACACTCATGGGCTGTCTTCTTCAGGAGAGGAATTATCCAGAGCCATCCAGAGTCAAGTCTGGATGAGGCTGGGAGTGAATTAAGTTGCGAGCTGACATTGCAGGCAGGAGGACCAAGCTCCCCTCAGCCAACTCTCTGACAACCACGGTGATCACAGGCTGCACAGAGCAGGCCTGCGCAGGCCGATGGGTCTGGGAGAGCCCGCAAGGCCCATGGCACAGCAGACGGGAGTCAGCCTCTGTCTCTTGACTTCTCATTTTCATGGGAATGTAAATTAATGAAACACTTATGAAAATGAGGGAGAGGCATCTGGTAGCCCTTTGTGGCCGGGGCAGGGACACACAACGACACAGCAGGCCTAAATTGTATTTTGAAGATCTTCATTTCTTAGGCGCTTTCTTCCTTGGCATTTTGAAGCCCCGGCAGACTGTTTGAAGAAAGCTGACTGTAATCAAATGAAATTAATTTCCAAATCTTCATAAAAACCATCACACATAATGACCCTCCATCACAACAGGATGCTCAGAAATTCCCCAAACCTCCTCCTGCAGGAGTGACCCCAGGCATGGGAGCACATTTGTTGTTTGAGCTGTAGTGTATGGCCTCGAAAGTCACCAAATCGCTCTGCAGTTTGGGAAAGCTAACGTTGTTTCCCAAAATGTGGGCTGTTTTTCACAGGTCTGGTGAGCACGCAGCCTCCAGAGCAGGCCTTGCCTTTATTTTCGGTTTTGCTCTCTCTGCAAACGGAGCTGTTTACTAACAACATTTCCTAACAGAAATTAAAAGCTGATTTATATAAGACATTAAAAATAAAGGAATTCCAGAAGTTAAGCGTTTTCAGCTCATTTTGAAATAGCTCAGCTAACTGTCGGTGGATGAAAATACCATCCAGCAACAGGGAGCTGAGCCCTGTTTTGCAAAACAAATAGCAGTTATTGGATTCATCTGTTTAACAATGGGAACTCTTGCTAAACGGCAACTTGGCAGCTTCAGGGAAAACCCCGGCCAGGATCTCGCCCCCAAAGCGCCCTTTGGCCCACGCCAGGGCTGCCGGCGCTGCGGCCACCAGGCTGGGACCTCACCTTGGGCAGGATGCGGCCAAAGCCCGGAGGAGCTGCACAGCCCCCCCAGCCCACAGGCGGCATCGCCCCGGGTGGGATGAAGACGTGCGGGGTCCATGGAGATGGAGGAAGGATCCCACAGCACGATCGGGTTTCTCCCTCTGAGCTGAAAGGCTGAAGACAACTCTGTCTGCAATGGCTCACGGAGCAAATTATTATTGGAACTGAAGACCTAAAATGACCTTGTAGAAAGAAAAGATTGTTATGGGAAGGAAGAAAAAGAGAATCCAACGGGTCTATTGTTAATAGCTGGCACCATTATGAAGTTTGCAATTGGTAACTTATTTAAAAACTATTTTTCTTCGGCTTTTTTGCTTTGTGCAAGTCTGACTTGAAAGAAATGCCATTCTTTCAAACTCCTATCAACATTTACGTTTGCAGTAATGAACAGCCGCTAAACTTTTATTTGAGCAATAAAGACAATTGCAGAAAGCAGTTCCAAATCCTGATAGGGCTTCTCGAACACAAATCAACATTCCTCAGCAGGACTGGCAGCCCACGGCTGGTGAATGGGAGCCGAAAATGCGCCTTTCTCTGGGCACAGCACGGCACGGCACAGAAGCAAACCAAACCAGTTCTTGGCTGTTCCAGCAGAGAATGAGTAAAGCAAACAAAACACACAGCCCTGAAAATTAAATGAGGTTTTTATATTTCTGCTGGTATTATTAATCTACAATACTGTCATTTAACACTGTTCACCAACATCATCGTTGTTTTAAAGGCAGTTTAACCTGGCGTTCCTTTTGATGGCTTGGGAGCATTGAATTTGTGCATGATTCCTATCTTGAGCTGTTTTGTCACTGTTGTTTCAGCACATTAATGGGTACAGACGTCCTACATCTCACTGGGACCAGCGAAAAGTTTTTTTCTTGCCTGCAAGTGCTGGTGAAATAATAGCAAGAGCTGGGCACTGGCTCAGCACGGGTCATGGTCCAGCACCAGGAACCCCTGCGAGCGCAGCCACCTCCAAGGCAGTAGAGCATTGCCCTGTGAAAAGTGAAAAACAGCAAAACAGAGCACAGGACTACTTTAAATGTCAGTCTATCTCAGTTTGACATATCAGTTGAATTCAGTTTTAAAAGCCAAGGCCTGATTCTCCTCCGATTCACATCAAACTCATGAGGGAGGCGGTGCAGCCCCCCTGCCGCAGGTGTCCCTGCCTGGTGGCAGAGCCTGGAGGTGGCTCAGCGCTGCTCTACCTGCAGGACAAAGCTCCCTCCAGCCCAAGGAGACCCCTGGCTGAATCAGCTGCAATTAACCCGATTTTGGCAAAGCCCCGTCTGGGGCAAACTGTCGCAGCCTGTGGTGGGATGCTCCAGGCGAAGATGGATGGCCGGGGCAGGCGCATCGCCGCTGCACACCTCACATCACATCAGCCCTGCTGACTCCCGTGAACTCCCAGGAACACATGTTGATAGCAAGCTCTGTATTTTTTTTTTGGTCAAGATTTGCAGCAAAGAGAGTTTTATAATAATATTTTACTAGCTGTAGCGTGCATGTTATTATACGGTTAAGGACAATATAGGAAACACATGTGTAGATATTATGTGCCGCAGAAGTTAAATTCCATCAATGACCACAGGAATATTTACATTTATGGTTTGTAATGAAAAACTGAATTATAATTATGAATTTACAGAAGTCTGAGTACAATACCATCACAGCATTTGCAAAGAAATGCTAATTCTCAATACTAAAGCCCCCAGTCAGTGCACATCTTAACAATACAGGGACATCTCACTTCATAAAGCTTATACAACATGTCCAGTATCCCTTTTTATGATCTAACTCATGCAAAAAATTTAATAAAGTTGTATTTGCTTTTCCAAAGGCATGTAAGTGCACACATGTGGAACAATGTATAGGGAATGCCTCAGAAAGGAGTAGAAATGTTAGACGTGATCACAGAGAGGAATGAGATGGGAGTACATCTACCAAGATGGCAAGCCTGAGCCCTTGGATTGAAGACACCAACAGAGATGTCAACGTGGTCCTTTGCCTTCTCAAAAGATGATGTCTTCTCCTGCTGAGGAGTCCGGGTAAGGGTCTGCTGAGAAATGTGGTGGCAGAGGGCAAGGCAGGTAACTGCAGAGGCTGGTCCTTCCTTTCAGGAGGCCAAGGCAGGAGCATGGCACGTCTGAGTGATGGCCCCACAAGTGGCTCCAAGGCCATTTCAGAAAAGGCACGTGCCCAGCATGTCATCGTGTGCATCCCTTTTCCTTTGGACCTCAAGCCAGGAAAAATGCCCCTGCCGATGGCTGATGGCTGAGCCGTGCCTCAATTCCATGCCAGCCCAGGTGCTGTCAGAACAAAAGTTTGGCCAAAACCCCATTTTAATACAGGGAGCTTATTTCTCAGAGTTTGGTGTAAGGGTAAGGCTGCAAAACTGAGAATAACTACAGTAAATGAGCACCTGAGCTCTACTAATGAGCAAACAAATACTTGTGTTTGGCTGTCACCAACAGTGGGTGATGACTCTTTATTGATTGGGTTGAACAGGATTGCTCTCTAATTATGTGAGCCACCGATGCTCTAAAAATGGTAGAGAAAACTGGCAACCGGAGCTGCACGGGAGGCTGTTACACAAGCTTTCCAGTACTGGAGGTCAGGATTTCCCTTTTAATCAATCATCATAACGTGGTTCACAGGACAGACACAGCACACTTCGTGACACGGCGTTTTGCCGCGGTCTGGCGGCATGCGGGACAAGGAGGTTGGGGCAGCACTGAGCCTGGGCCAAAGGCACGCCGGCACTGCATGTATCCTGGCTTCTCTCCGGCCTCAAATTCTCATTTCCAAGTTTCTAACGGCCTGGCCACCGTCTTGAGATGGAGAAAGTGTTTCCTACGGGCATTAAGGAAGAGCATTTTAATAATGAGAACCTTAAAAATTTTATATAGGTATGGTGGAATAACCTGTCACAGTCTCAATGAAGATAACAGATTTGTACACCTCCCTAAAATATTCATGCAGACTTTGGAATTTAAGCTTATGGCATAATAGCATTTACACGATAATTCAATCTAATTGTGTAGGCTAGCTGTAAAACTGCTATGTCTCTGATGGTTTACTGAGTGGAGAGAAAAAAAAAAAAGGATGCTGTTAAACCTTCCTCGCTGACATCTAATGTTTCAGGTTTTTAAAAATATTGTATAAAGACTGAGATTTATTTCCTAAGATGTTTCATTAATGGTTGTGGCAGGCAGCTGGCCTGAGGTTTGACACACAATAAAATCCATGTCAAGAATATTAAAGATAGTGCAAAAGATAACTATGAATTTACATTCAAACAGGCTTTTGACAAAGCCATTGCAACAGGCTCCTAATCAGGTCTTGAGACCTAGCCTGCCCTCTCTTTAAACCCGTGATCTTGAAAAGGAGCTTTAAATTGGAAATTATTACACATTAAAACCTCAACATGGGCCAGATCGAAGCGGATCGATATCTTGCCGAGCACAATAAATCAGCCTTCTGCTCTGCGGTTACTGTTTGCTGAACATATTTAAATTTTCTTGTAACAAATTAATTCCAACATTTTCTCTTGATTGAATTAGGGCAAGTGTTGGAGCTGTCACAAGTATTTCACTGCTTCAGGGAGACAAATTGCTCGTCTGGACATGGGTAACAAGCCAAAGTGTTGAGTCCCTGATAATCTTTCCACTAATTCTCCATTACAGCAAAATGAAGCCATAAATCACCGTGACAGCTGATCGATGTAAACATTGTTTCCGCCATGATTGCCAGCGCTCCCCGCGGGCTCACTGTCCGCTCACAATTCGCTGGAATTACTGCCCGCGCCACCGCCCGGGGAGCCGCGCGCGCCCCGCACCGAAGTCACTCCTGTCGAAAAAGTAACCATCTCATTTCAGGGCTCAGCCCGCTCGCCAAATAGCAAATATTAATCAAAACGCCCTATTTAGCTACCGGCGAGGTAATCTTTTAAAGCTAAGAAGCGTTCCTTGGGCAATCACTCTTTCTGCAAAAAAAATGAAATTTTAAACTCCCGTTTTATAAAATATATTTGCGGAAATGTAACAATGTCAGTCCGCAGTCCTGTCGCTTTCTCTTAACTAACTAGTGGCAACTTGGATGAAATTACTTGACCCTTTATCGAGTTCTGCTAATGTCTTCTAAAAAAGAAATTAAACCACCTGGTGGCTTGCCCTATGGCAGCTCTCCGCACACATTTAATTCTGGGAGAGATGTATTAAGTGGTTCTGTGCAGAACTAATTCACAGGCGGAGCCGGCAGCGCCCGCAGTCCCCCAGCATAATGCCACGGCCCCGACACGGCGGGGCTGGCTCCAGAAGCCACCGGAGGAGCGCAGGGGGCAGCCCCCGTCCCACCCACGAGGGGCTCAGGGGGCTCGGCGCTGAGGAGAAGGGCTGGGCGGGAGTCGGGCGGTGAAGGTGAGGAGGGAGAGAGGAAGAGCTGGCCGACAAACACAGCGAGTGAATGACACAGTTGGGGTGGTGTGATGAAAGGGATAAAATTGCGCAGAGCAGATCTGGGATGCGCCGGGGGTGGCCGTGCACCCCAAAAACCCATCCCTGGGGTGTCGAGGGGCTGGGTGTCACCACCCAAGGCCATCCCGGCCACCAGGGCCACCTGGCCACCTCCAGCTCCATCCAGCAGGGGCTTCCCACAGCCCCTCTCTGGGTGTGTTTTTGTCTATCCCTAAGTGAAATGACGGAAAAACAGAAATTGGAGAGCAAACCTTACTTCCTTATTTAAAATATTCATTATGTCAGTGTTACGATCTCTCCGTTCAGCATGTGAAAACAAAAGCAAGCATTGTAAAAAAATATGTGCAGATTAAGGTTTGCAACCACCCTGGTGCAAAAAGAGCCTCCCCCAAAAATCACGTGCTCCCATAGCCAAAATTCATCGTGGGGAGGCCGCCCCCAACACCCCTGGGTGCTCGCAACAGCCACGGCCTCCCCATGAAACCACGCCACGGATCTTGGGAGTTCATCACGGTATTGGATGCGAAGGGTAAAATGGTGAGTACGCATTCATCAACGTCCAGCTCCGAGCCGTGCTCGACCAGTCAAAAGTTGGGATCGATGAGGGATCGTTACGGAGGGGGCGAGGGCTGGAGGTGACCGGGGGACAGGAGGGGAGCAGCAGCCCCGGCGCTCGCCTGGGCCCAACGGGGCCGTGTGTCTTAGGGCAGCCTTAAAAAACGCCTCTTCTGCATCAGCTCCTTGCATGAGACTTTGACCATGTTACAAGTTCCACTTTGGAAACATTTATTATAATTGAAATACACTTAATTGAGACACACTTAATTAAGACTAATTGAAATTCCACCGCCATTACAAAAGCAGTAAATTAAAAAGGAGGGGAAAAGATCAGAAAGGAGGCTTTCTTAATGCTGTTAAGCTTCAACCTGTTTTGCTGTTAGAAACTGGAGACCCGTTAATAAGAAGTCTTGTGCTTCTGTAATAATTATGCATTTTCATATATTGTTTTTAAGAAAGAGAATCTATTATTTTCATAAAAACAACCCTAAAAAATGCCAGTCAAAGACATTAAGATGTTTTCACTGATGCACCGCACGTAAATCTGATTTATGTTGGTTTGAACAGTTAAGAAATCCCTGAAATAACTTCATTTATTATTTTATTGCCTGATTAATGGTTTGGAGTAACTGATTTGTAGCTGAAGTTTTACAGAATGCAAAATTAAAATAATAGCCTTTTGTAAAACTGTTCTGTATTTGTTCAATTATGTGTTTAAAACTGAAACAAATATCAAAACTTCAATAAATATATTTTCTTCCAAGAAATGACATACTGTGGGTTTTCTGTTATTGTTGGGTTTGATGTTTTTGCCTCTAAGGAGGTCAGCAATATGGAAACATAAAGGCCAATTTAATTTGTGCATCTGTGGCTGCCAAGTATTTTAATTCCGACAGCTGTGACTGAAGAGTTAATATTTTACTTGTCAAAATCCAAAAGAAGGCCAGTGAATCACTCTAATTCTCATTAAGAGGCTTCCCCCCAGTAGCACCCTAATTCAAAATAATGAAAGTAGAGACTGAGTGCGATTCTAATACCAGTTGAGACCTATCTTTTAATATTTCTCTAGTGATGGATTAGGGATCGGGGAAATTCATCTCAGATCATAGAGCCTAATTTAATAAGGGATCATTCCAAGAGTATTGCATTTTATAATAATGTCATTTAATGTGTCGTCTTCCATTTTTACTGTCCCATATGTATGCTTACATGATGGTGCCATAGGGATAAACTTTTAAAGAACCAGTATCATTTTTTGTTCTAGGTTCTTCTTAACGAGGAAGTTTATCAATGGTACGGTCTATTAGTGATCTATTATAATTGCAGAGCAGTTAGAAGAAACACTGGAAGCCAAGAACATGGTAAAACAAATGACAGTTTTGCACAGCCTGAAACCCTGGAGTGAAAGGAACGGAAGAACATTTAAAAGAATGTTAAAATCAGATTTTAGCGTCTAATCCAACAGTGCCATAGCATGAAAAATGTGGTAACCCAGTTGTTTAAAACACATGATAATAAAATAATTTTCTACTGTAACAATGTCTACATGAAACATTTCCCACTTGCTTGTTTGGTGTATTCTTGCAATTCTTTAGGTCTAGCTAATCTCTTCTCTGTTTTTCATGATAATTCCTCAGTGTTCCTTGCTGCAAAAAGGCACGAATTTGCTCTTCTGTGAGGTCGGCAAATTATTGACAACCTATATAATGAATCAGACTTTATTTTTGTGTATTGATATGTGGACTGTATTTAATCACTTGTATTGTTTGTATCTCTTGGCACTGCACTGAACATGAAATTCCTGGTGATTACTACAACAATGCCCAAGCTACTCAAGGTCAAGAAACCCTCACCACGTAAAAGTCAATATATTATTATTGGCTATAGGCTGTAGAGCTGCAGCCTGAGCCTTGCTTAATCACACTTCTATCGCACAAGACCTTTAGGAAAAATGGTGTTATAATGAGAATTTTTGTTCCAAATACATTCACACGATTAAGTCTTTATTTTCAGGTAACAACTCAGCAGCTTCACTGTAAGGTTTGACAGAATTAGATCAAATAGAGACAGTCTAAACAGGAAACAGTTGAGTAATAACCCAATGTAAACAATAATCTAATTACAGTTGTTGTTTTTTCCAGCACAGAAACATGTCATTTGAAGGGGAACACAATTAATACAAAATGAGGTTTTTCATATTTTCTCTTTTCTCCTGTGTATTTTCAAGGTTTTGTTTTCCTTAGAGTATTGGAACACGTGGGATTTCTGGCACTTTTTCTCATACAACCCAATTTATTATTCTTGTCTTGTCTAAAGTATCCTTTTTTGATATTTCTTTTGATTTTCTTCTTTTCTTCTTCACATTTTAAGTTCCAATTTGTCTGCTACCTCTTTTTATTCTTTTCTATTTCCTCCTCCTTCCATTTCTGTCTTCTCAAATACTTCATTTCTTACTTCTTCAGGTTTAATTTTTGAGTCTTACTGGTGGTTAGTTCGTAAAACCCTCTTTGCACTTTGGAAAAGTTTTATCTAGATTTTATAGTCCCCTTTTTTTTTTTTTTCCTCACTGTTATCTTTTCATATATTAGTGTGTTGTTTGTTAAACTTGTTTCTTTTGATTAAATATCAAAAGTTATTCCTCCAGTAGGAATGTTGCGTATGTACTTGTCTGGCATCTGGAGCCGCTTTAGGGACTCATTAAGTTTGCTAAGAGAAAATTATATTTATAACTGTTTAAAATCCATTCTAAATCAGAAAAAAAAAAAGTGTCTGGTTGTATCTAAAATAATTAGAAGAGACTGGATTATACTAAAAAAATATTAGAAAAAAAAAAAAAGAAAAAAATAAATAAACAGGTTGTGAGGACCCTTTTTTTAAAGAAGGCGTCCTGCGTGAATCACCCTTTTCAATTTCCACCACTTGTTTTTCCCATATCGCCTTCATTACAAATAAGGTAAAGGAAAAAAAAAAAAGGCCAAAAAAAAAAAAAAAAAAACATGGGTGCCAAATGTTGGCAGTTAATATAGGTCGTGTCCAGGCTCATACTTGTAATGTTTTCCTGGTTTTAGTGTATAATTGACCGTTGTTCCTTTTGTTGCATGTGTGATCCCTTGCTTAGAGAAGCAGCAGAGCCCTGCTGCGGTGATCATTGGGTGCAGGAACCTCTCCCCATGGGCACTCCAAAATGGTTCCCACACCTGAAATCACTCAGAGAGACAGGGAGGGGCATGGGATGCATTTAAATCCCAGGAAGGCAAAGAATGGTGGCAGATGGGGGAAGGAGACTGCTAGGCATGCTTGCTGGGTGTATTTGGAGCTCATCACCAGGGTTGGAGGCTCCTCCAGGGGCGTGCAGCAGAGGAGAGCACATTGACAAGCTCTGTGCTGCAGGGACAATTCACCTGAACTGCACCTAAAGAGAATCCTCAGCAGGCTGGGGCATGGGAAGAGCTCCCTCCTGCCAGCCGTGGCATGGCCATGGGGCTGGAAGAGCAGAAGGGAGAAGCGTTGAGGTTTGGGCGGCGCTGGAGACGGGAGGCTGGGCACGATGCACAGGTCCTCTGCTGCTTCTGGGTGAGTCACGGCTGGAAGAGTTGAACTGGCAGCAACCGAGCTGCACCTGTGACTGGTTAGTGTGGTCTGAGTCCAGCTTGCTAAGCTGCCAGCTACAAGCTCAACCAAAATCTGGTATAAATAGTGCTATCTCAGTGGGAAAAATCGGCAATAGCTGAGAAATGGGTCTTGGTCAGACATATAAGAAGAAAGTATCTTCAGAAAGTTAACGGTCTGCCAAAGAACGTATATAAAGGAATGTTTCCAAACTTAGTCATTTCTTGCTTTTCATTTGTTCCTTCAGTTTCCCCCTGCCTCTGTCTCCTTCCCATCCTTGTGTCCATCCGTAAATGCCCCCGCGTCCACCTCATGCTGTTGTGTTTGGCAGATCTGCTGCTCATCACAGAGCCTGGCTGCAGGGGCCAGCTGAGCACCTAATTACAGACTTGTAGGAATCACAGAGTAGAAATATCTTCAAGAAGACTATTTAGGAAGAAGGTTTCCACAATGTTCTCTCTGGAGGCTTCTCTTCTTGCCCTATCAGACCTGCCAGGGGACCCTGCATGGCTCCAGCCCACCCCATCTCCTCGGCTGGCTGCGAGCCCTTGGCCATGCCGGGCCGTTCCCTCTCTGTTTGCCAGGTGGTAGCACAGCACAAGGCTTTCCTGTTGTTTCTTTGTTACTTTAAATTAATCAGGATTCAGTTTTAATCTAGAAATTCAAAGACAGTTCACTATACGAATTTGGGAGGCAATACTTAGGATAATAGAATTTTGCGTTTAAGTCTTAAGACGTTTTTCTTTGGCTGTCTGGGCAGGTATAAATCAGTCTCAGGAAAAAAAACAGGCTGCCACAGCAAATATACTTTATTACAATATGAAACTGATTTTCAACAAATAAAATATGCTGTTGTGGTCAGTGTTCCCACAGATATCTGTGTTTACTAAAGCCTTTGCAGACGGCAGACACGAGAAAAGACAAACACCCGCTGAAGTACATGTTTTAAAGATCAACCCAATATTACACAAAGATTGTCAGTAATTTGCTCTGCTCTCATTGGAGCACAAAAACAATATCAGCTAAAATCAACCACGTAATAGCCCTCTGTAAGAAGGTGTTGTGGCTGTTGTTTTTTCTGACAGCCCAATTTGTTTGAGTCCAAACAATAAATCCTATAAAAATGCTTATAAAAGTGATCATAGAAATGTAATCAGATTAGTCAGCCTTTCCTCTCTCTGATATTGAACCAGTATTTTTCAATCTAGAGATACTTTATTAAATACCGTTAACGTTACATCAAATCTGTCAAGCGGGGGGTGTCTTACGAACGAGGGAGAGTTTCGATTCAGCTGGGGGACGTGGCCTGATCCTGCAGTCCTCCCGCACACATGTTGCAGTGCTGCAGGGTTACGTGCACGGTGGGTGCTGGCTTTTGTTTGCTCGTGAGCCTGGTGCTCGCTTGCTGCAGGGTGATGGGTGGGGAAAGGGGTGCAGTGTTCTGGATGTGGCCAGGGTGAGTTTCACTGGGATTCAGCTGCTGGATGTACGAAGGACTGCTTATGTTGTTCTGTACGAGGAGATGTTAAAACAACTCTTTATTTTGGGCACCAGATTCCGAGAACTTAGAAATAACTCATTTTCTAGATTTAAACTTTCTTTAAAACAGATCTTGGAAAAAAAAAAAAAAAGCTCCTACTTTGTGAAGTTACATTTATGCCAGCTGATCTCAGCAGCAGAGGGTACTGCTCATTAGACTTCCCGTTCAGTCACAACCCATTGAAACACATCTATATGTGAAATGAGGAAAGACAGTTATAAAAAAAAAATATTGTTTTGCATTGCTTGTATTCAATGATTAGCAGTTTTTTTTCACAGCCAAGATAAGACTGGCTATTCACATAGCTTGCAAAAAATATTAAGCAAAACTTAGATGAGGGGAAAGGTAAGTCACAAGTGCCAGCCTTTTCATCCTCTGCCTTACTTCTTGTTCCTGTACGTGCCCTTCCAGCAAGGCGAGGCACCACAACCCCACCGGGAGCTGCCCTGCATGCAGCAGTGGCTGCGTTCCCAGGAGGGCAGAAGCCCGTTGAGCGAGGAGCCCAGCGGTCCCGTGCCTCACCCTGGGGGTGCTCCCCCTGCCTCCGCCAGCACAGGGAGCCTCCAGCAGCCCTGAAGGCGTTTCGGCTTCCCTGCCACTGGGGATTATGGAGACAGTGGCCATTAATGGATGATGGATTAATGGGTATACGAAAATTTAATTTCCTGGGTATACTCTATGATGCCGGTCTTTCTGTTGGGACATAAATGTGCATGAGATAATGATGCTTCAAGGGCCAAACTGTGGTTATCCCCTTCCACTCTTTTCCTTCTGAATTCATGCCGTTGTGAGAGTAGATCTGGCCCGAGGGGAAGTACTGCTAGCCTGTGTGCCGTAGCTACTTACTGCCCAGGCTCTTTTGGGTTGTTTAATTTGGGAAAACAAATTGATGAGTGGGTAAAGTCTTTCATGAATACACCGCTGCTTATTTACACCCAGTGCACCAAGTGCAGTTTCACCAAGCACAGCCCACTGGGCAGAAAGCCCTTCTGTTTTGTTCACAGTTCCTGCTCCCCTCAGCAGTCGCCATGACCAGGCCACGCTTCTCGCCGCATCTGCCTTCCTCTCCGGGCATTTTGCCTTCTCTCCTCGCTCTTCTGCTGCTTCAGACTCCGCTTCCCTGATGCTTCCCTGCCATGTGTCGCGTACGTGCGGCCCTGAGCAGCGGCCGGGTGCCTGCCCTGTCCCTGCACACACAGATAAGGAGATTGCTTTATAGGATTAATTATTTTAGCTATAGCCAGAACGTTGTAATTCGGGGTTCAACTGCAGTTTGCTTCAAAGAGGTGTTTCCAGTTTATTTATACGTCTGATCCAGTCTAACTTCACAGAGGCTCGATGCTTTTGACAGTCGTACTTGTGGCCACTTGAAAACAAGCAGTGCGACAAGTTCGCTGCCGCTCTGCTGGAGCCGTGTTCAATAGTTGTGTGCGTTTTTAACGCGAGCCTGCGCTGGAGCCTGTCCGCATTTGATGCCTTCCTCGGTGTCCCAGGGCAAACTGTCTGTAGTGCTGAGCGAGAGAGTTGCGATGGACATTTGGTCTTAAACTGTTCTCCGGGACTTCAATGACAAGAGAAACATTCAGACACCAGCCAAGAGCCCTAGGCTATAATTTTCTTAGATCTTTTAAGCTAAACAAGGTTGTGCTTGCTCAATAGCTGTACTGAAGAAATCAAGGAAAAATGCGATTTGCGGGGAATGCATTTCTTCTGAGCACAAACCTGAAATTTTCCACTTCCATTTCGCAGCACCTCTTCTGGACCGCCTGGCTCGTGCCCTTCCTTCCAGCTTCCTCCAGAGGAGACACAAAGCTGCAAAACGATGTTTCGGAGGGCTGTGTTTGCACGGGGACGCACCACAGCTCCCCGTGCAGATGGCAGAGCCATAGCTCCGTGAGCTTGGTGCCATGCCAGGGGCTGATCCTGACTGCAGAACGCACCTTAGCCTTCCCGGCCACCAGCCCCGGCACAGTGATGCCCAGCAACCTGGAGGTATTAAGTGTGATTTTTCTTTTTTAAAGCTTTTCTTAGCTTTATTGAGAACTTTAGGGAACTAAGCAGTGCGTGGAGAAGTTAGCTGTTTAAAACTAAAGGCTGCTTCCCCAGCCCGAGGTGGCTCTGCTGACACCAGGACCCATGGGGTGCCCCACGGGCACGAGAGAACCCAGCCCAGAGGAATCCGGTGCAGGTTGAGGACAGCTTTAAGAGTTTCTTTGTGTTTTCTTTAAGTTTAGGTAACTCTAATTCCTTATTTAAATTATGACTATCCCAATTCTATATCTGTTAAAATATGAAAGGGGAAACTTTTTAAAACATGTGGCATTTATGATTACCACAGGCAAAACTAAAATTCTTCTTTCTGCTCTAGTCATTATCTTTGCATGCCTGAGCCCCTGACGTTAATCCGTGTATCTGCAAGCTATTGCTTCAAGTCTTCTGAAATTAGACAAGACCAAATTTACCATTTCCTTATTGACAGCACTTGAGGTATGCTGAACCACCACATGTCCCTCTGTGGTAACAAACAATGAGCACACAGGAAATAGTTAAAAAAAAAACAAAAAACAAAACAAAAAAAACCAAATGCAACCCCTGGTGAATGTTAATTTTTCATTTTTTTCTGAAAACTAAGTGGGACGTGCATTAGACTGATGCAAAAGCTTGAAAATTTTTAAATGCATTCACACTTTAAATAGCCATAAAGATCAATTACTCCTGGGAATACATCATCCATAAGTTAGCCTGACCCTGGACGTATCATGGCTAATAACAATTGTTTTGAAGTATATATGTTCCATTTCTAACAGAAGGCTTAATTCATCTTTTTCCATGAGCAGAGCAGGGAACTGACACTCTGTAAATTCTGCCTTTCCATTGTTTAACCGAGAAGTCTCAGTACAGATGTTATGAAAGAAAGCTCTGAGAGAAAATTCAGTCACTTCCCCGGCCCTGGAAAATAAGTCCTTGATTACAAGTAAAATGAGCCCATTAGAAATTAATCTAAACTAATTGCATCTGAATATAAAACTTATGAATTGCAAATGTTTATCTTTCCTTTAGAAATATTACTATGGCTAAATTACTTCTGAAATTCATACAAAATGCTCTGCCTAGGTAGGAAAATATTGTAAACTATTTCTGTAATTAAGCTGATTACATATGTAAAAATGTTCATCTGCTTCATATTATGGCGCTGTTTGTCAGCTCTGTGAAACAAGGATAAAACCCACCGAGGGTCAGGAACGTTCCCGTGCAGCGAGCGCAAGGCAGCGCTACCACCGCCTGCGTCAGGTAAGAGCCCGGCCCGCTCCGTGTGCCACCAGATCCGCAGCAGAAGGACCCAGAGCCCACCTGCAGGTACTGAGCAGGGAGAAAAACTACCCCCAAATTGCCAGAAACCACACAAATTAGTCTCTGTTCCTTCCCACAGTAAGGACAAAAGCTATAGCAATGCTATTTACTTTAATTACTGGCTGCTCAACTAATTACAATATTCTAAACCAGAGATTTAAAACGTGTCAAAACCAGGTAATTAGTTAGCCCGTTGTTTTCTTTTTCCTGCCGGTTCTGCCCCGTGGTCCTCAGCCGAGCAGGATTTCTGCTGTGGTCACCCAGGCGGGTGGAAGCGCGCGGGGCCAGCAGTGGCGTTTCCATGTGGTTTCCATTGTCCTGCCTTTAACCTCGGAGAGATATTTTGGGGAATACTTTATTTACATTTTCTTTAAAAAAGAGTGTGTTTACCTTCTTCTTAAAGATTACCACATGTCAAAACACTTCCAAACCTAAATATTTCTTAAAAGAGAACCTGCATAATAAATAATGTATACACGTTAAGTAAAGGAATGGCGTAAAAGATGTTCCGAGCATTCGCAGCTATTTGCTAATGGGCCACAGACAGTATCTTAATTTCCAGCAGAACAACCGATCTCGGTAAGCGCCAGCCAAGTTTCCGCTGCTTAAATATTTACTGAAAGGACAGCTCGGAGCCCCATAAGCGTTGCTGCTAACACTGACTGCCTGCAAGCTGCCGTGATGTGGGCGCGATCCCGGGCCCAGCTCAGCTCTCTGTGGGGACACCCCGGCTCTGCCTGCAGAGCTCCAGGGACCCCCTCTTTCTAGCACAAGCAGTTCATGCGTGGGAGAACTCTGCCACCTTGTACAGGCTGCTTCTGGTGTTCTCACCATCGGTGAGCGGTGGGACCTTCTCCTCCTGCCAGAAAAGGCAATGCAGCGGGTCTGCATTCCTCTTAGGGCAGTGGCCAACTAGCACGAGTGACAAAATGTCCCCCCTGTTACAGAGTGCACAGGACATGTTGATGTCTTGCTGGAGTGTGTGTGACTGCAGCACCAAGGCACTGGTCAAAGGCAGACGACTGGAGAGTTAAAATGTTTGGGTTTGTTGGAGAGCAGGAGCTGTGAAATCGGTATGACCACACAGCCACCGAGTTCCCCAGCAAAATTGCCAGCATTTACCAGTTCCCAGTGACACGAGATCACTTGATGCAAACCCAGAGAGCTTGAGCAATAGTAGGGGTGTGGTGGATGCTACTGAAGTGTGCATCCAAATCATGAAGGCGGGACGTCAGCAAACGCTGGGCACTTTGTCAGATGGAAGCAATGGTTGACTAGCTTGTGTCTTCTTGCTGCCTTGTCCGAAGGTACAGAATCGAGGGGGACATTTTCAGAGAGCAAAACACCGGGGAGAAAGAGCAGGCGCCTGATGGCGGAGCCCATGGTCACCCAGCTGCATGGGTAGTTCCTGCCAGTGGGTGAGCTCCCAGGGTCATGGTGGGAAAGCTGAGCGGGGAGCACTGACGTGGGGGTTAACCTGCAACACAGCGAGTGCCAGCCTGAGCTGGGGTGCAGCTGGACTTTCTTAACGTGTTACCAAAAATGTCTTCCTTCTTCTCTTAATTAACTCAAGGAAGATGTTCATGAAAGATTAGACTATCCTGGGACTATTTTACCAGCATGGATCTGTACCCTTGGTGCTTTCATGATGGCTTTGTCTGCTGCTAACTTCAAATTTCCTTGTATTTTGCAAATGAATGCATTTTGTACCACCCAGTTGCAGAATTTGGAACTGGTGTTATTCCCTGGGTGATTTTCACCCATGTAAAAGGAGACTGCTAGTGTCCCAAGAATATTTAATGAACAGCATATCTCATGCGCAAAAGCTATAAAAGTTTTTTTGTGTGTGAAGGAAAATGTTTCCTCAAACATATCTTTCAGAGGTGCAGTATTTAAGTTTAACACAGAAGGGTTAAGTAAAGTCTTGCAAAATGTGCTACAGATCTCATTTGGGTACATATTTTTCTCCATTATCTTGCAGAATGAGCAAGCAACTTGTGGCCAGGGCGACAGAAAAAAGGACAGCAGCACCAATCCAGATTACCTCCGTACTGAGACCACCGAAGAAGGCAGGTTATACAGCACTAGTTACTGGAGCAAAGCAGCAGCTTTTCCTTCCTTGTTCTTCTGGCTTCCCTCCCCTCTAAGTAAAGTTTAGGTTCTCGTATGAGTTTAAAACATTATTGCTGGAAAGAGGCTGCCTCCTGCATCACAAAGGAAGAGCCACGTGTCGGTGCAAAGCATGGGTGCCACCTCACGAGCACGGCAGACAGAGTGCTGCAGCCTTCATCCCCAGCAGCACGGGCCAGGTGAAGCGGTGCTTCAGGAGCCTTCGCCTGCACCTGGCAGCCAAAAGCAAAAATCAGCCTCCAGATGGGGGCTGGCTGCTTTTCTTTGACAAAAGAAGGCATGCTGCTATAACATAAAAAGGTGATGGGCAGCGAGGGCTCTGCTCATTTTTCCATCAGTAATTTAGCTTTTGTCCAGTCAGCAAAGTGAGTAAGGACTGGCAAAACAGTGTAAATGCATCTAAAAGCTAAAACCCTGTATGCTGTGCAACCAGACTAGTAAGGTTCATGGTGTAGAAAATTCTCAGAATTTTCTTCATTCACACCAACTTAATTGCCCAAAGAACATCTGGAGAGAAGACCTGGCCACTCATTGAAGTCCTGAGCAGTGACAACCCACATTTCTGAAAATGCTTATCAGATCCTCTCTCAAAACCAGGGGCAGTTGCAGCTTAAGTATAGGGAAGGCTGAAAAAGAGCACAATTCTTCCAGTTCCTTTTAGGACTTTGTCGCACAACCCAAAAATGCAGAAGTGAAACAGATCTGTTGTGTTTTTTTAATATACAGAGTAGATGACCTTTAAGGTGCACTTTCACCTGTTGTTACTTTGCAGCTAGGATGAAGAGGCTCAGAAACTGTGAGAAATAGAGAATTAAAGAGCAAACAAAATGGGAACAGCCACAAAGTTGGACAAGTATCAGTATTTACTGGGCAGGAGTTAGCACAGTGTATACCGCTACACAAAACACATTATTTATTCCTTGAGCATTCAGCTGCAGCTTGCTCGCAGGACTGCCGTACTCGCATGGCCACGCTGCTGTGAGCCCTCGGCCGGACCCACGTATGCTCGATAGCTCTGCTGCTGCTTTTCCGAAGGGCAAGTTTAAGTGTGCCGGTTACCAGCTCTGTCTGCAGCAAAGCCGAGCGGCTGATGAACAAGATTAGACAGAACAATTTCATACATGGTATTTAGCACAGCTTTATGTGCTTTTTAAAAACAGTACTGTTTGCCCTGGAAAAGAGCATTTTTCTTTCTTTCTTTTCTTGTAAGTGTTCCTGTATCGAGAGCTGAGGGCTGTGATAGGAGTTAGCGCGGTGGGGTCTGAGTTTTGTGCAAGACGTCTGGCTGCCATCGCAGTGCTCACCTAACTGTGTGTTACTGCGGAGAGCGAGCAAAATGTGGAAACTGCTACTTCACTGGGTAAGAATCTGCATATGTTCATGCTGTGAACACACGATGGGCTCTACGAGGCTCTATGAGGACAGAAACAGGTGTTTACTCCTTCCTACATGATTTATTTGACCTCTTCTCTAAATCCCCTTCTCATGCCAGTACATTTCCACATAAATCCCATGCTAAAATTTTATCTACAGAAAGCATATATTGTATATGCATTGGCTGGCCCATGAAATATCCATAATTAAATTTCATGAAACCTGCATTTTTTTTATATGTAAGTTCAGACACTCTGAGAAATAAAATAGGAACAGGAGAGTTCTGGCCAACTTCTGTAGGCCTATAGACTTATTAGGTATTCCAGCCCAAGGAAACCAGGAATGTCAGTACTCCTGTCCAAAAATATCCTGTTAAGAGTATTTTATTTTAATCACAGCTGTGCTAAAAAATACACAGTTCTCTTATACCGTCCAATCATCTTTCTCTGTTATGATGAAAGTACATTTTTCGTGTTTTTTATTACAATCATCTTGAGGACAGACATGCCAATATCTGAGCATATTTTAAAGATTGGAAATCCACATTGTACGTATCCATCACGGTTAGCATTACGCACACCCAAAACCTGCACAGGACCGCTCGGCAGCTGTATTTAACCCAGTTGTGTTTCAGGCAGGGACCGTGTGGTGAATTTATTCGGGACAGACCGGGAGCACCCGAGGCTGTGCTTCAGGTGCCGGCGGCGGGGCCACGGTGACTGGGCTGCGATATTAGCAACTCTCGCACATATTAACTAACTTCTTTATTCACGGATCAATCGACACCACCGTTAGTTTTATTGACTTTATAATTAGCAGGATCTTAGTTTTGTTTGAATAAAGCTGTTTTTTTACCCAGC
Organism: Cygnus olor; assembly: GCF_009769625.2. NCBI lineage: Eukaryota > Metazoa > Chordata > Aves > Anseriformes > Anatidae > Cygnus > Cygnus olor. The sequence goes on along the minus strand of NC_049177.1, from coordinate 25,054,667 downwards.
GTAAAATCTATCCCTCCCGCTCGCCGGCAGCAGACAGACGCCCGAACTGTCTGCCCGCTGCTCCCGCGGCCGGGTCTCTCCCCGCCCGCTGGCAGCCCCCGCCGAGCGCCCGGCCCGAGGGATGGAGGGGTGGAGGGAGCCCTCCTCCGCCGAGATCGCTCCTTCCCGTGCCGAGCCGAGCCGGGGTCTCCTCACGGGGCTGGGCGCGGGGGAACGGCGGCGGGCGCCGGCTCCTCACGGGGCAGCGGCGCGGGCGCCATCCCGCAGCGAGCGGCGCGGCGGGAGCGGCCCCTCACGGGAACACCGCGGCGGGCGCCTACTCCTCACGGGGACACCATGGCGAACGCGTCCCCTCACGGAGACCGCCACGGCGGGTGCCTTCTCCTCAAAGAGACCCCCTTGGCGGGCTCGTCCTCTGACAGGGACCCCGCGGCAGGTCCCTTCTCCTCACAGGGACACCATGGCGGGCGCCTTCTCCTCACAGAGACCCCCATGGCGGGCATGTCCCCTCACGGGGACATCATGGAGAACGCGTCCCCTCACAGGGACCCCGCGGCAGGTCCCTTCTCCTCACAGGGACACCATGGCGGGCGCCTTCTCCTCACAGGGACCCCCATGGCGGTCGCGTCCCCTCACAACGGGCGCCTTCCCCTCGCCACCCCCGCCGTGGCGCCCGCTCCTGCCGGGGCAGCGCTCAGCCGCGGCCCCCCGGGGCTGCGGGCGGCGGCTCCGTGCGGGCTCGGGCGCTGCGGGAGGGCGGAAATCATTGCGAGCCAGTGCACTTTCCTCGATTTTATTACCTGAGGGAACTTGACAGAACTTGCAAAGACACAATTGCTAAGCCGCTTCCACCGGCTCGCTTTCTACCGAAACCGCGGCGGGGGGCGGGCTCGGCGGCAGGGAGAGCGGGGGGCTCCGGGGGCAGGAGCAGCGGCACCTCGCCCTCCTCGGCCCAAAGAGACCGCAAAGTGTCTAAAATTCATTACTTGGCACTTATCGAAATTTGCGACGTCGGAAACGGATTGACAAAAGGTGAAGCAAACCTGAGCGAAACAAAATATATTGTACTGACAACAAATGTAATGAAATAACAGCATCTTTTTTTTTTCTTTTTTAAATAACTTAAAATACACTAGAAAAAATATGGTCAATATAAATAATTTCGTTTTCATGGAGAACAAATAGATACAAAGCCCGTCCATACCAAAGTTCGCGCAGAAGAGCTTTCCCTCGTTGCCGGCAAGGAGCAGGAGGGGCCGATGGCCAGCTGGGAGAGCAGCCACCCCTCGAGGTACCCCAGGTTAAATAGCTATACGTCTTCCAAATCAAACAAAAATCATAAAATAAATCACAAGATTACGTGAATAGATACACCTTTATGAGATAAAATGTAAATGTTTGACAGTCAACTATCAATTCACAAGTTATAGCCAAAATAAACTTTGTTCGTGTGTATCAACATATTTTACATGTACCCAGTACCTCTTATTGGAATTGGCCGTTGTGTGAAGTGGCGGCTGGGAATTAAATACTTTCTTCCCTTTTCTTTCTTTCTTTCTTTCTTTTTTTTTTTTTTTTTTCTTTTTGCCCTCAGGACAAGAGGGACCCAGCGAGGGAGGCACACGCCGCGCTCCTGACGCTTTCCGCTCCCTTTCATTTCAGAGGTGGGACAGCGAACGACCAGCAAAGATTTAAGAGTGGAAAAGGCAGTGCTTGATCTCCCTCTCTTTCTGCTTCCCTCCAAGATTAAAAGCGAAAGAACCCAGCCACGTTTGTTTGTTTTGTTTTTCTACTAAAGATGAGGGTGAAGTGCAAGTGAATCAAAGGACTCCATCAATGAAATACAAATACATGCAACCCGGAATGCTGCTGGAGGAAGTATCCCGGACAGTTTCCCATTAAAAATTCGCAGAGAAATCATTGTCTCTCTCTCTCTTCCGTTTTTGTTTTTTTTTTTTTTCTTTCTTTCTTTCTTCTTCGTCGTCGTTCTCTCTTCTTTTTGTCGCTATTCCCGACGTGGTTGTTAAACTCAAGTATCTGATGCAACGTGAAAGGAGGCCCGCCTCTCTTATCAAATTTCTCGTATTAAAGTGAACTTCGCAGAAAAAGGTCAGTTTCAAAACCTGTGAACTTCCCAGCTGCGCGTCTAGTTCGTCTAATTCTTTAAATAAGTATATATCTCCCGTCAGTCTCTCCTCTCCCCCTTCTCGTCGCCGTTTGGCTGCAGCTTTGCTCCCCTCCGGAGGACCGAAGCGAGCCGGCCGCTGCCCCGGTCACAGCCCCAGGGCGGCGGCGTGCTTCTTGGCCTTCAGCCGGAGGTCGGCGATGCTCGAGTTCTTGCTGGTGGTCTTGGCGGCGGCGGCGGCGGCCACCACGGAGGCGGCGGAGGCGGACTCGGCCAGCGTGGCCAGCGGCAGCCCGAAGGGGGGCGCGGGGAACATCATGTAGGGCGCGTGGGCCAGGTGCGGGTGGAGGTGGTGGTGGGCGTGGGCCACGGCGCTGTCCAGCTGCAGCTGCGCCTGAACCTGCGGGGACACGGGCGCCCGTGGCAGCGGAGACCCCGGACCCGGACCCATCCCCATCCCCATCTTCATCCTCATCCCCATCTTCATCGCCATCCCTGACCCCGGCCCCATCCCCGTCTTCATCCCCATCCCTGACCCCATCCCTATCTCCTTTCTCATCCTCATCCCCATCCCCATCTCTATCCCCATCCCTGACCCCATCCCCATCTTCATCCCCATCCCCATCCCCATCCCTGACCACGACCCCATCCCCATCCCCGACCCCATCCCCGACCCCATCCCCATCCCCACGCGCGCCCCCGCGCCCCCTTGCCTGCTGGAAGGGCATCCTTAGCGCGCCCACGTTCACGTACGGGGCCACCCGGCAGGCTTCGAACTGGCTGGCGGCGCCGATCAGCACCCCTGCGGGGCGAGGGCAGGCGGTCAGCGCTGCCGCCCCCACGCGTGGCCCACCCACCCGCGGCGCGCTGCCGGCCCCCCTACCTTTGTGGAGCTGGTTTTCTTGCTTTCGGCATTTGGCTCGCCTGTTCTGGAACCAGACCTGCGGGGGAAAAGGGGGCCGGCGTCACGCCGCGCCGCGGGAGCGAGAGAAATCGCCCCAAAACGCAGAGCCGAAAGCACCGCCGAGACAAAGGGGAGCACGGCGGGGGGGAGCCCTAACGGGGCACGCGGGGGCAGGGGGCTCCTCGCCCATAAAGGGCTTTCTCAGCCCCGGTCTCGCCTTTCCACATCGGGGCAGCGGGACCGGAGTCGCCCCCCGCTATCTAACCCCAGCTCGCGGTACCGGGTTTAGGCACTGCAAGACGGCGCTCATTAATAGCCTGTGATATCAATTAGCTTCACCTTCAGGAAAAACTAAAACCGAAGTGTTTAACGAGTCCCTTTTTTGGGGGGGTGCTGGTGGTAATTACTGCCATAAAAGCTTCGCTACAAAGAAGTTTAGAATTTCTCCGTTCCTCTGTGCACCGGAGTGTAGCGCAGAAGCGGAATAATTGTCTCATTATCATGATAATCTAATTTGCTTCCAGAGAAAAGGCTGCGCGTTAGCCACGAACACGCGTTTAATACCGGGGATGAAATCGCTGAACCACATTTCCAGCACAAAGTTGTGCTCGCTCGGAGCGGGCAGGGCAGCGGCTGCAGCCCGCCGCGCTGCCTCTCGGAGCCACAGCCGCCAACCGAGCCTTTCCCCGCGGCCAGAACAAAAATAAAATTAAAAAAAAAAATACATATACACCTCCTTTTTTTGAGGTCTCGCTCGAAGAGACAAATATAAATGCGAATTTCCCCTGCCCTGTCATTTACTCCAGGCCAGGGAAAATCTGCCCGACAGCCACGCTCGCCCGCAGCCTCCCGTGGAAGCAAACGCGGCGATTTCCGAAGGGTGCAGCTGCGGGGCCCAGCACCAGCACCCCGCTGCCTGCTCCCGAGGGACCCGACGGCAGCGGGGAGCAGCCCCCGGCGGCGCCCCCCGCTCGGGGCTCCCCGCGGGGCCGGAGCCGAGCGGCTTCGGTTTTGTGCGGATTTGTTCGGCATAAATAGGTGGCTGCCTCGGCCGGAAAGGGGAAAAAAAAAGAAAAGAAAACAAAACAAAACGCAACGAAGGGAGAGGGGAAGAGCGGAAAAGAAGGCTCCTTTTTGTCAGGCTGCGATGACAAAAGCTGCTCGTTATTACTTTTTCGGTTCAACGTGACTGCTCTGTTTCTGGCCTTACCCCACTGCAAGATGCAGGGAAACCCCACAAGGATCGCGCGCATAGTTTGGTGCAGATGGTGGCCTACAAGCACAAAGATTGAGGGGGAGTATCTGTTACAGCAGGACTTTCTAGCAGCTGCAGATGTTAGGGGCCTAAAACTACTCCATGTGTTCGAACAAATAATGACCATCATTTTCTCTTCTTTTATTATTAGAACGGAAATACACCGGAGCAGTTACATTTGTTCTAATTTCAGAAGTTACCTTCCTCCCCGGCCGGGAGAAGCCCGAGCCTTGCTCTTTATTCCAGCCCGGAGCAGTCGCAGGAGCGAGCCCAGGAGCGGATTTTTGAGCGCTCCGGGGGCTGCCCGGGGCCGGGCTCGCAGCTGCAGCCCCAGGGAGCCGCGGCTCCGCGCCGCACATCGCGCTTTGCTTCCCGACCCCTGCCCGGCAGCAAGCCGAACAAAGCCAGCCCGTGCGCGGCCCCGCTGCTACCCCGGCGCCTTAAGGACCGCGACCAGAGCCGGGCAATAAATGCCCGCACTCGGCGCTTCCTAATTTACTCTCCGGCCGCTGCACCGATAAACTTAAAGAGCCGCAGCCGCCTCGCAGCCCGGCGCTAGCGGGGGAGCGCAGCCCCGGGGGGCCCCGAGCGGGTGCGGAGCAGGGTGCGGAGCCCCCCCCCCCCGTGCCCGGGGGTCCCCGCGGCTCAGCCCCGAGCCCCCCCGGCCCCGCACGGAGCTACCTGCACCCTGGCCTCGGACAGCCCCAGCCGCTGGCTCAGCTCCTCCCGCATGAAGGCGTCCGGGTAGTGGGTCTCGTCGAAAAGCCTTTCCAGCTCGTTCAGCTGCTCCAGGGTGAAATTGGTCCGGCTCCGCCGCTGCTTGATTTTCGTCTGCCCTTCGTCTTCCATTGCTTTCGCATCCTCCTTGCGCTCCTTCAGCTCTGGGGAGACTGGGCACGACACGAGCGGTCAGCCCGCAGCCGGCCTCCTGCCGGGCCCGGAGCCGAGCCGGGAGCCGGGCCTGAGCTCCGGGGCCCTGCTAGGCCCGCCTCGGCCGCTGCCGTACCGGGCCCGGCCGCTCGGCTCCGGGCTCCGGGCTCGGGGCTCCGCGCTCCGCTCGCCGCCTCCCGCAGCCCGGCCCCGGCGCCGCCCGCCCGGGGAAGCGCAGCAACAGGTCGCGGCTGCGCCCCGCGGCCCCTCCGCGCCCCGGGAGGGCGAGAAAGGCTCCCCGCGGGGGGGGCCCGGGGGGCTTCGGGGCCGTGGGTCCGGTCCCGGTGGCTGCGCGCCCCGGGGCCGCTCCTCGGCACCGGGGGCTCCGTGCGCGGGGCTCCGTGCGCGGGATCTGCGCGGCTCCTGCGCGCCGCGGGGCTGCCGCCGACCCCGCGCCGGCCGCGGCTCCCGGCTCGCCGGGCTCGTTACCAGAAATTTGTTGCCGAGCCGTTTCCGGAGATGCTCCCGGCATCCCGGCGCTCGGAACGAAACAAAAACCGAACAAAAGGGCGGCAGCGCACGGCGGGGGCCCCGCGCAGCGGCGCGGACGGGCTCGGACGGCCGCTGCCTCCCCGCCGTTCCCGGGCACCGGCACCGCGGCCGAACCGCGGGGGCACCGACGCGGGGAGCCCCCGGCCCCGCAGCGCCCCGCAGCGCCCCGCGCCTCCCGGCCGCCGGTACCCGCGGGGGGGGACGGGGCAGCCCCCGGGGGCCCGGTTTTCGTTCCGGGCGCCCCGGAGGAGCGGGTCGGGCGGTGCGCGAGTTAAAGGCTCGTTGCAAGATTTTAACGCAAACTTCTGGGCTGGCCGCGATTTGGGGAAGCCGCGGGAAGCGGCGAAAGCCAGCCGGAGGCCGGCGATGCCGCGGCCGCCTCTTCGGCCGGGGGAACGGGCAGCGCCCCGACGGGGGAAAGGGGAAGGCGGGCAGGGGAGGGAAGGGCGGAGGGCCGCGGGGGAAGGGGCGCCCGCGGTGCCGCCGTTACCGTCGCTGAGCTTGGGGGTGGCCGCCTCGGCGGCTCTCTCGGCGGCGGCGGCGTCGGGCTCCCGCGGCGGGGTCCGCCCGCCGCCCGCCCGCCCCGCGGGGCTGCCCGCCTCGTCGCGGCCCGGCTCCGCCGCGGGGCCGCCGGGCTCCCGGGGGCCGGCGGCGCCGCGCAGGGGGCCGCTCTCCAGCACCTCGCGGTAGGTGATCAGCTCCTTCTTCTCCTTCGCCTTGGGGTCAAACGACTTGGAGACGAACGCCGTCAGCTCCTCCATGGCCGCGGCTCAGGGGCGCGCTGCCCCGGCTCGCCGTGCCGCCCCCCCGGGCGGGCATCCACGGGGCGGGGTGGCGGCGGCGCCCCCGGCCGTGCCGAGCCGTGCCGAGCCGAGCAGTGCTGCGCCGTGCCGAGCCGTGCCGTGCCGTGCCGTGCCGGTCCGTGCCGGTCCGAGCCGTGCCGCGCCGCGCCGAGCCGTGCCGCGCCGCGCCGCCCGACGTGCAGGGCCGGGGCGGCTCTCCGCGCCAGCTCTCGGGGTCTGATAGCGACGCGGCGATTGAAGTGGCACTATTTATACTTTGCAACGCCTGCCCCTTGTTCCCGGCGAATTACCTCCCCTCGGAGCTCTGAATGCAGCCCTTCGCCGCCGCCCGGCCGCGCCGCCCGCCCGCCCGCCGCGGGGCACTGCGGCCAGGGCGCCGCCGGCCCGCCCGCCCGCCCGCCGCGCTCAGCGCCCTAATTAATTTAATTAAGCGCGGGCCCGCCGCGAGGTCCCGGGCGAGCGCGGCGCGGAGAGAGGGGCCGGAGCTGCAGGGGAGTGGCCACGGCGGGAGGCGGCGGGGGGCGCGCAGGCTCCGCACCCGCACCCGCACCCGCACACCGCCCCGCTGCGGGGCTCCGCGGGGAGCAGGGGCCGGGAAGGGGCCGGGACCCCCGCAGCGCCCCCGGCCGAGCCCAGCACCGGGGGAACCGGGAAAGTTCCTCCGTGGACGCCCGGCTCCAGCGGAGCACTGAGGGGCGAACTGCCAGGGACAGGCACGGCCGGCGCACGAACGTTTTCTCATGCGGCGAATGGAGGCATCAGACTGGGGCGAATCCCGCCGTTTGCTGCTAACACTGTTTTCCCTTTGTTGCCCAGACCCCGTTAGAGCGGTACTTTTGTTGACAGCACTCATCCCTTTTCGCACCTTCGGTAGAACCCCAATAAATTATTCACGATTGTTTAACTCCCGCCCGGGCATCGATTCCCCCGGCTGACCTCCGCGGGGCTGACACGGCGGGGCCGGGGCAGGACGCGGTGCCCCCCCCCCCCCCCCGGCCCCCCCCGCCTCGGCGGGCCCCGATCCCACTTTGCCTCCGTTCCCAGCGCCCCCGGGGCCACACAACGGGGGCGGGCAGCGGCGGGGCGGCCCCGCCGGCGGCTGCCGGTGACACCTCGCCCCGGTGCCAACGGGGACGGGCCGGCGGCGGCGCCCCCCCGGCTGCGGAGCCCCGGGCAGGGCGGCCGAGCCCCCGCCGTGCCCCCGGCGCTGCCCCGGCCCCGCGGCGCGCCCAGGGGGGCCGCATTCGTTGAGGGGCTTTGGATACGGGCAGGTCCCGGGGCTGCCCCCGGTGCTGCCGCTGCCCCCGGTCCCTCCGCGGCCCCCGAAGCCCCCTCGGCCCCACAGTCTTTGGGGGGGGGGGGGGCACCGGGGCACCGGGGCACTGGCCCCCCCCCGGCCCCTCCGGTTGCCTCATGCCCGCGACGGGGCAGCGCCGCTGCCGCCCGCCCGGGCCCCCCCGGCCCCCCTTAGCCCAGCCCGGCCCCGCTCCGTGCGGCTCCCCCCGCCCCTCTCCCAGACCCGGGGTACCGGCAGCGGCCCCCCCGGTGTCGCCGTCACCCCCCCCCCATCCACGGCACCCCAGGGGCCGGAGCCCGCCGCATCCCGGGCTCGGCGCTCGGCGGCGCTGCCTGGCGGCCTCGATGCGCTCGGCGCTGCGCTGCCGCTGCCTGCCCGCCGCCCAGGAAGGCGCTGCGCTCAAACCGCCGCCCGCTGCCGTCGCTCCGGTAAGGCCGGGGCCGCCGGGGGGGGGACCGGCTGCGGGCAGGGCAGGGCGGTGGGGGCCGGGTGGGGATGCCCCGTCCCGGGCTGTCCCGTCCCGCCGGGGCCGGGCGCTCCGTGCGGCCCGCAGCGCCATGCCGAGGGGGGCTCGGCCTCAGGCCCGGAGCGGGGCCCAGGGCCCGGCCGCGTTGCCATGGCCACGGCCCCGCGGGCTGCGCTGCCCCCGGGCCGGGCCGCGGGGCTGGGGGGGGGGGGGGACGGGAGGGACCGGGAGGGACCCGCCGTGTGGTGATCCGGGGGGGCGGCGGGCCTGAGGGACGGCCTCGGAGGGGGGGGCCGGGACCCGGCTTCCTCGGGGCCGTGCTCCCTGCGGGTGCCGTCACCTCGTGCCGCAGCCTGACGGGGCTCGGGGCGCTGCTTGGCGCACGTGTGGGGCGTATTTTCGTTCCGGTGATGCAGCACGAGCTCTAAGCGTGTTGTTCTGAGGGGCTCCACACAATCCTTTGCTCCGTGAGTAAAGAACCGGGTGTGAAAGAAGTGCCCGGAGCTGCTGAGCAAAGTCCAGGTGAGCTTGGCTGCTCCGTGAGCTTGTTGTGGAAGTCTGGGACTGGGACAAGTGCTGCTGGGTCCTTGGGGAGCTCGTTGGGCTGAGGTAAAATAGGAGGGATGTGGCTCTTACTGCCTTCAGGTAGTGCCGTGTAGCTGGGGAGGCCCCGTATGGTACTTGCCATATCCTGGGGAAGACCAGTTTGTGTTATGAAGGATTACTGAGCGAAAAAAGATTTGTGGTGGTGCCTCGGGTGGGCGCCGTGCTGGGGTGTGAGACCTTGGCTCTGTTCCCCACTTGCCTGGGTGGCTGTGGGCACCTGGAGGCTGTTTGAGCCTTGCTCCTCCCCCCGTTTAGCTTTGAAATCTCAGGGTTCGAAGTTGGATGTAGGCATGCTGTTATTATAGATTGCCTCAACTCAAAATCGTAGATGAGCGGTTTGGAAGGAAGTTCAGTATTAATGATTTTTTTCACAATACCATAATACTTTGAAAAGATACTGTAGTTGTCAAAGAGGATAGTCTGTATTTAACCAGGAGACAGAGTTGTGGCATATTTGATGTCCGTGGGTTCTTGCCACTAGGGAGACGCTGTAAGGAAGTAGCTGAGCTGCTGTGATTCTCTGATCTCGAGGTTTTCTTCTGAGGTGACCAGCTATGGCAGAAGTCTTTGTAGATGCCATTTGGGTGTTTCTCCTTAGCGATCTGGAAGTTTTTCTAGTGGAAAGAAACGTCACTGGATGAGTATTTAAAAACAGATGCTGGAACGAGTCACATCATTGCCTTTTCTAATCAAATCTCCTCAACTTGAGAGTGTTTTTTCTGAATTGTAGAGCAGGGAGAGTTTCCGCTACTACAGGATTGACAGAGGTAGATACGAAGACGCTCTCACCTATACGCACACAAAGGCTGTCTGAGAGGGACTGCCACCCTCTTCTTCAGTCTCCCTCTTCCTGCGAACACCACTGCCGTTAGTAACACTGAATCCTACTTAGTGAGCCTGTTTCTCAGTAACTTGGAGTAAAGTTCACTTCAATTAGCACTATTTCCTGGCTGGAGCTCATCAAGGGATACCGCGTGCTGACTTCGCCATTCTCTCCTAAAGGTGGGCGCGCACGTCTTGGTAGAGACTCCCCCTAAATAGTGCCGGTGGTTGGCGATTGCTGCCAGTCAGCCCTAAACAAAGGTTCTTAGTAACTAACATTTTCTTTACGCTTTTGTGTGCAGGGTGGGAGGTTACTTAGCTGTTTGTGGTGAGCTTGATAGCACTGTTCATAATTTTGCCAAATGTAAGGAGTTGGTTTCAGGTTCGTGATGTTGGTGTTTCTCTTGGCACAGGTGTGTATGAGAGCATGCGCTTTGTTTTCATGTCAACCGGAGAGTCGCAGCGTCAGTTTTAAGAAACAAGAGTTAAACAAAATCTAAGTATTAAAAATAGGCCTGGAGACCTGTCTGTCAGGTGCTGTAACACGCCTTTGCTCCAGAGCAGGGGCCTGAAATTTACCAGGTCCAGCTGTGAGCATCCCAGTGAGAAGGGTAGGGCAGCGTGACAGAAAAATATGAGCCTCACTGATGTGATGGTGAGGAGACTCTGCCTCTCTGATCTGACTCGCTGTTACAGGTCTTAATAATGGACTGCTTTCAAGTGCTATGTTGTTAAGAGGTGTCCTCACAGGAAGATGTGTGTGATGTGCTGAGGGGGTGATCCGAAGACACGGGTGAGAGGGCACACGAATTGTTCCAGGATCAGGTCTGCTTCTGGCAGCTTCTTTCCGAGTGGAAACTCAAGAACTTGCAGAGCAGCGATCACCCGCGTGCCTTTGTCCTGCAGCTCATCTACAGCCGGTGCTTCCTGGAGCTCCCGAGGCTCAAGTGTGCGTAAAGCAGAGGTGTTCCATGTGTTGCAGCAGGGCTTGTCCTCTAATAGAGAAGGACTGTGGCATGTAGCTTGTCTTTGGTCCTGAAGACACAAAATTGAGATTTACACGACACGCTTCACTAGCTTGGAATGCTGCTTAATGCAGTTATGTGCCAAACGGGGGAGAAAGCTGATGGTAAAAAGAGGAAGTTAAACAGCAGACAATATACACGGTGAAGTGTAATGTTCTGGCTCATAATGATACCCGCATCAAGCGGTGAATGTCGTGGCAGAAATGCCTTTTGTACTTTGTGTTTCCCTGGGCTCTTCCATTAATCTTGCTGTCACGAGCCGTGGCCGTGAGCTTTTAGCTTAAAATCTGTGCGCTGGAGTTTCATTTTTCTGAGCAGTTTCTGCTTATTTCGAGTTTGAGGTTCAGGTTCATCTTCATTTGAAGACGGTTCTATCAGTATATATTTGAAGAGCTTTATTTTACTGTACAATAACTGTTAGTACCTGGGAGCTTTAAGTCTTTTACTATGAGTGTGTGGGGGGAAAGAAATAACAGCTCGAGGTAGTGTCTTGATATAAATTGGCATTCCTCTACAGAACTGTGAATTAAAGTCATATTTCCTTAAATGACATAAAATAGTCTGTAAAATACTGCCTCTATCTCCGTCAAAGGCTATGAGGAATAACTTCAGTAATACGGTAAAAATAACTTTACTTTAAAAGGAGTGCTCTTGCAAAGCACTTCATCCTAAATTTCTGCCGTTCAGGTGCACGGAGATTTACTGTTTCAAGTTGAATATTTCAAAATGCTTTGCTTAGCTTAGAACTGCTCCTTCAGCTCACAAAGTGCTGAAAACTGGGGCTGTGGAGAAGTGAAGGGAATATTCAGAGGGGTTTGCGGTGGCGAAGCTTGGCGATGGCTAACTTGGCGGCGCTGCCGGCCGCGTGAAGGGGTGCAAGACCCCCAGGGGTTTGGCTGCCTGGGAACGAGCTTCTCATCGCTGCTGTTTTGATTGTGGCAGTAAGTAAACTCCCGTGGGCGTCCGAGAGGACCCAGATACGTAAGGGACCACCTCGTGTTTTGTGTTGAGCAGTTGTTGGATGACAAAGCACAGGAGCTCTGGTGGCGGCCGATGTCAGGAGGGCGTCCCTCTGGCTCCTGCTGGGGCTTTGTCACCCGGGCTCCAGGGCTGTGGTGTCACTGGGGTGAGCTCCGGCACGGCCGGGGGGTTTGGGCTTCGCCTCCAGGCTCGCTCCTCCTCTCTGGCATAGTTTTTGTGTATCTGAGCATAAATATACATGATAGTGAATTTCTTTTGGTCTCTTTTCAGTCTCTGCCCTGGAGATTAGGGCCTGCTGCCTAGGTGGTAAAAGGTGTGAGAGAGGGCAAAAGTCAGCACGCAGAAAAGGAACAAGTTCAACCTGTGGGTGCCGGAATATGAGGAGCTGTAATATTTCAGTGTCGGTTCAAGACAGATGATATTGTGGCAAAACATACCCGTGATCTAGCTGTTGATACAAACACTGAAGAATTGTGAGTTCCCGTTTCTCTCTTAGAGAAGTGGCCAGGGACCAACCCGATGTTTGGGTGGGGAAGAGGCTTGCTACCAGCCGCCCTTAGGTAGGGTGTGTGGACGGGGGTCTTGAAGCCTTGGCCTAATAGGGCAGGTGTTGCTGGGACAGGAGAAGTTTTAAAGCATTTTTTGCTTTTTGCAGCCTGAAAAATCAAGAAATACAGCATTTATTTAATCATGAAGCAATGCAACTGATTTCTGATGAGTTACAAATGAGGATGATAGTCTTGCCAGCAATTAAATGAGTGACAGCACCCCCCCCCCCGCCCCGCCTTTTTTTGGTTTGTTATCAAAGTCTGTAAACTTTGCCAATGTGCTTACTTGGACAATCAAGACCCGTTTCTGAAGTCTGGTATTTGTAGCTCTGGTTTTAGAATAAAGCGATTTGAAATTGAGTGGTTTTAAACTGAAACCCAAAATCAACCTAATTCCAGTATAAATTAATTTAAAGATAACTTTCTAGAAAATGTTTTCTCAATGCTTGCTTTAATTATGACAAACGGAACAAAACCATACATTATTTTAATTGCACAGTCCAAAAACATGCAGTGAGTTACGTCAGTGACTGAAATAGGTTGCGTCTTATTGATTGGGCAAGTATGGATCTTCATCTGTAACTGTAAATTAAGATTGTGTGCAGTCAGCAGTACAACATCTTCAATATGTTTAATATGAAATATCCTGTAAGAAATAACTTTGTAAATTACTCCCTAAATTTCTTTAAAAGTATCTAATTGAAAAATGTAAACATAAGCCAAGACGAAATATGTTATGAACACACACAAAAAAAGAGATTTTATTAGTGTATTTATCTGTCTAAAGGTTTGTAAAATATCTTTTGTGAAAGTTTAAAACAAATAATTAATACCACAGTAAATTCACGCTGTCAGCAAATAAGTTCCAAGTTAGTTGGTAATGTGAATGTGTTGACATTCTATTTAAATCTTGATTTAATTTTTACATAGAAACAAAATTTTCTATTCACATGGTAGCTTTTAAAATGGTATAACTATATGTGTATTTATACAAGCACACACATTTATATATATATATTTTTATATACTTATGAAAATGTAATGCAGGCACAAGATGTTCTTACAGTTTAGAATTCTTGTTTTTTACTTAGTTTAAAAATGGGACGTCGCTCCTCGGACACAGAAGAAGAGAACAGAAGCAGAAGGAAAAAGAAACACCGCAGGCGTTCATCCTCGAGTAGCTCCTCAGACAGCAGAACGTACAGCCGTAAAAATCTGGAAGGAAATCGAGGTCAAGGTCGCGGTCTCGAGATCTCCAGTCTCGCTCACATTCTTATGACAAAAGGTGCGTTTGTAGTAATTTACTGGCTGTTGCAGTTGTTTACAAATCGAGCTCTTTCATATTATGGTACAAAGCTAGAAGTGTTTGAATCCCATGTGTAGGCAATTCTAGGTTTGAATTGTATAGCAAAGTTTGCTCGGCGTCTCGGCAGAGATGGCACTATTTCCACTTACATTAAAACATAAAAAAAATAACAACAAAACCCAAAGGAAAAAAACCCACAAACAAAACCACAAACACCATATATATGCAGATCCAAAGGTAAATTTCTTATTTTAAAAAACACAAAATAAACAAACCAAATCCTTCCTTTATTCTCCTAATGAATTTGGAATCTCGTTTTGGAAAGACAACGGTTCATACATTAACGTCAGTTTGGAAAGTAATTCCATTTACAAGTTACAGACTATTCTGTGTTAATTGCTTTCTGTTGCCAAAGCCAAGGGGGGCTTCCCAGACAACAAAGTAGACTTTCTCTGTGGGAATTGTTAGGGTGATTTTACAGCGGGTGTATAGTTTTACTGCAAAGTCTAGTTTTCACCATCAGTCTTACTATTTTTTTAGGGTCCAGAACAGAGTAGTCAGCCAGGTGTTGAGAACGCAGACTGTGTGGCTGTATCTACCAAAGTTTTCTTGAAACCGTGTTTCCACCATCACAGACACCCCTTTTTGTACCTGATCTTTTTAGATAGCCTGTTTGTCTCTCTCTGGCTTCAGGTGATCCTGGAGTCAAACTGAGCAGGTGGCGGTCAATTCATGAATAGGTGGAGCTGGAAGATGCTCATCTTGTCTAGCTGCACTGGAAATACCTTAGGAACTGCTCTTGGCCAGCCTTCCTGTAGCTGGTAGAAGTGTTTCAGTGAGTTGGCTGCTTCTGGGGGGTTTCTTGTTTGTTCATTTCCATCCCTGCTTTCTTCTGTTCCTGCTTAGCATCTACATGCAGCCCTTAGGGGACACAGCGAGATGACATGGGCTCCGATGCCAACAATATGCTGATGACATGCAGCTTTATGAATCTCTTTAGTCCAGTGCAGGCATGGCTATCTCGCAGATAAAAACAGAGCTTGAAGGGAGATTAGAGTCTGGACGAAGACCAGTTGGCTTAAATTGAATCCAGAAAAGACGAGAGTGTCTGCTTTTAGGATCTGGCTAGCACCTCTACTTTGCCCTTAGTTTAGGACATTTGCTCCTGGCAGTGATGTCACTGTAACACGCTGGTGTCCTGCTGGATTTATCCCTGACCCTTAAGAATATAAACCAGCAGTCTCCGAGATGACTTTTCTTCATCTTCATTTAGCAGGAACACTAGCAGTTAGCATTCCTTTTTCAAATCAAGACCTAGTTAACCTCAAAATCCTTACCAGTCCACTTGACTGCAGCCCTCGTTGTATGTAATACACCCTTTTCCTTATGGTAGATAAGCACGGATCACGCTGACTAGACCCTGAATTACAGGAATATGGTATTATTCTTTAATGCTACTTAAGCATCGCGAGGCCCAGAAATATGTAGGTTCTTGTAAGGGTTGTGGTTGTTATCTAGTCAGCTGTGAGGGAGTGGAGAGGAAATTTTACAAAAGATTAGGAGGGAATCCCTCCCATGGTTTGGGGATTAGTTGGTTTAATTTAGGTATTTATCATGTATTCTTTCACCTTTCTCCTATGTATATAATTACTTATTATTTGAATAAATGAAACAGGAAGGTTGAGGGCAGGGAGAGAAGATAGCATTCTGACTCCTGATGGAACTCGAGAGAAAACTTGAATTGAAATAAATTCATTTTGAATAAATTAACACTGATTATTTGATTACTAATAGTCCTAAGAAGGGGGGGGGAGAGGTCTGTCTATAACAGAGCAGGGCAAAGATTGCGTCTTATGAAAATTGAGAGCTTGTTTATATAGAAAAATATACATAATATTTTTAGGTATACATAATTTAACATACATTTTATGTGTTTACTTTTTATGTGTGCAGATAGAATGGCTGGAAATAATCGTGTAGAGTAGCAGTGCAGAAGCTGACATTTTGAATTTCATTTTTAGCCGTGGAATTATAGTTCCTTACATTGAAAAGCAATCCCATACAATGTATTTCTGTGTAAATTCTGCTGAGAATGTAAGTCTAAATGTTTTTTTTAACCTTAGATTTGGCAAAGAGTCAATGAGTTCCAACATGCTGGTCATGGGACTAAAATGCATTGAGAGCTGGGTTGTGTTCCTGGCTTAGCGCTTCAAGTGTTGTATGATTTTAGGCATATCAGTTAACTTCTGTTTCTCTTTCTGCCCTTTTTCTGTCTTGGGATATATATTTTTAAATGTAAGCTCTTTAAGACAGGCATTGCCCAGGTATGTGTGAATTACTTATGAAGCTGCAGTAGTGGTATTTGTTGAGGCTTTTAAGACGTTTTGTAATACAAGAAATGGTTTTGCATATACTTTTTTTTTTAAGAAGCACTAGTGTACTAATAGCATGTTGTTTTTTTTTTTTAGACGCAGACACAGATCAAGCAGTAGTTCTTCATATGGTTC
Organism: Cygnus olor; assembly: GCF_009769625.2. NCBI lineage: Eukaryota > Metazoa > Chordata > Aves > Anseriformes > Anatidae > Cygnus > Cygnus olor. Next base: position 25,038,600 of record NC_049177.1, on the reverse strand, counting down.
TAGAAGAAAACGCAGTCGTAGCCGATCCAGAGGCAGAGGCAAATCCTACAGGTCTCAAAGATCGAGATCAAAAAGTAGAACAAGAAGGTAAGATCCTTTTCTAGGAGAAGAAATTACTGTTATTTCTACCGTAAAACATTTATTTAAAAACTCCACATACTTACCAAATCTGTGAATATACCAGAAAAAATGGTTGCAAGTGGTCTAATTGACGTGCCACTTGAAACTTTTCCTAATTTGAAGTCTCTGTGTTGAAATCTCTTTTGATGTACCATGTCTTTAATTTAAATTGGTAGAACAGTTGGATTTGACAATGTTATATACTTTGCATTTGAGTAAATGCAAAAAAAAAAAAAATTAATAGTCACCTTATTTTGGTTTAACTGTAATCATCCGAAGACTTTGCGTGGATTTTCTTTTTGATTACTTATTTCTGTAACTTCCATGCATAATATTGGCTCAGTGAAGGTGACACTGAACTGTTATTTTCTCACCTGTATTTCTCTTGAAATGGATACGTGTTTACAGTTACGCAAATTTTACTTAATATTTAAAGATATGTGGTGGTAAAAATCTTGATGAATTGAATTTTGACAAATAGTATTTTCAATAATAAGCGTAATTTAAATCATAGTCTGTTGCAAATTGTATTATAAAAACTGTTTCATACTTCTGTGATTAACAGAAGCTCAATTTTTGTGTGTATTTTTCAATTAATAAGTTTAAATAAAGTTTATCCTTGGATATCAGAAATACTGTTAGTATTTCCTATGGAATTTAAGTTCATTATTTAGTGTATCAGGCAGATCAAAGCTTGTTTTCTTTGCATCTGTTTACTGATGCAAAGTTTACCTTACTGATCATCAGGTAGGTAATTTTGTCTGCCTATACCGAGAATTTAGTAAAACGTTATTTTCATATATCAAATCAGTTGAGCTGTTCCTTCTAAATGTTATTGGAAAAACTGTTGTTGAAGGACGTGAGTGTTTCACTTTTTCCTATTTGTATTCTGTCATGATTTATTCACAGCTGTTCATTATAATAGTTGCCTGGACACTTACTGCACTGCAGTGCTTTTGTAGTAGCAATTTGGTTATTTAAATTGACTGATTTCTCGTTGCGTATACTTTCCATCTGAGCTGTGGGCTCTAGCTAAGCTACTGAGCTGTGTGTAGAAATACTCCTGTAAACATCCACTGTTTTTATAACAAATCAGTTTTAAAACAACGAAACATTAAAATAACAAGGTGACGATGAAGGTATTTTTCAGTACATCAGATACTCACTATTAGGAACTATGATAACTTGTTTTTAAAGATCTTTTGTTGTAATAAGTACAAATTGCATTATTTGTTAGACATAGTCTAATATACTAATGGTCGTGTTTGCCAGAAGGTTTACTGATGTTGGTTGTCACCGCAATGTATGGAAATTATGAAGCTAAAAAACTTGAAATAAATTGCAGTCAGGTTTTTAATTTTGTGCTAGGGAATACCATGTACAAATATTTTATATATAAAATATACCAGCTTTTCAGTACTACAGCTATGAAATGTAGTTGCAGGTCACATTATATTACAATTCACGGACGTGGTTCTTTAGGGAAGATATTCATAAATAACATCCTAAATTATAAAAGAAGACTCTCTCCGAGCACGTTAAAATCATGAAACTAAAAACAAAGGGTCACACCAAGTCCTTTATTGTTGTTTTTTTTCAAGTCTGCTCTCTGTTGTGATGTTACACTGTGAAGCCACGGTTAATCTTGCTTCTGGAGAAGCGTTAAATCAGGTGCAGAAAGCTGCTGCTGGAGGCCTGTGTTCTCCCTGCTTGTTAGCATGGAGGCCGTTGCAGCGGTACTGAATGCTTCCTTTCCTTCCTAACTCAAAATCTGTCTTGTGCATTTGACCAAAGGTATGAATAGCTCTCTGAAGGGGCCTGACTGAGTACCTTACGATTCCTCAGGCTGTAAAAGAGATTGCGGGGGACAGAGGGAATATGATGGAGGGGTATAAAAAATGAATGATGTGGAAAGATGATTAAGAAATGAGTGTTTCCTGTCTACTGCAATGTAAGACCCAGGGCAAGCATCAAGTGAAGGAAGGCTGTTGGTTCTTACATATCCCGTAATTGAGATGTGGAAGTCCTTGCTGTTGGATATCGTGGGTACCCAAAATTTAAATGAGTTAATAAAGGAGTCAGGCAAGAAACATCCATCCAAAGCTGTTAAAGGTGAAGAGACAGTATTTTCCTTGGGAGCTGTACACAGTGTTGTGATGAAGTCATTGTGGATTTTTATATGAATTTGGCACCTGTCATTCATTAAATTTTTTTGCTTAGGGTGGGGCAGCTTATTTTCATATGTAACTCTTAAAGGTAAGTACTGAAGAAAACACGTATGTAAACTAGCTAATAAAATGATGAGAAGTAGCTCAGCCATCCTTTGTTAGTGTAGTAAAAACCATGTCACCCACTGAAGTATTCAGCTGTAAAGTGAAGATCTTCTCTACGCTACTCTTGCTTGTAATGTTACTGTTGTACTTTCAAAGTACTCCCTGTAGCACTTGAGCAACTGTGAGTTTTCTGAAGCAAATGGGACCGACAGTAGAAAACTAGTTTCGTGGTGGAAGTTAAGATCCTTTACGTGGTATCTTTAAATCGCTGGGTTTGGTTTTGGTGCAAGCCATGCAGATAGTGCAAACTCTGCATCTCATAATGCCTTTTCTCCCTGCAGTCCCCCATCAAATTAAGAGAGTTTGTTTTTCAAGGTTCTAAGTATGTTTGTGGCTGTAATGCAATTTTTAAAAAACTTCAGTAGTATAAATATTTCATTTGGATGAAATACTGAAATATCAAGCTTTAATTTGAAAAGTTAGACTTTCTCTAGTGACATGTAAAAATATTTTGAGCTTTTGGTAATCTAAAGTGATTTTTTTTGTACTTTATTTTAGAAGATGAGAAAACTTGTGTGTGTTATAACTGTTTTAGATGCATTTTTTTTAGAGCCAAAAAAGTGGGGCTTCCTAGTAATGCTATAAATTTGAAGCTGTCCTACAGCAAGATAGTACAATGCAAATATGACTTAATAAGATCACAAACTGAATTTCAGCAAAACAACCAAGATTTACATTAAATTAGGAATTTTAAAACCGATTTAGTTTGTTTTACTGAGCATTTGCTTAATAACATTTCGCCTTCTTGCAATCTTTTTAAAGACAATAATTCGTCTGTGAAATGCAGGCACATCCTCAGTGGAAAAATTGAAAGCAACAGCTCACTTTCTGAAACCACACATATAGTGATATAAAGAAATATTTCAGCTCTACGAAATTTAATAAATCATCCCATTTCCTAATTTGATCATATTAGATGCTGATGTGGAAGAAGCATTTCAAATACCATCTCCTCATTAATATACATCAGTCTGGGGAATAGAATGGAATACTTTATGCAGAGATGTCACAGTTACTGTTTCTTAGTTTACTAAGTGGAACAGGTTGATGTGATACTGGGTGCTATTTGTCAATGTCTTGCTAAAATGGTTTGGGTCGAGTTATGGAGTCCAGAAAGACGGTGGCTGATAAATCAAAACTGGATTGAGTGGACAGGAGGCAGTGATTGATACTGTGACAGGATATGAAGAAAGGAATCCTGATACAAGCATGCATGATATTGAATATGAGAAGGAAAATGGCCCTGGAGTATGGATATTATTCAAGGAAATGAGAATAATAATATCATCTTGAAATTATTGCTGGGTGAAGATTAGGATAGTTCTTATTAGAATATTATGCTTCTCTGGAATGGAGAAACTCAGGTTCCACATAATTTGTATGTGACTAGGGTCCTGTTAATATTTTTTGAGTTTTCACTGCAATTGTTCTGCAAGTTAATTATGTATGGAAAATACGTATTTTACATCACAACTCCTGACTTCAATCTTTTAATTCATGTAGCTTGAAATAGAATTAACCAAAAGATGTTAACCTTTATTCCTTGATTTCATACAATTCTGTGATTATAGAGTATTTCCCTGTAATTGCCTTTAAATATGCAAGTTTGTTTTTTATTGTCTGCCAAGTGTTTTTGGCTTTCCCTGTTATGTTAAACCGAAACCTGCTGTCTTGAAATATCTTTAACAGTTCAGCTTAGGGTGTTACGGTAACAGTTAGTACATCTATAGATAATCTAAGAAGAAAAAATAGAGCACGTAAGGCAGTCATGTTTGTAAAAGTGATGCCTTTGGACAGTCAGTGAAGGAAGTGTCTGATCAGTGGCTGTTTTGTGTTGGTGGGGACGTGGTTGTGTTACATGATATGTTATTTCCTTAGCTTTCTTCCAGTCTAATTGATTTAATTTTGAAGTAAGTGCATCTTATTGCTGCCTAGTGGCAGGACGACCTATTCTGTATGGATGGCTTTGGGATAGAGTTGGGTTTAGGTAGCAAAAAGCAGATTGTTGATGGAAGTTGCCATTATCCTAGCAATGTAAACTAGAATTATCTTAGATCCATCCCTCACAGCTTGCCAGAATTCTTCAGTTTTAGTACTTACCATTTGTACTATGTAGTGTGGTAGTATGAACGTGCTAAGTTCTTCCAAATAAAGCCTGGCCTAGCAGAACTTACAGCTGATAACAGAGGTTGGATCAAGACATAATCTTTACTAATGTGTATAAATTTGAGTTTGAGGGGATAGTTTCCATTATGAACAGCTTTGGCAAGAGTTTTCTACTAACTGCATCAGCCTGAAAGGATAATAAAGGCTCTTAGGAGAGAGGGAGATGAAAGGGATATAGGTTTGGAGGCAGGCATTAATGTCAGCGGCAATGTGTGGCAGAAGAGAGAATGACAGACAAAGAGCAAAATTGCGAGGGGTCTCACAGATCAGGCTGAGCTGATGGAGGAACAGGAAGAAGTAGAGGAGAGTTTAATTTAAAAAAAAAAAAGAGAGAAAGGAATGGCTCAAGTAGTGTTCAAAAAGCATCACATATATAAGATGAATTGCAGTTGCATGAACCTGGAATCTTGATTCTGTGATTAAGAGTGTTGTGAAGCAAGACTAAATTTCAGTATGCCACAGGTGTGTGGATTAAAGCTCAGGCTGGTTTCAGTCAAAGAGCAGGAGTCTTGCTCAGGGCTTCAGGTGTTCATGTAGATGGTGATAGCGGTTCTGGGGAAGAGGAGAGTTGTAGGGAAGAAAGTGAAGGTTTTCTGAACTGACCGTCCTACAGACATCAGACAGTGAGAGCTATTGGCTGGCGGGAAGGGGATGGAAGGAATTCGAAAATAATGGTTTTGAGTAACACTAGCAGCAGTGACTCAGAGCAGTGGGATGACTACGAGGGAAGGCAGACGGTACAAACATGACTCTTCCTGAGCATCTGCTGTAAAAAGCAAGGAATAAGGGCAAGACAGCTGTGAAAAACAAGGTTGGGCACAAATTGTCAGACGGTGTTGAAAAGCTGTCTTAATCTATTGAAAGGCTTTTTCTATGTGACCGTCTTTGGAAACGGATCCAAGAATTTTCCACAGAGAAGCAGATAAAAGTCCCATAAGAAATCAAGGAATGGTATTTAATCAGAGCGTTTCTTTTGAAATGTTTCATTGCCTGCTAGTAACTACTGGAGTTACTATTCTTTTACTGTTTTGATCTGCCTGGGATATTTTTTTCCTTCTTTCCTTGCTACACAAATTTACACTGTCACGTGCAACTAGTTGTACAGACCCAAGTAATCACGTAAGGGATGAGTGCAAACATTACGTGTTTGTCTCTTCTCTAAGCGCTGGGAAGTTTGGACTCTTCAGTTCTTTCCATTAGAATGCATGTTTAATTCACAAAGGTAGTATTTCTTGCGTTAAACTTCAGACAAAGACTTGGGGAAGAGAAGAACTAGTGGAATCAGGTTGGGTTTGTTCATGTGATCTTTAGTTTTCCTGTGGATGGTAATGGCAGATGATATTTCTTTTTTTCCAGCAGTAAATCAACACCTGCAATTTTTATGTAGGGTCTTGCTGCATTGCAGATTATATCACCAATAGTCTCTAAAAATATATATTTTTAGATATAATAACAGTGCTTTTTTTAAAAAAAAGAAATGTTAACCGTTTGTCTACATGAATGTAGTGGAAAAAACACAGAGGTGAAGCAGTAGCATTTCAGATATCCTAGAGCAATGACCCACCAATGAGTACATTACCAGGATCTAATTGACCGCTTTGGGAAATTAAACTTCATAAGGCAACGCCAGGGGCTCTTAAGTTATCAATAAGGCCAGCTAGCTGCTAGTGACAGTTGCTTTGATGCCCTTCATTGGTATAAAAAAAAAAAAAGCCTTAAAAGATATGAATGCATGTCTGCTGTTCATTTAGAGCTAACTATTGAGTCTAATTGCATGAAAACTTTTTCTAAAGCAGTCCAGGTGTTATGTACATAGGATGTGTTTTAAATGTAGCTTCTTATATTTCTCAAACCTTTTATTCCTCCCATTGGGAAAGGGTGTACTTGTGATGCTTTTTTTTTTTGATTAGAGGTTGGTGGAGGCTATGGTTCAGTTTTCTGTGTGGGAAAAGGGGAAAAGGTACTCAATAAAGATGAGAATAATTTGATTCCCCTTAGTGGAGAATTGCCTTTATTATTTTGATGTGTCTGTATCCTAAACTATTACGTATTTTTACTTTTTTAATCCTCTCTTCCTCCATTTCCAAAGCTCTGGCCATGAAATAGAATCTATTAGTTTTTTGCCGCAGAGATCGTGTTTCCAGAGGCAGCTATGCAAAGTAACGTGGAGCAGATGTCTTAAAGATGCGTTGGTAATACAAGACCGTCACTGTCTGCTGTGGTAAATTGGTTCTGCGCCCAGCGTTGGTTTCTAGAACGCGATTACCAATGTGACGCGCAAAGTTTGTAGAAGTTAGGGGAAGCATTTTGCTGTGTACTTGATTCCTGTCTTTCTAATACAGTATGGGAGCCACAGTACCTACCTGAAAAAGATACAAGTGAAATGCATCTTTTTCTACGGAGGGTGGTTTGCTATCTCTTTTGTACGGGACTCGTCAGAACGTTACTCTCGGTAGGATTTTGACTCTGTAGCAGCAGAGTGCAGAAGTTGTCAGCACTTCCTAGTCCAAAAATTCACCCTGAGTTTTGTTGAAGGTATCTAAGTCAACCTCGCTGCAGCTGCCTGTGCCAGTGGTAAGATTGCACATACAGCCTTCACTGAGCATCCCTGTTCGGGATGGTTTTAATGATGGATTACTGCTTCTTCCACAGATTCCTTACCACGTTTACTTTACGTGTTAATAGATTGGTTGCGGTGGTCCTGCTCGATTATTTTTGTCCCTTGCTCTTATGTTATTATTCCAGTGCCATGCGAGGCAGTTGTAACAAGATTCTGTTCTACAACTAGCCACCTCCGGTTGGGGTCAGCAGCTCTGAAGTATGCTGCGCTGACTGATGCTATGCTTTTTTCAAACCAGAAGTTAAATATGTTGCTAGAAACATATCAAGCCCTGGGAGAAATCAATTACCAAAGAGATAAGATGTTGTTCGTCTGTAACGTCTTGCTGGAGGCTGCTTGGGAGCCGGGACCTGGGGACCAGTGCCTTGCTCAGGTGCGTTACGGTTCTTTGTTCCTGGCTGTGCCTCGTGCCCTTCAGAGTCCCTCTCTGTGTCAGAGATAGTCGTTGCTGAATTGCTCCAACGTTTGTTTTTGTGTTTGCCTATTTTCCCTGAGCTAATCGCTGTTCTGAGTAAATCCATGTACATGTCCTGGAATCCTTCAGTTCCTGCTTGTGTCTAAGGTTTGGGCTGAAGCGACTGCTCAGGAGCAGAGCACTGCTGCCTGCTGCTCTGCACGCAGCGAGTAGGACAGCAGCTGCTGCACACAGTGCTTTCGGTGCCTGGGTAAGAGTAAATCCTATCCTACAAAAATCAATTGTACTTCAAGATCCAAATAGGCAGGTGCCTGTTCCTTGTTGATATTCTGACCAAAGTGTGGTTTGGGGGTGAGTTTCATGCCAGGTTCAGGCGATTTAAGCTGGGCTACTGTGACATATTCCTATTCCCTTCATCTTTTAGTACGTCGTCCTCTCCCACGTCTGAGCAGCAAGGGAGTTCAGGGGCAGATCTGTCTGAAAGCTTGCTCGTGGAGCAAGGAGCAAGAGAGCAGGGGGAGAGATGCCTGCACGTGGAGGATGTTGGCTGGGGACAAAAGGGTCGGGCTTGGGGCATTCCAGCTGCAATCAGGTGAGAGATGATTGTAAAGCTGCAGTGAGGCCCTGTGAGCAGGGAGAGAGAGCTCCCGGCTTCCAAGGCAAGGTGCTGCCTCTCCCTGGGATGCAGAGCACAAGTATATGGAGCTGGTGGCGCTTCATCTGCTCCGGACATGGGTCTGTGGGTGGGAAACTTTGGCTCTGTCAGAATCGGTGACAAAGCTGCACTTGACTTCAGTGATCCCAGGTTTTCAATTCAAGCGTAATGTTGCAGGAAAAAAAAAATAAAGAAAAAAAGAAAAAAGCATAGTGTTAACTTCAGGCATCTGTAGAGCCTTTGTCTTTTAACTATCAAAGTAGGGCTTAAGCAATTACCTGAGCAAAACATTCTATTTAGGTTAAATATGCCGTCACAAAAGGAAAAGATGGGAAAACCTCAGTTTGTTTTTGCATAGTATAACTGGAGAGAGATGCATTTAAATGTCATGCATATTTTTTAAGAATGATTTTTAAAGTATAGGAACAGGTTAAAAAATACTTTAATATCTGTATCTTAATACTAAAATATTTGGGATGTACTTTTATATAATTTTTTTATTTTGAATCTTTACATTTTCCGCAAATCCATATATGCGTACCTCAAAATACTGTGAAACACATGCTTCCAATATCAAATTTCCTTATCCGTAAATATTATTTAAAAATATTCTTCAGTTGCGGTTTTCATAGCGTTATATCGACTCCTAGTAAGGCAGACTGAAAAAATCTCATTGACTTTAAAGCAATGCATTATGCTTGGCTTGAATCACTGATTTTAATTTTTTTGTAATTCTGTACTGCTGATTTATATCAAAAATGGAGGCAAGGGCTAATGTATGTTTTTTAATTATGCATATATTGTTAGATATCGTCTTATAGTTTATGCTTCTCTTCTGAGGACACATGCAGGGGTAAGCTAAATTGTAATAGAATTTAAATTAATATGTGGTATAGGACTGAAAATCTGTTAGCAGTCTATATCAAAAAGGTATGCTAAAAGTTTTCCTGTTAAAGCTCTAAGCTTCTAGATTGGAGAACGGGTAAAAAAAAAAAAAATCCTTTTCCTATTTTTCTAGCATATAGTCTTCTTGAAGTTCTTCCAAATTAGATTTTAAATGCCAATTAGGAGGTTGAATATACTAAAATAAAAGCAAATACAACCAAAATGGCCTCACCTTATGGCTAGTTAGGCTTTTTCTCTCAAAAGCGGAACCTTTGCTCTGAGCATGGCTTTGAGAAAGATATTCAGCTTAATGAACACATTAATTAGAACCATAACTATTTATAAGATAATTAGAAACGAAGCACGGTAAACTGGGCTTTTCCTGCAATTAATGGAGGATTAATTACTGGAGGTAATGAAGTGGATTTTTAAATGCATTAAGGTGAAGTACAGAGATGTGCAAGGCTTTGTGATAGTTGCATAATTATTCCAGGCTGTTTGAGCATAGCTCATATGAGATCGCTAATAAGCATCATTGCATCATTATGTATGCACTTAAAAAGACTTACCACCAAAATGACTGCCTAATTATTTCTAATTGGCAGGAGTCTGTGTAGTCATTGAGCTGTTTGTAGCCATTTTAAGGTTCATTTAACTATCCTTGGGGCCATGTGATAGATGGAAAAAAGCTTCAACTGCACGCTGGCCTTGGCTGGCGCCGTTAATCAATTTTGGTGGGCTTCAGTTTGAAATGCATTTGCTCATGCAGAGGTCAAAACCTGAAGTAGTCCAAGCAAAGTTTTGCTTTTTGAAGCCACTTGACTGTATTCATTAGCAATTAGTAAAATAATTGTGTCTGTCACTATATTTGGATTTCCATATGACTTGGTATTCTTTCATCACTGTCCCTTCTTATAGCATATTAGCTTCACTGGAAACCAAATATTCTTCCAACAGACCCTTTTAGCAACTTCAGTGTAGTGGCATATGTTCCGATATACTACCTTTCTTCATTCATTTGTTAGCTTAAACAGTGCAGTACATTTCAACACAATCATCTAATTTGCTCCCGATTGATTGCTGAGTGAAAGTTTCTACCCAAGGACAACATTTTAGGGCTTTTAAGGGTATCTCTGAGGAATTAGTCATTAAGCATTAAGAGAGGAAGTAAGAAGTAGTCAAATCGAATTCTGACATTTACCAGAGTTTTGTAGTTAGGGGCATCTATTTCCAAGATGTTGACAGCTATGTATATTCAAGGACATCTTCTGGCAGAAGAAACCCATGTAATAATCACGCTCGTTTAAATAAAAACTCATTTCTACATGTGTGTTAGTACACCAGTCTTGTCAATAATTACATTAGAAACATTGTGAATATCATTTGAAAATGACCTTTTTGATATGTTATAATTAGTATATAGTTATTTTATCTTACTATGTCAGATTTAATGTGACATCCGATTAAGTAAGCGTCTGTGAAAGTTTTCAATGAGTGCGTTGTCCTGTTAAATGTAATCATAACCATCTGTGGGATGCTGTCAATGTACATAAGCCATGCGGATAGCTTAAGAAAACACTGGTGAGCAAATTGTAGGCTAATAAAATAAAGGTCAGCATTACCATTTTTGTTACAGAAAATGTGGTTCTAGGAACTTAATGTTAAAACGGAATGTTAAAAATAATTGTTCTGATTACGGTTAGCATGTAAGATTGAAAATAGTTATTAGTATTTTTAAAAAGCAAGAAAGTCATTTACTCATGAAGTATTAGTTCAGGTGACAGACGAGGTGTTAAAGCAAGGGAATTACGGTAGCATAACTAAAACGTAAACTAATCCTTACAGAAAGCTGCAGAATTCTTTAACATTATTTTAAATTATTTTAATAATGATACTTCTATAATGGCAGTTTTTGTGAAAGGTTCACTTTTGTAAACAAATATTCAAGACAAAAAGAAGTACAAATAGCCTTTCTTGCTGATTCTCATTAGGAATTGTATGAAGTCCTGTCAAATATGTGGTAATGGAAATGCTGCTCCCTCAATAATCAGAACTATTATTAGGAAATAAATTTTAGCATGGAACAGGAGTTTTAATCTGCCTTAGAACTTTCTGGTCAGATATATTGGAAATTGTGGTGTTAATGAAAGTTGTAACTGCTGATGAGTATGTTCTTCTCTGATATAGTACAGCGGTGCAATAGGAATCACGTGAGTGTAGCCATGATGTTAATTGTAAAACTGTCCACAGTGAGAATTTTAAACCAACATTTATGTAATTACCAAATTATTTCATCTGGTTTGTGTGGAATTGGGGATTCTGGATGGGCCCCATCACCAACTTTGCTTCAAAGCCTCTTCCTGTACTGAGTTTCCTCGTCACCGAAGGCAGAAGGTGCTATCTGCAGCCCTTTTGGGATTTGCTTTGGAAGATCAGCTTTAATTGCACGGGGCTTTGTCAGAGTTCTGCTGTTGGGAACCTCCAGCATGCCTTGAAATGATGAGCTGCCTCGGCCGGTACTTCCCATCCCTTTGGACTTTGCTCTCTTCAAGCAGTCATCTCTTCTGGGGTCACCTGAATTTGCTACAACACCGTGCAGTTTCTCTGCAGTCTGCCCACCGCTGGGACAGTGGTAAATAGTGTGGGCTCGCAGCAAATGTGGTCTAGAACATTGTTTTTGTATTTTGGAGCAAAATAAAACTAACCTGTACACATCGACATGTGTGTAACTTATAAATTTGCACCTCATGTTTTGACTAACAAAAAAGCAATTTTTGTAGCTAAAAATGGTCATCTTCTGTGAACTTTTAATGCACTGTATTTTAATGGTTTAAGTAAAGAAGCTACCCTCTAACAAAAATATGATGTACAGGTAAAGATTTTACTACTATGGTGGCTGAGGACTGCAAACCAAGAAAATATAAAAGCTTGGCTAAAAATCCTTTCACTACAGAAATCTTTTTCAGTATATTTTAAAATGCACATTGCAGAAGAATATAATAAACATCTCAGTTTCATTTTGGGTAGAGCTGTTTCCTTGCAGGTGAGAGCTTTCAAAATATATCTGGGACCTTTGGCTCTCTTACTAAACTAGAGAAGAGAAAACTGAATATTTTTTGAGTAAATGGCTAAACAGAAGCAGTTTATGAAAATATAAAATTCCACATTCATGACCCTTCCACAAGTTAGAGCAATCAGTTTAATGCAGGCAAATGTAATGTCCCTCTTCGGCTGTGACTTCTGAAAGTGTCTGTATGGGCTAGGTCAGTCTGCACCTGGCATCACTCGTAGTTCACCTCCCTTCGCCTTGTCTGGGCTTGAGACCCCCGAAGGCTGAGCTGTATGGTCAGGGATGGACTTGTTGCCAAGGAATCAATATCATTTTCCTTAAGATTTTAATTAGGGAATGTTAAATCACTCCTTGTTTTTGGCGTTTGGGTAGGTTTGTTTTGTTTTTTCCCTCTGAAAATGAATTGAAAATGACCAAAGAGTAGTTCTGTATACAGCTTGATATTTTTTGGTAATCAGATATTAAAATTTCTCCCCCCCGCCCCAAGTCCTTTATTTCCCATTACTGCTTCTTACTGTCTGCCCTGAGTGTTGTGTTCTACAACTCACAAGTAGATGGTAGAACAAACAAAACAAAAGTTATTGATGCTATTCTTGCTCTGAATCTTCTGTTCCATTTGTTTCATAGAATCATTTAGGTTGGAAAAGTTCTCTAAGATCATCTAGTCCAACATTTACCGGTTTGTCTTTAAAAGGTCAAAGGATGTTTTTGTTTCGAAAAATGTCCATCCCTGAAAAATGGCGATATACTGAAAATTTAAGTATTTTTGGTTCATAACATTACTTTGTATTTTACTTTGCAATGGGTAGGCGGCCAGGAGCTGCTGGGCGGGGCAGTGGGAGAACACAGAAAACGTCTGAGAAACAGGAAATATAGGGGAATTTCAAGCAGGTCTTCAATTTAGATTATCTGTTTATTCTCCTTTATTAATTTCACATCAGCTGGTTATCCTTCCTTAAGCCTCTGGCATTAAGAATTTTAACTATCAGATGAGGATACAGGGGTCCTCTTCTTCATGATTCCAGTCTACTGTGCCTTCTGCCTTTGCTTGTCCTACCTGCTAGCCCCAGTCAGCAGGTTTTTACTAAAATCAGAGTATATCAACAGATTTTGAGCTGAGACTACAAAAGCACGTTGGATTGCAACTAAGATTAACGTCCAAGTTGAGGGAGGCACAGTGATGGGAGAGGTTAGGATGGGTTGTTCCTCACTCCGAGTCGGAATGGAGCCCCGGAGAGCTGCCGGTCAGACAACGGGGTAAAGCAGGACCCGGGGTGTTCTGGTGAAAGGCTTCCTGGTGAAGGATCTGAATGAGGGAGTATGCCCGTGCTAAATTAAAAAGATTGAATTGTCTCAATAACACAGTGAAGTCTTGCCCTTATTTCAGAAGGTATTTTACAGCAAGATGGTCTGATCACAGGATGGGTGCATCTTCTAACACCAAAGCTTAGTGACCAGTGTTCGCAAGTTTCTAGCATGTTGCAACTGTGAAGTATCACAGATGGTCAGAGATGAGATCATCTCAGCTGAGGAATGGCAATACCTTGGTTGCCTGTGGTTAGTCAACGTATCCCACATTACTTGTAACAGGAAAGTACCAGGGAGGGATCGAGCCCTTGGTGTGCTGCGTGCAGTATCGATGTATTCGAAACAGAATTTCACCCCCCAAGACTCTGTAGTTTGATCAGTAGAAGGAAACAATAGGTATATGAAAAAATGAAGTTGGAGAGACATGAAAAACCCAACAGCAGAACAAATGTCTGCCAGCACAGCGAGCCACAGGCAGCTAGCGTTGTCACTGTAGGCAAAGGGACATCAATGACTGCTGAAGGAGCATTTGAAGGTGGCAGGCAACTTTTCCTCACTTAGTACATCGATAGCTTAATATTCATGATTCCCTTTCACTTTTAAAATCTCCTGGTCTGTTTCCATGCCCTCCTCCCCCCGACTTCCCCACAGTGATGTTACTGTTGTGTGTTGGGACGTAGCTGCTGGGAAAAGAGCTGCTGCAGCTTGTGTGGGGCATGTTAGTGTTGTGTAGGGGGAGTTGGCTTGTTACTGCACAGCCTTAGTGACATTTCTGATGGAAATAATGCAGTTTACATTTTAATTCTTGCCTTTAGGTTTCAAAATTGCGGAGAATGTATTACATAACAGCTGCTGTCGCAGGCTTCTTGCAGATTCAGGAGGGCCATGCAGTGCTGGTTTGTAATTATTTCTTGCTTTTGCTGTGGTTTTGTGAGGCTTTGTTATTTTCTTTTAAAAGAAAAGAAAGGCTTAGAAGAAAATTCCATAGTAAGTCTTTGAGGCTCTTTTAACACGAGAGAGTTACGTTGAAATCACATTTTTGTTGATGATTATTACCCCTTTTAAATCATGACTAATTTCCAATAGTTTGTGATAGCTATCAATATGTTAATATGTTAATAATTAATGTGTTGTTTTATTTGCAATCTTCTGTGTAACAGTTGCAGCTGCTATGATGAAAATACTTTTTGTTTGGAATGCTACATGAAACTTTCACAGCTTTCTTTCCTATCCTGGAGTTTTTAATTAGTTGTTAGAGATGGGCTTTGGGAAAGACACAGCAGGGTTGTAGGTGACTACTTCCAGGAGACGAACAGTAGCTGCCAATAAGCTCGTCAGCTGTGTATTCTTCATCTGCCTCCAGCAAATAAGCTGTTTCCTGTTCAAAAAGGAGAATATTTAAAACAAACAAAAAACCTCTCCTCCATGTACATTGTGTCTGTAAAATACAAAATACTAAAGTAAGAGGCGTCCAACTTGCATGTGAATTAGGAAATAATCTTTGCATTTATAGAACGTGTATTGAAAAGTCCTAATGATATGTAAAAACTGTTTATGGAGTGTTTTCAAAACATTTTGACAATATGGTATTAAATGGTTTTGCTTTTGTTGTTGTTCTTCAGGAGTTTCTAAAGCTCAGGAGTCAAAGTTATGACTTAATTTTTGGAGCCCTGATCCTATAATAAAATAATGACTATTTTCATTAAATATATATATATATATATATATATTTAATTTGAAAAAAATAATACAAAAAAGATTGCATTTTAAAAAAAATCTTTATATATGCTTCATAAACCGAATGTGGTAAAACGGATAGGTGGAATACCTCCAAATCTTTTATTTATTTATTTATTTATTTAAAACCCCACAGAATTTATGCCTTGCATGCTTGGTTATCACTGAGTTAAAGAGAAAACTTTCTATTTTTTCTTAATTTGGAGCACAAAGTAATGGTTTAGTTTACCAGTCAGGTGGCAGTAGGCATATAGCTTTTATGGCTTTTTATTTTTTTTTTTTCAGTTTATGAGAACAGTTAGTGTCCCATTGTGTAAGTTGATTTCAAGCATCTGTTTAGGTAATTTCATTCAGCTGTCTAATATCTCTTTGTGGCTATGAGGATACATAAATATTATACTATCTTTAAGCTGAAACTGTGATTGGGGCCTCAATCTTAGATGTTTTACAATCCCAAGAAATAAAATAGCAGTGTTGTCAGAGACAGAAGAGTAGAACTTACCTGTAACTAATCTGAGCTTCCCAGAGGCACCAGGGAAGTGAAGAAATCATCCTCAAAATCTGTCATTTATATTCCTTAACTTTTTAACATAATATCAGAGGTGCTGTCAAATTTACAGCAAATAATTACCTGGATAGTGATTCCATCTGGAAAATGAATTTGAACTTTTTTAATTGCTTTGTGATACAGCCAGATCTTCCTGTCGTAGCAGATGCAGAGTCACTAATGCCTGCATGATGTAGAAACAAATAATTTGGTGCATTTATGGAGAGTCCTGAAAGGAATCTGGACCCTTGTTTCTTAAAATATATTTCAGCTGCATCAAGGATAGAAAAACTGCATCTGTGTGTATAAATTAATTACAAAGCTTGAAGAAATTACTTATAAATAAAATGTTACCTTACTTGTTCATATAGAATTTGACTTTTCCCATACTGGTTTTTAAAGAATAAATAAATAAATAAATAAATAAATAGTCTTTTCTGCAGAATTAGACAATTTGAATGAACTTTTTGTTTTTGTTTTCTCTGCTGTAACCTAAGAAGTGGAAGTTCTGGAATTGGGTTAGAAAGTCAAGGAATCCCTTTCTCATGTCTCATCACAAGTGTTTCCCTTTAGCCTCACCTTGAAGTTGAGTAGCTTTTTAAACTCTTGTATGAACAGAGGACGAGCTGGATATTCTCAACTGATTCATGGCTGTTGCTTTTCTGAGAAAGGATGGGAATTTGGTGGGGGTAGCTTTTTTCTTATTTTGCTTTTATTTAATAGCCAGGACAGTGCACTAACCCCCATTTCTTTATTATTGTATTACCCCAAAATTATTGGAAGTAAATACTACATTTTTCTGTTCAGTCATGAGGTAGCAACGTGAATGTAGGGTTAAAAAATGTCCCATTTTGAGGCATTCTCTAAGAAAAGGAATAAATGAGAGAAATTCACTTACTGAAAAAATAGATGATCTTCAGCTGAATTTCGTAATTTGAGGTGGAATCTCAAAAAAAGAGAGGTAGTTCCTAGTCTTTGCAGAGATGAGGAAATGAATGATACAACCCGTTTTCCCTTAGCGGGGATGAGGCTGAGGATGCGCAGTTCCTTTGGACCAGCTGTATCGCGGGCACTTACCGACCTGTGCGCGGGCTGAAGGAATGAAGTGGGGGGAGAATACCCTCCTGCCATCACTAATGGAGTGGAACAGTTTACAATTCCAGTAGATCAGTGGGAGCTGTTCACACAGCTGTTCTCCCTGCCCAGATCCCCCACAGCACACTTCATTACACTTCCTTTGGCCGCAGCTGCTCCCACAGCCCTGCCTCTGCATAAAAAGCCTGTTGGAAAATAGCACGTAGAGTTTTCTGTGCCGAATGCAGAAATAATGCGTATCCAATAGCGCTGCGGTTAGTTTATGTACTTCCATGCGTATCTGTAACGTGCAGCTGGCCGTTAGAAGCACATCACACGTCGGGAGGGAGCAGGGAGGTGCCCCTCAGGTGAGCCCTGTCAGCGGAGCTGCGCGCAGGGCCGTGGCGCTGGCTTTGTTAGGCCTCTGTAAACTTACAGCGACAAAACCAGCTCCTTGCTTGATTAGCTGATGCTTAATCTAGGATCTATATTTCTGGTTTTCAGGCAGTATTTTGGAAAGCATGTTTTCTGGTTTTAGTGTTCGGAAGGCTTTTTTTGACGTGCCCCTGATGCTGGCAGGGCTGCAGCCAGCATGCTCGTCTCCCTCACTTCTTGGGCAAGGAGCTCACACGGCTGTGAGCGAAGGGCTGCTGGCAGAAAAGCTCAGTTTAAGTAAACTTTGTATATTGTTTTCCCTCTTCTTGTTGATCTCCTGTAGGTTTTCTAACACCTTTGGGGTACCATTGGTGTATATGGACCCAGAGAGAGGCAGTTGTTGTCAGCACTGCTTCTACATTCTCTCAGCTTCTGTCAGCAGGCTCCTTGTAGGATGGCCAAGGGGTGCTGTGGCAAAGAAGGCTTTCTAGTCGTCTTTGGAAGTGAGAGCAGGTAGGCCAGAAGAATGAGAAGAACGAGATTTGTAACAAATGGGCTGCTTGAGAACAAACAACAATAGCGGTGTCTTTTCTGTTTGTTCTGCTGGCCCGCCCATTTATGTCCCCAGCACATTTATGTGCTGGCACTCATGCCAAGTGTTCAGTAACTGTTTGGTTTGGTTGGTTTTAATTACAGTTTACTGGAAGTTTGAGTATTATTTCCTCAAATGTTTAATTATGTAATTAAAATGATTTATAGGTGGAGAATTGTTTATTACTGAACTAAGTTGGTACCTGCATCTGGTGAATCTATTTTCTTCATTCTGCAAACTGTGTTCATGATTCTCTGTTACTGTTTGTATTTCACCTTGCATTTCTCCAGCACAGTAGACTATCTTTAATACCCCTCTATTTTGTTTCTTATCAATTGTCTAAACTGCTGTCTCAAAACAACTTGTTTCCTCCAGGTACTAGTCTCATTTCAGACTTTAAAGCTGCCTCTGCTTCTGCATGTTTTCATTTTCCCTCACCTTATATTTAACAATAAATAACCATATTATCATACACTTTGTCATTACCATATTATCTACATTTAACTTCCTTAAATGCATGCATTTTGAAATTGCAAACTAAGAGTGACTTAGACTGTTCTATAGAGGTATCCATATTCAAAAAAAAAAAAAGGTATTAACTTCCACACTTTAAACAACTGCAGCCGATGCTTGAAGTTATTTTACATTCCCCAAGAACTTGCACCATGATTTTTTTTTTCTTGCTAGTGAAATTGAGTTAAACAAGAAACCTCTTAATATGCTTTGAAAGAGAACATGTCATTTTGCTGCAATTAGTTGTGTTTGCACTGTCTTTATTACCAATATGAATATCCAGGTTTGATGCAATGCAGTCATTTCATTGTTCTTTGCCAGACTTCTGATTTTTTGCCAAAGTATTAAAGAGGCATGAATTTGTTGGGTTTTGTTTGTGGTTGTTGAGCTTATAATAAGCTAATAAGAGCTGTGTCAGCTGCGAGATATTTAGAAGAATACTTGTGAAGAGCTTAACATCTCAGAAACTTCCATTTGAGTGGTGATTGTTATTTGCCAATAAAGTCACTTTTTTTTTTTCCCCAGAAACTTACCTTCACTGCAGGAATGCTCACTTCCTTCTGTTTGAGCTTTCTTGTATTTGCACTCTAATTCCTCTTTCCATTTAAAAAGTCTATCTCAGTGGCTGCTTTCAAATTGTAGTGTTTTGAAAAGATTAGATTGTACCTATAAGATATAGCTCAATGCTTTAGTGCAATATAATTGGGGAAATACTAAACGACACTGACCTCATTTCCTTTAGAACAATGAAAATTAATAGTTTCACGTTTTATTAGGCTGATATTCCAGATGTAGTGTACATTTAATTAAGTGTAGTTTCCTTTTGGTTATGGTATGTGTATCTGCTTTTTGTCGCAAATTCTTTCTAGTTTTACAGTTTTCCACATGTTTTCTTTCACCATTTATGATTTTTTCAAAGCAGAGCTATAAGGATTTAAATCACTTTAGCATGCAGCAAAACAGTTCCCATTCAAACAATAAACGCCATTTTAAAAAGCCTTTAGATCTTCTGTCACTTCATAAATATAAATGTATAAAAACATTATGCAGTTGTAGTGCCCACCTGCTAATTAAATGCAGATTTCCTCAAACTTGTTTTAAAATCTGCTTATTTGTTTCAACTCTGTCTCTGTTCAGAATACATATGGCCCTTGTGAAACTAATTATGCTTATGGAGCAGCTGTTAAATTTAGTGCAACTAATTTTATCCAATATTTTAC
Organism: Cygnus olor; assembly: GCF_009769625.2. Classification (NCBI taxonomy): domain Eukaryota; kingdom Metazoa; phylum Chordata; class Aves; order Anseriformes; family Anatidae; genus Cygnus; species Cygnus olor. The sequence continues at coordinate 25,018,970 of NC_049177.1, read as the reverse complement.
ATTTTAATTGATTACCTGTGAAGAAATTAGCAAATTAACACTTATTGTGCAGTAACTGAATGGGCTTTTATGGATACTTTCAATTTTTACAAGTGGACTAAGTGTTGATGGAATAAAGACATTTCTTAGGATTTTAGATAGGAAAGTTATTGGTGAGCCTTGATTATCTGGTGTGAGAATTTAGGGATACTGAGTGATGCCAAGCATCTGTGTGTTCTGTAAGTTAGACATGAAAAGCAGATTGGAAAGTAATAGCTTTTCACAGAATTTTGGTAACATATGGGCTTATCTGGATCTAAGAACTCTTTGAAGATCTTTGAACTTGACTAAATGACTTAACCTTTGGCATGGTGGGTGGGTGTTTGTGCACGGTGCTTTGGGGGAAGGGGGGTGCGTGCTGGCAGTCTACTCTCCAGCCTGATTTTTTTCCTCCAATAGTTCTGTAATTGGAACACTTTGCAACTTGCTTTAATATTAATAATTGGGATTTTAAAACAAATGCAACAGCAATAAAATAGAAGATCTTTATTCTCCGCCTGATCCGTGGACTTTTATACTTGTTTACTTAATTCGTGGCACATCTGACTTGTAGCTCCATTTTGTAAAGTTGCTTCTTTCCTTTTTTGCATATATCACAGGGTATTTTAATATTGATCCATGGTAGCATACAGGTAAACCCGTCTGTTCTGGAGATGGAACAACACTGCAACTTGTTAGGCACAGAGTAGCAACTTCATATACTTGAATTTTCACTTTATGAAATGGTTTTCCACTGCCAAGAGCCTTTTGAGGTTTTTGGACTTAATGTAGGGCTCTAGGAAGTTTGTATGAAGTATTCTTAAAACAATATTATATATAACAGACTTGGGGCCTTTACGGAAAGAGAAAAGCTTTATTAAAATGGCAACGTACCGGGGAATGAGGTTGTAGGGGTAGGTCCTTGCCAGGAGGCTGCAGCCCGCTCCTCTGCCTCCCCTCCGCCCCTGCGCCTGGCCCGCGCCCTCGAGGGCTGGCAGTGTCACATGCCGAGGGCGGTTTTGGCAATATGAAACATCATTTTTCTTGTTGCTCTTGATCTTATTTTCCTACTGAAGTTTATGTAATTAAAGTAGATGTACTAGTGAAAGACCAGTGGCCTTACCTGAACTTGTCAAAGCATGATCTCAATTCTGAGGCTTCAGATTCTGCGGTTAGCTCAGAAAAGTGGATTCTTGAGGACAAACGTTACCTTTTTCTTTAGAAGGGAGAAAGAAAGGGGAGAAAAAACATAGAAATGAAGTAGAGAAAGTTACATGGGTTACAAAGTCAAAGGCTCAAAGCTACAATGTTCCAGACTTGCTTTTAAATACTGTCCTAATTCTGTCCTGATGTCTGCATGACGGTGTCTGTTAATGCAGTCAGTCAAGCTACGTGGGGAATCGTGGCTTCTTCACTGAGTAATCCTCTTGTCACCTGGTTCACTGAAATTGGTGTCGCAGAATTAGACATGGAGTGTATTAACAGGTGGATTTAACTAGCCCAGGCTGCAAAAGATTGGAGCTTCCCTCAGAGCTGGAGGAAATGAGGTTGGTTTTGGATATTGAAGGGTTTTAAACTCTTCTGTAAGAGGGAAGATAGAGGTGGTTGTTTCTTTGGGGAGTACTTACCAATAAGATAAAATCCCTGGAAGAGTTGAAGGCAGCATTAAAGTTAGGCTGTTCCTTGTTTCCTTTCCTCAGCTTTCCTTATTCACTTCATCTCTATTCATGACTGGGATCAGTACGTCAATAATAGATGCATTTCTGGAGTTGTGTTGCCTTATCTGTGCATTACAACTACTATTTGTAATCCATGTAAGCAAATAGAATTAACTTGGACTGATTTTCTTTTATTTTGGAGCGCTCTAGCTTGGGAGCATTAAGGGAAAGAAATGAAAAATGAAATACTTGCAAAAAACTTTGTACAATAATAGAAAACTCAGAAAAACTCATCTTTGGAGAGAGGTACCAGGCCACATCTCTGTGTGGATCCATCACAGGGCGGAGCGGCTGCATATAAATTATACCTACTGTTTAGGTAACAGAAATCTAGGATTTGAGCACCCATCTAAATTAAACTGAATTTGCTGTTATTTTTAACTGAAAAATGTAGATGGGAAAACAAGTTCAAATTTGAGCTGAGGAAGTGAGCTCTTTAGCGATAGATATTTTAGATTCCTCAGTTATTTGTTTGTAGGACTACACTGTTAAGTAAGGAGAGGCATTTCATCAAATGAAATTGATCTGTGTTGCTATAGGGCATTTTTATTTTTAAATTATATATACTGTTTCTGACTCTGCATCTTACCTGCGGTGTTCTCGGAAATCGTGGTTGCCGTCCAAGTGATCTCATCTGCAGGGCAGTGGTCTGTTCAGAACAAAACTTCCTGCACCTGAGAGCTGAAGAATAGGTGGATGCTTTTTAATTTGTGATGAAATAATAAAAATCCGTTTTGAGACAGAAAATGTTCTATAGTTCATAATACGCCCCTTAAGTGGTAATTCGACCTATTGTGTTAGAGCTAATACTGTGACCAATAATAGAAGATATAATGTTGCAAGAGATGCCATCTGCTGAATGAAACGTAAAACTGAGGTTCTGACCTCTGGTGCTAGTCTAAAAGGCTTGATGGCTGGAGTAGGTATGTTAACCCCAGTATGCTGGACAAATTCCAGACTCAGTAACAGCATTCTTCCTAAATTTGATTTATAGCTTCATCTGGATGTAGTATTTTCTTTTGCTTGTTCTATTGTGGAGGTTTATTAAACAGTTGTTGCCTTTAAAATTGAGTGATCTTCTGTATGTGATTTTGCTTTTAAAGGCCTTTGGAGTTTTGCAGTCCAAGAGGTGCTAAATAATTTTTTTAATACGATTTTATGAAATGCTCTCCCCCATCCCCAGCCCTCTTGGTACTTAATGAAAATTTTCAAAGAGTCGTGATCAGAACTTTTATGAAGATGTACGCCGTGATAGAAACTAGTGGAAACTTGAGTTGCTGTTTTCCTAAATGTGCATTGTAAATGCGCATAAGTAGCTAAAGACTTAACTACTCATATACCATCAGCAGAGATGTATTGATTGATAATAAATTATACAATTAAATTTAGAAAATCATCTAAAAAATCAGGAATCACATAGAAACACACATAGAAATCACAGAGAAACAGTTTTGGGTACACATAGAAGCAGTTATATTGTAATACTACCTGATCTTTTTTCATTCAAGTGTATCAGTAACAACATAAATTTATTACAGAGGAGTGGATAATGTGATTGAGAACAGAGTATCCTATAGCCAGCTTGCAGCCAAGAACCAGAGGACTGTATGTGCACAAAGCCTTGCACCTGTATGCAGTTTCTGGCGATATTGGACCTGTAGGGTTGGCGTATTTATAGGTTTTCTGCAGCGTGTTTCAGGCCTGAATATAAAAAAAAAAAAGTGCTTAAATGTCAGCTCTGCAGGCTACAGTTAGGGTTTTGTAAATGTCACTTTTTTATTCTGTTGGAACATTGTTAGCAGAAGTATTTAATATGTAAATACAAGTACTTAATAGCATCTGTAAATTCTTCAATTATTTGCTAAGCTAAATTGATCAGAATTTAAGAATGCAGTGTTTAATGCTTAAGAAAGATTTTCCATCCTTACTTTCTTCAATAGCGCTAAAGACTATTTTGTTAATACTTGATTATTTTCTTAATGCATGAATACTGTGTAGTATGATTTAATTTACTTTGCATTCTTCCTTCAGAACAGAAGCAATGTTTTCTTCTTTTCTTTTGAGAAATTGGTAGGTTTTTGTTTAAAAATATTAAATTACTAAATGATTTGAAAATGAGTTCAAAATAGTTGGACTAAATAACAAATCTAACATACAGTGATGGTGAAAAATGCATAATTGCTAAATTTTAATATTATGGATTTTGTATAGATCACGATCAAGACCTCGTCAACGTTCTTATAGTCGAAGTAGTGAAAGATCCAGTCATAGGAGAACTCATAGTGGGTCTCGTGAAAGAGAGCGGCGTAAAGGCAGAGAGAAAGAAAAAGTAAAAGAGAAAGGCAAAGGAAAAGAAAAGGAGATATATGGCGCAAAGCATGGGTAAGTGAAATGACAACGCAGCTGTAATAAAAACAGGCAATGATTTAGAGTTTTACTTTTTAAAAAATCTGTTTTATTTGTATAATGCATGCTACTTATGTAAACAAAATGGAAATTATTAAAAATCTTTGAATCACATGATTCTGAGTATTTTAAAATTCTGGCATGTGGCACCATTTGAACTAAATGATTAACAGTTCTTTTTTCTTCCTTGCCTTGCAAATATGCTAAGTAGCTTTTCTTCAGTAGATGAATGTAACTCACTTTCTGATCCATTATAACCACAGTTTAAGGTAAAGAAATGGAGTACTGAAAAGCACGAAGATTATTTCCTATGAAAAATTGTTTTTCACTGTGTGTGGTGGGTTTACCCCCGACTTCTGTGTTGACAGAAGTTTGTTGGTCTTCATTTGTGGCTCAAAGTATTGTTTCAGTAGAAGTACTTGCCATGCTTCAGTGATGGACTGCCTTTCAAAACATACTGCCAGCCTAATTTTTGCTTGAAGTAACTTAGATTGTTGATCTTGTTTTTACAGCTTTCAGTGAAGGCGGTTTATGTAGTTACCTCTACTTTATACATCTTGATCTCTTGCAACCTTTAGCGTGATGTGCATCTTTTCAGGGATGGGTTGGTTTCAGAAAGGAAGACACTGGTGTACTGAACCTCCATCATGCATTTCCCTTTGGTGTGTTCCCACTGAAATGCTAAGTGGGAATTTCTAGAACAGCATCCTCCACCGGTCTTCCTGGAGATACCTCACGATAACCTGCTCGGTTTTACATCCTGACGATACTGGTTACTTAGTCCCTCAGATATCGTTCCTGCTTGTCCTTGGTTATGTAATTGATTATGCAAATATTCAGGATTAGCTATTTACGTTTTTTTTTCTTACTTGTAGTACATAGACTGCTGGGAACTTCAAGGATGGTGTCGGCCACTCATTTCAAGTGCTACTTTCCCAGTTTCACTAACCCACGTGTAATATTTACTATGAGGGTGGCGAGGCCCTGGCGCAGGCTGCTGCGAGGAGCTGGCACTGCCCCATCCCTGGCAGTGCCCAAGGCCGGGCTGGGGGGATTTGGGCAGCCTGGGCTGGGGGCACGGGGCCCTGCCCGTGCAGGGGGATCTGGGGGGGCTTTGAGGTCCCTTCCGACCCAAACCAGTCTGCGGTTCTGTGATTCATCTGTTGTTATTGCAGATGTGTTCAGCCCTCAGTAGGATTCACTGTAAATATCTTGGAGCCTCTGAGATGTTTGTGGTATGTCATAAACAAGATGCCTGTTACCTGTTTACCTGAAGTTTGAATACGTTTTGGTACGTGTGGAAGAATGAGGAGAAGCCTGGACGTTGCAGCCCAATTTTTTTTTTCTCCTGAAGTAGATTCTAGTGCCCTGAATAGGGCAAGAATCCATACTGAGCACGATACATTTGGTGCGTGAGAGGTCTTCTGGACTTTGTACAGAAGCACATCTTAAATCATGTTGGAATATATTGCAGTGCTTTATTAGCATACTGCCTGACTTTATGTCCTTTTGTAATAAGGATCAATATCAGCAAGCTGTAGGAAGAACTCAGAAGTGCCCAGATTTTTTTTGGAAGCAAACAATTTACCTTTATATTTTGATAACTTACAAAATTGCTTATGCTAAATCTGAAAACCAAATGTCTTGTTTGGGTCATTTCCAAGGTAGTTAGGACAAAGAGTACAAACTGATAATAGAAACATTTTATGACATCAGTCCAGTTTCCTTTGAGCCCAGGTACTGACCAGTAGACTTTGTGCAGGGATTTCTTACTTGGAGCATTATTAGACTACAAAATGAAATATACCCAGGATGATGCTGATATAATCTATGCCTCATAAACTTTTCTGAGGGGGGGACGTGTTTTTCAGTTTAATCAAATGGTGATCAAAGTGTATCCGTACAGAGAGTGTGGATCTGGGAAGCTTTTTTCCTTTACAGTTATTTGTCATTCTGAAGATTTAGACTGCATCAGCATCAAGTTATTGTTTGTTAAAGGTTTCGCAAAGCAACGTATTTAAATACAGAGCTCTTTGATTCAATTGCTATTTGCAGTTAACGCAGTTATTTGTCTAGGGAATACTCTGCTATGGACCAGTAAGTGTGAATTAGGAACTTAGAGTTTTCCTTCTTAAATGCATGCGTGTATTTAGGAAGAGAGAGAGGCACTGCAGTTTCTTTTTGCCTTGTGTGTTCTCCAAGAAAAAAGAGGCCAAGTAAGATGTTTTATAATTGTCTTCTTGTAGGAGACTTCCTCAAGCCTCTCAAGCTCTCAGCTTTCTTCCTTGCTATCATTTCTTGATGTATTTTTTTTCTTCATGGGTGAAAAATACCTCCTTAGCCAAGGAAGCTCACCTGCCCTCCCTCGTTTATAGATGTGTAGGAAGGAGGACAACACAACGCAACCTCAGTGAACCTTTTGCCTTCATAAATCTATGGGCTTCTGGCGTTTTTTTCTTCATTTTCTGCAGCAGCAATGAGATTCAGTCATGCATTTGTTCTGTCTGGATGCTAATTTCTGAGGAAAGCACTGAGATACCATCTTTTGTTTCCCAGTAGCTTTGAAGGCTTTTGTAGTTGGCTGTGGTCAGCTGAAGGTAGTAAGTTGGTTTTGCTGAATTTTGCTTTTGAGGGCATATGTTATAATTCAGGATTTTTGTCTTGCGGTGGTGTCACATGTCCTCTCGTGGGTATGGCTAGAATTATAACTCTTATTATAGCTTGTCTCCAGAGCTGAGCGTCTTAGCAGATTCTGCGACTGATGCTGGTCCCCTTCAGCACAAGAGTTTGCTGCCCTGGCTGGAACTTCGCTGTTCACCCAGCTGACTTCATGCTGGAAGAGACAAGCAAGCGCTAGAAGGGCCTGCTCTGTCGACTGTCTTCATCTGAGAGCCAGTGAGCCGGTGATAGGCAAGGCCTCCCCCAGCATCTGCATTTGCTGAAAAAGCTGTGTGGTTTTTTTTCCAGTTTTAAGTTGGATCTAGTTTAGGCAGGAGAAAAACACACGTTTTATTCTGCTGTAACTGACATATTAATGGTGCTTTTTTTCAACTTACCGTTCATTTTTTTTGGAACAGATTCTTGCAGGTACTCCATGGAAGGACACGTGAAGGGCCAGATCTAGTTTCCAATTTAAAGTAACGTATGTTTGGAATGTATTTATTGGAAAATAGCTACTTGAAAGCTATAAGGAAGATCATCCTAAAGCCAAATCAGGAGAAGACAATGCAAATTCTCCAGTGTTAACTTTATAGCTTCAGCTTTGTGTAGAAGAAGGTGTTTTAGGATCAGTGTTAGTTGCATTTTCTTGGCATAGATGGGTTGCTCAGTGGTAGGTTTGTTCCTGCAGTGTACTGGGAGAATTGGAGTATAGATTCAGTCTTTGAAAAGTCAGCGCTTATCACAGGGTATTTGACTCTTGGTTATTGCTTATTGAAAGTGAAGGAAAGGAAGAGGAGGATTGTATTATGAAGATTCCCATTGTATGGTTTGGTGTGTGAGAGAATTCATTTTGATACCTCAGATCAAGGTGCCTGGGTGAGATACTTGGGAGACACAGATACTTTTTCTTATTTGCAGTCAAGAAGGAATTAAATCTTACTTGCAAGCCCGAAGGAGCTGAAGGAATTGGAACTTGATCAGAGCTCATCAGAATAACTGTATTCTTATATATTCAGATATGCTGGTAAGTACAACTTGTGGTGGAACATGATGAGGAGTAGGAAATAAACCTAAAGAGCCTAGGAAAGTTTAGTTAGATTTAGAATATATCCTGCTGTACAGAATATTTTGAGGATAAATACATGTAAATACATGTATCTTTTCCATTCTAAGCTTTTATTTCCTTCTCCCAATCTTAAAAATGAGACCTGCACTTTACTTGTGTGTGTTTGTAGATATGAGGAAGGAAGGGTTTGTGGTGGTTGGTTTGTTGTTGTTGTTGTTGTTTGTAAATCAAGGCAACTTTGGGTTCTTTCAAAATAAATCTTATATTTGCAGAAAACATCTTGAGAGATTTCCAGAGTAAAAGAACTCTGCCATGGTAATCCAGTTGTCATCCTTTTGGCATTCCCTGTTTCAGTGAATGTTCTTTAAGGCTGAGCACTGAACTTCTTGAATGCTGGATGAGTGTCAGCTATTTGGTGGAGACAGGCTGTATTACAGTCATAGCAAAACAGCTGAACTCTTTTGTTCTTACAATCTGAAATGTTTTAAGGGATATACTGTTTGTTCAGCCATCATGGAGAGAGATTGCGGTAACAGCTGCTTTGAATTTAGGTTGGGAAGCTCATTTACAGCATCTGACAGTACTTGGTTTAAAAAAAAAACACCCAGCAAGTAGAGTTGAGAGAGGTCTATCAAGCTTTGAAAGAGGTTTGTGCTCACTTAAAAGGTAAAGCAATGCAAATTTAAAAATAATTCTAGCAGTATACCCTAAAATATTCATAAACAGAGATCCATCTTTCATATTATCAGGATTATTTTATTTCCAGTGTAAACTATGTAAAATAAAGCTGAAGACAAGCAGGTAGCAAAAAATGTTCTTAAGCAGTTATCCACCTACTGCAGTGCTATTTATTTTCCTTCCATTTTACAAGTAATCTGAACTAATCAGTTTTTGTCTACTAATCTCATAGTAGTTGTTTGAATTGTGTTCCCTTTTATATATATATATATATATACACACACACATATAAATATTTCTGTTGCAATGCATGGGAGGAAGTGCTTTATTGCCTGGAAGAATATATATATAAAAAAACAATAAATGATACAACTTTTTCGGAAGAACTGCTGCCAGCATTTCCAAAGTAAAAGCAGTTGCTTGGCCATCGAGCTTTTTCTGTTCATCCAGTCGCATAGGCCAACTTTCAAATCATATTTCTCTGTTTGCAATAACAATGTGGTTCTCTAATACGGTCATGCAGACCCACGACTGCAGTAGTGATGTTGTGCCCGTTATTGGTTACTACACACCAGAACTCTGCCAATGCTTGTACTGTGTAATTAGCATGCACATAGCTGGCTTTCCTGGTCTCATGCAAGCTTTAGTGACAAGCGCTGCATCGAGGTGTTACCACACCTTTGCAATTTTATAGAACACACTACATCTACTGACGTATTATGTGGTTTTATAAATAACATGGAATCGATAAAATAAGGACCAATATACATTTTGTGCTGCATTGTCATTTTCTGTTGTCTCTGCAAAGTTTTATAGTGCATAACGGACATCTGGTGTCTAGCTCTTACCAGTAAGTTCTAGTCTAGTGATTTTCTTTTATTAAATTTTGCTTTTGTGAAAAAAGCAAAAGTTTATTTCCCCAGAAGTAGTTTATCAGGTCCTACAATTGACTGCCTCATTTCCTGTTTTTCTGTTCTTTTTTCTTTTATTCCCCCAAAAAATATGAAGGGGAAAAAAAAAAAAGGTGACATTGATCAGAAAAGGTCTCTGAATAAAGACCAGGAGACCGTTGTCTCTGTGTCGGAGTGAGACAACACCGTGAGTGTTGCTGGAGCTCTGCATGAAGACCGTCCTTGGAAGAGGTTCAACCCTTCGTGCCCTCTGCTTCTTTCTCGTGGTGGCTCCAGGCTGAGCTTAGGCTTGTGTACCACTGCCCTCCTAAAATGAAACAATACAAGGTGTGAGGTGTGTGTGTGTGTTTAGTGCATACAGTCTGCCGTGCCCTTGGGTAAGACTAAAGCAACTCACCAGGCAGTCCCAGAATGGGATTTTTCTTGCCCGCCCATGAGGCACATCCTCATCACTTCTAGGCTTCCCGCACCTTTTGTTTCCTCCCTTGTCCTCCGCTTGTCACTTGTTCTAGGAAATAACAACATTCACTGGAAAAACAACAATTACTTGCTTGTAAAGAACTAGAGCAAACTTTCCTCTCCGCCCCCAGCCCCACCAGACTCCAACCCCGCTCTTCTGTGATTTCCCCATAATTTCTAGGGCCTGTGGGCTTCCTCCCTGTGCTTCTTCATCTTCAGAGCGTAACGCAGTGGTATTAGGAAAGCTTTGCTCTTTATTGCACGGTCTTTCAATTACTAATGTATTGGCTAGACTATATCCTGAGTCGTGGACATTAGTGACCTTTTAAAAATGCGCTATAGATTGTGCATCGTTTCTCTAAATGTTGCAAGGTGCCTTCTTCAACCGGTGTACGCGGCACTGAACCTGGCTCACGTACGCAGGGAGGTTTTTCGTCTTTGGTCCTCCAAATGTGCCGCCATCCACAACTGTTCTAACATGTATTCTTATTAATGGGGTATCAAACGTGGGAAATGCGTATATATTTAGTGTTTTTTTTTTTTAAACTAACGGACTGTTCTTAGTCCAGTCCTGTGATGGTTTGAGCGTGCCACCAGAGCTCACTGGATTTACGGAGGCACGTGGCAGTGGGCAGGGGGCTGCTGGAGCAGGGCTCGGACAGGCGGCCCCCCAAGGGCCCGGACAACCCCGCCAGGCTGCGGCGCCTGCTCTGAAAACTGGTTTCTTCCTGCTTCTGTTCTTTGAAACTGTCTTCTTTCAGCTTCTCTTGTAAAGATTAGTTTGAGTAGAGATAAACCGACTTTTTCTGCTGAATGTAAGCTTGGTGTGAGTCCCTGCGGGACGCTGCCGTGTGCGGGTCCGTTAAAGCAGGGGTCGGGAGCTGGAGCAGAGCAGTGTGTGAATCTTGTCACGCAGAGGTAAGGCCGCGATCTTGTGGCGTGCATTGGCAAGCTGGGGGGGCCTCGAGCACCTCGGCCTTGTGTCACCTCCTGCGGGGTGGGCATGGCCCCCGGGCCCTGTCCTGCAGGCTGCTGCAAAGGGTCAGGCACTAACGGATTTCCTTCTTCCCAAACCCTCTCTTAGCACCAGAAACTTGTGCATACCAGTGATATTCGTGTGCCTTCAAAACTGTTTTGTAGTGCTGATTTACTTAAACACGTAATTATACACTATGATACCTTTCCAGCAGATGTGCTGCTAATAAAATCATCTCTTGTGCTTTTTTAATTCATGTGTTTTAAAGCAACTCGCCTACATGTTTTCATTGACCCGTATGCACATGCTGTTGAATTTTGGTGTCTAAAGTGTTCACTAGGTCAAAAGCATAAGTTGTGGCATTGAGACACGGTTTTCATAAGGTTCATTGTCTAATTGGGGGGGGGGGGGGGGGGGGAAGTACTAAAAACTTGTTAGCTTTAAACAACTTTTGCTAGATTTATTAGTTTCCCCGTAGCTTTCTTAGTTGGAGAATTTTGGATTACTTATTAAAGTGTTTTTGACAATTTTTAATGGAATAAATTAAGAGCAGCTTTTCAGTTGTTATGAAGAGAAGAAGTGTTGTGCCATTAATCAAACCCAACCACCCGGTCTAATTTCTGGTCCCTATTAGATTATCGATACGTTTTTGCATTAATGGCCTCATGACTACTTAAATATTCGGAGCGGTATTATGTTGCTGAAGAATTTGTTTCTCAAATATATTATTCATTTTTCCTTTTAATTCGGTGTTTTAGATCTTCCAGGGTTTGCTGAGGTCGCTCTGTCGAGGGGACCTTTTCCAGTGACATTTAACCACAGCGCCTGCAGAGGTTTGTTCCCAGCGCTCCGTCGTGGCGGCGGGCCAGGAGGTTCTGCTGACTGTCCTCGGGTGATAACTGCCTGTCGAGGAGCTTCTCGGGGCTCGGCAGAAGGCATTAGGAGTAAATTGGGAATGTCGGGCTTCTCCGAGTTTGACAGCGCTCAGACACTCTTGGAGCTTGTCATATTTTCCTTACCTCTTTCCACGCGATGCAGGAGGAAGTCATTTATGGTAATTTTCTCCTATTTGCATATAGGTTATAGAGTTCTGTGGTGCAGAGCACGCTCAGAACTCCTTTTAAGTGTCTGTTCAGATCAAAGCAGGACTGTGTGATAGCTGTTGTCTGACACCAAGCTGTGTGGTGTTGTTTTCATTAAACATTTATCATACTTCCAATGTGACAGCAGGCAACTTTGTGCTTGGGTAACATGTTTTCATGCAAAATTTATTGAAAAAGACGAGATCTTGTAAAGAGATCTTGTTGCCTTTCACCAGTGGCGAAGGGTAAATGTTTGATTGGAAGGAAAGATACTTTCAGCACATTTTGGTTGTTCATTACGCTGAAGAACAGTGAAACACTCTGCTTTTAAAAAGCAAGGAAATACATCTGAAAATTGTAGTTTACTCTGGGAAATTTTGCTTTGACAGTTCACATGAACATCTTTTTTCATTTTTCTTCTGCTTGGTTTTAGCAACTGTTTATTATGTTTTTGTAACAACGGAATGGGTTAGCATGTGTAAAGCAAATGCTGATTTTTTCGTAGGTACTAATACACTAAGTTTTTTAATTGATCTGTGCATAGTAGCATAAATTCTTGCATCTAAGACTGTTTGCTGAGAAATTTAGGAATTTTTAGGTAATCTTTACGTTATAAAACATGACTTTTTCGGTCAAAGATGGAAAGATAAGGTAGTATATTTAATTAGTAATATACTACTTTAGAGTAAAACACTGCTGTTTATTAAAGAATATTTCATTCTTCCAGTGATACATTTTTCTGGTTTGAAGCACTTCTATTGTAAACGTGGCTTTCCAGCCTTGCTGATAGAAAGGTGGTAACCATGCAGCTTATGCATTCACTGCATCCTTTTATTTCTGTTACTTCTGAGGTGAAGGAAAACATTTGGAGACTGATGATCATTTAATAGGTTTGGCAAGTGTAAACATTTTTACGTATTCTTACAGAGTTTAGTTTTTAGAAAATACTTCAACTGCAGAAAGAATCTGCAACTGTTTAGTTTTGTGGTGAACAAATCTGTCTGCAAAAAAGGCTTTTGTATATATATAAAGAGGGCTAAAACAAAATTAATTCTTCTACAGTTCTGTATTGCTGCTTTTCCGTTGCTTTCAGAGAAGGGATCTCCCACCATAGTCCTAAAAAGGGTTATGCCAGCAGGGAAGGGCAAGGAGGTAAGAAGTGGGTCTACCATTGCTGTTGTTGCTGAATGCTTTCTAGCGTGACACTACAGCCTGAATCGTATTGGTGATACCGGGCTCTTCTGCTCAACTTTTTCATAAACTTCCTTAATCTAAGAGATGTGCAGCTGTAGCCACGATGGTTTAAGGGCAACAGAGAAGCAGTATTCGCTGGGAAATACAGCATTTTTCTTTTAGAGCACATGATATAAGTTGGGAAAAATGATCATGCTTTTAAAGATGTGAAACCTTCTTCAGGTCTAAAACACACTCAGCAATTACCAAGCTTAAATTCAGGTCGGGAGCAATTCCTCGGGGTGCAGCATTTATGTTAATCGGCCAGGCAGTACGAAGGGCCAGTAGCTTATCGCTTTCCGTACTGTCTATTGCAACAAGAGGTGGCTCTCAAAATCTGTAAAGTGTTAGTGTTTATCTGATCCAATTATGCACATGCTGCTTCCAAAACGTAATCTCTGTAGTTGTTGGCCTAAGGTATTTGTGTTCAATCATCTCTATTCACTTACAAATGGGATTTTGTCACACTGAGACTGATTTTGTCACTCTAAGACCTTTTCTTTAAAATCTTACACGACAAGATACATTTATCAAGTAGCAGAAATGTGCAAATATAAATTGATGTTCAGGGTGCTACAACGCTTGTTTAATTTGTACTGCTCAGTCTAATTTATGAGTTCTTTCTAGTTACTTGGATTGTCTTTAGAACTTACTTTAAAGAGCTTATGGGGGTCATATTGTGAAAGTGTTTTTTGCAATTTGAGTTCAAAGGAAAAATAGCGTACTTTGTAAGTTTTGATTCAAAATATAATAATTAAGGATTATTTCTGAGCAGAACCTTGCATATCGTGTTTCAACCTTGATCAGATTTTCATTGCCGCGTTATAAGCACCCAACAGTAGGTGCTTATAGTAAAAATTATGAGAGACCCTTATCTACAGTCGAATGAGCAGTATGGTAGTAAAATGCCCTGTTCAAGAACAGTAGAGTAGACTCTGAGGCCATCTGACACAGACATAGACACACAGACACAGATTTCTAGGTTGGAAGAGACCTCAAGATCATCGAGTCCAACCTCCGACCTAACACTAAGTACTCCACTAAACCATATCGCTAAGCTCTACATCTAAACGTCTTTTAAAGACCTCCAGGGATGGTGACTCCACCACCTCCCTGGGCAGCCCGTTCCAATGCTTAATAACCCTTTCGGTAAAGAAGTACTTCCTAACATCCAACCTAAAACTCCCCTGTCGCAACTTTCGCCCATTCCCCCTCGTCCTGTCACTAGGCACGTGGGAGAACAATCTGTCCATATTAAATACAATAATTTGTAGAAAAATTATAGAACTTCTTTAAAATCTGTTTAAAATTAGAGAATGCATTTTGAAAGCTGAAATTAAACTGTTTCACTGCTGTGTTGGAAAATAGTTTAAGTATGTACAGAGGGTTTTCTTTGTTCTTTTGTAAGAGGGGAAAAATCTTTCCTTAATCTGAATGTTTTTGCTTTTGGTGTCTGGGCTAAATTACCAGGACTTTAAAACAGCTACAGTTCCTCTGCTGAGAGGTTGTTATAATAAAGTTTAAGATGCCAGATCATACTTGTGAGTTACAGTAATTTATTTTTGTAGCTTCTTGAAGAATAGCAGATAAGAAGCTTCTAAAATTCTAAAATCTGACTGGCTGGGACCCTTTATCCGATCTGAGGTGTCTTTGAATGCCAACCGATGGCTTTGACTTCCTACAGAGTGGGCTTTGAAGGATTTGTATTGTCCATGGCGAGAGAGTTATTTATCCAGAAACAAAATAAAAACAAAATACCCTCCCTCCTTTATTTATTTATTCTATTTTTACCTTTCTTTCTAGCTCTTTCTCTTTGTTTCTTTCTCCAGCAATGCTTGTGTTTAACGGGGTTATTCTGGATACAGGGGTTTGTGTGGACGAGTTGGGGGAGCACACGCTGATCAAGCTCATGCGTTCTGTGAAGTGCAGTTTGAGCAGCTCTGCCCTCTGCTCTTGAGCTGTGTTCTTATAGAAGCGCACCTGGGTTGGCAGCATCGCTTGTGGCATGCAGGAGCAGCGGTGGGCACTCGGGTGAGCGTCTTCAGAGGGCTTATTTTGGTTACGTTGGTTATATTTAGTTATACAGCTGCTGGTAGTTTCTTAGCGCTGGCTTCTGAATTTCTCTCGCTCGTTGATGAGCCACGAGCGCAAGTGAGCAGATCTCACCCCTGGGCTCTGCCTGGCCGGTGTCTGGCAGTCCTGGGTGCTCTGCGGTGCTTGTGTCCGTGAAATACAAATAGGGTTATAAAGGGAGCAATGCACAGCAGAAAGGAGCAGAGCAACTGTGATTATGTGGTTGCTTACCTTTTCCTGAAATCTCTCTCTCTCTTAGGTTTTTAATTAAAGAGTGGTTAATTACTGTAATTAATAACATCTGTTGTCCGGAAGCATCTCATTGCATACTTCACCCTTTCCCGAGGTAAGCATCAGCAGTTAGTACATGAGGCTGGGGGTGGTCTCATCTCATTGTTCTCAAATTCTGCATTAATATCGCTTTCCCACAGAACAGGCTATCCCAGTAAGAACAGCCACTAGTTCCTATTTGTGTCATTTTATATCATAAACATTCATTAAAAGAAAAATAGAAAACATAATGAAAACGGAACCGTAGTAGAATTGTAGCATGATCACACACTAACAAAATGCAGCTGGCCAGCAGGCGGGACTCAGACAATTCTGTTCTGAAATGTTTATCTCCGTTAGTGCCAGACACACTCAGAATGTAGAAATGTGAAGTATGAAATAACTTCTGGTAGGCAAGCCTTCTGCAGTTGATTATTTAGAACTGCAGATTTGACTATATGGAAATATTTAAATTTCTTTATTTAAAAACAAAAAGCAAACACAGAACAAACAGAAAACCCTATCTGTTGACTGCAGAATTGGAGAATGCCCTGTACTTGACGAGAGCAAGAGGTCTTCCTTGCCAAACTTAGCTTGGGATAAGGATGATGAAATCAAAATTTATGTAGTATTTTCTTTAGTGTAAACATAGTTATAAATAGTTTTTCACATTTGTTGCAAGGTGACCAGTACTTCAGCTCCTTTTTTTCTTTTACTGGGGCGCTTGTTACCCTTAGCAGAAATTGATTTATTGCATAATAGGATTTTGTGAAGTATACGTAACTTCCACAGGTACTGGAGGGAACAATGCCCTGACCTCCCAAATTCTGTGTGACTGCTTATCTGACCTTCAGAGGCATTAATCTTACAAGGCTGCATGTTGCTGGGCTTGTTTTCATGGCACCTTTCTGTGTCTCTAAGAACGGTGTCGCTTTTAATAGATGAAGCTGAGTATGATGGACTTTAGGGTCATCTTGACTGTCTTGACGTCTGAAATTTGGCCAAATCCATGAAGTAGCTGCTTGTCAGCCACCAGAGCTCAGTAGGTGAGTTCTGAACGCAGCTGCACTCAAATTTTGTAATAATTTAGGGGGGTTGTATTAATTTATTTATTTTTAATTTATGCCCTGTGCTTCATTCAATTGTTTGAATTCAATTTTTTGATTTCAGTTCAATTACTTTTTATTTCCATTTTGAAAAATTAGGTCTTTATTTCTCTTTTATCGATTAATGTAGGTAACAGTGCAACTCCTTTGGAGAAGTAAGTGTAGTTCAGGGATTATGGTAGTGGTGAATTAGCTGTAAAATAGTGTCTTCATTGAAATGAAGAGTTTGTGAAATGATATTGAAATATTTTTGCAGTATAATTTATTCAGAAATACATGTACTTACTAAACAATCAAGAAAACAAAATGTAGATTTTTTTTTTTTAATGCATCAGTCTTAGCATATTGCTCTGGTCAATGCAAATGAAAAGATCAGTGCTTGGCGGGGTTTGTTGTTGTTTTGTTTTGCTGGTGTTACACTGTCAGCAGCAGCTGGTTTCTGCCACTCTGCTTTGAACGATGCTTTTTTTGACTGTAGTATCAGAAGAATACTCCGCTCTTCTAAGATCTCTGAATTAGATTTTTCTTTTAGAAATAACTTCAGTGTATTTTCTCAGTGCCAGGAATTCTTCCCCTTACCCCTCCCCATGTTTTCCATTCATACACGAACTTTTTTCACGTTATGCAACCTCATCATAGTGTAAACTAAAAATCTTGCATTTCTGATGCTTTGCTTCCAGAAGGAATTGTAATCAGAGGCATCGCATTGAAAAGTAATGATTCAAATCTTGCCGTCTTTATTTTACATCATCGTCGAGTCTTAGATACGCATGCTGTCCGAAAGGATAATTTCATAGGCCTTCACTGTGTTGACAGTCTTTGTCAATACATTTTAAAACTGCAAATAAAAGCAGATGTGACTTGTGCTTCTTTTAGAAATTGTTGTAGGCCAAAGATCAATACTCTTAACTATTAGAAAAACCTTAAACTTTCATATTTTGTTTAGACTTTTGTGGTGAGAATCTCAAGAGGAAAAGGAAATGGGACCAGATTTTCCAAACAGATGTCCTGGTGTTCTTTAATGTCCTCTAAATGCAGAGGTGAAATCATGCAGATACCTTAGTAGTGGTTGGTCTTGTAGCAATGCATCAAAATAGTTCCTTCACTGAAGATCGTGTCAGCTGGTCTTTAAGACAGTGAGATCTTGGATATGAGTGAAGACTGCAGAAGAAGCGCTCAGGTGGAATGGGATGTGATGTACCGTTTTGAAAATACCTATAAATGATTGTTAGATTTTTTTTCTTCTTTAAATACAGCATCATCTGCCACCCATCTCTACATTACAATTCTGCCTTTGTATTTTCAAAGTTTATTCCTTCAGTAGTTAATGGTGGCTGCCTTGCTTGCTGTAGGCAGAAGGGGTGTTTTTACATGCCTACAGGAGTGTTTGGACAGCAGTGCCATATTATGGCTTTTCTCAGCCTTCCGAGGTTTTTTTTGGATGTGTTTACTGATGTTCGTTTCTCAGAACCTCAGGCATTCCAAAGTGATGCTGGACTTCGCGGACACAACGAAAACCTGGTGTTTATGTTGGCCGAGATCTGCTTGCACATCTGAGAGCGGAGCAAAATGGGAGAGCAGTCTTTGTCCAGAAGCTCTGAAGTAGATGATCGGTTGTGTCACAGTCGTGCTGGAGACTTCTCAGCGATGGGTCCTGGTGCTGCCTCACTAGTTCTCCTAATAGGATTCTGACCTAGAAATTTAGAGAGTGTGTACTTAATCTTCGTTCATAATTTACCAATAAAGATCATAGACTAGAGTGGTTTTGCAGCTACTACACACGGTAAAATGCTTAAAGCCCAGTGCTGCCTGGTTACAAATGCCTCATACTACGTATAGGCAGGATGCAAACATATAGATAACTGAAGGTGTAATTATTTACTGTGTAATCGTGGTGCTTCCTTGAGATCTGTTTTATGCATATAGGTTTCATAACTTACCCTTTCAGAATTACTATTTTCTGAATGAAAAAAGGAATTAAATAACTTGGACTCTCCCATCCAGGTGCTCCAGGACACAGGGTGCTGGTGGCACCTACAAACTTGTTAGAGACTCTAGAGAAATGAATTCATTAGGTTTGTTGGCAGAAGATGCTGAGAAGGAACCAGCTGAAAGGCCAAATGAGGACAATTTCCTCTAGAGGAAGCCAGCCAAAGGCTAATGGGAAGCAGAGTAGGAGTTTCCCCCTGAAAAGGAAAGAGATGTCCGTGTGCCCAGGGTAGCTCTGGGGTCACTTGCCTTTGACCTGGATTTGTTGCTATTGTTGGTTGGACTGCTTTGGACTTGTTTTTCTTTTGGTTTGCTAAAAATCCTCTTTTAAGTCTAAAAAGGATGGTCATTTATTTAATGGGCTGTGATATTGAGACAGCACCATCTGGTATTTCTTTTCCTTTCACTAACAGACATCTCTCAAATGCTGTGTGAACTCGAGGAGAGAGCACACGTGTGTAAGCTGTGGAGCACATCTGTCCAGAAGATTTTGGTGAACAACTAGGTCCAGAAAGTCAATAGTTTTCACTCACAGAGTAACTGTTTAATTTTAATTTGTTCTTTAATTTATCTTGAGCTAGATTGTGAGCAACTGTGTGGTACCGTTATTTGTTTATTGCAAATACTTAGGAAATGCTGGAAGAAGTAAGCATTCACCGACTGAAATTTGTTATTCATGCTCTGAACTGTAGGGTCCCATCCTTCCTCCGTTTAGTATTTTCATATTAGAAATATATTTGTAAGCGTGGAAAACCCCACACTGTTCTCCTGTGGCCAGGATACCTCCATTAACAATCAAAAGGACTGTTCGTAAGTGAATCTCTGTCACTTTTGCACTTTCTAACACTTCTAAAGAAGAAAAGAAAAAAATCAACTTTGTAGTGGTAGGAAATACAAAATACAGATTTTGTGTTCTAGGTTTATAGTTGAGATGATCAGTTAGAGATGCTTGTTAAATTAGCTTCCCTGCTCAATTCATGTACTATGAGGACATGCTATATCTCTGCATTTACAGAAGTAGATTTTGGAATCCATTTGAAAGCAATATCTTCAAAGACACACATTACTTTAAGCTGTTTAAAATTTTCAAAACTATGCAGTCCTTAAAACTGCCAACCACCATGATTGTCCTTTTATAACTATATAATTTGCATTATCTTTGTTTTTGAAATTGAATAATTCCCTAAATAGAGAGTATTCGTTCTGAAAGAATATTTCATTTACACGCGTGTACACACGCACGTTCTCTCTGAATGTGAACATGTGGCTCTTTTTTTTTTTAACCAAGGCACCCTGCACTCTGAGAGCAGCTGACTATTGTTTTAATGGACTCTCTTAATCTGTGTATGAGGAATCCAAACTGAATGATACGGAGCTGTGAAAATCCAGTTAGTGTGAGCTGTAATCTCTTCACTGGGTTTAAGTAGTTAGTGGCATTCAGACACCCTGCAGATACTGAACTGCAGAGATACAGTAATCACCTAACCGTACACCCAGTGTCTTGCTATCACGGAACTAAAGCAGAGGAGTCCCTAGCAATCATTTAGGTTAAAAAACAAAAAACCACACGCAAGCACTGCTTCCTCTGAGCAAGCAAACAAGTCACTGAAAAAAAAAAAAGACATTTTAGTGTAAAATAAAATGTAATTAAATTCTCACTGCTTTTCACCTTTTTTTGATAATGATTTTTTTTTCTGTAGTTGGACTTACCTGTTGTAGACAGTATAAACCATCTGTTTGTTATATTAGCAAGGAAAGAAGGAACATCTCTAATTTCTAATTTCATTTCTAATAGTAGTCTAATCTTGCATCTTTCTTTTTTGATTTGTAAAAGTATGTCAAAAATTTAAGTAGTAAAGAAGTAGTTAAGTAATCTGAAATATAGAACAAGGAAAAAGAAATTGGGAACATTAATGTATCAACAGGCTTTGGTAATGAAATTCTTTAAAGAATTTATCAAAGCAATTATTTGCGTGGTTAAGGATTATTTTATAAAGAAGCAGAAGACAAACCTGTTGTAGATTTTGACACGTTTGCACAAGTAGCAGACTTGTGTTACATCTGGTTAAAAAGCTGGAAAGAGTAAGGATGTACTTTGCAGCCTCTTGTGCCATCCTTGGCAGCTCCTGGTTCTGTGCTGGGCAAGGTGCTCTTACGCAGTGGCAGTCAGCCCTTCATTCCCTGTCCTTCCTCTTCTTGTGTCCCCCACTGGATGTGGAGGCAAGAGCTGCGTTTGGAGATCTGCCTGGTCTTTTCGTTACTGGGGGAGTCTTAGCCTCAGTTACTAAATAAAATAGAAGAAAACCAAAAAATAGAGTTCTACAGTGTTCTTCACTTCAAGGCAGGGCTTGTGGCCTGTTAAACATTCAGTCTGCTGCTAAAGAGACCTCAAGGTCACAGGTACGTGTTTTGGGAAGTTCACAATTTATTTGTTATTTATTTAATTATTTTAAATGGTAATCCTTTGCATTATTGTTTCTCCTAACCTGCAAGCAAAAGGGGAGCACTCAACCATTTGGATGCTTCTGTTTCCTTCGTTGCCGTTATTCGCCTGCTGCTGTAGGAGAGGGCCTGAAGCAGCAGCTGTTTGCAGAGGGGAAAGGCCTAAAGCATCAGGCACTTGGGATCCCTTGCAATTGAGCCTGAAAGTGTCACGAGCTAATTTCTGCGTGCATATATTCCAGATGATGCCAGCAGTGACCTGTCCTTGGTGGGTGACCTCCTGTCAGGATCCAGGACGGTGTAGAGCTGGTAGGGTAATTCTCCTTGGATGAGTTGAGTTGGGCACCACTACGGATGAAAGCAGAGCATGTTTTTCTACTTTAACACCGTTACATTAGAATAATTTTCTGTTAAAGTGGGGAGGTTCTCAGGCCTTCCAGTAGAGGAGACTGCCCAACGCAAATCTTCCATTTGAGCCTATCTGCTGAATTTCTCCAAGTCTAATTCCAGTCAGAGAGCTCATAATATAGCACGTGCACAAGCTCTTAATGACTCATCCAGTCTTGGAATAAAACATCTTCAGTTCTGCAGCAGAATCCACCAGCACTTAGAGTGTATTATCTCCAGCCCGCACCCCATTTTACTGTGACGATACTTCAGCATCGTGTTGGTTTTATTCCCTTTATTCATAGGTTATGGCAGCCCTAGCAGTAACCTAGTGAACTGAAGTTTTTCTGGAGGAAAAAGATCTTGGAATCGTTTCCATTTCAGGTCATGATTTATGCATTATTTATAATGTTGAAAGCAACATCTTTAAAGATCCATGAAGGACAAGGCTGGGAAATGCTTTGAGTGACTTTCAGGGTAGAAATGGAAAGACCCAGAGGAAGCATGTTAGATGTCCTGGTGATTCTCCTGGATTCTGACTTGCTCTTCATCTGCTTCCAGCTGCTGAAGTTCTCATAAGACAAGGCCTATTTAATGGTGAGTTATGGTGGGAATGATTTTTTTTTTTCCTGGACAGAAATCGGAAAAAGCAAGATCAGTATATTTCCTCAAAATGGATTAAGGAATTGATCAGGAAGGTCTGACTATTCTGCTCCGATCAGAATCTCTTAAGGCTACTTAATGGGATCACACTGTCAAAGAGAGAAAAGGTTTTTTTTCCTATTGATTCTTGTCAGGTGGGTATTGCTCTGTGCTTTGAAAAATATTAAAGAAATACATACAATGTAATAGGACAATGTTTATCAGAGTAGGATTGGAAAATGCTTCCAATGCTCAACTTCTGAGGAGGGCAGGAGTGATAGGGCTTGTAAAAAAAAAAAAAAAAAAAGGGGGAAAGAAAGAAATCTTGATTTTGTTCTGTAATTTTCTTGGTTTGAAATTCTAGATAATACTGTAGCATTAGTTTCTACTTGTAATTAATTTCTGGCTGGTCCTCTGTAAGTCAGGATGTTCTGTGAGCATGAAGATGGAGTAGAAGGTAGGGGCTTATATGTAGTGGAAGACATTAAATCTCACTTAAAAGGTCAAGATATGTTTTGTATAGATGAGGACAAAAGAGTCAAATCCACCAATTAATTTTTTTAAAAAAACAAAATAAGCTTTAAGCTCCAGAGCTTGTTGAAAGTGACTTCCATTAACTTTAAAGGTTATAAAATAGATCTCTCCTTTTGAGAAATAGCTGTACCAAGATTAATGGGAAACACTGAAGGTTTTGCTCAGTTATTTTCAATAAAGTACAGAATAAAGCACAATTTAAAAATGAGAAAACATCACAGAAGTGTTATGCTGAAAGTTCTGCACTGCAGCATGTTAAGAACTTGAAAATGTTTTTCTCTTCCCATCAGCTTTTCTCTGTTGTTTCTCCATTCCCATTACGTACAAGTCTGGACTGAGATATTCCAGCTTTCATTGCGGCATTTAAGCTCTTGCTGCTTGGCAGCTTCTCCTTGCAATGCAAAGCCTACCTTCCATTCCTTTTCACTGGTGGGCAGGGTACAGAGAGGAAGGGAAGGAGAGAAGAACATGGGGAACAGGAAATTGTGCACTCCGTCTACCAGGAGTAACTCAAATCTTTTTCTATTTTAATAAATGTGCTAGTTTTTTTCTTTTTCTTTTTAAATTATTTATGCTGTAATAACTGAAATAATTGATGTTAGATGTTTAGATCTAGATGGTAGATGCTTGGAATTGTATGTTTGTGTAGTTGTCCGCTTGACTCCACTGAGCGACAGGCACCAAGTGTCTTTTCTGCAGCTCTTTGTGCTCTTTGGGATGTTTGTGAGACTGAAGGCATTTCCGCAGTGAACAGTCCTGTTACAGCGGATGGTCTTTGCTTACTGTCTCTTCCTAAAGTTAAGTTGCAATTTTCATACAGAAAAACTCAATGTTTGTGTAACTGTTAATTGTATTAGCAAACACACAAAAAAATCCACGTTATTATAGGATTTTTTATTTTTATTTTTTGAGAAAGCAGAGCAATCCAGTGAGAAACTTAAGAAAGTAGGAATAATTTTTCATGCTGTTTTTCCTCTGTATCAAACCGTTTTTACCAACTGTTTTTATCCAATCCATAGAAAACACTTAGAGAATACAATTTTTAATTTTTCTTCACGTTAGTGAGAAATTTAAAGAATGAGATTCAAATAAGATTCTCCCGAAACGGATTTTCTCACAAGTTGAAGTGGGATGGGTGTTGTTCCACATTTGCGGCATAAAGGAGGTGAGCGTTATGTTCAGTTCTGTCAACGTCAAGGCAGATTCTTGCGAGGTGAGCGAGGAGGTGGAAGCATCTTGCTGCTTCTCCTGCACAGCAGCAGCACGTGGGCTGGGAAGGAGCGGAAACCGAGCAGTGAGGCTTCGATGGGAAATAAACCCAAAGATGCGATGCGGAGACTGCATGGTAGTGTGCTATATCTTGATAAAGTGTTGTGGATAAGGGTTATTTAATCACAGTATATACAATATTTAAAAACAAAAACAAAAAAAACCAGAAATTTTCCTCCAGCCGTGAGTGGGTTGCACCTGACTTGGACACATGATCCTTGCAGACCTGTCCTTGTATAGCCTGCTAAGAAAACCATGCTGCATGGGAAGACTTCTTTTTTGGTCACCAAAGCATGTTAAACATGTTCACGTATGAATAATACCTACGGGAGCACTTTTTTTTCAGTCAGTGTGGGAATAGACATTATGTGAACATGTGATCTACTTTTAGCCTGGCAATTTTCACACATGGTGCCAGTGATATTTATTTCTGCCAGGCAAAATGCGTTCAGTTTTATATGCAACATCATGCTTTCTGTTTCCTGGTCTGCCTTTAATCTAGGACTGTGTTTATGTAATGCAATAGAAATGTTGCTAACATGATTATACTTTTATATCTTATTAGCTCAAATACTGAGTACAATAAAATGGAAAACTGTTTAAATTTTATGTTTAAGTGCTTGAGATAAGAGCTCTTGTAAATGAAATGTGATTACATTTCTGTAATAGACCTTCTCTGTCTTTTAGTACTTTGTTTAGCTATGTAATTCTATTGGGATTGCTGTTTCGAAGTTTGACTTTTAGCAATATCCATGTAAAATGCTCACACAAATAAACAATGAGCACCAATCTGTTGAAAACTCTGTATCCTGTCTGAAAAAGAAAATCGTTGCTAGATAGTTTTCTTTGTGATAACCAATTTGAATTAATTCCCTAACATCACCTTGAATTTCCATCTGTGTAACCCTGATGTTCTTAAGCGTTTTGCATTTACCTAATGCTCTGGGCTATTTTCACTCTAGCATGTATGGAAAACTGTGACTATCTTAAAACTGGAGATGATATGAATAACAATTGTTTGCTGATCTTACCCTGTATCTCCCTGGATAACCTGCAGTCTGCAAAGGCTGAGTAAGTGGCAGATAGCTTTTGTCATCTCTTATCCGGGCTGTACACTTGTAAGGAAGAGCAGGGATAATCGCCTAAATCTAATTAGGGGTTAAAAGAGGCCATGACTGTGATGTGGCAGTGAGACACCTTACTGTATCAATCCTGTTTGCATTAGAAAAATAAGGTTGTCATATTGATTATTCAAATTAGCTTATATTGGCCATGGCTCAATGGCGTGTATCGCAGCTGAAGCACTTGAAGGTCCCAGCTTTTCAGAGAAGACCTATGCTTATAGCATATATTATGTGGTGTCTTGTTTGCTAATTTAGGGGGTTTAAAACTAAGACTGAGGGAGTTTTATCATGAGAATTAAAGGTTTAAGTGACCATCAGAAAATGAATTTGCGCTTTCATGTGTGATATTTGCAATTGCTGAAAGCTATTAAATGAAGGCCAATAAATTTGCTTTAGATCTTTTATGGAAAAGTCAGTATTGGAGTTAACAGATCTTGCAGTATTGTGTTTGTGCACTAATTGATGTTTAGTTCAAAGTCGAACGGAGCTAAAAGAGTAAAGTAATTGCATTCAGATCAATTCCACGTTCAAGGGATAGTGAATTCCCTTGGCTGTAACTTTGGGGTCTGTGTTTTAATTTAAGAATCTACCTGGTGCTGGGCTATTACAGTATTCTGAAATATTTCTCAGCGCTTGGCTTTTTGTCATTCAACAATCACATCTGCTGACATCCTGCTAGGGTATGGATGCTCTGGAGAGTGCTAATTTCAGCCTTCCTCATTAGTTGTGATGAATGACGTAAGTGCCATACATAGAAGAGGCAAAGGGAAGGCATGTAAGAATGCCAATTTTGTGCTTTTGTAGTACACCAGGCAATTTGTGCTAGGGTATGTGATGTCTGTAAAGACTGGACATTGTACCGCTAACTTTTGTGTTGGTTTGTGCAATGGACGTTATTATAGATGTACAAGAAAAAGAGCACATCTTAAATTCCAGAAATCAGGCGGTTTGCGAATGTTTGTCCATGACTGAAAGGATTCCACCCATTTTCTGTGCAGGTTGAACGTTTTTGTTTACCCTAGGTGTTGATTATACTACATTTCTTTCTGGTTTTAGACAAAAATATGCATAGTTAATTACTTTTCCCTTTGATGCATGTAAGTACAAGATTTTCAACTTTATTTTTAAATTTCTTCAGTTGATTTTTCCATTTTCTTTTGTTTATATTACCTGCTGTTGATATTGGTGTGCCAGTTACCCATGCAAGTGCGAACCCTGTACGCTGACCTGGTTGACTAAAAGCCACAATGACCAGAGGAAGGGGGTGTATATATATATGTGTGTGTGTGTATATATATATATATATGTATATATATATATATTTATATATGCTGTGAGAACAACATATTGACCTGTTTTTAAAAATTATTCTGTGCAAATGTTCACATAACTTTCCAATATCTTGCTTGAACAGAAAGCTAAGTAGGTGGCTTATCCTGTCGTGCCATTGTGTGGAAGTCCACTCAGCCCTGACCATTGTTTCATGAGTGTGTTTGATTGCTTGGAGTGGTTCCAGTTTCAGTTTCTAGGGACGTTGGGTTTTGGCACTTCTGTGCAAGACATAGCAATTTTGTTTATTGTGATTGCAACTTTCAGCCAAAACTGAAAACCTAGGAAAAGAGCCAATATACTAGATTTTTTTTCAGCAATTTCAGTATGCTGTTTCTGTAGATCAGTTTCTGTAGGTCAGTACATCAGACTGCTCAGTCATTCTGTATTCTAAATTTGGTGTAATGGCTTTTGTCTTAAGCCTGAATTGAGACTCTTTCAGAGGTCAGATACTCCACTGGTTATCTAACTAGTTAAATTTGCAAAGCAGAACTTTTATCATATAAAGGTCTGCAGAGGTGAAGTACTTTGGTTCTATGACCAGAAGATTTCTATGGTCAGAGAACATGGAGCATGTATTCACACGTGGCTTTATTGCTTGCTTGAAGATCTTTGATAGGAATGTCAGTGTTAATGCATTTCTAATTACAGCATTACATATTCTAATAAAAGTTCAGCATGAAAATACTTACCGAAGACATCACATTAGTAAAATATTGCAGGAATCTTTAGGGTAGTGATGACATGCAACGTGTTTTGTAGCAACAAGGAAAGAAGGAATCCCTGAAATTCAGAAAGTTTTGGAAACAGCTTCTGGATAAATGGTTTGTGTTGGTGTGCCATGACGTCAGAAATAATGTTGTTTTGTACAGGTAAAATATTCATTAAAAAGCATGAAATAAGACAAATATGAACAGCATTATGAAAAAGTAGAGAAAAATCCTTAGTTCTAGTAGTGAAAACAATTTCTGTTAGCAAAGGTATCTGCTCTTTCTTTGAAAGAATACAAAAGCTTGGATCTCACACAAGGGCAGCCAGCTCTGAGCTGTCTGAGGCCACCACCCAGAGCTCACTTTGCTGTAAAGATTATTAATCTAGAAATTTATTAAGCTAAAAGTGCAGGATTAAGGTCTTCTACGGACAAACAGCTACCTCCAACTAGCTCCCCCAGAGAAGAAGAGAACAGCGTTGCTGAAAGCTTAAAGCGGGCTTTGTCAGCACCCTGACTTGGTGATGTGTAGCTGCTGTCTGTTAGTTAGGTTTGTTAACTTGAGGTTATTTTATTTTTGTGGGTTTTTTTTGGAGGTTAGAAATGCCTTTCATCAGGAGTGCTCACTCAGTTTGTCAGCAGGATCATCCACATTGCCAGGTCTTCCTGTAGGGGCTGTGATCGCCCTGAAAACCCTGCTGCTGCAGGATCTGACTGCTAATTTGCTTGTAAGTCATTTATGTAGAAGGCCTTACCTCTGCGCTGCTTTTTGGAATATTTGAAGTTACAATAGGAAGTGTTGGTTTTAATATCTAAGCTCCAAATTGCTTAAGATCCAAGTTTCCTTGGAAACTGCCGTGTTTATGGTGCTTAATTTTGTCAGGAATCTCTTGGCTTCATATTAGAAAAACAACCTTTGAGGGAAATCTTGGCTGTAGAATGAGACATTTTATATTTTTGTCTTTTCTGTCTAATTTTGGTCCACTTGG
Source organism: Cygnus olor (assembly GCF_009769625.2). Taxonomy (NCBI): domain Eukaryota; kingdom Metazoa; phylum Chordata; class Aves; order Anseriformes; family Anatidae; genus Cygnus; species Cygnus olor. The sequence continues at coordinate 24,990,899 of NC_049177.1, read as the reverse complement.
TTATAAATCAGTAGCTTGCGATACTAATTATTTTAATTTCATTGAAGGAATGCCAAAATACAAAATGCCCAGCAAGATTTCTGGTCCAGACCTTGGCTGGCCACTTTGTGGCGGTTTGCTCCGTCCTGCGAGGCCAGAGGTGCTGTTTCCACTGAGGGCCTTCTCTGTGAAGTGCTGCACGTGGCACATGCTGAATGAGATCGACGGTGTTCTGTTCTTTGATGCTAGTAAAAGGCTAAAAGCACGTTAATGAAACCAGGCATTTTGGAGGGTAAGATGAATAAGACCCTTGTGATGTGGTAAAATAGAGAACACTTGGAGTGTGGTGCCTTAAGGAGGTTTGGGGCCAACCCAACCACCATGAGGTGTTTAGATAACAGAACTCGACATGTTTTCTTCTTTTGAGATGTGAAATTTTCTACAAAAAATACAAATTATGATTTACTAGAACTTGCAGATCAAATAAACTTTCCTATGTACTTAACTCACCATAACGCTTTGGGCATCCAACTCTTGACAGCATCCGTGCTTTCAGCCCAGGCACAGCAATGTCCCGAACACATCCGTTAGTTTTTCTCTAGGAAGTAGATGTGTAATATGCACGAGACCAAAAGCAATTTCAGCATTGATTAATATTCTCAAATAATAACAGACTTGTAAATTATATAGTCAAAGACCATTACAAATGCTGGAGAAGGAAATAGCAAATAGCAAAATAGAGGCCTATTAGTGTTAGTTGTCTAGTTCTGCTGTTGAATTATCAGAGAGTTAATTGCTCTTGGAATTGGGAGGACTATTAGGCTTGGCAGTTAATTGAAGGAAATTAGCCTGTTCTCGGCAGGCTAGAAGTAGCTGCATCAGGTACAAATCCACTGTAACTGGTGCTGACTGTCAGGTTTCTTGACAGCTCTGAAGCACTTTATTCTCAAATACTGAAATATTATCGTCAAAATATCCTTCAAGTTCTTGTCCTTGCTATTACATGGATTTTAAAGTGCTTTTACAATCACTGGTGACTTGTTAGCATACATGCAGTCAGCGTTGTTTTGGACTGAATACTGTAAAAACAGTGTCAAAGGGGAAATTGCTGTAAATGGGGCTGGTTTAGTGATCTCTGTCGAGCTGCTCTTCGTGCAAGTCTTTTTCTTCATGAGCTTCAATTAACCAGAGTGTTTGGTTGTTTGGTTGTTTTTATTATTATTACCTTTCCGTTAATTTTCAAGATGTGTGAGATTTGCAATCAGTTTTTATTTTTTCAATTTTGATGAAGTATGATCTATTCATTTGTGGCCAAGGAATTAATTTCCTATTGAGCTTGCACAGCTCATGCTCTACCTTACAACTTTTGAAAGTTTGTCTTGCAACACAGTTCGACGTCGTCTGGCTTTCTCCTACAACTCAACACATGCTCAGACTGCTTGGGGTGCCCATCGTAGGCCATCAAGAGACTTTCAGAGGCTTTCTTTAGGGCTACGTTAAAGCGTAATAGAAACAAATTAATTGTGAAATACAGTTTGAAACTCAGGCCTCCTGTGACCAGAAATGGTACAGGCCGTGTTAGCTGAAGTAGTTGGGGTGACAGAAACCAAGTATCTGAGATCAAGTAGTTCTGCTTTTCTTAAGATAAGAAAGTCTTCACCTCGTATAGGAGTGAGAACCTGTGCCCACCTGGCAGTGAAACGTACTTTACATAGAATATATTCAGAATATGCCCCCATGCTCATGAGGGAGATAAATTCAGGCCAAATGAAAAGGACAAAATCAAACTGCAGGGACACAAAAAGAAATAGTGAGAAAGCATTTACAAATTGGATTTTTATACCTCCCAACAGTGATGCTTAAAAAAGCATGAGGTTTTAGTGAGCTAAAATTGGATCGAGTGCCGTCACGAGCTGTAGAATTGCAGCAAAGTGGCACTTTGTGGGTCGCAGCGAGCTGACCGTGGCTGCAAAGTGCTGCGTGCGTCCTCCATTATAACGGAAATGTGAAAACCTACCTTGTCTCAGTCCTTTGGCTTCAAGTGCATGAGGCCTAGGACTGTTGGCTCATCCTTGTCTTTCTTCTAATCCGTGGAAACCAATCAGTTTTGAAGGCTAGAGACGAACACCTACCTTTATTGAAAAATTACTGTGCTGCACATCTTAACTTTTCCTCTGAATGCTGTCTTTTCTTTTCTTTTTTTTTTATCTGATTGTTTTTGAACAGTAATGGGGTCAAACCACTGCTGGTTAGAGGGGAAGGAAAACAGAGAAGAGCAGATCACAGAATTCTGTGGCAGGCTCTTGTTTTTGGGGGAATGAATTAACCTTGCATAAAATTAGTGGGGGGACGACCTGCAGTTTAAAATCCATCTGTTCGCTTGTGTTCAAGTTGTGTTCTAAGAAAAAGCAATGTCTCGTGCTCTTTCAAGATCTTTCCAAAGTGTGTGAACTTTTAATTTATCCTTATTTGATGTTCTTTCTTTGCAGGGAATAGGGGCCATAGGGCCATGAAAGGCCTGTGTTCTTGTGCTACGTAAATCCAGGCGCGGAGTTTTGGGTTTGTTGCAGTATTTCTTAACTATAAGAACACCTCTCCGTTCAGAAGCTCTGAAGAAATTTCTGAGGTGCAAAGAGCAAAGCCAAACCTGTGCCTCCACCATTAACTTGAGGTGTTCAGATTTCCCAGAACAGAAACATTTCCTATACTATTTCCATTTGCACTGGGGTTGTAAGGAAAAAGTTGTCTGACTTGTAGTGATGGCGTATGAAGACGATCCAAAAAAGTTCCTGAAGGTATGCACATAGCATAGGAAGTGACTGCAAGATGGGTCCCTCAGCTTCAGGAAAAATATTTTTGGTTATTAAAAAAAATTAAGTAAACTGTATTTACAGATGGGTATTGGTTGTGAACTTGTTGGCATTGACTATGGGTAAGAGACCCAAGGCTGGACAAGCTTAATTCAGTAAAGATATTAAATATAGATATTAGTGTTTTTGTTGTTTTTGTTTTGTTTTGTTGTTTATTTCCTGTGAACTGAGAGAAATAGGCATTATTTAAAAACAAAACAAAACAAAAAATTAGTGATTTGTTTCTGAAGTTAGTATAGAAGATAGTCACTTTAAAATATTGAGTAATAGAATGCATATCTGTACAAAACAACCTTAACAGGCAGGTAGTATCTTATAGTGTGGGTTTTGAGCAATGAGCGAAAGCAGGAATTTTTTTTGGTTTGTTTTTGAGATGAGTAGAAAGTTGTCGGCCAGCAAGTTTTAAATACTTAATATAGTTTTGTTTTTTTTAACCTAAAAGACCTCGTCCATTTGGGATGAATGCATAAAACAGAATCTTCAAAACCAAATTATAAGTAATTATATGGACAAAATTCCATGTTAACTTGCTTCATAGGAAAAGTGCCCTTAATTGTTAACTTTATTTTTATTAAACATTTAATGAAAAACCTGCTTATTGTTTCCTTAAGCACAATTTTCAAGAGCATTCACTATATTTTGTGCAGTTTATAATGAAGTTAAACAACGATAGATCTATTCAAATAAGACGTGACTTCAGTGTGGTGTAGTGAGCTGTGCGTACTTGTAGCATTTACAAAAGATATTACAGAACTTGTTTAATGCGCAGAGATAGTATTAAAAAAATGAAACGGGCTTGAGGTTTCCTTGTGTGGTGCTTTTTCTTTCCTTTTTTTTTTTTTTCTATCAGCAGACTGAGGGCCTGAAGGAATAGAGGAAGTGAATGGACACCAGTGTATCCAAATATCTCATTTTGCCTAAAAGCAAGTGCCGGCAGATAAATGCCCATAAAGGGATTTCTTTCTTAAGCCCCATGGATTTTTTTTGCAACTTTTTGTGTGAGTTAGAAATGAAAACCATTCATCTAGTGCCCCAAAGAACGGCCTTATTGAATGGAATAACAGTGTAATGTACCATTGAAGGCAGGATTGAAAGTGATTATCTTGTTAACTCTTGACAGTTACCGCCAGCTTGAAATAGAACTGGCAGGCTTGATTTGCAAATGAATTAGAGCTTTTTCATTTTGTGCCAGGATCATCTTTTTATATTCTGATATGACAGATGCTATGTTCCATGCTTTTGTTTCTCTTCAGTTTTATACTTGCAAATAAAAAACAAAAGATTATGATAGTAATTTTATTTGCATCTTTTCTCTAGGAGTTTATTCTTTGTGTAGAAGTTTTTAATCTTATATTTTTCAAAAATTTGTTTAAGAATAGGATTGTTCCCGCAGAATAAAATTTCATTAGGTTAAGTACAGTAGTAATTGGGTGAATGAGGAGGATTTAGAAGCTTTCAGAAAATGGAAAATTGATTGTACTCAAATTGTTTTAGTGTTTAGAATGTTTAAATTTTCTCACTGCTTTACACTTAAATTTAATGTTCTTCAACACTGAGAGTTGAGTGCAGTTGAAGAAAATCTAACAGTTAAAATATTTATCCTTAAAGTATGCGAATAGAAATGCATGTGTAATTAGTTTCAGACTTAATGCTGATAAACTGTGTTTATATTCTGCAGTCATCCAAACACAGATGGTAAGGTGTTCAGTATGATAATTATTGTGCACTCTTTATATGTTCCTCATTAACCTGTAACACTCTTTACTAGTCCAGAGAGTTTTTACTATAGTTGTGCTTACCAGCATTAAAACTTGCTCTGCTTTGTTTAATATTCAGTGCAGTGTTCTGTGCATTTACAGTGCTGTGCTTTTTGCTACTTTTGTAGTCTGTTTTGTACTTTGAGACTAATTAGCAACAATTCCTACTACCACTAACGTCCATTAGTGAAATGTTTTCATACACTTTCACCTACAGGATGTGTTTTAATTGAATATCTACTAAATAATATTACAGAAAAGGTAAAGCAGGCCAAAGATGTCTAATTTATTTAAAACTACCAAATAATCTGGTCAACAGAGACAGTGATGCTCCAAAGTCTGAAGCTTAATTGCTCGTGTTTGCTGGGAATTCAAACCTTGATTAACAAGGTTTTACTCTTTGGGAAGGGAACCTTGTGCACTGAATAGGGAGAGGGGAAAAAAGACCAACAGCATCCAAACCAAAACAATCTCCCCCCCACATACATGTATAAAAACTCCAAGGACTTGCAAATTATGAGGTCCTTTGAATTTCCAGGTTTATCTGAGGAATTGCTTGAACTGGCAACTGGGATAAAGAAATCTGCTTTGATAGTTTATAAGATTTTTATATCTGATCTGAAGTCTTACTGAAACCAAACTGGGAGCTTTTTTGGGTAGTTATTTTGGATCGCATTTATGCGAAATACTTACGGAGAAAAAGGTTTTTTTTTTGTAGGTTCTATTTGAAAATATTGATGCTATCAACGCTATATTTTGTTTTTTCTTCCTCTGTTTAGTTTCAGTGTTTATTTCAATTGCATAAAATCTTGAATTTTACTCTGTGAGACAGGGTTATATATATTTTTCCCTCTTGAATATTTGATAAGGTCTCTTGGGTACTGATTTTTCTTTTCTCTAGGATAACATATTATGGAAATTGTTTCACCTTGTGTCCTGTTTAAAGTCCCTGGTTTTAGCATGATTCAATTTAGCTTGCATTATATTCATCTGAGTTCTTCAGCAGTTCCAAGTTATTCTGTATGTGTTGGTGTGTGGGGGTGACTCCTGCTTTTCTTCCTGCTTTTGATAAGTGACCTTCATATGATCTTCTTGAATCTTTATTAGATTTAAATTTATTAGTAATTGGCCAAACTTCTTATCATTTTTCCTGAGTGAAATAAATTCTTTGGTTGACTGGAGTGGGGAGCCACTGAGCACAATAACATCAGCTTTTGAAGTCCTTACACTTCAGGATCATTCCAGACCATTGGATGTGATATTAAGTAAGAGCAAAACGACATTCATGCTTCTTCAAAAATATCATGGATGTCTTTTTCTAGCAGTCAGAGTGAAGGGCTTCCTAAGCATTCCCTCTTTTTGATGGGAGTTTACTATGCACAAAAGACTAGGAAGAGTAGCATCAAGTTAATAGTTTAGCTATATCTCATCCTGTTGAACTCTCACATGCAAAAGAAAATTCTCAGTAATGTATTATGCTGCTTTTCCGAATGCTTGGTACTGTCAGAATAACAGCCAGATTATTGCCCTATCAATCCTCTCACCTGTACCCTCTCTGATGTTGGCATTGCACTGCTAAATCATTTTCACTATTGTGTTTTTGTTTGGTTAGATCTTCCAGTAATGGGACAAAACAGAGTTTTTAGACTCAAGGAGCCACAGTTCTTAAATCCATTACAGCTGTCAAGGAATTCTCTTTGAGGTGAATGTAGTATGGATATTTTTTTAAACTTTTATAAGTACTAGATTTCAAGGATTTTGATTTTCATTACTGTGCTTCACAAGTGGTCATAAAGGTTTTGTATCTCAGAAGTGCCAACAGTACTTTGTTTCATGCTGTATCATTTTCTTCTCTATTTTCAAGCACTTTGAGTGCATAAATGGATTATCTATTTAACTTTATCCTTTTTTTTTTTCTTTTAGTTCATAGGTTTAACTGGGAGTATTGTTTGGATATGCCATTTGGTTACTTTCAAAAAGTCAGGGTTTTTTTCTTCATCTTTATGTATGAGAGGCAGGAGGAAATGGCTTTCCTGTATGGTTTTCCCTTCTTGTCTTTTGTAATTTCCCTTTGACGTAATTTCCACTTAGGGCTACAAAAATACAAACCCTACTTCTCAGGATTTCTTTTATAATCCAGAAAATGTTAACTACTAGTGTTGAAGAGTGAAGTATTTGCTAGAGTTCTGTTTCTATGCGTTACGTAGCCTTTACTGGCAGTTCTGCCAGACCACCGGTGTGGTGTTGGACCAGCTTGTCACTGAGAGTCTGTAGGTCTGGATTTACCTATTCACTTGGGAGGATCAGCACTGTACTCTTAAAAATGGTATCGGAGAAGAGGACAGGCATACGACTTAGTTTTTAAGTAACCTTTGTTGTGTCTTTCAAAGTCTACTGAAATAAGTATTTATGGTCTGTAGTCAGATTTGGAAACATCAGCCTATAATTTTACATAAAACGCAACAATACAAAACCTATAAAATTCAGTGGAATATGATGGGGGTATCAATTTCTAAAAACCACGTTCAGGACTCTGCAACAAGTACGTAGTACCTTCTGAACAGTCAGCATCCAAATGTGATAATCGTGTATTTGTTCTGGTTATTTCTGATAGTAGGCGGTTTTGTGTTTGGCTTTGTTTTTCTCCCTGTTCCAGGCTTTGATTTTTCTGGAATTGGACAAAGGCATGATCTGGCTATAACTGTTTTGTTCTTGATGTCTGGCATGTTTTATGAGCTTGACAAAGTCTGTGAAGCTATTCCAGAACACTACCTGGTTTAAAACTTTGTGTAAATGCATCACTAAACAGTGATAAGGCCACAAGTGCGTTTCAGGCCACCAACCAATTGAGTGTGTATGTGTGCACACAATGCCTTATTCCTAATATTCCTCCTGCTCTAATGTTTGATACTAGGAATACCTTCAATCTGATCATACAGGCCTTCAAGGCTGAGGAAATTACATCCATCAAAGATTGAACATAAAATAAGCAGAAGTGAGGGAGCAGCCCTCTGTCTTGGGATATCCCAGGGTAGAAGTAAACAGTGTGCAATCACATGGAAAACTAATTTTCTTCTTGCCAGGAATATGCAGTGCTCAGCTCTGGTCTGGGAAATCATTAGATTTCGATTGAAAGCCTTTGAAAAAAGGCTTTGAAAAAATTTCAGCCACTGAAAGAAACGGTCTTGTCACAGGTTAGTGGAGTTTTGGATGGGGGATTCCCCCATTCTGAGAGAGAAAGGAAGTTGTTACCAGCTGCTGTTGCTGTTTGTTGGTTTAGTGTGTTCTGTTTCTTTGTTTTTTATGCAAGTGCTGGAATTTAGTCAGAACTTGGAGTATTAACAGTGATGCTATATTGACTTAGTAATCAGGGCTAGTGTAATAAATTCCATAGCCAAATCTGTTTGACAGGGTGCTAAGTGTTCATTAGACTTCCAAGATTAGTTGGAAATCAAGTTTGTTGATAGGAGAAGAGATGATGATGGTAACTAATGAGGTGAAGAGTAAAGGTAGGTGCAGGTTACAGTGGAGTAGGTAGTCAAGACTAGTAAGAGACACTACTCTTGTATGCATGTCTGAAGCATTTAACATTGTTGGCTGCTGATGTTCATGAAGAAGCTCTGAAGACCTCTGAAGACTTCAGCTGTTTCTTTTGAGGCTGTTTATGTAGAATGCAAGTTGGGATTGATAACATGCAAAAGAAAAGTAGCAGATGCATGTGCTGCTCAGAGGAAGATCTGTAGGGAAGACCATTAAATGAGTGGAAGCGGTAGAAGCATGTTAACATGACGACAGAGAACGGCAAAACACAAGGTTATTTCAAGAAGACTATAAAGTTCTTCATTGAAGAGAAATATTGGGAGAAAAAAGGGATTTATTTAAAATGATACTTGACAGATTATTGAAAGCATTATGTGCTTGTTGAGTGATCCAACGGATTTTTAGAAAGGGGCTCCATCATAATTTTTTTACAACAATTTAGGACAGTGTTGCCTAATCAACACTAGCACTTTGTCATTCATGAAGAGAGGGATTAAAAGGCATTTATGAAAGAGTGTGGTGTAGCATGACCTGAACTGCTGCATCTGACCTTGTTCTTCGCAGTTTGTAGTTAATATTGTGGAACTGGAGGGGATTCTGCCAAAGGCCTTGCTAATGATGAGGTGATTTATTTATTCATTTGTCTTCTGAAGAGCAATTTCAGATGTTAGGACTGTTTAGAGTGGCGCAGAGGCCACCAAGATGGTGAGAGGCCGGAGCACTTGCCCTGTGAGGGGACCGGAGGCCGCGGGCCGGGCACCTGAGAACAGATGGCTGCGAGGGCGCCTGGCAGCCACCACTCGGGCTGAGGAGACGGAGCCAGGCTCTCTCAAGTCGTGTCTGGTGGGAGGAAGGAGAACCAGCACAGATGAAAAAAGAGACGTTTGAACTAGATAAAAGGAGAGGCCCTCCCAGCAGGGCCATGGAGTCAGTAAAATGGGCCTCAGAGTTGACCCTGCCGTTGAGCAGGTGGAAGGACTGCAGCCCTCCAGAGGCCCTGCTGCCGGGGCTGTCCTGTGACTAGGAATTACTCCAAAATATCCCCAGATACAGGTAATCCATAGAATTATCCTGTGACCTATGGGTTCTAACCAAAAAACAATGGCAAAGGAAATCACTAACTGTGAATACAAGGGAAGTCTTGAGAATAAGTTGATAACAACTTGAGAACTGAAGAATATGAACTGGTTTGTTTTCATGTTAAATAAATATTTTAAAAATTGCAGGATCCTTCTAGTTTCCTACTAATCTGAATAGCAGCACAGAGTAAACTCTGCTGTCATAATTATTTGTCATTTTGTTGCTTTAAAGAATGTAACGCAGGCCTACTAACAAGCTCAATTGCCTATTTTAGTGATAGGTAAAAATGTCTCTCCGAGATTTCTTTGGTTTTAAGCAGCCTCATAGTAGGAAAATAAATCACTGGCATTGTAGAATAATGTTAACAATACAGCTTTTTGAAGGTGCTTTGCTCCAAAGTGCTGTGTCTAAATGCACCCAGTGGTTGGTTTAGCTGTTGTGCAAAAGCAAGCATTAGTTCTGCAATTCCTTGGTGAAACTGTTATACATTTATTAGAAAGTTGGGAACTCTTAAATTATCTTAGAATAGCTAAAACTTGGATGTTTTGGAGATACTGCATATTATTCAGTTTCCTTAATTAACAGTTAATTTCATATTTGAACCTACTATTATGAACATGAGTACATGTGCAGGTTAAAATCAGGATTTTCAGCAAGCACGAGTGAATATTTTAGTTTAGTTTACTGTCAAAAGAACTAGTGCTAATAAGTTAACGCTATCCCAGTTAGTTACCTCCATTACAGTTTTAAGTAATCCGAAAGCTGCCTACACGTGCTTAATTGAATTTCTAGTTTGTTGCAGGTCCCTCCTGGCAATGATTCGAATTTAGTGCAGTTGCAATTTTTTCCACTGCTGTTACCAAAACTTAACATTTGGATTAACCTGAATATTATGCTTACTGTTTTTAACATATTATTGTAAACTATGTGGATGTGAACTAGTAATTTACATCACAAATTCTTGACTATACTGGGGAAACATAATAACAGAGCTTCTGTTAAGGAAAAAAAAAAAGTCAAAATTAATCCAACTTTTACTTTAGTTTAGTAAAACTTTGTCACCTGATAAAGAGAACTAAATTAACATAACTTTCTTACAACCTTTCCTTCTAAGAGTACTATAGTACTGGATGTGCATAAAGCTGTAACTACCTTTTATTTGTAGTGTTTTATGGCATTAATGATTGAAGTATTCAGTAAAAATTGAAGGTTCATTTATGCTTTGAAGCACGTGGTGACTGAGCTGTATCAACAGTTGCGACTTTACATAAAGCAATATTTGAAATATAGTATTAACAAGAATCTTATTTGGATAATTACTTCTAACTAGAAATAAAATGATGCCATGGCTTCGCTAGGCGTCTTTGCTGATTGATGCATGGCAGCCTCTGGCTGGAAAGAGGTTTTCATTGAAAGTGACAGGTGCCACAAGGTTTATTTAGGACAACCTCAACCTTGTCCTGGTTAGTTTGATAATGTTTGCCTTATGTATGTTCAACCACTGCATTTCCTGCGTTAGAGCCTTGTGTTACACCAATATTACTATCTGTGCTGCCTCAACTACAAATTGGATGAACAGCCAGTGACATTTTTTCAATATTATTACATTAAACCAAGTGGATTTTGATTGATAACCTAATATTCAACTAATGCAAAACATCAATCATGGCAAGTATATTAATTATTTAATATTGCAGTCTAATTCAGAAATCGATGTGCTGCATGAGGGGAAGGGAAACTCACTGTTCCCAGAAGACTTAAGACAGGGAATGATTAAAAAAACCTGCTGTACTCTTGTGTGTTAGTTCGATACAAATCTTTATTCATTTGCCAATAATCTCTTCGCATTTTCCACTTCAGGACCATTTTTATCAGTTTTGAGACCTATAATTGAATTAAGCCTGCTTTCAGCACAGGGCAGAAAGAGTTGCACCAGTATTGATGAAGTCATGACAGGGACAGCAGAGGAGACAGACCACTAAGCAGGGCAGGTTTTATACCACTGCTTGGGAGCTCCTAACATCAGCTTCTTGGATGCTTCCCAAGTAGTTAATTTCTTTAAGGCCATTTAGCACCTCGAAACAGATGTGAACGACAGTTCCTTTTTAAATATTGTACAGACTAGACTGATATTTTCTTGTTTAAAAATGCTAAATAATGGTGTAAGAAAAGTGCATCTTTTCTGTCGGTTCATCCATGGTATATTCAAGTAGAGCAAAAGTGTGTAGACTTTTTCAAAAGCTTTGAAAAATAAAAGCTTTTTACGTAAGAAGACTGAAGTACAGCACAGCAAGGTTGCAAAATGTGCCATTGAACATGGACTTACTCTGTATATAATAAAACTTAATATGCTTTAGCCCTTTTTTGTGTGTAACTTCACATTATGCTTTCCGTAACCCATACTATGCATTAAAGAGAACAGAATTTCAGCCTTCCATGGTTTGCTGTCTCAGAGGACTATAGTTGTTTTTAATCCTGTGGCTTGATAGAGGTTAATAATTTCTTGAAAAAATTAATATTATAAGTATAAAATCTGCAATACATTATACAGTTCAATAACTGGTTAGTTGAAATACTTCTGGGGACAGTTTCTCCTTGTTTGGCATGGTTACAGCCCGTCTTCCTCAAAAGATACCGTTACATTTTTGGAAGCAGATAGAAAGCAGAAGCCAGCTTCCTTTGTTTAGTAGCTTGGGACTTGGGGATTTAGGGGATTTATTATTTGTTTTTTTTTTTTCTTGTTTTGTTCTTTTATTTTTGAAGTGGCAGAGAATAGGCATCTAACACTTTTCAGGTAACTTTGTCAAACTGGGCAAACTGTTTGTGTTGGTCCAGGATGGCAAGCTTGCGCTGTATGCACGTAGCAAGATGTTTTAAGTTTCGCTCTGAATTCTCTTTGCTGTTCCTTTTTTTTTGATAGTTTAGTCATTTTTTTCTCTTATCAGCTATCTTAATGCCACAATACTTCTCATTTTTGAGAAGTACCCACCAGTTTTATTACTCTCACAAACTTTATTATTGAAGCAGTGAGAAAGCAGAACCATAAAGCCATTTAATGTGGATTTGATAAATACCACTGTCTTCTTTTAATAATTTCAATATTCAGTAGTGGGATAATTATATTTAATTTTTTTTAAATGAGTGTCCTCTTGCTTTGCTAAAGTTTATAACAATTTCAAGGCAGGTAAAATTTAAGGTTCTAAATAATTCTGTAATTATGCATTTGAATAATCAATACTTGATAAATATTTTAATGATTAAGATATTAAAAATGAAAATTTTACTTGAAATTTCATGGCTTTGACATTTCTGACTGAAACATAAATTGTTGTAGACAAGGGTTTAGCAACTATTTAGAACTTCTGTTCCTCTGTTACAGGGACCCTGGAAACATCAAAGCTGGATTAGAACATCTGGTAAGTTTTAATTTTCTCTTGAACATTTGCATCATCTTTGATATCTGCATTCCAAATGAACACTTTTGAATGAGCTTTGAATACCTTGAATTGAGAAAGTCAACCATTTCCCAGAGGGTCAGCTTACTGTTATAATGTGAAGGCACTTACATTTTCATTTATCTTATCATTTCAAGGGAATTTTAATTTTTTTAAATTACTTTTTTTGATGTAGAGATGAAATAAAATGGACTACAATCCTTGGATTGATGATTGCCTTAATTATAAACAAAAATTGTTTGGTGTAGGATTTTTGGCATATCCTGATCTGAAAACAACAAACTTGTGATGAAAAAAAAAAAAAAAGAAACACACACACACACACACAATCAAATATTGCATGCATAAATATGGTATGTTTTAGTAATTTGAAGTCTTTGAAAGAAGTGCACAGCTTTGTTTTTTCTGTTGTCTTTGCTTTATGAATAATGTATTAACTTAAATTCCATTCAGTGCTGCAGTATAAAATAATAATTGAGATGCAAAATATTTTTGGTTTAAGTAAACATATTCAAACCACAAGTGATGGCAAGACATACTTAGCATTAAAAACTAATCAGTTGATCAAAACTGGAAAAAAATATTGTCACAAGTCTGAAGCTCGTTGAGCTTAGACTGTTAGTATCAGCAATCATCTGAACGTTAAGTAGTTCATCTAAACAGATTATTAAATCTCATTAAATCAAAATATTCACTATTAATGGCACGTATATTTCAATACCTCAGGAGAAGTGTTGAAATTTGTGTTTAATTTTTCATACAATATCTAAATAATACATACTGTTCTATACTGCTATTAAAATAAAATCTTATTGCAGTGTATTGCACAAGCATTTGAAAAACATTGCTTTTCTGTTGTTGCTTCCCATGTTGGGAATCACTTGGGAAATATGATTTGTAGGCGCTTGTATACCAATATCTTCTTGGAGTAACAGCAGGATGAAAACGATGTATATTCGGGCACAGTTGTCAGCAGTTTCCCCTTTATAATGGTGGCATATTAAATGTTCCATTGCAAACTAGTATTTTGAATCTCTAAGTGGAATAAATAGCTGAATGTTATGAATAGTTCTAAGAGCAGTCTTAAAATTAATCTTGTTTGCTAGTTTCATAGGTAGCTTGCATGCTAGTTGAATCTCTTAAATAATTTTTTTAAATGTTTCATTCCTCTGCTGGTGTCAGGTTGTTGTAATCTGATGGGTTCAGAGAATTTTTCTAATGCATTATAAAGATGCTGTAGTCTTGACAGATGACCATGACTGGTACTTTTTCTAAATTGGGAGTGCTGCAGTAGCTGAAGCTGCAGGTCTGATTTATAATGTCACCTCGAACCAGCAGGTTCAGAAGGAAGAGGCTCTATGGTTTTCGAGTAGCCTGGGCAGGGGATGGTGGACCAGGAATAATGTTCACTCGCGTTCAGAGCTTCTCTGGGATTTGGGGGGAAATGTACTGGGAAGAAGCTCTGCAGAGTAATGAAACCTGAAGTTCTTTGACGTGGTAACTCACTGTATGTTTGAATAATTTCATCTTCATGAAATACATTAGCTGCTTTGTATTTCTGTGAAAGATGTTTCAAAAACCTCCAGGTCCTTGAGACTTTTTTTTCCTTTTCCCTGTGATCTCAGAAAATCTGTCCTGGGAACGGGTGCTCAAGGAAATTAACAGTTTCCCAAGATACCCACAGATGGGAGAATTCATACTGGAAACTTTTATATCTCAGTGTTATGTCAGACAAGTTCACAAAGACCTTTTAAGCTCCAGTAAATTATAGGGATATTCCTCAGAAGAATTAAGCCATGATTGCTCTTGTTCTTCTGCTTTAAATTACTGCATGTCCGAATACCTGGAAAGAACTGGTTTTCCTCCCATTTCTCCAAAGTTGACAATGAGAAAAGAAGAGTTTTCATATTGATTGGGCAATCTGCTATTTAATCCTTTATTTAAAATAGGATGTGTGTTCTCGTATTTATGTTTTATGGACACCTTTCACTCGACTGCAGCCAGTTATGCTGCTTATGTGTGCTTCAGGAGCAGCAGCTGTTCTGGTACCTAGCATCTCGCTGCACACATGACTGGTTTTCAAAAAATTGGCGAATATTTTACAAATTGTTATTTGGGAATACTTTCAGTGTAAAAACAAATGCTTTCATAAACAACTAGTTTCTTTGTAGACCGGAGAATTTCACAGCAGGTTCATGTGGCTGTTCCTGTGTCGCTGCATAAGGATGGGCAGGGCCCCCTGCCCCCAGCCCAGGCTGCCCAAATCCCCCCAGCATGGCCTTGGGTGCTGCAGGTTTGGGGCAGCCCCAGCTCCTCGGGGCAGCCTGCGCCAGGACCTCGGCTCCCTCGTGAAGGATTCCTTCTGAGCACACCCTCCTGGGGGGGCTGCCCTGTGGGCTGCTACCAGGGGAAGGGTTGTTCTGTGGGGCTGCCTGAGTGTGCGGGTGGGCGCAGCTGCTCTCCCTGGTGACTGCCAAGAGCTAAGTCTGCTCGGAACCATTTTATTTTATTTCTTTTTTTACACGAGCTAAGAAAAAGAACTGCAAAGTTCTAAATACGGGAGAATTGGTCTTGTATTCCAAAAACTTAGGTTGTTACTTGCTGAATTATATTTTGCTAAATCTTTTTTCCAGTAGCAAATTGTAACAAACTGTAGAAACCTTGGAGTAGAAGGTTAGCTGTTTGCAGCTCAGAGTAGGTCCGGTTTTCTGTTAGTAGCTCAACTAAAAATGAACAGTGGAGCCATACGTGCGGTTTCTTCAGCAGAGGGATCTTATTTGTGTCTTTCGTATAAGATTTCAAGGCAATAACCTGCTTGTCCTTGTGGTCAAGCAGCAGAGTCTGTCCATTTGAAATGATGGAGAGCAGCCTGTCATTAATAGCTTGTTTAGCCCATCAGCGGTCTGTGAGAATATAGTTATTGTCTGCCAGCCGTGCAGGCGCTGCGTGGCCGCGCGTTAATCAATAACCACCAGCAGGCGCGGGTGCAGCTCCGGCCAAGCCCCGGCCGTTGCATTACCACGCAAAGCTCTGCCCGTGGAGCTGCTGCAGGTCACCGATTACACGATCAGTTGGGTGACGTGACACAGGCGGTGTATGGGAAGGTCAGGAATTCATAACCAACGCTGGTTAACCCCACCCAGTGGCTCTTTATGCAAATCTTTCTACCAAAGATCTCTTAAAAGACAAACAAACAACAAAGGAACCTTTATCCAGGAGGTGTTAATAACTAGTCACTAGGTTTCACTACATATTTGTTTCCTTGGAGCTCAGTTTCAGCAGTTCACTCTTTGCTGATTGTCACTGGCCTAGTTTCAGACTTGCGGTGATGACGGATGAATATCCCAACATGACTGCTGGGTAGCAGTGGCTAATAGAATTGTTGGCTTTCTAACGAGCTATAAAACCAAGCAGCCAACTATTAGGGTTCACAAACAATTAATTAACACTCGTAATAAGAGTAATTATGTTTATCTTAGTATCCTGGCAAAATTCCATGCTGGTCAATTATGTTCTGCAAGCCTGAGTTCTCCCTCACTGCAGACGTGTCGGGCTGACTGGATGCTGGTTTTCCTATTGAAATCAAATTTAATTTAAAAGAAGATTTTTCAATAAACATTAAAAAATGCATTTCTTTCTCATATACTTTTTCGTAAAGTGCTAATCATCAAAGTCTGAAGAGAAGTTCTCACTGGAAAACCACCCTGGTGTTCCTGGGGAGGTGTAATTTTCATGCCCCGTGGATGGATTTTCATGGATTTTTTTGCGTCGAGGCCGTAATGTTACTAGCTAGCATGGGGTTACAGCATTGCATGCTCTGAAGATGCAAGTGCGTAACTGCAAATGAACATTGAGGCTCTGAAGGTAGCAATAAAGTATTCCAGTAGAATAAACAGTAGATAAGAATAAAATATTTTTTATATACACTGAAAGTATTTAAGTATCTGAAATGTCAATTTAATCTGACATATGGGATATAAATGGTAGTTTTCCTTATGTTCCATCTATGAAAGTGAGAAATACAGTCATCAGAGTTCATAAAATGGTTTATGCACATCATGGAAATCCCTACTCCTGATTAAAAATGCATGTAGTAACCTGAACCAACAAACCCCTTTAATTTTCATCACTTTTAATTAATGAATGACTTTTTTTTTTCACTTTAAGGTTAATACTTGTTACTGTCAAAGTATTCTTCCCAGCCTACATCCCCAGATGAGCTCTCCTGACAGCTGAGGGCTGCGCTAAGCGCTGTCTGGGGTTGCTGTTTCCCGAAGGTCGGAGCCCAAGGTGGCACTGAAGGTCTCTTCCACCTCTTGGCCATAGAGTCACTGACATTTCTGTATGGGGCCGTATCCTAGGG